>NC_141699.1:64940337-66305072 GCF_964263255.1 Lissotriton vulgaris | reverse complement strand
TACCCTACTGTTGCCCTAAAAGTAATATGCGTTGTAATGGTATGCGCTGTAATGGAAGGTGTTGTAAATTTAGTTTTTAAAACTGCCTTGTGATGGCATGCAATGTAAAATCATGCATTGTAATGGATGTTGCGATGTAAAAACTGTATTGTAAAGGCATGCGTTGTAAATGTTTGCATTGTAATGTCATACATTCCCTTATGGCAAGTGCATTATATCCTGTGGCGCTTGTAATACAACCGAGGGAAATCCAACAGCTTGTGCCAGAGCCATCCGTCTATTTAAGGTTGATTTCCTGAGTTACTGTTCTATGGCTGCTCAATGAAGGGACATTTTAGTGTGACGCGCTCTATTGAGGGTTTCTATTGAGTTACTGTACTGAAAGCTGCTTTATCATGAATCGGTCTATTGAGGATTCCTTTGTTGGATTACTGTTCTGATGGACGTAGGATGGAGCGACATTCTGGTACGAATTCCTCTCTCAGGGGTTGCTTCATTGGGTAACTGTACTGGAGATGAGTTCTAGCATTAATCAGTTTATCGAGAGTTGCTTTATGAATTTTTGTACTGGAGGGAAGCTCTAGCATGAATCAGTTGGTTTATCGAGGTTGCTTTATGAATTTCTGTACTGGAGGGAAGTTGTAGCAGGAATCACTCTATCGAGGGTTGCTTTATTGAGTTACCCTACTAGAGCGGTGCTATGCAACCAGTCCTAGGATGCTTGTTTCCAGTCCAGGGAAGACCTGGCCTAGCAGTGTGGGCTGGACTGTTCCCATTGGGCGCAGGGTCATGACCAGATTTCAGTACTGGGTTGAATATATGACATTGTTCTGCATTCTGTCCATCAATTGTTCTTTTTACTAGAGCGGAGCTCTACCATGAATAACTCTGGCCGTAGTTCGTGTAGTAGCGCTACGCGTATCTACGCGAAGTACACTTCGCACTACCCGAACTATGCGTAGCACGTTGCGAACTGCGTAGTGCGGTAGGGAAATGCTGTACGCAAACATTGCACAGTGCCGGATGCTAATCCGCACTGTGCAATCATTGCAAACAGCATCGAAAACAGCTCAAGCAGTTGTTTTATGCCGCTCGAGTAGATTTTTACTCGAGCAGCAGCTTTCTCAACGCGGACTGCCCGTTTCTCATCGCGAGCAGTCACGAGCATACACAACCACTTGCAATGAAAAACCTCACCTCCCCGCGTTGAGAATCTCGCCGGGAGGTTTATTTTCCACGCTCACGATCGGCAACTTGATGTTGCTGATCGCGAACGAGGAAAAAGCCTCGGCGGGATGTCATTTGGCTCGCTCGCGGTAGCCAACTTGACGTTGAGGACTGCAAGCGAGCAAAAAATTACAACTATGCTACGCATTTTTGCACTGTGCTACGTGCAATTCACGTAGCGTGTAGTTGCGCAAACTACGCGAGAGTACCGTAGTTTTAAGCCCAGGCCTAACCATGAATAAGTCTATCGAGGGTTGTTTTATTGAGGTACTGTACTGAAGGGGCGCTCTAGCATGAACCTGTTTATTGAAGGTTGCTTTATTGAGGTACAGTACTAGAGGGAAGCTCTAGCATGAATCGCTCTATCAAGGGTTGGTTACTAGAGGGAAGCTCTAGGATGAATTGCTCCATCGAGGGTTGCTTTACTAGAGGGAAGCTCCAGCATGAATCACTCTATTGAGGATTGCTTTACTAGAGGGAGGCTCTAGCATGAATCGCTCTATTGAGGATTGCTTTACTAGAGGGTAGCTGTAGCATGAATCACTCCATCAAGGGTTGCTTTACTAGAGGGTAGCTGTAGCATGAATCGCTCTACAGAGGATTGCTTTACTAGAGGGAAGCTGTAGCATGAATCGCTCTACCGAGGATTGCTTTACTAGAGGGAAGCTGTAGCATGAATCGCTCTACCGAGGATTCCTTTACTAGAGGGAAGCTGTAGCATGAATCGCTCCATCGAGGGTTGCTTTACTAGAGGCTAAGCTCTTGGATGAATCGCTCCATCGAGGGTTGCTTTTCTAGAGGGAAGCTCTAGCATGAATCGCTCTACCGAGGATTGCTTTACTAGAGGGAAGCTGTAGCATGAATCACTCCATCGAGGGTTGCTTTACTAGAGGGAAGCTCTAGCATGAATCGCTCCATCGAGGGCTGCTTTCCTAGAGGGAAGCTCTAGCATGAATCGCTCCATCGAGGGTTGCTTTACTAGAGGGAAGCTCTAGCATGAATCGCTCTACCGAGGATTGCTTTACTAGAGGGAAGCTGTAGGATGAATCGCTCTATCGAGGGTTGCTTTTCTAGAGGGACGCTGTAGCATGAATTGCTCCATCGAGGGTTGCTTTACTAGAGGCTAAGCTCTAGGATGAATCGCTCCATCGAGGGTTGCTTTACTAGAGGGAAGCTCTAGCATGAATCGCTCCACCGAGGATTGCTTTACTAGAGGGAAGCTGTAGGATGAATCGCTCTATCGAGGGTTGCTTTTCTAGAGGGACGCTGTAGCATGAATTGCTCCATTGTGGTAAATTTAAATTACCTATACTTAATTTATGCGGTAAAGTTCAATAAGAATAACTCAGTCAAAAATAAGAGACAGAATCCGTGATATTTGAGGTTTTAAAAGGGGTTTTATTCCTTAAAAAGGAATTGGTTCGAACCAGGTATCATGTTCCATCACCACAAGGGTTCAGGAAGGGAATGGACATGGACATGTACAATGATTTATTAACAGTACATCATATATATAGTCAATGCGTTACAGTAGAGATAGATGCAGGAGGCGTAACAGCTGAGAGAAACGAGATAAGGACATATGTACGTAACAGAAGGCGTGCATGAGGGCGTGCTCGAAGGTGTGTGCTAGACAACGTCATTTGAAACGTATCTCAGGTGGGTGGATCCATAGAAGAATCCTGCAGTGTCAGCAGAAATACATGGCTGAGATGCGCGCGCAGCAGCATGACGTGTGATTGACGTGGAACTGGAGGGTGAAGGGGACTTGACATTTAGCCCTACATGAGGAGACAGAAGTCTGGGGTGTCAGAACAACCTAATCCCAAATCATATCTAATATCTGGTGTTTGAGGAACTGTATTATCTAGAAGGAAAGGTCTCTCGGGCAGAGGCTATTCTATACTGACTGCTAGTGCGTGCATATGCGACTACGTGTCTACATGAGATGCGAGGGGCCATGGGCCTACCATGGTAACGGGAGCTATGAATTACTTGCATGGAGACAGTGAGGCCAGGCCCTTTGCTCTGCAGCTGGGAAGGATGTTTTCCTAAACTACTAGACAGGAATGTATTTTCGAGGAGTGGAGCAGATAACTTGAAGGTTGAATACAGTCTTGGCAGGCAAGGCAGACCGAGCCAGGCACCGCTCGCCGCGCAGAGAGTAAGTCAAGGGTCAGGAAGCAGCAGGCTGCGGCTTTCAGAGACAGAAGGCAGAAAGAGGCTCGATGGCAGAAATCAGGGCCTAGCTCGCCAGAGCTAGAAAACATGAAAGTGCACCATATAAAGACGTTGGCAAGGCACACTTAGGAACGGAATATCTGACCCATTCATGGTGGATCTGAAAGAGGACATGTTAACGTTGGACGCAAATGTATTTGCGTCTTCATAGCTGGAAGTGGAGGGAACATACATGTACTTAAAGCACGTACATGGAGCCGGTGGGGTCTACGATAGGGGACACAATTGACCATGAAAATTCATATTACCTCATTCCCTCCTTGTCCCCTACGGACCCTTCATGATATATCAATCCTCATTAATCTATCAATCTGTTCATGTAACATCATTTGCTCTTCTTTCTTCTTACGGCGTTTTGAATGAGGACTTGAATGAGGAATACATGATGTGGCGCACAGGCCGCAAATCGCTGGCCCACATTGCAGACATAGGCAGCAACTGAATACTATGAGAAGGCCAATACCTAGGAAGGATAGGATTTTCCATCCCCAGGCTGACAACGTGGTCCAGAACCAACCGGACCAAGTCCAGGTGCCTGGATTCTGGTGTATCAGACTTGCAATCTTGTGAAGACGGGTGATGGCTCTGTATACTGATGGCGCGTTTTCTGGAATGAAAACACAGCAGCTCGACCCGATGACTCTACAGGCTCCGCCCCTATCGGCCAGGATGACGTCAAGGATGAGACGATTTTGAAGAACAACAATCCGCATAGCAGACTGCTCCTCTGTTAAGTTACCTAGGGCGGAAGTAGTTTCATTCACTACTGCTTCGAGGGTTCTGGTTAATTTTCGTATCAGTTTACTATTAAAGACAGCACCTAAGTAGGGAAAGAAACCTTTATTGAAGTCTGTATATTGTTCCCATGCCGTTTCAGTGTAGTCGACAATCGGGAGATCTCTCTGTGGTCTATTGTGTACTAGATGGGTATCCCTATGGTAATCAGGAGGGGCTAGGAAAACAGGTGGCAGAAGGAATGCAATGTAACAGGTGTCATCCCAATCTAGAGGTAAGCGTATATATGCGGTATGACCACAAACGAAGTAGGAATGACGTGAAGCTTTAAATGTAGACTTGCCCTTATCACTGAATTCGATCACAGTAGTACATTTACTATGACCCAGGTGTACTGAACCATTCTTTCTGACACATAATTCACCTTTGACTGGTAGTACGGACATAGCAGGCAAGACTGGTTCGGTTTCGGATTCAACATTCAGAATCATGAGGTTAAGTGTAAAGTTACCTAATCCATATACTTCATTTTCTAGATCAGTTCCTGTCCTTTTTGGTAGGCCCTCCTTGTCAGGGAAACATACTTTATGCAGAACTGTGTTCAGATTTCCCCATATCCAGTTGCCCTGGTAAACTACGGAATTGGAATCTAGAGAGTTCATTAAACTAAACCATGCGCCACAGGAACCATTGTGTGTGAACGGGTACGGGAAGAGGGGCAGAACTCCCTTGTATTTCTGATAGGGAGGGAGTCGGCCATATATCCAACAATTGGTAGCATTGCTGGTCTGATGGGAATGATGTAACATACTAATGAATGTGTTGTTGCGCAGCGCAAGTCGATAAGATAATTCATGCGGGGGCAGTTCACTGAAAGAGTGCTCGGCAGTGACATTGAAGAGAGAATGTGCACGCTTGAAAATAGGGTAGTACATATGCAACAGTATACTTGCAGCAATAATCAAAAGACTTAGAAAAAACATAATCAATAGTGTCACGATGCAGTGGCTGCGAAGAGATTTACAATATTCACGTTTCTTGAGCTGTTTCTGTCTATCTCTCTCTCTATTGGGGTCTAGGGGATACATGTCAGAAACTCGTCTAACTGATTCACCTAGGGGAGGACTTAAACAATTAAACTGTCTGACTTGCTAGACCTCAACTTCAGTTTATATTCCTCGGAAGGAGTTTCCTCGACCAAGGGGAGTTTTGAGTCAGTCTGTGGAGGAGGGCCGGGCTGAGAGTTCAAATCTGGAGGCAGTCCATGAAACTTTTTGATATGACTCGAGTGAAGCCAGCCCTTGCGGCCCTCCACTTTTACAGCTGTCCTTGTGGTCAGAAGTACTAGTTTCGGCGTCTGCCAACGGGGCTCCAGCGGACTCCTCCTGTTGAAATTCCTTATGAAGACGAAATCTCCTGGAACCACTTCATGGGGCTTCACCTCGGTGTTGTCGGGAAAGGCTGCAGCAACCTGTGAACGACATGATTGTAGTGCAGACATCAAGGAGGCAAGGTAATCGGTCAGCATAATACAGTCAACATCGGTAATTTTTCGAGGCAGAGGCGTCCCCCACATATTCGGTGGCCTACCAAAGACCACCTCGTACGGGGATAGCCCTGTTCTAGAGTGCGCGACCATTCTTATATAAAAGAGTGCGACTGGCAAAGCTACTATCCAGTCGACTCCTTTCTCCCTACAAATCTTGGCAAGGCGAATTTTCAGAGTCTGATTGTGACGTTCCACGAGGCCTGCTGCCTCGGGATGTCGGACACAATGGAACTTCCATTGGTAGCCGAGCAGGAAAGATACCTGCTTCATTAGCTCGGACGAGAATGGCTGACCGTTATCGGAGTATACGATGCGGGGCAAACCATATCTGGGGAAAAATTCACGAACCAGCTGCTTGGCAGTGGTCGGAGCAGTGTAATCTGGGACTGGATATGCTTCTGTCCAACGGGAGAGTGCACATACAACTACGAGGACATATTTGAATCCTCGACAACGTTCCATCTGGATATAATCCATCTGGAGGACTTCAAAAGGGTGATCGGGAGGATGAAATCCACCTTGCTCTACGGGAATGCTTTTACCTGGGTTGAACTGACAACAAATCATGCAAGTACGCACTTTCTGTTTGGCTGCTGCTCGTAAATGTTTGTTGAACCAGATGTTTTGAATACTGTCTAACATGGCTTTTTCTCCCAAATGTGCAGGACTATGTACTGTGTTAATGATTACTTGGACCATAGAGTCGGGGAGAAACCATGTAGATTTTCCCTTCGTCATGCATCCTTGATCTGTCTGGATCCCTCCTAGTTCAGTCCATTTCTTTATTTCATCTGGTGTAGCATGTGTCTGTATGTCAATTACATCTAGGGCGGGATCCCTAACTGTCATGCAATGTGTCGGTGTCTGGACTATTGTCTTTGTCAAGGCAGTTGCGTGAGTCTGAGTCTGAGCTGTATGTTTAGCTGTTCGGTCTGCCAGGTCGTTACCCTGGGAAATGATATCTGTGACTTTGGTATGTGCCTTGCACTTCATGATGGATATTGCTGTAGGCAGATGTATTGCATCTAACAGAGTCTGAATGAGGGGACGGTGTTGAATTTTGGCACCGTGAGAAGTCAAATAACCTCTCTCTCGCCACAAGACACCGAAGTCGTGTACGACTCCGAATGCATAGCGTGAATCCGTGTATATGTTAACTCTCTTGTTCTTGGCTTGAATACAGGCTTGAGTCAGAGCGATGAGCTCTGCTGCTTGAGCTGACAGGGTGTCAATACAATTCGTTTCTATGACTTCAGTTTCTGTCGTGACTGCATAGGCGGCCACTAATTCTCCTGTACTTGTTCTCATGCATGAACCATCCACATAAAGTGTCAGGTCTGGATCTGGTAATGGAGTGTCTGTCAAATCTTGTCTAGGTTTCGTCGTAATAGTAATGACTTCAATACAATCATGTGCCAATGGATCTGTCTCACTTAATGGCAAAAGTGTAGCAGGGTTTAATGTGTTGCAACGTCTGATTTCTATGTGTGGCTGAAACAATGTCAATTCATAACCTGTCAGTCGTGCTACAGTCAAGTGCTGGGTCTGTGTTCGGTTTAAAAGAACTTCCACGGAGTGTGGAACTTGTACTGTCAGCTGGTGTCCTAACACTATGGAATCACTTTGTCTGATTGCTAGAGCTGTTGCTGCTACTGATTTCAAGCACGCAGGCAGAGCCTGGGCTACTGGATCTAATGTAGTAGAAAAATAAGCACACGGTTTGTGTGAACCTGCTTGATCCTGAGTGAGTACTGACAATGCAGTACCTTCACGTTCTGTGACAAAAAGTGTAAAAGGCTTGCTGTAACATGGTGTCGCTAAAACTGGTGCTTGACATAAGGCTTTCTTTAAGTCGTCAAAAGCTTGTGTATGTTCCTGAGTCCAAGGGAGGGCAGTCGATGTCGCTGCCTCCTGAGTTGTCAACTGTATGAGTGGCTTCGCTAGGAATGCATACTGAGGGATCCATTGTCTACAGTAAGAAGTGAGGCCTATAAAGGCTCATACCTCCTTTTGTGTCTTGGGCTGTGACATGTTTACAATTAACTGAATGCGGTCAGGTGTTAGCTGTCTCCCCCCTTTGGACAGCAAGTGCCCAAGGTAAACAACTTGCTGAACACAGAATTGCAGCTTCGAAGGGGACACCTTGTGTCCCTTGTCAGCCAGGAAATGCAAAACCGTCAGTGACGCTTGCTCACATTCAGGTTCGCTGCAGGCGGTGATCAGTAGATCATCGACATACTGTAACAGGGCAGTGTTGTCAGGCATGTGTATACTGTCTAGTTGTCTTTTCAGTGCTTGGCTATAGATGCTGGGGCTTTCTGTGAATCCTTGAGGTGCGCGTGCAAATTTGAAGCTTCGTCCATTTAAACAGAATCCGAAAAGGTATTGGCTTTCCGAATCAATGGGGACACTAAAGAAGGCGTTCTTCAGGTCAATTACAGTAAAGAACGTTGCTTCGGAATCAATGGCAGTCAATAGAGACGAGATGTCCGGAACCACAGGATATTGTGGTACAATGCATTTATTTAATTCGCGCAAATCGATAACTAATCGATAAACAGGAGGTGCATTTGGATCAGTACGTTTAAGAATTGGAATGATGGGGGAGTTACATACATTGGAGTCGGTTTCTACAACCACTCCCTGTGCAATGAGCTCGTCAATGATTTTCAGTAAAGCCGCTACAGCATCTGGAGGTAACTTGTATTGTCGGATTCGTGGTAAGACCACTCCTGGTCTGAGTGTGACTCGATATGGTGTAATGTGCATACAACCTACATCAGTGGGGCCTTGTGCCCATAAATGTGCAGGAACATTCTGTAATCTAGGATCAATATCTCTCAACACATAGTGACCTTTGAAGTCACGTAAAAACAGTCTTACTCCTTCCGGAGAACAACAAATAACAGCTCCTAGAGCTTTCAGTGTCTTTATACCTAACAAGTTTTCTGGACATGATTTCGTTAATAACAAATCTGTAGTACGTGTCAATGGACCAACTGCAAGGGGAAGTGGTTGCGATACTTCATTAACAATAGGCTTTCCTGAAAATCCAAGGGAAACATTCTGTGAGCCTGAGAGGGGTGCCCCTGGAACCTCGTCGTGACTTATAGTTGTCCTGCTTGCCCCTGTATCAATTAAAAACTTTCTGTCTTTCCCTAATACTTGACTATGTACATAAGGACCCTCTTGATCTACAGGAACCTCAATAAGAGGCAAGCCAACTTCCCTCTCTAGGCTGTTTCATGTGTATCACTGATAATCGGGATAATCATTTTGTGCATACTGGTACATCTGTTGTGTCGTGTTTTGTGTTGCGGCAATGGGTTGTGGCTGTGGAACTGCTACGGTCTGTACTGCCTGTTGTGAGGCGTGCATAGGCTGGATATTCTGGGGTACTTGTTGTTGGACCTGGTCCTGTCTAGGAGGACGCGGTCTTTCTTTAGTTTTACCCGTAGCTATATTATGTTTCAAAACTGCACAATCGTTTATATAGTGAACTGGCTGTTTACAATAGTTGCATATCCCTTTAACAGGAGCTGCTGAATTATTGGACTGTGTCATACCCTTTTTCTGACCGTCAGCTGGAACTGACTGAGCAACTAACATTTTCATTTTCGTGTCTTTCATACGTCCTTGTTCGTGATCATGTTCTTCTCTAATCCTGTTCTGATGGTACTGTAACATTTGTAACATTTGTGAAGGGGTATTAGCTTGCCATGTGCTCTCGACTTTCATTACTCTGTTCTTAACCTGGGGCAGGGAATTTTCGACCAATTTAGATACAAAAAGGTGTGGATATGACTCGCTACTTGGTTTCAGGCCACTATTAATAACAAAACATTTCTCAAATCGGGAATAAAAATCACTAGTGTCTTCATCGGGTTTCTGTTTACAGGCTGAGATTGCATCCCAGTCCTCCTTTTTCGTTGCTAACAAACGTGGCAAAACCTGTACTAACAATCCTGGTAATGCTTTAGTTTTGTCCCCAAGCCCTAGGCCTGGTGTTCGAGTATTTTCTTCGTTCTCTAAATCAGCCCAAACAATCTTTTGCTCTCCCACCACCCATTCCTTTTCTTTCAGTTTCTCGTAAATACCGGCAGGCAGTAATACTTTTAATATTTTCATGATATCGGGATAGGTGTAATCACCCATGAGTAACATATCTTTTATTTCACCTTGAAAACCTGCTGGATCTTTGTCATGGCTGGGCACTAATTTCTTCATTTCCAATAGTTCTATTTTAGTTATGGGCGTGTACACTAACACGCGTCTAAGGGTATTATCATCATTCCTGACTGGGTGCACTTCTCGCAAGGGATTCTGTCTGTCTATGTAATACATTTTTCTTTCTGGAGGTGGAGCTGGAACAAACTGTGCATTCAGAAAAACACTATACCTGTGTCGATGTTCTAGAACTACTTTAATTAAATCGGTACCTAGACCTCTCCATCTATTCATGAGTAGTTCTATTAATATATCAGGTAGGGGACCAGGATCAGAGTGTTGGCTTTTATACAATATAAGGAGGTGTTGTATCATGTACATACCAGCTAAACGCTGTTCATCTGGAGAAAGATTCAGAAACGTTTGTGCTAATGCGTCATCACTATATTTATCAGAACTGTCAGCCCATTGTACTGCTGACCTGGCTAATTCTTGTTCATCCATAGAATTGAGTACATGGTACCCCATTCGTTCTAGAAGTATTTTATCGGTTGCCTGAAATAGGTGTTCTGGCGTCTTCGGGTTTGACATGGCAGTTTGAAAAAGTCTCTTACTTTCTGGACGTATCGGACGCGTTGAATTATTAAAGGGTCTTCCCTTACCTACATATGCTATCATTTCTCTAGCTGGTAATTGTAATGTTCCTGTTGTCGTTTCTGGTTGTTCCTCCTCCTCCTCCGAGGATTCATTTTTGTCAGTATCTATTTCTCTTTCAGGCTGTCCTCTTTCATGTATTTGTTCTACTGCTTTTCGGATCCTCCGGTACATATTTTCTATACTACTCTGTTTATCATGTTTTCCGTCTGCTATATTCTGGCCCCATTTGTTAAGTGCTTTCATTTCTTCCTGGTCTACACCAGGCCTATCTTGGTTTCTTATCAAGCAGTTTATGAAGAAACGTAAAATCATTTTTTGAGTGTCAACTTTCTGGTATGCCATGGCCTCGCCAATACTTTCAGGGCCTTGCCCTGTTTGGACAAAGTGATATATTCTGTCTAGATGATCAATCATTCCTGGTAATACCATTAAATAGTTTGCAACTCGTCGTAGACGTACCGATGATAGCATCATTCTGTCGTCTTTACCGGGTACCGGATCATATCTACAGTCTGTAAGAGGCTCTTTAAGTATGTCGTAACTCGCTGTTTGAGGTGTACGTTGCTGTGCTAAATCCCTATAAGTCAATCGATGTGCTTGTGGCGGTGTTTGAAAACCTCCTGCAGCACCTCCTAAGGTGGCAGGTCCAAAAGGATTTGTTGGGTGCATAGTAGGGAGAATGGGTGCGGGAAGGGGTGGAGGAATCGGCGGAGGATGTGGAACGGGAGGAGGAGTATGTTGTTGCGGAGGTGGGGGTAGATTATCTCGGGGTGGAGTGCCGTCAGCAGGTGGTGTGCGTGGCGGCGGAATATTAACATATTCGGGGGCTACATCGTCTAGATAGGAAGAAAGAAAAATGTCCTTTGCGGTCTTGTGGTGTAATTTAGTCGGAAGCAATGGAGGTGGCAGATCTTTTGGTACTTCCGGGGTGGCCTTAGGTAAACCCTCGGCCAGAAGAGGATACATACCATTCATAAGAGTGTTTCGTTGTCTGTCTACTTGTTCTGCTTTTACTCGTATACCTTCCTCAACTAATACGTTTTCTCGGGCTTTGTCTGAATCCTCTCTACTTTTCTCTGCTTTTCTGAGTGCTTTCTCTGTGCGTCTGTGCGATTCTTTACGCCATAATTCAATGGCATCTTTCTGTGACTGTCTGGCTTTCTTTTTCCATAATGCTTCTTCTACTCTCATGATGCAATCGGCATCCCATGTCCCTGCAGCGGGCCATCTCTGATTCTCTGCTAAATCTTTGGTGTAATCCACCCATAAATCGAGATATAATACAGCATCTAGGCCGTGTTTGTGGTACATAAAGTACCCTGGAGTGTCCCTAGGTGGAATGGGAACAGCTTCCTCTAGTATCCCTTTTCTAGTTTTTATCTGTCTTAGTTTGGAGAATAAAGGCATCTTGAACCTTACTACTTGATACTTACTTGGACTTGGACACAATTAATACAGTAAACACGATAATGTAGATCGAACAATCACTCATACCACAACATTAAAACACATTTAAACATTTTGAAAACGAACAACAATAACCAGAATAAAACTAACTACCTGCATACTCGATATACTGCTAAACAGTACAGATACACCGCTAAACAGTGCAGACCGGATATACTGCTAAACAGTACAGATACACCGCTAAAACAGTGCAGACCGGGTCTGTGTACCCAAACCCGTCTTGACCGGACACAAATTAATGCACCCGTCTAGATGCGTCCCCAGCAACGGTACTCACCGGGAAGCACGGAACGGAAGGCCTCGGAAACTCGACACTGGACTGGACCGGACTGGACTCGACTCGTGACGTAGGCACTTCGGAACTTCGGAACTGGTGGGCCTCTGAATACCTCGGATTTTGCTCTCTCAGCTAGGCTCTGGTCAGGATCCTCCGCACTCCTCACCGCCTCGTCTGGGTGTCGATCGCAGCCTCAGTCACCTCCGTTGGCCTGAGGGAGATACAGGAAATCCTGCGGGTACGCGTAGTTGTCCGTCCGGCTGTGGCAGGGGACCGGGCCTGCAACGCACCGCCGGCGCGTAAGGTGGGGGAGGAGTCCCTATTCAGGCGCCAATTATGTGGTAAATTTAAATTACCTATACTTAATTTATGCGGTAAAGTTCAATAAGAATAACTCAGTCAAAAATAAGAGACAGAATCCGTGATATTTGAGATTTTAAAAGGGGTTTTATTCCTTAAAAAGGAATTGGTTCGAACCAGGTATCATGTTCCATCACCACAAGGGTTCAGGAAGGGAATGGACATGGACATGTACAATGATTTATTAACAGTACATCATATATATAGTCAATGCATTACAGTAGAGATAGATGCAGGAGGCGTAACAGCTGAGAGAAACGAGATAAGGACATATGTACGTAACAGAAGGCGTGCATGAGGGCGTGCTCGAAGGTGTGTGCTAGACAACGTCATTTGAAACGTATCTCAGGTGGGTGGATCCATAGAAGAATCCTGCAGTGTCAGCAGAAATACATGGCAGAGATGCGCGCGCAGCAGCATGACGTGTGATTGACGTGGAACTGGAGGGTGAAGGGGACTTGACATTTAGCCCTACATGAGGAGACAGAAGTCTGGGGTGTCAGAACAACCTAATCCCAAATCATATCTAATATCTGGTGTTTGAGGAACTGTATTATCTAGAAGGAAAGGTCTCTCGGGCAGAGGCTATTCTATACTGACTGCTAGTGCGTGCATATGCGACTACGTGTCTACATGAGATGCGAGGGGCCATGGGCCTACCATGGTAACAGGAGCTATGAATTACTTGCATGGAGACAGTGAGGCCAGGCCCTTTGCTCTGCAGCTGGGAAGGATGTTTTCCTAAACTACTAGACAGGAATGTATTTTCGAGGAACGGAGCAGATAACTTGAAGGTTGAATACAGTCTTGGCAGGCAAGGCAGGCCGAGCCAGGCACCGCTCGCCGCACAGGGAGTAAGTCAAGGGTCAGGAAGCAGCAGGCTGCGGCTTTCAGAGACAGAAGGCAGAAAGAGGCTCGATGGCAGAAATCAGGGCCTAGCTCGCCAGAGCTAGAAAACATGAAAGTGCACCATATAAAGACGTTGGCAAGGCACACTTAGGAACGGAATATCTGACCCATTCATGGTGGATCTGAAAGAGGACATGTTAACGTTGGACGCAAATGTATTTGCGTCTTCATAGCTGGAAGTGGAGGGAACATACATGTACTTAAAGCACGTACATGGAGCCGGTGGGGTCTACGATAGGGGACACAATTGACCATGAAAATTCATATTACCTCATTCCCTCCTTGTCCCCTACGGACCCTTCATGATATATCAATCCTCATTAATCTATCAATCTGTTCATGTAACATCATTTGCTCTTCTTTCTTCTTACGGCGTTTTGAATGAGGACTTGAATGAGGAATACATGATGTGGCGCACAGGCCGCAAATCGCTGGCCCACATTGCAGACATAGGCAGCAACTGAATACTATGAGAAGGCCAATACCTAGGAAGGATAGGATTTTCCATCCCCAGGCTGACAACGTGGTCCAGAACCAACCGGACCAAGTCCAGGTGCCTGGATTCTGGTGTATCAGACTTGCAATCTTGTGAAGACGGGTGATGGCTCTGTATACTGATGGCGCGTTTTCTGGAATGAAAACACAGCAGCTCGACCCGATGACTCTACAGGCTCCGCCCCTATCGGCCAGGATGACGTCAAGGATGAGACGATTTTGAAG
The DNA here is from genome assembly GCF_964263255.1 of Lissotriton vulgaris. Classification (NCBI taxonomy): domain Eukaryota; kingdom Metazoa; phylum Chordata; class Amphibia; order Caudata; family Salamandridae; genus Lissotriton; species Lissotriton vulgaris. The sequence continues at coordinate 66,290,763 of NC_141699.1, read as the reverse complement.
AACAACAATCCGCATAGCAGACTGCTCCTCTGTTAAGTTACCTAGGGCGGAAGTAGTTTCATTCACTACTGCTTCGAGGGTTCTGGTTAATTTTCGTATCAGTTTACTATTAAAGACAGCACCTAAGTAGGGAAAGAAACCTTTATTGAAGTCTGTATATTGTTCCCATGCCGTTTCAGTGTAGTCGACAATCGGGAGATCTCTCTGTGGTCTATTGTGTACTAGATGGGTATCCCTATGGTAATCAGGAGGGGCTAGGAAAACAGGTGGCAGAAGGAATGCAATGTAACAGGTGCCATCCCAATCTAGAGGTAAGCGTATATATGCGGTATGACCACAAACGAAGTAGGAATGACGTGAAGCTTTAAATGTAGACTTGCCCTTATCACTGAATTCGATCACAGTAGTACATTTACTATGACCCAGGTGTACTGAACCATTCTTTCTGACACATAATTCACCTTTGACTGGTAGTACGGACATAGCAGGCAAGACTGGTTCGGTTTCGGATTCAACATTCAGAATCATGAGGTTAAGTGTAAAGTTACCTAATCCATATACTTCATTTTCTAGATCAGTTCCTGTCCTTTTTGGTAGGCCCTCCTTGTCAGGGAAACATACTTTATGCAGAACTGTGTTCAGATTTCCCCATATCCAGTTGCCCTGGTAAACTACGGAATTGGAATCTAGAGAGTTCATTAAACTAAACCATGCGCCACAGGAACCATTGTGTGTGAACGGGTACGGGAAGAGGGGCAGAACTCCCTTGTATTTCTGATAGGGAGGGAGTCGGCCATATATCCAACAATTGGTAGCATTGCTGGTCTGATGGGAATGATGTAACATACTAATGAATGTGTTGTTGCGCAGCGCAAGTCGATAAGATAATTCATGCGGGGGCAGTTCACTGAAAGAGTGCTCGGCAGTGACATTGAAGAGAGAATGTGCACGCTTGAAAATAGGGTAGTACATATGCAACAGTATACTTGCAGCAATAATCAAAAGACTTAGAAAAAACATAATCAATAGTGTCACGATGCAGTGGCTGCGAAGAGATTTACAATATTCACGTTTCTTGAGCTGTTTCTGTCTATCTCTCTCTCTATTGGGGTCTAGGGGATACATGTCAGAAACTCGTCTAACTGATTCACCTAGGGGAGGACTTAAACAATTAAACTGTCTGACTTGCTAGACCTCAACTTCAGTTTATATTCCTCGGAAGGAGTTTCCTCGACCAAGGGGAGTTTTGAGTCAGTCTGTGGAGGAGGGCCGGGCTGAGAGTTCAAATCTGGAGGCAGTCCATGAAACTTTTTGATATGACTCGAGTGAAGCCAGCCCTTGCGGCCCTCCACTTTTACAGCTGTCCTTGTGGTCAGAAGTACTAGTTTCGGCGTCTGCCAACGGGGCTCCAGCGGACTCCTCCTGTTGAAATTCCTTATGAAGACGAAATCTCCTGGAACCACTTCATGGGGCTTCACCTCGGTGTTGTCGGGAAAGGCTGCAGCAACCTGTGAACGACATGATTGTAGTGCAGACATCAAGGAGGCAAGGTAATCGGTCAGCATAATACAGTCAACATCGGTAATTTTTCGAGGCAGAGGCGTCCCCCACATATTCGGTGGCCTACCAAAGACCACCTCGTACGGGGATAGCCCTGTTCTAGAGTGCGCGACCATTCTTATATAAAAGAGTGCGACTGGCAAAGCTACTATCCAGTCGACTCCTTTCTCCCTACAAATCTTGGCAAGGCGAATTTTCAGAGTCTGATTGTGACGTTCCACGAGGCCTGCTGCCTCGGGATGTCGGACACAATGGAACTTCCATTGGTAGCCGAGCAGGAAAGATACCTGCTTCATTAGCTCGGACGAGAATGGCTGACCGTTATCGGAGTATACGATGCGGGGCAAACCATATCTGGGGAAAAATTCACGAACCAGCTGCTTGGCAGTGGTCGGAGCAGTGTAATCTGGGACTGGATATGCTTCTGTCCAACGGGAGAGTGCACATACAACTACGAGGACATATTTGAATCCTCGACAACGTTCCATCTGGATATAATCCATCTGGAGGACTTCAAAAGGGTGATCGGGAGGATGAAATCCACCTTGCTCTACGGGAATGCTTTTACCTGGGTTGAACTGACAACAAATCATGCAAGTACGCACTTTCTGTTTGGCTGCTGCTCGTAAATGTTTGTTGAACCAGATGTTTTGAATACTGTCTAACATGGCTTTTTCTCCCAAATGTGCAGGACTATGTACTGTGTTAATGATTACTTGGACCATAGAGTCGGGGAGAAACCATGTAGATTTTCCCTTCGTCATGCATCCTTGATCTGTCTGGATCCCTCCTAGTTCAGTCCATTTCTTTATTTCATCTGGTGTAGCATGTGTCTGTATGTCAATTACATCTAGGGCGGGATCCCTAACTGTCATGCAATGTGTCGGTGTCTGGACTATTGTCTTTGTCAAGGCAGTTGCGTGAGTCTGAGTCTGAGCTGTATGTTTAGCTGTTCGGTCTGCCAGGTCGTTACCCTGGGAAATGATATCTGTGACTTTGGTATGTGCCTTGCACTTCATGATGGATATTGCTGTAGGCAGATGTATTGCATCTAACAGAGTCTGAATGAGGGGACGGTGTTGAATTTTGGCACCGTGAGAAGTCAAATAACCTCTCTCTCGCCACAAGACACCGAAGTCGTGTACGACTCCGAATGCATAGCGTGAATCCGTGTATATGTTAACTCTCTTGTTCTTGGCTTGAATACAGGCTTGAGTCAGAGCGATGAGCTCTGCTGCTTGAGCTGACAGGGTGTCAATACAATTCGTTTCTATGACTTCAGTTTCTGTCGTGACTGCATAGGCGGCCACTAATTCTCCTGTACTTGTTCTCATGCATGAACCATCCACATAAAGTGTCAGGTCTGGATCTGGTAATGGAGTGTCTGTCAAATCTTGTCTAGGTTTCGTCGTAATAGTAATGACTTCAATACAATCATGTGCCAATGGATCTGTCTCACTTAATGGCAAAAGTGTAGCAGGGTTTAATGTGTTGCAACGTCTGATTTCTATGTGTGGCTGAAACAATGTCAATTCATAACCTGTCAGTCGTGCTACAGTCAAGTGCTGGGTCTGTGTTCGGTTTAAAAGAACTTCCACGGAGTGTGGAACTTGTACTGTCAGCTGGTGTCCTAACACTATGGAATCACTTTGTCTGATTGCTAGAGCTGTTGCTGCTACTGATTTCAAGCACGCAGGCAGAGCCTGGGCTACTGGATCTAATGTAGTAGAAAAATAAGCACACGGTTTGTGTGAACCTGCTTGATCCTGAGTGAGTACTGACAATGCAGTACCTTCACGTTCTGTGACAAAAAGTGTAAAAGGCTTGCTGTAACATGGTGTCGCTAAAACTGGTGCTTGACATAAGGCTTTCTTTAAGTCGTCAAAAGCTTGTGTATGTTCCTGAGTCCAAGGGAGGGCAGTCGATGTCGCTGCCTCCTGAGTTGTCAACTGTATGAGTGGCTTCGCTAGGAATGCATACTGAGGGATCCATTGTCTACAGTAAGAAGTGAGGCCTATAAAGGCTCATACCTCCTTTTGTGTCTTGGGCTGTGACATGTTTACAATTAACTGAATGCGGTCAGGTGTTAGCTGTCTCCCCCCTTTGGACAGCAAGTGCCCAAGGTAAACAACTTGCTGAACACAGAATTGCAGCTTCGAAGGGGACACCTTGTGTCCCTTGTCAGCCAGGAAATGCAAAACCGTCAGTGACGCTTGCTCACATTCAGGTTCGCTGCAGGCGGTGATCAGTAGATCATCGACATACTGTAACAGGGCAGTGTTGTCAGGCATGTGTATACTGTCTAGTTGTCTTTTCAGTGCTTGGCTATAGATGCTGGGGCTTTCTGTGAATCCTTGAGGTGCGCGTGCAAATTTGAAGCTTCGTCCATTTAAACAGAATCCGAAAAGGTATTGGCTTTCCGAATCAATGGGGACACTAAAGAAGGCGTTCTTCAGGTCAATTACAGTAAAGAACGTTGCTTCGGAATCAATGGCAGTCAATAGAGACGAGATGTCCGGAACCACAGGATATTGTGGTACAATGCATTTATTTAATTCGCGCAAATCGATAACTAATCGATAAACAGGAGGTGCATTTGGATCAGTACGTTTAAGAATTGGAATGATGGGGGAGTTACATACATTGGAGTCGGTTTCTACAACCACTCCCTGTGCAATGAGCTCGTCAATGATTTTCAGTAAAGCCGCTACAGCATCTGGAGGTAACTTGTATTGTCGGATTCGTGGTAAGACCACTCCTGGTCTGAGTGTGACTCGATATGGTGTAATGTGCATACAACCTACATCAGTGGGGCCTTGTGCCCATAAATGTGCAGGAACATTCTGTAATCTAGGATCAATATCTCTCAACACATAGTGACCTTTGAAGTCACGTAAAAACAGTCTTACTCCTTCCGGAGAACAACAAATAACAGCTCCTAGAGCTTTCAGTGTCTTTATACCTAACAAGTTTTCTGGACATGATTTCGTTAATAACAAATCTGTAGTACGTGTCAATGGACCAACTGCAAGGGGAAGTGGTTGCGATACTTCATTAACAATAGGCTTTCCTGAAAATCCAAGGGAAACATTCTGTGAGCCTGAGAGGGGTGCCCCTGGAACCTCGTCGTGACTTATAGTTGTCCTGCTTGCCCCTGTATCAATTAAAAACTTTCTGTCTTTCCCTAATACTTGACTATGTACATAAGGACCCTCTTGATCTACAGGAACCTCAATAAGAGGCAAGCCAACTTCCCTCTCTAGGCTGTTTCATGTGTATCACTGATAATCGGGATAATCATTTTGTGCATACTGGTACATCTGTTGTGTCGTGTTTTGTGTTGCGGCAATGGGTTGTGGCTGTGGAACTGCTACGGTCTGTACTGCCTGTTGTGAGGCGTGCATAGGCTGGATATTCTGGGGTACTTGTTGTTGGACCTGGTCCTGTCTAGGAGGACGCGGTCTTTCTTTAGTTTTACCCGTAGCTATATTATGTTTCAAAACTGCACAATCGTTTATATAGTGAACTGGCTGTTTACAATAGTTGCATATCCCTTTAACAGGAGCTGCTGAATTATTGGACTGTGTCATACCCTTTTTCTGACCGTCAGCTGGAACTGACTGAGCAACTAACATTTTCATTTTCGTGTCTTTCATACGTCCTTGTTCGTGATCATGTTCTTCTCTAATCCTGTTCTGATGGTACTGTAACATTTGTAACATTTGTGAAGGGGTATTAGCTTGCCATGTGCTCTCGACTTTCATTACTCTGTTCTTAACCTGGGGCAGGGAATTTTCGACCAATTTAGATACAAAAAGGTGTGGATATGACTCGCTACTTGGTTTCAGGCCACTATTAATAACAAAACATTTCTCAAATCGGGAATAAAAATCACTAGTGTCTTCATCGGGTTTCTGTTTACAGGCTGAGATTGCATCCCAGTCCTCCTTTTTCGTTGCTAACAAACGTGGCAAAACCTGTACTAACAATCCTGGTAATGCTTTAGTTTTGTCCCCAAGCCCTAGGCCTGGTGTTCGAGTATTTTCTTCGTTCTCTAAATCAGCCCAAACAATCTTTTGCTCTCCCACCACCCATTCCTTTTCTTTCAGTTTCTCGTAAATACCGGCAGGCAGTAATACTTTTAATATTTTCATGATATCGGGATAGGTGTAATCACCCATGAGTAACATATCTTTTATTTCACCTTGAAAACCTGCTGGATCTTTGTCATGGCTGGGCACTAATTTCTTCATTTCCAATAGTTCTATTTTAGTTATGGGCGTGTACACTAACACGCGTCTAAGGGTATTATCATCATTCCTGACTGGGTGCACTTCTCGCAAGGGATTCTGTCTGTCTATGTAATACATTTTTCTTTCTGGAGGTGGAGCTGGAACAAACTGTGCATTCAGAAAAACACTATACCTGTGTCGATGTTCTAGAACTACTTTAATTAAATCGGTACCTAGACCTCTCCATCTATTCATGAGTAGTTCTATTAATATATCAGGTAGGGGACCAGGATCAGAGTGTTGGCTTTTATACAATATAAGGAGGTGTTGTATCATGTACATACCAGCTAAACGCTGTTCATCTGGAGAAAGATTCAGAAACGTTTGTGCTAATGCGTCATCACTATATTTATCAGAACTGTCAGCCCATTGTACTGCTGACCTGGCTAATTCTTGTTCATCCATAGAATTGAGTACATGGTACCCCATTCGTTCTAGAAGTATTTTATCGGTTGCCTGAAATAGGTGTTCTGGCGTCTTCGGGTTTGACATGGCAGTTTGAAAAAGTCTCTTACTTTCTGGACGTATCGGACGCGTTGAATTATTAAAGGGTCTTCCCTTACCTACATATGCTATCATTTCTCTAGCTGGTAATTGTAATGTTCCTGTTGTCGTTTCTGGTTGTTCCTCCTCCTCCTCCGAGGATTCATTTTTGTCAGTATCTATTTCTCTTTCAGGCTGTCCTCTTTCATGTATTTGTTCTACTGCTTTTCGGATCCTCCGGTACATATTTTCTATACTACTCTGTTTATCATGTTTTCCGTCTGCTATATTCTGGCCCCATTTGTTAAGTGCTTTCATTTCTTCCTGGTCTACACCAGGCCTATCTTGGTTTCTTATCAAGCAGTTTATGAAGAAACGTAAAATCATTTTTTGAGTGTCAACTTTCTGGTATGCCATGGCCTCGCCAATACTTTCAGGGCCTTGCCCTGTTTGGACAAAGTGATATATTCTGTCTAGATGATCAATCATTCCTGGTAATACCATTAAATAGTTTGCAACTCGTCGTAGACGTACCGATGATAGCATCATTCTGTCGTCTTTACCGGGTACCGGATCATATCTACAGTCTGTAAGAGGCTCTTTAAGTATGTCGTAACTCGCTGTTTGAGGTGTACGTTGCTGTGCTAAATCCCTATAAGTCAATCGATGTGCTTGTGGCGGTGTTTGAAAACCTCCTGCAGCACCTCCTAAGGTGGCAGGTCCAAAAGGATTTGTTGGGTGCATAGTAGGGAGAATGGGTGCGGGAAGGGGTGGAGGAATCGGCGGAGGATGTGGAACGGGAGGAGGAGTATGTTGTTGCGGAGGTGGGGGTAGATTATCTCGGGGTGGAGTGCCGTCAGCAGGTGGTGTGCGTGGCGGCGGAATATTAACATATTCGGGGGCTACATCGTCTAGATAGGAAGAAAGAAAAATGTCCTTTGCGGTCTTGTGGTGTAATTTAGTCGGAAGCAATGGAGGTGGCAGATCTTTTGGTACTTCCGGGGTGGCCTTAGGTAAACCCTCGGCCAGAAGAGGATACATACCATTCATAAGAGTGTTTCGTTGTCTGTCTACTTGTTCTGCTTTTACTCGTATACCTTCCTCAACTAATACGTTTTCTCGGGCTTTGTCTGAATCCTCTCTACTTTTCTCTGCTTTTCTGAGTGCTTTCTCTGTGCGTCTGTGCGATTCTTTACGCCATAATTCAATGGCATCTTTCTGTGACTGTCTGGCTTTCTTTTTCCATAATGCTTCTTCTACTCTCATGATGCAATCGGCATCCCATGTCCCTGCAGCGGGCCATCTCTGATTCTCTGCTAAATCTTTGGTGTAATCCACCCATAAATCGAGATATAATACAGCATCTAGGCCGTGTTTGTGGTACATAAAGTACCCTGGAGTGTCCCTAGGTGGAATGGGAACAGCTTCCTCTAGTATCCCTTTTCTAGTTTTTATCTGTCTTAGTTTGGAGAATAAAGGCATCTTGAACCTTACTACTTGATACTTACTTGGACTTGGACACAATTAATACAGTAAACACGATAATGTAGATCGAACAATCACTCATACCACAACATTAAAACACATTTAAACATTTTGAAAACGAACAACAATAACCAGAATAAAACTAACTACCTGCATACTCGATATACTGCTAAACAGTACAGATACACCGCTAAACAGTGCAGACCGGATATACTGCTAAACAGTACAGATACACCGCTAAAACAGTGCAGACCGGGTCTGTGTACCCAAACCCGTCTTGACCGGACACAAATTAATGCACCCGTCTAGATGCGTCCCCAGCAACGGTACTCACCGGGAAGCACGGAACGGAAGGCCTCGGAAACTCGACACTGGACTGGACCGGACTGGACTCGACTCGTGACGTAGGCACTTCGGAACTTCGGAACTGGTGGGCCTCTGAATACCTCGGATTTTGCTCTCTCAGCTAGGCTCTGGTCAGGATCCTCCGCACTCCTCACCGCCTCGTCTGGGTGTCGATCGCAGCCTCAGTCACCTCCGTTGGCCTGAGGGAGATACAGGAAATCCTGCGGGTACGCGTAGTTGTCCGTCCGGCTGTGGCAGGGGACCGGGCCTGCAACGCACCGCCGGCGCGTAAGGTGGGGGAGGAGTCCCTATTCAGGCGCCAATTATGTGGTAAATTTAAATTACCTATACTTAATTTATGCGGTAAAGTTCAATAAGAATAACTCAGTCAAAAATAAGAGACAGAATCCGTGATATTTGAGATTTTAAAAGGGGTTTTATTCCTTAAAAAGGAATTGGTTCGAACCAGGTATCATGTTCCATCACCACAAGGGTTCAGGAAGGGAATGGACATGGACATGTACAATGATTTATTAACAGTACATCATATATATAGTCAATGCATTACAGTAGAGATAGATGCAGGAGGCGTAACAGCTGAGAGAAACGAGATAAGGACATATGTACGTAACAGAAGGCGTGCATGAGGGCGTGCTCGAAGGTGTGTGCTAGACAACGTCATTTGAAACGTATCTCAGGTGGGTGGATCCATAGAAGAATCCTGCAGTGTCAGCAGAAATACATGGCAGAGATGCGCGCGCAGCAGCATGACGTGTGATTGACGTGGAACTGGAGGGTGAAGGGGACTTGACATTTAGCCCTACATGAGGAGACAGAAGTCTGGGGTGTCAGAACAACCTAATCCCAAATCATATCTAATATCTGGTGTTTGAGGAACTGTATTATCTAGAAGGAAAGGTCTCTCGGGCAGAGGCTATTCTATACTGACTGCTAGTGCGTGCATATGCGACTATGTGTCTACATGAGATGCGAGGGGCCATGGGCCTACCATGGTAACAGGAGCTATGAATTACTTGCATGGAGACAGTGAGGCCAGGCCCTTTGCTCTGCAGCTGGGAAGGATGTTTTCCTAAACTACTAGACAGGAATGTATTTTCGAGGAACGGAGCAGATAACTTGAAGGTTGAATACAGTCTTGGCAGGCAAGGCAGGCCGAGCCAGGCACCGCTCGCCGCACAGGGAGTAAGTCAAGGGTCAGGAAGCAGCAGGCTGCGGCTTTCAGAGACAGAAGGCAGAAAGAGGCTCGATGGCAGAAATCAGGGCCTAGCTCGCCAGAGCTAGAAAACATGAAAGTGCACCATATAAAGACGTTGGCAAGGCACACTTAGGAACGGAATATCTGACCCATTCATGGTGGATCTGAAAGAGGACATGTTAACGTTGGACGCAAATGTATTTGCGTCTTCATAGCTGGAAGTGGAGGGAACATACATGTACTTAAAGCACGTACATGGAGCCGGTGGGGTCTACGATAGGGGACACAATTGACCATGAAAATTCATATTACCTCACCATCGAGGGTTGCTTTACTAGAGGCTAAGCTCTAGGATGAATCGCTCCATCGAGGGTTGCTTTACTACAAGGAAGCTCTAGCATGAATTGCTCTATCGAGGGTTGCTTTACTAAAGGTAAGCCTGTGCATGAATTGCTCCATCGAGGGTTGCTTTACTAAAGGTAAGCCCGTGCATGAATTGCTCTATCGAGGGTTGCTTTACTAAAGGTAAGCCTGTGCATGAATCGCTCTATCGAGGATTGCTTTACTAGAGGTTAGCTGCAGCATGAATCGCTCCATCAAGGGTTGCTTTACTAGAGGGAAGCTCTAGCATGAATCACTCTATCAAGGGCTGCATTATTGAGTTACTGCACCATAAGGCGCTCACGGAGAGCAGCACTATCATGAATCGCTCCATCAATGGTTGCCTTATTTAGTTGCAGTATTGGAGGCTGATCTACTGAAAGTCACTATTGGGGATACATTGCTCTACTTGTAGTTGCTCTCAACAGGGCATCTTTGTTGAGATCTGCTCTATTGTGGTCAGTGTCACTAGTGGGGCCCCGGTCACCTCTTGACCTGTCTAATTCCATTAACATGGATTTTCCAATTTTCCAAGCCTAAAATGACTTGCCTCTGGACCAATAAAAATCAGAGACAGGCCGGAATACAGGGAGACTACCAGACAGTCCAGTGCCTTCAAGTGGCTGGCAGGGCTGAGGCTCAGCGAGAGGCCTGTTGGTCGTTTCCCATTTTCTGTACAGACCAATATTGCCCAACAGCAGAATTAGGAACCGCGGCCACTCAAGAACCTATCGGATCCCAGCTCCCCAATACTCCTAAACTTCAACTGGCTGCCAGTTAATACTTGTGAGATTCTCAGCCTCCAAAGTGAGGGGACAAACTAACTTTCATAGATAAAAAGGTTTACTGCCGGAGCATGTTTCCCTACCAGCACTAACTTTGAGCCTGGAAGACATGTTTTCTCCCTTCTCTTTTCCATCTTCCGTTGCTCCTCATTTACTTTATTTTAATTTATTTTTAAGGTTTTATATAGCGCGAACAAGACCCTACGGGTATCAGAGTGCTTTACAACAAATATAGGAAATAGAGGAAATTGATATATGCATACAAAATACTATTAAAAAGATTAGCCCGAAAGTGGCAACTATTACAGCATAACAAATATTTACAAGACAGCATCCAATAGTTCAAGTGAAATTGGCTAAGAGAATCGATTTTACTTCTTTTTTTAAGAATGCTGTGTTAGGGTCCTGTCTTGTTGTTGGGGGCAAGGCATTCCAAATCCTAGGGGCCATTCCTGAGAAGGTGTGCTTATAAGTTTTCTTCTTGTTAAATCGTTGTGGTTTAAGTAGCAGGTTATAAGAACTCCTGGTGGTTCTATTCCCACCCGATAGTACTAATTTCTCCGCAAGGTATCGTGGGGTATTGTAATGCAGTGCCTTGTGTGTCCTACAGGCGATTTTTAAGTGAATTCTGGCATCAAAGGGTAGCCAGTTAAGGGCACGCAGGTCCGGGAGATGTGACAGTTTCTTTTGGAGCCTGTGATTAACCTGGCAGCTGCGTTGATTGTCGCTCTTAGAGGGGCTGTCGTTCATCCACTCTGGGGATTACTAAAGTTTGGACTGCCTGTTTAAAGTCATTTGTGGGTATTAAGGGTTTCAGTCTTCTTAAGGTGTTCAATTGAAAATTGGCTCCTTTAGTTGCTACGCTGATGTGCTTCTGCATATTTAGCTTATTGTCCAGAGTTATTCCTAGCGATGTGGCTGAGTAGATAATATGCGGTTGGCCGTCAAATGCTGTTAAGTGCTTCATCCATTCCATGATGATGGTTGTTTGGCTGGGGGGCGCTATTAGAAGGAATTCTGTTTTTAGAGTGTTTAATTTTTAGTGTTTTTTTGCCAGCCAGGACTGCGTTTTTTGGAGCATTGTGTTGAGGGACTTGATGTCCACAAGTGAGTGGACCTTAATGTAGAGTTGTGTGTCGTCTGCGTACATGTGGTATTGGACATTTGAAGAATTGAGATGCTCGGTGAGTGGCTCCATAAAGAAATTGAAGAGTGTTAGGGAGAGGGATGATCCCTGGGGTACTCCTAGAGTGACTGGATGGGGTTTGGATAAAGATTAATTGGTCTTGAATCTTTGTGTTCTATTTTGAAGGAAGGAAGTGAACCAGTTAAGAACCGTTCCAGATAGACCCACTCTATGTTTCAGGAGGTCTAGTAGATTGTTGTGTTTGTCTGTGTCGAAGGTGGAGGATAGGTCCAGGCGGATTAGTAAACAGGCTTTATTTTGGCTCAATATTTTTAATGTGTCGTCTATTATGTTGGTCATAGCAGATTCTGTACTGTGCCCTGATCGAAAGCCAGATTGGAATTTATCGAGCAGGTTGAAGTGGTCAATGTGGTTGGTGAGCTGCGTATGAACACATTTTTCTAATAATTTGTCCAGGGTAGGGATGTTGGATATGGGGCGATAGTTATTTAGGTCTGCTGGGTCAGCCAATGGTTTCTTTAAGATGGGGGATACCTGACCAGCTTTGAGGATGTCTGGGATGGTTCTTTGCAGCAGAGAGGTGTTTATAATCCTAGTCCATAGAGGCACTAACGTCAAAATGAAGTCTTTTAGGTGGGATGCTGGGAGTGGCTCCGAGAAGTGATTGGAGGGATTCCAGGCTGTGAGCGTTTTTAGAATAGTTTCTGCGCTGTAGAAGTTGAAGGAGGCCCAGTCAGAGTTGTTTTTGAGGTCGAGCTTTACGAAACAACTAAGCGGGTTCCTGAGGGGGGGTCCTTGTGGCGATCATGTGAGGGTCCGTGAGGGCTAATAGGTCGTTAAGTAGGTCTGTCTTTATGTTTTCAGTTTTGGTTGTGAAATAGGATGCAAATGTCTCGCAGTTGGGGATTGTTTCTGGATTAACTTGAGGTGAGTGGGAGACACCCATAGAATGAGCTTTGATTATTTTGAAAAGTCTTTTGGGACGATTCTTGGATTGGTCCAATTGTTTACTAATGAAGTTAGTTTTTGATCGTCTGATTTTTCTATAATAGGCATTTCTCTTGATTCTGAGCAATTTGAGGTGAGTAGAGGATGGTGCTGCTCTCCATTGACGTTGAATTGTTCTTAGTGCTCTTCTGTGTTCATAAACCTACCGTCATACCATGGACTTGAGTCTTCATTGGAGACACTTTTCAATTGTAGTGGAGCTATATTGTCTAATAACATGTTCATAGACTGGAAGTAGTGATTAGTCAGATGGTGTACGTCCTGTAAACTGTCAGGTGGGGGAGTTAGGATTGGACTAGCGGTTGCAAGTGAGAAAGGATTGAAGTTTTTTAGGTTTCTCTTCCAGATTTTTGATCTCTTAGGTTGGACAGAAAGTAGTTTAACTGATTCATGGATATGGAAAGTGATGATGTGATGGTCAGACCAGTCACATGGGAGGATCGAATCCAGCTGTGTGGAGTCCACTTTGGAGATTACTAGATCAAGGGTTGAGCCTTTTTTATGGGTGTGGCTGTCACAAATTTGTGCCAGGTTAAGATCAGTCAAGAATGCTTTGAGGTTATTAACCTCAGGATCACCAGGGTCATTCCAGTTGAGGTTAAAGTCCCCTAGGAATATCTGAGTGTTCTGGTGTCCAGCATTTGTGGCTAGGATATCCATTAAGTGTTCAAAAAAGGTAAGGTTATTTCCTGGTGGATGGTAAAACGAGTAAAGTGAGCATAATGGGTTTTTATTGTTAGAGATGTCTAGACATAAGTATTCATAGGATGAGAAAACCGGGGAGATGGGATGATTCACGAAGCAGTAATTCCGGTGTTTGCAGACAATACCACCACCACCAAGCCTATCAATTCTATCTAGTCTTGTGGTGTGATAGTTTGGCGGGACTAGTATGTCTAGGAAGGGCGAGGATAATTCATTAAGCCAAGTTTCCGTTAAAATTATGAGGTCAGGTTCGTTAGCCAGCAAGAGGTCAGCTATATCAGCGACGTGTCATGCGGCCGACCTACATTTTACTAGGATACATTTTAGTTGTGTCTTAGTAGGTATAATGTTGGGGTCTTGTAAGATGGGTACTCTCATGAGGTTTTTTTCAACAATACCTCTTGAAATGTGTCTCGTAGCTCTATCAGGGTTGGAAGGGATGGAATGGATAGAGGACAGTATCAGTGTGTTGTCCATGTGCGCAGAAAGGGGGCGTGGAGTTGTGAGCTCATGGGAATGGAGTAGATAAGTTAGTTCTTGCGGTGATAGCTGTTTTTATATTCTGATCGGGCGGGATAAGGCATTGGGGTCAGGTACTGTATTCCATCTAGGGTGCTCCTGTATCGTGGAGCTAGCGTGTGGTTGGTGGAAGAATTTCACAAGTGGTTTTGGTTGAATTAGGATCAGGTCTAGAAGACTTTGGATGTCGTCTTTGAGTTGTTGTAGAGATAGTAATATCTCCTCGAGTCTAGGGTCAGGAGTCAGAGTTATCGTATTCATCGCCTGGTCTGTGGGTAGGTGAGGGAGGGTTACTTGTCTGGGTTCCTGGGCGAGAGGTGAACTGGTCCCTTGAATGGCTGTTTCTCAATGGGGTAGTCCCTGGAAAGGAGGGGGGAGTAGAGAAGGGTTGTGAAGGGGTAATGTTATGTGCCTTTAGGGGGATGGGCGGTGAGGTTCGTCCTGAGGGGGGAGGAAGAGTGTAGGAATGCTGGTTGATCGGATGTACAAGTGTAGGGGGAGATTGGGGCCTAGTTTGTAGTGGAGTTGCTGGGCATGGAGGGAAAGGTGGGGTGGATTGGGTTGTGTAATAGGTAGGAGGGGGTATGGATGTGTCGTGGGAAGGCTGGAGGAGAGGGGAAGCTCTTGTGTGGCATGATAGGCAAAGTGGAAGTTGTGTTGGTGCTGGGGGAGGAGTAGGACTTGGGGAGATGTATGTCATGTGGTGGGGTGTCAATTGGGGCGGGCGGGTGTATGTATAGAGTGGGAGCTGGAAGGAGGAGGACTAGTAAGGGAGTAAAGTAGCTGGTCGGGCAGAGTGCTGGTAGAGTGGTATGCTGGGGGGGGTGGGAAAGGGTCTTACAACCTTCTCTTTGGTGTGCGGAAAGATGCTATCCAGTAAATACATACTCTGGTCGGAGGCTTGCATGAGGATGATCCCATTATGATATCTGGTGAATGTCGCTGCCACTTTATAGAACAGGGAGGGAATGATGGATAATGTAAGCCCATGCAGTGTTTTCTAAGTGGATGCAATCGAGAATAAGGCGAGAATGGCTTTTCGCCATTGGGCCCTTCTTTTGGTACAGAAGATGACGTCATTTGTTATGTGTCCTTTGTTGTTAGAGAAATAGGGATCAGAAATTGGAATTTCTAGGTGAGATATTAATAGACTATGTTTGAAGCCTTTGGCCGCTTTTTTTGTAAGGTTCAGAGGGGTATTTAATAGAGTATGTGTACAGGCCGTTAGCTCCATGTTGTAGGTTTAGCCTTTATTGAGAGGGGGAGTAACGGTCAGAGAGTAGGCAAGGTAGAATAACTTGTGACAGTGCCAAATTATTTATTTATTTTTTTGTTTGTTTTCTAAGGACTTTTATTGCATATTTTACAACTGTACACAGCCATACGACTACAACCCTGGGGCCGGCGGCATGACTTCTTGAATATGTATACACAGCTGATAAGCCTACATCCCGAGGGGCAGGCAGCGATCAATGACCAAAGATGAAAAGATGACGTAAATGCAATAAAGAAAAAAAAAACACAAAATATAATAAAGGCTCCATAAACAATACCCATTCAGCCTACGTTCATACTGTCTGTCCAATAGCACATGAATCATTTAGGTGTTGCATGGGGGCAAACTCACGGAGGGGCACATTATCAGTCAAGCTATTCAGTCACTAGACCCGAACTTCCCACCTCCCTGTAACCCCGACTGTAGGGGAATAACAGCTAAACGCAGTCTCTGCGTTATCCCCAGGTGGGCTCACTCAGGTGCGCATTGTCTGGTGCAGATTAAACAGTGTCAGCATGCACAGTGGCGCCAAGGTCCGTAGGGATCGCGCCTGTTGCTTCCGAATTTTTGGCAAGCAAATATGTTGCGTAAAGTCCCCAGAAATTCTTGGGTCTACTCCTGGGAGGAAGCAATCCACAAAAATTCTTAGTTTGTGTGCTACAATATAGCATGTCATGTGACCACTGCGTGTCAGTGGGCAAGGGGCCTTTCGACCAACACATTGCTACCCGCCGCTTTGCCACAAGAAGACCCATATCCACTAGCCTGCGCAGCGTTTTGGGTAGTCGTTTAGTATGTCCCAGAAGGGCAAGGAACGGATCCGGGGCTAGCTCTATGTCTACTATGTTCCCCAACTCCCGAAAGATAGTTTCCCAGTATGCATACACCCCCGGGCACTGCCACGCCAAGTGGATAAAAAATGCAGGCTGTGTTTTGCATCTGTCACAGGCCGGTGTCTATCGTAGTCCATACCTGTGCAATCGTTCTGGCGTATAGTACACCCTATTAACATACTTGAAGTGAATCAACCTGTGTCTTCCGTGCAAGGAGATTCGCCGAGTGCTAGTGCAACAGTAAGTCCACATGGCATCATCAATAACCTGCTGCAAGTCGCGTTGCCAGGGAAGTCTGGCCTTAGTATACTAATTCGCCCGGTGGGAGATTCCTAATTTATAGATATTAGTGACTAATATACGGCGCGACTTCGCTCTGATTACGTAGGTCAATTCTGGCACTTCATGGGGTTCCAGTAGCTTGTCTCCTAAAAGACCGCACAATGCTCCCCTCACCATGTGTAATTGAAACCGTTGTAATATATTGCTAGCTATCTCAGGGCTCTAAACCTCTTTCTAGGATTTGACTGCACCATCTTGAAATAGGTCACCTTTTGTTAGTATATTCAATAAGTGTAAC
The DNA here is from genome assembly GCF_964263255.1 of Lissotriton vulgaris. Lineage (NCBI taxonomy): Eukaryota > Metazoa > Chordata > Amphibia > Caudata > Salamandridae > Lissotriton > Lissotriton vulgaris. The sequence goes on along the minus strand of NC_141699.1, from coordinate 66,274,148 downwards.
GCCCGGATAACCTCTTTATCCCTGCACGGGGCCAGCCAAAGGGTTTAATCTATGGGCATTTCTGTGAAGTAGAGCTGTTCCCCGCCTGCATTTGTAATATGTTATGCTATGCATGCAGAGTGGAATTAAGCGAATCTAGAATGCCCGTCCTGGGGTCGGTAGGCTCAAATAGTATGGCCCGCAGGGGAAGGGGAACCGCGAAGAGACTCTCCATGCGTAGAAATGGAATATCAGGCGCACCATGCATCAAGTAATAAGCTTGGGCACCCTGCGCCGCTCTATAATACAATTTTAGATCTGGCGCGCCTAATCCTCCCATCTGATACGGCAAGGTCAGTATCCACCAGTTTACTCTCGCTTGTTTACCCGCCCAAGATAATTTTACCAATAATGTGCTAACTCTCCAAAAGAAAGAAAGGAGTAAGACAATAGGAATATTCGTGAAAAGGAACAGAATTTGCAGCAGAACCACCATCTTCATTATAGAAACTCTACCAAGTAAAGACAATGGCAATTTAATCCAGGTTTTCACATCATCCTCCAGCCTACTGACCGCGGCACCGTAATTTTCTCTGAATACAAGCTCCGAGTCCGCATATAGCTTGATTCCAAGATATCGTATCGAGTCAGTGGTCCATTGTAGCGGGAAGTCCGGTTCGAAAGGTAGCGTGGGTGGGGTGATCAGAAACATTATGGATTTAGGCCAGTTTACATGCAGACCCGACAGCGCTCCGAAATGTACCACCTCTCTAAGTACGGAGGAGAGATTGTCTTCCAGTTCACGGACATATAACAATGTCTTGTCTGCATATGTAGACACTATGATGTTATAATTTAGAAAGCGGACCCCTTTGTGGCCATGATATTCCCGCAATGCACAAGCCAGCTATTCAGCTACCAGGGCGTATAAGATAGGGGATAGCGGGCACCCCTGCCTCGTGCCTCTGGATATCGTGATTGAAACCGCCACCAAGTCACCGATTTTGATTCGTGCTGTGGGAGAATTATAAAGTACTCCAATCAGTTGGAGAAAGACTGCGCCCAATCCTGTCCTAGTTAGAACCTGTCACATGAAGGGCCATTCTACAGAGTCGAAGGCCTTCTCCATATCAAGGAAGACAGCGACTGCCTTCATGCACGGGTTGGTATGTTGGAACGTGCAAAACACAGTGCGAAGGTTATATATGAGGTTCCTGTCCGGAATAAACCCTGCCTGCTCTGGAGCCACCAAAACTGGTGCCAGTGGTGCCAACCGGTTAACAATTATCTTATCAAACACCTTGATGTCTACATTAAGCAGGGAGAGCGGACAATAGGACCCGCATTCGTCTAATGACTTGCCAGGTTTCGGAATGACCACGATAATCGCTTCTCTCATCATTGGAGGCATTGTGCCCGACACGCGCATGGCGTCAAAAAGCTCTGAGAGATAAGGGAGTAGCAGATCAAGTCAACTTTTGTAGAAGTCAACTGTGAGGCCATCTGCCCCCGGAGCGCTTTTAGTTTTCAAACCAGACAGAGCTAATATGATTTCAACTCTTCCGATAGGGCACATGAGAAACTCCTGGTGGGAGTTGGTAAGAAATGATAATTTAATATGTTCAAGATAAGAGAGGATTTTTCCCCCATGCCAGACAACCAGGACGCAAGCAATTCTGCGTAAAAGTGTTTGAATCTGTCCGCTATTTCTACTTCATCAGTTAGCGTCTCACCCTCTGACGACTTAAGTTCCGTGACCAACGTTTTACCCCGAGCCGCCTTCAGGATTTGTGCTAATACGGAACCCGGCCTAAATCCCTGCCTATATACTCTCCCCGTGGCATACATGCCGAGATGCTTGATTTCACTGTTTGCCGCCTCTTGATATTCTTCAAGCAATGCTTTAATAGCACACAATGTAGCCTCATCCTCACACTACTGTTATCGTTCTTCCAGGTCACCCAGTTGACGCTAGAGAACAGCTAGTCTTTGACGAATAGAGCGCAAAACCCCAGAGTGCTTAAACATAGCCACCCCCCATATGTAGACTTTGAAGGTCTCCCAGACAACCTGAAAGCTTTTCACCGGCTCAACGTTAGTGTCAAGAAAGGTTTCAATGGCGACAGATAGTTCTTCTTCGAAGACTGGGTCCAGCAATGAGTAAGGCGGTAACTGCCAAGTGAATGACGGAACAGTCTTCTTGGGAGTATCAAGACTAGCTATAGAGGAGAGTGATCAGAAAGTGTACGCTGGAGTACTAAGCATTCCCGAACATGTCCAATGAATGGTGATGAAATTAGCCAGTAATCTATATGAGCGTGCAGATTATGGTAAGCAGAGTAATGCGTGTATCCCCCCTATCCGGGCATCTGACTCGCCACACATCACAGAGATCCAATCTCAATGGTGCACTCTCCAGTGCTCTGGCTGCCGCTGAAGGTCATCTCGTCGGTCCCCCTGATCTGGCCAGATGTGGGTCCCTGACTAGATTAAAGTCCCCTCCCCAGAGATATTGCACCTCTAGGTACTTAGAGGCAGTGCTAGCCAGGGAATCGTAAAACTCCGGGCAATCATAATTGGAACCATAAACATTCACTACAATAATATCAACCCCTTTCCCATGGCACCTGGACAACACAAATCGTCCATCTCTGTCTGAGTCCAATTGTACCATTGTGATGGCCGACCTGGGGTTAACCCATGTCAATACCCCTCTGGCATGTGTAGTGAATCCGGAGACAGTGATGTTGTTCAACAGTCTTCTACTATGCAGCATTACACTATTTAGTGGTAGATGTGTCTCCCGTATCAAGGCAATATCAATGTTCTGTGTATTGAGATAGTTCAGCACCTTACGTAACTTTCCCCCCTCCAAAAAGAATTATCCACCCCTTTGTGTGATACACTCGTGGGCAGATGTAGCTCGACTTGTTATCGCTTATGACATGCAAAGTGGGCGTACCCAACCTGTTAGCGACTGGAAGCAGTCGCTAATATAGCTATCACCTATTAGCAAGGCAGGCGAAGCGATGAATAAATTTGCGCGAATATCGCTAAAACCTAACGCCTGCTCAGACCACTTCTTAACCTGCATATCCAATGGGAGGTGGATATTCAGGTTAAGACCCTATTAGCGATAATGCCTGAATATCGCTGGATTTCCAGCGATATTCATGCATTTCGCCGCTATCGCCGGATATTTTATCGTTTGGAGATAAACGTTGCTAAAAGCACGTTATCTCTGCAATGAAATCCAGCGATGCGGGCGATAAAAAAAATATCGCTAAGCTCATTTAGCGATAAATATCGCTAGTTGTTGATAATATGCCCCTGAGAGTTGGTAGTGAATACTGCCCTGTGCAAACACTGTGCCCTGCTATAGCAGAATTACCGCCCGGTATTACCACAGCTTTTGTAACGAGGGCCTCACTGTCCTGGAAGGCGCTTCAGGGCGCTTGTTGTGAGTCTTCGCCTCCGCCTGAGCGCTGCAGACGCGGCTCCAAGACACGTGACCTCGGGGTGGGGAGCAGTCACTCAAGCTGATAAAAGGAGGAGTTGGATGCGGGCCGTGGCAGTGATGGTGAAGGGCGCTCAAAAGCGGTGTGTGTGTGTGTGCGCGCGTGTGCATGTGTGTGTGTATAGGGGGAGGGGGTTGATGCGGGGTGTACGGGGCAGGCAGTCAGTCCCTCTAACAATACAAGGGTCCTAGTTAGTTAGTCAATGATAGTGCAGCATTGTGCATTCATAATCCCCACCCCCCTTCCTTGGGGGTATGTCGGGGATGGTTTAGCCCACCCTGGGGTGGATTCTGACTCCCCTACCCTCCGAGCTGCCCTTCAGAATGAAGTCTATCAAACCGAAACCAGTCAAATTCCATGTCAGACTGAACAGTGAGAAGTTAAGAACTTACACACACTTCAGTGTGAGAACTGATGCTACTATATCCCAGTTCAATGATACTTTATTTGCCGAACTCGGAAGGTTGAACGTTTGAGCTGTTCTTGCACGGTATTCAACTTCGGTTGGTGCAGATCACAGCAGATGTTAGCAGCGGCTGTTTAACTGAGCACATCTTGCCAAGCAATGCTTGATTATGCAAAACGGATGGTCGAGATAGAAGTTACCAGTACCTGGTTTATGGTACCAGAGTGCTGCGGGAATGCCCGTGGGCTAGAATCTCTCATCCCGACGCTCTAGAATCCCAGGTGCCTAAATCCAGGAATTATAACTGATATCCACCAGAATGGGGAATAACACACTGACCTAGCAATACGGGGTCCAAGTGTATATGTTTTCTGCCCTTCCGGGTGAAATACAAGCCCAAATATTGAGCCACAATTATCAGGTGCAGAATGTGCTGCCTCAGTAATTCCCGGCTCAGAGATACGTGGGGCGTTAGGATGGTAAATGCTGTAATCCTTCCCCAGGTGCCACTGCATTGAAGTACTCCTTTCCCAGGTACTGCTGCATTGAAGTATTCCTTCCCCAGGTACCGCTGCATTGGGTAATTCCTTCCCCATGTACCGCCGCATTGAAGAATTTCTTCCACGGGTACCGCTGCATTGGAATATTCCTTCCACGGGTACCGCTGCATTGAAGTATTCCTTCTCCGGGTACTGCTACATTGAAGTATTCCTTCCCCAGGTACCGCTGCATTGATGTATTCCTTCCCCGGGTACCCCTTCATTGAAGTATTCCTTCCCCGGGTACCGCTGCATTGGAGTATTCCTTCCCCAGGTACCGCTGCATTGATGTATTCCTTCCCCGGGTACCGCTACATTGAAGTATTCCTTCCCCGGGTACCGCTGCATTTAAGTATTCCTTCCCTGGGTACTGCTGCATTGAAGAATTCCTTCCCCATGTACTGCTGCATTGGAGTATTCCTTCCCCAGGTACCGCTGCATTGAAGAATTCCTTCCCCATGTACTGCTGCATTGGAGTATTCCTTCCCCAGGTACCGCTGCATTAAAGTATTCCTTCCCCGGGTACCGCTGCATTGAAGTATTCCTTCCCGGGGTACCGCTGCATTGAAGTATTCCTTCCCGGGGTACCACTGCATTGAAGTATTCTTTCCCCAGGTACCGCTGCATTAAAGTATTCCTTCCCAAGGTACCGCTGCATTGGAGTATTCCTTCCTCAGGTACCGCTGCTTTGGAGTATTCCTTCCCCGGGTATTGATGCATTGAAGAATTCCTTCCCCGGGTACCGCTGCATTGTAGTATTCCTTCCACGGATACCGCTGCATTGAAGTATTCCTTTCCCAGGTAGCGCTGCATTGATGTATTCCTTCCCCAGGTACCGCTGCATTGATGTATTCCTTCCCCGGGTACCGCTGCATTGAAGAATTCCTTCCCCGTGTACTGCTGCATTGAAGTATTCCTTCCCCGGGTACCGTTGCATTGAAGTATTCCTTCCGAAGGTACCGTTGCATTGAAGTATTCCTTCCCCAGGTACAGCTGCATTGAAGTATTCCTTCCCCGGGTACCGCTGCATTGAAGTATTCCTTACCCGGGTAGCGCTGCATTGAAGTATTCCTTCCCCATGTATAGCTGCATTGGAGTATTCCTTCCCCAGGTAAGTTCAAGTTCAAGTTCAGGAATTTGTATAGCGCACTACTCACCCAGAGGGTCTCAAGGCGCTTGGGGAGGGGGTGCATTATTTATCGAATAGCCAGGTTTTAAGTTCCTTTCTGAAGGAAATGTGGTTCTGTGTAAGGCGGAGGTGAGTGGGGAGAGAATTCCAGGTTTTGGCCGCCAAGTAGGAGAAGGATCTTCCTCCCATGGTGGATCTGTGGATGCGCGGAACTGCGGCGAGGGCTTGATTGGAGGATCTTAGTTGGCGGGTGGGTGTGTAGAAGGACAGTCGTGTGTTGAGACATTCGGGTCCTATTTTGTAGAGGGCTTTGTGTGCGTGGGTGAGGAGACGGAACGTTATTCTCTTGTTGACGGGAAGCCAGTGGAGGTCTTTTAGGTTACCGGTGATGTGAGCTTGGCGTGGGATGTCTAATATGAGTCTGGCTGAGGCGTTTTGGATGAGTTGGAGTTTTTTCTGTAGTTTGGCTGTGGTTCCGGCGTAGAGGGTGTTTCCATAGTCCAGTCAGCTAGTGACCAGTGCGTGGGTGACAGTCTTTCTTGTTTCGGTGGGGATCCAGCGAAAGATTTTTTTGAGCATACGAAGTACGTTGAAGCAAGAGGAAGAGACGGCGTTGACTTGTCTGGTCATCGAGAGGGAGAAGTCTAGGATGAAGCCTAGGTTACGTGCGTGGTCTGTGGGTATGGGTGCCGTGCCCAGGGCCGATGGCCACCATGAGTCGTCCCAGGCAGAGGGGGATGATCCTAGGATGAGGACTTCCATTTTGTCTGAATTAAGTTTTAGGCGGCTGTTTTTCATCCATTCGGCTACTTCTTTCATGCCTTTGTGGAGATTGGTTTTGGCGGTGTTAGGGTCTTTGGTGAGGGAAAGGATCAGCTGGGTGTTGTCAGCGTAAGAGATGATGTTAAGGTTGTGTTGTCGCACGATGGATGCGAGGGGACTCATGTAAACGTTGAAGAGGGTGGGACTGAGTGATGATCCTTGTGGAACTCCGCAGATGACTTCGGTGGTCCCTGATTTGAATGGGGGGAGTCGGACTCTCTGGGTTCTCCCGGCGAGGAATGAGATGATCCAGTCCAAGGCTTTTCCTTGTATGCCGATGTTGCTGAGGCGTTGTATGAGGGTGTCATGACAGACTGTGTCGAAGGCGGCGGAGAGGTCGAGTCGGATGAGGGCAACTGTTTCTCCATTGTCCAGTAGTGTTCAGATGTCGTCTGTCGCTGCAATGAGGGCGGTTTCGGTGCTGTGTTTGGCTCGAAAGCCGGACTGTGAGGAGTCGAGGGAGTTGTTGTATTCAAGGAAGGCCGCAAGCTGGCTATTGACGGCTTTCTCAATGACTTTGGCAGGGAATGGGAGGAGGGAGATGGGGCGGTAGTTCTTAAGTTCAGAGGGGTCTGCTGTGGGTTTCTTCAGGAGGGCGCTGAGTTCGGCGTGTTTCCAGCTTTCTGGGGAGGTAGCGGAGTTGAAGGAGCAGTTGATGACATCACGGAGATGGGGTGCGATGATGGAGTCTGCTTTGTTGAAGATTTGGTGGGGACAGGGGTCGGTTGGTGAACCTGAATGGATGGAGTTCATTAGGCGGATGGTGTCTTCAGTGGTGATTGGGTTCCAGGTGCTAAGGTTGTTAGAGGGCAGTTTAGGTTCGGAGGTGGGTGGAGTGGAGTGTTCTTTGGAAATGTTCTCAAAGCTGTTATGTATGTCGGCGATTTTGTTGTAGAAGAAAGAGGATAACGAGTCGCAGAGGTCTTGGGAGGGAGTAATGTCGTTTGAGGCTGCGGTGGGGTTGGTACATTCTTTGACGATGTTGAATAGTTCCTTGCTGTTTTGGGCATTGTTGTCGAGTCGATCCTTGAATGCTGATTTCTTGGTGGATCGGATCAATTGGAGGTGTTTCCGGGTGGCTGTCTTGAAGGTGGTCAGGTTGTCAGTGGTTGGGTTTTTTCTCCATGTTTTCTCGAGAGTATGGCATAGTTTCTTGGATTTCTTAAGGTCATCGTTGAACCAGGAGGCCTTTTTGCTACCCTGTTTGGTTTGGTGGTTTTTCAAGGGAGCTAGTTTGTCAACGCTGTGAGTGATCCATTGTTTGAGTTTCGTGGCAGCTTGGTTTGGGTCCGATGAGAGGGCGGGAGGGTTTTGTTTGAGCGATGTTAAGATTTGGTCGGTGGTGATTTTGTTCCAGTTTCTTTGTGGAATCGGTTGTGGGGGGTTGTGGGTCGAGGTAGTTTTGTAGCTGAAGTGAACACAGCTGTGGTCCGTCCAATGGAGAGCTGTGGTGTGATCGAAGGAGATGCGCTTGCTGGAGGTGAAGATTGGGTCGAGCGTATGTCCGGCTACATGGGTGGGGGTGTTAACAAGTTGTTTGAGTCCGATGTTGGCCAGGTTGTCCAGAAGGGTTGTGGTGTTGTTGTCGTTTTTCTTTTCCAGGTGGAAGTTGAGGTCTCCCAGTAGAATGTAGTTCTCGGAGGTGAGGGCATGTGGGCTGATGAAGTCAGTGATGTCTTCGCAGAATTGTTTACGGGTTCCTGGTGGTCTGTAGATGAGGGTGCCTCTAAGTGTGGTCCTGGGGTCGGTGTGGATCTGGAAGTGGAGGTGTTCGGCGGTTGCAAGGTTATCGTCAGGGCTGGTCATGATTCTGATGGTGTTCTTATGGACGATGGCGATGCCTCCTCCTGTTTGGTTGGTGCGGTCTTTTCGTATGATCTTGTAAGCGTCCGGGATGGCTATGGCGATGTCGGGTGTTGATGATGCGTTCATCCAGGTTTCTGTAAGGAAGGCGATGTCCGGTGAGGCAGTGTCGAGTAGGTCCCAGAGTTCAGTGGCCTGTCTGTGGACCGAGCGGGTGTTCAGCAGGATGCACTTCAGGAGGTTAGAGTCGGAGCTGTGTTTGGAGTTAGTGGATTTGGTGTGGGTCTTGATGCAGGCGAACTTGCAGGAGTGGCAGGCGAAGGGACCGTGGGTGCGTCCTGGGGCAGCTTCGTAGCATTGTGGTGTGCGTCCGGGGTTAAGGGCTAGGAGGGTAGCGGCGTCATACGTTATGTGGGAGGAGTGCGGTTTGCGGGGGCCAGGGGTTCTGGCGCTGGGCGCGGTCCAGGCCCGGATGGGCGTAGACGGGCTTACCTTTGGTGCACCTTCGGCGCGCATCGGGCGCGTCCGCAGCGCGTGAATGCTGCGCGTCAGCTGTTCAGACATATGTGGAAAGTTGGAGGGGGCGGAGCGAGGGAGGGTCAGCTGGGAGGCGGGAGCGGGGTGGGGAGGCTGGCTGCAGGCACAACGAACAAAATGGCAGCGATAACAATACAGTAACTGGGCGAGATTGGGGGCACAGATATGGATGACGATATGGGCAGATAGTACCGGCACAATCGGTCTATTATTACAAAAGCGGAATGTAGGAAGGGGGAGTCTCTAGTTGGCGCAGTGCAACACTAGCGACAAGCAGGGACTCTCTCTTCCTCGTCAGGGCTGAGGGTTACCTCCAAGACAACCTCTGCTTACCCTCTAGGTAGTGTGGCTTAAGCAGTCGTAGGCTAATCTCTGGGGCACATAGGGTTAAACATTTGCAATATTATACCGTCACAACCAACCCACCACACAATGACACCAAACTGTATTTGTAAAAATATATGTTCTTTATATAAATTTCAAGCAGGCTTGTAAATACAGTCTTGGTTCAATATAAAACGGTTCCAGTATACTTTTAATTAAGTTGCCACAGTTCTTCCTTTAGCAATAATCAGTTCTTGTTGTTAGCGCTTCACTAACAGTTCTTATTCCACGTGAATCCCCCGCATGGGGATTCAGGGCTCCTCACGGTACTTTGTGGGAGCGTTGGCGGGGCGCAGGTCAGAGCGGCAGTCCGCGTTGCGTTGTCTTCCGTCGGATGCTTGGAGCGAGCGGCGGCTCGGCTCTGGCTCGTGGGTCAACGTTGCTGTGCGGGCCGGGTTGCACGGGGCCAGCGCCTCGGGGGTTCCTGAGCAGGAGGGCACACTTAGGGGTCAGCGCTCCTTGGCGCAGGCCTCTATCAATCCAGGCGACGTTCAGGCACCCCACGCAACAGCTGTTTCTCGGACAGCGGCGGCGCGTTCAGGGGCACAAGACACGAAGGGGGGCAAGCAGGCACCGGGCGCCACCTCTCTTTACGTTGCAGCTGCAGCTCGGGGTTAGTCACTGTGCTCAGATCAGCTGGGCTGATCTTTACGATTCTCCTTGGCCAGGCAGGCGGCAGTCACTTTGTTCAGAGGGAGGGTAGCTCCCAGGGCGTTGCTGAAGAGCGCGATGGTCACAGCGTGCTCCGCTTTTCCTGGAGAGGCTTGCAGAGGGGAGACAGCGTCTCGCAGTGGTTCCTCTGTCAGGGGGTAGCGCCCACTGGTCCTGGGGCGCTGGTCAGGGGGCAAGTTCACAGGCAAGCCCTTGGAGATCTCTCAGCAGAGTTTGGCACAAAGTTTCACAAAGTAAAAGTCTTCTTGCAGTCTTTTCTCTTCCTCCCCTTCTGCAGCAAGGCACCAGACACAGGCCAGAGACAGCACTCCGCCTTGTCTTTCCAGGTCCTTCTCGTCGGGCAGAGTTCCTTCTGTAGCACAAACCGGATATAATTTACAAGGAGCAGGGCTCCTTCTTTTATACTGCATTTCTTTTGTTCTTGCAGGCCAGGGGGGCCTTTGCATAGCCACTTTCAGTCCTTGAGTACTCTGTTGGGTGTAATCCGGCTTCTGCTTTCAGTGTGAGGGGCAGGCACATCAGACGTCCCACAGGAGGTGGAGCCAGCAATGTGCGGACAGGGGCAGCCAGAAGTACCTTGTTGATGGGGCTTCGCCCTTCCTGGGCCAGGTGTCGGCTGAGTCATCAGTCGCTCCCCAGGAGGGTGGAGCCAGCATTGTGGTGGCAGAGCACAGCAAGATTCAGAGTCAAGAGCCACTCCTACCTCCCACTAAGGTGCAATCTTCGCATTCACCACCTGTCATCCCCCAGCCCTGTCACTCACACATCCCAGACAGTCAGATACACATAACAGCAGAGGCGGGCTGAAATGGTTAGGCAAGCAAATGCTAGCTTTCTAAAAGTAGCATTTGCAAACACAGGATATTAAAATAAACTTTACTAAAAGAAATATTTTATTATTCTGAGTTCAGGCATACTAAACATGACTCTCTACCGTGCTCCCTGAGCCTGCTGGGATTATAGCGTGTAATAATTCCAGCAGCCCATTCTGGCCTAACGGAAGCAGGTAGCCTTCAATAGTGAAATACGAATTTAGTTGTAATTCACTACTAGGACATGCCACACACATCAGGGCTTGTCCTACCTTACACCTACATTGCACCCTGCCTGTAGGCCTACCATAGGGGTGACTAATATGCAGTCAAGGGAAGGTTCAGGGGCTGGCAAGTGGGCGCACTTGCCCAGCCAGCATGACAGTACGAGACTGCACGCGGGGTCTGCAATGGCGGACCCCAGACACATCTTAAGGTTGCTTCTGTGGGTGGCGCAACCAGCGCTGCAGGCCCACTAGCAGTATTGGCATTCACAAGCCCTGGCACTCCTAGTGCGCTTTACTAGGGACTAACAGTAAATCCAATGCACCAATCATGGACATCAATCACATGTACAATTTACAGTAGGGAGCACTTGCACTGCGGCACGGGTCGGCCGTGGCGCAGTGCCCTGAGTATCGGAAAACCAGCAAAACATCGGAGGCACACCAGCAAAAAGTGGAAGGGAAACTCACGCCAAGGTGCCAGGTCTAACATGTGTCCCCTCCAGCTGAAATGTGGGGGGAACTACCCTTCCCCAGAGAGTTCCACATCACTAAGGCGGAAAAATCTGGACAGACCGTCAGCGTTGGCGTGATCTGTGCCAGGGCGGTGTTCCACCGTAAAGTCCATACTCTGTAGAGAAATGGACCACCTCAACAGTTTCGGGTTCTCACCCCTCATTTGCATCAACCATCTGAGGGGCCCGTGGTCCGTCTGAACTCGGAAGTGAGACCCAAACAAGTAGGGTCTTAGCTTCTTCAGCGCCCAGACCACAGCAAATGCTTCACGCTCTATTGCACTCCACCTACTTTCCCGTGGAAGTAACCTCCTACTGATGAAGGCTACGGGTTGGTCAAAGCCCTCCTCAGTCATCTGTGAAAGAACAGCCCCTACACCATGCTCTGAAGCGTCTGTTTGCACTATGAATTCCTTGGAGAAATCCGGAGCCAGGAGCACGGGCGCCATGCACATGGCAGTCTTCAGGGTGTCAAAAGCCTTCTGACAGGTGTCAGTCCAAATCACATTCCTGGGCTGCTTCTTCGAAGTCAGCTCTGTCAAGGGGGTCACGATCGTGCCATAGTCCTTGACAAACCTCCTGTAATACCCAGTGAGCCCCAGGAAGGCTCTCACTGCAGTCTGGGTCTTGGGGGGTTCCCAAGCCAGGATGGTCTCAATTTTGGGTTGCAAGGGTGCCACCTTGCCACTCCCCGCTTGGTGTCCCAAGTACACCACTGAACCCTGCCCAATCTGGCACTTGCTTGCCTTGATTGTGAGGCCTGCTCTGCGCAGGGCCATCAACACTTCCCAGAGGTGTCGCAGGTGTTCGGGCCAGGTGCCACTGAACACCGCAATGTCATCCAGGTAGGCGGCACTGAACTCATCCAGCCCAGCCAACACCTGGTTGACCAATCTCTGAAAGGTGGCAGGGGCATTCTTCATCCCAAATGGCATAACCCGGAACTGGAAATGCCCATCTGGTGTCGAGAATGCCGACCTCTCCTTTGCCCCATCGGTCAAGGCGATCTGCCAGTACCCAGACGTTAAATCAAACATGCTGAGGAACCGGGCAGCCCCTAGCCGATCAATGAGCTCATCAGCTCTGGGGATGGGGTGCGCGTCATTCTTTGTGACTGAATTGAGTCCTCTGTAGTCCACACAGAACCGGAGTTCGGGTGTAGCTCCCGGCGCAGCAGCCTTTGGGACCAAGACCACGGGGCTGGACCAAGGACTGCTGGAAGACTCAACCACCCCAAGGGCAAGCATCTTGGAGACCTCCTCCTTGATGCAGGCCCGGACCCTGTCAGTCACCCTGTAAGCCTTATGCTTCACAGGTAAGCTGTCTCCTGTGTCCACATCATGGACGCACCAATCTGTGACACTCGGAACCAGGGAGAACAGATCTGGAAGCTGCCCCAGCAACTGGCGGCAGTCTTCCTGTTGTTCGGGGGTCAGGGTGGGTGAGAGGTTAACTCCATCCACTGACCCATCTTTCTCACAGGCCACTAAGAGGTCAGGAAGAGGCTCCGACTCCTCCTCCATTCCATCATCAGTTGCCAACAACATGCCCACTTCGGACCTTCTTAAGTGGGGCTTGAGGCGGTTGACATGTAGGACCCTCAAAGGGTTCCTGGGCGTCTTCATGTCCACCAAGTATGTCACTGGGCTCTTGCGCTCCACAACCTCAAATGGACCTGTCCACTTATCCTGAAGGGCACAGGATTCCACTGGGGCCAGGACATACACCTCTTGTCCAGGCTGAAGCTCGACCAGAGTGGCATTCTGGTCATACCACCGCTTCATCTCCTCCTGGCTTGCTTCCAGATTTGCCTCGGCAAGTTGTCTGAAGCGCCTGGTTTGGTTTCTGAAGGCCAGCATGTAGCTATATACATTCTGGGGAGGTTTCCTGGGAGATTGCTCCCAGCCTTCCTTTACCAAACTCAGTGGTCCTCTCACGGGGTGACCGTACAGCAGTTCAAAGGGGCTGAACCCTAGGGACTTCTGTGGTACCTCGCGATATGCAAAGAGCAGGCATGGTAAGAGGACGTCCCACTTACGCCTCATTGGACCTTCTAGGCCCATGATCATGCCTTTCAGGGTTCGGTTGAACCTCTCAACCAACCTGTTACCTTGGGAATGGTAAGGCGTGGTGAACTTGTAAGTTACACCACACTCTTGCCAAAGGGACTTCATATACTTGGATATGAAGTTGGTCCCCCTGTCGCTCACCACCTCTAGAGGGAATACTACTCATGAGAAAATTCCCATCAGTGCACGTCCCACCACGGGGGCCGTCACTGTCCTCAGAGGGATGTCTTCAGGGTACCGGGTGGCATGATCCACCAAGACCAGGATGAACCTGTTGCCCATGGCTGTCTTGGGGTCCAGAGGCCCAACAATGTCAATACCCACTCGCTGGAATGGCGTACCGACCACAGGGAAGGGTTGGAGGGGAGCCTTGTTCTTCCCTCCGCTCTTCCCACTTGCCTGGAAAGTCGGACAGGTCCTACAATGAGCATCTGAGCTCTTGTGCATTTGGGGCCAGTAAAAGTGGGTGACAAGCCTGTCATAGGTCTTGTCCATCCCCAAATGTCCTGCTAAAGGCACATCGTGAGCCAGACCCAGTAGGAAGGCTCTGAACTTCTTGGGTACCACCAGCACACGGGCTGACCCAGGTTCAGCAGCCTTAGGCTCTGAATACAGGAGGTCGTTCTCCCAGTACACATAATGTGTTTTGGCCTGAACACCATTGGCCTGGTCTGCAGCCTGCTGCCGCATACCCACGAGAGAAGGGCATTCTTTCTGCTCCTTGCAGAATTCCTCCCTGGAGGGTCCTCCTTCTTGCTGCCAATGGGTCAGCTCAGGCAGGTCCCCCAGCTCGGCAATCTGTTCCCCTGTAGGCTCCAGGGCATCCCCCTCAAGGTCTGCTTCCTCCTGGACCGTGGGAACTTCAGGGGCCGGTTTCCCGCGCCCCCTGCGCCTTCTCCCTAAGGCCGGTTCCTGGGCCTCTCCTTCAGGCCCCAGGACCTCTTGATCACCCCTACTGGCTGCCATCGACCGGGTGGTCACGCACGCCCAGTCAGGCAGACCCACCATCCTCAGGTGAGTCGTCTTCTCCACCTTTTCCCAAGGGGAGTGCTCCAAGTCATTCCCTAGCAAACAGTCAACAGGCATGGTTTTCCTCACACAGACCTGCAGAGTACCAGAGACCCCCCCCCCCACTCGAAGGGAACTTGAGCCATCGGACACTGACTCTCTGAATTATCAGCGTTGATAACCCTACAGTAGGCATGGGGTACAACCTGCTCTTGAGACACCAGGTGCTGCCTCACTGCAGTCACACTGGCTCCTGTATCTCTAAGAGCCTCAGCTTCCTTACCATTGATGATCACCACCTGCCCATATTTCTTAGTGTTAGAGGGCAGGTAGTTCGTAGGGTTCATCTCACTGTCTCCTAGTGAGACTAGGGTCATGTGAACGGGATCTCCACCCCCCGGGACCATCACTTCTTCTCCTAAGTGAACACTAGTCACTTGACGGGGCGGAGCACCAGTGGGTGCGGGTTTTCCAAACAGGCGACACTTGGGGTCACTGGATATGTGCCCCGGCTCACCACATTTGAAACAATTGAAGGGCCCCTTTGGAACAGGTCTACCTGTCGGGGCCCCATTCTGCTTTGGGGGTGGGAGAGGCTGAGAACCTTTCTGCTGGTCCCCTTGGGGATTACTTTGGGGGCCTTTTTGGAACCCTTTCTGTTTCCCCTTGTCCCCCCCACTCTTCTGCTGGGGACCCTGCCCACCCTTGGCGGAGTCTCCCACTGGACCCTTGAGGACCCTGGTGCTGAGCCAGCGGTCCGCCTCCTCAGCAAGCTTCCTCGGGTTGGACAGCTTGCTATCTATCAGGTGTTGGCGTAACTCAGGAAAACAGTGATCAGACAAGTGCTCCCATGCAATTAAATCAAAGAGACCTTGAAAATCATTCATCTTGCTACCCTTCACCCAACCATCCAGTGCTCTGCAAAAATAAGTCACATACTCCACATACGTATTCCCAGGCCGCTTAGTACACCCCCTAAACTTCTGTCTATACATTTCAGGGGTAAGCCCATACCTGTTCATTAAAGCTTCTTTCATGTGGGAATAGGATCTCTGATTTTCAACGGGCAAATCTAGCAGGGTGTCCCGCCCTTCGCTAAGGAACCTTCCCCACAACCCCGCTCCCCAATCCTTGTCAGGGACCCGGTGGGAGGACATGGCTACCTCGTATGCCCTAAACCACTGTCCTATGTCATCCCGCTTAAAGAACTCTTTAACTACGTCTTTAGGGATGTGCACTCTTGCCTCTACCTGCACCGGCGTTGTGCTGCCACCAGAGGGAGGATGATCCAAGTTTCTCTCCTTTAGACTCATCTCCCTCATTTTCAATTCGTAATCCATTTGGTGCTTTCGCTCTTCCAGCGCCATTCTTTTGGTTTCAAGCTCCAGTTGGATTTTCAATTCTGCCAGCTTTCTTTCATGATCCCTCGTTTCTTTCCTGTCCGCCAGTTCCTCTGGCGACAGTCCTCTACCAAAGCTGTGCAGGCTGTCTTGTTTTTCGAGATCCACAGGTGCACCCTGCTCCTCAGTTGCATCCTGATCCTCAAGTGCATCTTGATCCTCGGGGGACTTCCTAGACTCAATCCATGCTTTCAGGGCTTTGCAGAGCTCCGGTTTGTTCTTGCAACCGGCGTGCGGAACCTTGAGTTTCTTGCAAAAAAACTTCAGTTCAACTCTGGTGTATTTATCCAGCTTTGCTGCATCCCATTCCACCTCCAACATCTCAGAGGTCGTGGACTCCGCTCCATCCAGGCTCTTTGTGCCCGGCATGGTTTCTTCGCTAGGGATTTTCTCTCGGCAAAATTACAACAAAACCTGTGGCCAAGTAACTGGACTGAAATCACTGTGCAATGGTCACAAGTTAAGGTATAAACACTGCAAATGTAAATTCGAAAATCCTCACCGCTGCGTCCAATGTAGGAAGGGGGAGTCTCTAGTTGGCGCAGTGCAACACTAGCGACAAGCAGGGACTCTCTCTTCCTCGTCAGGGCTGAGGGTTACCTCCAAGACAACCTCTGCTTACCCTCTAGGTAGTGTGGCTTAAGCAGTCGTAGGCTAATCTCTGGGGCACATAGGGTTAAACATTTGCAATATTATACCGTCACAACCAACCCACCACACAATGACACCAAACTGTATTTGTAAAAATATATGTTCTTTATATAAATTTCAAGCAGGCTTGTAAATACAGTCTTGGGTCAATAGAAAACGGTTCCAGTATACTTTCAATTAAGTTGCCACAGTTCTTCCTTTAGCAATAATCAGTTCTTGGTGTTAGCGCTTCACTAACAGTTCTTATTCCGCGTGAATCCCCCGCATGGGGATTCAGGGCTCCTCACGGTACTTTGTGGGAGCGTTGGCGGGGCGCAGGTCAGTGCGGCAGTCCGCGTTGCGTTGTCTTCCGTCGGATGCTTGGAGCGAGCGGCGGCTCGGCTCTGGCTCGTGGGTCAACGTTGCTGTGCGGGCCGGGTTGCACGGGGCCAGCGCCTCGGGGTTTCCTGAGCAGGAGGGCACACTTAGGGGTCAGCGCTCCTCGGCGCAGGCCTCTATCAATCCTGGCGACGTTCAGGCACCCCACGCAACAGCTGTTTCTCGGACAGCGACGGCGCGTTCAGGGGCACAAGACACGAAGGGGGGCAAGCAGGCACCGGGCGCCACCTCTCTTTACGTTGCAGCTGCAGCTCGGGGTTAGTCACTGTGCTCGGATCAGCTGGGCTGATCTTTACGATGCTCCTTGGCCAGGCAGGCGGCAGTCACTTTGTTCAGAGGGAGGGTAGCTCCCAGGGCGTTGCTGAAGAGCGCGATGGTCACAGCGCGCTCCGCTTTTCCTGGAGAGGCTTGCAGAGGGGAGACAGCGTCTCGCAGTGGTTCCTCTGTCAGGGGGTAGCGCCCACTGGTCCTGAGGCGCTGGTCAGGGGGCAAGTTCACAGGCAAGCCCTTGGAGATCTCTCAGCAGAGTTTGGCACAAAGTTTCACAAAGTAAAAGTCTTCTTGCAGTCTTTTCTCTTCCTCTCCTTCTGCAGCAAGGCACCAGACACAGGCCAGAGACAGCACTCCGCCTTGTCTTTCCAGGTCCTTCTCGTCGGGCAGAGTTCCTTCTGTAGCACAAACCGGATCTAATTTACAAGGAGCAGGGCTCCTTTTTTTATACTGCATTTCTTTTGTTCTTGCAGGCCAGGGGGGCCTTTGCATAGCCACTTTCAGTCCTTGAGTACTCTGTTGGGTGTAATCCGGCTTCTGCTTTCAGTGTGAGGGGCAGGCACATCAGACGCCCCACAGGAGGTGGAGCCAGCATTGTGCGGACAGGGGCAGCCAGAAGTACCTTGTTGATGGGGCTTTGCCCTTCCTGGGCCAGGTGTCGGCTGAGTCATCAGTCGCTCCCCAGGAGGGTGGAGCCAGCATTGTGGTGGCAGAGCACCGCAAGATTCAGAGTCAAGAGCCACTCCTACCTCCCACTAAGGTGCAATCTTCGCATTCACCACCTGTCATCCCCCAGCCCTGTCACTCACACATCCCAGACAGTCAGATACACATACCAGCAGAGGCGGGCTGAAATGGTTAGGCAAGCAAATGCTAGCTTTCTAAAAGTAGCATTTGCAAACACAGGATATTAAAATAAACTTTACTAAAAGAAATATTTTATTATTCTGAGTTCAGGCATACTAAACATGACTCTCTACCGTGCTCCCTGAGCCTGCTGGGATTATAGCGTGTAATAATTCCAGCAGCCCATTCTGGCCTAACGGAAGCAGGTAGCCTTCAATAGTGAAATACAAATTTAGTTGTAATTCACTACTAGGACATGCCACACACATCAGGGCTTGTCCTACCTTACACCTACAATGCACCCTGCCCGTAGGCCTACCATAGGGGTGACTAATATGCAGTCAAGGGAAGGTTCAGGGGCTGGCAAGTGGGTGCACTTGCCCAGCCAGCATGACAGTACGAGACTGCACGCGGGGTCTGCAATGGCGGACCCCAGACACATCTTAAGGCTGCTTCTGTGGGTGGCGCAACCAGCGCTGCAGGCCCACTAGCAGTATTGGCATTCACAAGCCCTGGCACTCCTAGTGCGCTTTACTAGGGACTAACAGTAAATCCAATGCACCAATCATGGACATCAATCACATGTACAAATTACAGTAGGGAGCACTTGCACGGGTCGGCCGTGGCGCAGTGCCCTGAGTATCGGAAAACCAGCGAAACATCGGAGGCACACCAGCAAAAAGTGGAAGGGAAACTCACGCCAAGGTGCCAGGTCTAACACGGAAGTTATGCAATGCGAGCGCTTTGAAAGTAAGCGTACCCAGCTGCGAGCAGTAAAATGCGATATCAGGCAAACACAGAGATTAAGGGCTACGTCACCAAGCAAACAATGCACTAGAGCGTTATGATACCAAGCAAACAATGCACTAGAGCGCTACGATACCCAGTCCTCAAGCTTCTAGCAGGCAAGCAGAATTTGCAGAGTAATTTAGGCAGGGAGCGTGGGGAGCGACCGCTTCTCGCGGAGCAAGAGAGGTCACAGCGCTATTTCCGGCAGGGCAGCCTTTTACAGTCCGTGCGAGGGAGGGTCAGCTGGGAGGCCGGAGCGGGGTGGGGAGGCTGGCTGCAGGCATAACAAACAAAATGGCAGCGATAACAATACAGTAACTGGGCGAGATTGGGTGCACAGATGCATTGAAGTATTCCTTCCCCGGGTACCGCTGCATTGAAGTATTCCTTCCCCAGGTACCGCTGCATTGAAGTATTCCTTCCCCATGTATAGCTGCATTGGAGTATTCCTTCCCTGTTAGAAGGGGCGGCCCCAGAGGTCAGGTTATGTCTACCCGACTGCTCCGTGACCCACCTCTCCTGCCAATAATGCTGAGCCTTGACGAGAGGTACCCACTCGGGAGGATTTCGAGTAATGAATCGTACACACTGAGATCACACCACACTTACGAACGGACACCACACTGTAGGTTTTCAGTAACACGTTCTTTTTGAACAGGAAAAGGAATCAACACTCTTATTTACAGGCGATTGAGGGATCGTAAAGTCTCAGAGATTCGGGTAACAGGGAAGCGGGACAGTCTTAGTTGTTTGGCCAGTACGATGCGTACCCTGCGCACAGCTCTCAATCCTCGAGCCGGGGGGATACGGGAGATGATAATCGTACTGGATGTCCTACTCACTTCAGGTCAACTCAGTTCGTGTT
This sequence comes from Lissotriton vulgaris, assembly GCF_964263255.1. Taxonomy (NCBI): domain Eukaryota; kingdom Metazoa; phylum Chordata; class Amphibia; order Caudata; family Salamandridae; genus Lissotriton; species Lissotriton vulgaris. Next base: position 66,254,532 of record NC_141699.1, on the reverse strand, counting down.
GGTAGCGTCGATGGTCTAACCAGACCAGAGTATTCCTCGAGCCGCGACGAAGTCAGCAGGGCTCGGTCCGGTGGATAGTTCGTGAGGAGCCGCGACCACGTCAGCAGGGCTCGGGATGTTCGATGCAGATCTTTAAGGTTCAAGATCGAGCCGCGACGAGGTCAGCAGGGCTCCGATGTTCCGGTTCCGTAGATACGAGGAAGAGCTGCGACAGCGTCAGCAGGGCTCGAAGAGTTCCAATGTTGTTTTCCCCAAGGGTCAGCCGCGATCAGATCAGCAGGGCTTTCTTCTCCAGGATACAACTACCCACTAGTTCTTGGGCGACCCTTGATATAGTCCAGTGGCTCTTTGATGTCCGGACCCTCACAGGCGGAGGTCTTCGTCCTTGGGGGCTGGTCGTTGGTGAGGTCCGGCGGTTGGCCCTGTGATCTCTTTGAGGATGTGTCCGGGAATTCCCAGACGCCCAGCAGGGTTTGGAGCTAGCACCCGGGGAGGCCAGAGGTGCGATCGAAACCGGCTCCCAGGGGATGGCCAGAGGTGTGACAGAAACCAGTCTCTCAGGGGAGGCCGGAGGTGTAATCGAAACTCCCTGTCTTATCTCACTCGGGGAGCCCTCACCCTCCCAGCGGGGGCTGGCGTGTATGAAGCCTGAGTGTCGCTGGGGCTGGGGGTCATGCTAGGCCCAGGGAGAAGGGATCTCGGGAAGGGAAAATGGCTGCCGGTGGGCCTATGGGGCCATGCAGGGTCTGGCGCGCAGGGCCGGGGAGGAGTACGGGGGTATGCCGGGGCTGGTTGTCGGCGTTTGGGCGGACATGGACAGGACGACCAGGGGTTTCTGGGTGCGGAGCTGAGCTAATGGGGCGCTGAGGATCGGGTGAACCACGCCACGAGGCCAGGTCCAACACACGTCCCCCCCAGCTGAAAGGCGGAGAGAACTACCCATCCACTTGGGGGTTCTCTTCACTGAGGCGGAAGAATCGGGACAGGCCGTCTGCGTTGGCGTGGTCAACACCAGGCCGGTGCTCAACAGTGAAGTCCATCCCCTGGAGGGAGATGGACCATCGCAACAATTTGGGGTCCTCATCTCTCATTTGCATTAGCTACCGGAGGGGTCGGTGGTCGGTTTGGACCCGGAAGTGAGTACCGAACAGGTAGGGCCTCAGCTTCTTCAGGGCCCAAACCACTGCGAAGGCCTCCCGCTCGATGGTGCTCCACCTTTGCTCTCGAGGGATTAGCCTCCTGCTAATGAATGCCACTGGCTGATCCAGGCCTTTCTCGTTCATCTGGGACAGGACGGCTCCGATGCCATGCTCGGACGCGTCCATTTGGACCACAAACTCTCGGGAGTAGTCGGGGGACTGTAACACAGGAGCAGTACACATCGCGTGTTTCAATGCTTCGAATGCCTCTTGGCAGGTGGGGGTCCAGCTAACTTTTTTCAGCTGGTTTTTGGAGGTCAACTCTGTGAGGGGAACTACGATGCTGCCATACCCCTTTATGAATCTTCGGTAGTATCCCGTGAGTCCTAGGAACGCCCGCACCTCCGTCTGGGTGGTGGGGGCCTCCCAGGCCACGATTGCATCGATCTTGGGGTGGAGGGGGCCACGAGGCCGATCCCGACCTGGTGCTCCAGGTAAACCACGGACCCTTGTCCGATTTGACATTTGCTGGCTTTGATGGTGAGACCATCTGCTGGAATTCAGAAAACTTCTTAAAACCAATCTTTTTACACAGTCTGGCTAGCTCCCCCTCTCTACATCTCTCAGTACCACCCAGCGCCAGGAAACCTATGGTGACAGAGCGCTATACAAGTCCCTCTTAAGATAAGATAAGATAAGACCCGCCCTCTGCAGGGCTAACAAGACCTCCCGGAGGTGCAGGAGATGTTCGGTCCAGTGGGAGCTGAATACCGCAATATCGTCCAGATACGAGGCACAGAATTCCTCCAACCCAGCCAGTACCTGGTTAACGAGCCTCTGGAAGGTGGCAGGGGCGTTTTTCATTCCGAAGGGCATCACCCGGAAATGGTAGTGACCATCCGGGGTGGAGAAGGCGGATCTCTCTCTGGCTCCCTCTGTCAGGGCGATCTGCCAGTATCCGCTGGTCAAGTCGAAGGTGCTGAGATAGCGAGCAGACCCTAGACGGTCAATGAGCTCGTCTGCTCGGGGAATGGGGTGAGCGTCGGTTCTGGTGACTGTGTTGAGCCCTCTGTAGTCCACACAGAACCTCAGCTCGGGGACAGCGCCAGGGGCGGCGGCCTTCGGAACCAGAACCACGGGGCTGGTCCATGGGCTGTCGGAGGCTTCGACCACCCCCAGGGTTAGCATCTTAGAGACTTCTGCCTTGATTCAGGCTATCACTCGGTCGGGAATGCGGTAGGCCCTGTGCCGTACCGGAGGGCTGTCCCCGGTGTCCACATCGTGGACGCACCAACTGGTGACGCCGGGGACGAGAGAGAAAAGGTCAGAGAACTGTCCCAGTAGCTGGCGACAGTCCTCGCGCTGCTCGGGGTGAGGGAGGGGGAGAGACTCACTCCCTCTACGGAGCCATCTTTTTCCTTCGCACACAAGACATCGGGGAGAGGGTCCGTGTCCTCTTCAGCTCCGTCGTCGGTGGCGAGGAGTAAACTCAACTCGGACCGCACGAAGTGGGGTTTAAGGCGGTCCACATGAAGGACCCGCAAGGGGTTCCTGGGGGACTGCACATCGATGAGGTAGGTAACCTGGCTTTTTCGTTCTACCACCTTGAAGGGCCCTGTCCACTTGTCCTGCAGGGCACAAGGTTCCACAGGGGCAATCACCCAGACCTGTTGTCTGGGCTGAAACTCGACCAGAGTGGCATTCTGGTCATACCACCTTTTCATCTCTTCTTGACTGGCCTCGAGGTTTGCCTCGGCCAGCTCTCGGAACTTCCGAGTCTGGTTTCGGAGGGCCAGAATGTATCAAAACACATCTGGAGGAGGGTCCAGAGACGCCGTCTCCCATCCTTCCTTGACCAGGCTGAGGGGCCCCGCACGGGGTGTCCATATAGCAGCTCAAAAGGGCTAAACCCCAAGGACTTTTGGGGAACTTCTCGGTACGCAAACAGGAGGCAGGGAAGGAGGACGTCCCATTTGTGCCTCAGGGGCTCCTCGAGACCCATAATCATTCCCTTGAGGGTGCGGTTGAACCGCTCAACCAGGCCGTTACCTTGGGGATGGTATGGGGTGGTGAACTTGTACGTCACCCCACACTGTTGCCAGAGGGACTTCATGTACTTGGAGATGAAGTTCGTCCCTCGGTCGCTCACTACTTCTCGCGGGAATCCCACCCGGGAGAAGATCCCCATGAGGGCCCACCCCACTACGGGGGCCGTCACCATTCGAAGGGGAATGGCCTCGGGATATCGGGTGGCATGGTCTACCAGGACAAGGATGAACCGGTGGCCTAAGGAGGTCCAGGGGTCAAGGGGCCCCACAATGTCTATTCCCACCCGTTCAAAGGGGGTACTGACTACGGGGAAGGGTTGGAGGGGAGCTTGGCACCTCCCGCCGCTCTTCCTGCTGGCCTGACATGTGGGGCAGGACATGCCGTGGGCCTCCACATTGGAGCGCATGTGGGGCCAGTAGAAATGTGTGACTAGACGGTGGTACGTTTTGTCTTGTCCCAAGTGTCCCGCCAAGGGCACATCATGGGCGAGGTTCAGGAGAAAGCCGCGGCGGCCTGGGCGGCGGCCTGCTGCCGCGGCCCCACTAGAGGGGGACAGGAGGTCTGTTCCAGGCAGAACTCCTCTCGAGAGGGCCCCCCCTCCTGGCGCCACTGGGCTAGCTCGGGGAGGTCGTCCGGGTTCGGGGTTTATTCACCGGCAGGGCCCGGAAAACCCGGGTCGGGGTTACTGCTCTCACCGGTAAAAAGATCTAGGCCTTCGGTTCGCCCGCTGTCTTCCGGCTCGGCGGGGACAGGGCGAGGGTTCTCGGGTTCTACCCCCTCAGGGGCGTCTGCTCGGGCGGTCATGGATCGTGTGTTCACGCAGGCCCACTCGGGCAGGCCCACCATCTCCAGGTGAGTTCTCCGCTCTACCTGCTTCCACGGGGAGCTCTCCAGGTCGTTACCTAGTAGACAGTCCACGGGCATGTCGGTGCGGACTGCTACTCGTAATTCCCCAGAGACGCCCTCCCACTCAAATGAGACCTGAGCTATTCGGCAGATGCTGACGGAGTTGTCAGCTGAGATCACCCTGCAGGAGGCGTGGGGTATAATTTGGTCTTCTGTAACTAGGTGCCCCATTACTGCAGTAATGCTGGCCCCTGTGTCTCGGAGGGCCCCTATGCGGTGTCTGTTGACGGTCACCTGCTGTCGGTACTTTTCAGTGTTATCGGGCAGGAGAGCTCCGGGAACCATCTCTCTATCCCCCAGGGAGACTAAGGTCATGGCTGCTGGTTCCCACCCCTCTGTATCTTCTCCCTCTTCTTCTTCTAGGGCCACTGTGGCTAGCTGGCGCGCGGGGGGGCTCGCAGCAGCGGGTTTTCTGAACATGGGGCAGTTGGGGTCACTGGCATAATGCCCTGTTTGTTGACATCGGTAGCAGGCTGTGCTTATTCTGGGTCCCTGTCTAGCTGGGGGGAACCCTGCCCTCGTGGCAGGAGGAGAGGTCCCGGACTGGTTTCTGGGGGGCTTCGGGGAGGCCCTGCCTGGGGTCCCCTCTGTCTACCCTGGCCCCTCCGGCAGGGAGACCCTTGCTCGTTTTGGCCATAATCCGCCACGGGACCCCGTGGGACTCTGGTGCTCACCCATTGATCAACAGCCAGCTTCCGGGGGTCGACCAACTTGCTGTCCAGAAGGTGCTGTCTTAATTCTACCAAGCAGTTGTTGGACAGGTGTTCGTAGGAAATGAGATCAATGAGTCCTTCAAAGGTGGTCACCTTGCTGCCCTTGATCCACCCTTCCAAAGCCCGGCTGTAGAAATTCACGTATTCCACCCAAGTGGTGCCGGGGATCTTCTTGCAGTCTCTGAATCGTTGCCGGTACATCTCGGGGGTGAGCCCATATCGAGACAGTAGGGCGTCCTTCATATGGGGGTAGGAGTTCATGACGGTGGTGGGTAGGTCCAGCATGGTGTCTCTCCCCTCACTGTTATGTTATGTTATGTTATTCTAAATTTGTTAAGCGCACGGGCACCCAGAGGTTTCATGGCGCTGGTGGTGAGGAAGACTGACAGAACAGGAAGCGACCCCATAATCTGGCCCCCCAATCCTTTTCAGGTACTCAATGGGAGGTCATGGCGACCTCATACGCCTTTAACCATTGCTGGATGTCGTCCCCCTTGTAATATTCACTCACGACATCCTTTGGTATGTGCACTTTAGCTTCGGCCGGGGCAGGGACTTCTCTGTTCCCCGGGGGTCGGGCCTCTTCGTTTCTGGCCTTGAGTTCGAGTTCCTTTAAGCTGCGCTCATGTTCAAGCTGGAGTTTCCTTCTTTCATGCTCCCTCTGGAGCTTCTTTTCTTCCAGTTCTCCTTGCAGCCGTAATTGTTCTACGGCCAATTTCTTTTCAGCTAACTTGAGTTCCCCTTCTATTTTAAGGCGTGCCAGTTCTAGCTCGTGGTTTCGGTTGCGTTCTCGGTCTGTCATTTCTTCTATCGACAGAACCTTCTCCCCGCTGGTATTTTGTGTCAGGGAGTCGGCTCCCTCTTCTTCCTGGCCATTGGCGTCTATCGGTGTCTCTTCCTGCATGCCATCTCTTTCTGTCGGGGGATGTGGGCCCCGGCGTCTACCCAGGCCGCCAGGGCTTTCTGGTAGTGGTAGCAATGTGGAAGTCTTTGCAGAATTGTTTTAGTTCTTGGTGGGTATAGTCTTCCAGCAGGTCCTTTTGGAATGTGGTCTTTTCGCTTGTTTCAGTGAGACTCATGGTTGTTCTTCGTTCAGGTGGTGTGTCAGTCGCTTTACTGTACGATTCCTAGACGTAGGCTCTTATCCCGTCGCTTGCCACTAATGTTAGAAGGGGCGGCCCCAGAGGTCAGGTTATGTCTACCCGACTGCTCCGTGACCCACCTCTCCTGCCAATAATGCAAAAACCTTGATGAGAGGTCCCCACTCGGGAGGACTTTGAGTAATGAATCCTACACATTGAGATCACACCACACTTACGAACGGACACCACACTGTAGGTTTTCAGTAACACAATCTTTATGAACAGGTAAAGGAATCAGCACTCTTATTTACAGGCGATCGAGGGATTGTAAAGTCTCAGAGATTCGGGTAACGGGGAAGCGGGACAGTCTTAGTTGTTTGGCCAGTACGATGCGTACCCTGCGCACAGCTCTCAATCCTCGAGCCGGGGGGATACGGGAGATGATAATCGTACTGGATGTCCTACTCACTTCAGGTCAACTTAGTTCGTGTTGGTAGCGTCAATGGTCTAACCAGACCAGAGTATTCCTCGAGCCGCGACGAAGTCAGCTGGGCTCGGTCCGGTGGATAGTTCGTGAGGAGCAGCGACCACGTCAGCAGGGCTCGGGATGTTCGATGCAGATCTTTAAGGTTCAAGATCGAGCCGCGACGAGGTCAGCAGGGCTCCGATGTTCTGGTTCCGTAGATACGAGGAAGAGCCACAAAAGCGTCAGCAGGGCTCAAATAGTTCCAATGTTCAGTTTTCCCCAAGGGTCAGCCGCGATCAGATCAGCAGGGCTTTCTTGTCCAGGATACAACTTCCCGCTAGTCCTTTTGCAAGCCTTGATATAGTCCTGTGGCTCTTTGATGTCCGGACCCTCGCAGGCGGAGGTCTTCGGCCTTGGGGGCTGGTCGTTGGTGAGGTCCGGCGGTTGGCCCTGTGATCTCTTTGAGGATGTGTCCGGGAATTCCCAGACGCCCAGCAGGGTTTGGAGCCAGCACTCGGGGAGGCCAGAGGTGCGATCGAAACCGGCTCCCAGGGGAGGCCACAGGTGTAATCGAAACTCCCTGTCTTATCTCACTCGGGGAGCCCTCACCCTCCCAGCAGGGGCTGGCGTGTCTGGAGCCTGATTGTCGCTGGGGCTGGGGGTCATGCTAGGCCCAGGGAGAAGGGATCACAGGAAGGGAAAATGGCTGCCGGTGGGCCTATGGGGCCATGCAGGGTCTGGCGCGCAGGGCCGGGGAGGAGTACGGGGGTATGCCGGGGCTGTCGTCGGCGTTTGGGCGGACATGGACAGGACGGTTTCTGGGTGCGGGCTGAGCTAATGGGGCGCTGAGGATCGGGGGGAACCACGCCACAAGGCCAGGTCCAACATTCCCCAGGTACCGCTGCATTGAAGTATTCCTTCCCCGGGTACAGCTACATTAAAGTATTTCTTCCCCCGGTACCGCTGCATTGATGTATTCCTTCACCAGGCACCGCTACATTGAAGTATTCCTTCCCCGGGTACCGCTGCATTAAAGTATTCCTTCCCCAGGTGCCGCTACATTCAAGTATTCCTTCCCCAGGTACCGCTGCATTCAAGTATTCCTTCCCCGGGTACTACTACACTGAAGTATTCCTTCCACTGGTACCGCAACATTGAAGTATTCCTTCTCCAGGTTCCAGGTACCGCTGCTTTGGAGTATTCCTTCCCCGGGTACCGCTGCATTGAAGAATTCCTTCCCCGGGTACCGCTGCATTGAAGTATTCCTTCATGGGTACTGCTGCATTGAAGTATTCCTTTCCCAGGTAGCGCTGCATTGAGGTATTCCTTCCCCAGGTACCGCTGCATTGATGTATTCCTTTCCCGGGTACCGCTGCATTGAAGAATTCCTTCCCCGGTTTACCGCTGCATTGAAGTATTCCTTCCCCGGGTACCGTTGCATTGAAGTATTCCTTCCAGAGGTACCGTTGCAATGAAGTACTCCTTCCCCAGGTGCAGCTGCATTGAAGTATTTCTTCCCAGGGTACTGCTACATTGAAGTATTCCTTCCCCCGGTACAGCTGCATTGATGTATTCCTTCCCCAGGTACTGCTACATTGAAGTATTTCTTACCCCGGTACCGCTGCATTGAAGTATTCCTACCACGGGTGCCGCTGCATTGAAGAATTCCTTCCCCATGTACCGCCGCATTGGAGCATTCCTTCCCCAGGTACCGCTGCATTGAAGTATTCCTTCCCCAGGTACCGCAGCATTGCAGTATTCCTTCCCCCGGCACCGCTGCATTGAAGTATTCGTTCCCCAGGTACCGCTGCATTGGAGTATTCCTTCCCCGGGTACCACTGCATTGAAGTATTCCTTCCCCAGGTACCGCTGCATTGAAGTATTCCTTCTCCAGGCACTGCTGCATTGGAGTATTCCTTACCCGGGTACCGCTGCATTGAAGTATTCCTTCCTGGGGTACCGCTGCATTGAAGATTTCCTTCCCGGGGTACCGCTGCATTGAAGTATTCTTTCCCCAGGTACCGCTGCATTGAAGTATTCCTTCCCCAGGTACTGCTGCCTTGGGGTATTCCTTCCCCAGGTACCGCTGCATTGGAGTATTCCTTCCTCGGGTACCGCTGCATTGAAGAATTCCTTCCCCAGTTACAGCTGCATTGAAGTATTCCTTCCCTGGGTACCGCTGCATTGAAGTATTCCTTTCCCAGGTAGCGCTGCTGCTGCATTGATGTATTCCTTCCCCAGGTACCGCTGCATTGATGTATTCCTTCCCTGGGTACCGGTGCATTGGAGTATTCCTTCACCGGGTGCCGTTGCATTGAAGTATTCCTTCCAGAGGTACTGTTGCATTGAAGTATTCTTTCCCCCTGGTACAGCTGCATTGAAGTATTCCTTCCCCGGGTACCGCTGCATTGAAGAATTCCTTCCCCGGGTACTTCTGCATTAAGTATTCCTTCCCCGGGTACCACTGCATTGAAATATTCTTTCCCCAGGTACCGCTGCTTTGAAGTATTCCTTCCCCATGTACCGCTGCATTGGAGTATTCCTTCCCCAAGTACCGCTGCATTGAAGTATTCCTTCCCGGGGTACCGCTGCATTGAAGTATTTCTTCCCTAGGTACCGCTGCATTGAACTATTCCTTACCCATGTACCGCTGCATTGAAGTATTCCTTCCCCGGGTACTGCTGCATTGAAGTATTCCTTCCCTGGGTACCGCTGCATTGAAGTATTCCTTCCCTGGGTACCGCTTCATCGAATTATTCTTTCCCCAGGTACCGCTGCATTGAAGTATTCGTTCCGAGGTACCGCTGTGTCGAAGTATTCCTTCCCCAGGTACCGCTGCATTGAAGTATTCCTTCGCTGGGTACCGCTGTATTGGAGTATTCCTTCCCCAGGTACAGCTGCATTGATGTATTCCTTCCCCAGATACCGCTAGATTGAAGTATTCCTTCCCCGGTTAGCGCTGCAATGGAGTGTTCCTTCCCCAGGTACCGGTGCATTTATGTATTTCTTCCCCAGGTACCGCTACATTGAAGTATTCCTTCCCAGGGTACTGCTGCATTGGAGTATTTCTTTTCCAGGTACCGCAGCATTGATGTATTCCTTCCCCGGGTACTGCTACATTGAAGTATTCCCTCCCCGGGTACCGCTGCATTGAAGTATTCCTTCCCCGGTTACCACTGCATTGAAGTATTCCTTCCCCAGGTACCGCTGCTTTGAAGTATTCCTTCCCCATGTACCGCTGCATTGGAGTATTCCTTCCCCAGGTACCGCTGCATTGAAGTATTCCTTCCCCAGGTACCGCTGCATTGAAGTATTTCTTCCCTAGGTACCACTGCATTGAACTATTCCTTACCCATGTACCGCTGCATTGGAGTATTCCTTCCCCAGGTCCTGCTGCATTGAAGTATTCCTTCCCTGGGTACCGCTGCATTGAAGTATTCCTTCCATGGGTACCGCTTCATCGAAGTATTCTTTCCCCAGGTACCGCTGCATTGAAGTATTCCTTCCCCAGGTACCACTGCATTGAAGTATTCCTTCCCCAGGTACCGCAGCATTGCAGTATTCCTTCCCCAGGCACTGATGCATTGAAGTATTCCTTCCCCAGGTACCACTGTATTGGAGTATTCCTTCCCCGGGTACCACTGCATTGAAGTATTCCTTCCCCAGGTACCGCTGCATTGAAGTATTCCTTCCCCAGGCACTGCTGAATTGGTGTATTCCTTCCCCGGGTACCGCTGCATTGAAGTATTCCTTCCCGGGGTACAGCTGCATTGAAGTATTCCTTCCCCAGGTACCGCTGCATTGCAGTATTCCTTCCCCAGATACTGCAGATTGCAGTATTCTTTCCCCAGGCACCGCTGCATTGGAGTATTCCTTCGGCAGGTACCGCTGCATTGAAGTATTCTTTCAGAGGTACTGCTGCATTCTAGTATTCCTTCCCGGGGTACCGTTGCATTGAAGTATTCCTTCCCGGGGTACCACTGCATTGAAGTATTTTTTCCCCAGGTACCGCTGCATTGAAGTATTCCTTTCTCAGGTACCGCTGCATTGGAGTATTCTTTCTCGGGTACCGCTGCATTGAGGTATTCCTTCCCCAGGCACCGCTGTATTGGAATATTCGTTCCGAGGTACCGCTGCATTGAAGTATTCCTTCCCGGGGTACAGCTGCATTGAAGTATTCTTTCCCCAGGTATCACTGCATTGATGCATTCCTTCCCCAGGTACCGCTGCATTGATGTATTCCTTCCCCGGGTACCGGTGCTTTGGAGTATTCCTTCACCGGGTACCGTTGCATTGAAGTATTCCTTCCAGAGGTACTGTTGCATTGAAGTATTCTTTTCCCCTGGTACAGCTGCATTGAAGTATTCCTTCCCCAGGTTCCGCTGCATCGAAGTATTCCTTCCCTGGGTACCACTGCATTGAAGTATTCCTTCCCCGGGTACCACTGCATTGAAGTATTCCTTCCCCAGGTACCGCTGCATTGAAGTATTCGTTCCGAGGTACTGCTGCATTGAAGTATTCCTTCCCGGGGTACCGCTGCATTGAAGTATTCCTTCCCCGGGTACCACTGCATTGAAGTATTCCTTTCCCGGGTACCGCTGCATTGAAGTATTCCTTCCCCAGGTACCGCTGCATTGAAGTATTCGTTCCGAGGTACTGCTGCATTGAAGTATTCCTTCCCGGGGCACCGCTGCATTGAAGTATTCCTTCCCCGGGTAGCACTGCATTGAAGTATTCCTTTCCCGGGTACCGCTGCATTGAAGTATTCCTTCCCCGGGTACTGCTGCATTGAAGTATTTCTTCCCTAGGTACCGCTGCATAGAAGTATTCCTTCCCCGGGTACCGCTGCATTGAAGTATTCCTTCCCTGGGTACCGCTTCATCGAAGTATTCTTTCTTCAGGTACCGCTGCATTGAAGTATTCCTTTACCAGGTACCACTGCATTGAAGTATTCCTTCTCCAGGTAACGCTGCATTGCAGTATTCATTTCTCGGGTACCGCTGCATTGAAGTATTCCTTGCCCTGGTACCGCAGCATTGCAGTATTCCTTCCCCGGGTACCGCTGCATTGAAGTATTCCTTCCCCGGGTACCACTGCATTGATGTATTCCTTCCCCTGGTATCACTGCATTGAAGTATTCTTTCCCCAGGTACCGCTGCATTGAAGTATTCCTTCTTGGGGTACTGCTGCATTGATGTATTCCTTCCCCGGGTATCACTGCTTTGGAGTATTCTTTTATCGGGTACCGTTGCATTGAAGTATTCCTTCCAGAGGTACTGTTGCATTGAAGTCTTCTTTTCCCCTGGTACAGCTGCATTGAAGTATTCCTTCCCCGGGTTCCGCTGCATTGAAGAATTCCTTCCCCGGGTACCGCTGCATTGAAGTATTCCTTTCCCGGTTACCACTGCATTGAAGTATTCCTTCCCCAGGTACCGCTGCTTTGAAGTATTCCTTCCCCGTGTACCGCTGCATTGAAGTATTCCTTCCCCAGGTACCGCTGCATTGAAGTATTCCTTCCCCGGGTACTGCTGCATTGAAGTATTTCTTCCCTAGGTACCGCTGCATTGAACTATTCCTTACCCATGTACCGCTGCATTGGAGTATTCCTTCCCTAGGTACCGCTGCATTGAAGTATTCCTTCCCTGGGTACCGCTGCATTGAAGTATTCCTTCCCTGGGTACCGCTTCATCGAAGTATTCTTTCTTCAGGTACCGCTGCATTGAAGTATTCCTTTCCCAGGTACCACTGCATTGAAGTATTCCTTCTCCAGGTAACGCTGCATTGGAGTATTCATTTCTCGGGTACCGCTGCATTGAAGTATTCCTTGCCCTGGTACCGCAGCATTGCAGCATTCCTTCCCCAGGTACCGCTGCATTGAAGTATTCCTTCCCCGGGTACCACTGCATTGATGTATTCCTTCCCCGGGTATCACTGCATTGAAGTATTCTTTCCCCAGGTACCACTGCATTGAAGTATTCCTTCTTGGGGTACTGCTGCATTGAAGTATTCCTTCCCCGGGTACCGCTACATTGAAATATTCCTTCCCCGGGTACCGCTGCATTAAAGTGTTCTTTCCCCGGATACCGCAGTATTGCAGTATTCCTTCCCCAGGTGCCGCTGCATGGAAGTATTTCTTGCCCAGGTACCGCTGCATTTAAGTATTCGTTCCGAGGTACCGCTGTGTCGAAGTATTCCTTCCTCAGGTACCGCTGCATTGAAGTATTCCTTCCCCGGGTACCGCTGCATTGGAGTATTCCTTCCCCGGGTACCGCTGCATTGACGTATTCCTTTCCCAGGTACCGCTAGATTGAAGTATTCCTTCCCCGGGTAGTGCTGCAATGGAGTGTTCCTTCCCCAGGTACCTGTGCATTTATGTATTTCTTCCCCAGGTACCGCTACATTGAAGTATTCCTTCCCCGGGTACCGCTGCATTGGAGTATTTCTTTTCCAGGTACCCCTGCATTGATGTATTCCTTCCCCGGGTACTGCTACATTGAAGTATTCCCTCCCCGGGTACCGGTACATTGAAGTATTCCTTCCCCGGGTACCGCTGCATTGAAGAATTCCTTTCCCATGTACCGCTGCATTGGAGTATTCCTTCCCCAGGTACCACTGCATTGAAGTATTCCTTCCCCAGGTACTGCAGCATTGCAGTATTCCTTCCCCAGGCACCGCTGCATTGAAGTATTCCTTCTCCAGGTACCACTGTATTGGAGTATTCCTTCCCCGGGTACCACTGCATTGAAGTACTCCTTCCCCAGGTACCGCTGCATTGAAGTATTCCTTCCCCAGGCACCGCTGCATTGAAGTATTCCTTCTCCAGGTACCACTGTATTGGAGTATTCCTTCCCCGGGTACCACTGCATTGAAGTACTCCTTCCCCAGGTACCGCTGCATTGAAGTATTCCTTCCCCAGGCACTGCTGCATTGAAGTATTCCTTCCCGGGGTACAGCTGCATTGAAGTATTCCTTCCCGGGGTACCGCTGCATTTAAGTATTCTTTCCCCAGGTGCCGTTGCATTGAAGTATTCCTTTCCCAGGTACAACTGCATTGGAGTATTCCTTTCTCGGGTACCGCTGCATTGAAGTATTCCTTCCCCAGGTACTGCTGCATTGCAGTATTCCTTCCCCAGGTACTGCAGCATTGCGGTATTCCTTCCCCAGGCACCGCTGCATTGGAGTATTTCTTCGGCAGGTACCGCTGCATTGAAGTATTCGTTCCGAGGTACTGCTGTATTGAAGTATTCCTTCCCCAGGTACCACAGCATTGCAGTATTCGTTCCCCAGGCACCGCTGCATTGAAGTATTCCTTCTCCAGGTACCACTGCATTGGAGTATTCCTTCCCCGGGTACCGCTGCATTGAAGTATTCCTTCTCGGGGCACCGCTGCATTGAAGTATTCCTTCCCGGGGAACCACTGCATTGAAGTATTCTTTCCCCAGGTACCGCTGCATTGAAGTATTCCTTTCCCAGGTACCTCTGCATTGGAGTATTCTTTCTCGGGTTCCGCTGCATTGAAGTATTCCTTCCCCAGGTACTGCTGCATTGCAGTATTCTTTCCCCAGGTACCGCAGCATTGAAGTATTCCTTCCCCAGGTACCGCTGCATTGCAGTATTCCTTCCCCAGGTACCGCAGCATTGAGGTATTCCTTCCCCAGGCACCGCTGTATTGGAATATTCGTTCCGAGGTACCGCTGCATTGAAGTATTCCTTCCCGTGGTACAGCTGCATTGAAGTATTCTTTCCCCAGGTACCTCTGCATTGTAGTATTCCTTTCCCAGGTACCTCTGCATTGGAGCATTCCTTTCTCGGGTACCGCTGCATTGAAGTATTCCTTCCCCAGGTACCACTGCATAGAAGTATTCCTTTCCCAGGTACCTCTGCATTGGAGTATTCCTTTCTCGGGTACCGCTGCATTGAAGTATTCCTTCCCCAGGTACCGCTGCATTGAAGTATTCCTTCCCCAGGTACCGCTGCATTGCAGTATTCCTTCCCCAGGTACCGCAGCATTGAGGTATTCCTTCCCCAGGCACCGCAATATTGAAGTATTCCTTCCCCAGGTACCGCTGCATTGGAGTATTCTTTCTCGGGTACCGCAGCATTGAGGTTTTCCTTCCCCAGGCACCGCTGTATTGGTGTATTCGTTCTGAGGTACCGCTGCATTGAAGTATTCGTTTCGAGGTACCGCTGCATTGAAGTATTCCTTCACCAGGTACCGCTGCATTGAATTATTTCTTCCCCGGGTATCGCTGTATCGAAATATTCCTTCCCCGGGTACCCCGTCAGGCCTCCTACTGGCGTTCGCTTCGAAACCATTGTCACAATGTGTAAAATCCTGCAGGGACAGTTGTGCCAGCTTCCCCATAAACATGCTGAAATTCTGGACCCCTCGCCTGACCTCTGGTCTGACCCCAAGTCCAGCAGAAAGGAACTCCAGCTGGAGAAAGACTAAGGAGTGGATGGCACGTATATGCACTGGTTGGGCAGACGGGCATCTAAGTGATGGGTAGGTGGGTCCGTGCATGCAGGCAAGGTGAGTGGCAAATAATAAAATTAAAGCCACTTACTCATAGGTAACAATAAGAGGCTTGATCCAACTCAGTTTTGATTCCGTGGTCACCACAGCATGGAGTTGGCACTGATCACAGGCAGTGAGGAAGTCAGACAGACTATAGATTGTGGGGGGGAAGTAGTCCTGATCCTATTAGCTCTTTCAGCCGCGTTTGACACAGTTATCCATACTCTCCTAATTGTTTGACTTGAATTGGTTGGGATCAAAGATAATGCGCTCAAGTTTATTACCTCCTTTCTCGCTGATCGAATCCAAACAGTCTCCTTAGGAGACTTTACATCACCAGCCTTCTCACTGCCTTGCAGGGTCCTGAGCCACACCCTATTTAATCTGTATGTCACCTCACTTGCAGCGCTGATCAAACCTATGGTTTTGCGCTGGTCTCGTATGCAGATCGCTGTGTCAGTGACAGGTAACCCTGAGGCCGCGGCAGTTCAATTTCATGATTGCGCGCTCCATATTGGTAACTGCATGCATAATAATTGCCTGAAGTTGAACTCATGAAAAACGGAGGTTCTTCTGTTCGGTGATAACCCCTACCTTGTCTCCTAACCTAACTGGTGGCCTCAAGAACTGGGAGCCCTGCCTGCCTCAGGTAGTAAAGCAAAACGTTGGAGAGTGATCGCTGAAACTAAGCTATCCTTTGAAGGACAGAAAAACCATACCACTTCCTCTTGTTTTTACATCCTGAAAATTCTCTTGTCCTATATCCCAATTAGCTTGCAAAAAACGGTAGTCAGATTAATTATCTCCTCTAAATTGGATTACTGTAATGCGTTCTTCATCAATATTCAAAAATGTTTTCTGCACAAGTTGCAGACGTTGCAGAACATAGCAGCGCGATTACTGCTGGGTATCGCAAAACATAAATCCATGTGGCAGTTGGCGGAGGATTTCTGAAACTCCCTGCTCTGGAGGAGAGGAGTCTACGGCTTGACTCTACTTTAAACATAATGCCTGCTCTGCAAATATTCAATGATGCTAAGGGAGCCACCCCAGGAGATACCTTCACAGCGCAGGCATCCCTGCCAGGCAGGGGTGGCTGGTCGGGAACAGTGGCGGGGTGGGGTTTCGGGGGAAGGCATGTTTTTGAAAAAATAAAGACTTACCTTGTCAGTGCCGGTCACCACCCGCCGTCTCTACTCTGATGCAGGGACAGGAAGTACCCAGACTGCCATAGCCAATCACAACGCTGCCTAACAGCAGCATCGTGATTGGTCTGAGCGCCGTGATTCGGCGCTCAGACAGGGACTGATAGGCTGTGCTTGTCCTCCATCCAGGTTCTACAATACAGCCGGTGGTGAACATGCAAAGTGCACATGACAGTTTGAACGGCCCAAGGTGGCTGGCCAGACCGTCATGCGCACTTAAGGTGCAGCAGCAACCACTCCTCCTCCCTCTCCCAATCTGTGACAAGCCCAGCCCCGCCTGCTCCAACCTGGCGGCTTCTTACAGAAGAAGAAAATGATAATAACGTAACGTTATTAGCGCTGTGTGATTATCGTTTTCTTTTTAAACTTAGTGGGGCGACACTTCTCCGCCTCAGCGGAGGAGCTGCCTCTGCTTCCAGGCACACCTGTTCTCTGAGTTTCATCTCTCAATTAGGGTGGACAGTTCTCCACCATCCTGGCAGGCCAATGGGTGTCCTTCTAGGGTCTAAATGACCTCCTAGGTCAGGTTCCTGGGTAGCCAAGTATCCATTCTCCTGCAGTGCAGTTGGCAGTGGAAAGCACTGTGCAGATGGCTAAAGAAACCAAGAGGGACACTCATCTTGGATAAAAGGGTGCTCTTGTGGCCAAGGAGAGTGACGGTGAGTGGTTCACCAAAGAACGCCCTAACTTCAGAGTCGCTCAGGATGTGAGTCCTGGTGCAGGTGAGGAGATGGGTGCCCAAACCTCATCTGAGGCCAGTGAAAACAGATGAGGTACCAAAGTGAAACAGGCCCACATGGAGTACGGCTGACGGATGGACATCTGGAGTAAGACTGAAACTCTTAAGGAACCCAGGTATTAAAGATTTTTTAGGGGTAATTTCTGCGAACGCACAGGAGCCAAGAGAGACAATACAATTGTTGCAGAGCTCCCTCCTGCCAGAACTTAGCTTTCCCTTCCCTCCCCTACTCCCAACACCTTCTAACCCCATTCACTCCACACCTTTACAAAGAGGCTGTAGCATACATTTACTACCTGCTCTGAACAGCTGGTAAATGTTTGCAATAAACTCCATGCAATTTGGAATTATTTTTGTGTTATGACCATTAAAGCTAGTCCCATTCGGTAATTGCAGGGTACTGGCACCATTTCACCACTTAATCCCGCTGTCCGGCTATTGTCCCTAAATATACTAGCAATGGACGGTCCGATTCATTAAGGTAAACCAAGAGGAAATTCTAACTTTAGGACTTTCAGTATTCAGAAGGGGAATTTATGGGCCCCATTCACAAAAGTAATCTGAGACAAAATCCTAACGTTACCACTTGCGGTATTTACAAAGGGCATTTAGGAGTAGTAAAGTTAGGATTTTTTCTCAGTTAAATTTAAGATTTGGTCATAAGTTTAACTGAGGCAAAAGTCCAACTTTACTCTGCATAAATGCCCTTTGTGAATACCGAAAGTGGTAAAATTAGACTTTCGTCTCAGTTTACTTTTGTGAATGGGGCCGGAGTTACCAGAGTAGAGTGACCCAGTCCTTAAATATGTGAGGACTGACTTTTGCTAAAATCAGAAATGAAATAAACCCGCAGCTTTTGAAGGCAGCTATTCATGTAAGGGTGAGATTTCAGCACTCTATATGTGGTGGTCTGTGTTTTTTCAAAATATGTTGTTCCAAGATATGTTTACAACCTTACAAGTACACCAATCTAGTTCCTATAAGGGGAATAGAGACATTCTAGATGAGCATAAACAATTTTCATAACCTAAGGAAACTGGTCCCCACGTCCTTTTTGCTTGCCCTGCTTATTCCCTAGTTGGTTCTCGTCGGCTAGCACCTATTTGTAGGCAGCTAGGTATACAAAGGCATAGCATTGCTCTTTGCATACTCAGAACTGACTAAGGCTGTAATACGCCTGCGTGGCAGGGGCGGCTCCTCCAGTGGGGTGGGCAGAGATGGCCGGGCTGGGCAGGAGCGGTTTGCCCTCTCCTGAGTATGTATGACTGGTTTGATCGGCCCGACATGGAGAACATGCTACAGCCCCTGGCTGGGCGGCGTCCTGACCAATCACAACACAGACTGAGCAGTGAAGACGCAGGACCCAGGACCCAGGAAAGGTATATTTTATGGGAAGGGGGTCCCCACGCGACCCCCCTTCCCTCGTGACGCCACACCTGTCCCCACACCTTGTGCGACACCACTCCCGCCCACCCACCTGTGAGCCATGCCGGCCGCGACAGCTGCGCGATTGCCACATATCTGAGCGCAATGTGGCTGGTCCGAAGCAAGGCTCTTTCCCTTCACTCATGAAAGTTTGATCTTTTATTTTCAATGTATTGCTCTGTTCACTGTACCTTGCTGCTACTGCTTTTGATCGATTGGCCGTTCCGCAACCATATGACAAATTTAATTTCAATCGCTACTTTTATAAAATATTGTATTTATATGCAAATTATGTCTTAATGTGAATATCCTTCGTAATAGTTATTTATAATGAATTTTAATGTACCTCGTGTATACTTTTATGGCCGTGGCTGCCGAAATAAAGTTCTTTTGACTTGCCTTGACTTTATAAAGGGTGTACCTTTCCCCCCTCCTTCTGGTTAAGGGCTGGGTTGAGGTTTCCAATGGGTTCTAATTAAAAGTGGTCTCCGATCCAGGGGAAGTGTTTATTTATAGAGTGGGCGCGCGCTGGAGCAGTGTGGGGGTCACGGAGACCGTGGAAGAGTGGAGAACAGCACCCTCCCCCGGGGATACAAGGATGTGGCCTTTGTCAATTACACGCAACTTTTTCCAAACCAGCATCCCCTGCGCACAGAGCTTTCTTCTATTTACACAGGATTCTTTGGGGACAAAATGTTCCATAAGTACAATCCAAAACGTTGGCCGCATTATAGCTATTTTCAAATAAAGAGGGCGGAGGAGGCAATGCGTGGCCGCTCCCTCCCCTGTCCCATCCTCCGAATTAAAAGCAAACATTTTTAAATAAAATTAAATTACTTTGTGCCTTGTTATGGAACCCAAGTGCCCCCTACCCCCAACAACACATTCTATAGATACACGACCATAGGGAGGCCCCGCACACCCGCCCCTTAGCGTCAGACGGGTCTCTAGCTCAGTGGACTAATGCACCCACTGCTGTCTTTGACACCATGCGCACAGGTGTGGGTGCAAGGGTGCACGCAGCTTTTCATTCTTTTCAAGGTTGATAAAATGCATCACAATGCACTTCAGTTCCCTGTCAATAGCGTCAAGAGGCACGTTCACACTGCGTGAGCGCTACAGTATTTGCGTTATGAGCCGCTCACCTCATACAGAAACATCCCCACCAGGGCGTGTTCACCTCGGTGTAAACAACTGCACGTGTAGCCACAGGGCCCAGATGTTGAGGCCGAGCCAGCCCTTCAGACAGATGTTTCCTCTTAGGAGTCCCTGTAGAGGGCTCGTTTGTGGAGAGGGTTTTCAACACCGCATAATCAACCCAGCTCGGATCTTCCGTCGCCCCCTGACCTCTGACCCGCGGTGGGACTTTGTTCTCCAGGCATTTCCGAGTGCGGTGCAGGGAGTGTTTGAAGCTCCTGTGATTAGCGGGACCATCGCAGCATCCTGTGACTTCCTGTACTCAGGGAGTGGATCTGAGGGCCGCTTCCTGGCGGAGATATTGATTCACAGTGTGCTCTGTAGTGCCTGACGCCTCGAAGCACATTGGGGCACATTTAGAAGCCCCTTACGCCACATTTGCGCCGCCGTTGCGTCACTTTTGTGATGCAGCGGTGGCGCAAAGCCAGCGCCATGCTGCGGGGTATTTACAACTAGGGAGATGTGTCACGTTGTAAAGCCCTGTGCCACATGTGGGCGTGCCAGCACGGGGGGGGCGAGGGCGATCCGGCGCAGGATCACCTCACAAAAGTGGCTGAGTGACATCTACAAGATGTCACTCAGTCACTTTTACGACCATGCTGCGTCAAAACCCTGTGCCTGCTTGAAGCAGGCGTAAGGATTGACGCAGCATGTTAGCCAAAGGGGCACCCCGAGCCTTGCTGGAGCTGTGTCGCGCCTGCGCCGCTACTCTAGCAATGCGCCGCCTTTCCGCCGGGGGATGCGACACGCCTCTGCCCATCCATGCGCCACGGTGCGAACGGTGGGCAGAAGCGTCGCAACTCTTTTGGCGCATCCCTGCTGATTAGCAGAGATGCGCCAGAAGTAGTAAATCTGCCCCATTGTATATAAAATAGACGCACTCTCTTCTGCTCCAGGGCAGCGATCTTCAAAACTGCAGATTTGCAATCATGGAGCTCTGTTCACCCCAACAAGGCCTCCATCCAGGCAGCTCCCTTTAGTTTCCTCGCAGAACCAATGAAGACAGATTTCAATTACAAAGAATTAGAAACATCCGAAAACAAAGTTTATTTTACTCAACCTAACACTGATGTACATCGTTTGCCCTTGACTGCTGTGACAGCATTCAGGCGGCTCTCCCCTATACTACTGACAAATGGCTCACGAATACGACAGAACACTGGGGTAAGAAAGAGAGAACAGGAACGAACCAGCCACAAAGGAAATCAACTTGGTTTAACAGCCATCTCACATTCCTAAAAAGAGCCTGCAAAAAAACCGAAAGACCCTGGCGGAAATCATAAGACATCACCACAAAGGCACAATATAAGAGAGAGATTAAACACAACAACAATGAAATCAAGATATCCCGAGGTAGATACTTTCAGGAAAAAATAAACTCGGCCAACCATTCTTCCAGAGAGCTTTTCAAGGTAGTTAAATCCCACGCGTCAATAGATCCGGAAGCCTCTCCAAAATCTTCCTCTAAGGAGAGATGCAATGAATTGGCAGCCTTTTTTAAAATAAGGTTGAAAACATCTGCAACTTCATGACAGGGAGTGATAACCCAGACCCACAAGGCACCGAGGCTTCCACGGGGCACACAGTGAGACCTGTATTAACCCGTAGCGTGCTCATGACAGCTCAACGCCGTCATGAGCCACGGGCGGCGTGTGCTCTTGACGGCGTGTAGCCGCCATGTCGCTGCCGCTCCGCCCACGCAGCACTAATTCCCCGCCTGTGCGAGCGAATTAATAAGCGGGTGCGGTCATGACGGATCCACGCCA
The DNA here is from genome assembly GCF_964263255.1 of Lissotriton vulgaris. NCBI lineage: Eukaryota > Metazoa > Chordata > Amphibia > Caudata > Salamandridae > Lissotriton > Lissotriton vulgaris. The sequence goes on along the minus strand of NC_141699.1, from coordinate 66,233,327 downwards.
TCATGAGCACACGTGGCTCATAATGGCATAGAGCCGTCATGAGCGCCAAAGCGCTGCGCTCACCCCCTAGTCCCCCTGCGGCAAGGCGGAATTCGTGGCGCAGGGAAGGGGTTAAAGGAATTTCCAGCGATAACAAAAGACACCACGACTAAGATCCTACAAGGCATCAAATCAGGGTCCCCTAAAGATCCGATACACCCTCATATTTTGCTACAGGGAGGAAACACTATTCTGACAACTGCCACAGGGTTACTTACTCTATCCCTCATGCAAGGGAAAGTGCCGAAAACCTGGAAACATGCCATAGTCCGACCTTTGCTCAAAAAGCCACATCTAAACCCAAATGATCTGGGTAACTTCCGCCCCATTTCTCTCCTGCCCATTTTAGGAAAGTTGGCTGTAAAATGTGTCAACCAAACTCTGTCCCAGTTCTTAGAGGAGAATGAGTTGCTCCACCAGACCTAAATGGGTTTTTTGACCAGCACACAGCACTGAATCAGCCTTACTACTGGTCATGGAAGAACTGAAGGGAATCCTCGATCAAGGAGGTACTGCTGCCATTTTGCTGCTCGACCTAAGTGCAGCGTTTGATAAGGTGAATCACAAAACCCTTATTCTTTTTTTTTTAACTCTGTTTAGAGAGCTGGGATAGTGTCATTTTTGAAGGATAGATCCTTTCAGACCACAGAATGCGGATGCTACTCAGATATCCTAGAGGATACATGCGGTGTGCCACAAGGCTCCTCCCTCAGCCCTACGCAGTTCAATCTATACATGTAACCTCTGGCCGAGATCGTCCAAGAATTTGAGTTGTCAATTGTATCTTACACGGATGACACCCAATTGGACCCCAACTTGAAACGCAACCTAGTATCCCCCTGCATGGAAAGGGTAGCCAGCTTGATGACTAGCTGTAAGCTAAAACGAAATGATGACAAAACGGACCACATGTTCCTAGGTAATAATCTTCCTCCACAATTCACCATTGAGTGGCCAAAACATCTGGAATGTCGACCTGTGAATAAAAACTCAATAAATAAGTTAGGAGTGTGAATAGACCACAACCTCACCATGGAAACTCAAGCCAGAAAAATGGCGGCCACCTGTTTTGGAATCTGTGGGTGCTTCGTAAAATTCTAGACCTCATTCCAGAGGAGACCTAGAGAACAGTAATACAGTCCTTGGTGGTCTCGCGCTTAGACTACAGGAACTCTCTCTTTCTGGGGTCACCCAAATATGTGCTGAATAGACTGCAGGTGGTACAAAAAGCAGCAGCCAGGGTAATCAGAAGCATACCCAGGGACAAGTCAGTGAAGGAGGCTCTGAAGATACTACTGGCTGCCGGTGCAGACCAGGATCGAGTTCAAAGCACTGTGCTTAGCACACTGAGCTTTGAATGGTAAAGGGCCTACTCGACTCAGGGCTCTGATCACACCTTACATTCCGGAAAGAGCTCTTCAATCCTCATCAAATCGCCTGGCCAAAACCACAAGGATCAGGTGATCCAGATGGGGAGGAAGGTCATTCACACACTTGATGCCAAAACTCTGGAACTCCATGCTTACAGAACTAAGATTTATCACGGATGAGACTGCCTTCAGGAAAAAACTGAAGACATGGCTATTTCCAGGCTGAGTTGTTGTTACCTGCTCTCCCCTGCTCCATAGCGCTGGGAAGCTCTTGCGCAACTATGCGCTCTACAAAATGCATAAACGTAAACATAACAATGGTTTCATCTTTGTCAGCTGGCTTGATGACTGTTGATTTTTGCTCCTTTAGTGATTGTATGGCCATGGCAATACAAAAAACTTTTTCTTTTCCAGTACGTTCAAGGATGATAGCACAACATGTTCAAATACTACCACATCCTTAGGGATGCTGTGAATGGGAGGACAAAAATTGGATTTCTTCCGTAGACTTGAAGGCTCAATTTGTATGGTGCCTTCCTTTTCTTTAAAGAAGGCTCGTAGTCGTATTTTTCGAAAACGTTCCATGGCTTCCATTTATACTTTTGTAAAGTCAGAATTTACCCATGGTACTCATGTTAATCCTAGTTCTAAAACTGCAGACTGTTCCTTTTTGAGAGCAGTGTTCGACAAATTTATGATGGAGGATTTGTTTATGTTTTGTAGTATTCTCTTCTTGTTCTCATTTCTCACGGTTGTGGTTTGTATCGTTCTCGGGTCTTTTGTTGGCCTACTTCTAAAAAAGAAGAATTTATTTGTTGGTTTTGATTGGATGGGCCCTCACCTAGATCCAAGTCTCCTGTTGATTCTGAAGACAACGTGTCAGAAAATGTTAGAAATCTTTTTTTGGAACAACCTTGGTATTCTGACAAAAGTCTCCTGGCATCTGGTTTGGTGTAATAGTCCTCTTTTAAATACGGATATACTGTTTCTATGTTGAAGGATTTTTTGTCCCTCTCAAATGTATTCAGTTTAAAGTTGATGGTATTGTCCTTGAAGGAAGAAATCTCTTTTTCGATTTTTTCTAGTAGAGTCCTGGCCTTCTGCCCCCAGTTTGTTATTAAAAACGGGTGTAAGTAAGTAGGATGCTTAGAGCTGCTCACACCTGGTGGCCCCGGTGCCACTGCCTTTCCTGCACTATTGACAGCTACATTTCTGTTCTGGGTGAGTCATCCCATGGCTACAGGACCTTGCTGTGAGTAGTTGGCCTGGTATATGCTGTCCACTATTCAATTGGGCACCTTGCACCAGTCCAAACGACCCTTATTGATGATTATGTCAAAGAGAATGTTAGAAATGGGAATTTCTGGTTGGCTGAGGCTTGCGCCAAAGCCAGGCAGAAACCACCATTCTAGTAAGGGCAAGGAAGTCACCCGCCAAGATAACCCCTGCTCACCCTCTTGGCACGAGCAGTCAGGCTTATCTCAGTGGCGATGTGTAAAGCTTTTGCGCACACACCCACCAGCAACAACATCCCAGGCCCCCCACAAAAGGAACTCCACACAAGGTTATATAAAATAGCCTTTGTATTATCAGAACACATCATAATCATAATCACAGGATGTACATTGTGCCAACTGAGATTAGAGAACAAAGCACACAATATTACATCACTAGAACAACAGTAAGTAGCAAAATACACAGTGGGCTCCAGGCGGAGACCAAACCACATACTAAGAAAGTGGTATAACTACCACGACTTGACTAGACACAGTGCTTAGAGCACGTAGATTCGCTGGGGGCCCAAGGAACCACCCAAGGTAGCGACACTGACACAGGGGACCCACGGGGACATGTGCAGTGTGAGAACACAGGCGCGAGCTCCGTGCAACTCTATGGGAAAGTCACGGTTGGAATTTTAAAATTTATGGACACTTAGGAGAGGATTTTGAGCAAACCCTTTCAAACTTAGAAGTTTCTAAGGCCAGCACCCATGTGAGCACTGGAGTACTCGTGTTACCTAATCCAGGGAAGCCAGGTGCAAAGGTGTCAAATGGTGTCTGGAATCTGCGTCGTTTTCAATGGCAGGAGGCTGAAAAGTGCTGCTGCCGTGAAGAGGAAAAGTGTCCGGTTGGATCCAAGCTTCGTTTGGAGATGAGAAGAACCTGAAAGCAGAAGGGACAGAGTCTGGGTCACTTCAGGGTGACCTGGGGCTCAGAAGACAAATGCCCACCGATGTCGGGTGCTTCAGGTGAGAATAGGTGAAGCTTGACTCTGCAGCCGAGGGGACCAGAAGATGTTGAGGATGACCAAAGTCCGCAGGCGAGCTGTCCCACGAAGGATATCGAGTTTTGGGGGGTCAGTGCCCGGATTAAACACCAAAAAGCCTTGGCAACTGCAACCCATGCGGTCAGAGGACAGATGCTTCGGTGAGGACCAGCAAGGTCCAGGGGACTCCCCAAGCAATGGAGAGTCAGGGCACGTCTGGAGCAACCAGGAAAGCCCACTGAAAGTTGAACTTGCCTTCACAGGGATCCACAGGCTGACGGACCAGGGATCGCGAAGGGACCTCAAGAGGAATCACTAAATACTAGCCCACGGAACACTCGTAGAGTGTAGGCTGGTAATCTTCAGTGGAATCACAGCTCGGGGTCCGTACACTGAATGTCTCGGCCAGGCCAGCGCATTCGCTGGTTCAGGCGAGACCTAAAAACAGTTGATGGACAGAATGCCAAACAATGTCATAAATTCACCCCAGTACAGAGATCTGGGCCTAAATCCATCATTTTTTTTGCTCACCATGCCATTCCAGTTTGAACCCAGCCATATGCAAATCAGTCTTGACCCTTTGCGCCATGGGAATAGTCCAGCCTGAACTGCCAAGCCAGGTTCTCCCTGGGCTGGAAACAAGCATCCTAGGACCAGTTTCGGGCATTCAGCCCTCATCAGCCAGGATGGCTTGATTCCAGTGGCATGGAGAGCACGGGACTCACGTCTGGGGACCCACCTATGAGAGGGTCAGGACAGAGGTGTGGCTACACCCATGTCCTTTGTCCAGTTTCGTGCCAGAGCAGGAGCAAATGGCTCCTGCAACCGATTTGAGCTGGACTATGCACAGGGACACCAAATGTGCCCCCAGTGCAGACATCAAGGGCACCCACCCAGCCCCAATACACTAAAGCCTGTCTGGGAGGTGGTTACACCTCCCTGTGACAGGATGCCTATTGTCATGCCTTCCCCTGCTCGAGCTTGGCTCACCAGAAGGAGGGCAGACTCGTGTCTGTGGCTGGCAGCGTCCATCTTGTGATGCCAGGGTCGAGAAAGCTGGTACCGGGTGTACCGGTGTAGTCATATTTCTCCCTCTAGGAGGGTAGAATCATACCTCCCACACCACTGGTGTGGGAGTTATGATTCCAAGGTGTTGACACCAAACACAACATGTGTCCATGCAGCCGTTTTAAAGTTAGCATTTACCGCAAGGTTGTAATGCACTTAAGAGTATATGGTTGGCTGCATCACAGAACAACCCCGAAGAATAGATTCCGAAGGCTGCAGAGGGGCTCTGCTCATGCATGGGCACCCTCTCACATAAAACCCAGCACCCTGCCTTCAGGATTGATAAGGCCTGCCATAGGGGTGACTGATAGGTTTATATGTGCAGTGATATAAGGTAGATATAGTGAACCTATATCTAAGTAAGGGGTGCACGCACCACCTTACACAGGTTGCAGTAGCAGACGTGTGGTGTCAGTTTGAGTGGTCTCTCAGGGTTGGCACAATACAGGCTGCAGCCCCTGGGAGGGCTCTGGGGTACCGATGCCCTAGGTACATAGTATACCATATACTGGGGACTCATAGGGGTACCTCAGAATCCAATCTGGAGTGTACCTAAAGTACATGTGTAGGAAAGTGGCTCTATATATACTGGACTAAATGAAGGTACTGTGTGTATAGTGTCCCCAATCCCCGGTGGTTTGGCAGAGGCTAAAGTTAGATATAACCTTACTCTCTAAGATGGTAGCTTGGGCGAGTAGTAAGGCAGTATCAGAGGAAAGTGTAAAGCACTTGTTGTACACACTCAGTCAGAAAATGGTCTCACACACTCAAGAACTGAACTCTAGGCCAATTGTTTTATATCAAAGGATATAGTTGTTTTATTTTAGAACCAACAAGGCATCACAATATACTTTCTCAGAATGAGTTATCTTAGTTAAATACTTTTCAAATAGGCATGAGATTTTTAAAATCCAATAGTTACAGTTTGTTGCAATTGGCAACACAATTTCAAATATAATGCAACATTGAGCTCAATGGGAGTTTTCATTTAAATGCAATTAATTACTTTGTAGATTACGTTTCTAACCACAAGACTGGATCCTAGAACCAGTCAGGGGACACGTCCTGTAAACAGTTAAGTAAAAGCGTTTTGGTTACAGTAGTGATTTTTAAGGAAAATTATAGTATTTTAAAAGTTGACACTTAGAAACTTTATCAGTTGAAATCACCAATGTTATCCTACGGAAGGAAATTCAAGTTGCAGGTAAAGTATGTTCACGTTACTTTTGTAATTCGGTACTGGACTCCTAGGTTCAGCACTGGGACATCTATCTAAAACAGTTAAACAATTACGTTTTGGTAGTTGGTACGATTTTTAAAGAATATTTGTAGTTTGCAAAAATCGACACTTAGAAGAAATTTCACAGAAAAACAGTCTATGGTTTCCTATGGAAGAAAATTCAGGTTACTGGTAAGTACGGTTAAAATTACTTTTCAGGGTTTGTGCTGGGCTAAAAGATGCAGCACTGATGTCTCCCCTGGTAACAGGTGAGTAAGTCGGAATTTGCTGTTCGGCTGATTTTAGGTGAATATTTTAAAGTTCAAAAACTCCACACTTAGAAGAAATTCTGAATGAAACCAGTCAATGTTAGTCTACGGAAGAAAAGTGAGTTATCAGCATTTAGGTAAGTACTCGACTGCCAGAGTTAAACTTCTGGGCATAGACTCTGGGGTCTCCCAGGGTCAGGTAGGTACAGTTGGTACACCCTCAGCGGCACAGGGGCAGCCGGGTGCAGAGGTAGTTAGGCCCAATGAGAGGCAGGGGGCCTTCGGTTGGTGGCTGCTGGCTAGCAGGCCATGCGGCTGTGGGAGCTGGGCACCTGGTCACTTGCTCAGGGCAAATGGGGAAGAAGAATAGGGCAAAGGCTGCACTGCCACGGGCACTCGGGGGTCTGGGTGCAAGGTGATTTTGAGCCGTTGGGCGCTCAATGTTAATCAATGGAGATCTTGGTAAGTGGAAAAAGGCTGCAGGCCCCGGGACGGAGATTCTTCAGGGGCGACCAACACTTTGAGAGGTAAGTAGGGGTCTTGGAGGATAGGTAGGCACCCAGGAGTTGGGCACAGGGGGCCGTGGGGCACCAGGGTGTCTTTTGACGTCGGGAATTCTTACCCTCAGCTGGTCGTGGTTGGAGGGGTCCCTGGTTGTGAGGGTGCAGGCGTTGTCTGGTTCGTAGAGGAGGGTCTTTGGGCACTGGACTTTTGGTCCCCGTCGCCAGGGGGACGTCCTCGAGGTCTTGGGTCACTCAGGTAAGGGCCGGGTTTGGCGGGTGCAGAGGGTGATGGAGTTGCGGTTCCTGGCTGGCACCAGGGGTATTGCTGTTGGAGCAGAACCACAGCTCATGGGAGTCCCAGTCTTTCAGAGGGTCAAGGCAGGGAGGTCCTCGGGGGTTTTCAAGGTTGCTGCTCACAGGAGTCGCCGGGATTTAGCAGGAGCAGGTTCAAGGATCGACAGGCCTGTAGGGCAGGGGCCAAGTCAGTTGGTGTTGTCCTTTTGCTAGCAGCTGCACGGCGGGTCTTCTACTTCTTGATCTTCTTTCTTGTTTTCGTATCGGGATCTGAGGAAGGAAGGTTCAGGGTGCCCCTAAATACTAAATTTAGTGGCGTTACAGGTAGGGTGAGGGCAGAGACCAATAGGTCCCTGTCCTGGGGTGGGTATACCCCCTAACCTGCTCCTCTCCTGTGGGAGGGGGGCAGGAGCCTAGCTGTGTGTGGGTCGGTCTTCCCATCCTCAAGATGGCGGTAGCCTGGAGTCGTGCTTCACCTCGCCTCCTCCACCTGAGGGGTGGAGTTGGCACAGGCTGGCACACCCCCTTTCCAGACGTAGGGTTTCCCGCCAGTCTTCCCGCCAGAGTGGGAGTCAGAACTGGTAGGGGCCAGTTGCTGGGTACAGCAAGTAGCCTGGAGAAGCTCACAAAGACGGTATGCCTTTGAAGCTTCCCCCTGCCCATCCTGGGGGAGGGACGTAGCACCTCGCCCAGGCTGTGCATTGTTGCAGGCCCAGGAGAGCGGGGGGGTTCTCCACCCAGGGGTCCAGCAACATGTCTGCTTGCTGTGTGGCAGCCTAGGTAGCCTCTCAGACAAGACGTGGATTGTAGGTTAGGTTTCAGGGGGCATCTCTAAGATGCCCTCTGTAGTGCATTCTACATTAAATCCCACACTGGCATCCGTGTGGGTTTAATGTGCTCAGAAGTTTGATATCAAACTTGACAGTCTTCAGTGTAGCCATTATGGTGCTGTGGAGTTCGTAATGACAATCTCCCAGCACCATATACTCTTAACGGCATCACTGCACTTACAATGCCCAGGAATGACCCTGGCTATTGTAGGGGCACAGGGCTCATGCACCTGTGCCCACACCACTGGCATAGGGCACCCAGCTAGAGGGGTGACTGATTTATGCCAGGGCAGTGGGGTTGTGGGCATGGAACATAGGGATGTGTGCCATGTCGACTCTTTGTTTAGTTCTGCACCAGGGCACTCAGCCTGCAAAGGCAGTGAGTGTGTGTCAGGGTGCAGGGCCCCTAAGGGTGGCACAATAAGTGCTTCAGCCCTTAGGGGTCTTCTCTGGTCACAATACCCTGGGTACCCATGGTAACATTTATCTGGGGCTGATATGTGGCCAGAGATGCCAATTAGGTTTTAGTTTCAATACAGTTTTAGGGAAGGAACACAGGCCCTGGGCACTTGATTGGCCGGAGTCCAGGGCACTCTCAGTCAAAGCACATCAGCAATTCAGCAAAAAAGTGGGGGCATACCAAAGGCAGAAAGATGGCACTTTCTCACAACATGCAATCAAAGCAGGTAGGCTGGGGTCCTGAATAGCAGGACCCCAGCCAGACTAAGTCGAAAACAGTGAAACATCAGCAAAAAGTGGGGGTAACTATAAGACGCAGATCCTACTCTCCTACACTTGCTCTGGGAAAAAACTCTCCACACCTGTTCATTCTTAACCTATCACTATGTCCCATCTCCCATATTGATCTGACAAGTTCAGAATCACTCAACAGAAATTATCACAAATTTGTTATGCAAGTGAGAAAATTATGTGGTCACTTCCCTTCCAGTCAACTCTATCTGGTTCCAGACTGTGAGCATGTGCGCAGATGGCTGCATGAGTGTGGTTAATACTATACTTAAAAAAAAACCTACTCTGCCTTTCTTGGGGGATAGGTTTGTGGTCAAGCAACAAGTGGGATGCAAAAAGTGTGTGTGTGGGGGTGGAGTCTCTAAAAGGGGTGTGTCCTAGTTCATTAAGGGTGTGGCTTAAACACATAATTAAATTACTGTGATTCCCATAGTCTGCCATGCCCACCGGTATTTCGGAACCTCTCTGAGCTTCATGTAATTACATCGGGATATATAACTCAACAACTGACATACACCTAAAACCAGACAGGACTACTGGCTTTGTCAGTGATTGTTAGCTGTTTAAGATAAGTGAGTAACAACAATGATTTGATTGTAAATGCTAAAGAAAATGCGTCAGCTCTGAAATTGAGAGGCTGTGAATTAAACATTACTGAGGAATGTGGAAGGGGTAGGGGTCTTCAGAGTGTCTTGATCAATACATCTGGCAGGTTCTGATGAAAGAGGCCTTCTATCAGCTTTTAGCCGATGAAACGCGTCGACCACTGCCCTGAGAACATCCTGCTTTTGTGCAGTTTTAGTCTTTGGTCATCCCAATTACTTTGTCATTCTGTAATTGTGTCCCCCAGATATGTTATGAAGGTGAAGGTTTTCTGGATATGTGTGAGTTGGCTTTGAATGTGTTGTTGTGATGCTGCTGTTTGTCTCTTCCCGGGTTTTCATGATCTTATTAAATTTATTGCTTTTTTCATTTGTGCTGATTTGTGACTTAATTATGCTGAAAAATGTTATTTATAAAAAATATTTATAGATTTGTATAGATATGAAAACTTATTTGAAAAAAGAAATGAAAATAAAAAATGTAACTTTTTTAGGTTTGTTGTAATAATTTTTTCTGAGTGGGTTAACACATTGGTCTGGGCGCTCACAGTGTTCATTTGGATTAACTCCAGTGTATAAATAACTTTGGTCACGAGGGAGACTATCTTTCTGGTAAGGCATTTAGCGTTCTCAGGGGCTACTTCTTGGGACAAGTAAAGCCTGTCTGGACTCACTGCATGTGGGATTAATGAACAAACATAAAATGACCTGGCTGATGCTTGGGATCCCACTGTGGCCATGTGCTAGTACTATGTGTTATGAAAAATGGCACTGTGCAATGCATGGGGGATGTTGGTGTTCTGTTTGGTGTAATTTTAGGTAACCTGTGAGCAATACCTACGCAGGCACTATAGTTCCCTTTTAGTGAACTTCTTTTGACTCGGACGGAAATTCCTCCATAGTACTCAAGTGTGGGACTATCCATAGAAGGCAGATCGTACATAACCATGTAAATATATGTAACTTCTGGGTGTGGGTCTTGTGGGAGTCATCTGTGCTCCTCCGGTGGCTGTGTTCCTTCTGAGCAGTGCTTCAAAGTTCTCTGTTTTTAGTTCAAGGGTGATATCACCACGGGGGAGCTCAACCTCACGTTGGAATGGCGCACCCACTCACTTTTCCCCTTGTGAGTGTAAAGCAGACCCCTCGCTGAGGGCTAGTGTTTTTTTTCCTCCTTCCATTTTTGCCATCTCAGTAATGTTCTTTTTCCTTGGGTCGTGGGGGATGATGAAAAATCGGCATTGGGGCACTCAGTTGTCCTTGCGGCTTGCTGTTTTTGAATAAGAACTTTTGTGAGTGTTAATTCAGATTAGTAACATATGCTCTGTTCTCAATGGTTTTGGAGAACCTGTATTTTACCACTGGGTGTGATTCCATCAACCTACCAGTCCCGATCTGGTGAGGTATCGGAAGGTGACCCTTGTTGGATACGTCTTTCAGATTTTAGGGCAGTGAGGGTGATTACTAAAACATTATTAATGAGAAAGATCTCATTAAATATGCCGTGGAGCCCCACTTTATCCTACTCTGGTGTTTTCTGACCAGTACTGACATTTTGGCATGGGGTGGTCAAATCAGGGTTAGGTAAGTTGTGGAGTGGTCCAATGAGTTTAGGGGTGGATTGGGGCTTTAGCAGGGGTTCTACGGACGTCACTAGTTTTTTCCAAAAAAGCCTCTCCCCGTGCATGCATAAGAGTGCGGTTGCTGTGCGGCCCCTTCCCAAGACTGTTTCCCTGCTGGGGGCTACCTGTTTTGATATTACCCCCTGCTGCGCTTGCTGTGAGTTGTGTTTTTCAGTCCTTGAATGTTTGCTACTTGTACAAATTTCACGGAAATGTGGGCAGAGGGAACATGTTGTCGTTTGGTGTTACTGGTCCCTGCAACATGTCCTGGGAACACATTTGTATGTTTTGCATTTCCCTGTTCCTGGCACGTGATGTTTTACGTGGCCCTCCTTTGGAACATCAGACACCTGGCTTTGACTGATGTCTACCCCGCCTTTTTATCGGGAATCTTCTTTTTGGGATGTTTTCTTTTAGTTTGGGCATTTCCTTGAGTCGCATAATTCATTGTGTTCCCTTGCCCCATGGGGAGAGTGTCAGAGGCTGCTCTGTGGCCCCCTCTCCCTCATACCGCCCTTGTTGGGTCAGAAGTCAGGGCCTACTGTTTACCTGGATAGTGCCTGCAAGGTTAGAGCAACATGAGTGGACTATGCTTGGAATGAAGGTGAGGCTGGAATGGGTGCCCTTTGTTCCATCTGGAGCAGGGGTAGAGGCTTGGAAGCCTTCATCCCTATCAGCATTTCTAGAGAGCCCGCTGTCCCTAACTTTTGGCTGAGGTCTCTGGAGCTCCTCAGATTAGATACAGTTGTGGACTGCCCAACGGAATTGGTCTATTTTGTCAATTTCTGGAAGGATGAAAGATTGAGTGAACCCTCAACTGGAGTTTCAAACTCATCATCATACTGAGGCCTCTTAGCTTATTGACTCTCGTGTGTGGGGATTGTGGAGTTTTAGGGTCTTGTCATTCCTGGCGCAAGAAGAAAATTGTTCCTGTCACAAGAAGGGCTTCGTTTAGAACTGAAAGAGAGTCCTCTATTGATTCACAGACTACTAGAGTATTTGGGGGCACTATTGGGACTACACACTGTGAAAGAAATGTTAAGCGTGGACAAGATGCCCTAAAATGGGGTCCTTTCGGCTTGGTGATTGGATTGCACCCTATTAGACTTTGACTGCGGGACCCGGGTGTCTCCTTTTAAACAGTTCTCTGGATGCTGTCCGGCCCCACTTGTCAGACTGCCCTGCACCTGGGGTTGGCCAGTGAACCCCACCCTGGGGTATCAGAACCAGAGTGGGGCCTTGGTTTTCGTAACGTCTTAATCAACCTGGTTATACTGCGCTCCCATAGGATGACCATGTTGTTAGTGTGGACGCAGGATAGACACAGCCCCCAGCAGCCCTGAATTCCAAGACGAAAGTAAACATTTTGGACCCCCCAATGTTATCTATTAGTCCTTTCTGATTTGATACAATGTTTAGGGGGAGGTGGTAGGGGATGCTGGTTATGTTTATCATTGGAGGTGAACTACTGGGATTAAGTCGCTGGGATTATTATTACTTGTCGATTTTACTGTGAATTTTGGCTCAGTGGTGTTTGAAGGCGCTACATCCGCACACTGTCACCCCTCCTTGCCGAGGCTGTAGTCCTGGTCCCTGTTGTGCTGGGTTCCCTGTCTGTGGTTGCTTCTGCCATGTGCTCACCCACTTACTTGATCCCTGCAGCGGTTCAATGGCGAACGGCAAACGGCGAACCTCCCTACAACTGAGTGTATGATATGTTTTGATTATCCTGTGCTTGGTACTGAGGAGGGCCGTTAACCAAATCTTGTCGTGTGGCAGCTGGCCCTCATTCTTTAACCTCTGCTGCTTTTGCTGCACATGGTATGCCTTTGTCTGGCATACCTCCACCAGGTGACCCCACCTACGGCAATAGAAGCTCTCTCTAATGTCCAGTTGCAGTCAACATCCCTGGCCTCTACTACCATAACCTGTTTGTGATCCAGGAGTACTTGTTTGGAACCCTCTAAAGTTTTGAGGTGAAACACCCATTGTGGCTGGTGCCCAGTGGTGGCTCTACTAACAAAAGGTGGTGGGTCAAGTAGGGGGAGTGCAGGGAGAGAGTGAGCACAGAGTTGGGGTGGGAAAACGAGCGCGGTGGGAGAGGGGATGACGGGTTGATAATCATTTTAAAAACGTACCTTCAGCCACCAGCTGCTGGCCACCGCCAGCGTTGCGCCACCTCTCCTCATCTTCCTGGGTCCCAGCAGCCCCTGGAACAGACTCCCAGCCAATCCCTGTGCTGCAAAAACACCCTTCTCAGACCATGCAGTCTGTGGGGGAATCTCCAGCATGGCTGTTGAATGTAAACTGGCTTGAGAAACCTAAGTACGCTTGTGTGTTTTGGGAGTGTTTAGGGAGTGCACAACCACTACTCCTCCACCCTCCCATGCCCAGCCCCTCCATGCACAAGCTGGCAAACGAAAAATAAAACGATGGTAGAGCATCATGTTATTTTCCGTTTGCTGGCTCTGCGCCAGGCAGTGGGATGACGCTCCTCCGCCATTGCGGAGGAGCCGCAACAGCTGGTGCCATTGCAGGGCTGAGGCCATCGCTGCTCCATCTAGGGTAGTCTTTTTCAACTTACACTGCACTCATTTTGCTGTGTCTCTTTGGATCTGCTCCTGCTTTTCTCTATTCTTTTCTGGCTTTTTCTTATGGTAGGGGAGTATATGAGCTTGTATTTCATGCCAGGGTTTGGTATCTAAACCAACTACACTGTCCAGCCCGCTCTGTATCCCAGTGGGTAACCCTTTCTTCAAAATTGTGTAGAAGAATGTGACTTGTGGGACTGTGTTGGCCCATGGCTGTCTGGGTTCCTGTCCCCATCTTCCCCTCATTCTATTTAGGAAGTCGTTTATGTTTTCCTGTGGCTTCCTGCTCTCTGCCGTTAGCCCTCTAACATCTGGGTGGTCAGGGAATATTTCGCTCCGGGAGGTCTATATCCGATGCTTGTGCGTATTAAATGCGGCCCATCATGCTGGGTATTTGTTAGCATGATTACCGGAATGTGAGCTTTGGTAAACACCATGATTGTCTACTCTCCAATTAGGCTGCCTAGCAGGCTCCTAATGTCACCTATTGCTAGGTTGATACCTGCAGTGTTCTTCTCGAAGCATGTAATCCATTTCCCTGCCCCATCCAGCAAAGAAGGAAACTTTGTTCTCAACCCCTCTTTGTCCATCTGGGCCCATGGCATGTATATAATCCCTGCAGCGCCCTTCTATAGTAACGTGTATATTCTCATTATGGGTGATTCTACTGGTTTCTCTTTAACAGGCGCTCCCATCTTGCTAGGCATTGCTACATACAGAGGAGGTCCCAACTGGGGTTTCCTCCTTCATGCCTGATGCAGGCCTCTGCTATACCCTCTGGTGCAAACGATCTTTCCCTCAGCCAAAACCTGCCATATTGGTATCTTCCCTCAGTCCAATCTGCTAATAGGTCGCAAAACGGGTATGCAAAAGTCTTGCCTTCTTTTTTGGCTATTATCTCCCTCGAGTTAGTTTATCTTTGTCGTGCACCCATGCAGAGAAGCGTGTATCCTCATTGCTGCTTCCCTTGTGGGCACTCATAGGTGCCATTTTGTTTTCTCTGCATCATGGGTGGGTAAGTACCAGGCTGCATTGTTCCTTTATTCCTTGGTCAGCCCCTCTCCTTTGTCGACTCAATGGTCTGGCTCGGAGCCCTGCTAGTAGCCTTTCATCTACATCCAATTCTTCCCAGCGCTGCGCCCTGTACTGGCCCTGCTCCCTCATGAAAAGAGCGCGCTGTCCTGTACCCTTGCACTAACTCCTGGCTGCGTGCCCCTTCTTACTCGAGCATCAGCTCACACCTCTCTCCCTCGTGTTGTCTGACCTGTCTCTTTTGCTCAGAGTTGCACCCTGCTTTAATTGCTTGGATTCACCTTCAAATTCACTCTTGTTTCCTCCTCGGCTACCGGGCCAGTCCCTCTAGCCCCACCCTAGTCATTGTTTCCTGGGGGACTGGAGACCCCTTCCTCTCCAGAGCTCGCTGAGTCACTATTGAGAATCACCACAAACTTTCCTGACACTCATTTACACTCGTCTGAACCAATGGGAGTGTGTGTTTGACCTGCGTTGGAGGTGTTACGTGTTGAACATGGAGGACGGGGAGAAAAGCTTTTGCGAACTTCCCCAGGGACTAGGGATGTACTGGAGGCGTCTGGGCTCGCTTGCTTTTGGTTTTCTCAGGCTTAGACATAACTGTCTTTTTTCGGTTGGCTTCTGTAATTGTTGGATTTAAATATCCTAATACAGGAAGAGCTGGTGTGAGTACATTCATCCCTGATTATGGTGGGGGAGGGGCCTATGCCTTGCTTGCTATGAGCATTGTGGGGCTATCAGTTATAGCTTCTTCAAAGATAGCTCATAATTCTAACATTGACTCTCTTTTGTCTTTCTTTTGTCCTGCATATTTAGCCTTTATATGTGTTTTGGTGTGCTCAATCACATTTGTATCAAATGTTCGCTCTTTAGGCCAGGGAAATGTTTGTGCCTTTGTATATAAATGCCATCCTTGGCAAAACTTATTAATTCTCTTTATCTGTTTGGGGATCCTAGTTTCCATAAGCTTCAATAGGGAATCCATGGCAATTTTAGTAATTTGGATAAATACAACTCAAATGATGTTTTGTTTTTCTAATCATGTAGTAAATGTAGTGTATTTTGTAAAGTGCACAGCTGCCCATCACCAGGGCGTCCCGGCGCTGTATAACGCTGTGGAACCCTTCCAGGCTCTCCCTGTGAGATGCCACTTCTGGGTGAAGCCAGGCATCCCAGTGTTGTAGGGGCCGTTGTGGAGACTAAGCAAGCTATTGCCCAGAGTTGCAGCGTGGGACCCATGATTAGAGTGGGCGCCGAGGCGAGTATTATCGAGTCCGCAGACATTGAGCCCAAGACCCGCCGAGGCGGGACTTGAACCCTGGTCCCCGGCCCGATCTCTGCTTCAGAGGCTGCCGCTCTAACCAGTGAGCCACACTTCTCCACTTCTCATAGTAGCAATCGTACGTGGTGCATTCTTACAAATTACATTCTAGGAGGACTATTACAATATTTGCAACAAACAGTTCGACTGAACACTTTCAATAAAAGCAAGATAAATATGCATATGTAGTATTACAACATGGTGCGAATATGCAATATGTCAGGATAGCATCTGCATGATCTCAGTTTTTTCACACAATAGAGTTTGCAATCAACAATCAATACATCATCACCTACATAATACAGTTTAATAATAGGTGACAGAAAAAATTACTTTGTCAAAAAATGAATACACCCTCAGCAGGTTATCCTCTAAAAACAGAGATGAATTGCGCAGAACACGTTCCTAACTGAGCTGGATAGTATCTGCCAATAGACAAAGGTGTAATCATAGAAACCATATCGTAATTTTTCGGGAATTACTGGCCCCTCTTGGCCACACACAAGTTATGCCCAGGTTCTTTGGTCCAATGTTTTTCCTATGTCCAAATTCCACCCTATTAAAGGCCCAGGGTCCAAGCCAGATGTACCTTCCACACTCCTTCCAGATACCAAGGGTATTAAGAAACCTCTTAGCACTGAGAAATCGTTGGACTAAAAAACTATGAGACTGAGGTATCAAATCCGCCCAATCAGAATAGCTGTATCTCAAAAATTAGCATCCTTGGAGTTATCAAGGGCCATCTTAACCTTGTCTAGTGTTCTCAGCTATCGAAAAAAGGTGACTTCCACGGGAATGCCTCTAAGTCTGCCTTACGACTGATTCTTTAAGGACATATACAATAGGTAATATGCAGGACCTTGTCAGTGGCACAAGTGCTTAGATTAATTTTTTTATGCTTCTCCTTAGTTTACCATATGCCGATAGCTTTCGACTATGTTTGAGGTTATTATGTAATCTCTCAACCTCTGTGACGGCTGCTTTAGGATGGACTTCCGCCCTGGAGATTCAGCAGGACTTCCACTGCATGCATTTGTACTTATCCTCAAATTCACTGGTTTGAATACCAACAGGTTCACTCAGCCTGTTTTCCTACTGAGGTCAATAAAGTTGGTTCCATTGAGTTGGGCAACTATAAACATCTGCTGTGTGTCAAGAGCCCCAAGGGGTGAACGTGTACTTTGTATATATGGCTTTTAAGTTCTGTGCTTAGTTTGTGAAAGAAAGAGTGCTGGTGCATGAAGCTCTGCTCAGAAGGTGTCTGGTGCAATTAATGATCAATATGCCAATTGCCAAGGATTATAGTCTTTAATTCCACCTCATGCCTCTTTAATCGACTACCAGACACTCCCTGCCACTTTTCCGCACTTTTGGAAGGTCCCTGCTTTCTCCCTTTGTCAAGGTTTTTCCGCCTTTCTCTTACTCCGTCCTTCCTATCTGTGTGTTTTTCCCTCTCTTGCACTCAGTGGGTATCTGATTCGGGGAAATAAGTGCCGGTCACCAAAAATAAGTGCCCATTTCCCCCTCCAGCAACTACCGACTGGAAATAAGCACTGTTATGTTTTGACATTATATGATCAGACTTAATTACATAGAAGAATAACCAGCTGAGTTCACAGAAATAAGACGAATAGCATCGCTACCTATCCTAGGTTACCTTCGAGATTATCAACAGGGTGCTGTATTAGACCCTCAGCCACGACAGACAACTAAGAACCGTCTTGAAAAAGGTGGAATAAATCAGCATACACCACCGAAACGCATCGACGCACTCCTAGTACAATTTGAGTCTCTATCACTTATATTTATATATGAATTCTGTGATGATAAAATATAGGTGATAATATCTGTGAGCTACAAATGTACAAATTGTATTTTACAATGTTTATGTTTTACAGTTTTTGTCTGTCCAATCAATTATGCAGGCCATAGTTGATGAAGTAATATGTTAATTTTTCTTTTAGAATTGTAATTTGTTCAACAGTATTATGAATAGTTTTTAACTATTTATGTTTAAAAAATAATTTGTACAATATATTTTGGTGTTTACAATAGATTTCATGTTACTGTGATTGTCCGCGCAATGTGTTAATTCATTCCCACGACTCTCTCAAGGGGATTCACCTTTTGTCAGGTTAGATAACCTCATTTCCCTTGAGTTCCTTAAGGGGTACCTCTCATTTATATTCTCTTTCTATATTTTGCCCATGGGCTGCCCCTCTGCTTTTCTCTGTATTTTGTCTATCAGTATGTCCACCCCTGTTTCTTTCTGTCGGAAGTGGCATTGTGGGCAAAAAACAATGGACTGGAATGCAGCTCGAGCAATTGCATATGTCTGAGACTTTTAACTTTTAACACAACTGTGGTTCAGAAGTTCTCTGTTTTTTCCTGTGGGTCGGTTTACATCAGTGTATCCCTCCATCTTGCCTCTGTGTCAGTCCTCTGCCGATATATTTCCTATTGGACAGTCTGCCTATCGCTCAGTCTGGCTCCTGTTATATTTTGACTATGCTTCAGACCGGCTCCGTCTATATTTTTGCCTAAGGGTCTGCCCTCCTGTATCTCCACGCACCTCTTCTGAGTGGCCTTGGAGGGTTCTGTATCCTTCCACCCCGTCCCTGTCCTTTCCTGTATCCTTCTGCTGGGTTCTGTATCCTTCCACCCCGTCCCTGTCCTTTGCTGGGTTCTGTATCCTTCTGCCCCTTTTCGTCCTTTGCTGGGTTCTGTATCCTTCCACCCCGTCCCCTTTGTAGTATGCTAACTTAATGTGTAATGCATCTTTGTTCATGCGTTTTTACCTCGTGCTATGTTGTGTTTTGAACCACAACCTTGGATTCTATGTTATCTGTTTCTATGCCTGCGGGTCTCAGTTCAGTTCAAGAGTTCTCGTAGTCAGTTGACTGCCGAAGTGAACTAAACACAAGTTCTCTGTTGTGGGTCTGTAGCCAGGAAATAAACTCTTCTCAAACCTACAAACGTGATCCTGACGTATACTTTTCAAAGAGCAGTGCAAGTGAACAGAAAGTCTTTGAAGTCTTTCTTCAGTTTCTTTTTAATTCTTTATTCTCATTCCAAAATATGCATTTCTGTAAAAAGAAGCAGCCAACGTTTTTCGTTCCAAATGGTAAACTGCCATGAGAACTTCTTCAGGGCTGCAAATAAAATAACACAAAACATATATATAAGACATACAGAACCATAACATTTTGACAGACTAAATATATATATACAATCTATTAAAAATTAATACATAACAGCAAAGTACAACATACTCACAAAAAATAAAAAATGATCACAAACAGAACACAATAATATCACACACAGACCAAATTTTACGATTATTAACATATAGAATATTACACACTTAGGATATGGGGTACTGTAGTGTCTTGGCGTTCTAGTGTTCCAGTGTGATGTAACATACTCTACACCCACCCACCAGAGACGTCATGGTGTCACATGACGCTGCCAATAAAAGAGGCTGAGCGCACGTGCTCAGGACCTTTCCTACTACTCATTCCTGGTGTCCGTGTCCATTATTGCTGCGCCTAACATGAGGGCCCAGGGCCCATTACTTTCATCATTACAGGTACATTAAAACAAGCATTGTTACTTCACTTGGTCATATTTCCTGTTTCTGCTATCCCATTAAGGATATTATTTCATTCTTATAAATTGGATCTTTTAGCAGTATAACATCTCATCTCTACACACAGCCACTTCTTCCTGCACCCATATCACATTCTTCTCTTGAAGGGTTCTGTATCCTTCCGCCCCATCCTATGAAGGGTTCTATATCTTTCTGCCCAGTCTCCGTCCTTTGCTGGGTTCTGTATCCTTCCGCCCGTCCCTTGAAGGGTTCTATATCCTTCTGCCCAGTCTCCGCCCTTTGCTGGGTTCTGTATCCTTCCGCCCCGTCCTATGAGGGGTTCTATATCCTTCTGCCCCCCCCCACCCCCATCTCCGTCCTTTGCTGGGTTCTGTATCCTTCCGCCCCGTCCTATGAGGGGTTCTATATCCTTCTGCGTCCCCATCTCCGCCCTTTGCTGGGTTCTGTATCCTTCCGCCCTGTCCCCGTCCTTTGAAGGGTTCTGTATCCTTCCGCCCCGTCTCTGTCCTTGCTGGGCTGTTAGCCCAACCCCCTCGCTGCTCTTCACAGCCTCTGATGAATGCCTTGGCCTCATTTGACCATGTTTGGTGCCCCAGGAGCACCTTCCCCTCCGGCCTCTTGTACAGTTAGGCGCAGCCCGGCACTCTGCTCGCCAGGGCAGGGTTGGCCCAAGCGTGGGTGTGAAGGTCAGTGTGCTAGCACAAGAAACAGATGTGGACAGTATGTGGCCTGACGTGAAGGAGACGCATTTGTAGACAGTTCGGAGCGGCTTTCAATCACTTACCACGAGAGCAGACATAAAACCAGCCATTGGCGAGACATAAAACCAACTATTAACTGAGAAACGACATTGTGGTTTATCAGAATCACTTGTGTAGTGCCTAGTAAGCAGCTGCTGAGTGCTTGGAGAAACCGAGGCACAATAACATGTAGACAGTGTGCACCAAATCACAGAGTGAGTATTTGGGGAAGGTAAACTCAGTCCTGCACTCCTGCATCAGGAACATGGAAACATTTACACCTAAAATGCATCAAAACTGTACAAACATGGCTGGGTCTTTTAGAGTGTGTAAGACGTCACTGCGCAACCGCGTCAGGGTCTCTTACAGTCACTGTGCAGTCACAACAGTGTCTATTACAGACAGTTTGTAAAATGTCACTGCGCAACCGCGACAGGGTCACTTATAGTGTGTTTAAAAAGCAGTCGCGGCCTCCACCAATCGCGGGGCCAGGGCCGTGTTTAAGGAAAAGGAAAATTATTTAAAAAAGAATAATAAAGAAAAAACGTACCGGATCGCCGCATCTCTTCTCTGTCGCTCAGCGCCACCGGAATGATCAGGAAGCACACTCAGGCTCCTTAAGCCAATCACAACGCTGCAGTGCAATTCGGCGCTCAGCCGCCAGGGAATGGGAGCCTGGGCATGTGATCCACCCAGGCTGTGATGAAGCCTGGGTGGAGAACATGGTAAGTGTGCATGAATGCTGAGCTGGCCCCAGACGGCCGGCCAAACATTCATGCACACTTGCTAAGTGTGCTCACCACTCCCCCTGCTCCTGTGTCAGAGCAGCCCCGCCCTGCAGAGCTGCCGCAGCAGGACAAAATAAAATGATAATAACCTCAAGTTTTCATCTTTTTATTTTTCCTTTATTTGCTGCTGCACAGCAGTGGGGTGACGCTCCTATGCTCGGAGGAGCCGCCACTGGAAAAAACTCACTGTGCTACGGCGACAGGGTCTCTTATAGAGTGTAAAAAGTCACTATGCAACCACAGCAGTGTCTCTTATTGTGTGTAAAAATGTGCAAGTCACTTTGATGACAATAGGTCACCTACCTTAATATTAACCTGCTATAATGTTTCACAACTAAATGAACTCTGTCTCGTTAATGCAATCACCATCCTTAACTAGCCCAATGGAGGCCCTAGAAGATTGTGCTAACAACAAATCTCAGAGGAAACAACGCAAACCTCTCCTCTGATAACCACAATTCACTGCTACTGTTCACAGATTTCAGACATCACCAACCACCTTTGCACCTTTTCACACAATCAGCCCTACATAGTGGCTCAGTGATCTGATGCAACCACTGCTGGGATCTGTTTGACTTCATGGTCAGAGGGTCGAATCCTGGTACATCCATTCACCATTCCATCCCTCTGAGTTAGGTGCACACTTCTAAGACACCTTGCATTTTATTAAGCCAACTTCCTGCTTCCACAACCAGATAAAAGGTGCCTGGTGCTAACAGACTATCCACTGTTGGAAGGTTCTCCTCTGGCAAAATCGCCTCCATCTTTAACCTTACAACAGAATCGCCTCAGCCTCATTATTCTTTCTGTGGAATCTCCTCTGCCTTTTTATCCTTTCCTTGGAATCGCCTCTGCCTTTTTATCCTTATGGTGGAATTGTGGATTTGAGGGTCTTTTGGGGGACCACCCAAAGGTGCAGGGTCACCCTATAGTCCACGCTCCGAAATACAAAGTGAGATCAACACTGGAGCACGGAGAGAAAGGATATTTATTACAATCTCATGCGAGAGAAAGCATCAACAGCAGACACCCATAGCTGTCTGGGGAGGCAGTCTGCCAAGCACTTTGGTTCCACGTCTTATATACCCTTCATCCCCACCCCCGCGTGTACAGTAAAGAAAGAACACCATGATTATGTAAAAGGGGGGATGTGTACAGTAAACGATGAACACCATAATTATACAAAGGGAGATCTGTACAATAAAACAATGAACACCATAAGTATAGGTCAATCTGATAACTGAGCAGATGGTCACTGTTGGGACCCTGCAGGGCATAGGTGAAAAGCATGTTTATGCAACAGATAGAAGTCAATCTGATAAATCCGCAGATGGTAGTTGTTGGGCCCCTGCAGGGCATAGTGCACAAGGTGAAGACGATAAGCATCTGGGAAACTCCCTGTCCGACTGGTTGAGCAAGTGTTGTAGACAGTTCGGAGCGGCTGGTCAGTTTGTGGTCAGGCCAGAGCACGAACAGGGTGTATATGTCCTTGCAGGAATGAGGAAAGTCAAAAGTGAAGCCCCAGAGCGTTCGTGATACAGAGAGAAGGTCAGTAATGAAGGGTGAAGCGCAAAATGGCAGAGCGAATGGCAAGATAACAGACATACTTTTCCACAGAGTACAAAATGGCTGAGCGAGTGTCAAGATAAAGAATACATTTTCCACAGAATCTCCTCTTCCTTTTTATCCTTCTGTTGAAATCACCTCTGCCTTTTATCCTTACGGCATAATCACCTCAGCCTCATTATCCGTAAGGCGGAATTTCCACTGCCTCATTATCCTTATGGCAGAATCTCCTCTGCCTCATTATCCTTATGGCAGAATCTCCTCTGCCTTTTTATCCTTACTGCAGAATCCCATCTGCCTTATTCGCCTCATGGCAGAATCACCTCTGCCTTGTTATCCTTCCGGTAGAATCACCTCCCCTTACTGTGGAATCACCTCTGCCTTGTTATCCTTCCGGTAGAATCACCTCCCCTTACTGTGGAATCACCTCTGCCTTGTTATCCTTCAGATGGAATCACCTCTGCCTAGTTAACTTTATGGCGGAATCTCCTCTGCCTTATTATCCTTCCGGTGGAATCACCTCTACCTTATTACCCTTACAGTAGAATCTCCTCTGCGTTTTTATCCTTTCGGTGGAATAACCTCCGCCTTGTTATCCTTCTGGTGGAATCACCTTTATCCTTACGTGGAAACCCCTCCGCCTTGTTATCCCTATGATGGACTCACCTAAGGCTTGTCATCTGTATGTTTGATATAATTCCACCAGCACTTTATTCTCAGCCAGAAGACACACAGGTTTCATGGCTCATGAGAAGAATGTGTGTAGAAGAAGTGGAGGACAGGCCTGCAGAGCAAATAAGGAAGTGTCACAACACTTTATGTGCCCTAAGAGAAAACTGTGTTTAGTCAGTCGCAGGTCAAACAGTCTGAAAGTTGGAAGGGCCGGGTCAGGGTCTCTCGCATGTGAAGTGCTCGGCAAAGGCATAGACTTGGGGCAGAGACCGACACACACTCTTGAAGGTGAGTAAGGCTTGAGAAGGGTCAGTAACCAGACAGTGGCACGGAACAGGGCTGGGGAACAGGGGCTGAGGGGTTTAGGGGGGTAGTTACATTTTAAAAAACATGTTTTATTACTGTGTCCCTGGTCGCCCTGTCATATGGTTACTGCGTTTCTATATATTGTGTTAAGTTAGCATGGGTTTATTACGTGTTTAAACGACATATTTTCCTTTAGCTTCAGTTTGCACACGACACCTAATTGTTATTGTAGCTTTCAACCTAGACGAAAGATGTGATTTATTTGAGAATAATATGTTATTGCTCTGATATCAGTCGTGCTTGGTACAACTGTCTGCACACTGAGAACTGCACCCTCTAAGAATAACCTAACACAAGGTTGCTGAAGGCCTGATCCTCGCACCACGTTAGACATAACACAAATAATGTTGCTGCCAACATTGGGCTCTACCCGGGTTTAAGATAGAGTTACAGGGAATGAAACAACACACTTGATGCTTCGCATGCAGAGAGCTGGTAGCTGTTGATGTGATCTGCTCCTACTGAGATTTAGAGGTATGGGCCCGCCCTGCTAGAACCCAAATGAGACCTTCTTAGATATAATATAATATGCTAAATAGGGTGCGCGAAATATAGGTGATACAGAATTCTATAGATTTTTGCATCATAACATGTTATCACCTTTTGCTTACTATGGATTAGTGACTATGCTGCTAACTCTGATTTTTATAATATGTATGTTGATATTATACAAGATACTGCGTTTGAGAACTTTGCATTGAAAAATAAACATTTCAAACTTGCACGTGTGTTCTTTGCCTCCCAGTTTCGGTTTGTAATGATTATATAACGAAAGAGTGTTCATGTGTTCCACGATACCTGAGGTACCCTAAGTTCATGTTCTGGATTGTCTAAGTCATTGGTAAGTTATTACTACCGATGAGACACTGTAGCTAGCTTGGTAAGGGGATTTCTGAAACTAAGTTGAGTTTTGGGTCACCCTAACTCATCCGGGTTCTAGATCTCTGTGCACAGTTCTGTGGGAGAACGGAAACCCTGCTACATGGCGCCCATACGTTGTTGGCCTTATATCATGACACTCGGGTAGTATATCATTCAAACCTTAACACCTACATTCCCGTTTACGGAAAACGGCAGTGTCGGAAAAACCTACCTATTTTTGTAATAGGTCTTTTTCAAGCTTGATTCTATCTAAAAACGGTTTCTTTGAATTACTACCCAGTTGTGCTACAAAGTAATCTTTGTTTTTTCACTTTCCTGTGCTGACATGGCACAAGCCGTGGACATCCCGCAGCATAGTCGCATTGCGGTGCGTGACCATTTGCGGGCTTATAATGTACCTGTGGAAGGCGTGGCTGTTGTTCTAGTGGTGAGTTTCGGAACATGCTTACCCGTACGAACTGTTTTATTCGTGGGTGACATTTCCGGCGGTGAACGCTAATTCTTGTGTTTTCCACTCCTACACTGCTACGGCTGTACCGGCTGCGTATGCTCCGTACAGAGCACTGGAGGTTCCTATTGACGCTTGGCAGCATGGAGTTTGGTTTGGTGGCGCCCTACCACACGCTTTAACCGCTCCGAGGTTGGGTCCTTTGTCCATTCCGGGCACACCTTGGCCCGCTTTGGCTGGATTCACTCCTCACCCTAATCGAGCCACTTGTGGCATAGCTGATCTGCGGCAACTTCATGAAGTCGCAGTGGCAGTGATTAGAGCGCTTGTTCATTACACTAGCCGTAATGTTCAAGACGTAGCCTCTAGGGGCGCACAGCTTCGTGCAGAACAGGCTGGTTTGAAAATCAATCCTGTCATGGTGAATTCCGTGATGGGCAAAAAGCCGCAGGACAAGGATGATTTTCCGTTCTGGCTTCCAGAGAAATTCGGCCAGCTAGAAGCTGTGTTTCTTAATACGAATCCCGGTGATAAGCACCGGATTCTTACACTAAGTTTACCGAAAGATTTGGCACCTGAACTTGTTGACTGTGAGACTTGGGGTAAGACTTTTGCAGCGGTCTATTTGAGGTGCTATGGCACCCCGTCTGTGACCAATCTGGGTGCGGTCCTTAAACGTGTTCAGGATGAACACGGACCGGAGTCGGCGGTTGAGTTGGGTATGCGCCTGTGTGGCACCTTTGATGTAGTTTGCAATCTGATCCTTGCAAATGTCAAGGGAGATGCGGTGAACTTTCAGGTTGCTAACGCTTTGGCGTTGATTCCCGAGGCCGAGAGACCCCGTCAGTTGGCAAGGATTATTGTGGCTGCTTATAAAACGGTTGGCCGCAATGCAAAGGGGCTTAAGGCTTTTCCTGATAAAGAGAAAAAGCAGCCCCAGATTCAGTCTTCGGAAACTAGTGGTCAACCAAAGTCCAAGAAACAGAATTGGCCTAAAAAGCAGAATCAGGGTAAGCAACAACAACAACAAACACAGGTTTCTGCTCCTGCGTCTCCGTTGCCTGCGCAGTCGGATCGTGTTTATGATTTGCGCGACCGCGCGATGATTAAATCACCTGAAAGGTTTCAGGCTTCTGACCAACGCTCTCCTCGTTCCTTTCAGGACTCATCGGCTCCGTCAACCGGTGTTGGAGGGGGCGGCAGGGGCCGGGGTGGCCAGCAAGGACGTGGTCAGCCCCGCCCGCGTAACGGTGGAGAGCAGCAGGAAGGCGCTACGCCCAAGAGACCACAGTTTGCCACGAAGAAAGTCACCGCCCTGACAGCGCATCGTTATGCCCCAGATAGTGAGAACGCGGCTTCAGAATCTGACGTGGGCTCTGACCTTGCTGGACAGCGCGGCAGAGATTACCATAGTGAGAGAGGCCCTCCGTCCACTGTTGAAGGTGACTGACACTTATGTTGTGATTGAAACTGCTGATACGCATGTTGCTCCCCCTGAACGTCTTTTTGAAATTGTCCTGTTAATTGAAGGTGACATGCAGCGACTGTAAAAGGGGTATTTTGGGAAAATCTTTCGTCTACGTATGACATTTTGCTTTCGGAGGCTGACTGGCCCCCACCTTTTGTTCTCGCAGCTCCGCGAGGGGAGGAGGTAATCCTACCCAGTTTCGCGCACACTGTACCGAGAGTGGAAGCGCTGCATTTTGCAGAAGAGTGGGCTCTGGCACTTGCGCCGGCTGTGTACCGCAATCAGTGTGGCTGGGATAAATTGTCTCCAAGCCACGAGATTCCTTTACGGTCTCAGCCGCAGCCTCAACCTCAATATCCCATACGGCGTGAAGCCAAAGCTTCAGTCGCGGCTATCCTTGAACAATTGGAATATCAAGGTGTAATTGAAACGTGTGTGTCACCGATGAATAACCCCCTTTTTACTGTGAACAAGCCGGACGGCTCATATCGTTTGGTTTTGGATTATAGGCATTTGAACTCGCATTGCCGTAACTGTGCAGTACAGAATACTCATGGCTCTGCGTTAGTGAATAGTCTTGAGCGTAAACGGTTAAAAACCACGCTTGACATTTCCAATGGTTTTTATGCCCATAGATTAGACGGTCTAAGTCCCCAATGGACCAGTTTTACATGCGGCGGTGTGCAAAAAATGTTTCGGCGTCTCCCAATGGGCTATAAGAACAGTCCTGGAGTATTCTCCGCCCGCATTGTCTCTCTTCTGGAGGGCATCGACCCAGTTGCTTGTTCGTATGTGGATGACATTTATCTCACAGACGACGATCTTTGGGAGCATCTGTGTCGAGTAAATAGCATAATTTGTAACTTTGCTGACATAGGTCACAAGTTTAACTTTGCAAAGTCGCACATTGCAGAGTACACAGTGTTGTTTCTAGGTTACGAGCTTAACAACGAGGGGAAGGGGTTAGCACCCCATTTCCTGGAGAAGTGCGCACAGTTGCGCTCTCCGACAACGCTGAAAAAATTACAATCTCTACTGGGTTTTTTGAATTTCGGGAGAACTTACATTCCGGAATATGCCCAGCGTATCAAGCCTTTGTATGCTTTGATACAACTATCTTTCTCCAAATCATGCTGGCTGCCTGAGCATTCACCAATTCTGCAGTCTTTGCAGGCTGATTTGCTCGCTTCTGAATACTTACAGACTCGTGATAACCAGACCAACCTGGTGTTAAGAATAATCCCTGGGGCGGTGGGTTTCACGTACCTGACTTTTAATGAAGGAGATACAGTACCTATTGCTTACAAGTCACACTTGTACACTTCGGCTGAATTGCGTTTTTCCACTGTGGAGAAAGTTTTAACGGCTGTGCAGATGGCAATTCTTAAGGAACGTGCCCTGTCACAAGGAAAGCGCATGTTGGTTGTTACCCCGTGTCCTGCCTTAGAGGCGGTTACGAAAGCCAGTGTACCTAATTCCAAAGCTTTGCACCCTCGGTGGATTCAATGGGCTGCATCCTTGACGTCCCAGGATGTCACGTTTATTTTTGACGCCACTTTATGGTCGCAGGAGTATTTACAGTATGAATTTGTTCATCCGGCTCCTTTAGCAATGCGGCCGTTGGAGGATTTCCATTGCATCATTTACACTGATGGTTCGGCGCAGGTTGCGCATGGCTCTAAACATGCCTACGTTTCCGCTTGCGCCATTGTGGTCGGTGCCATGGTGAACGATGAGTTCAAGTCCAGTGTCGTGCACACACAGACGCTTGGAGACTGCACCGCACAATTAGCAGAGCTTCGTGCTCTGATGCTTGCATTGGAGTACGCAGATCCTAGTGTGACGACTTTGATCGTAAGTGACTCTTACTACTGTGTCCAGTCTTACAATGAAAACTTGTTCTTTTGGATTCAGAATGAGTTTCGTGATTCCAAAGGTAGCACAATAAAACATAAAATGATCTGGTCCGAGTGGCGGAACTTAAAGAGAAGTTGCCACTCGTGTTTGTGATTCATACTCTCGGTCATCAGCGCGTGGGGGTCCACGCTGTTGGCAATTCGCTTGCGGATGAAGCAGCGAAGTCAGCGGTATCAAAATACTTAGTTGCAGCAGTCACGAGGTCCAAAAGCAAAATAGATGATGACATCTTGGCAGCTGTTGCTGCAACAGAGAAGGTAAGTAAATATCCTGCGGGGTTCCCTTCTAAATACACATACCACTTAAGTCCCGATAAGGTTCCTTATGTGAAAATTCCTGATGTTGGTGAACGTCTAGTTCCCAACTCGGATCGCAGGGCTACTTTGATTACAGCGGCTCATGAAGGTGTGGCGTCTGCGCATGCGGGCGTCTCAGCCACTGTAACTCAGCTACAACAAAGGTTCTGGTGGCGGGGTCTGTACAAACAGACGCGCGATTATGTCCTTCAATGTGACATTTGCCAGCAGATTAAACCTTCAACTGCTGCGCGTCCGCCTCAGACACAGTTGTACATCTCGAATAAACCGCTTGGATGCGTTTATTTGGATCACTGCGGTCCATTTTCTTCTGATACTGCATACAAATACATCTTAGTAGCAGTTGATTCATGCACACGCTTTGTGTGGGTATGGCCACATCGGAGCGCTGATTCACGGACTGTCATTAAGGATTTGCGGGTCTTTGTGGGAATTTTTGCCTGTGGTACCTTCCATTCGGATCAGGGTCCGGCTTTCGCCTCTAAGGCGTATAAGGATGCTATGGTTTCGTTGGGGGTCCAAGTCAAGTTTTCGAGTCCCTACAGGCCCGAGGGCAATAGTGTAGTTGAACGAATGAACCGCGACTTAAAGCAATCTTTGACAGCTCGAGTTATAGGCACTGGCAGAAACTGGTTAGCCTACCTCATGGGCGTGCAGCGTGCGCTTAATAATCTCCCTAGAAGGTCTCTGGGTGGGCGGACCCCGTACGAAATGCTCTTTGGTATCAAGATATATGTCCCTGACCTCGATGGGCTAGACTGCAAGGCCCAGGCCACGGCCTTTGACGTAGATGAACATTGCAATGTTTTACAGAATCTACAAAAGACCAGAGACAGTCTTGCAAAGGAACATTTGCCCTCCACATCGGATGATGCGCTGCAGATCCCGGTAGTTGGCAGGCTACCCCAAGTTGGAGAACTGGTTCGAGAGAAGATCGATAACAAGAAAGAGTTTGGTCCCTCATATCGGACACCGGTTCGAGTTCTTGGAGTGAAGGGCACAAGAACAGTCATTTTACCATCACTTCCAGGTCGTAAGGAAAACAGATTTATTTCTATTGACAATGTCAAGACACACAGGGTGGCCGATTCTTCATAGCATGACACCGGCTGTATCCTGTCCTTCCATGGTGAGGCACTCTGTGCTGGCTATTACTTCTGGTGCAGAACAGGAGGTGTCCCTCGAGATGCCTGCCATATCCAGTCCTTTATTAAATACTATTCCTGTTACTAACATTGATGAGCTGAACTACACCTATCCTGCTGATTTATCGATGCCTGATTTACAGACTCGTTTGGCCGACCAGTCCTGATTCTCTTTTGACTCTGTTTCGGAACTTTCAAAGAAACCCTCAACTATTGCAAAATATGCCACGTTGTTTAAAAAACATTTTTTAATTCCCCCTTGGACATACATTTGGTTGATCTTATTTTCATTTTACCTTTTTATGTCAATTGGTTTTGTGTTTTATTTTTTCCGCCTGATCGATGGTCACTATGTTAAAGAAAGAACAGGAATTCGGTACCTTAATGGAACATTGGCCCCTCTTTCCTCTTCACATTCAGCGCACAGACTGAAACGAAACTTAAATACAGTCAATATTACATCTTGGCCTGTCCTTGATGGGATTGTGTGGGATTCGGTTAGATTTCAAATACATGGGCCCACTGATGTGATTAATGTTCCGAATGTGCTTAGAGTAAACATGGGAGATGTTATTAAACAAAATATACGTTCTGATGATTGGGATATTCAGGCCGTAGAAGCATTATTTTCTGATTTGAAATACTATGCGGCTTTTGATGCTGAAGACTTATATTTAGATTCTATTAATTATGGTGATTTGTTTTGCTTCCAACATTATGGTAATCATTTTCTCCATAAGACAAATTCCAGGAGGGTTGCTGTGAATTACACGCAATGGGAGCACTGCCCAGCTCCTTTAATTGGAAGCTCCAGTACATTTCTGAAAAAATACAGCTATTTTACAGATTTCAATCAATCAAATCCTGAGTCCTTTTATTTCAGAATGACAGAAAAGTCCATGTCCAAAGTTAGACTTACCGATACAAAGTTGCTGTATTCGAAGTCCTTTCTAGACAGATTGGCTTTAGATGGCTACGAGTTCTGGAAAGGAATAATTGACCTTAAATCGGTTTGGGGTACCAAAGATTGGCAGGTACAAGGCACTGAGGCTTTGCACCGTGCATGTCTCATCCCGAATCACATGTTGTTTCTAAATTCTACTATTTCCCAAACAACATGCTTTGGATTGGCTACTTCTAAAAAATTAAATACACCAATTATCCCCGAATTAGAAGAATATTCAGGATGGGGTAATTTTTCAGATTTGTCTATTCATGAGATACAGCCTCTATTACACAATTCGTCCTTTAATGTATCCAGTTTGGATCCAAAAGGTTGGCTGTTGTGGCAAAAGAGTTCTGATTCTTGCCAACGTCGTTTCCTGGGGTTGGCTGAAGGGTTCGCACAAGTGCGACCAGATCCCCGTTTTGAAACTGATTATACTGTCACCACTTACTCTGTGGGGAAACTGTGTCAGAATTGGTTACAACATTCCACATTAGCTGCAGTTAAACTACATCTATCTCAATTAACTGAAAGTGTGGATTTAAATGATTTCATAAAAGGCCCGGCTAAGGGTAAATCTAAACGGTGGATATATGCTGTTTACAATGAAAGTTGGAAAGTGTCTCAAATTGAGGCTGCTAAGCGCCTAAGGGCAATTGACCAAGCAAATTTGGAAAAGGTACTTGCAGTGGTCGATAACAGTATTAACACGCTTTCTTCCCGAATTTACACATTAAACAATATTGTTTCTTCTGTTGTTGACATTGTGCATGATGAAGTGTCCGTATTATATCATGGTCAAAATCAATTGCGTTCTGTTATGCAGTTTGCCTGGACTCTACAGACTCTGAAGTCTGGTCGAGTGCCTTGGAGTTATATGAACGTCTCATCATTATTTGCCCCGTTTAATTTGACTGACAAGCAGCGCATACTTTCCATGCGAGATGCATCGTTTTCTATGTTACACATTGAGAAGTTAGAATCTTTGCCTTTCTCTGTGGCTGAGGTTACTGCTGCTGCATGGCTTATCCATGGTATTATTACCTTGCCTTTTGCTATGTATAAATTTACAAATTGTATGCGATATATTACTATAGGGCGATATGAACCATTAGGCAGTGCTTTCCTCCATGAGACATGGTCCTTACCGTACACATATAGATGTCTTAAGGAGGGAAATGAAGTGAATCTGAATGGTGAGGAATTTACACAGTCGCCTGACCGCTCACTGATATGCAGACTAAGCATGAGCGGATTTTGCGGATTGGCAATCCGCGAATTTGCGGATTTGCAAACTCGCAATCCGCAAAATCCGCGAATTCCCGCGAATTTGCGGATTTTTTTTTTTTTTTGTGTTCGCCCATGTTTCTGCCAGTTCGCGAGGGTTTTTACAATTTCGCAATTTGCGAACTTACCTGTCGGGTCGCAAGTTTTGCGAACTTGTTGTTTCTACGTGTCCAACCTGTTTGGGACACTCTTCTTCATCACTGCCACTCTCTGTCACCACTGCCACTCTCTGACTACTCATGCCACCCTCTGGCCCACCCATGCCACCCTCTGTTTCATCACCACCCCCTCTGGTTGTCCAGTGTACATTATTTTTGGCAAAGCAAAGCACACCTTCCCTGCCTCAAGTGACCTGAATTAATTTGGGGCTGATTAATGTGTCACAGAATATTTTTTTAGCTGGCACCTGCTTCCTTAGTGCGCCCTGATTAGTGATCTTTTGCACTTGCTAAGTGCTTTCATTGTTGCAAAATTAGTTACAACACCTGCCCTGCCCCAACTGACAATAATGAATTAGGGGCTGATTAATGGATTTTAACTTCCAGCCTGGCTCCTGCTTGTCTCCCTTAGCTGTAATTCAGGACCTTTGTGGCATATGTGTAACTATTCTGAGGTTCAGAGTAGGGTCACATAATAGTTGCAACTGGCAACTGAACTCTGGAGGGGCCCCTCAGGAAGCACTACAGGAAATGGCTACTAATGATGTGCCTGAACTTTTGAACCTGGTAAGTAGTTACTTTCAGTTTTGCTTAGATCGTATTTCTGCAATTTCGCACTTATTCGCGGGGCGCGAACTCACGCGAACAGTGCGAGCAGTGCGAGCAAAATCCGCTGCTCGCGGATTTGCGGATTTTTCAGGAAATTCGCAAATCTCGCGGATTGCGGATTTCCCGAAAATCCGCAAAATCCGCGAGCGGAACGGATTTTCCGCCCATGCCTAATGCAGACACATCCAGTTGCATGGTTCTTGTAATCAGGACAAGCCTAATTTAGCCTGTGTTTTGAAAGGCACACCGGTTCCTGCAATAGTTCCCACATTCACTTTATTGTCTAACGGTAGTTATTTACTTTTGAATAACGAAATGTGTTGTGGGTTAATGGTCGGTATCGCCTATGTGGTTACTGTATCAGAACGCGTGGTGTGTTGCAAGAACGTGTTATATCCACCCACCAATGGGAATGCAGATGTTTCTATTTGGCCCCGAATACCAACCTTGGGAGCGAAGTTCAATGGTTTGAGCCGAATAAGAGCACTATTGTCTCAGAAAGAAGTGGCCCTGAGCTCGGCCAGCGAAACTTATGTCCTTCACATAGCTAACACACGCACAGAGGTGCAGGCACTTTTAAATACTGATTTTCCGTTTCATTTCTGCGAGCTGGTTCATCAAATCTTCAATGCCTCCTCCACAACTGGCCTAGCACATTTTTTTAAATTGGTTAGCAGTGGTCTTGTGACTACGTTTGAAAAAGTATTTGGTATTATCCCTGCGTTTTTTCATTCTATATTCGCAAGCTTGTTTGGCGGATTCCCTGTTTTGCTGGCTTTGGCTGCAGGAGTTCTGGTGATATTTTGCTTTATAAAACATGGATGCCCTTCCTGCGCAAGGAAACGCTCAGCCCCTACTGATGCAGTTTCGCAACCGGATGCTTGAATACTATGGCTCCTTACCGCTTGCGACTTTAAGCACGGCTTTTGGATTATCGTTTCGATTTTCCTATTTCACATGTGTCCAGCCTGTGTTTCATTGCCTGAGCTGTGATTTCGACTGGGCCATTGATTTGTGTCTCTGCTTACCGACTTCTCCTGACTTCGATTTTGATCAGCTGATGAGCCCCGTAGTTGCTCACGAGTTGGTTTGTTCTGGCGAAAGGGTTATGGCTTTGGCAGCGATGCATGGACTAATGGGTCAGTGGGACATATTCGCAGCGGCGCATGACTTTCTGGCACATAGCGTTCTCGAGAACCCACTGAGTTGTCCTCTGATGTTGCTAGAGGATTCGGTGCTGGAGGAGCACGTATGCTCTTTCCCATTGCTTAATTGGATGGCTGAACTGTTTTCGGATGATGACAGTGATTTCATGTTGGAAGCTGTAGCTACCTATTTTGCATATTCATTCAACCCATGAGTGACTTTGAAGACTTTCATTATTATGGCACGTGACTTTTTAGTAATTCTGAATGGTGCCTTTTTTCTAACGAACATTCGACTTTCATATGTTCTAGGCCTATGAACTGGGAGTAGGCCTTAAGTTTGAATTTTTTATATTTTTGGTGTGGCCACTATAGGCATTCATACATATTTTTGTTATTAAAAACGTATATACATTTACATACATTTAGCTTGGCTCAATATTGTTGAACTCTGCTTTCATGTTTTGCCTCTCATAAAGTATTGGCTTATATTTTCTCTTTTTTTAACCATCCTCGGATCATTGGGGGGGTGTCATATGGTTACTGCGTTTCTATATATTGGGTTAAGTTAGCATGAGTTTATTACGTGTTTAAACGACATATTTTCCTTCAGCTTCAGTTTGCACACGACACCTAATTGTTATTGTAGCTTTCAACCTAGACGAAAGATGTGATTTATTTGAGAATAATATGTTATTGCTCTGATATCAGTCGTGCTTGGTACAACTGTCTGCACACTGAGAACTGCACCCTCTAAGAATAACCTAACACAAGGTTGCTGAAGGCCTGATCCTCGCACCACGTTAGACATAACACAAATAATGTTGCTGCCAACATTGGGCTCTACCCGGGTTTAAGATAGAGTTACAGGGAATGAAACAACACACTTGATGCTTCGCATGCAGAGAGCTGGTAGCTGTTGATGTGATCTGCTCCTACTGAGATTTAGAGGTATGGGCCCGCCCTGCTAGAACCCAAATGAGACCTTCTTAGATATAATATAATATGCTAAATAGGGTGCGCGAAATATAGGTGATACAGAATTCTATAGATTTTTGCATCATAACATGTTATCACCTTTTGCTTACTATGGATTAGTGACTATGCTGCTAACTCTGATTTTTATAATATGTATGTTGATATTATACAAGATACTGCGTTTGAGAACTTTGCATTGAAAAATAAACATTTCAATCTTGCACGTGTGTTCTTTGCCTCCCAGTTTCGGTTTGTAATGATTATATAACAAAAGAGTGTTCATGTGTTCCACGATACCTGAGGTACCCTAAGTTCATGTTCTGGATTGTCTAAGTCATTGGTAAGTTATTACTACCGATGAGACACTGTAGCTAGCTTGGTAAGGGGATTTCTGAAACTAAGGTGAGTTTTGGGTCACCCTAACTCACCCGGGTTCTAGATCTCTGTGCACAGTTCTGTGGGAGAACGGAAACCCTGCTACAGTCCCTCCTCCTTGTCCCTCTGCTTTGTGAGGAAACAGGAAGCACCCAGGTTAACCATAACTAATGACAATGCTGCAATGCAGCGTTGTGATTGGTAAGCACTGAGGCTCCCCTGAGCCAGTCACAATTCTGCAATGCAACGTTGCGACTGGTCTGAGTGGCATTTTTCGGCGCTCAGCCAGGGACAGGGGTCTGGGCATGTTCCCCACCCAGGCTGTAATGTAGCCTGGGTGGAGAACATGCAAAGTGCACATGGCAGTCTTGCACACTGATAACAGTACATGCCACTCCCCGTGGTGCCTGTTATCCCCCTGGCCCTGCCCCCAAGACCCCGGGACACAAAATAAAACCATAATAAACCACGGTTTGTTAGCGTTTTATTTGTCGCTGCTGAAAGGGGGGCAATGCTCCGCCGCCATAGCTGAGGAGCCCCTGCTGTGACCAGAGTCATACGGATAAAACCTAATGAGCATTGATAACTGAAATACGGTATTTCAGACAGCTCGCTTCCTACCCTCAACACCAAGGTCTCACTGGAGTATTCCACCAGGCAGGCTATCTGGGAGCATGGAAGGGATGGTTAGGCAGCCATTACTGCCTACAACTTAATTTAAACCTCCTAGCGCAAATATTCATCCAAGGGAGGACGGTCAAACCTAGGAATAAACAGGTTGGATATATGCAAGATTTTCTGTAAAACCACATAACTTTGCAAACATTCAATCCAAATGGAACTCAATTCCATGGTGGCTAAAGAAAATCAATAAAACAACATGTGTTTTGTAGAGTGCTTCATAGTGCACTTCTGTTTCTAAGTGTGGGAAATAACTGCTGTTCGTATTACTACCCAGTCTCATGGTAACTCATTTACTGCTTTCAGAAGGATGAGAGGGTGAGCTGATCTGCAGATCACAGCAGATGTCATGGATGAGCATCAGCTCGCTGAGCCATCTCGCTGGTGACCCTGAAGCATGACCAGGACAGCATACAGTCTACCAAGCCTTTTATGTTATTCTACACTTTATACTTGGATTTTAGAGCCTGGTTTTTACATCCAATTTTAGTAGGGAAATGTTTTAAACCTCATTGAGAAGGTCTACTGTTTTTACAACACTTTGGGGCATATTACCAAGGGGGGCGATAGGCATTTATCTCCGACTTAGCGGCCGTTTTCAGCCGCTAAGCGGCAATAATTCTATCGACCTATTAGCAAGCTGAGGCTAACTGATGTTAGCGACAGCTTTTAGGTGATAGCGAGCGGTTTGGGGCCTGCTTTGAATGCCATCGATGTGTATCGCTAATGACATGCAAAGTGGGCATACCCAACTAATTAGCGACTGAAAGCAGTCGCTAACGTCGCTATCGCTATTAGCAAGGCAGGCGTAGCGTTGGAAATATTTGCGCTAAGCGCGAATATCTCCAAATACTAACACATGCCCAGACCAGTTCTTAGCCATGTTATCCAATGGGAGGTGGATAACATGACTAAGAGCATTTCGTCGCTAATGCGTGAATATCGCTGAATTCTCAGCGATATTCTCGCATTTCGCCGCTATCGCTGGATATTTTAGCACAATGGAGAAAAACGTTGCTAATAGCATGTTTTCTCCGCTAACATATCCAGCGATAGGCAGCGATAAAAAAATTGTGGCTAAGCCTATTTAGCGATAAATATCGCTACTTGTTGGTAATATGCCCCTGTGAGTCTTCCCACAATCTGTTTCGCAGTACTGAATTGTTTTACTCAGGCGAGTGGTTTAAGGAAAAAGTACGCAGTGTGACTTAGTCATGACAGTACGGAAAGGCAATTTCATGATGTGTAACTGAGTAATTTTATTTTGTGATTTTATCGTGTGTGATATGTTTGTAACTTGTTTTATCCTGTGTGTTGATGGTCTTTTCGACCGAATAAAGATTATTTGAGTGATCGACCAGGACACCTCTAACCTGAGATATAGGCTGTTG
Organism: Lissotriton vulgaris; assembly: GCF_964263255.1. Classification (NCBI taxonomy): domain Eukaryota; kingdom Metazoa; phylum Chordata; class Amphibia; order Caudata; family Salamandridae; genus Lissotriton; species Lissotriton vulgaris. Next base: position 66,196,066 of record NC_141699.1, on the reverse strand, counting down.
ATATTGCGGTGTTTCTGCTACCTGCACTTCAGCAATTGAATTCTACAGCCTGTTCCCTATCTTAGCCCTTTCACCTCCTGATTAATATTGGAAATTTTAATGAGATTGAAATCATTGGCCTTTCGAATAGTAAACTCCAGCCAGGTGTTTAGCATACCTAGTGGATAGGAGAAACATTTACAAAACATTTCATTGGAGGGCATTTAAATCCTTGTTCTTCTTATCTTGACATTTTTGCCAGGGATGGGCCAATTTGTGTATCCTTGCTTACCATGACTTGATGAAGTTTTATTAAAATCTTTATGAACTTCACAAAGCTAGAAAAGTTAAACAAAGTGTTAAAGTGGGCAAAAGTTGTGTTTTCTGCTGGAGAAACCCAGCAACCCCTATTTATTGTCAGACTTTTTCCTTCCAAGACAAGATGAACAAACTTTGCAACCTAAACAGTGGAAAAGTCAAGCATTTCACACAGGGGCATATTATCAAGGGGGTTTATCTCCGCTTTTTTGGCTTTAAAAGCCAAGAAAGCGGAGATAATTTTATCTCCCTATTACCTAGCTGTCGCTAACACCAATTAGCGACAGCTAGTAGGAGATAGCGACCATCTTGGGCCCCGCTTTGCATGTCAGTGATATTTATCACTAATGACTTGCAAAGTGGGCGTGCCAAGATGTTAGCGACTGGAAACAGTCGCTAACATCGCTATCTCCTATTACCAACTTTTGGGGATATTCGCGCTAAGCGCAAAAATCTCCAAAAGCTAACACCTGCCCCTGAGCAGTTCTTAGCCATGTTATCCAATGGGAGGTGGATAACATGGCTAAGAGCATTTGCTTGATAATGCATGAATATCGCTGACTTTACAGCGATATTCATGCATTTCGGCCGATTTTTATCGCTTAGGAGATAAACCTTGATAATATCAAGGCTCCTAAGCGATAAAAATCGGCGATGCTCAGCGATATAATTTCGGCCGCTAACCAAGCTGAGCGATATTTTTCGCTCATGCTTGGTAATATGCCCCACTGTTTTTAACAAATGGATAGTGACTTTGGTCATAGCCAAGTCGGATATACACAAGGACATTTCAAGCATCCTCTCATCACAGTAATGAACATCAACTGTAAAAAGCCCCCACTTCACAGCCAGCAACAGGCCCCGCCCACGAAGTGTAGGGGGCGTCTCCGTCTAACCTCCTGCCTAGCAACCTTCAAGATAGACCTCAGGCTCCACCTTTTTGGCAGACATCTTGGTTAATTCACCTTTGACCAGACTTATGTACTCGCTCCATGGCGTCATGACCTGCCTTCGTTATTTGACCCACCATTTAAATCGATGCTGTAAACGTGTATTTCCTCTGCCCAATTGCTGTCCCTGTTTCTTGTGGTTACTTCTGCACACATCCACTGAAGTAATCATTTGAGTTTATTTACTAGTAACCCTTATATCCGGTTTCTTGAAACGCGCTCTGATGCCTTCAGGCCATCTCCGCGCTGTCTAAAGTTGCAAAAATAAAATAAAATAAATATGCCAGGGTCATGCCCTCCAGTGAAGGATGGGTGGACAGATGTGCGCGCAGGGATGGAGTGCAGACACTGCTCTCTTCATCTGTGCTGAATTATGGTATATATTCAATAGGACACCCCAACAATAGAACACTCTGCTCTAGATCAGACGAATTCGATCCAGGCTTATGTAGTTAATGAACTGCATAGTTACGAGAAAATGTTGAAGCGCAGAGCTGCATCAAATTTGGCAGCGCCGCGCTCTGACATTTTCAAAACGCAGGGATCCGCCTTATTAAGGACACCCCTGTGTTTTCCCAAGCAGTGGCCCTAAATTTAGCTGCCTAGCTCCAACACTGGTACCCCTGCACTATAGTGCAAGGGTGCCTGCGTCGTAGCAGGGAATGATTGTTCATTTGCAGGAAAGTGTCCATTCCTGCTCATAAACAATCACTAATGGCGGATTATGACTTCCATGTGTGTGGCAGAATGCAGCACACATGGAAAAAGCAAAAAGGAGGAGAAATCAAAGTATGTCTCCTCATTTCGCCATTCTAACGCTGGCTCTTCCATGGCGTTAGTTTTTTGCGCGGCGTCAGATTTACACCTCCTTGTAAATCTGGGGCAGCATCAAAAGCAATCGGCGTTGCAACGGAACGCCTACAGCAACACCCATTGCCAATCCCTTTCACGCTAAGTAATGCGTGTAAAGGGGCGTTATTTACAAGGTGGCGTTAGGCCACAAAAAGGGGCTTAACGCCGCTTTGTAAATATGGAGGTGGGCATATCGCCACAAGAGCATCACTAAAAGTGACGTTCTGGTGGCGCTATCCCCTTGTAAATATGCCCCTGAGTTTTCAATGTGCTTTAGAGCTGTACTAAAGTCAAGGGGTTCACACATATATTGGCAGAAAGCTGAATAGTTTATAAAGCCCATGTTTTGTTCTTGCTTCATTTTACTACATGTTTAGCATAGGGCCTTATGTGACTCCTTGGACTTTAATACATTTGTAAAGTGTATTGGACATTGGTAACTGCATAAGCCTGGACCTAAGACAATGGATCTCTATGGAAGAGCCGTGGGCCACATTCTGCTGCTAACAGTGATCTGTTCTTCAGACACGGATTCCGCTCAATGTGCACCTTTATTCATCCTCTCACTGCTTTCAAAGAGGCCCTCGGTGCCACTAGACCAGATGTGCCTGCTGTGCTCCCTGCATCTCGTGCTGAACGCTCCTCTGCCCATCCTTTCCCTGTCTCCTCATCCTCACTCTACATTCACAGAAGCCCTCGGTGCCTCTAGGCCAGATGTGCCTGCTGTGCTCCCTGCATCTCGTGCTGAACGCTCCTCTGCCTTCCACCTCACCCTCTCTCTCTCTCTGTTGCTTGGCAGAGGTGCATGCATCAGGCCTTTCCTAGGGGCGTGGTAAGCAGGTGCAGTGGCACCGGGCCCAGGGTGTGAAGGGCTCGCCACACCCCACTTATGGCTGAGTTTTCCCACTCACAGCAGACCGGTTGGTATTTCCCCTGTCTGCATTATAGCCCGGGGCGCCCATGCTGCGCCAATGGCCTTTTAGAGTCATGAATGGGAGCCGGGGTCTGGCAGCTCCATTATCGTGCATGACTTCCCGCTTTCACGCCAGAGGTGAAAGGTCACGGCCAAAAGTACACATGCTGCGCTGGTAGTTTGGTCAGACGCATGCCCGCAATGGGCCCGCATCCGCCCGCTCACACCCGCCCGCCCCACCTGCCACTGTGAACAGCAGCGAGTGATAAAACAACACCGAAGCTAGTTAGCAGGGCCTCGAACAATCAGGCTTTCCTGCATTCGAGGGATTCATATCTGGCCTCTGACATCTTTAGACAAAGTAGAATTTCCCTCCCTCCGGGCAGCGCCTTCTGCCTCCTGTACCTTTCCTTTATGCTTGGCCTAAAACCTCATGGGTATGTTACTACTTAACGTGGCTCAATGCATCCTTGTAAATAAGGCTCCTTTCAAACTACACTTAACGTGAAAGGGGTGGGCAGTGGGGGTTGCTGTGGGAGTTCCAACGCAACACCTATTGGTTTTGATGTTGGCCCCTCTTTACAAGGGCTTTGTTACTAAAGACAGCGGGGCCTCATTTATGAGGCTGTGCGTCACTTTTACGCCGCCGGTGCGTCACTTTTTGTGACGCACCAGTGGCGTAAAAAATGCGCCTTGTTGCGCCATATCTACAAAGTGACGCATCTATGTAGATGCGTCCCTTTGTAAACCCTTGCGCCACATTATACCTGCGCCAGGTATAATGTATGCAAGGGGGGCGTTCTGACGCAAGTAAGCCTCTTAGAAGTCACACAGTGAAATCTATGAGATTTAACTGCGTCACTTCTAGGACGCCGTTGCGTCAAAATCTTGCGCCTGCCTCACAGCCGGCATAAGACTGACGCAGGCCCTTTCACAAGGGTCTTGCCCCATGTGAAAGGACGCATATCTGGAGTTGCGTCACTTTTGTGACACACTCCAGCAATGCGTCACTTTTGCGCTTACAGATACGTCAGAAATACTGACGTATCTGTAACTCCTTGCGACATGATGCGTCATACATTAAATATGACGCATCAGGAATGTCACAAGGAGTGCGCACTGAGAAGTGACGCATCGCTGCTTTCACGCAGCGATGCGTCATTTCTCATAAATGAGGCCCAGCGGTCCCTAGACAATTTCAAGTAGAGAACAATTGATAAACATATGCTAAATAGACAGTATGTTCTTAGTCCAGCCAGACAACATTTATTTGAGAGAAAAGCTTTGTAAACAAAAATGGTAACAATTACAAGTAGGACGCAACCTGCGACCCACACATAAAACAACAGGGTAGGGAGAAGGGTTCAGGCAAGGGGAAGGTGTCTGTATTCAGGTATGCATTTAGACAGACTTTATTCTCATATAAGTACATTGTGCATTATCTCCATATTATTCAGAGACATATGGTACAGTTGGTGTTGACGTTTCGATCCCTGGACTTAAATACATGGGATCATCTTCAGGACAGTAGATGTGCCTGCGTACAAACAGTAATTTGTTTGTCAAACAAAGGGCCTGCAGAGTCCAAGCGTGCAGACTCAAGCCGGAGAAGGTTTCTCCGAGAGTGGAAAAAAACAATAAAATCTCAAACGGCAGCTACGTTGAAGCGGCGTTGAAGGAACCCGCCTGTCGGGGTGAGACCCGGTTTGGTGGAGTAAAGCACGCAGCCTACTTGGGAGCGATGTCCTAGCCCAATAAATGAAGCGAATGACTCGCAGTCAGGTTTCGCCTTCGCGGATAGCGATCATGGCGGGAACCGAGACGATGCTTGATGGACGGCCATATAGCGCAACTGGTCACTTTACAAGGGCACGTTACAAGGGCAGCGTAAATAGGAGGCAGCGCCAAAATTAAGACCAGCGAAAACCTGGTCTTAGCACAGTGAAACGAGGAGAAATTATTAATTTCTCCTTGTTTGTTTGCTATTTTCTATGTGTGCCGCATTGTAAAGCATACATAGAAACAGCAAATTGCCATGAATGGTTGTGTATGTGCTGGAAGTGTCCTTTCTTGCACATAAACAACAATTCAAAATGACGATTTGCATCTTCTATGTCTGCTGCTCAATGCAGCACAGTAAGGACACCTTCCTGCACATACACAATCATTCCCCCAACACAGGCACCTTTGCACTATTGGACAATGGTGCCTGAGGTGGAGCTAGGCAGCTAAATTTAGCGCCATCATTAGGGGAAACGTAGGGGTGAGATGCATTCTTGTGAATATGGCGCATCCCTGCTTTTTCAGAATGACGAAGCAATTTCTGCTTAACGCCACGCTTCGCCATTCTGTTGTAAATATGCCCCTTAGTTCATCCCCTGCAACCCTATATCCCTCCATCCCCCCACATCTCCCTGTCTTCCCTCGCCCACTGCACTCCCTCCCTTAACCATCGAGCCTCCCAAATCTCCATGCTCAGCCCTCCTCTCCCTGGAAAATGAACTTGATTCTCTCATCTCTTCCATTTCTCAGCTTGAAGCATCCATCTCACTTTTAAGTGCTAAGATATCCACCTTTCCTCACAACCTCCTGAGGAATTCCTTGCTCCCGTGCCCCAATAAAGCCAGCCACAGTCTGTCCTCCGAAGATATCTTCAACTTACTGACTAGCTACAAGACTACCAACGTCAATCCTCCTCCACTTTCCTGTCCTAATAATTCTACTCAATTCCCTATTCAGACCGTCTCTTCTGTCAGAACTAACAAGCCTTCTTCTTCTTCCTTGGTACCCTCATACAAGAATCTTATCCCTATCTCCATCAACAGCCCAAACACCCCCATCACCAAAACAGTTGCATCAGAGCTGCATTAGTTGCTCCACAACTGCAGATCAGCAATCAAACACAAACTGGAAATCTCTGACACTATCATCCACTACAATCTTGACATGCTCTTGCTCACTGACACCTGGTTTAATGACTCCTCTCATACTTTGTTTGATCTTCTGATACCTAACGACTACTCTATTCTCAGAAACGACAGAACAGACAAAATTGGGGGAGGTGTTGCTATCATTTTCAGAAACTCCCTTAGAATTAAAGGCTTTCCCACCATTATCTTCCGTACATTCGAATGCCTATCCCTAGAACTTCAAGTTCATCATGGCTCACCCTTCAGGTTCCATGCCATCTACCACCCACCCGGTAACTGCTCCTCCTTTTTGGAGGAACTTACCGACTTCATCAGTGACCAATATTCTCAAAGTGACAGACAGATCTTCCTAGGTGACTTCAACGTACACTCGGGCTCTTTGGAAGACTCGGCTGCCAACAAGCTTTCCACCTTTCTCTCAGCCAATGATCTCTTCCAACACTGCTCGGAAATTACACATTCTAAGGGTTCAGTTCTGGACCTTGTTATATCTTTTTTTTAAATGTATTTGAGAGGTTTTATATAGCACTAGCCTGACCGGAGGGTATCGGAGCGCTTCACATTGGTTACTATTACTATTGCTCCCCCTATCCATGTAGACTGGTCAGACCACTTCCTAATTCCCTTCCGTTTTCACCTAAATATTGCACGTTATAACTCTCGGCCAACCTAAAAGGGCTTCTACCTGGTTCCGCAACACTAAAAACATTGATCTTGACACTCTGTGCGATTTTGCTATACGTTCACTTCCTAGACTAGACCCTAACATGGATGTCAACTATCTCACCTCCCATTGCCTCTCAGTTATAGCAGTTGAAATCGATAATGTCGCTCCACTTCAAAACAAAAGGAAAAGACCGACCCCCTCAGTACCTTGGTTCAATAAAACTCTCTATGATGAAAGGAAGAACCTTAGAATCTTGGAGAAACATTAGAGACAATCTCCATCCACCTCCAATCTCTCTCATTTACGATCGGCAAGATCCAAATACCACAAGCACATCTTCATTGAAAAAGCATCACATTTCAGATTCCTCCTCGACTCAGCCAAAAACAGACCCAAAAATCTTTTTGACCTCATCAAAAACCCAAACTGCACTCCCCAAACCACAGAGCCTGAGGATTCTTCAAAGAAAGCATAAAAATGTGCTATATTTTTTAATGAAAAGGTCAAATAACTGGTGGATCAGGTCACCCACCCCACCCCCATTGAGGAGCGAAAATCTTTAGTCACTTGGCAGAACTTTGCCTCCATCTCGGAAGATGACCTCCTCAAATGTAATCTCCAAAACCAAACCCTCCAACCATTCTTCTGATCCCATCCCTAGTGTCATCGCCATTGATTTCTGCACCAATACTCTCTCTTACTGGACCAGGCTAGTTAATCTCTTCCTCAGTCAAGGCTCCCTCCCGCCCTTAAAACAAGATAGGTTACCCCTCTTCTAAAACAAACCTCCTCAGATGGGAATGACCTCAACAACTTCCACCCAATCACCAACCTCCCTTTTCTTTTTTGTCGCGAAACAACTTTCCCTACATATTATGGACAATAATCTCCTTGACGTGTTCCAGTCTGGCTTCATTCAAAATTGCAGCACTGAAACAGCCCTGCTGCTAGTGATCGATGATGTGCTGCATATACTCGATTCTGTGGAATCGTGTCTTCTGATTCTTCTGGACCACTCTGCAGCCTTTGACACTGTTAATCACAACACTCTACTTAACACTCTTCAACAGATAATGGGCGTGGAAGACACAGTGCTTAAATGGTTTGCCTCTCGGACAGATCCCAAATGATCAAGATAGCGAACAGTCTTTCATCTTCATTGGCGGTAGGTCAAGGCATCCCTCAAGGGTCTATCCTTCCACCCACTTTGTTTAATCTCTATCTGGAACCTTTAGGGAACCTCCTAAGTAAATCTGGGATCCACTACTATCTCTATGCGGATGACTCTCAAATCTACCTCATTGTGTCTTCCGCACATGATCTCTCACTACTCAACTCTATTCAGAACTTGATGTTAGTTCACCAACTCATTCTCAATCCCTCCAAAACTTAATTCCTCCTCCTATCTACCAAGCTCTCCCCTCCTCTTGTTCAATCCTGGATGGATCAGCTGAATTTACTCAACAATAAACCCATTATTGTCGACAGCGCTAAATCCCTAGGTGTTATACCTGACCAAAGACTCAACCTAATCTCCCACATCAACTCAATTGCTAAGAACGTACGTTACCAGCTGAGCCTTCTGTGGGGGATTCGTTGTTTCTACCCGGAGAAAGACCTAAAAACATTGGTTCAATCGCTAGTTCTCTCTAGACTGGATTATTGCAATCCTCTACTGACTGGCCTACCCAAATCTCACCTCTCTCCCCTCAAATCCGTCCTCCATTCAGCAGCTCGCTATATTTCAGGGTCCAAACGAAGTGATCACATCACTCCTGTCCTGTCTTCTCTTCGATGGCTTCCAATCGAGGCAAGATCTATTTACAAAACTGCCTGCATCACCAACAAAGCCTTGCACACTTCCTCCCCTCGTTACCTGGTGAATAAACTGAAAATGTCTGGAGGCTCGAACCTTCTCGGAATGCAGAAATGTTTCTGCTTGAGCCCCCCTCCTTCAAAAGGGAAAGATCGATGGCTCAATCGTTCTCAGGTAATGCAGTGAGAATCTGGAACTCGCTCCCGCCATTGGTCCGTGCCACAACCTCTATCCGGATCTTCAAAGCTGACCTCAAAATTCTTCTCTTCCAAAGACACTTTCAGAACTAATACCTTCATTATCAGACCCCTCTAGGAAGTCAGTTTATCATTGTACATTTGTAATATTTCCTGTACATTCCTCACCCTTGCTTGCTGTGTTTGATATTGTGTTATTGCCTTCTATGGTTTTACTCTACCTCTCCTGTTTATTTTTGTAATGCTCTATTTTGTAACATTTCCCTCTTGTAACATAACTGGTTCTATAGTACAGTGCTCTGACACCTTCGGGTAAAGTCTGCGCTATATAAAAATGCATAAAATAAATAACCTTCTAAAGTGTGCACAGCCTTAGGCATGCTGCAGAGAGTAACTGAACCGCTAACCTTCTGGAACTGTGCCCAGCCTCAGGGACACTGCAGAGAGGAACTGAACCGCTAACCTTCTTGAAGTGTACACAGCCTTAGGCAAGCTGCAGAGAGTAACTGAACCGCTAACCTTCTGGAACTGTGCCCAGCCTCAGGGACACTGCAGAGAGGAACTGAACCGCTAACCTTCTTGAAGTGTACACAGCCTTAGGCACGCTGCAGAGAGTAACTGAACCGCTAACCTTCTGGAACTGTGCCCAGCCTCAGGGACACTGCAGAGAGGAACTGAACCGCTAACCTTCTTGAAGTGTACACAGCCTTAGGCATGCTGCAGAGAGTAACTGAACCGCTAACCTTCTGGAACTGTGCCCAGCCTCAGGGACACTGCAGAGAGGAACTGAACCGCTAACCTTCTTGAAGTGTACACAGCCTTAGGCACGCTGCAGAGAGTAACTGAACCGCTAACCTTCTGGAACTGTGCCCAGCCTCAGGGACACTGCAGAGAGGAACTGAACCGCTAACCTTCTTGAAGTGTACACAGCCTTAGGCACGCTGCAGAGAGTAACTGAACCGCTAACCTTCTGGAACTGTGCCCAGCCTCAGGGACACTGCAGAGAGGAACTGAACCGCTAACCTTCTTGAAGTGTACACAGCCTTAGGCACGCTGCAGAGTAACTGAACCATTAAAATTCTGGAACTGTGCACAGATATAGGCATGGTGCAGAATAACTGAACCACTAACTTTCTGGAAGTGTGCACAGCCTTAGGTACGCTGCAGAGAATAACTGAACTACTAACCGTCTGGAAGTGTCCATAGCCTTAGGCACGCTGCAGAGTAACTAACCCACTAATCTTCTGAAAGTGTGCACAGCCTTATGCCCACTGAAGATAGTAATTGAACGGATAACCTTCTGGAAGTGTACACAGCCTTAGGCATGCTGCAGAGTAACTAAACTGCTAACCCTCTGGAACTGCACAGCCTTAGGCATGCTGCAGAGAGCAACTGGGACACAGCACTGAGTCGGCCCTTACTGTGGTGCTTGATAACAAACGCACCACAGTTGATAAGGGCACGAGCACCCTGCTGATCCTGCTGGATCTCACGGCTGCGTTTGATACCCTATCTCCCTTCGTGCTGACATCTCGACTGAGGGAGATAGGGGTGGAGGGGCCTGCCCTTAGCCTCTTGGCCTCCTTCCTGGGCCAGAGGGAATAGAGAGTGAAGCTGGGGGAGTTCCTATCTCCATCCCTGCCGGTTAAGTATGGGGTCCCACAGGGGTGGACGTTAAACCCGACCCTGTTTAACATCTATGTGACCCCTCTGGCCAGGCTTATTAGATCATTCGGGATGGAGGTAGTCTCCTACTCCGATGACACCCAGATCTTGCTGTCTCTCGCCCAGTCTGTCAGCTCTTCTGCCTCCAATTTTAGACACTGTATGGAGGCAGTTGCTCAATGGATGATTGACAATTCATTGAGGCTAAACGGCGAGAAGACTGAGATCCTCGTGTTCGGCGGGAAGGATGACATCTGGTCGACGGAATGGTGGCCTACATCCCTGGGGACTTGCCCCGCGCCTACACTACTAGCACGAAACTTGGGGGTCATGATCGATCCGGCCCTTGTGATGGGTCATCAAGTCAATAGGACAATCTCCACTTGTTGGGGCACCCTTAAGATCTTGCGGAAGATCAAGCACTATTTGTCCACACAAGCCCGTAAGCAAATTGCGGTTGCATCGATAGCCTCTCGGCTTGAATTTTGCAATGCCTTATATGCGGGAATAAACAAGTGCTTGCTACAGCGACTGCAGATTGTGCAGAATGCTACGGCTAAGTTTGTTTTAGACCTGCCTAGGAGGTCGTCAGCTACTGCTGCCAGGAAATTCTTGCACTGGCTTCCAATTGAAGCCAGGATCTCCTTCAAGGTCCTCTGTTTGGTATATGGGGCCCTGACCAGAAAAGAGACAGGAGGAATAAAAGATCTGTTGATTCCCTATGCTCCTTCCAGAAACCTTCGTTCCTCAAAGAAGTCTCTTCTTCTGGTTCCCCGAGTGCGAAGAGCCAAGTGGGGAGGCAGAGTCTTTTCTAGCCTTGCCCCTAGATTGTGGAATTCTGTACCTTGTGACATTAGGACTCTGCCATCGATGCAGTCCTTCAGAAAGGCCCTGAAGACTTGGCTTTTTGCCAAAGCTTACCCTTAGTTATTGGACTGCCTTTTATGATCTCTTTATAGGCGCCTTAATGCCTTTTGGCAAAGTCGCGCAATATAAGTTTTTATTCAATTCAATTCAATTCAACTGAACCGCTAACCCTCCGTAACTCTGCTCAGCCTTAGACACGCTGCATAGAGTAACTGAACCGCTAACTTTCTGGAACTATGCTCAGCCTTAGGCATGCTGCAGAGAGTATCTGAACGGTTAACCTTCTGGAAGTGTGCCCAGCCTTAGATACACTGCAGATAGTAACTGAATTGCTAACATTCCGGAAGTGTACCCAGCCTTAGGCACGCTCCAGAGTAACTGACTTGCTAAGCTTCTGGAACTATGCTCAGCCTTAGGCACGCCTGGGGCGGCTCTAGGCTCATGGTGGCCCTGGGCAGGGAGCGTAGGTAGGGGGCCCCGGAAGAGGGGGTCCAGGCGGGGCGGAGCCCCTGGAGCTAAGGAAGGGGGTCAAGTGGTTTGGAAGTGGAACAGAGCCAGAGGCCGCTAAATCCCTGCCAGAGGCCGCCACGCAAATATGTATCCATCCTCAGAGGATTATTATATTAAGGATATATATTGGCGTGGCGGCCCCTGGGGTTTGGTGGCCCTGTGCAGGTGCACAGCTTGCACATGCCTAAGGCCGCCCCTGGGCACGCTACAGAGAGCAACTGAACCGCTAAACTTCTGGACGTGCGCACAGCCTTAGGCACGCTGCAGAGAGTAATGGAACAACTAACCTTCTGGAAGTGTACACAGCCATAGGCAAGCCGCAGAGAGTACCTGAGGATCTACCCTTCTGGAAGTGTACACAGCCATAGGCAAGCCGCAGAGAGTACCTGAGGATCTACCCTTCTGGAAGTGTACACAGCCATAGGCAAGCCGCAGAGAGTACCTGAGCCTCTAACCTTCTGGAAGTGTGCTCAGCCACAGGCAAGCCGCAGAGAGTACCTGAGCCTCTAACCTTCTGGAATTGTGCTCAGCCACAGGCAAGCCGCAGAGAGTACCTGAGCCTCTAACCTTCTGGAATTGTGCTCAGCCACAGGCAAGCCGCAGAGAGTACCTGAGCCTCTAACCTTCTGGAAGTGTGCTCAGCCACAGGCAAGCCACAGAGAGTACCTGAGCCTCTAACCTTCTGGAATTGTGCTCAGCCACAGGCAAGCCTCAGAGAGTACCTGAGCCTCTAACCTTCTGGAAGTGTGCTCAGCCACAGGCAAGCCTCAGAGAGTACCTGAGCCTCTAACCTTCTGGAAGTGTGCTCAGCCTCAGGCAAGCCTCAGAGAGTACCTGAGCCTCTAACCTTCTGGAAGTGTGCTCAGCCACAGGCTGTCATGCCCCGATGTCCCACTCGAGCTGTAGCTTCAATTGCATGGCACTATATAAGACGCATTACACCAATGGAACGCCGCTTTGCGTTCTAACGTCTAGCCCTTACTTCCGAGTTTTCTGTCCCCGTTCGTTTTGCCTGACTTCTGGTTTCCCGTTGGTTGTTTGTTTTCTGTTTGTTTCCTGCCTCCTCCGTGAGGGTGTTTAGTTCGTTTGCTCTATTAGGGTCGTACTTTCTGTCACACTGTTGCACTGACATTCTCTACCTGGGAGTCAGTGTATTCTGTGTTGTTCGTGCATGACCGCTAACACGGTTGATTCAGTCCGTGTTTGTTCTCTTTGCCGATTTCCTAATCTCCTTGTGCTCCACCCGGCGGCCGGGTCTTTCCCCGCCATCTGTCCGGGCACAGCCAATTCATTATCCCCTACTCCTGGTGCTCCGCCCGGCGGCCGGGTTTATCCCCGCCATCCGGCCGGGCACTGCTAAGTGCATCAGGGGCGCAACCAGTCCCTTCTCCCCCTCTCCTGGTGCTCCGCCCGGCGGCCGGGTCCTTCCCCGCCATCCGGCCGGGCACTGCTAAGAGTATCATTCTATTGAATCCCCGACCAAAGCTGACTCCCGTTGTGTGTGTCCCCACACCATCCTTCCCTTTGGCATTATTCTACATTTATTTTGGGGCACTTGCGTGGACCAGAGTGTGGTGTGATTTCGAGGCGCAGCTACAAAGAATCACTGTAACAGTGCCTTGCGCTGCCTTTCTTACCATATATTGGGGGGGTTACGAGAGTGGATAACTAATTGTGATTATCATGGCAGATGACCCTGTACATACTACAAGGTAGAGGCTCGCGCACACGTATCCAGCCTTGAAGAAGAATTGGATGTTCATTCAGTTTTCTCCAGAGAATAGCAGAGTGAGATTTATATTTCATTTACTTTCACATGCTAGCGTAGAGTGGGATAGAGTTTTTATTTTCTTTTGTCTTATTGTGCACAGAACACGAACACCTTATTCTACCCTTCAGCAATATCCCATGGTCCAGATGTTTAGTTGTGGTAGGTGATGTTCATATGTATATAATAGACAATGTGCATATACATGGTGTTGTTATCAAGTATAGCTAGTAATATATTCCGTCCCTTACAGCCTGCCTTTTTACCAAGTGTCCACTCCGAAGTCCACTGCCAAGACCTGTTGTCTTCCCCAACCTTTCCTTGTTTTGTTTCCCTGTTTTCCCCTGGCGAGCCATTCGATACTCTAGAGTCTGATAGAGTCGAAAGGCCGTAGGGGAAGGCTGAGGATTATTCTCCGGATTCCTGATGCTCCTGCGGAACCAGCTTGGAAATCATAGCACAGGCAAGCCGCAGAGAGTACCTGAGCCTCTAACCTTCTGGAAGTGTGCTCAGCCATAAGCAAGCCGCAGAGAGTACCTGAGCCTCTAACCTTCTGGAAGTGTGCTCAGCCATAAGCAAGCCGCAGAGAGTACCTGAGCCTCTAACCTTCTGGAAGTGTGCTCAGCCATAAGCAAGCCGCAGAGAGTACCTGAGCCTCTAACCTTCTGGAAGTGTACACAGCCATAGGCAAACCGCAGAGAGTACCTGAGCCTCTAACCTTCTGGAAGTGTGCTCAGCCACAGGCAAGCCGCAGAGAGTACCTGAGCCTCTAACCTTCTGGAAGTGTGCTCAGCCACAGGCAAGCCGCAGAGAGTACCTGAGCCTCTAACCTTCTGGAAGTGTACACAGCCATAGGCAAACCGCAGAGAGTACCTGAGCCTCTAACCTTCTGGAAGTGTACACAGCCATAAGCAAACCGCAGAGAGTACCTGAGCCTCTAACCTTCTGGATGTGTGCTCAGCCACAGGCAAGCCGCAGAGAGTACCTGAGCCTCTAACCTTCTGGAAGTGTGCTCAGCCACAGGCAAGCCGCAGAGAGTACCTGAGCCTCTAACCTTCTGGAAGTGTGCTCAGCCACAGGCAAGCCGCAGAGAGTACCTGAGCCTCTAACCTTCTGGAAGTGTGCTCAGCCATAAGCAAGCCGCAGAGAGTACCTGAGCCTCTAACCTTCTGGAAGTGTGCTCAGCCACAGGCAAGCCGCAGAGAGTACCTGAGCCTCTAACCTTCTGGAAGTGTACACAGCCATAAGCAAACCGCAGAGAGTACCTGAGCCTCTAACCTTCTGGAAGTGTGCTCAGCCATAAGCAAGCCGCAGAGAGTACCTGAGCCTCTAACCTTCTGGAAGTGTGCTCAGCCATAAGCAAGCCGCAGAGAGTACCTGAGCCTCTAACCTTCTGGAAGTGTGCTCAGCCATAAGCAAGCCGCAGAGAGTACCTGAGCCTCTAACCTTCTGGAAGTGTACACAGCCATAGGCAAACCGCAGAGAGTACCTGAGCCTCTAACCTTCTGGAAGTGTGCTCAGCCACAGGCAAGCCGCAGAGAGTACCTGAGCCTCTAACCTTCTGGAAGTGTGCTCAGCCATAGGCAAGCCGCAGAGAGTACCTGAGCCTCTAACCTTCTGGAAGTGTACACAGCCATAGGCAAACCGCAGAGAGTACCTGAGCCTCTAACCTTCTGGAAGTGTACACAGCCATAAGCAAACCGCAGAGAGTACCTGAGCCTCTAACCTTCTGGAAGTGTGCTCAGCCACAGGCAAGCCGCAGAGAGTACCTGAGCCTCTAACCTTCTGGAAGTGTGCTCAGCCACAGGCAAGCCGCAGAGAGTACCTGAGCCTCTAACCTTCTGGAAGTGTGCTCAGCCACAGGCAAGCC
This sequence comes from Lissotriton vulgaris, assembly GCF_964263255.1. Classification (NCBI taxonomy): domain Eukaryota; kingdom Metazoa; phylum Chordata; class Amphibia; order Caudata; family Salamandridae; genus Lissotriton; species Lissotriton vulgaris. The sequence continues at coordinate 66,180,764 of NC_141699.1, read as the reverse complement.
GCAGAGAGTACCTGAGCCTCTAACCTTCTGGAAGTGTACACAGCCATAGGCAAACCGCAGAGAGTACCTGAGCCTCTAACCTTCTGGAAGTGTACACAGCCATAGGCAAACCGCAGAGAGTACCTGAGCCTCTAACCTTCTGGAAGTGTACACAGCCACAGGCAAGCCGCAGAGAGTACCTGAGCCTCTAACCTTCTGGAAGTGTGCTCAGCCACAGGCAAGCCGCAGAGAGTACCTGAGCCTCTAACCTTCTGGAAGTGTGCTCAGCCACAGGCAAGCCGCAGAGAGTACCTGAGCCTCTAACCTTCTGGAAGTGCACACAGCCACAGGCAAACCGCAGAGAGTACCTGAGCCTCTAACCTTCTGGAAGTGCACACAGCCATAAGCAAACCGCAGAGAGTACCTGAGCCTCTAACCTTCTGGAAGTGTGCTCAGCCATAAGCAAGCCGCAGAGAGTACCTGAGCCTCTAACCTTCTGGAAGTGTGCTCAGCCACAGGCAAGCCGCAGAGAGTACCTGAGCCTCTAACCTTCTGGAAGTGTGCTCAGCCACAGGCAAGCCGCAGAGAGTACCTGAGCCTCTAACCTTCTGGAAGTGTGCTCATCCACAGGCAAGCCGCAGAGAGTACCTGAGCCTCTAACCTTCTGGAAGTGTGCTCAGCCACAGGCAAGCCGCAGAGAGTACCTGAGCCTCTAACCTTCTGGAAGTGTGCTCAGCCACAGGCAAGCCGCAGAGAGTACCTGAGCCTCTAACCTTCTGGAAGTGTGCTCAGCCACAAGCAAGCCGCAGAGAGTACCTGAGCCTCTAACCTTCTGGAAGTGTGCTCAGCCATAAGCAAGCCGCAGAGAGTACCTGAGCCGCTAACCTTCTGGAAGTGCGCACAGCCATAGGCAAACCGCAGAGAGTACCTGAGCCTCTAACCTTCTGGAAGTGTGCTCAGCCATAAGCAAACCGCAGAGAGTACCTGAGCCTCTAACCTTCTGGAAGTGTGCTCAGCCATAAGCAAGCCGCAGAGAGTACCTGAGCCTCTAACCTTCTGGAAGTGTGCTCAGCCACAGGCAAGCCGCAGAGAGTACCTGAGCCTCTAACCTTCTGGAAGTGTGCTCAGCCACAGGCAAGCCGCAGAGAGTACCTGAGCCTCTAACCTTCTGGAAGTGTGCTCAGCCATAAGCAAGCCGCAGAGAGTACCTGAGCCTCTAACCTTCTGGAAGTGTGCTCAGCCACAGGCAAGCCGCAGAGAGTACCTGAGCCTCTAACCTTCTGGAAGTGCGCACAGCCATAGGCAAGCCGCAGAGAGTACCTGAGCCTCTAACCTTCTGGAAGTGTGCTCAGCCACAGGCAAGCCGCAGAGAGTACCTGAGCCTCTAACCTTCTGGAAGTGCACACAGCCATAGGCAAGCCGCAGAGAGTACCTGAGCCTCTAACCTTCTGGAAGTGTGCTCAGCCACAGGCAAGCCGCAGAGAGTACCTGAGCCTCTAACCTTCTGGAAGTGTACACAGCCATAGGCAAACCGCAGAGAGTACCTGAGCCTCTAACCTTCTGGAAGTGTACACAGCCATAGGCAAACCGCAGAGAGTACCTGAGCCTCTAACCTTCTGGAAGTGTACACAGCCATAGGCAAACCGCAGAGAGTACCTGAGCCTCTAACCTTCTGGAAGTGTGCTCAGCCACAGGCAAGCCGCAGAGAGTACCTGAGCCTCTAACCTTCTGGAAGTGTGCTCAGCCATAAGCAAGCCGCAGAGAGTACCTGAGCCTCTAACCTTCTGGAAGTGTGCTCAGCCACAGGCAAGCCGCAGAGAGTACCTGAGCCTCTAACCTTCTGGAAGTGCACACAGCCATAAGCAAGCCGCAGAGAGTACCTGAGCCTCTAACCTTCTGGAAGTGTGCTCAGCCACAGGCAAGCCGCAGAGAGTACCTGAGCCTCTAACCTTCTGGAAGTGTACACAGCCATAGGCAAACCGCAGAGAGTACCTGAGCCTCTAACCTTCTGGAAGTGTACACAGCCATAGGCAAGCCGCAGAGAGTACCTGAGCCTCTAACCTTCTGGAAGTGTGCTCAGCCATAAGCAAGCCGCAGAGAGTACCTGAGCCTCTAACCTTCTGGAAGTGTACACAGCCATAGGCAAACCGCAGAGAGTACCTGAGCCTCTAACCTTCTGGAAGTGTACACAGCCATAGGCAAGCCGCAGAGAGTACCTGAGCCTCTAACCTTCTGGAAGTGTGCTCAGCCACAGGCAAGCCGCAGAGAGTACCTGAGCCTCTAACCTTCTGGAAGTGTGCTCAGCCACAGGCAAGCCGCAGAGAGTACCTGAGCCTCTAACCTTCTGGAAGTGTACACAGCCATAGGCAAGCCGCAGAGTGTACCTGAGCCTCTAACCTTCTGGAAGTGTGCTCAGCCATAAGCAAGCCGCAGAGAGTACCTGAGCCTCTAACCTTCTGGAAGTGTGCTCAGCCACAGGCAAGCCGCAGAGAGTACCTGAGCCTCTAACCTTCTGGAAGTGTACACAGCCATAGGCAAACCGCAGAGAGTACCTGAGCCTCTAACCTTCTGGAAGTGTGCTCAGCCACAGGCAAGCCGCAGAGAGTACCTGAGCCTCTAACCTTCTGGAAGTGTACACAGCCATAGGCAAACCGCAGAGAGTACCTGAGCCTCTAACCTTCTGGAAGTGTGCTCAGCCACAGGCAAGCCGCAGAGAGTACCTGAGCCTCTAACCTTCTGGAAGTGTACACAGCCATAAGCAAGCCGCAGAGAGTACCTGAGCCTCTAACCTTCTGGAAGTGTGCTCAGCCACAGGCAAGCCGCAGAGAGTACCTGAGCCTCTAACCTTCTGGAAGTGTACACAGCCAGAGGCAAACCGCAGAGAGTACCTGAGCCTCTAACCTTCTGGAAGTGTACACAGCCATAGGCAAGCCGCAGAGAGTACCTGAGCCTCTAACCTTCTGGAAGTGTGCTCAGCCATAAGCAAGCCGCAGAGAGTACCTGAGCCTCTAACCTTCTGGAAGTGTACACAGCCATAGGCAAACCGCAGAGAGTACCTGAGCCTCTAACCTTCTGGAAGTGTACACAGCCATAGGCAAGCCGCAGAGAGTACCTGAGCCTCTAACCTTCTGGAAGTGTGCTCAGCCACAGGCAAGCCGCAGAGAGTACCTGAGCCTCTAACCTTCTGGAAGTGTGCTCAGCCACAGGCAAGCCGCAGAGAGTACCTGAGCCTCTAACCTTCTGGAAGTGTACACAGCCATAGGCAAGCCGCAGAGAGTACCTGAGCCTCTAACCTTCTGGAAGTGTACACAGCCATAGGCAAGCCGCAGAGAGTACCTGAGCCTCTAACCTTCTGGAAGTGTACACAGCCATAGGCAAACCGCAGAGAGTACCTGAGCCTCTAACCTTCTGGAAGTGTGCTCAGCCACAGGCAAGCCGCAGAGAGTACCTGAGCCTCTAACCTTCTGGAAGTGTGCTCAGCCACAGGCAAGCCGCAGAGAGTACCTGAGCCTCTAACCTTCTGGAAGTGTGCTCAGCCATAAGCAAGCCGCAGAGAGTACCTGAGCCTCTAACCTTCTGGAAGTGTGCTCAGCCACAGGCAAGCCGCAGAGAGTACCTGAGCCTCTAACCTTATGGAAGTGTACACAGCCATAGGCAAACCGCAGAGAGTACCTGAGCCTCTAACCTTCTGGAAGTGTACACAGCCATAGGCAAGCCGCAGAGAGTACCTGAGCCTCTAACCTTCTTTAAGTGTGCTCAGCCACAGGCAAGCCGCAGAGAGTACCTGAGCCTCTAACCTTCTGGAAGTGTGCTCAGCCACAGGCAAGCCGCAGAGAGTACCTGAGCCTCTAACCTTCTGGAAGTGTATACAGCCATAGGCAAACCGCAGAGAGTACCTGAGCCTCTAACCTTCTGGAAGTGTGCTCAGCCACAGGCAAGCCGCAGAGAGTACCTGAGCCTCTAACCTTCTGGAAGTGTGCTCAGCCACAGGCAAGCCGCAGAGAGTACCTGAGCCTCTAACCTTCTGGAAGTGTGCTCAGCCACAGGCAAGCCGCAGAGAGTACCTGAGCCTCTAACCTTCTGGAAGTGCACACAGCCATAGGCAAACCGCAGAGAGTACCTGAGCCTCTAACCTTCTGGAAGTGTGCTCAGCCACAGGCAAGCCGCAGAGAGTACCTGAGCCTCTAACCTTCTGGAAGTGTACACAGCCATAGGCAAGCCGCAGAGAGTACCTGAGCCTCTAACCTTCTGGAAGTGTGCTCAGCCACAGGCAAGCCGCAGAGAGTACCTGAGCCTCTAACCTTCTGGAAGTGTGCACAGCCATAGGCAAGCCGCAGAGAGTACCTGAGCCTCTAACCTTCTGGAAGTGTGCACAGCCTTAGGCATGCTGCAGAGAGGAGCTAAACACATGCTACATAGAAGAATTGAGCAGCTAGTCTTCTGGAGGCATGCACATCCTTAGGCATGCTGTAAAGAGGAGTCGCACCCTAGATCACTCACTCTACCTATGACATACTCACCTCTTCTGTAAATGTTATCCTGTGATCAGAAACTACCAGTTATCAAATCTTGATCCTGGTCCTTTCTTTTTTATATCTCCCCCCCACTCAGGTTTTCCGTTTTCTATGGACTTTACTTGGGCTAAACCGTCTTCCATCACCTCTGTTCTTCGGTTCTCTGCTGGATCATTGCCTGGTGAAAAGCTTCAAAGTGACTATTGGCTCATGAAGATATGCAAATTTTCCCCGACTACATGATGGAATACAGCCACTAGTTCCCCATTTTTGGACAACTCAGTGTTCACCTCTCTGTTCATATTAATTACTGGTCCATCTCTCTTCTCCTCGTCTAAAAACAAGCATTGGCATAGCCAATAGGTCTTGCCTTTGGGACCTTATAAGTGTTTAGTTATGCAGCATAATATCCTTGGTGCAACAACATCAAGTGTTGCATGGCGAAACACTTATAATGTTCCAAAGGCAAAACCTATTGGCTATGCCAATGCTTGTTCTCTTCTGTGATTACTTACCTTGCCATGGTTCATTGCATAAATGCCGTTAGATACAATTAAAAAACAAAAGTCTTGGTCCGTATGTGAAGAACAAAGCGCTCTGAAGTGACATATGTTATGACTCTGCATGTAGCACTTCAGTGAGCAATTGAAAATATCCTTATTAAAAGTCTACACATTTCGACAAACGTGTTCTGCAGTCCGCACCTACTCTGATGATGGTTGGAGTGTGTCTGGCCACGTTTCTTACTTTCATTCTGGTGCTATTGGGGTGGAGGGGTGTTTGTGAAAGAGGCTGGCACAACCTGCTTACGAGAACATGAGGTTGCCACAATGGCACAGCCATTAGGCATAGCTTATTTGAAAATAGAACACACGTTTTTTGAAAATATGTACAGGCAGGCTAGAGAGGAAAATAGCCATGAAACAATCTGCTGCTTAGGAATGTTGCAACTTTTTTAAACCCTGAAGGAGAAGTCGAAAGTAATAAAGAGAAACGTTGCCAGGATGTTGCACTACGTTTTCGAATACACAAGCCCGTGAAAGAATGTGCTCGGCTAATGGATGGGCTGTTAGGTATCTGATGTTAGTTTTCGAATTTAAAACATCAGGGATGGTCCAGGAGTTCTGCAAAACTAAAGCATTTGTTTGTGCAGACTGAAAACATCAGTTCCACTGATCCAAGAATCCCAAGTGCTAAAGAGAGAGAGGGGGCATTCAGCTTGGTTAGCAAATTAAAGGCAGAGAGCTGCCAGTCTCTAGGCGCAAAAACACTTCGGTCCCTCTCAGAGTCGTTAAACGAGTGGAGAGCAGGGCTGTTGAAATGCGCAGGCTGCAGCGGTAGAGAGAGAGGCGGAGGGGTGCACCCGCGAGTGGTGCGCGCATGCGCGCTGGGGGCGCTCTTTTGCAAAGCACACACTCGTGCTTGTGGCGCGTCGCTGCGCACTCCCGCAAGCTGTATGCCGCCACAAGCACGAGTGTGTGCTTTGGAAAAGAGCTGAATGATGGCTAAAGGTCTCTTATGTAGTGCATGCACACTGCGTAAGCGTGACCTAATAACTACGACTGCAAGGAATATCCAACTATCATCTTATCTTGATCACTATTCTCTCTTGGGCTCTGAACAAGTGGTCTTTTGTTTAGATCACAGGACAGAGTCCGCGTTGACCACTGACTGGGTTGACCTGCGTTTGTTTGAGGATACGATAGGGCCAACTCTTATGGCGCTCCTTGACTTACCACAGCGTTTCATATGCTCTACTCCCATCCTACTTTGCTGTTTATCTGAGGTTGTGGTGGCAGCCAGTGCATTGGATAAGCTAGCTTCTTTTTTTGATGACTGGACACAAGGAATCGGGCTACCATTCTGCCTTCCTTGCAGGCCCCAGAGGATTCCCACAAGGCTTGCCCTGAAGCACATCACTTCTATTCCTACCAGGACTCCTTTTGCACACCTCATCAGAAGACACAGTTTTCTATTTCCTGCTGTGCAGATGACAGACAGCTCGAGATACGACTTGCCTCTTCATCAAGCCAAGCTGAGGTCTGTTTACAGACCTGCTTGAAAATATGGCCACCTGCATGCAAACACCTGAAACTGAATTGACAGAAATTGTCATTTTTGGAGGATATAGGTCTATCTAGTAACGCATCTTGTGTCTTTCATAGATGGGGTTCCCCTACATCCCAGAACCTGTTGAACTGGCTGGTGATGTAGGGATTATCTTTGATCACCATCTGTGTTTTCACTTTAGTTGGTCAAGCTCCCGTCTTCATACTTCTTTGCTTTGATGACCCTCAAGAAGAGCTTGCTGCTGTTTCCCGAGACTCGCAGTACGACCACCACAGGGACACTGACCTCTTCCAGACTTGATAACGGAAACTCTGTTCACTTAGGCCTTACTCAGTGGTAATGACTCATCAGTGGTAGTGCACTCTACAAATCTGCATAGCATAACATATCATCAATTGTCAATGAGATAATAACTATGAGGATATTCCATCTTGTTGGCTATCACCAAGCTCACAACAAACAATCATAACCTCCAACAGATCAAATGACTCAGAACAAAGCACAAACATGCAACAGGGCTCAGAGGCACCATATAGTGCCCGATGTAGGTAATCTCAATTTACCGATTCTTAAATACCGAATGTTACCGATTCGGTATTTAGGAATCAGTAAATATGATGTAGGTAAAAAACCGGTAAAATGTATTGATTCTGTGATATTCCTTATTACCGAATCTAACAGATTTGGTAATAAGGAATACCTTCCCATTCATTCCTATGGGCCTGGAAGCCCATTGAAATGAATGGGAAGCCATTCACTATTACTGATTCGGTATTACAGAATCGGTAATAGCGGGAGCATATTCAAGGGTGGCAGGGTGGCACATTGACACCCTATTGCAACCCTGAATCGTTCATATGTGCACATGTGGCGCACATACATGCCTTAAGGGCATGTATGTCTGCCACATGGCACTTGGAAAAAAGCAAATAATTGTTTTTTTTAAAGGTATTCGATATTTACCATCAACTTGCGTTTGGTGGTAAATAACGAATCCTTAAAGCAAAAATGCACTCCCTTAAGTGCTACCTACATAGGTTTTAAGGATTCAGTAATTTACCAGTTCCTTAAAATAAGGAATCTTTTTTTTTACTGATACCTTAAAATAAGGAATCAGTAAATTATCGAATCCTTATTTACAGCCTCCTACATTAGGATGGGCTAAATACCGGTCGGTAACGGGAAATTCACCGATTTTCGGCAGTTACCGACTGGTATTTAGCTACCTACATCTGGCCCATAGTTGGACCGTACTGAGCTCACAAGGCCACTTCACTATCCGTAAAACAAGTTTCTGGAGTGAAGATGACACAAGACACTCTACAGCAACACCCACCCAACAACCCATGGTAGACAGATTTAAAGCGTTACCAGGACCCTAAGACAAGTAATAGTGACCAATAAATACATATCTCAAGCCGGCAGTGCACAAACTTGTCATTCAATTGGTGGCTACAAAACTACCATACAACACTGCAACCGAATAAACACAAAACATTAACTTCACCAAACTTCCTGATGATTCAAAACAGACTTCTTTCTGTAATGGAATGCTTAAGACCAGAACCTAAAGTTATCGAAACCAACTTGTGCTGCGAGGCCACAGTAATGACAATACAGCGCTACACACATTTGTTGATATAAAACACGATATGGGAAGGGTATTGTGCTATGCTAAAGTTGATAGGGCAGCTGCGCACACTTCACCACCACCATGATGGTATGTTCCTGCTCCCAGCTGCAGATCCTTGTTGCAGACCGCATTGAAGTTAAGCAAGATAAGATGAAAGCCTTGTTTGACTCTGGTATGAAAGTGAAAGTGCCCGACTTTTCTGTTGGAGAATGGGCTAGAATCAAGACACTTTGGGGCGGGGGGCATGGCTGGGCGAGCCATGATGGCGGACGGAGTCTGCTAGTGCTCCGGTGCCGCCGGGGAATCGTCACCCTGCTAATGCCGGGCCCCGGGGAAAGCAGAGTCGCAGACTAGTCTTTCCCCGGGGTCTTTCGCGCAGGGGATAGTCCAGGCAGGGGAAGGGGAGGAGTTAGGGGGTGGGTACTTAAGCGCGGGGGAGGAAGGGATCTTCCTCTTTTCCGCGCCTGGCACCATCGGGAGGGAGCTCGAAAAGAGTTGTAGTTAGTGCGTAGTTGAGGCCTAGTGCTATTTTAGGGATTGTTCTCGGAGCTGTTCGTTCGACGGCTGGGTTTGTGCTTCTTTCCCTTGTTGTGGTTCTAGATTGTTTGGGATGTCTGGGGTACCAGCGGAGCAGGTCCGTGAGGCCTTGTTGCTGCTGGCCAGGGCCGGCCGCGATGACTTGATTAGGCCCGGGGTCTTGGATCAGGCCTGGGTGGGGGCCACCAGAGGCACGAGGGCTGCCTCGGCGGGGGTGCAGGCGGCGGTTTTTGCCTGCCTGGAAGACGATCAGGTTCAGGAGGGTGGCTCGGGGGCCGGGAGAGGGGGGGGTGCCCCTAAGGATACTGCGCGGGGCGGGAAGCGCCGGTCGACTTCCACTCGCCCCTTCCCCAAATTGGATTTTGTGCCTGGGGCCTCGGGGGCGGCCGTGCGGGCCGTGCCCGAGGAGCTTCCGCTCCAGGGTCCTCTGATGGCGCCGGACGGTGCTGAGCAGGGGGTGGAGCTAGGTGACGCCCGGGCTGGGCCCGCGCAAGGCCTGGTCGGGTCGGAAGGTGACGGCGGGGCCCCCGGGGCCTTGGTCCGTTTGGATGGGGCTTCTCTTAGCGGGGATGGGCCTGGGCTTGACCTGCGGGTGTCTGGGGGCGGCCCGATTGACTTGTCCCGGGGCTCGAGGGCGGGCTCCCCGGCCGTGGTTCGGCCGTTGTTGCCTGGGTTTTCGATGGGTGGGGGTGCCCCCCCTTCTCTGGTCCCCATTGGCGGCCCGGGTTGGGTCCAAGGTTTCCAGCAGGTGGGTTTCTTCCCCCGGGGGTGCGATTTTTATGGCCGCGGCCAGCCGCTCCCCCCCCCTGTCTGGGGTTCCGTCTCCTGGGAGGAGAGGGCCAGGGGAGAACGGATCTTGGAGCAGATTCAGGAGGTCAGGTGGGCTGAGGAGACCAGGGCCCGGGTTGGTTCTGTGTGGGGCCCCGACGTTGAAGGGCCCCCCACCCCCACCTCGGAGGAGGAGAGGGAGGCTGAGAGGCAGGAGGAGGAGATCCGGCGGGCGAGGTTGAAGAGGTCAGGCCTGGCCGCCCGCCCTCTTGGGGGCGCGGCCGGGGTAGGGACGGCCAGCACGGCTTTGAGGCCCGATGGTGCCGGGGCCCTGCCAGGTTCGAGCGACCTGGGGGGCGGGAGGGGATCCAAGTCGGCAGGTGTCGGCAGAACTCAGGGGGGCCTAGCGGGGCGCAATACGGCTCCGAGACGCAGGCCGGAAGCAGCAAGGCAGTCCGCGGCGGCTGTCCCTCCCCCGAGGGATCGGGCAACGGTTTCTGGTGGCGCCACCGTTCAGCGTGGCCGCGAGTGTGGAGCCAAGGGAGTGAAACGTGCAGTAAAGTGTGTCTCGTCTGAAGGTGTGGATCTGGAACCGGTGCTTGAACTGGATTACGGTGCTGAGAGCGAGGAGTTGGAAGAAGGGGAGGTGCGGGATGACCTGGAAGGCGTAGGCCGCACGGTGGGGGGTGACGACCTTGGTGTCTTGCAGGTCGACCCCGGATCTCGGAGGAGGACTGGACCTGTGAAGGCCCGTGGGAAGGAGTCCAGAGAACGGCCCCGGGAGCGGACGGAGGCACCAACAGGTGAGAGTGCCTGGTGGGCGGTTTGGGATGACGCACCCCGGGGGGGGGAGGGGAGGAAGCGGCCCTGCCGTTCGGTGGGAGTGGGAGATGGGTCTGTGCGGGAGGGGGGGGCGCCTTCGGGCGGTCCACCTGAGGATGGTAAGGAGGTGGATGGTAAGTCGGTGACTTTGGGGGTACAAACTGACAAGGGTGACGGGAAGGAGGAGAAAGGGGTGAAGGTCCCGAAGAAGATGCCGTACATGGGGCTGGCAATGCCATTGGGGTCTCATTTGTCTGAGAAGATGAGGGAAAAGATCTGGAAACATGAGTTTGTGGACGTTTTTAAGTTGTTGCACAGGGAGGTGCAGGCCAAGGAGGGTTCCAAGGAGGAGGAGTGGGAGTTGACGAGGCGGCCTAGAGTGCCTATCACGATGGAGAATTGGACATCGGCTTTTTTGATCTATGCGAGTGTGTATTGTGTGAAGTACCTTGACCGTGCGATTGCCTTGTTCAAATACATGGACATTGTGCGCAAGGCGCAGATGCAATTTGGGGGTTTCGCTTGGTTGAGCTATGATGAGGAGTTCCGTGCCCGTGTCAGCGCCGATCCTGAGAAGTGTTGGGGGGAGGTGGATCAGGAACTCTGGATGCAGTGGATGGCGTCGTCGCACTCTTCGGCCTCTACTCACACGGCCAGCGGTCTCCCGGTGTTGTATCGGTCTTTTCCGACGCGTCCCGCCCAGGGCGGGGCGGGGGGCGGAACTGTGCCCAGCACCATTGTGTCCGGACAGTCGCCCAAGCCGGGGGGAGGGGGAGCCACCACAGGAGTGTGTTGGAGCTACAGTCGGGGTTTCTGCTCCAGGTACCCGTGCAAGTTTAAACATGAGTGTTCTAAGTGCGGTGGGAAGCACCCCATCACTCAGTGCCTCTCCCTCACTACTCCCTCGGAGCAGTGGAGGAATGCCAGGGGGCGAGGCCAGCCTGGCCCGAAGGGCGCCTACTCCGGTTAGAGTGGAGGCGATGGCCCCGTGGCTCGCGTGCTACCCTGACCGCGAGGCCGCGGCGCGGCTCTTTTGGGGTTTCTCCGAAGGCTTTCGGGTGGGTTATCAGGGCCCCAGGGAGCGGCGGTGGGCCGAGAATTTGAAGTCGGCGCGTGAACTGCCGGAGGTGGTGGCTGCGAAACTGCAGAAGGAGGTGTCGGAGGGGAGAGTTGCAGGTCCTTTCCTGGACTGGCCGCTGCCTGACCTGATTGTCTCGCCACTGGGGGTTGTGCCGAAGAAGGAGGAGGGGGAGTTCAGGATGATTCATCACTTGTCTTGGCCGGAGGGTAGGTCGGTGAATGACTTCATCGCCGTAGAAGACTCGAGGGTGCTGTATGCGTCGGTGGACGATGCGGTCCGGATGGTGCGTTCCTGTGGGCCCGGGGCGGAGCTGGCGAAGTGTGACATCAAGTCGGCTTTCCGGCTCTTGCCGATTCACCCGGCGGATTTCGGGCTCTTGGGCATGCAGTTTGAGGGTGCCATCTATGTCGACAAGGTCCTCCCCATGGGTTGTGCTATCTCCTGTGCCCTGTTCGAATTGTTCAGCTCCTTTTTGCAGTGGGTCATGGTGAGGGTGAGCGGGTGTCGTGAGGTCACTCACTACCTGGACGATTTCCTCTTCCTGGGACGGGCGGGGTCGGGGGATTGTGGCAGGGCCCTGTCGCGTTTCCAGTCTCTGGCGGTGCAGTTTGGGGTGCCTCTGGCGCCTGAGAAGACGGCTGGTCCCAGCTGTTGCCTCACTTTTCTGGGGATTGAATTGGACTCGGTTGCGTGGTTGGCTCGTCTGCCTGCTGCTAAGGTGCGGGAGATTTTGGATTGTCTGGAGTGGGCAGTGGGGGAGAGGAGGATCCCGTTGCGGGCGGTTCAGAGGCTGCTGGGTTTCCTTAACTTTGCGTGCAGGGTTGTCCGGGCGGGGCGCACGTTCTGTCGGCGGCTCGGCATGGCCATGTCGGGGGCAGTGCTTCCGCATCACCGGGTGAGAATCACGTTGGGGGTGCGGTCGGATCTCAGGACTTGGATGACCTTTCTGCGGGAGTTCCATGGAGTGCCTTTGGAGTTTGATGAGGAGAGGGTGGTGTGGCAATGCCAAATTTTTTCCGACGCGGCCGGGTCGGCGGGGTTTGGTGTGTTTTGGGATGGGCGGTGGTGCGCGGAGAGCTGGCCGGCCTCCTGGTTGAAGCAGGGCAGGAGTATTGCTTTTCTCGAGTTCTTCCCTTTGTTGGTGGCGCTGGTGGTGTGGGGGGATGACTTTCGGGACGGGTCAGTGCTTTTCCATGTAGACAACATGACGGTTGTGGACCTTGTGAATAACCAGAGGGCGAGGGACCTGCGAGTGTTGAAGCTGTTGCGTAGGTTCATGCTGACGTGTCTGCAATTGAATGTGGTGTTTCGAGCCAAGCATGTCCCTGGGGCGAATAATGACATTGCGGATGCTTTGTCTCGTTCGCAGTGGCAGCGGTTTCGACATCTGGCGCCGGGAGCGGACGCCTGCAAGACCGAGCTGCCGGCCGGCATCTGGGCCTTGGGGGAGTGAGGATGATTGGTCTGGTGGAGGGTTCGCTGGCTCCGTCCACGAGGAGGACATATCGTTTGGCATGGTCTGAATTTAGTTCTTTTATGGGTTGGACGGTGGACGGTGTGGTGAGTGGTGAGTCGGAGGTACGGGGGGGTGTGCGGGGCTATGTGCTCTCTTGCATGGACAGGGGCCTGACGGCGGCGACGATTTCTGGAAAGTTGGCTGGCATTTCCTTCTACTGTGTTTTGTTTCTGGGTTTCGACCCCACCAAGGATGTGGTACTGGCTCGCATGTTGCGGGGGTGGGGCCGGGAGAGGAGTGTTGGGGGGGGGCGCCCGCGGGAGGCGGTGACGTTTGACCTGTTGGTACGACTGGTGGGGGTGTTGCCTGAGTGTTGCTACGACGGCGCTGAGGTGGGCTTGTTCCGTTTGTGCATGGTGTGGATGTTTTTTGGGGCCTTCCGGGTGTCTGAGTTGCTGGGCACGAGGCGGGGGCCTGGGCGCTTGTGCGAGGATGTGCGGGTGGATGCGGGTCGTTTGGGGATCTGGCTGGGCCGCTCGAAGACTGATCAGTTGGGCCGGGGTACGTGGGTGTGGTTGAACGAGGCTGGTGGGGCGGTTTGCCCGGTGCGAGAATGGCGCTCCTTCTGCGGGGCGGGGGGCCTGCGGGGGGGCGAGATTTTCCAGCATGCTTCAGGTGCGAGGTTGACGGCGGGCCAGCTGTTGGCGGTGTTGAGGAAGGCTTTGGGTCGATTGGGGATGAATGGGGCGGGGTTTGGTACTCATTCCTTCCGTATTGGTGCTGCCACTGCAGCGGCCCGTCTGGGTTGGTCCTGGGACCGGATTCGGAGCATTGGTCGTTGGAAGTCTCGCTGTTGCGAGCGGTATGTGAGGAAGTAGTGGGGGTCCCAGGCAGGTTGTTGGTTTGTGATTTCTGTTTTGCCCGTTTCTAACTTCTTTTTTCTTCGTAGGTTGCGTGGGTGGCCCGGGTGGGAAGACAGTGACGTGGATCGTCGGGCACTCCTTTGTGCACTGGGCATCCAAGTACGCCGACCAACAGGTTTACGGACGTAACCTGGGACTGAGAGGACAATTGCACGAGGTGAAGTGGTGGGGAAAGAGTGGAATGCGATGGGGGGCACTACTGCCCTGGCTCGCGAAGATGGTGCCCCAGAGGGGCTGCCCGGATTTGTTGATCATCCATCTGGGAGAGAACGACCTGGTGCAATTGTCCGGACTGGCTCTGTTGCAATTGATGCAGAGGGACTTGGATGTGCTTAAATCAAGGATGTCGGGGGCCTGCATTGCCTGGACGGAGCTGGTCCCACGAAAAGTTTGGAGAGGGGCCATGAAACATGGGGCCATTGAGAAGGCCCGGAGAAAGTTGAATCGGGCAATGAGACTTTACTGTGTTGACAGGGGGGTGAAAGTCATCGCACATCCTGGAATTCGCCTGGAGGAGCCTTTAGCCTTTAGGGAGGACGGTGTGCATCTGTCTCAGCTGGGGAATGCTTGGTATATGATGGAGCTGAGGGATGTGGTGAGCAAGCTGTGGAATGAGTCGATCTGGTGTCGGAGGGAGTGACTTGGCCCTGACAGACGGACGGCCCCGGGGCGGGGGGGGGTGGGGCAGTGTACCGCCCTACAGGGGGTCCACTGGGTGGCAGGTTCCGAAGGGATAGGGGGTCAAGAGCGGGCATACCCATCCCTTGGGGGGGGAGACTTGGTCAGGACGGATCGAACTGGGTTTGAAGTTGGCAATGGCTGGGGGCTGGAAGGGTGATTGACGGCAAGTGGAGGGTGTTTGGAGCCGCTAGGGCTCAGTACTGACAGGAATGATTGAAAACGATTGGGGGGGATGTATGAGTGGGATGTTTCTGTTATTGTTTACTGTTCTATTGTTATGCGCAGTTCTGGTCTAATAAATGGCCTTTTACGCCTATAACTGCGTGGTCTGTTTATTGCGCGATGCCGGGCCCCGGGGAAAGCAGAGTCGCAGACTAGTCTTTCCCCGGGGTCTTTCGCGCAGGGGATAGTCCAGGCAGGGGAAGGGGAGGAGTTAGGGGGTGGGTACTTAAGCGCGGGGGAGGAAGGGATCTTCCTCTTTTCCGCGCCTGGCACCATCGGGAGGGAGCTCGAAAAGACCACCCACCCACCCGGCAGTTAGAGGTGGCTTGTGGGTTGGCTTTGTTGCGTTGCCAGTTTAGGCCAGAGCTGCGGTAGGCAGGTTCCGAAGGGATAGGGGGTCAAGAGCGGGCATACCCATCCCTTGGGGGGGGAGACTTGGTCAGGACGGATCGAACTGGGTTTGAAGTTGGCAATGGCTGGGGGCTGGAAGGGTGATTGACGGCAAGTGGAGGGTGTTTGGAGCCGCTAGGGCTCAGTACTGACAGGAATGATTGAAAACGATTGGGGGGGATGTATGAGTGGGATGTTTCTGTTATTGTTTACTGTTCTATTGTTATGCGCAGTTCTGGTCTAATAAATGGCCTTTTACGCCTATAACTGCGTGGTCTGTTTATTGCGCGAGTGCTTCTGGCGAGCCCAACGCCAACTGCAACGAGCGGATCCTACGCCGCTGCGACATCCGGAAGCTCCGGGACGTATTTGGTGGCCCGGCGAGTGGCGACTGCTGGAGAACGCGCCCGAGACTATTGCAGCCTTCCCCCCCTGAGGGGGATACAGTTAAGAGGAGGCCCGGGAAGCTTCGGACACCTGCAACCGGAAGTGCCGTGGCTGACCCGCGGAGCGAGGTCAGGACGCCCGGACCCCTAGCCAGCTGCACGAGTGTGCTGAAACGGCTGGACTGCCCCGCGGACTGGCCGACCCAGAAACAGGGGAAGCCCAGAGAAGGCGAGGCCCACAACCAACGAGGAACGTGGCCGGCGGGCCCTGGGGGAGAGAGAAGGTTGCGATCCTGTGCGCTGGAGCGCGATCCTGATGCAGCAACCCTGAAGGTAGGGGGGCGAGGCTGGTGACACTTGGGGAGGCATTTCTTGGCCATATTCTTCGCCTTGCCCCTCCCTTCCCTCTCTCCCTCCCCCCCTGCTGCAAAGAAGGCCGCGGCTGATGGGGGACACCAGGATTATCTACGGCCACTAACCCTGGAAGGCCGCATAGCGGGCCCAGACACATAGCACAGCCACTGGTGTTGCCCGGGGGCGAGCTGGGGTCCCCGGATACTCCCACGCATCGGGCCCTGATACGACGCACCAGATTGACCTGGCGCCCTGAATGGTGCTCCCCCCCGGCCCACAGCTGTTGACCCAGAGACGACAGTGAGTAGGGAGAGGTGGGTCCAGAGGCCACATATCCACGTGAAGTGGTGCCCGGACGGCCCCGATACAACTCGGAGGGGCCCCGCACCACACGAGTGGCGCTGCGACGAGGAGGACGTGACTGACGTGGCCGCTCTGAGATACTGGTCATATTTTGGAAAGCACTGCCCCAGGGAGAGCCGCACAAGCCTGGTCTGCGATAGCCATGGTACGGAAAGGTGCCAAACCGCTGGATGGCCGGGACGGCCCCGCTAATGCGGTGACCACCCAAGAGAATACAACAGGAGAGGCCCTACCGGGAGCAATTGGCCTGAATCCTACCGGGGGCCAACAAGTGGACAAACTAGACCTGATCTTAAAAGAGATTCGGGACTCTAGAACGGCAATGGAGTCGCAGCTGAGAGCCCTCACTACCAACCTCTCCTTGCTTAAAGCGGACCATACTAAATTGGCCGACAAGGTCAAGGATCAGGGCATAGCGATAGCGGACCTGACTGTGACGGTGATGGACCACACCACCTCCGTTCAACAACTACAGCAGCAGGTGGCATCTCTGATGGACCGCGTGGAGGATGCGGAAGGCCGCAATCGACGTAATAACATCTGCGTTATTGGCCTTCCGGTACCAGTGAGGGGGCCCATGCGACTGACTTCATGGAACCATGGTTCCGCGACCATGTGGCCTCCGACTGTCTGTCACCACTCTTTTGTGTGGAGAGGGCACACCGTATCCCCACTGGGCGGCCTAGACATGGCCAGCCAACGCGCCCACTGATCGTCCGGATACTCAACTACCGGGATAGAGATGTACTACGACAAAAAGCCAGGGAAAAATCCCTTATAGAGTTTGAAAACCGGCGCATCTCCCTGTACCCGGACTATACCAATGTGGTACAGAAACAACGATCCTCTTATTTTGAAGTCAAGAAGAGACTCCAGAAGGCCAAGCTACGCTACGCTTTACTATTCCCGGCCAGCCTCATGATAGTGTGCGACAAAAAAACACACTTCTTCAAAAGCCCCACTGATGTGGAGGAATGGCTGGAGGTGATGGACATCGAAGGTAGCCAGGTCAAGACCCCAGGAGCGTCGGCCAGTGAGTCCCGAAAAGGCTCGGAACATGCTGTTGGATCATCTCTCACCTCGGCGCCAGGACCAGGGTGGCGGAGACCCTCCCGAGAGCAACAGAAGGATGACCAGCTGGGAGCCGTTGTCTTGGTAGGCAACTTCGGAGAGGATCTGGCAATGATCAATACAGACACGGATGACAGCACAATCCACTCGGACTCGGAACACAGCATGGTCTTATTCCCGACTGTAACGCCCAGAGCCGCGGATGAAATACTGGGCAATGGAGAGGAGTAATCTCCTAGAGAGACGTGAACTGCATATCCTGAAGACCACTGATATCCTTTTTTGTTACTTGTTTGATACCAGCACCTACATAGGCTGGGAGGGTGATAGGGTGGTCGGGAGGCTATCTTTACACGGTACCGTATATACGATGGGCCTTAAAACAGACTACACACACCCCTCTACCTAGTAACTTGAAGAGGGTAACACTTAATCTGCATATAAGATCCCGAGGGAACCTGGCAACCTTGGAGCGGGATTCCCCAGAAGCTATATAGAACTCATTTCCTGATAACCACATCCCTGGCGGCGCCGTTGAGCAGGCAGCACAGAAACAAATGGTTAACTGGACTAGAATAGTGCTTGGCCACCTCCCCAATGGCGTATGCACTAGCGCTTGGTTTGTTATGTTTTAGGTTTTCTTGTTCGGCCCAGCAATGTTCTCAGGCTGCGCCAAAATAGTTTTGTTCTTGGGTGGGGAGAAGTACGTCTCCTGGCTGATATTTACACCATGCGCTATGAGGTGCATGGCACTCTACTGTTATTTCACCTGGGTCCGATCATGGCTGAAACTATAGGGAAGTATAGACTGACTACCTGGAATGTGCGAGGGCTTGGGGCCATTCAGAAGAGGCACAGGGTCCACGCATTCTTACTACGCCATCATGCCCACATAACATTTATGCAGGAATCCCACCTAACAGTGTCCGAAGTACACACTTTACGGAAGAGATGGAGAGGAACCGTATTTTCTACTTCCTACTCCGCCTTCTCCAGAGGGGCTACTATTTGGGTACGTCACGGCACTCCCTTTGTAGAACTGGAAAGGAGGGTGGACGACCAGGGGAGATATGTTTTGGTAAAAGGCACACAAGACGGTACCCTGCTGGTCCTCGGTAGTATTTATGCCCCGAGTTTTGATCAAGATACATTCCTTGCCAAGGTAGGGCGGGCTTTGGCTGACTGGATAGATATTCCCTGGATCCTGGGAGGGGACTGGAATATGGTGTTGGATGTAGAACTAGATAGATCGCACCCTCCCCTGCAACTGACTGGGATACATAGAATGGCGGAATCATTCCAGACTTGGCTTGCGGGTTGGGGACTGGTAGATGTATGGCTTGCATTACACCCGGCCCACAAAGAGTACTCTTATTACTCCCCGGTACACAGCCTCCATACACGGCTTGATAGGTTTCTGTGCACTAGCTCTCTGCTGTCCAAGTGTACTTTATTGGAATACTTGGCTAAAATCTTCTCCGACCATAGGCCACTCACACTAGACCTACAGTGGGGTAGAGTGCCGTCCCCGGTACCCACCTGGAGTCTCAACCCGCAGCTGTTAGAGGACAGCCCCTTTCGCGCGTCACTGTCGGAGGCCCTGGATAACTACTTCTGGGAGAACAGGGATACGGCAACATCCAATCTGGTGGTGTGGGACGCCCTGAAAGTTGTAATACGAGGGGCGGCCATCGGACAATTAGTGGGGGCCCGGCAGGAAATGCATAAGAAGCTGTGCGAGGTCGAGGACCGTCTGAAAACCCTGGAAAGTGAGGCAAGCGTAGACCCCGATCGGAAGGGGGAGCTGCAGACCAGCATTATTGAACACAGAGAGTTGTTGGAAACCCTACGGGTCATAGACCATAAAGAGTATTTACGCCGCCAGCAGGCTGAATCAGACAGATCAGGAGCCCTACAAGCCCGCCTAGTACGGGACTGCCCCGAAACCCCGGTAATTACACAGATCCGAGACGGGTCCGGGAGAGTCGTGCATACACAGTCCGAAATTAACAATGCATTCCGGGTTCACCACAGAACATTATACTCCCCTTTTCCCACGGACGCCACAGACGGGATAATAGACTTCTTACGAGACTATCCTTTCCCAGTTCTGACTCGAGATGAGCAAGCTGGGATGGACGGACCCATCACGCAACAAGAAATTCGGATGGCTATCCGATCCCTTAACCGCGGTAAGACGCCAGGCATGGACGGACTCCCAGTGGAGTTTTCCCAGACTTACTCTGCAACCCTGGTGCCTTTTTTAGAGAGCGTCTACAAGACGTCATATGAGTCGGGTCACTTGCCTGTCTCGACGATGCAGGCCCTTGTTACTTCTATACCCAAACCTGGCAGGGATACCCTTGAGCTGACTAATTATAGACCCCTCTCGATGCTATCCACAGAGTATAAGATACTCAGCAAGGCCATTGCTCTGAGAATACAGGCCCAGCTCCCTACCCTGATCCACCCGGACCAGTGCAGATTCCTCCAGGTAGGAGTACTTCCCAAAACACGCGGAGACTCCATTCCCTCATGTCAGCCACACCGCAGAACCTTCCCCGGGCAGGCTGTATCGCACTTGACCTCCGACAGGCGTTCGACTCCTTGTCGTGGTCGTTCATGTTCGAAGTGTTGCAACGCTTTGGCTTCCCGGAATCACGGCTAAAATGGGTCCGGCTACTATACACGGACCCTACGGCCAGGGCACGTACTGGCAGATATATCTCGGACAGTTACTCCATTCACAGAGGCACCCGACAGGGCTGCCCACTGTCACCCCTCTTATTTGTTTTGATGCTGGAACCCTTAGCTATCGCCCTCAGAGCTCACGTGGATAGAGTGGGCATCTCCATTAGGGGGACACATAACTTGATATCGATCTATGCTGACGATATCTTATTATACTTTCAGGACCTGGAGGGCGATCACTCACCCATAGTGAACATATTTGACTGATTTGAAGCCGTGTCAGGCCTGGCCGTTAACCCTGCAAAATCTTTAGGCTTTTACTTTAGGGCACTGCAGCATCCTCCCCATACTCAATTTGGTGGACACCAGATTCCAATAGCACAGACCACGTTCAAGTACCTAGGCATTAATGTATATAGATTGCCTGAGGACCAGATCGAGGGCAATGTACGTAGGGCCATTAATAGTCTACGTGGCAGTGTGGGATTCTGGTCGTCCTTGCCCCTGTCCGTCATGGGTAGAATTGCTGTCTCCAAGATGGTCATGCTCCCTTGTATGCTATACTATTGTGTAAACCTACCTGTTCCCCTCCCACAACAAATCTTTAATACACTGAATACGCTCCTGATCACTCTTATTTGGGGCTCTGGAAGGAGGAGAATCAGTCTCCGGAAACTACAACTAAGTACTATACGGGGAGGTCTTGGGGTACCGGACTTACAGGGGTACTATTATGTGAGTCAGCTCCAGTGGTTGGCGCGATGGACAGCAGGTAGGAATCTCCATGAGATTGAGTTCACAGCAGATCGACTGGCACGCAGTGAACTGCACTCCCTACTTTTACCTAAGACCAGGATCCCTCGGGACTGCTCTTACACACTGCCCTGATGTGCTGGCGGAAAGCACTAGCGTACACTTCCGAGACCACGCCTTACGCAGACAATATCCCTCTGTTAGGTGTCACGACACCGCAAGGGCGACTGACGCGACGTAGATTGCAACCCTGTGTAGAAGTGGGGGTGGACACAGTGGGAGGTCTTTTTGGAGACGACACACTGCTGGACCATGACTCCTTTTTGCAACTTACAGGGGCACCCCGAGGCTATACATCCTACACGCCACAGTGTCACAATATGTACGGAATACATGGGCCCCACAACAAGTAAAACCCGCACAGCACGAATTAGTGCATCTACTTTATTACATGGGAACCGGGGGACACTTGGTGCGATGGCTCTACACTGGGGTCAGGGAACATGCCGCCATATCTCTTACTACACTCAGAGACACCTGGACACTGGACACGGGTGAGGCTCTGACAGATGGTGCCTGGAAGATTATCCTTGAACATCCTAGGAAGGTGTCCCGGAATGCTAAGTTCAAATTTATACAAGCTATGGTACTACATAGGGCATACCTCACCCCTCAAAGGTTACATAGGATGTTCCCAGATTCTCCCCACTGCTGTCCCCGTTGTAAGGCTGACGAAGCCGGTCTTCTTCACATGTTATGGGCGTGCCCACGTCTACGAAGTTACTGGGGAGATGTTTGCCATGTCCTACGTACAGTCACAGTCCTGCAGGTGCCAGAGGAGGCGTTGTATTGCCTGATAGGGCACCGGGAACGCTCCAAACACCATAAGGCCCAGTGGAAGCTCCTGGATCTATCCTTGCTGCTGGCAATCAGAGTTTTAACCATGAGATGGAAGTCCGCCAGGCCTCCAGATCTGGAGGAATGGCGATCCGATGTGTTAAGGTGGGGCAGAGCTGAGGGAACTGTTTTGCGTAGGGAGGAGGAGAAGGGACAACGAAAATACCCAATTGCGCAGGACTGGGAGCGGATGCTACTTCAGCTGGAGAAAATAGAGAGGGCACCATCATAGGCGGACAACACTTAGCTGTGAATGTATGGAGGAAGGTTATAGGGCTGTCATGCAGAGAATAGGCCCAGAAAGCGCGCAGGTCAGTCAGCTGAGTACGAGCATGCTGGCCACGGTGAGGCTGGTTTTAGTGCCAGGACAGGTTGCCAGGTAAACGAAGAGACCAGGAGACGTACGGGATGGGGTGGGGGGAGTTGGGTGGGATGGGAAAAATACTAAGACTAAAGATTTCCAGGATTAATGTTACATATCCAAGATACACTACACAGCGGTGCATGAAAGTTGTATCATAGGTGATTATTGTATTCCTTTTCTACGGATTGTGACCATGCGATACCCGACACGTCTTAGAAATATCATGATGTAGCAATTAGTTTTTAAGTCTGATTCTATTTGTTTTGGGAGTAAAGAGAAAAGACTGTACACTGTTGGAAATGTCAAATTGTATAATGTGATAAGTCAGGCAGTCGCAAATAAAGAATTTAAAAAAAAGACACTTTGGGGCATATTACCAAGGATTAGCGATATTTATCGCTAACCAAGCTTAGCAACGATTTTTTATCGCTAAGCATCGCCGGAAATTATCGTTGAGATAACATGCTATTAGCTACGGTAATCTCCGGCGATAGCGTGAATATCGCTGAGAATACAGCGATATTCACGCATTAGTGACTAAATGTTCTTAGCCATGTTATCCACCTCCCACTGGATAACATGGCTAAGAACTGGTCTGGGCAGGTGTTAGTTGTTGGCGATATTCGCGCTTATGCCTGCCTTGCTAATAGGCGTTAGCGACTGCATTCAGTCGCTAACGGGTTGGGAACGCCCACTTTGCATGTCATTAGCGATAATTATCGCTAACATGCAAAGCGGGCCCCAAACCGCTCGCTATCGTCTCAAAGCTGTCCCTAACATCAGTTAGCGACAGCTTGCTAATTGGGCGATAGTATTATCGCCACTTAGCAGCCGAAAACGGCCGCTAAAGCGGCGAAAATAGCATATCGCCAGCATTGATAATATGCCCCCTGGTTTCTTAATGAAAGGAGTTTCCAAGTTTGGTCATACCATTAAAATGGTTCAAGTCTGCAAGAACAGTGTTATTACCCAGGATGGGAAAGTATGGAATGTTAGGAGAGTTGCAAAAGGCAAACGCCATTATATGAATATTCTGTGTCAAGTGGTCATCCCCAATCCGTCAAGAGTCAAGAGGAACAATAGACCTAGTGTTCTACCAGCGATATATTTGTCTTGATCTCCTGTTTTGTTTCTTTGTTCGCTTGCTCATCTTCTCCCTTTTTGTTGTTAGGGGTCAAATGCCCATGTCCCTTGTTTTCCCTTTCCTTCCCCTGTATCTCGGTAACAGAATGAGGGGTGATACGGTACATCCACAATCTCTTTCTTACTGCATCTCTCCAAGGTACACTAGACTTATAGGTAGAATCAATACTATCCTTGAGAACTCGGTTGCCTCCCAGTGCCCCTCTGGCGTGAGAATGCCACTGCAGGAATCTTACATTTTCCATGTCCGTTGCTTTCCCTGTCCTTCCCCTGTATCTCGATATCAGAATGAGGGGTGATACGATATCAGTATGAGGGGTGATACGGTACATACACAATCTCTTTCTTACTGCATCTCTCCAAAGCACACTAGGCTTACAGGTAGATTCAATACTATCCTTGAGAACTCAGTTGAAACGTTCTACCTGTCCATTTTCCCTTGGTTGGTGAAGAGATGTGGTGACATGCTTGATACCACACACATGGAGGAAACACTCCATCTCCTGTGACGTGAGTTGAACCCCATTGTCCGTCACAAGAACCTCGGGAATCCCCTCACGTGCAAAAACCTCTTAAAAGAAAGTGGCAATTACTTGAGAAGTTGCATTCGTGTTTCATTGAGGACATAACAACATGTCCTTGATGGGCAAGCAGTAAAATCTTGTTTTGCATGGAGGCAGGAGGAATGGCCTTACCCACCTTAAAAAGCAGGCCAGCACTTTCTTCAATTTTGTCAGAAACCTGACTGAACGGGGCAATGCCAGCAGTGGCAGACTTCTCCTTGGGCCATCCTTTTTCCAAACACTCAGTGATGCATTGACATACAACATCGTTACTCATCTCTGTGACCCACTCACATTCAGACAAACTCACAAACTTGTCAGAAATAAAAACTTTGATGGTGGCAACAATGTCAACATCTTGTTCATCATGGGGAATACAATCACTGGGACATGGCAACCTGGATAAGAAATCAGCAGTGACGTTACTCTTGCCAGGGACATAAACAACCTCAAAATCATATTCCTGTAATCTAGATGTGAGTCTGGCACTACGAGACATAGAATTCCATCCCTGCCCACTGAGATAAAATCCCAACAAGGGGCTTATGGTCAGTCCTAAGCAGAAATATGTTGCCCCATAAGTAGTTGCGAAAATGTTCAATGGCCCAAATGCATGCTAGCACCTCTCGATAATAGCATACCTTCTCTCAGTAGCCGAAAGAGTCCTTGAAACGAAGGCTACACACCACTCTTCCTTACCAGAGCACTCCTCCAAACCCATAAAGGCTGGCATAGACAGCAATGGTGCATTTTTTCCCCAAACAATAAGATTTACGGGTAGGAGCATTCACAATGCATTTTTTTAATCTCCTTAAAAGCAGTTTCCTGCTTATCAGACCAAACAAATTCGGAGGACTTCCTGGTCAATTCTCTGAGAGGCTCTATTTTGGTAGCGAAGTTCTGTATAAATGTACTATAGTATTCACAGAGTCCTGCAAAAGAAAGCAGTTTATCTCTGTTGTCGGGAGAGGGGTAGTTAATGATGGCATCCACTAAAGACTTTTTGGGCACCACACCATCACCCGAGAGAGTGTGTCCAAGACACTCCACCGACTTGTGGGAAAATTTACATTTCTCGGTTTTAAGAGTCAACCCACTCTTTCTTAATCTCTGGCAGACTTTCTTGACATGGCCTAAATGATCATTTACATTCTTGGAAAATATGAGAATGTCATCCTGGAAACACTTGACAAACTCACTGACATCCTTAAAAATATGGTACATGGCCCTTTGGAACACGGATGCGGCCGATACTCGACCAAAAGGCATCCTTTTGAATTGAAAGAAACCATGAGGTGTAATAAATGAAGTGAAATGTTTAAAGTGTTCCATGAGCTCAATCTGGTGGTACGCAGAGCGAAGGTCAAGGGTGGTAAAACTACAGGCACCATCTAACATGCACACCATCTCATTAATATTAGGAAGGGGGTGGCAATCAGTAACTAAGTTAGCATTCAACGCTCTCATGTCAACACACAATCTGAGACTTTTGTCAGGTTTTTGGACCAGAACAATGGGGAAGACCCATTCAGATGACTCAATTTCTTCAATTATGCCACTGACAACCATGTCATCCAACATCCTTTTCAAATCAGTTCTAATGGTGATGGGAACTCCTCTAAGTTTCTGCTTGATGGGCACAGATCCTTTTTTCACTTTGATCATGTGTTTGAAACCCTTAAGTTTCCCTAGACTTTCTGAGAACACATCAGGAAATAAGGCAGAAAAATCAACAGACGTAGGAGGGATGGCGCGGGCTAGAACAGGTTCTTTCTCCCTGGGGTTTAACACAATGCCAAGCTTGGCCTAGTCACGCCATCCTAGAACATTCACACCCTTAAAAGCAATATAAAGTTTAGTCAAAGCAGTACTGTCTTTAAATTCAATGAAAACCTCCCTAAAACCTTGTAAAGATGGATCAATCCAGGAAGGTGAGTAAAATCTAATTTATTGTAGGTGTGGCACAGTCAAGTCAAGTCAAGTCATAAAATTTGTATAGCGCACTACATACCCAGAGGGTTTCAAGGCGCTTAGGAAGGGGAGGGGGATTATTTGTCGAATATCCACGTTTTAAGCTGCTTTCTGAACGCTAGGTGGTTCTGGGTGAGGCGAAGGTAGGCGGGGAGTGAGTTCTATGTTTTAGCAGCCAGGTATGAAAAGGATCTGCCTCCCATGGTGGTCTTGTTGATGCGAGGTACAGTGGCGAAGGCTTGGCTGGAAGAGCGAAGTTGGCGGGGGGGGTGTAGAAGGACAGTCGAGAGTTGAGGCAATCTGGTCCGATGTCGTAGAGTGATTTGTGTGCGTGGGTAAGCAGTCGGAAAGTGATCCTCTTATTGACGGGAAGCCAGTGGAGGTCTTTAAGGTGACCAGAGATGTGTTCGTTGCGTGGGATGTCTAATATCAACCTGGCTGAGGCATTTTGGATTCGTTGTAGTTTCTTCTGGAGTTTAGCGGTGGTACCTGCGTAGAGGGTGTTTCCGTAGTCCAGTCGGCTCGTGACTAGAGCGTGGGTGACTGTTTTCCTTGTTTCGGAGGGGATCCAGCGAAATGTTTTTCTGAGCATGCGAAGAATGTTAAAGCAGGAAGAGGATACGGCGCTGACTTGTCTGTTCATTGAGAGTGAAGAATCCAGGATGACGCCAAGGTTCCGTGCGTGGTCTGTCGGGATGGGTGCTTTTCCGAGGGCTTCCGGCCACCAGGAGTCGTCCCATGCAGAGGGGGATGTACCTAAGATGAGGACTTCTGTTTTGTCTGAGTTCAGTTTCAGACGGCTTTGTTTCATCCATTCGGCGACTTCTTTCATTCCTTCGTGTAAGTTAGTTTTGGCGGTGCTGGGGTCCTTGGTGAGAGAAAGGATCAGTTGAGTGTCATCCGCGTAAGAGATGATGTTGAGGTTGTGTTGGCGGGCGATGGCTGCGAGGGGGCTCATGTATACGTTGAAGAGGGTGGGACTGAGTGAGGATCCTTGAGGTACGCCGCAGATGACTTCAGAGGCCTCGGATTTGAATGGTGGGAGGCGGACTCTTTGGGTTCTTCCGGTGAGGAACGAGGTGATCCAATCAAGTGCTTTTCCTTAGATTCCGATGTTATTGAGGCGTTGTAAAAGGGTGCTGTGGCAGACTGTGTCGAATGCTGCAGAGAGGTCAAGGAGGATGAGGGCGACTGTGTCTCCATTGTCCAGTAGAGTTCGAATGTCGTCTGTTGCTGCGATGAGGGCGGTCTCAGTGCTGTGTTTGGCTCGGAAGCCAGATTGTGAGGGGTCGAGGGATTTGTTGGTTTCGAGGAAGGCGGCAAGCTGGTTGTTGACGGCTTTCTCGATGACTTTGGCCGGGAATGGAAGAAGCGAGATGGGTCGGTAGTTTTTGAGTTCGGTGGGGTCTGCTGTTGGTTTTTTCAGAAGGGAGGTGAGTTCAGCGTGTTTCCAGTCTTCAGGGAAGGTGGCGGAGTTGAGGGAGCCGTTGATGACGTCTCGGAGGTGCGGTGCTATGACGGAGTCAGCTTTGTTGAAGATGTGGTGAGGGCATGGGTCTGTGGGGGATCCAGAGTGGATGGAATTCATCAGGCGGATGGTGTTCTCAGTGGAGACTGGGTTCCAGGCGTTAAGGGTGTTCACGGGGGGAGGATGGTCAGCAGATGGTAGGGTGGGATGGCTTCCGGGTTGGTTGTCAAAGCTGTTGTGGATGTCAGCAATCTTGTTGTGGAAAAAAGAAGCTAGGGAGTCGCAGAGGGTTTGAGAGGGGGTGATGTCGTTGGAGTTGGCCGATGGGTTGGAGAATTCCTTGACGATGTTGAAAAGTTCCTTGCTGTTGTGGGCGTTGTTGTCAAGTCGATCCTTGAATGCTGTTTTCTTGGCTTTTCGGATCAGTTGGTGGTGAGTGCGGGTGGCGCTTTTGAAGGCGTCCTTGTTGCTGGTGGATGGGTCTTTTTTCCAGGCCTTTTCAAGGGAGCGGCATAGTTTCTTGGACTTCTTGAGATCATCGTTGAACCATGAGGCCTTCTTGTTGCCAAGTTTGTGTTGACGTTTTTTCAGCGGTGCTAAGGAGTCGGCGGTGTTAGATAACCAAAGGGTGAGGTTGGAGGCGGCTTCGTTGGCGTTAGAAGAGAGGGCTGGGGAGGTTCGAAGGAGTGATGCGGAGATCTGATCCGTGGTGATTTTGTTCCAGTTTCTCTGTAGGGTTGGTTGGAGGTGGATGAAGGGTTTCGGCTTGTTGTAGGTGAAGTGAACGCAGCTGTGGTCAGTCCAGAGGAGATCCGTAGTGTGGCTGAAGGAGACATGGTTGCTGGAGGTGAAGATGGGGTCGAGTGTGTGACCTGCGATGTGGGTGGGGGTAGTGACAAGTTGTTTAAGTCCGAGGTTGGCGAGGTTGTCTAAGAGGGTGGCGGAGTTGCGGTCGTTGATCTTTTCGAGGTGAAAGTTGAGGTCTCCCAGAAGGATGTAGTCTTTGGAGGGGAGCGCGTGTGGGGTGATGAAGTCCGTGATGTCTTCACTGAATTTTGCGCGGGGTCCTGGTGGTCTGTAGAGGAGGGTGCCTCTGAGAGTTGTCTTGGGGTCGATGTGGATCTGGAAGTGAAGGTGTTCTGAGTTAACGAGGTTGGCGTCAGAGCTGGTAGAGATGCGGATGGATTTCTTATGGACGATAGCGATTCCTCCTCCTGTGTGGTCGGTGCGGTCCTTGCGTGTGATCTTATAGTCATCAGGGATAGCGATGGTGATGTCTGGGGCGGAGGAAGCGTTCATCCATGTTTCCGTTAGGAAGGCGACGTCTGGAGCGATGGTGTCTAGTAGATTCCATAGGTCGATGGCGTGTCTGTGGATCGAGCGGGTGTTGAGCAGGATGCATTGTAGGTGGTTGGGGTCAGGAATCTGTGGTGTGGTCGTAGCGGAGATGATGTCGGTGCCGCTGAATTTGCAGGAGTAGCAGGAGAATGGTCCATGGGTGTGTCCAGGAGCGGCTTGGACGCAGTTGGGGGCGCGACCGGGGTTAAGGGCTAGGAGGGTGGCGGCATCGTAGATAATGCGGGAGGGCTGGGCAGCGCGAGGGGCAGGGGGTATGGCGCTGGGCGCGGTCCAGGCGCGGACGGGCGTAGACGGGCTTACCTTTGGCGCACCTTCGGCGCGGGTTTGGCGCGGTCGCTGCGCGTAAACGCTGCGCGCGGGAACTACTGTCATATATGGTGGCGAGGGGGGAGGGGCGAGGGCGGGTCAGCTGGGAAGGCGGGAGCGGGGTGGAGACTAGGGCAGGGCGACCAACAACAACAACAACAAAATGGCCGGTGGCCTCGTAGGGTCGATCAGCTGCACTTTACCTTCACAAATCGATTGTGACCACAGTAACACGCAGCGCAGAGCGGCAGTAGGAAATGTGATGCCAGGCAGGCAGCAGCGGCCAGGGCAAGCAGCGGAGCGGCGCAAATTAATAAAGATAATGCAAATCGGTAATTGTAAATCGGCAAAGGTATGCGGAATTAGCGCGATGCAAATAAATCAGGCAGCAATGTAGTGGCAGCCAAAGCGAGCAGCGGAGCTGCGTAACGATACCCAGCAGGGAAGCAAGGTGAGTCAGGGAGCAGCGTAGGGAGCGTCCGAGTCCGCAGGAAGCAGAACGGTCACAGCGCGTTAGGGTCAGAGTGCGTAGGTAGAGCTTAGTGGGAGCGCGGGTCAGCTGGGAAGGCGGGAGCGGGGTGGAGACTAGGGCAGGGCGACCAACAACAACAACAACAAAATGGCCGGTGGCCTCGTAGGGTCGATCAGCTGCACTTTACCTTCACAAATCGATTGTGACCACAGTAACACGCAGCGCAGAGCGGCAGTAGGAAATGTGATGCCAGGCAGGCAGCAGCGGCCAGGGCAAGCAGCGGAGCGGCGCAAATTAATAAAGATAATGCAAATCGGTAATTGTAAATCGGCAAAGGTATGCGGAATTAGCGCGATGCAAATAAATCAGGCAGCAATGTAGTGGCAGCCAAAGCGAGCAGCGGAGCTGCGTAACGATACCCAGCAGGGAAGCAAGGTGAGTCAGGGAGCAGCGTAGGGAGTGTCCGAGTCCGCAGGAAGCAGAACGGTCACAGCGCGTTAGGGTCAGAGTGCGTAGGTAGAGCTTAGTGGGAGGGCGGGTCAGCTGGGAAGGCGGGAGCGGGGTGGAGACTAGGGCAGGGCGACCAACAACAACAACAACAAAATGGCCGGTGGCCTCGTAGGGTCGATCAGCTGCACTTTACCTTCACAAATCGATTGTGACCACAGTAACACGCAGCGCAGAGCGGCAGTAGGAAATGTGATGCCAGGCAGGCAGCAGCGGCCAGGGCAAGCAGCGGAGCGGCGCAAATTAATAAAGATAATGCAAATCGGTAATTGTAAATCGGCAAAGGTATGCGGAATTAGCGCGATGCAAATAAATCAGGCAGCAATGTAGTGGCAGCCAAAGCGAGCAGCGGAGCTGCGTAACGATACCCAGCAGGGAAGCAAGGTGAGTCAGGGAGCAGCGTAGGGAGCGTCCGAGTCCGCAGGAAGCAGAACGTACAAAGCAAAAAGAAGGCAGGAACTGCCGTGCGATAGCTTTGGAACATGGAACCAAGGTTGTACAATGTAGGTACACAGTTCCATGTTATAAGCACGAGACAAGCCACGAGGGAAAGGAAAGATACAGGGGAAAGAAAGGGAAAACAAGGGACATGGAAAATGTAACACATCTCACCCCTAACAATAAAAAGGGAGAAGATGAGCAAGCAAACAAAGAAACAAAACATGAGATCAAGACACATATCTCGCTGGTAGAACACTAGGTCTATTGTTCCTCTTGAGTCTGGACGCCACGGATTGGGAATGACCATTTGACACAGAATATTCATATAATGGCAAAGTATCATTATCATTCATGACGTTTGCATTTTGCAACTCTCCTAACATTCCATACTTTCCCATCCTGGGTAACAATACTGTTCTTGCAGACTTTAATTTTTAATGGGATGACCAAACTAGGAAACTCCTTTCATTAAGAAACCTGGGGCCCGATGTAGGTAAATATGAAATACCGATTCCTAAATACCGAATTTTACCGATTCGGTATTTAGGAATCGGTATTTCATATGTAGCTAAAAATTCGGTAAAAAATACTGAATTGGTAATATTAGTTATTACTGAATCGGTAATACCAATTCAGGTAATAAGGAATCACCTTCCCATTCATTCCTATGGGCCTGGAGGCCCATAGTAATGAATGGGAAGCCATACACTATTACCGATTCGGTAAATACCGAATCGGTAATAGGGGGAGCCTATTCAAGGGTGGCAGGGTGTCACTTGACACCCTGTTGCACCCCTGAATCGTGCATGTGTGCACATGTGGCGCACATACATGCCCTACATGCCATACATGTGCCACATGGCATACATGTGGCAGGCCTTAAGGGCAGGCCCACAGCTAACAGCCCCACTCATTGGGGTCCACAGTTCTGGCTGGTGGAGCTTGGCCTCCCGCCTGCTCCAGTTAAGTCAGCAAAGAGTCTCAGGGTTATCATTGACACAGAGCTCTCTCTCAAGCCTCAGGTGGGTGCTGTTGTGTCATCATGCATGTTCCAGCTAAGGAAAATTAGGAAAGTTTCCCATCTCCTCACACCTGAGGCTCTGATATAAGTTCTGATTGCCCTGGTGCTCTCCCGCCTGGATTTTTCAAATTCTCTGTACCATGGTCTACCCAAATTCCTTCTCCACAGGCTCCGAATTGTGCAGAACCAAGCAGCTAGATTGGCCTATAAAATCCCGAAGTGGCAGTCTGCGAAACCATTACTTCGCAAACTCCACTGGCTGCCGGTTGAACAGAGGGCTGCGTTCAAGATTGGCTGCTTGACATTCAAAGCTGTGTCTGGGACTTCTCCTGCCTTCCTTAAATCCTTGGTCACTCTCTACTGTCCGGTACGTAACCTACGGTCCTCTCATCGCCAGCTCTTAGTCGCCCCCCCCCCAATCAAACTCAAAAAATTCGGCCGCCGTAGATTTGCTCACTTGGCTCCCAAACTCTGGAACCCGCTGTCTCTCCTGCTTAAATCTTCCAGCTCCCTGCTGGAATTCAGAAAACTCCTGAAAACTAGTCTCTTCACACAGTCTGGCTAGATCCCCTCATTTACACCTCTCAGCACCCAATTAGCGCCAGGAAACTTACGGTGTCAGAGCGCTATAGAAAATCCCCTTAAGATAAGATAAGATAAGGTATGCCTGCCACATGGCACTGAGAAAAAATCAGAAAAATGCTTTATGTAAGATATTCAGGGCCAGATGTAGGTAATTCCGATTTACCGACTCTTAAATACCGAATCATACCGATTCGGTATTTAAGAGTCGGTAAATCAGAAGGGGGCAGATGTAGGTAATTCTAATTTGAGAATTACCAAATCTGTATGATTTGGTATTTACCGATTCGGTAAATACTGAATCGGTATTGCCCATTGATTCCTATGGGCCTTGAAGCCCATAGGAATCAATGGGAAATACCTATTCGGTATTTACCGAATCGGTAAATACCGAATCCTGCAAGGGTGCAGGGGGTGTCACTTTGACACCCTCTAGCTCCCCAAGTACAGGCTTGTGTGCCATGTGACACACATACATGCCCTGAGTGGAGAGGAGGGGGCAACTAATGCTAATACAGATGGATCAGGTAACACTTCGTCGTCTTTTTTAAAAGAGGTCCAAATGATCAGAATGGGGAATTCGAGACAACGAGATCAAAGAGTAGACATGGTGTCAAAACCAAGAGAGGAAAAAGGGGAGGCAAGAAAACCAGACGAAAGGGCACACTACCAAACACGTTACTGGAAGGCCAACCAGGGGAAGTAAATGGCAATAATGATATTCAAGTGATTAATTTGTCAGACTTTGACCTAACGGAGGATGTATCATCTGTCTTATGCAAAGGCCTGAATTTTTGTCCTACCAATAGAATTGATATCAATAATGTAAAGATTGACATTTACAAGTTTGTTCGCCAATTGAAAATAAAGAAATTTTTCTCTGCAAATGTCTCAGCCCCAAATTGTCAACCACCTCCAGTTGTTGGTGATATTACTATTCAAGATGTGCATGCTACTAGAATTCTGTTATCAATAACAGAACAAGAGAATGACCCCATAACTCTGCACCAAGTTTTACAAGATTTGGAATGTTGCACCAATTTGAGTGAGGATAGCGGGCTCAAAAAGAAGTCCAAATGGACCCCACAGTTGGGGAGTGGCAGTAACATAGATGCATTCTATAAGAGTGTAAACAAGGAACTAGACATTCTTGAGAATAAGATACGTGATACTAAGCCTCCATACCCTCAGGATAATCTGTCTTTTAAAGAAAGAAGTGCCCTCAAATTAATATCTAAAAACACTTCCCTTGTAGTGAAAGAAGCGGATAAAGGGGGGAATGTCGTTCTAATGAATAGGACTAAGTATAATGAGGAGATTATGGGGCAATTGAACAATGAAGTCTGGTATACAAAATTACCACACAACCCGATATATACAGTTGTAGCCAAGATCAACACCTATTTAAAAACCTGGCATCAGGCTACCCTTCTGAATGACACAGAATTTAAATATCTTACTGTATATCGACCTCGCTTTCCTTGCATTTACACATTGCCAAAGGTTCATAAGTGTCTCCTGTCTCCACCAGGGAGGCCGATCATTTCGGGAATAGGCGGGCCGACTGAAAAATTGGCTGAATTTGTAGATCTTTTCCTCCAACCGTATGTTTTAAACTTACCCTCTAACATCAGGGATACTAAGCATATCTTAAATATTTTGAATGACTTCGAGTGGGAACCAGAGATGACATTGGTCACGATGGATGTATGCTCCCTATACACAAATATTAATCATGAGTTGGGTCTTAAGGCCCTCGAGTTCTTCCTACATAGGAGACCGGTTGAACTGCTGGAGCACACCAATATGATTTTAATGATGTCAAGACTGATTCTGGAAGAAAATGTATTTCTCTTTGAAGATCAATGGTATAAGCAAACCTGTGGGACCGCTATGGGTTCTAAATTTGCGCCGTCGTTTGCCTGCCTATTTATGGGGTGGGTGGAGGCGGTACACATTTGGGGCCGAGGCGGTGCAAAATGGCACTCTTACATTAACTATTATGGAAGATACATAGACGACCTCATACTTATATGGTCTGGAAGTGAGGTTGAACTCTTGGATTTTTTTGCCTACATGAACGACAATGTGTATAATATGACCTTCACTATAGAACATTCCAAAGAGCGAATCAACTTTTTAGATCTAACCCTATATGTAAAAGACAACAAATTGTGTAGTAAGCTCTATAGGAAATCTACATCTTGTAATGCAGTTCTACACAATGATAGTGCACACCCAAGGTCTACAGTCACCTCAATCCCCTATAGAGAACTATATAGGGCTCGACGCAACTGTAGTGAGGATGGCGATTTTCTAGAGTGTATGACAGACATTGAAGGGAGATTCCTTAGGAGAGGTTACGGACCAGATGTTCTATGTAGAGCAAAAAACAGAGTCTCTAAACTAAACAGACAATAAACTCTGAATGCTAAATCCCATGACAGCAACAGTAACAAAGATAAGGTGAGATTGATTACCAACTATAATCCTTGGTCATCTAAGGTTTACCAAATACTGAAAAAGTACTGGTTCCTACTGAGTTCTGACCAAACCTTAAAAGACTACATTAACTCACGACCCTCTATATCATATCGACGTGGTATGACGATCAAAAATATGATTAGTCCCAGTTACCCTAAACTAACAGAGAGGACTCCGAATTGGTTACATCTACTTGCAAAAGGCTTGTTCCGGTGCGGTGACTGTAGTATGTGTAGAATGTCACGGCACGGAATACTACAATTTACATACAATGGATCTAAAACCTATCACATAAAATCACACATTGACTGCAACACCACCTATGTGGTATATGCGATAACATGTAAATGTGACCGAGTATATATTGGCAGCACCATACGCAGACTCAGGGATCGCATGGCAGAACACTTTAGAGCGTTAAAGAATAAAGATTTGAGACATCCCCTAACAGCACATGCTGTGGAGTGCGGATCACAGAGTGAACATTTAGCCATGTCATTCCATGGTATTGAAACAATGCCCCAAGATGTGAGGGGAGGAAACAGGGAGCTCAGATTAAGACAACTCGAGGCCAGATGGATAATGCAGGTTCATGCGGTAGAGAGGGGTCTCAATTTTGATGATGAGCTTCAATTCTCTTTGGGAAATTAATTGATGACACACTCCGGATGGAGTACTCTAAATGCCAATTTGTGTACGTCATTTGAATATGATTTATTTGGAACTTATGACCCAAAGAACAGCTATTGTGTTTATATGTTGAATCTTTAAATGTACACGATCTTTTGATAGGCATGCTTTTAATCGTGTTTTGTGAATTTATTATGTTATGATCGGGTAAAGCTGCTTTTAAGTATACCTATGAGAATGATACTGTTCCTACATTTTACTGTAAAATTAGGCGAATACCTTAGTGAAATCAATATAGAGGTATGACTGTGTGAATATTCATGACACTAATTTGATTTGGTATAATATGAATTTTGAGATAATATTGATTACCATATGCTGGGATCGTATGATACGCTCTGTTTTAGACTGTTCAGGTAGATAATCTCTGTCCAGACCAAGAACGTTATATGTATTAGTAACTGACTCTGTGAAAACATATACTGTCATGATGTTAGTAATGAGACTAAAGGAAATGTCACCTGGTGATGGAAATCTTCGGTGGGTGTCTGTGTTTCTATTTCCCTATTCGGTGTACATCCATATATTTACAAAACTTGGAGTAGATATTACGCATGGTAGGGATAAGATATCGGCTCATACATTCTAAGATGGCGCGGATTCCCACTTGGGAAGCCACACCATATGCGGCTAGTCCCTTTTCTATGTCCGACACCGGACGTGGGTATTTGTAGATACTCCGACATGGCGCGGGTGCTGAACGCCAGGAACCCGGTTTTAGAGAAGACGAGATATCGTCACAGGTGAGACCCCGCACATAAACAGATTTTTCTCGTGGCGGCGTTAACTTGCCGAGCACGACTTGCTGCGCTTTATTAATGGATATGGGTCGTGTAGTGCGCGCAACTACAGCGAGTAGAACTTGCTGTCAGCAAAGTGGGTTAACTCTCACAGCTTGTAGTGCCTAAAGTGTGGGTCACCTAAAGATTGACCCCAGTTAATAAATCTAAATGTCTCTAATGATGACGGAGATGAATATTCCCTAACTAGCAGGATTCCATTTATTTTAATTTGACTACAGGAGGAAAATACCCGATTAATACCGTATGGAGAGAGACTGATTTTAACCACTACCCACGGGCTAAAACAACGAAAATAGAGTGAGTACTAAATATAATGAGACTAAGGTTGGCTTTTGATGTGTACATAGATAGACGATATTCAAGTCCTGAATTGCGGTCTTTTATTGATAGCTAAGAGGACAACTGAACCCCAATGACGTTGTGGCAGGGGTGTTGAACAAAAGATTAGAGGCCGAATTTACTCAATTTAAGGTACTTATGATTGATTCATAATTTTGGTTGAGCACGATAAGTTGATGTGGGGCTATCTCTCTCTGGCCACAGCAATCAACTCACACTTATGAATACTGAAATTTTAACAGTGTGTTGATGTGAAACGCACATAGGATAAAGATCACGGTGGTGGGATTCTTTTCTATTACAACTTTATTATATATATTCTGTCATTTTGGTGATTACCACTCACAAAAACTTTCTCTTCAGAGCACCTTGTGTGGTCTCTAGGTGATATTGCACCAGCTCCTTGATGTTGATAACTTGCAACACTTTATAATGGGACTCTTCTAAAATCTGAGTTCTTGAAAAATAAGGGTGTTGGAAATAAACATACATACGTACAGGTTTTAAAACTGTAAAATTACATTGTTCTAGCCTTGAAGAAGTCTGTGGATTAACGCCATATCAGACGAAACACGTGTCGGCTAGGAGGTTTTATGAACAATCAACGCATGAAATAAAAGAAAGAAGAGAAGAAAACAAACAGTGATTTGTGATTTGTCCATTGGCTGCAAAGTGAATTTTCGTTCTAGCTCAGGATAAATGTTGTGTTGTGTATCAGGGCATTGACTGGTTCATGCCTGTTGTGTTTAGATTGGTGGTCTAAACCTTGTCCTTGGAGCTTTTATATATTTTCTCATCCTTACTATTATCACTGTTACCCAGCGCAATTATAACCCAACCACCAATTTCCCTATTTGTTATGTGTCAAATGGCACAGGTGTACATGCACAGATGTGCACGTACAACCAAATTCGGTATTTTACCACCCAATTGGATTGGGTGGTAAAATACCGAATTCTCAAGGCCTGTAGCACTGTAAACAGTGCTACCTACATCTGGAATTTACCGAATCGGTCAAATTACTGATTCGGAATTTTACAGAATCAGTAAATTTACCGATTCGCTAAATTTACCGAATCTGTAAAATAAAGGGCCCTACATCTCAAAATCCAATTACCGGTCAGTAACGGCCGAATTTGGCCGTTACCGACCGATAATTGGCGACCTACATCTGGCCCTCAGTATTTACCACCAACCTGTAGTTGGTGGTAAATAACGAATCCTTAGAGCTAACATGCACTCACTTGAGTGCCTCCTACATAGCTTTTAAGGATTCCGTAATTTACTGTTTCCTTAAAATAAGGAATCAGTAAATTACTGAATCCTTAAAACCTGCCTCCTACATTAAAAAGGCTAAATACCGGTCGGTAACGGGATAATTACCGATTTTCGTCCGTTACCGACCGGCATTTAGCTACCTACATATGGCCTCTGGTTTCTTGATTCTAGCCTATTCTCCAACAGAAAAGTCGGGCACTTTCACTTTCATACCAGAGTCAAACAAGGCTTTCATCTTATCTTGCTTAACTTCAATGCGGTCTGCAACAAGGTTAAGATCAATGCAATCAACAGCTTTATTGGCTTTCTTGTTCTACCATGGGCAGATATCTGATATAGGATCTCTGCCCCTCAAAAGCTTAAAAGGACTCACCCCGGTAACAGAATGAGGTGTAATAAGGTACATCCACAATCTATTTCTTACTACATCTCTCCAAGGCACACTAGGCTTACCTTCTTTAAAGAGGTTTTTGCACCTAAGGGCTTTCCCAAGGTGCTTGTGACGGACAACGGGGTACAACTCACGTCACAGGAGATGGAGTGTTTCCTCCTTGTGTGTGGTATCAAGCATGTCACCACATCTCTTTATGAACCAAGGGAAAATGGACAGGTAGAACGTTTCAACTGAGTTCTCAAGAATAGTATTGAATCTACCTGTAAGCCTAGTGTGCCTTGGAGAGATGCAGTAAGAAAGAGATTGTGGATGTACCGTATCACCCCTCATACTGATATCGTATCACCCCTCATTCTGATACCGTATCACCCCTCATTCTGATATCGTATCACCCCTCATTCTGATACCGTATCACCCCTCATTCTGATACCGCATCACCCCTCATTCTGATATCGTATCACCCCTCATTCTGATATCGTATCACCCCTCATTCTGATACCGTATCACCCCTCATTTTGATACCGTATCACCCCTCATTCTGATACCGTATCACCCCTCATTCTGATATTGTATCACCCCTCATTCTGATACCGTATCACCCCTCATTCTGATATCGTATCACCCCTCATTCTGATATCGTATCACCCCTCATTCTGATATCGTATCACCCCTCATTCTGATACCGTATCACCCCTCATTCTGATACCGCATCACCCCTCATTCTGATATCGTATCACCCCTCATTCTGATACTGTATCACCCCTCATTCTGATATCGTATCACCCCTCATTCTGATACCGTATCACCCCTCATTTTGATACCGTATCACCCCTCATTCTGATACCGTATCACCCCTCATTCTGATATTGTATCACCCCTCATTCTGATACCGTATCACCCCTCATTCTGATACCGCATCACCCCTCATTCTGATATCGTATCACCCCTCATTCTGATACCGTATCACCCCTCATTCTGATACCGTATCACCCCTCATTCTGATACCGCATCACCCCTCATTCTGATATCGTATCACCCCTCATTCTGATACCGTATCACCCCTCATTCTGATACCGTATCAACCCTCATTCTGATACCGCATCACCCCTCATTCTGATATCGTATCACCCCTCATTCTGATACAGTATCACCCCTCATTCTGATATCGTATCACCCCTTATTCTGATACAGTATCACCCCTCATTCTGATATCGTATCACCCCTCATTCTGATACCGTATCACCCCTCATTCTGATATCGTATCACCCCTCATTCTGATACAGTATCACCCCTCATTCTGATACCGTATCACCCCTCATTCTGATATCGTATCACCCCTCATTCTGATACAGTATCACCCCTCATTCTGATACCGTATCACCCCTCATTCTGATACCGCATCACCCCTCATTCTGATATCGAAATACAGGGGAAGGACAGGGAAAGCAAAGGACATGGAATATGTAGCATTCCTGCCGTGGGATTCTCACGCCAGAGGGGCGCTGGGAGGCGGGGGGGCTGGGCAGGCCGCCTGCTGGCTCCAAGTTTCGCTCAGAGAGATGCCAGGCTTCCCCAGATGAGTTTCAGTGGAGATTACCGAGTCGGCCCCTAGCCCCAATGACTCGCCCGTGGCACCGGACCAGGGATAAAGAACGGGCTTATGCAGTGTAGGAGACCTCTGTTGATTCACGCAGTCAATCGGTTGGTTGGGCTCACTATGAGGCGGCTAGAAGCCGCAGTCTGCTCCCTCAAAGCACCTCCGCCCTGACACCTGTGACGCAGTGCCTGAGCCTGGGGGAGAGGGTCGCTCGGGGCTTCTGGCGAGTGGGGTTTGTCGATTGTCCTCAAAAGAAAAAAGATTCTGCCAGCGTGTTTTACCGGAGGGTCCACTCTGCCCTGGCTTTTCCAGACATGCAACGGGCCCTGCGCCAGCCCCACTGGCCTTTCACAGGAGGAGGCCTGGTGGGAAACGAGGAGATACAATCTGAGTTCAAAGGTCCTTAAAACGGTTAGCAATGGAGAGTTTTGGACTAATGCCAAGTTAATTCTATGACATCCATAGCAACCTGTGGACCAGTTCTCATTTAGTGCAGGCTCGCCTGTAGCAACTTACAGGCCAGAGCTCCATGAACACAGGCGCCTGTGGGAGCCTACAGACCGGTGCTCCATGAACACGGGCGCCTGTGGGAACCTACAGACTGGTGCTCCATGAACACAGGCGCCTGTGCTCCCGTAATCCAGGCTCATCTGGAACACCCTGTGGACCAGTGCTCCATTAACACAAGCTCCTGTAGGAACCCACAGACCTGTGCTCCAGTAAACCGGGCTCATCTGGAGCACCCTGTGGACCAGTGCTCCATGAACACAGGCTCCTGTGGGAATCTACAGACCAGTGCTCCGTGAACACAGGCTCCTGTGGGAACCTACAGACCAGTGCTCTAGTAACACAGGCTCATCCGGAGCACCCTGTGGACCAGTGCTCCAGTGACACAGGCTCCTGTGGGAATCTGTAGACCGGTGCTCCAGTAAACGAAGCTCATCTGGAGCACCCTGTGGACCGGTGCTCCATGAACACAGGCGCCTGTGAGAGCCTACAGACCAGTGCTCCATGAACCAGGCTCATCTGGAGCACCCTGTGGACCGGTGCTCCATGAACACAGGCTCCTGTGGGAATCTACAGACCAGTGCTCGAGTAAACCAGACTCATCCGGAGCACCCTGTGGAGAGTAATGCTCCAGCATGGGGTCTGCAGGTTGGCCACTCGCAGCACTGTGCCAGGAGCACAGCGTCTGGAGGCACCG
This sequence comes from Lissotriton vulgaris, assembly GCF_964263255.1. Lineage (NCBI taxonomy): Eukaryota > Metazoa > Chordata > Amphibia > Caudata > Salamandridae > Lissotriton > Lissotriton vulgaris. Next base: position 66,140,187 of record NC_141699.1, on the reverse strand, counting down.
GTTAGCTGTAAGTAGGCACTTTATTAATCCAGCTACACGCCCATCCACTGAATGTTGTGCAAATGGTGTAAGGGTTCACCTAGAAGCCACGAATCCCAGCCCCTGGAGGCACGGTGAAGCCACTAGTAAGTAGTAAATGGATCCAGCGCCTTGATACCCTCAGGGGTGACAAGTAGCGCTTTACAAACATACCTATTGATAGAATGGGTCATGTTGGGAAAAGCCCAATTCCTGGAGGCGTTCTGAAGACACCAGTAAATGGTGTATTGATCCAGCTAGAAAAGACGGAACCTCAACCCCTCGAGGCACTTTTGAGCCACCTGTAATGGTTATTATGGTTTATTTCCGATAATGCTCTAGAATAGATCCAAGTTGTTTTGCTTGATATTTTAAAGTTGTAGTATGCGCATATTGTCATTGAGGAAAAGTAAATAATGTGCTTGAGGTTAGGAAATGTTCTCAACTATATCGTATGCTAGACAAATTTGAGAAGGTATTTTCAAGTTGGTGTTGTTAGGGCATTCATACCTACAAGATGTATCTATTTGAGGAGGAAGTAAAATTTGGTGGATGTGCTCACGCATAGTCATCTTTGTTATGCTTGTAAGATGGCCCCCGCTGTTCGAATCATTTCCTGCTTTTGTACATGGATTCGGTCTAGTTGTTTATACATTCAAGATGGCCACCTTGTTTGTGTATCTAGTGCACTTCTTTTTTGGATGCATGTACCTATGCTTCAGCTTTAATCCTGTGATGACTGTTTGAAGAAGTGCTGACAGGAGAGTGTCAATAATGGAATGGGGGGAGTAGGCGGCGTGATAGGAGGGAAGGACAATGACGTGAGAAAGTGGCACTGACTGGAAAGAGGGGCACAGATTGGATTGAGGTAGACACTAGCACAAGATTCGGAAACTTGCAGGAAAGGGTGGTCACTCGTGGGTGTTGGAAAGGGAAGGGAGAGTCGAGCAATGATGTGACCAATGGACAGTAACAGGAGTTGCGGCAGTGATGGGAGAGGTGGGAATGACAGATGAGTGGGCAGTGATGAAAGAGGAGTCAGTGACAGGAGAGAGAAGCAGTGATATGACAATGCCATTGACGGAAGAGCAGGACAGTGTCAGGAGAGAGGTAGACAATGACACAGGAAATATAGTGACTTGAAAAATTGACAGAAGAGAGGGGTGCATGATGTAAAATGTGGTAGAGGTGGTAGAATTTGTCACTCACTGGACAGGCAGACAGTGAAGCAAGAAGTGGACAGAGAGACAGGAAGTTGGCAAAAGAGGAGATGGGCAGTGACAGAAAGAAGGGACAACAGCAATGTGGGCAGTCATAGGAGAGATACTGGAGAAAGGGCCAAGAGGGTTATAGGTTGGTGAAAGACTGGGTAATGAGAAGAGAAGTCTACCTCGAACATCAAAGAACAGCAAGAGAGAGAACACAATCCGACCCACCAGTGCCCGGTTACACTCCCCAATCCTCACTGAGAAAATTTGTTAATAGACCTTCCGTACCACAACGTCATCATCCGCCTTCAGGAACATTTAATCCCACTGTGAACATTTGAGGGGATCCATACTTAAGAATATTGCGCTCTTGGGAGCTCGGCATTACACATGTTACTAGGGAAAGAAGTAAATCTTATGTTTCCTGACCTGCACTGTTACCATTGTCTTACACTTTGAAGAAGTTTGGAGCTGATGTGAGCTAGAACAGTACAACATAGTATCAGTAATGAGAAATAGGCAGACATTGCAGCAAAGAGGAACAGTAGGGATACAAAATATATTTACAATTCGATGCTGCATTATTTACAACTTTATGATGTAGATCATCCTGAGTGTGTGATCTTCTTTTCGAGGAAGAGGTTCTGCAGGTCTACGGTACATCAACAAGCCACTCCGTCATGGTCAAGTGCTGTGCATAGCTGATTTTCCCTGGTGATTTCAAATATCCTCATCGAAGTCGGGCGCTGTTGTGAGTTGATATTACCAAATATTTTCTTGATCCTCAAGACACTTTACCAAGTCTGTGGCATAAAGGATCATTTCTAGATTGACGGAGGCCTGTGAACTTTTCGGGCTATGAGTGGCATATCATTTATAAAGAGAGTTAACAAGTTTCTAGAGGAGATGTTATATATTTAAGAACCTCTATACCCATTAAAGGCCGGGTATGAGGAGACATTCCTGAGACCAGGGGGGAGTTTGAGCCCGTATGGGTTGCTCCAGAGGATGGATATAAGTTTCTTGTTTGCCGAAGTTTTGGACTTTCTAATGCTATGTCTTCTTTGTTTCTGGAGTTTCTGCAATCAACGTTCAGCTACTACAACGCTGCCTGCAGTAACTAATGGTGTACTCTTTATGTCACGCAGGGATATATATGGTGACCCATAGTGCAGCCTTCGTGTAGTACAGATATAATTCAACTATATCTATAGTGACCATCATATAGAGCTATGATGCAATCGTCATGTAATGCAGGGATATTAATAGCAGCAAATGGTGCAGTCTTCATATAACACAGGGATATCCATAGTGGCCAATGCTCCAATCATCATGTAATGCAGTGATAACCGTCTAATGCAGCTATAACTATAGTCACTATTACAAAGACCTATGGTATTCATGTGATACAGGGATATCTATAGTAACGTATGATGTAGACTTCAACTAATGCATATGTGTCTATTGTTACCATTACAAATACCTATGGTGCAATCTTCAAGTTATTCCAGATACCTGCAGCATCCATTATAAGACTTATGGTACAACCATCATCAAATGAAGATATATCTAGAGTTACCATTTTAAAGGCTGGTGGTGAATTCTTCATGTAATGTAGGGAGATCTGCAGTGACCAATGGTCCACTCTTCATTTAATGCAGGGATATCCATAGTGGCCAATGATGCACTCTGCATGTAATACAAGGACATCCATAGTGGCCAATGGTACAGTCTTCATTTAATGCAGGGATATCCATAGTGGCCAATGGTCTAATCTGCATGTAATGCAGGGATATTCATAGTGGCCAATGATGCAGAAAACATGCAGTCTACCTATTTGTTCCGGAGCCCTCCTCGAGTGTCCACCCAAAACTTAAAATTTCCCTCCTTGCCTATTATGCCCCTCTGGCGCTCTGCCAACAGTTATCACCCGACCTGACACTGATTTGGGCTTCCTGCCACTGTGATGAACCGGCTCCTCCCACCAGCAGTGCACACACACACTGAAACCCTACCCTACCTCCTGCCCACGTGTCCCTTGTGCGTCTACCTCTCTAGCTCTGCCTCCTGTCTGACATGGTCTCTCTAGCCCTGCACCCTTCCTCCTAGCCCTCAGGCCTCTGTACCGTGATCTTTATGACACCAGTTCTCACCCTTAAGTCTCCCTGGCCACTTGCCTCTGTTGCAGCACTGATACCCCTCCCCCATGCCTCAATGTCAACACTGGCCATTGCTGTCCCTCCGGCTCCTCTCACATCCTCCTCTCTGGCCCTCCTGCCACCGGTTCCCACCCTCACCCGACCCTGATAATGCACTTGCCTTCTGCTTCTCTGCCCCTGATCCCCTGCCTGTCCTGGAATGCCTGGAATGCACCTCAAGCGCTCCACTGCCCTTGGCTAGGGTTGTGGTATAGGAATACCGTATACATACATGCATGTATTTATTTAATTCATTTATTTAGAGTTTTTTGTAGCGCTAACTTGACCCGAAGGCATCAAAGCCCTTTACATGAACTCCAAATGCATATATACATACATACATACATACATACATACATACATGCATGCATAAAGTAGGCACATACATAGATACATACCCACACACAGCATGCTCTGGTATGCAGGGGAGGGTTGATGTGTACTCAGTGATTGCTGTGCAGGGGACCCTCACCCTGCGTTGAAACCCCTCGTGTCAGGTGGCTGCAGACACAGAGCTGCTGTTCCTATAGCCGCTTCTAAGCACGTTCCTCATTCTACAAGAACTGCTTTCATAGGGATGCATGCAGAGGACCCCATGCTCGACCTGTCAATCAAAGCTAGACAAGATGACATGCACAAGCATCATCTTTGTTTCCAGTAGAAGTGAAGTGAATGCTGCTGCAAGGGGCCTGGGGCACGGGGGGGGGGGCGGGGGGGGGGAGGGGGGGCAACCTTGTTCTCAAGCGCTGGGATGGAATCCATGAACGAGAAACCATCTCCTGGGAGGAAGGAAGGGGCTTTTGTAATCCTCTTTTATATTCATGTCCTCTTTGGCGTTATTGTGATGCCTTTCCTGCACCCTGTGGGCTCTCCAGATCCCTGTGAGACGTACAACACCAAGCAAGGCTCCGTGATGCGAATTGTGAGTAGTGTCGGATTTCGTCATGAGTACACTGATGGAATAGTAGTTATAATTGTAAATTGTATTTATATAGAAGTTAGTGCCCCTGATGAAATGTTGAAGCGCTTTGGGAATGATAGCACGCTATTCCAGAACCCAAGATTAAAGTTAAATAGGGAGTCGCATTAATAATGTGTGCTTCTTTTTTCCCTGTGGATTAGTTGTACACGTTTTTTTTAGGTTTGTGCTCTTCAGGTCTCATGCATGTACTGAGGGATAGATTAATTGAAGTGGATTAGTCAAGGGAAGATGGAAGATGTTATTGGGAGTGGTGGACATGTGCACCTGTTAGTTAGATGAGGTGCACAAAGGAGGGGAGAGATTTGAAAGGATGTTTGGGTGCCCATAGTACTCTGAAAGGTTTGGGATGAGGCACGCAGTGGAGGGATGCATCGGCAGAAGTTGAAGGGAAAACACTTTTATCCCCAATATCTAAACATTCGCATATACTTTTATAGAGATCTACCCACACATCTAAATATAAAGTGAAATGTATAAACACATAGACGTAGGCATTGAGGTAGCTCACTGAAGTGATAGATCTGATGCAGAAGTATGGGTGCAACCAGCAGTAAAGGGGGTGATAGTAACGCCTCATATTTATAGCGCTATGAATCTGCAAGCCTGAGACGAGGAGCTTAGTGTGTTCCTTTTCAGAGGGGTGAAGGAAGAAAGTTTCAGAGGGAATAGCCATGAGGATGGAATGGCTTGACACCAAAGCATGTGTACACGACTGGATGCACGTGAGGTGGTTTTGGGCAGTCCCTTATAGGAGTCTCTTTGGAGGAAGGATGACACATGACCCTCATGGGCCTTGAACAGTATTCGATATTTGATTCTGACTCAATGAATCAGGAGAGATGTGTTCAGTGCACCTCAGGTCAAGGGTGAGGCAACACATAGCTTGTGCCCCTGGGACTTTTGATGTGGTCTTGGATAGAAGGTCAGCATATATTCCATTGCAGTAGGCAAATATTTGGATCACAACAAAGCTATCTTCCTCCTGTGCATGATATGTGTCGCAGACTGGATGCAAAACAACTGCCTCACGCTCAATGAAGACAAAACAAAAGTACTGAACTTCGGGAACAACACCTCCCCGTGGAATGACTCCTGGTGGCCTGCTGAACTCGGATCCTCACCGACACATACAGAACAAACCCGGCACCTCTGCGTCATCCTGGAGAGCAACTCACCATGAAAACCCAGATCAACAGGGTCTCTGCCGCCTGCTTTCTCATCCTTCGCATGCGCCAAAAGATCTTCAAATGGCTCCTAGCCAGCACCAGACGTATCATCACTCAAGCCCTCGTCACTAGCCGCCTGGACTATGGCAACGCACTCTACGCAGAAATTAGCACTCACCTCCTACAAAGACTGCCGACCATACAGAACTCGGCGGCCAAACTCACCCTTGACCTCCCAAAAACTAAGCCACAACACTCCTCACCTCAAGAAACTCCACTGGTTCCGCTTCCACAAGAGATGCCAATTCAAGATGCTGACCCACGTCCACAACGCCCTGCACTACCAAGAGCCGTCATGCATCAACCACCACCTGAGCATCCACCAACCCTCAAGACACCTGCGATCTGCCTCCCTCTCACTTGCTCACACTCCTGCATCCGCCGAAGCAACAGTGGAGGGCGCTCCTTCTCCTACCTCGCAGCAAAGTCCTGGACCTCCAGACCTCACCCTTTCTTCAGGAATTCAGAAAGTGACTCAAGACCTGGCTATTCAACTGATTCCACCCGAGCAGATGGCTCTCAGCGCCTTGACACCCTTGTGGGTGATTAGCAGCACTCTATAAATCCTGTTTGATGATGATGATAACGGCAAGCATCAGAGCAGTCTTTTGAGGCTGAAGCAACAGTGGCAGGCTTGGTTGAATGAATGCATAAGTGGTAGGAAGCGCTTTAAATTATGTCATTTCCCTGTAGAAATATTGACAAATCAGCATCAACAATATCATTCAGGTTACAGATGTTTTGAGGAGTCTTTTACCAGCCTGTGTTCCTCTCTTCAGTTCCTCAATTACCTTACAAACGTCCCTTGTATCTCAGTTTACTTTGAAATGCTCCTCCTCAAGGGAGAGACCCTGAAAGTGTCTAGACCTGCCTCCCTCTACCATCCCTCTACACCCCAGTGGGTGCAAAGGGGGAGATTGAAAGCTTCAAGACCGATCAACCCCACCCTCTCCATACACTGTACTGGTACTAACGGGGAGCCTTAAAGTCTTTCTACCTGCCTCCCACCATCCCCAGTCACCTTATTGTGTACTAAGCTGGAAAGTATTTTGACCATTCTCCACCATCATCCTATACACGACAGTGGGTACCAAGGGGGAGCGGAAACGTTTCTCACCTTTCTCCTCCACCATCCCCATACACTGCGGTGTGTACCAAGGGGGGGCGAAAGTATCTTGAGCGGCCTCCACCACCTTCAGCATGGTGCTTGTAGTTGTGGAAGCTTGCAACAAATTATATTATTAGACTAAGGCAGGTGTGTGTTAGTTTGTTTGCGTGTCACTTCATAAATATTTCTCCCATAGCCTCTAGGCATGCTAATATGTTTGCAACTAAACTATTATGAAACTAGAGACATGTTACTCATGTTATGTAGCGTACCCAGCCTGGAGACACGTGTGTGAGAAAGAGACAGCGAGTGGCGGCTCCGTCTCTGGGTCCTCACATGGGGTGAACAGTGAAGTCAGGCTTTGGGAGGGGGGTTCTCATCTGCCCCCCTCTTGGCTGCCGGTGGGCGGAGCCTGGGCTCACCTCTGAAGATGAGGAAGGCAGCTGCCTCCCTCCTGGCTGCCTTCACCTGGGAATAGAGTTGGAGTTTGGGGGGAGGAAGTTAGAAACTTGCTGGGAGGTTTGAAAGTTACTCACAGGGCCAGCCAGCCATTGCTTGTTCATACACAGCTGCGACCACCAATAGATCTGATCTTAAAGATGGTCGTGGACCAATTCCACAGACCCACTTGCCACGCCCCACCGCTTGAAAAGGTCTGTTGTTATTGTTAATTGTCATTTGTTAAGCATGTTATCACCATCAGGTCTCTAAGCGCTGTCAGAGAGATCCCAGCCCTCGCATGTGGGGGAGTGTGGGGGTTTAGATTACCTCCTAGACCTCCGCAAAAAGTACTGTTTTCAATTTCTTCCTGAACGGGAGAAGGGTGTGTTCCTAGCGTACAATCACAAAAGAGGGGCGAGGGTCAAATAAGTTTAGACACTACCACCCCGAACCCCCAGAGACCTATAATTGTACACACAAGAGGGGTGGGTAGAGTAAATAACAAAACCATATATACTAATACAACAACAAAAAGAGCGAGCCCCAATAGGGCAAATCACTCTATTTGAGAAAACTGCCCTCACTCACATACCTAGGTATGTGACATGCTTCATCATTGGGCCTGCTTACAATATGCCCTGGTGTACCCCACACAGGGCGGAGCATAAGGGAGGGGGAAAAAATAATAAATTTCTCTTAACACAACATATAGTCAAAACAGACTCAACGAACACAACACTTAACACATCAAATAAGGTGAAATCGTGCAAACACCAAGTGTTTTCAACCGAAAAAGTGCGACTTGAAAATTGTGCAGTATGGGGAGTGATTTAAAACTGATTAAAGATGTCAACCAGAATACAAACTTTATTAGACTTTTCTTGGCACCTCTACCAGGATTAAAAATAAGTGAACAAAGGATGGGAAAGCGCCTTCAGGAGATAATTAGGAACCTCAAGGCTTCCCTCCTACCACTGCCAGAGTCAACATGTTTCGACCGCTCTTGATGCGCCTGAAAGGTCACTCCGGTCTTCTTCAGGACCGTCGCATTCGGTATCACTCAGGGTTCCCCCGTATTTCGGAGAAAAATTATTATTACCCCAACAGGGAGGTAGGTCCAATTAATCCATACCACTCCTGTGCAATATGTGGAGAGTGTTCCCTCAAATGCGGGAGAACTGTCAGAGAGATCCCAGCCCTCGCATGTGGGGGAGTGTGGGGGTTTAGATTACGTCCTAGACCTCCGTAAAAAGTACTGTTTCAATTTCTTCCTGAACGGGAGAAGGGTGTGTTCCTAGCGTACATTCTCCGGCAGGTTGTTCCATATATGTGGGATGGATGAGGAGAATGCTCTTCCTCCTTTCGAGGACAGGTTGAATCGGAACCCAGCCAGAAGGCTGGCATCAGAGAACCATAGCACCCTGCGGTGAGTATATTTGGCTAGGTGGTCTTTAATGTAGCGAGGGGCTTGGCCATAGATGGCCTTATGTGCGATACAGAGGCCTTTGAACTTTGTTCTCTGTCCAACCGGGAGCCAATGCAACTGTTTTAGGAGAGGTGCCGCATGGGCTCACCCGGGCACTCTAAAGATTAGCCTAGCAGCGTCGTTCATGATAACCTGCAATCTGGCCAGAAGGTTACCCAGGAGACCGATATACAGGGAGTTACCATAGTCGAGGCGTGATAGTATCAAAGCAGACGGGAAACAACTTTTACAATGCAACTTTTACGACGCAGTACCATTACAACGAAACTTTTACAACGCAAGATCCATTACATCACATGCCATTACAACGCAACCATTACAACTCATGACACTACAACGCATACCACTACAACGCATGTCATTACAACGCAGTCATTACAACGCATACCATTATAACGCATACCATCACAACGCATTGTACCCTTACACTATCCAACACTTACCCTACTGTTGCACCCCCTGGAGTTAGAATAGTAATTTTGACTCCTACACTATCCAACACTTACCCTACTGTTGCACCCCCTGGAGTTAGAATAGTAATTTTTACCCCTACACTATCCAATACTTACCATACATGCAATGTAATGGTATGCGTTGTAATGGTATGAGTTGTAAATGTAGTATGCGTTGTAGTTGAATGCGTTGTAAAGGTAGTTTTTAAAAATGTGTTGTAATGGCATGCGTTGTAATGGTATGAGTTGTAATAGATGTTGCGTTGTAAAAAATGCGTTGTAAAGGTATGCGTTGTAAAAGTATGCGTTGTAACGTCATACATCCAAGCAGACATTGTGAGTGTATTGAAGGTGAGTAGAGGGGCAAGCTTACGCAGCTGTCTCAGCATGGACTACACTGAAGTTTCAATATAATGTTATTTTGTTCAATATAATGTTATTTTGTCAGGTGAGTTTTCATTTCTATAGTGAACTCTTCCTCAATTCGTTTACGTTGTTGGGAGTCAGGGAGCACAGACTTTCGTCTTCAAGGTCACAGTTTTCTGACTTCGTCCTTCCCCTCGACCCTTATCAGTGGGGTCATTGACGGCTCTGAATTGTAGGGTCTCGTTCAGGGGTCCTCAGTAGCATGGAAGGGATGACTTGGTTTTCTTCCTGACTGTAGTTGGGGGCGTGGGTTTACCCCCTTAGAGCTGTCAAATGTGGACAAAAAGCCAAGGGCCAGAGACCCTCCTTCACACCCAAGTGGCTTTCTAGCAATAGTGAGTGAACTACCTGGACATCCTTCATGAGCGAAGAGTGCCCAGTCAGTCTGAGGTTCCGTGACAATTGTAAGTGGTGTTCTCGACTTGCCCGAATATGGTCGAGTCTGGTATCTATGAACCGCAAATGACGAGTTTAGTAGGTGTACGCGTTTTCGCTGTGCTAACCTAAACTGTTCGTCTGTTACGTGGGTTTCTCCATCTGAACCCACGGGTTCCATTTTAGATACAGCATCCATTTTGTCTCTTGCCCTCAAGTAGCCAGCGAACGGACGCTGTCCGCTTCGTGACCCTGGGATTCCCAAACTCCTGCGGAAGACACGTGTTCCTTTCAGGGTGCCTTTATGATGAGGGGGATGATACTGTAAGGCAGATGGCCCCGCGCGAGGCTCATCTTGCCGTGCCGGTCTATTGTCTCAGTTGTGCATTCATTAGGCACGTCTCCTTTGATCCCTGCAATCGTGTTTCCTGATACCACCCCTTTTTACACACTCTTTGATCTGTTCGCTATCCTCGTCTTCCTCTGCACCTGTTTCTGCCTCTTTCTTGATTTGTTTACAGCTAAACGGAATGTACTAATGGTGGGAAGATGTACTTTTACAGTTGGGAACTGCCAAATGCTACTGTAATTATGTTCCGGGCCCTGAATACATGAAAGCGACCCCCTATTAAATTTACTGTGGGAAGCGGGTTGTAACCTTTTGTCTGTCATGTTATCATATGACGGAAAACTGTATAAAAGGAGCGCTCTACAGATACAATTTGAAGCAGTCTCCGTGAACCTACATGTTATGTACTTCTCGTGACTTCTGTGTTCCCTGCAGTAAATAAATCTCGAATCTTTGACGCCGAAGGAAGTGTCCCGTGTCTCTGTCATTTGTACACCGGAACAGGTAACCCACAAAGGTTTCAGGTGTTATCCCTGGCACCGCTGGGTCTTAGAAAAACCCAGTCCTTCAGTTGGCGCCCAACGTGGGGCTGCATCAGTGGTACCAGTCCAAAGCCCGACGATCGTGAGGAACTTCGTGTGAAATCTCCGAGGGAAGGTGCACCCCGCTTCATCGATCCTGTTGTCGAAACAAGTGGCCCGACGACTTTTCCCGCGAAGATCCCCGCCTCCTGACGGCTGCGACGGACTGCTTTCCTGACTGTAGACCTGTTTTGGCGCCTGGCGTAGACCTTGGTACAGCGAGACGATTGACGGGCCTTCCTGGTGACGCCATTGATCTTTGAGTTAAGTATTTGTGGGTCGCTCCCAAAGTCCTTAGTTGTTGTGGGTGCTTAGTCGTTGCATGGTTCCATTGCATTTGTGGTTCTTGGTATTTTGTTCTTCGTTGTTCTATTTGACGTCTGCAGTCGCCAAAAACCGAGGGTTTTTGCACTTTTGCAGGGACATTGTAATCCAATAACCCTTGACGTTTGTGAAACTCGGTTAGTGTGCACGATGCCTGGCCGTAGTACTTTGTTCAGTTGTTTTAGAGGTTGTGGTGCGGATTCCCGGTTGGAGGACTCGTGTCCGATACCTCCGGTCGGAACTCCAATTTACGAATTATATAGTCGACATGGTGTGGGTCCTATCACATTCAATGATTGCTGGGTTCGCTACACCAAAGATGACGGTGTCCTTAGTTGGCCACCTCATGGTAGTTTTGAGGCCCCGATTTTAGATAATCTTAAAGCTAAATTATTCCAAAGAAAAGCAAGGCCGGCCATGTTTGATTCCTTTCGGTTATGGCGTAAAGAAGCCAAGCAGAAAGAAATCAAGCAGCTTAAACGTAATAAGAGAGAAGGTATCGTTACAACGATGAGAAATGCTGAGCAGTTTCAGCGAGACAAAGAAGAGAAGGAAAAGGAAATTTTTGATAGATTGCAGCGCATGACAGTGGATAAATGTTATCCCGTTTTACCGACGGGTATGGAAAAGAAGGGAGAGGAAGCAGTAGAGGACCCTTTGTTGTCTTATCTACTGAAGTCGCCACCTCCATATGCACAGGATACCACAGCTCCTGTGGTTCCTCCTGTTGCTCAACCTGCTGTTCCGGCAGCTGTTCCTCTACCTGCTCCTGTTCCTACTGCTCCTCCGTCTATACCTTCTCATACTACTGTTCACGCTACTTCCACTCTTATGGCTACTCCTGCTGCTCCTTCTGTTTCTGACTCTTCTATTGTTACCCCTTTGCTTCTTTCTTCTACCCCGTCTGTTCGACGTCGTGTTCCTACTGTTGCTGCTAACTTCTACTCTTCTCTTGGACCGATTATTGGGTCTGCTGGTTCTGATGCTCCCCAAAGACGAAGTCAGCTTCCTGGTGGTAGGGAACGTGACACGCTATATAATATGGCGAAAAATTGGATTAGATACCCCCTTAAGAATCCTCCGCGTATAGTTGTTGAGACTTTCTCTCAATTCAATGAGCCAACACAGAGGTTCGTGTTCGAAGAAATGTGCAAGCTCTTACGCGACGAGATATCAGTTGATGCAGCTGATGATGTATTGGCTGCTCTAACTGATCTTCAGCTTCAATTTTCGAGCGGAATGATCGTGGGTAGCAATGTTCGACGTGCTGTCGAGCAGCTACTATCTTTTCGTCCGACTATAATGCCTCGAGCATTGTTTAAAGACGAAACTGAGGAATGGATAGCAACGCCTGGTCAGTATCCCATGCGCGAAGTTCCACCAGTGTGGATGCCTGGTGATGCACAGGCTGTTCCTATTATTCCGCCACATTTCCAGAGAGTGTGGATACATCTTCCGTGGAAACGATCGGAAGTTTTGCAGGTTAAGCAGACTACTATAAAGAATTGTCTCAGCTAGTGGATGCTACGATAATGAATCTTGCCGACATCGATATGCTGTTCGGCAATGTCGTACCGCACCCGGTATGGGTGAAGATTCGTCAGGAAAATCATGTAGCTGAGTTAGGCGGTGATTGGCCTGCTCTTGTGGCGGCGGATGCCCGACAAGTTGGTGGGGCTAAGCCTGAGCAGCTCATTACCGATCTTCCTCAGAGAATAATTACCCTTATGAAAACGCTTATGCCAGCTATGAAAGTTAACTGGGATAAATTGTCTGCTTGCAAGCAAAAGAAGGATGAAAGTGTCTCTGATTTCTTTACGAGATTTGAGGAGGCATTCATCGATCACAGTGGTCAAGATATGGGCACTGAGGGAGGTCAGAGATTGTGGACAAATTTGTGTCGAATTTGTTGCCGGACCTCAGCAACAAATTGAAAAATTCAGAGAGTGTGTGGGCTGTTTCCACTTCTGCTCAGATATTGGCTACGGCCCAATATTATGAAAATAGGGAGAAAGAGGAAAAAGATCGTGCAGACAAAAAGACGAAAGAGCTCAAAGCGAAGGTTTTGTTACAGCAAGCATATCCTCCGCGCTCGAATCAGAATGATTCCCAGCAGCAGAATAGATCGCAATCGCAGTCATCTAGGTCACAATCGCGAAATGACTCTTCCTCACAGAGATCTATGCTAGGGTACAATCAGTGTGCCTATTGTAGAAATGAGGGTAATTTGAAATTTGATTGTCCGGTTTTGCGTGATCGCAATAGTGGTAATTCATCTAGAGGAGGCCGTAGTGGTCCTCAGCAGGCGTCACGAGGTAGAGGTCGTGGTGTTACGCAGAATCAAAATGATCGTTCCAATAATTCCTCTGATTCTAATAATTGTTTTGATCAGCGTGGGTCATCATCAGGTATATCCGCACAGTACAATGTGGATGACTACTACGTCGATCAGGGTACTGACGACGGTAATTACTAGGACAGCCATAGACAAGGAGAGGGAGTAGTATCAGTTCCGGTTGATCAGAGAGGGCCTTACGTCGCAGTTGCCACCTCGGGCGTAGTTGAGCCTTTTCTGTTGGACACTGGTGCAGCGAAAAGTTCCATCATGCATTCGAAACTCCCTGGCGCACCTTTGTCTGGCTTAACAAATGTTTCTGTTGAATTCTCCGGCGCCCCTGTTAGCAATCCGGTTTCTCGCCCTTTGCCCCTTACAATTGGGCCTCGTGAGCTGAAAGCTCCTTTGATTTTGACTACTGGTTGTGGTGAAAATCTTTTGGGCCTGGATTTGCTGAAACGTCTGTATGCGACTTTGTATTGTTCTCCTGCGGGAGTAAAGCTTACGTTGGGTGAGAGAGTAATCTCTCCTATGTACTTGTCCATCGATAAGCTCCCACCGGAATTGAGTTCTCTTCCTGCATCCTTGTGGGCAACAGGTCCCAATGACGTGGGCCTGCTTGACATCTCCCCTTAAGTTGTTCAACTGAAATCGAATGTGCGATTACCACGTATTCCCCAGTATCGTATCTCCCTTGATGGTGAGCGAGCATTGTTAGCGATCATCTATGATTTGATCGAGAAAGATGTTATTGAGGAGACTCGGGGAAACGTGTGTAACAGCCCTGTGCTGCCCATTTTGAAACGCACTGATCCATCTAAGCCTCCTGTTTATCGTTTTGTTATTGATTTACGGGAGGTGAATAAAATTGTGATTCCTCAGTTCCCTGTGGTGCCTGACATTACGGCTTTACTGACTCTGATTCCAGCATCTGCGTCCTGGTTCTCAGTGATCGATCTGAAGAATGCTTTCTTTAGCATTCCGATTGCTGAGGAGAGCAGGGACCTTTTCGGTTTCTCTTTAGGTGGCCGCAGCTTTCGGTTTAAACGCGCTCCCCAGGGCTACTGTGAGAGTCCATCGATATACAGCCAAGCCCTGAAGAGCCAACTTGATGCGTTTGTGTTGCCGGCTGGTGCGGCCTTGATCCAATATGTCGATGACTTATTGGTGGCTGCGGACACGCAAGAGATTTGCAGAATTGCTACGGTGTCGTTGTTGCAGCATCTCTGTGACTTACATCACAAGGTGTCACCCTCTAAACTGCAATATTGTTGTCAAGAAGTAACCTATTTAGGTCACTTATTGTCAAAGGAGGGAAGAAGGTTGACCCCAGAGAGAATCGCAGCGATTGCTCGAATGACTGTGCCAACAACTCAGAGAGATGTGCGTGCCTTTTTAGGTATCACGTCATACTGCAGGCAGTGGATTCCAAATTTTTCGTTGCTAGCGAAACCATTGGTAGCTCTTACGTGTAAGGATGTTCCAACTCCTTTGCCATGGACGGAAGAATGTCAGAAAAGTTTTTCTGAACTGCGTGATGCGTTGTGTTCGGCCCCTGTGTTAGGTACTCCTGACTACAGTAAGCCGTTTACACTATACGTTCACGAGAGGGAAGGTTGTGCGTTGAGTGTATTGACGCAACAATTTGGCGGTAAGCAGCGTCCATGTGCATATTTTTCCTCGACCTTGGACCCAGTAGCTAGAGCATTGCCGAGTTGTTTGAGAGCAACAGCGGCAGCTGCGGTGTCCATCCGACAATCTGCAGGATTGGTCATGGATAATATGCTTACGGTGATGGTTCCGCATGCAGTTGACACTCTCTTGAATCGTACGAAAACCCAACACTTGACGAGTGCAAGGTTGTCTGGTTATGAGTTGACGCTTCTGGCAAGTCACATTCAAATAAAGCGCTGCAATGTCCTCAATCCGGCGACTTTGTTGCCAACCAATATGGAATCAGACGAAGTACCACCACACGATTGCTACTTACGAACTGAGGAGGAAACGAAGGGTCGTGTTGACCTAAAAAACACTCCATTGGAAGAACCCGATGGTACTTTGTATGTGGATGGTTCGTGTTTTAAGTTGCCGAATGGTGATGTGACGACTGCGTATGCTGTGGTGACGTTGAGTACGGTTGTGGAGACTGCGAGATTGAATCAGAACTCTGCACAGGCGGCAGAGCTAATTGCCTTAACTAGAGCGTGTGTGTTGTCGAAAGGGAAACGGGTGAATGTGTTTACGGATAGTCAGTACGCGTTCGGTGTTGCACATAGTTTTGGACGATTGTGGAGAGAGAGAGGTTTTATGACATCGGATGGTACGAAGATCCAGCATGGACAGCTTGTGAATGATCTTTTGGATGCACTTACATTGCCCAAGCAGGTGGCGATTATTAAATGTAGTGCACACCGTAAGGTGACGGATGATGTTGGTCGTGGCAATGCGTTCACTGATGAGATTGCTAAGGAGACTGCGCGAAACCTTACGACTAGAATGTATGTGACGAGTTTGGTAAGGTGGCCTGCAGAAGCTGGTATGTGTGAAGACACTATTGAGAGTGTGAAAGCGATTCAGAATGAGGCCACCGAGACTGAAAAGACCAAGTGGAAAGAGAGTACGGGAAAGCTGGATGTGAATGGTTGTTGGATTGATTTGTCGGAGAATAGAAGGTGGATGTTGCCGGATGCATATGTGCTAGCTGTTGTGACTATGGCACACGGTTTGTCACATATTAGTGCGAAAGGTATTTGTAAGTTGTTGTCCCCTGTATGGAAGAATGATGGTATTGCAAAATGTGCTGAGAGATTGGTCAAGAATTGCATGATATGTATGATGTACAATCCTGGCAAGGGAACTCCTACACCCCCTGGCCATTTTGCTCCTCCTTCATGTCCCTTTGAGGTGATTCAGTTGGACTTCATCCATATGGAGCGATGCAATAACCTAAAATATGTTTTGGTTGTGGTTTGCGCATTCTCCCGATGGATCGAGGCCTACCCTCTTAAAGACAATACTGCCCTGTCCACAGCAAAAGTCCTACTGAAGGAATACTTTCCTCGGTATGGAATGCCACGGATTGTATGGTCTGATAATGGAAGTGAGTTTGTGGGGAGTGTGATGAAGAGTGTGTGTAAGGGCATTGGAATTACACAGAAATTCCATAGCGCCAACCATCCCCAGTCAGCAGGTTTGGTTGAGGGATATAATGGAACTCTCAAACTAAAACTCGCGAAGATTCAGGCTACGACTGGACTCTCGTGGCCTGACGCTTTGCCCTTGGCTCTTCTGTCAACTAGGGCGACTGTACACTCTCGAGTAGGGCTCAGCCCATATGAGATTGTGTTCGGCCGTCCTGCCAATGTTTGGGGGGTCCCTAGACCCAGTGTGTTCGCTGATCTTGAGTACCCAATGTTGATCGATTATCTTCATGATCTGACTGCTAAACTGAGGTTAATTCACCAACAGGTTTTTGAAGCACTGCCGGCGCAGACGGAGGGTCCAGGCCACCAGCTCCAGCCCGGAGACTGGGTGGTTACGAAGAATTTTGGCCGAAAACGAAATCTTGAGCCGAGATTCATCGGACCCTATCAGGTGCTCCTTGCCACGAGAACTGCTGTTCGTTTGGAGGGCCGCAAACACTGGGTGCATGCCACCCACACCAAGAAGGTACCTATACCTTTGCCAGCGGACTCGTGGGTGAGGAAGGGCATCGCCTCATCTGAAACGGAGGTTCTGCCGAACTTTGTACTATTCAGTGACGCTCAGCCTGTGGGAGAGACTTCAGTGCAGCCGGACGATACTGTTGAACCTTTGTCATTGGAGAACTCAAGATCTGAAATATTGTCTGATCGACAGAATTCTGTTTCATCATCTGACCAACTGTTCGAAGATCAGACTCGTCCTGGGAGAAGCAGATATTTTCTCCGTTCCAACAATAGAGACAAATAAAAAAAAAAAATTTGCTTCGTCCCCTGACATTTACGTTACCCCATTATCACTCTGAACATTTTTGAATACCTGAAATTTTGGATGAATTCTGAGTTCTTTTCTGCATATGTGTGTTTTGTTTCGACAGCTAGGAGATTTTGTATATATATATATTGTTTAATTTAAAAAAAGAACCTTACATCCGGGTGTACCGTAGGGCCGTGCGGGTACTTCCTTCTGTTTAGTAGGTCCTGACACTAGGTTGGAGACCGTCGATTCCTAGGAACTCCTGGGGATCGACTATTGCTACACAGAACGAAGTGCGTCAAGAACGTTGCGGACGGTTTTAGAGGATGGCTTTCTCGAAGCTGTCGGAATTGGAAAAGACTCAATCTCAAAGATTCGAACTGCATAGGATTGTACGTACTAAATGCTTCATGTTTCAGGTGTTCCTAACTGTTTCTTCGTTATTGGTGGGTGGGGTGTATTACATGATACAGTCATTATTGCCTTCTGCTTCACCTACCCCCTCTTCTGAACCTAAACCTACTTCCACTGTTTCTCCTCATTCCTTCCACATCTTACCCCAACACGAGCAGGTTAGACGTGCGGAATTTATGAACAATTCCTTTGTTCAGCTCCTTCATCAGCATCAGTTGGTGATGAACACTACCAATTGTTGGGTGTGTGGGTTAATGCCACATACCACCGATAAGGGAATTCCGTACTTGGTCCTTCCTTACAGTTCCCAGGGTTCAGCTCGAGCATTCCAAACAATGTTTCATAGCGCACTAGATTCTTACCCCAATCGAGAGCCACGTTCTCCACACTTTGGTCCCGGCCCGTACCATAAGTCTTTGGCAATAGCGATTGCTGATTTAGATAGGGATATCTTTGATCCATCGCTTATTCCAGAGGAAGAGGTGTGAGCCTATAGGGATCTGAGTGAGGCTGAGTATAGTGTGCTAGTGGGTGATAGACAGTTAAAAAGTTCATCTCCAATCTGGATCGTACCCCACCTCGGTAATTTCTGTTTGAAGGGCCGTGGTCAAAGCCCGAGAGCTCACCTTGGGGAGAGTGCTTGCACTGACACGTACGTTTTACCAATGCTCTCTTCCCCTGTTCTCCTGACTGCCAAGGTTACGTACTTTGTATGTTACGACCGTGCATATACATGGTTGCCCCTTGACTTCTCGGGCACCTGTTATATTGCAAATTTGTTGCCACCGACTTTTACAGTTGCCTCAGATTATCACAAGAACAGAGTTGTGAGAGGTGTGATTAGCAAAGAGGACACTGCCGGTCAAGAAGCAGGAGACTTCTTTAAGGGTTTCTTGCCGTTTTGGGGACCTATGATCAATAGTAGGAACCTGAGACAGTTGACTCGAGTGGTGGAATCGACCGCTAATATCACTGCAAGTGCCCTCGGTAATATCACAGCAGAGCTTCAGGCGGACAGGCTTATGACGTTACAAAATCGTATGGTTTTAGACGTCGTCTTAGCAGATAGAGGTGGGGTATGTAAGGTGATCCATTCGAGTTGTTGTATTTTCATTCCTGACAACGCTCCAACTGTCTATCAAGCCATCTCGAAGTTGCATAAGATCTCAGAGTCCATACACGTGGACGTAGGGGATTGGACGCTACTAGGGTGGTTTTGGGGCCTGATGTCGACTTGGGGTTGGAAGATTCTGATGATCATTGGGGTTGTTGTAGCATTTCTGTTCACGTGTTGTCTTTGTGTGCAGTGTGGTCCTGCCTTATGTGGCCTCTGTGCTACGACGTGTGTAAGACGGCCGCCTGTTACCAAGGAAGCGCTGATGGATAGAATAATGTTGCAGCAACATCTGGATGGTCTGATGAATATCGAGATCGATTCCGATTACGACTAGTGCTTGCCTACATGAGGGCAAAAGGAGCGTCTGAGGTTCCGTGACAATTGTAAGTGGTGTTCTCGACTTGCCCGAATATGGTCGAGTCTGGTATCTATGAACCGCAAATGACGAGTTTAGTGGGTGTACGCGTTTTCGCTGTGCTAACCTAAACCGTTCGTCTGTTACGTGGGTTTCTCCATCTGAACCCACGGGTTCCATTTTAGATACGGCATCCATTTTGTCTCTTGCCCTCAAGTAGCCAGCGAACGGACGCTGTCCGCTTCGTGACCCTGGGATTCCCAAACTCCTGCGGAAGACACGTGTTCCTTTGAGGGTGTCTTTATGATGAGGGGGATGATACTGTAAGGCAGATGGCCCCGCGCGAGGCTCATCTTGCCGTGCCGGTCTATTGTCTCAGTTGTGCATTCATTAGGCACGTCTCCTTTGATCCCTGCAATCGTGTTTCCTGATACCACCCCTTTTTACACACTCTTTGATCTGTTCGCTATCCTCGTCTTCCTCTGCACCTGTTTCTGCCTCTTTCTTGATTTGTTTTTAGCTAAACGGAATGTACTAATGGTGGGAAGATGTACTTTTACAGTTGGGAACTGCCAAATGCTACTGTAATTATGTTCCGGGCCCTGAATACATGAAAGCGACCCCCTATGAAATTTACTGTGGGAAGCGGGTTGTAACCTTTTGTCTGTCATGTTATCCTATGACGGAAAACTGTATAAAAGGAGCGATCTACAGATACAATTTGAAGCAGTCTCCGTGAACCTACATGTTATGTACTTCTCGTGACTTCTGTGTTCCCTGCAGTAAATAAATCTCGAATCTTTGACGCCGAAGGAAGTGTCCCGTGTCTCTGTCATTTGTACGCCGGAACAGGTACCCACGAAGGTTTCAGGTGTTATCCCTGGCACCGCTGGGTCTTAGAAAAACCCAGTCCTTCAAGTCCCAAAGAAGGTGAGGGTGCCACAGAGCTGAAAATATCCCTAGGGGGTGAGTGGGCGCTCATGGGACGCTAAGCTGTTTTGTTCGGTGCATTCAGGGTCCTATATTGGGAAGTAAATCGACTCAGTGCGATGAGTCGCACGAGCGCCAGAGCAAATCCTTTGTAAATAGCCCCCCTGAATGCAGAGAATTGGGGGTCACTCTGGAATGCCAGCTAGAAGGGTGTATGACCTGGTCTGATTGTTGAATGTTGTTGGTGTCCTTTTGTTATAGGCAGCAAGATGGCCCATCCTGGACCCTTCTGTACCAAGGGGTCCTAAACCCTATAGACAGGGCGTAACCCCCCTCTTCGTGCCAGAGTCCTTGATCATGTGCCCAGTTGCAGTTCTTGGACTCAGAGCCCCAAGGGGAGGCAGTGATACATATATTCTTAGGTTGTGACTGTTTTAGTGACTTGTTCCTGGGCTAGGTTTCTGCCCTTCCCTGGTGCAAGTCACCTGGTTGGTGCTAACCCTGGCACACGTACAAGCAGTGACAGCCACAGGTGTTTTCTGTGACGTGAACAGGTCAACCCAAACACAACTTCTAAAATCAGGAGCCAGAAAGCTGAGGGCCCGATTCACAGAACTAACTTAAGACAAAATCCTAAACTTACTACCATTTTGGTATTCACAGAAGACACTTACTCATTTTGGTATTCACAGAAGTTAGGAGTCCTAACTTTAGGACTCCTAAATGCCTTCTGTGAATACCGAAAGTCTTAAAGTTAGGATATTTCTCAATTTAGAAGTAGTAAAGTTAGGACTCCTAACTTTAGGGCTCCTAAACTGAGAAAAATCCTAACTTTAAGACTTTCGGTATTCACAGAAGGCATTTAGGAGTCCTAAAGTTAGAACTCCTAACTTCTATGACTATCCAAATTAGTAAGTGCCTTCTGTGAATACCAAAATGAGTAAGTGCCTTCTGTGAATCCCAAAATGGTAGTAAGTTTAGGATTTTGTCTTAAGTTAGTTGTGTGAATTGGGCCCTGAGTCCCGAAGTACAGTTGGAACGAGAAGCTTTTGGCGATCAGAAGTGAACGCTTTTGGAAATGTGAGGTCTGTTTCTCTTGTAACAGTGTGTGTGTGTGTGCGTTGGGTGGGGGCTTAGCAAGGGACCCGAGGCTCTGAGAACCAGATGGGTATGTTGGCAAGCGGGCTATTATTACAGATATCTGGCACCAGCCACCCTTGTCCCCGGATCTATGGAAACCACAATATTTGTGGCTGTCCTTTGTTGTTTTGGGATGCTGCGCATGCGCGCCCAGGCAGACTCCAGGCCAACGGTGATCCCACATTAAGAGACACTAAACCCATCCGAGTGAGTGCCTGATAAAGAAAGTATGTTAAGGCATTAAGGGCTAGTTGCTGTAAGGGATTTTGTAAAGCTCTAAATTGCAGGATTTTGAGCTGTACAAAGCCCATTCATACTGTACAGAGGATAACACAAGCATGAAGCACCCTGCCTTCTCTCTCCCTATGAACTTAAAACACCTTTAGCACAGCGTGAGTGGTGGCTGAAGTGGGAGTGGGGGCTGGAAACAACCATAAAGATGGAGGAACTTTGGAGGGGCAGGGACCTCGCGGTCCTTAGGAGCCGTTCCAAACCCTCTCCAGTAAAGTCTGCAACTTCCCATGTCCCTGCGTCTACACCCGTGGGGATGCACAATGCCGAATTGATTTCTGCGTTCCCCTTCACTTGCCCTCGTACACACCCTGCATCCGTCACAGCAGCAGCGGTGGCCGCTCCTTCTCCTACATCGCTGCCAAGACCTGGAACAACCTCCTGCTCTGTACAGCCCCCTTGCTGGAAGACTTCAGAAAGAGACCAAGACCTGGCTCTTCGGCTAATACACTGCGTCCAGATACCCCTAAGGGTGACAGAGCTGTGCTATACAAACACTGGTTGATTGTTTATTTATTGAGGACCTCCACATTTAAGCTGGATACTTACTCTCTGGTGCCGTCCCAGCTCATCCTGTGCTCACTGTGTGATATCAGCTCATTAACCGTGACCATTTGAAGAGCAACAACATCTTGTGGCACAGTGTTAGGAGGCAGCAGTGATACAGGTACTCCATAATTTTTTGAGCTTGTTGTTGCAGGTGGGGGCCACCAGCACTCATTTTTGGTTACCAACACTTATTTTTCCTCAACAAACTTTGATCCAGAGACAAAGAGAACAAAAATATCAAAAGGGAAATAGAAAGGTGGAAAAACAATGACAAAAGGAGAAAGCAGGGATGAAAAAAGAAGAGTGAGATAGTGAGGCAGGGAGTGTCTGGTGGTGGATTGAAGAGACATGAGGTGGAATCAAGACTACAGGGCCTTGGTGTTTGCCATCCTGACCATTGATGGCGCCAGTCATGGTCTTCTGAACAAAATTTTGGGTGCGATTTTTGTTTTTTTTTGTACAAATTAAGCACTGGATACGTTGTGCCACCTGGCACATGGAGTCATTTCTGCATTTTTATTGAAAAGCTCAAAGCATTTCTCTTCTCTTCACAAAATGCTTAGGTGAATTATCAGGCTGGACAGTAAGTAGACTTTAGGGATGTGTGAATCTGTCCAGTTTTTTCATGACCTATTGAATTTAAATGCCAGAAGGCCGAAAAGTAGGTAACAATTTGACTTTGGCGTTAAAATCGGACCTTTTGTAATGATTTTAATGTTACCTACTTCCCGAGTTCACCATTTTGTAAGCAAGTATAATTTGGTGTATCACTCCCTGACACATCTTGAATCACCTACATGGAAAAACGAGGCGAGGCTGGCACTCAAATGCTGGTATTTAAAATCAGAACTTTATATTTGGAGTGCGAGTTTAGCGAGAGAGTGAACACTAAATTAATGGTATTCGCACCATATTTTAAATCAAAATATTGTTTACCAAGTGTAGAAAATAGGCTTGGCCAAAGAATAAAGCATGAAGGAAACTCTAGAAACACGGGTAAAGCCACTAATTGAGACTTAGGGGTCATATGTATCAACAACCTGATTTGCGATTCTCAAATAGCGATTTTATTAGAAATCGCTATTTGAGAATCGCAAATAGGGATGTATGTACAAAATCGCAATTTTTTTGCGATTTCTTAGTATTCCTTAATTGCGATTAGCAAATTGCAAATCGCAATTAAGGAATACTTTCCCATT
The DNA here is from genome assembly GCF_964263255.1 of Lissotriton vulgaris. Lineage (NCBI taxonomy): Eukaryota > Metazoa > Chordata > Amphibia > Caudata > Salamandridae > Lissotriton > Lissotriton vulgaris. Next base: position 66,116,726 of record NC_141699.1, on the reverse strand, counting down.
CATTTCTATGGGCCAGGAAGCCCATAGGAATTAATGGGAAGTTATTCTCAATTTGTGATTCGCAATTTGAGAATCGCAAATTGAGAATAATTTCAAGGGTGCAGGGGTGTCCAAAGGACACCCTGTTTCACCCCTGAAATTAGCATGGGTGCACATGTGGCGCGGGCATGTATGTGCTTTACATTGCACTTTGAAAAATGCAAAAAAGTTAATTTTTCAAGGAATTCGCAAATTACAACCAACTTGAAGTTGGTGGTAATTTGCGATTCCTGAAGGCCAATTTGCATTTTTTTTTGCTTCTTACATTGCATTTAAGGAATCACGAAATTTGCGATTCCTTAAATGCAATTTCAAAATAAGGAAATGCAAATTTTGCGATTCCTTATTTTGCACGCAGTTTCTTTCATACATACAATTTAGCACTAATGCATTCGGAAATGCCGAAATTCTGCGAATTTCGGCGTTTGCAAACGCATTAGTGCTTGATACATATGGCCCTTACTCAGATATCTATAATTCCGTAATAATAACTTCCCAAACCCTGAGTAGACATGCAAGACTCCTTCAGTGGGAGCCGCAGCCCTGCAAGGTCTGGTATGTTGAGCCCTAAATAAATCTGTGCCTCAGTGGACAAAATGGCTTCCCTAATGTGGCCTATTTGGTGCTCCTCATTAAAAAAGCTAAATGCTGCAATTGCAGGACAAGGTCTTCATACAAGAGTCTGGAGCCATTCAGGTAGGAGGTTTAGGGCCCGATGTAGGAGCCCTAATACCGGTCGGAAACGGTTGAATTCGGCCGTTTCCGACCGGTATTACGGTTTTCTTATGTAGGGGGCTACATAAGTACAGATTCGGTAATTTTACAGATTCTGTACATTTACCGATTCGGTAAAATACCGAATCGGTAAATGTACAGAATTGGTAAAAAGAGATGTAGGTGGCACTCTGAGGAGTGCCACAGGCCTTCAGGAGTCGGTATTTTACCACCCAATCCAATTGGGTGGTAAAATACCGAATCCAGGTGTGCATGCACATCTGTGCATGCACATCTGTGCCATGTGACACACAGACATGCCCTTAGGGCATGTATGTGTGCCACATGGCACACAAGCCTGTAATTGGGGTGCTAGAGGGTGTCAAAGTGACACCCCCTGCACCCTTGCAAGAATAGGTAATTACAGAATCGGTAAATACAGATTCGGTATTCCACATTGATTCCTATGGGCTTCAAGGCCCATTGGAATCAGTGGGGGATACCGATTCGGTATTTACAGAATCGGTAAATACAGAATCTTACAGATTGGGTATTTACCGAATCAGAATTACCTACATTTCCCCCCCTCTAATTTACCACTTCTTAAATACCGAATCGGTATGATTCGGTATTTTAGAAGTGGTAAATTAGATTTACCTACATCGGGCCCCTAAGTTCTTTATTTGACCATAGGTGCCTACGCTGTAGCCACGGCCTGATATCTGCATTTAGGGCTCAGTCCTGCATTCAACTGGCCTTAGCTGCCAGGGTACAACCAGGACAACGACCCCCATATTCGATGCATCATCAGATCCTTGTGGCTCCACATTCAACATTCTGAAGAATGCCCACTCAGCTCATACTTTACTGACACATAACATCACCACACTGTCTCCTTCCCTTGCACACAGGACAACACAGTCACGCCACGTCACTACCTCGTCCCTTTACCTTACACACACGATGGGCATCAAACAGATGAAACAATCATTTAAGAACCACAGGACAAACGGTACTCTCCTCCCTATCTTGAACAAGCAACTACACATACACACAAGAACAACCCACTCAGGCACATTCTTGCACGCATAAAAAGTGCAGCCTGCACTTCACCACGCCCATCACACGGTCACACTAGCTGCCCAACTTAACAGGACCAAGTGCCACATGAACGAAGGCACCTGAATCTTCACACAATACCACACCCTCTGGATGCAGCACAACCATCAGGCAGAAGTCTCCTGTACATAATGATAGCAGCCTCAAGAATGCACAGATAGTACGTCTTAAAAACACAACTTTCAACACTGGTACAGTCCAGCACTTCCACCTCCCAACAACAGCCCATGTCAGACCAAAGGACCAACATCCTACGTACCATGGTAAGGAAGCACCTGCATACTACAATCTGCACGTACACCTTCTAAAACCACACTGACCTCAGTCTATGCAAGCAGAAACAACACACAAACAACACAATCATGAATGCACCCAGCCTCCATTACCACACACCTGTGAAATACTCCCATTTGTCCAAAATGACGACTGGTCCCAGAGCACATATAGGCAAAACAACACACATAAAGCTCCTCACACTGATGTACTTTGCCTCTAGTACCACACACTTGTCGAACCTTCCCATAGTACACACGCTATTGGTCCAATAGCACACGCCAGTGGATCCCGTGATTTCCAGCTAAAATACCAAAGGGCATTACACCTGCATGGGCTTCCTTTTGCATCAGTGTACTCATCTCCACCTTCGACCCACCATCATCCTCAATGCACACCTAGTGACAGGTCACTGCTATCCCTCCTTGTGCAATACACTAGTGTACTGTACTTCCTCAAACACTTGAGTAAAGTAATCTCTTGCGACAGGATACTTCTTCCACCCCTTCGCAACACTAGGGAACTGCACTTCCTCAAACACTCAGGTATTGTAATCTCTTGCAACAGGATACTTCTTCCACCCCGTCGCAACACTAGGGTACTGCACTTCCCCAAATACTCACCTAGTATCATCTACTGCAACAGGGTACCCTTGCCCACCTTCATACAAAAGTACGCGCGCAACCTGTACATAGTTTTGGTTGTCTGACAGAAAATCGAGGAAACAAATATCATGTGGACAGAATATTGTGTCAAAAATATTGAGGAACAAAATATCAAAAGGGTAAATGCAACAAGGTAAGTATAGATTTAACATTCTTAACTCCACACCTATGTAACTTGATGCTATATATATATACTCAAGATACAAATATGTGGAGTTAAGAATAGTTATTGATTTGCTTACCCATATAAACCTAACTTTATAGCATTTTTGTCCTTGATATTCCTGACACAATATTTTGTCCACACAATATTTTTGCTCCACTATTTTGTGCAAGCACCCAAAATATCAATACACCACGCGGAAGGGCACTACGGTCCTTTCCCAATCAGACTCTTTTGTCTCTTAATCAACAACGTCCCTGGACCACCATTACTCGACACTGCACCTTGAGGGAACTCCACAAAACCTTTATCCGATGCCAGCAGTGGCTCCATTGTCAACATTTTGCCCCCTGTTCCCACCAACACCGTCTAAGTGGTAAAACCAGTGCTCTCCCATGGCTCCCGCATCAGCACCAAGGACAGCCAGGGCAACTCTGCACTCTGGCTTCCTGAGCCAGGTAAAACTGAACTGACTGTTGTGGCTTGGTCCTGGACCCGTATCACCTTTACTATCCTTGCGTGCCACGCAACTTGGACTGCAAGTGACCGATTGTCACTAGTGGTTTTTACCATTGACCACATGGGAATCCAACTGGTGGCCAGCTGAACTTGGACCCAGAACCCACGCCAGGAATCTTGGATTAAACATTGACTGCAAACTGGACATGACCGCACTAGTCAGCTCTGTCACTGTATCCTGCTTCCACACCCTGAAGATGCTGAGGAAAATCTTCAAATGGTTTCCAATCAACAGTAGAAAAATTGTCACTCATGCCTAGTTGCCAGCAAGTAGGACTATGGGAACACCCGCAACACTGGGATCGCCACACACCTCACTAGAAGAGCCAAGGGCATCAAAGGGGAGAGCCAGGGGTGTCAAATAGCACAGAAAGAGGTACCAAAGACCAGAGCACGCGGTAACAAATGCCAGAGCCAGGAGTAACATAATGTCAGAGCAAGGTGTTCTAAAGGGCACACCAGGAGGACAAAAGGACAGAGCCAGCGGGAACAAATGGCAGAGCAGGGGGCATCAAAGGTTAGAGCCAGAGGTACGAAGGGGTAGACAGAGGGACACTAAATGGCAAGCCAGGATCACACCAGGCAATAGCTACTTTGTGGCTTCTCCAGGTTCAATAGCATCCTAAATTTCCATTGTTCTTAACGTCCATTTAACCTCTTCCCAAATAGCCACCTCCCTTTATGCATCACTGGTTGGGCATCCTCTTTTAAAATGATCTTCTAGGAATAACCCTTTACTGCACCAGCACCCAACTGTCTCTGAAAAACCTTTTCTGCTGTGTTTGAAATTTCCTCCAAATCAGTGCCTTCCACCACCATAAGCTTGCCCGGTGCCCTCAGGTTCAGTGTGTTCAGGGCCAATGAAATTTTGCAATTGTGCATCATTGTAGACTTGCCGCATTTGCCACATAATCCCTCATTTGCTTTATAATCTTCAGATTTTAACAAAAAAACAATGGGGCATAATATCAAGGGATTTATCTCCACTTTTTTGGCTTTAAAAGCCAAGAAAGCGGAGATAAAATGATCTCCCTATCAGCAACAGGGTGCTAACACGCAAATTCGCATGTTAGCACCCTTTTTCTCTACGCTTCCCCTTGCATCTCTAATGAGATGCAAAGGGGGCGTTCCAGAGAAAAATAATAGGAGAAATATTGTTAAGCGACATTTCTCCTATTATCAAGGATTTCGCTAACCCAGTTAGTGATAAAAAAAAGCAGCGCTAACCGTGGTTAGCACTGCTTTTTTTACACCTAGTATTTTCCTGACTTAGCCATGATATCCTATGGAAGGTGGATATCATGGCTAAGTTTGTGAGCCCCTATCATCAAGCTAACGCCAAATTTTGAGAGATTATCGTTGGTTTTCCAGTGATAATCTCTCAATTGGCAGTTAGCGTGAGGATTTTTATCACTTCTGAGATAAACCTTGCTAATAGCAAGTTATCTCTGCGATAATTTCCTGCGATGCTTAGCGTTAAAAAATGTGTTGCTAAGCATCGTTAGCGATAAATATCGCTTAACATTGGTAATATGCCCCAATGTTTCTAGCTCAAATGGTTGAAAAGTTACAAAAAAATGCAGTGACGCTTGTTGTGGCAGAGTGAAAAACCCTTTGCAAAGGTTAACTGGTCGCCTTTCTGTTGCTTATCGCTATTCTTGAGTGTTAAACTGGTACTATTGAGGTGCAACCCATGCCCAGACATTGTTAACAAATGTAAACATGTCAAATAATGAAGTAATACTATTACAAAATGTGCTGCATCACGCTGCATAATTTGCCTTTTCCTGCCGCATAATTTACTCAACCCTGCCACATAAATCAGCCCTCCCCTGCCACATAATAACAGTGGCCCGGATTATGATTTGTAAATAATATTGGTGCACCCAACCCAAAATCACTGTTCCCTCGTCTGCAAATAAACCTTGCCTTCTACATGTGTGTCTTTGTAAACAATGTTTTCTTAATATAACCTAGCCTTTTATATATTTCTCTATACTTACCACGCAATCATCTCCACCCCTTACTGTGGAGTCTCCCTAAGATAACACATAAAGAAGATACAAAACATATACATTTATTTCTAAAACGAACATTGCAAATATATTATTTTAAATATTAAAATTAATGGAAATTCATTTTATATATTTCTTTTAAATTATTTTTCAGAAGTTTAAATTAAAATAAAGTTCCCATCTAAAGAAAACATATATTTTTCATCATGAATTAATAATTACTAAATATGTTGTATAGAACTAATTAAACTTATGTAATTTAATTCAACATTATTTCCTATGAGGTTTTATTTTAATTCCCTACCACCAATTATGTTCAACATGAGGGTGTTGAAGGACCAGTGATTGGCCAAGCGTGGTTCTGGATTTACAATTTTTCTTTTTAGTAGGGACTTATACTTGGATTTTGTGAATAGCCACAAGTCGGTAACTCATTCAAAACATTAAAATTACTCAAAAAGTATAGTTGAATTTGTGAATCAGGCCCAATACATTGACCTTGGAATGCATAAAAAGGTGACAGACAAAAATGCAGGATTAAGTTGCCAACCAGCTTCATGTCTTTAGTATATCACAGGTTAGAATTACTAATTGTGTGTATGTTAACATGGTGCAGCATAATCCACAATGTAATGCTCATTTATTGTACCTTATAAAGGCCCACAAACGTAGCACAAAATTACTTCGCTCTATCGTGCACTTACACAAATATTAATACATATACCCACAAGTTTCTAATCCGATGATTTTTTGCTACCATCAGTTGTGTGAACGCCCGGTTGGTCCAATTGACTTAATCCATGACTACAACTCCCATAACACATTAAGCTGTCCAATGGCAGCCAAGGATGAAGAACATGCTACTCGGAAGTTATGGAGTAAAGTGGTAAACACAATGAGGATACGATGGTTGAACCCCCCAATCTGATCCAGCTAAAGGGCCACACGCTGAGTAGGCTTCAAATTACCCTTGGTGTAACTGATACAATCGACTAACTCATATCCAGAGGCGAGTGGGAGGGTCGCCAGAAACCAAGTCACACTTCCACCTCTGGCCATGAGAACCCTCCTGGGAGGGTGGCACATCCCTGCATGCACCGCTGCTCAGTAATGTATTTATTTAGAGAAACTTTTTAGGAAATAGTTGGCGACTTTATGATAAATCCATCACTGATATTAGCACACGTGTACATACATGAAATTGTTTATAGAGCACTGAGAGTGTCATTTACGGAGAACAACATTTTTCTTTTCTTTTTGTTTTGTTTTCCTTTCTAACGGTAGTATCTATTTTTTGATTCCCAAATAGCGATTTTTAAAGAATCGCTATTTGAGAATAGCAAAATGGAATGTAGGTAAAAATTTGCATTTTTTTTGCGAATCTCTAACATTCCTTAATTGCGATTAGCAAATTGCGAATCACAATTAAGGAATGAGTGTCCAATTCATTCCTATGGGCTAAGGGGCCCATAGGAATGAATGGGGATACATTCTCAAATTGCGATTTTCTACGAGAAAATCGCAATTTGAGCATCGCAATTCCAAGGGTGCAGGGGTGTCCAAAGGACACCTGTTGCACCCCTGGAATGTGCTTGTAAGTACATGTGGCGCACATACATGCCCTAAGAGCATGTCTGTGCACCACATGGCACTTTGAATTTTTTTAAAAAATGCATTTTTGAAGGAATTCCCAAAATACCATCTACTTAAAGTAGGTGGTATTTTGCGATACCTTATGCAAAAATCTAAATTTTAAAGCACCCCTACATAGCATTTAAGGAATCGCAAAATTGAGATTCCTTAAATGCTATAAGCAAAATAAGGAATCAGAATTTTAGCGATTCCTTATTTTGCTAAGTGGCACCTACATATCAAAACGCCGTTTGCGATTCGCAAATGCCGAAATTCGGCGAATTTCGGCGTTTGCGAATCACAAACGGCTACCTACATATGCCCCTAAGCTCTTAAAGAGTTTTTAACCTCTCCCTTAATAAGCAATTTTTAACCAATGGTGGAATTGTATTTATTCCTCATCGTTATCACCACCATACTGTAAATATGATAGGGAGTTGTGCACTTGACACTTTAATAAGAACTAAAGCATATACGAATCCTCAGCACAGGTATGGCATGAACCAGGGATGCACCTGAAATCCAGAATAGTCACCAGAAGATGGAAATGTGAACTGTGACAAGTTGCAGGTTATGAATTTCTGTGTTTCTAGAGTACTATTATTCTTCTGAGGACACACAGGGGCAGATTTACAAGGAAGTGCCGCAGCTTGGCACGCAAGCCCTTTGGCCTTTGGGATGCAACATATTTACAACAATATGTTATGTTATGTTATTCTGAATTTGTTAAGCGCACGGGCACCCAGAGGTTTCATGGCGCTAGTGGTGAGGAGAGATGACAAAACAGTTAACCTAACCGGACGCTTGCTTGAATAACCAGGTCTTCAGTGCGGCCCTGAATTCCATGAGATTAGTGCTTCTCCTGAGCGGCACGGGGAAAGAGTTCCAAACCTTAGGCGCCAGGTGAGCGAATCGACACCCGCCCAGACGTTTCCGTTTGAAGGAGGGCAGAGTGAGGAGGGACAGATGGGCAGAGCGGAGATTGCGGGTCGGCTCATGTTTGATTATAAGGTTTTTAATAAACATAGGGATTTTTCCATGGAGAGCCTTAAAGGCTAAGCAACCTACCTTGAATGTTACCCGTTGGGCTATGGGTAGCCAGTGAAGAGTGGCCAGCCGTGGTTTCGCTGAGCTCCTACCGTGGCTTTTGAAGATTAATCTGGCCGCCTGATTTTGCACAATTTGCAAGCGTTTAGACAAAAACAGGGGAAGGCCTGCACAAACTGCAGCCATGCGCTGGCATAGGCTCCCTTGCACCTTGTTGCAAGGATGCCTGCGCCATGGGGAGATTGTTTTTGTGCAGGAAGGGGCACCTTCCTGCATGAAAACAATCCCTACAGACATTTTCCTCTTTCAATGCGTGTTGTAGAATGCAGCACGCATTGAAGGGGAAAAACAAGGAGAAATGAAAACATTTCTCTTTGTTGCGCCTCGCTACGCTAAATCTGGAGATGTGTCTTGCTCCTTGGGTGCTGTGTGGGAACACCCACAGCGACACCCCTGGAACGCCCCTTCAGCACAAAGTGGTGCATGTGAAGGGGCCGTATTTACAAGGAGAGGAAAAGACATGCAGGGTGGCATCCTCTCCTTGTAAATATGGAGGAGCCCCCTGCGCCACCAGTACGTCACTAAAAGTGATGTAGTGGTGGCGCAGGGGGCTTGTTAATCTGCCCCAGAGTTTGGGGATCATTTTAAATTTATTTGTATTTGTATATTGTTGTGCTTTTATGATTTTCATGAAAAATCGAATGAAGATACAACTACTAGTACCCCTTGCTCTACCTTTTCCCCCCTCCCCTCTCCCCCCCGGCCCTCCCTCCGTACCCCTAGTCCCTGTGGTCATGAAGGCACCAGCATGCAGAGCTGTAACCAGGGCCCGAAGACCTGTGGCCCCTGCTCTGCAGGTAATTCCCACCTGTCATTCTCTGAGCGGCAAAGAGGCATCAGATGAGGGGTTATGGGTGGAGCATAACATTTTCCTTGTGGTTACATGGAGGATCAACAACTGCATGACGTCACTTCCGCCGAGTCTGGCTTTGTGATGAATTGAAGTCCAGGGGCCTTATTTATGAAAAGTGACGCATCGCTGCGTGAAAACAGTGATGCGTCACTTTTCACTGCGCACTCCTTGCGACAGCAATGATGCGTCATATTTAATGTATGACGCATCATGTCGCAAGGAGTTACAGATGCGTCAGTATTTCTGACGTATCTGTAAGCGCAAAAGTGACGCATTGCTGGAGTGTGTCACAAAAGTGACGCAACTCCAGCAATGCGTCCTTTCACATGGGGAAAGCCCCATGTGAAAGGGCTTGCGTCAGTCTTACGCCTGCTGTGAGGCAGGCGCAAGATTTTGACGCAACAGCGTCCTAAAAGTGACGCAGTGAAATCTCATAGATTTCACTGCGTCACTATTACGAGGCTTTTTGCGGGAGAACGCCCCCTCTGCATACATTATACCTGACGCAGGTATAATGTGGCGCAGGGGTTTAAAAAGTGACGCATCTACCTAGATGCGTCACTTTTTAAATATGGCGCAACAAGGCGCATGTTTTACGCCGCCGATGCGTCACAAAAAGTGACGCATCAGCAGCGCAAAACTGACGCAAGGCCTCATAAATGAGGCCCCAGGTTTACATTAAGCTTATTATATATCAATGTAAAACAAATGTATTTAATGGGTCTGTTGTGTTTGGAACGTTGAATGCAATATACCGATTCTGAGATTATATTTATTATCAACTGCTTAATGTTTACACCCCTAATAAATATCTTAAATGTCTCTTTCATCCCCTCCTCTCTCTGCCCCACTCCCACACCTCTCAATACTTTCCCATTCCCTTTAATATCCTTCTACGTTTCCTCCTTCTCTCTCTCTCCCTTCCCTTTTCTTTCCCTTCTTCTCTTCCATTTCTCTCCGTCTTTCTCGTATTCTCCCTTTTCCTTGGGTTCTCCCTCATCCAAATCCCAAAATGCCTCTTTCTACCTACAACTGCCTTCTCCTTTCGGCATCTCCCTTCCTCCACCTCTCTGTCCCCTCTCTGTGTCTCCCTTCTGTCCACGCCCCTCTCTCTTTCCTCTCTCTTCTCTCACTGCCTCTTCTGTCACTTCTATCTGTCACTGCCTCTCTCTATCCTGTCCCTGTTACTCTGTTTACACTTTCCCTTTGCTCACCCGCGGTCCCTTTCTCTGTCTTTTCTCCTTTTTCTCTGTGCTCTCCCCATCCCGCTCTTTCCCTGTTTTTCACGTTCTCTCCTTGTCTCTTCTGTCACTTCCCTCTGTCACTGTCTCTCTGTCCCCTCTCACTTCTCCTCCCTCCTTACTCTTTTCTCTCATATACCTCTCCCTGCTTCCTTTTCTCTTTCTTTCTCTTCTCATCGTATTCCTGCCCTCTCTCCCCAACCTCTCCCTGGTCCCCTCTTTTCCCTGTCATTCTCTTCTCTCATCCTGTCCCTTCCATTCCTCCTGCCCTCTCTCCCCAACTTCCCCCTGTCCCCCCTCTTACCGCCCTTCTCGTCTCTATCCTCCTGCCCCCTCAATTCATCCTGCCCTCCCCCTCCCCTCCTCCCCACCCTGCTCTCATCCCAGCAGCCGTTCACTGTGTGGTGGGGCCCTGGGGCCCGTGGAGCGAGTGCGGCTCCCTGTGCGGGGTCGGCAGCCGAGAGAGGGCCCGCCAGGTGAGGGTGCCACCGCGGAACGGAGGAGCCCCCTGCCCGGACCTCAAGCAGCGGAGGGGTTGCCATGGAGACAACCCGATATGCCAGACGGCTAAAGGTAAGTGAGCGAGCCTCCCTGGGGTCCCTGATAGAATCATTTACATGTTTTTAGGTCGAGCCTGGACAGCGCCTGCGCTGCTCTGCGAGGCATGCTGTATTCAGGTATGGACTTGAAGCTCCGCCCACTCTCATTGTCCCCTGTAAACCATGGCTTTTCATTGGTCAATAGGCTTAGTACTCCCACCTTAGTATTGCCTTGTCTTATTTTGTAACCTCAAATGAGGACACTTCCTGTTACGTGTGTTGTTACTCAGTAGGCTTTAATTACAGACTCAGGGCACTATTTTCTCAAATAGCTCAGGGGCGTAACACAAGCCCCCGCAGGCCCCGCGTTGCGGGGGGGCCCGCACTTCGGGGGGCCCGGACGGGCCCCAGCCCCTCACGTAAGATCTGCCGCTGCGCCGCACACTACGTAGGCTGTGACAAAATGGTGCGCAGTCGCAGCACTGGGCCCCCGCCGGGGCCCCTGCGTGAGTTTGAAATGGTGTGAGGGCCGGGGCCCCGGGTCAGGTCTAAGTTTGAAATGGTGCGGGCGGGCCGCGGGCAGGGGCCCCGGCCGGGGCCCCCTGGGCGGCTGGGCCTGGGACTGGGAGTCGAGTTGTCAGTCAGTGTCAGTGTGCATGCGTCACCATCATGGTGCAGTGCGGGGCCTGCCGCCCGAGAGTGTTTGAAATGGTGCGGGGCAGGCGCCGGGGGGGCCCCGGCCGGGGCCCCGCCCCGAGAGTCAAGTGAGTCCGACATGGTGGGGGGCCCTGGCCCGGCCGGGGCCTGCTTGCTTGCCTGTCACCCGTGTCTTTCACTTTCTAATTCTGCCGCGTATGCGCGTGGGGGGCAGGGCTGGCTGGTGAGTGACCAATGTCCTCAATACATTTGGCACCACAGGCACAGCACATGCGTAAACACGCAAATGCAAGCCTCCCATAGTCGACAAGAACAGAGAAGACAAAGCCAGGCCCGCCCACACTCAGACAGGACTGTTTGTTTGCAGGAATTGAAGACAGCGTGCGTCTGAAGTATTAGTAAGTCCGTCCCGTCACCTGCGGCTGCGGTTCCTTCCTCCTTTATAAATTACATTGCCCCGGCCCCTGTCCTCCTGGCTAGCCGCCCTTGTTGTTGTAACGGCAGACAGAAATGACAATTGCAATATGTCATAGAAGGGGGGAGGGGGAGGGGGTGGTGGGTGCTAGCGCCGGGGTCAGCCTGCCTCGCTTCAGACTGGGATCACCCACACACATATATAGTATAGTATACATATTGTTGGAGCTGCCGGAGGTGGAGAGTATATCAGACAGTGAACAGCTGCTGAGGACGTCTGACACAGTTACGGGTGCTATGGCATTTCATGCTCTGTAAGCCCATGCAAATAAAAGTAATATACCAGTGTTAACAAGCAAGGTTGTTGTTTAGACACCTTACTTACGCCCACCTCTGCCGAAAAAGGCAAAGGCATGCAGTAAGTCAATGAAAGAGGCCCTGCCGTCGGTAACTCGCAAAAAAGTATTGCCACCTTCTGCAAGGAAGAGTGAAAGGGGTTCTAGATTTGAAAGAACATGGAGTCAAAGAGGATACATTATTGCACACACAATTTATTAGTTCTCTCAAAGTAGTAATGAAGTCTCTTCTTCCGTTTTTAAGTATTCTGAATAGTATCGACCTGTCACTGAACATTTTGATTGGCTCAACCCTATCTGGCCTAACTCCTGGGACAAATACTTTACCAAATCCTGATACCCCGCCTCCACGTTTCTCTACTAGTTCTTTGGTCTCGTGTTTAGGAGATCGCCCTGTCATTGACACTAACATTCCAACTTGTTCCTACCATCTCCATAAAAACAAAGCCTCTGTTTCAGCCAATGGCCAGCTAATTACTCCATATGGGCCAAAAGAGGCTGGAGTGCTTAATCCTGCCAGAAACCGCCATGTTACATCAAGGTAAAGTCATGAAAGAATACTCCATCTTCCACCTGAAGCCACTCCATTGGTAATAGTTCTTAATAATGTGCCATCTCTGTTGCCTAATAAGGCGGAAGAGCTGATGCAGTTAAAGAATAAAACTGTACATTTGGCTAGCGAAAGCGGCAGATTGGCCAAAAAGAATTATTTCATCATATAAATAATGTTAAACAGGTTTCGTGGGTGGGTACACAATCCAAAATAGAACCAGGTGACTGTTGTATTGTAAACTTTAAAAACAGGTCATTAGTTCATTCTCTTTTGGATAGGCTTTTTTGGGACAATGCCAGTGGTCCTATTGAGGCAGTACCCTTAGGGTACTTTTATAAGCCATGTATAGCCACAGGACATAGACCACCTCCTTCAACTGGCAATGCCATTCATAACTTCGTTATCCCAACCTCTAATCGTTTTTCCCCTCTTGATTATGTGAACTGACTACATACACCATCTGGCGACTGGTTGTGTTAGACAAACTAAGCATGAACTAAACCATAGACCGTTTGAATGTAGTACTGGTGGCTTGGAAAAAGTAACATCGATTGCTGTGCCATATGTAGGTAGTTCTACCCCCCTTGAGTCACCAGTTAGCCCTGATTGTGCCTAATGATATTTTACTTGGTGAGCAGGCTCAACCTGTGGCACCATTTAATATGGACACAGGCACAGCTCGGGGTGTCCCTACTCCTTGCCTGGAGCGTACAAGTGTCTGTGCAGGTCACGTCATCACAGGCCCATATGAGTCAGTGTCTGCCATTCTGGCCTTCTGGGCTATTTTTGGAATATATTCAACATTCACGTATGAAAGCTATCCTAATGCAAACTGTTTACGCATTATGTATATACTGGGACTGAGTGACATCCACACTATGTATATATAAAATATTAAAACAATTGTGATGTTGTCTGAAAACAGTTTAGATGTATCATATTCTCAGTCAATGTGACTGACTTACTTACTTACTGCACTTAGCACGTGCACACGCTGTGTCTCCAGACACGTTTTGACAATTGTCAGTAACTGGGAGTGGCGGAGTTGGATTCACGAAGTGGGAACCATGAGTAGAGGAGGTACTATCCCATTCAGGCAGAGTTCGTGTACTATGAGCTCTCATGGCATTGGGGTCTGAGCTGAGGTTCCTGCTTTTAAAGTACGTTTTCTTTTTGCCAAGACCACTTCTCTTGTACAATATTAGGATGGAATTTAGGTATCGTGCTTCCCAGTTAAGTGACAAGTGATTTGTTTGTGCATATCTTAACTACTGGGTTATTTCAATACTCAGGGAGGGCGCGCACGTCGTGTGTGTGTGTATACATAATATGTATTACAACCACCGTCTCCTCCCGCAATCGCTCCACCATGATCACGCTGTGGACACAGACACGGACCAAAATTTCAGATGCTGGTTAGATTTATTCAGCTGTTGCCATAACGTTTCGGCACAGAGCCTTGATCACATGACAGCGTAACCACATTTTACGTGAGTTTTTAAAGTGCACAGTGCTGTTTTGTGATTGGTCTTACATAAACATGAACATCAAGGAAAGACTCTTTATCACAGGCAAATCGTACCTTAGATTACAGGTTCGAGTTACTAGTACATACAAAATTTATAAAATACATAGTTATGCCATAGTAAATAGATATATATACATTTATGGTAATCAATCATGGGTTAAATCCCTGTTCCTATTTACAACTTGTTAATACAGAATCAAAATTGTGGGATAAATCCCTTAGTTGTAGATATTGCACAAATGTAGTGTTCTTGGTCTTTCCCTTTATAATGACCCCATTAATCCCAATACGTGAAAAGTGCTTTTGTGTGCTAATAAATATAAAATAAACGTAAACTTTTTCAGAGTAGGACTGAGCTTCACATTTCAAGTCCATTTTTTACATCAATTCTGTTACTCCTTACATTGTTGCCCCCCTCTCATGTTATATATAGAGTTTGCTATTTGATTCTCATAATCTTATCATAGGGCACCCCCTGCTATTGTATCATGATAGGCTAAACTTAATCAGTTTTATATTTTACTTGAAGGAGTGTCCTGAACCTTTATATATCTCACTAGGTTTTACAGAGTGATGGATATTATCTCACTTAGGCATTCAATTGCTATTGGTATCTACAGGCCTTTGTTGTTATTTGCATTGTGTCATAATCATTTACTCGGGCTACATTGCTAAGGAATGTGTTCTTGTAAATGTTAAAACTGTAATATGATCTTAAAACCATGAATATACTAAAATATACTAAAATACATTTTTCATTGTACTCAAAAAAAGGTATTTAGAATTCATTTATATACAATATGTAAACTTTCAAGTATTATCCTTAGAAATTAGTTTCCCGATCAATGATTTAGATATTTTTCTATCCTAATGCAAACATGTGTAAAGGTCCTCTGTGAGGTTCAATCCCCCAGGTTGTTTACTATTGAACTTTAAGATGTAATTAGTTTCCATTTTGCGCAATTTTGCCTCCCTGTTGCCCCCTCTCCTGCTAGCTGTTCTGGCATCCACCACATAATATGTCAATTCTTTATTATTACTCTGATGATGAGTTTTGAAGTGGCGTGCCACCGGGTAGGTGTTGTCCTGTGTTGTTATTGCCCCAAGATGTTGCAATATTCTCCTGTGGACGGGGAGCTTGGTGTATGTGTATAATATGTGTGTGTCTTGTTTTCTGGAGACGGATCAGCATTGAGCAAAAACGCTGGTGCAGTGACTGACTGACTGATCTGAGCCCTTTATCACACCCGAGAGGCCATTCTTGTCGACTCATCCTTGGTGTGTGTGTAGGGTGCACGTGCACCGCCATGCGCGCAGCAGTGATGGTCATAGGCGCGGCTCCGCCAGGGAGGGTCATGCAGCGCCGCCAGCTGTAGCATTTTATTAGTGCCTAAAAAATAGCGTTGCGGTCCACAACCGGTTATTTTGCAGAACAAAGATGCATTGCAGATTGCTTTGTGTCGCGTCCATTGGCGCTTATTATGAGAAGTGTATGGGCCTGACAGAAGTCCTTGTTTGCGCCGGTGTTTTGGTTGGCTGCCCGCTGCCGTGCACCAGGTAGCCTGTGTTCTCTTTGTATTCACGGGCTGCTTGTACAAGAGAATGGGCTGATTTCCCACAAGAGCATTCACACTAATTAATTTAGTTTTCTCAAGAGCTTAACAAGTTGGAGCCCCTGCTGGCCGTTCTTCCACAGTACAATCATTAGCGTGTATGTTGAGATTGTTTCCCACTTTCTCACTAGAACTTACAGAAAGACAATATAGAGGCATTTCATTTAAATGTTGGAGGTTTCAAAGCAAAATATGCTAGATTTCTGCGTGGTAGGGCAAAGTGGTACATGGTGGGCCGCGCCGCCGGGGGGAGGCATGGTAGGCCGCGCTGCGGGGGCCCCCTCCATGTGCTTTGCAAGGGGGCCCCCTCAAGTTTCGTTACGCCACTGAAATAGCTTTGTTCTGACTGCAGTTGCCGGCAGGACACGCTCTCTCCTAATGCTTTTAAAAATATCTCTGAACACATTTGCAATGCAATAGGTCTTGCATTTGCAAGAGTTTAAGCTCTTGACATTTAAAATGACAATGCCTTTTATTTATCTGTTTTAAAAACAACGCATAAATAAAAGGCATTGTCATTTACAATGCCAATAGCTCAAACATTCATAACTGCGAGACCTATTGCATTGCAAATGCGTGTTCAATGCTTGAAGTGCTACTGTACGACCCCAGGCAGTCACTTTTAGGTCTGGCTGAAGACAGACCAGCTCCAGGAAGAGGCTAATGTTGCTCTAGAATCTGACAGTGTTAAAGGCGAGCAGTCAAGTAGCGCCACTCCATTGTGTCCTTCCACAAAAGAGAGCCTTCAGACAGTTGCTCTCCCTCTCCATTAAACGCATGCATTAGTCAGAACCAACAGCTTTTTCTCGATTTTGGATTTACTCTGAAGCCCAATCTCAGGGATTTTATGGCATGAGACAGAGGCTAACATTATGCAAATCCCTTTATTGCCAGCTCACAGCAGCAACAATTGAAGAATATAGAAATTTAGAAACATTCTAATATAGCCTTGTAGCCCGCCGTAGCGGGCTATACCGGCTGTTAAAGGCCCGCTGAATTGTTAAAGGCCCGAGCCGAAGGCGAGGGACTTTAACGAGAAAGCGGGACTTTAATAGCCGGTATAGCCCTGCTACGAAGGGCTATAAGGCTATTAGAACATTCTGCCACTAGAGGGCAGAACGTTCTAACAAATTAAACAAAGGGTTCTCGAAGCTCGAGGGGATATAAATCCCCTCGAGCTTCGAGAAGCCTTTGTAGAACATTGGAATGTTGCTCTGCGGGCCTTTACCGGCCCGTAGAAGCAGGGAGCACTCCATTGTCTGCAATGGAGCTCCCAACATTCAAATGTGCTAATAGGTTATAAGGTCACCCCACACACAGTATTCTCCCTACTTTGTTGCTGCTGCTCGCAAGATAAGTACAGCTTTTCATTTCCTATGTCTTAACCTGGGTTATTCCTGCCCTTCAACAATCATCATATCCTATAGACAATATGATTTCCTCTAGCCCTGATACTTCTAGGAGACCTCTTAGGTTAGTACTAACTTCCGACGGTCTCCTTATTGGGTCTGGGAAAGAGAGTGGCCATCGCAATATAATTATCTCTTATTGTCGTCGAGCCGGAGGTTTCTCCTAACCCGTGCCCAACATAATCCCATTCCCCCAGTGGTCTTTAAGGCTGAGTAACACACCTTTTACCATAAGCGAATCACAAGCACTCACCTCCTCCAGAGGCCGATGAAGAACAAGGGAGGACTCACCTCTCCGACACAGCCTTCACGGCCTCGGAGGGTATTAAAAATAACATCGGAGACTCCGGCAGCCCTCCTCCCTGACAGTGGCTGCCACAGCATACAATGAATAAAAAGGAGCAATGCGACGTGCATGACTGCATCACTGATTAAAGTTAAAACATAAAAAATTAAAAAAGGGCAGAGACAGGGGGCAATGAAATAAACAAAGGTCCTCAGAATTAAAGGAAAGACCCTTAAGAAATGGTTCAAACACACTCTGTTCAGGCCGCTGGCCATCTTAATAGTTTGGTAAAGAGTAATTCCCTGACCAGGGAGGCCCTTTACGTTGTTGGGAAGTATGATTGAATTCTGGCTGTTGTAGTCCATCCAACTGCAAGAACAGCTTTTTATTTGCGAAGAACTCCAGAACTTTGACAAATACCCACCTCCTACCATGTTCCTCGATCCCACAGAGACAACTATGGAAGACAAACTGGAAGGCCTCATAAATAACGCCCTAGATATGGTAATGGTTCCCTGGACGATACAATTAATGCAAAATTGGAGATGCTCGCCATGAAAGGTTGGCCAGTCGCTGGCACTAGACACACTGAAGGGGCAGTTAAGGCCCAGAGGAAAATAACTGGAGGAGAAAACGATCTTAAAGGGGCCAAAAAATCAAAAGGGTCAAACCAGATGACATCACGCTTTGGCGGTGACATGGATGGTGCCTTGGGCACTTCAGGTGGGCAGGAAGAAAATCCAGAGTTACCTGTCCCAATTGATAGCAACGACGGGTTAGAGGACAAAATTAGCCTCTCCTATTCCTCTGATATTGACACGGATGTCGAACAGATAAAGGTGAGAAATATGGGTACAACTGATGAGGCTTCGAAGGCCTCCAGGTCAAAAATGGCAATTGTGGACCCATTCAGCGAAAGCATGTTTTACCCACTTCTTATTAAACACCTCTTATCCACAGAATGGAGCCCATCACAGCATATTGCAGAGTACCTATCCTTTTCGCTCAGGAAAGAGATCCCGAAAGAAGTCAGGGCTCACCTGAGATCTGAATGCCCACACCCCTTACCCCTTCCTCCCAGATAATGTTGCATCAACGCCAGACCTAGATGTAAAGGTAGTGGCATTTAAGGCCAAAGTAGGGAAATACCCTAGAAAAGGTCTGGATAATGGATTAAAGTCCTGCCAAGATAGTCTACTCGACATTACAGGCCCATTGACAAAGATATTCGAAATGGCTAAGGTAGGCTACATCGAAGAAACACTAATCGACCCAAAAGAATTGCGCCAATGGGCACCAAGAGCGATCTGCCTTCTGGGAAATGAGAATACTGCACTGTCCAACGAGAGAAGAAAGAGCATACTACTCAAAATAGACTCCAAATTTGTGTAACTGGTCACTAAAGAAGGAGGAGCTACACGTCAGGGCCTACTCTTTGGAGACGACTTCATTAGGGATATGGCCAAGTACATGGGAGCATTCAGCTTGATCCAAAAGTCCCATAAAGACTTTAAGAAATTCTTACAGATAGAGTTTTTGAAGGGTCGGGAGGAATCGGGGTTGGTTCCTTATCCGTTGCCAAAGCTCTTGAAGACCCTACTTGGGACGTGGCCCAAGATTTACAAACCCAAGTTTCGGTTCAAACTTCTACCCCCAGAAACAGAGATTCAGTGGGAGAGGCTTGAGAAGAGTGCAGAGTCAAAGAATCTTCTGAAAGGCCCTTCAGATATCCCTATAAATGTGGGAGGCAGACTAGCCCGATTCTGTGGAAATTGGAACCTCATGAGTCAGGACCCCTGAGTTCTAGAGACAGTGAAGGGGTTCAAGATAGAATTCATAGGTACACTAATACAACGGAAAACCTCTTTAGGAAAATATCTTCTAACAGAAGACTCAACCCTATTTTTACAAGAGGTAGAGGACCTACTGACCAAAGTGGCAATTCCAGAGAGAACACAGCTAGACTTCATCAGCAACATATTTTTAGTGGAAAAAGGGATGAGACTATTGATAAATCTAAGGGGCAGATGTATCTAAGCAATTTTTAGTTGCAAACGCTGCGATTCGCAAAAAAGCAGCATTTGCGACAAAAAAAATTGAAAAACTATGTATGATGGAAATCGCATAGCAAAATTAAGGAATCGCAAAATTTGCGATTCCTTAATTTTGCGTAAGCATTTAAGGAATTGCAAATTGCGATTCCTTAAATGCTATGCATCAAGCATTCAATTTTAGCGATTTCTCCTTAAGAAATCGCAAATTACCACCAACTTCAAGTTGGTGGTAATTTGTGATTTCTTTCACAAATACACCATATGCGCACACATGTACATTTCAGGGGTGCATCAAGGTGTCCTTATGACACCCTTGCACCCTTGAAATTATTCTCAATTTGCGATTCTCAAATTGCGAATTGCAAATTGAGAATAACTTCCCATTCTTTTCTATGTGCCTCCTGGCCCATAGAAATGAATGGGAAAGTATTCCTTTATTGCGATTCGCAATTTGCTAATCGCAATTAAGGAATATTAAGAAATCGCTAAAAAATTGCGATTTTCTACATACATCCCATTTTGCAATTCTCAAATAGCGATTCTCAAAACATCGCTATTTGAGAATCGCAAATACGGATGTTGATACGTCTGCCCCTAAAAGATTGAACGAATGGGTGACCTACCGCCATTTCAAGATGGAAGGAGTACACTTCCTAAGAGATATATTACAGAAAGGGGACTGGCTAACTAGACTAGACCTAAAGGACTCATACTTGACTATACCAATTTAGCAATCCCTTTAAAAGTACCTTCAGTTTACCTGGATGGGTAAGCTGTAGCAATTTTCTGGTCTCCCTTTCTGACTCTCCTCAGCCCCCTGTTGCTTTACAAAGGTACTTTGCCCCATAGCGGTTTGGCTCAGGGCAAGAGGAGCAAGACTAATCCTATATCTAGACGATATTCTAATAATGGCCCAATCCTGGGAGATGGTCTCACCTCACCTCACACAGAGCTTACCACTAACCTCTTAAAAACTGGGGTTTTGTCATAAACAAGAAAAGATCTTGCATAATACCATAATACCATGTCAAAAAATGGAATTCTTGGGTTTTGTCATTAACACTATATGAACAGAATTGAAATTACCAAAATCTCTCAAGGAGTTGAGAAAGGTCCTACCAAGAAAGAAAGTTCCCCCGAGAGCTCTAGACAGGATCCTAGGTCTCCTGTCTTCAACAATCCAAGCGATCTACCCAGGCCCCTTACACTACCGGGCACTCTACAGACTCTTAGCAAAAGCATTGAGAACAAGTCAATCTTATTCCCAAACATTATGTCTAAACCTGGACTCCAAGAAGGAACTAGAATGGTGGCTGAAGAATGCAGAAGAGTGGAATGGCAGAGCCATTTTTGGAGAAGAACCAGAGACAGTAATAGAATCGGACGCACGTTTAACCCCTTAAGCGCTGCCGTCGGCCAACGGTCGTCGCAAGCACTACCTTGCCAGTGCTGCGCACGACCGTTGGCCGACGGGCCAGCGCTCGTTATTCGAACGTTCAGCACTGGGTGCTGAACGTTCGACGCAGCTAAGAGGTTAAAGGGAAGGGTGTCAGATGTGGTGACTCATCAACAGGAGGGCGCTGGGCAGATCAGGAGAAGGAATTGCACATCAACTGCTTAGAATTACTAGCAGGTTATTTTGCAACTGTGTTGCTTCACCAAAGACCTAATGAATTGTCCTGTGATGTTATGCGTGGACAACGTTTCTGTTGTCACATATGTCAGCATGATGGGAGGCCTGCACTACAATGGACTAGCGGACTTGGCCACGACCTTTTGGGGGTCATTGCTCAAGCAAGGGGATTTCAGTAGTGGTGGAACATATGCCTGGGTTAAACAAGGGTGTTGTGGACTGGTTCTCCTGAAACTTCAGGGACTCCAGCAATTGGAGGTTGAACAAGGGAATCTTCCTCAA
This sequence comes from Lissotriton vulgaris, assembly GCF_964263255.1. Classification (NCBI taxonomy): domain Eukaryota; kingdom Metazoa; phylum Chordata; class Amphibia; order Caudata; family Salamandridae; genus Lissotriton; species Lissotriton vulgaris. Next base: position 66,095,062 of record NC_141699.1, on the reverse strand, counting down.
TATCCAGATGAGATGGGGACCTTTCGGGGTGGACCTCTTTGCAGACAGACTGAACAACACAGCATAGATTTACCAATCCTAATCCCAACTTTCACAGAGATATTTACAGGCCCAGAAGGAGACCACACCCTCTTATAGATTAGGGACTTCTAACGCTAATGGCCTGGAGGATTTCAGGAGAGAGTCGGAAATCCCAGGCCTCGGCAGATGTTTTCAGACTCATATCGGGGAAATGGGCACCTGGCACAAGGAAAGCATATAGATTGGCCAGAGAGAAATGGGCTCGCTGGTATCTTCGACGGGATTACAACCCTCTTTCAACTGATCTAGTACATGTAATTAATTACTTATCCGGACTCTTCACATCAGTACTCTCTTATATAACAGTTAATGTTTACAGATTGGCTATTGAAGCTGGTCACAACCTTGTCAACGGAATTTCCAGAGGACAAAATCTATTCACTAAAAAAATCATGCGAAGTATGCAGGTACTAAACCCACCTTCTTCAAAATACACTGCCTTATGGGATGTTAGAGACGTCCTACAGGTCTTAGTAAATTGGGGAGAGAATTCTGACTTATCTCTAAAATGTATCTCCTATAAATGAACTGTCTTACTCTGTCTAGTATCGTTTAGGCGGGCCTCAGACGTGAGAGCCCCAGACATCACCAACAGGGCCTATCAACCTGAAGGGGGTTGCTTCTATTTGAAAAGACGCACAAAGACCATGTCAACTTCTGTTTTCTACCCTTTCTTTACACAGAATGAAAGACTTTGTGTGGTGAACTGCTGGATGGAGTATGGGAGGAGTACTGTGAATCCGAGAGGAAATACGGAGCAAGTGCTAATATCTCGTGGAATACCTCATAAAGCAGTGTCTCCCCCCACCTTAGTACGATGGGCGACAGAAGTAATGAAAGAAGCACATGTAGACATTTCAATGTTTGGCGCATATTCCCTTAGGGGTGCTTCAGCCTCCAAAGACTTTTTCCTGGGAGGAGGTTTGCAGGACATCCTTAGGGCTGCGGACTGGTCCAATGATCGCTTGTTTAATTCTTGCTCCTTCAGACCTGTAGGAAGTGCAATCGACAATGTACTAAATGAGTGAAGTAGTGTGGCTCACTGGTTAGAGGCGGCAGACCCGAGAGCAGAAGACGGCCCGGGACCAAGGTTCGATTCCCGGCGCGGCAGGTTTCTGGACCAGGGTCAGCGGACTCGATAATTCTCTCGCCCCGGTGCCCACTCTGATCAGCGATCACACTCGGCAACACTGGGCATTAGCTTGCCTCATCTTCACTAATGGCCCCACCAGACCGCCGGGGATGCCTGGTCTCACCCTGGAGATACCCATTAAGGGACCATCTCTCAGGGAAGCCAGGAAGGGTTTCGCAGCGGTCGAAGCGCCTTGGGACCCTCCGGGTAAGTAGTGCGCTATATAAATGCCAATACATTACATTACAAATGCTCTTTAAACTTGCATAATGTTAGCCCCCATGTCATGCCATCAAATTGAGATTTTTCACAGCCTGATGGGCAGAAAACCTGGATTTTATTAAAGACACGGAGGCTAAGATTATTCCTCCTCATAATCACCCCCTCTAGTGGAATCACGTTCCTGAATATCCTGATTTCTTTCTCCTTCAGAGTAAGAGACTTCTCTCTCACCGCAGAATTTTTCTTCACCTGGAAGTTAACGACATTAGGAATTATCTTGTTTGCAACCCCAAAGAAGGAAGTATACTGCTTGTGGGGGGACCTTATAACATATTATGCTGTGAGCTAGCAATAAAGGAGATTTGCATAATCTTAGACTCCGTGTATTTAGTAAAAAATCCAGATTTTCTGCCCATCAAGCTGTGAAAAATCTAAATTTTCCAGTCATCTGCCGATTTTCCTTTAATTTGCAATAAAAGCAGAGAAACCTTGCAGTCTGTTGAATAGAGTGGCAAAGTTCAAGGAAATGTGCTATAAAACTGTCAGCACATTGGTGTTTTGTCTAATCTTATGAATCTTATTAAAAAAAACTTGAAATAAATCAGGAAACTTCACTTGTTACTTAAAAGAATAGTTTGACAACTGTGATGATTTGATTTTTTTGTCCATTACTTGGTTCTTCCCGTGTGTAAAGGTTTTAATGTGTGCTTATCCTATATACGACAAAAGAAAATGTTGCAAAACAAGTAAATATCTTTCTTAAACCCCACTTTAGTGATAATTAGTTTTTTTACAGAGCCTTATAACACGCTTCAATTAAATCGTGTCATGCAATGAAAATTGTTTCGCATATTTTTATTACTGTTTATCACAAACCTATATTCGTTACAACCTTCTCATGCTTGCTGTGTAATTTTTATACTTTCTGCACCAGATTTACAAAGAATTCCGGCAACAGAGTGCAGCAATAAAAAATTATTTTTAATCACTATATTTGCCACAAAAATGTCGCAATAAATGCAATTGTGTGCCGCAAAATGTACATTTTTATACTGTAAACATTTTGAATCAATGCAGAAAAAGGGGAGTTCTGATTAGTCGTTTTCTCTTTATTTGCTCATGCCCACCCAACCCCCATTGTTCCCCTCACCTTCAGGCAGAGGGGTAGTGGCATGGGGTAACAATAGGCTGCAGGGCTCCACAGACAGGGTAAAGCCCCAGTGAGGCTGGGGAAGCAAGGGTGAGACTGCAGGGAGGTTCCACTCCAGTCCCTTTGATAGAGTGAGCTTTAGGAACCTCGTCTGGGCGCACCTGCCCTACGTAGGTTAGAAACGCATGTTTTTAGTCCGTCTGACCTACTGATAGTTACTCTGTGTGCATTCTATTCCATTATTTTTCACTTTCCCTGTGCCATTATTGAAAATAACACACTCTGGTCCTGCCTGAACTGTTAGACCAGGTCCCATCTGAAAGAAACTCAAGCAGTGGCAGACATGTTTCGGCCTAATCGCGCCTCATCAGAAAGGGGCTGCGCGTTCTGTAGTTGACTGAAGCTTGTACAGTTGCTGCCACAGCTGTTCCCTAACTAGGGAAGGCAGCCTGCACTGGTGCTGACCCTACTGTTCATCATTTGTAGGCCGCTTGCACCGACTCTGCCTGTACTGCATCCTTTCGCTGTGTTACTTAAGCTCCCATTGCTGGTCCTTTGATTGTCTTTCAGTAAAGGCTGCACTGATCTTCCTCTGTCCTAAAGAGAGAAGGTTTCTCTGACGTCTGAAGCTGTCAGTAGGGGCTGTTTGTTGTCTTATAATATTTAGATGTTGTGCAGAGCACCACTGCACTACTGTGGCAAGCAAACTTCTCCAGCTGTGACAGGTGGACGTCTGCTTGCTTGGAGAGTTGTGTGGCCGTTGCATGGCCTATGTGGGAAGTGTCGAGTGCGGTTGAGCGAACGTGATGCAATTGGTATATAGTTGTAATGTATTAGCGCCATGAAACCTTTGTTGACCGTGCGCTTTATAAGCTTCTGATAACATAACATAATGTAACTGACATAACATAACATGTATATAGAGCGATGTGAGGAATGGAGCGTGCTTCGTGCAGTATTTCAGGAATCATTGTACGGTGGGTTTGCTATCCTGCTGGGAGTGATGGTGCCACCCAGGGGAGTCAACTAAACATCCCAGAGTAGGGGTCTGTGGGAACCACCCAGGAGCATCCATGGTATTTGAAAACAGAACGGGGCATATTACCAAGCAATAGCGATAATTATCGCTATTGCTTGGTTAGCGTGAAAAAATTATCGCCGATCTGCGGCGATTTTTATCGCAAATGCGATAAAAATCGGCTGCAATGCATGAATATCGCTGAAAAGTCAGCGATATTCATGCATTAGCGAGCTAATGCTCTTAGCCATGTTATCCGCCTCCCATTGGATAACATGGCTAAGAACTGCTCAGGGCAGGTGTTAGCTTTTGGAGATATTCGCGCTTAGCGCGAATATCTCCAAAAGTTGGTAATAGGAGATAGCGATGTTAGCGACTGTTTCCAGTCGCTAACATCTTGGCACGCCCACTTTGCATGTCATTAGTGATAAATATCACTGACATGCAAAGTGGGGCCCAAGACGGTCGCTATCTCCTACTAGCTGTCGCTAACTGGTGTTAGCGACAGCTAGGTAATAGGGAGATCATTTTGTCTCAGCTTTCTTGGCTTTTAAAGCCAAAAAAGCGTAGATAAACCCCCTTGATAATATGCCCCTACATTATATGAAGCTGATAGTTTTGGCGGGAACAAGGGAGGGTGAGCACAGCTCATCAGTGGTGCAGAAGAAGTGGTGTGAGAGTTGCTGGTCCCCGCTCGAATCCAGAGAGCACCCATAAAGCAAACACAGAGGGAAGGACAAACAGGTGCACTGTGTAGACTTCCATGCAATCCATCAATGGTCTGGAAGACGCAGTGAGCGCTGCATCCTTTAAATAGAATTGCATCTCACCACATCGAGGGAACAAACAGCTCAGATGAGGTATTTTTTATCAGCGAACAATGTTGCAAGTCTTGATACAAGCTTCTAATTTGAGCTATCTTTTTTAATGCACCACTTTAAAGCCACTAGTCCGGCAAGATAGCACCTCGTCACTGTTGTCTCAAGTAAACAATGACTGTAAACGACCCCAAGTGTCTTGATCCCTTTACTATCCCTGCAATGTACTCTCCAAATAACTTTTTCCAGTGTTTTTGTGGACTTCTAAACAGTTGAAAAAATAATCAATGACCTGGTAGCATGCTCGAAGGATTATACCAGTTAATGCCAGCTTGAGAGGAATCATTTCAATTGATCCGGAAGAGCTAAGATCAGGTATAATTTTCACAGACAGATTCGACGTTAGATAACATATTAAACAAGGAAAGTGTCCTTGCCTTTATACCATACAATGCATGACTAATTGCATTACTATAACTTTCCTTTTTTTTTTTTTTGTAAATCTTTTTATTGTTATAAAAAAAAACGAAAAACAATAAGAGCGTATCAAGTGCAATGCAGTCCAAAACATACAAGGAATCAAACAATTGAAAGGTTGCAATATCGGCAGCCGTTGAAGCAGGACACCGAGACTCTAACACACATTTGAAGAATCAGGATTATAAAACTAGCTGAGTTAGCCTATATCAGTGCGTGCTGCCCAAAGGCCCCTCCACCCACAAAATCAGGATATCAATGATCATTGCACCCTCGATACTAAAATCGTAAACAGGAGAAAGTACAGACACTTGTATGCAAAAATGGACAAATCAAAATAATAGAGCTCTCATTGGCACCTTAATACTGAAAACAGAGTCAGGATATCCAGTAAGTAAAGAAAGAAAATAAAATTAAAAAACGCAACACGCGCAACACCCCACCTCCCACCCTGCACCCCTGCATGTAGCTTACGCCTGACCCCAACTAGCAGTGTGCCTGTCGCCCCATCTAATCTACAAATACTAAAAGAAGTTAGTGGAGGAGGGCCATTCGTACAGGCTCCTGGCCTCTCCCCCCCGCTAGTTCTAAGCCTCCCCCTGTTACGGATATTATCATTTCATATCAAGCGAAAATCGGGGGATACATTACTCGCCTACACTGCCTCCCGGTACCAACATCATAGAGTGAATCCCACACTGCCACCATTTGATAAAAGTCTTGAAACGATAGGCCGTTCTCAGCCTTGACCCGCTCGATCAGGTACACGAATGTTCTTCAACCGAACCGCCGCCATCTTGAAAAATTCGAAAGAACAGTAGCGAGCTGGAAATAGCTGGGCTTTCTCAGTCTCATTGTCACTGGGTCCCATCTGTGTCGATAAGAACCACTGATGTTGTTTAAAGTCCAGGTGCACTGAGTTCAGAAAGGGAGAAAGGGCCACCCTGTCGAGCCACTCCTGAGGCATCACATGAGTCATCAGATACTTTGCCTGGTGCGATTTACCCTCAGTCGATAATAATATTGTGAGCATTGACACGACCGGACCTCCAATACACGGGCATTAGCTAATTTGCAATCAAGGGTCTCTCGCATCACTCGTTTTATGGGGTTGCTGGCCGCCATCAGTCTGGGTGGTGTGGATGTTGTTACTTCCGCAGTGTCATTGAATTGAACAAAAGCTTTGTCACTATTTCCCAGTCCAAAAGCCACAGCGTCCAATTTGTGCTCCAAGGCTTGGGCTTTCCAATTCAGGAAGAGATGAAGACCCTCGATCGCCCCCATTATAGCCCCAAGCGTAGGTTCAACCATGGTCAGCACTATTTGGTCCCCCTCGATAGGGAAATCCTGGTCCTGTCTCGGAGATCCCTTAGATAGGGTATGTCGCCTCAGGTCATCCGTTCGAATTTTCCGCGTTTCGTTCACGGTCTATCCTTGGGCCCTTGGGGATAGACCCAGTAGAATCAGAAGCGAAGACACACGTTCCAACCCCTTTGCATGCAAGGACATTGCAGAGCTGTCTTCAGGATATGCCCGAAACCATCGGGTCGCAGTTTAGACGGTACCAAGCCGCTTATATCCCGGGCTCTGACAACCAATCATTCAGCTCGCATCCGCAGTGTCATTGAAGTGCCCTCCTTCGGCGCTAATCCAAACGGATGTTTGATGGTGAAATCGGACAAAATTTACTTCCATTCCGGTGTACCGACCCCTCCCAAACTCCTATGGCCGATGTTGTTCAACTAGAAGCCGGCTGCATTCTTACTCGAGGCCCCGGCTTCAATGCTGATGTAGGCCGCAAACTTCAAGGCGCGTTTCTATGTTCTCGAAGCAGGTGGAACTTTCGGGGTCACACGGTGTAGCGTTATTTCGTTTCGTCTACCCGGGAGAGTTGCATAGGCACAGGATAACTGGCAGGATCTTGTAGCAGGATGAGAAGGTCTGCGGAGCCGGGAGCCTAAGCGGCCATCTTGGTCACCAGCTTGGCTCCTCCTCCAACTTTCCTTTTGCACTTCTGCTTTATTTGAAGAAACTTTCCTGTGTTTCTCAACTAAGCGAACTCACTCGATTTGAACTTAAAATCAATACAATATGGGGGAAATCACCACATTAGTGAAAGACCCTAAGATATGCTCCAATTCGCTTCCTAATTACACAATTGTGGCAAACACTGTTCCTCACACTAACATCATGCACCCTGACCCCTCTCGATGTATCTTCTTGCCGACTACCCCCTCCAGCCAGCGCCACCTCAAGCCTAGACTAATGGATCATCGCGGCTGGAAGCGTAAGCGTTGAGTAAGACATACAACAATGCTCTCAGTCAATCCTGATATTCTAAGATTCCTACAATTCCAGGCACAAGTAGGACCCCTCCAACTAATCCCCCCAGGCCACCCACCCAGCTCACTACCACCCAACCAGAACAATCTCAACCGAGAACATCACCCAAGACCAATTGCATGCTCTTAAACTGTAGGTCGGCAGTCAAGCGTGCCACTGAAATAGCGGAAACTATCCTATTACATGAAATTGGCATCTGTTTTCTGACTGAATCCTTGTTAAATGACCACTCATCCCCTATTATAGATCTCGTCACTCCACTGGGCTTCTCAATCATTCGTGGCGACTACAAGGGCCATACTGGCGGTGGAATAGTTATCATACACAGCAATTACCTTATGCCTAAAACCCTTCCGTTCTATTGAATACTCTACCTTTGAATACCTAGGAGTTGAACTCTCCTCCAAAGGCTTCAATCCTATCAAATTCCTCACCATGTACCACCCCAGGTGAAAAACAACAATTTTTTGAGGATTTAACAGACTTAATAATGCAAAACCCCCTGAAGGACACCACAAACATTATGCTGGGTGACCTAAACCTGCACTTGAACAATGCTGACGATACAATGATACAAGCTCTAAACATCCTCTTTGAAACAAGGGGTCTCAAAGAATACTGCAAAGAGGTAAACTCACAATGAGGGCTCTACCTCAACACAATCATTGCGAACCATAATACAGCATCCCTCAAACCTATCTGACCCACTGACTGGTAGATTTCCACCTAATTCTATTTGAACTCAATGGCAACCACCTAAAGCAACCGACCTAAACTAATTGTCCCAAGCCCTACGCGATGAATATTCACTAAACCCCCAAATCAGTGTTAGAATCCCTAATCAGTTCCCAAATTCTACCTCCGCTCGACCTTATTTCTGCCAATGATCTTACCTCCAACTACAATATGAAAATGGCAGAAATTGTTGACACTGTCACCCCACTAAAACTCAAGAAGTTGAGAAACAGCCCCTTCACATCCTGGTTCAATAAAACCTAAATATAGAGAGAACTCAACTTTGGTTAACAGACAGAACTTGGAGACAATACTCCTCACTGACACACCTTTCTGTCCTCCAAGCTGAACTCCTAAAATACAGGAAACATGTCTACAGATAGAAATCCTCTTTCTTTCTATCACAACTTGAATGCTCAAGAAATAGACATAAATACCTCTTTGACATTATTAAATAACAAACCTCCACGTTCTCAGTGCCCAACCACATTCCAAAGATGGTCCACCTATCAAAGATGGGCCGCCCCTCTTCCTCACCTCTGACAAAAGATGGTCTCCCAAAACCCATCCTCTCAGACGGCCAGAATGCCTACAACAATCACATACAATTGAAAAATATTGGAACCTAGACAAAAAAAAAGCAATGGAACCTGGACCAAGTTTGAAAATATCTCTGAAGAAGAGGTCATCAAGATACTTGCTTCCATGAAACCAACATCACACTTGTCTGATCCTCTTCCTTCCCCTCTGGTCAAAAATCTCAGCCACATCATATCCCCGACATGGACTAAAATCATTAACGCCTCCTTAGCCAACAGCTCAATGCCGGCCTCTCTTAAACTCGGCCATGTCACGTTCTCATCAAAAAGCCAGACGCTGACACAAATTACTTCAATAACTTCAGACCTATAACCAACCTCCCTCTCCTTGCCAAAACTATTGAAAAGTGTGTGCTATCACAACTTAACAACCACATTCAAATATTCAGCCTCCACAACACCTTCCAATCTTGGTTCAGGAAAGGGTGTGGTACGGAGACTGCAATCCTTCACATAATTGAACACATCCACAGACGCCTATGATGATGAGGCCTGCCTCCTAATTCTCCTAGACCTCTCAGCGGCTTTTGATACGGTTAACCACAATATTCTCCCAATGTGCGGTCATCAACATAACTGTCCTAAAGTGGTATGCCTCATACCTCAGCCAACGATCTCACCTCGTTAAGTTAAACAATGCCACCTCACAAGCAATAACAGTTCCACAAGGAGTCTCCCAACCTCTACATGGAATCCCTTGCAGTCATCTTGAAAGAGGCCAGAATTGTGTACCGTCTCTATGCAGACAACAACCAACTCCACATCAAAGTATCGTCATCTAAAAATATCCAGATCCTGAACAGCACTCTCAGCAGGGTACAATCCTGGCTGTCCAACAACCACTTAAAGCTCTACCCCAGCAAACCCAAACGCCTCGTCACTCACCCAAAATCAAAGTCACATCCTATCCATAATTGGCTTGGCAGCCTCGATGCATTAAGCTACAAACTATCTATCCCCAGCTCTGTAAAGTCTTCAGGGATTAAACTCGACCAAACGCGAGCATGAGGGTCAAATCAATGCCGCAGCAAAAAGTGCCTTATACACTCTGAAATACCTAAAAAACTAAACCCAAACCCTTCATTCCCCCAGAAGATCTAACAACTGCAGTATCATCTTTTGTCCTCTCTATGCTGGACTAAGTAGTCTTTTCTCAGGGGAGAGATGTTATGATCACATCACTCCCATGCTTCAGAAACTCAACTGGCTTCCAATTGAAGCACATTCAAGACAGGCCGCATAACCAACACAGTATTTACAAAGAGAAACCAAACTCCCTCATAAACAAACTATCAAAAGTCAGTCAAACACTTTACTCTTGATTCCTCCTAAATTCAAGAAAGAAAAATCTCTTGCCCATTCCTTCTCTGGGATGTACCTAGAATTTGGAATGCTGTTCCCCAGGATCTATGTGACAATGAGACATTCCTATGCTGCAGGAAAAAACATATATTATTCCTTCTCAACCCCTGAATCCACCCACCTGAGATAATGGGTTTGATGCTGTGCGCTTTGCCTCCCACTACTGAAATACCTGAGCATCTTTACCTCTGGAAATAATTGAACATTTTTTGCAGTTTTTATTTTTTATTACTATCCTGTATGCATACTACTATTCTTGTGTATACCTTGTAAAGTGATGTCTGTTCAACCCTTATAAAGTGCTCTGATACCAGCGGGTCAAGTTTGTGCTACAGAAAACTCTAAAAATAAATAAAATGAAATAAAAAATCATACATTGCTGCTGCCTGTGCTGTACATGTTCTGTGTGTGAAGGAAGCTTGTGTTCTTGCTTTATCTTTGCGGGAATGTACGTTTGTGTATATGTGAGACGCATGCATTGTAGCTGCCTATGATTTATTTATTTATTTAGAAACTTTTTTATAGCTTTATAGAGGGATGCAACACATATGGGAAGGGGCAACCAAGGCAGAATCATAGCAATAGACAAAAATAGCATAGTTACGTGATGACATGATAGACAAAAATAGCAATAGCTACTTGAAGACATGATAGACAAAATAGCAATAGCTACTTGAAGACATGATAGACAAAATAGCAATAGTTACGAAATGACATGATAGACAAAAATAGCAATAGTTACGTGATGACATGATAGACAAAAATAGCAATAGTTACGTGATGACATGATAGACAAAAATAGCAATAGTTACGTGATGACATGATAGACAAAATAGCAATAGTTACGAGATGACATGATAGACAAAAATAGCAATAGTTACGTGATGACATGATAGATAAAAATAGCAATAGCTACTTGAAGACATGATAGACAAAATAGCAATAGCTACTTGAAGACATGATAGACAAAATAGCAATAGTTACGAAATGACATAATAGACAAAAATAGCAATAGTTACGTGATGACATGATAGACAAAAATAGCAATAGTTACGTGATGACATGATAGACAAAAATAGCAATAGTTACGTGATGACATGATAGACAAAAATAGCAATAGCTACTTGAAGACATGATAGACAAAATAGCAATAGTTACGACTCGTAACTATTGCTATTTTGTCTATCATGTCTTCAAGTAGCTATTGCTATTTTTGTCTATCATGTCATCTCGTAACTTACGAGATGACATGATAGACAAAAATAGCAATAGTTACGTGATGACATGATAGATAAAAATAGCAATAGCTACTTGAAGACATGATAGACAAAATAGCAATAGCTACTTGAAGACATGATAGACAAAATAGCAATAGTTACGAAATGACATGATAGACAAAAATAGCAATAGTTACGTGATGACATGATAGACAAAAATAGCAATAGTTACGTGATGACATGATAGACAAAAATAGCAATAGTTACGTGATGACATGATAGACAAAAATAGCAATAGCTACTTGAAGACATGATAGACAAAATAGCAATAGTTACGTGATGACATGATAGACAAAAATAGCAATAGTTACGTGATGACATGATAGATAAAAATAGCAATAGCTACTTGAAGACATGATAGACAAAATAGCAATAGTTACGAGATGACATGATAGACAAAAATAGCAATAGTTACGTGATGACATGATAGACAAAAATAGCAATAATTACGTGATGACATGATAGACAAAAATAGCAATAGTTACGTGATGACATGATAGACAAAAATAGCAATAGTGACGTGACGACATGATAGACAAAAATAGCAATAGTTACGAGACGACATGATAGACAAAAATAGCAATAGTTACGTGAAGACATGATAGACAAAAATAGCAATAGTTACGTGACGACATGATAGACAAAAATAGCAATAGTTACGAGACGACATGATAGACAAAAATAGCAATAGTTACGTGAAGACATGATAGACAAAAATAGCAATAGTTACGTGAAGACATGATAGACAAAATAGCAATAGTTACGAGATGACATGATAGACAAAAATAGCAATAGTTACGTGATGACATGATAGACAAAAATAGCAATAGTTACGTGACGACATGATAGACAAAAATAGCAATAGTTACGTGAAGACATGATAGACAAAAATAGCAATAGTTACGTGAAGACATGATAGACAAAAATAGCAATAGTTACGTGAAGACATGATAGACAAAAATAGCAACAGTTACATGAAGGCATGATAGACAAAATAGCAATAGTTACGAGATGACATGATAAACAAAAATAGCAATAGTTACGTGACGACATGATAGGCAAAAATAGCAATATTTACATAATGACGTAATAGCGGGCTAAATAATTGGCCAGTAGGATAAGGCAAGAAAGTCATCAGCGTGATAGTATATGAGGTGATTCAGGACCCCTACTGGATTAGGGCAGGTAGGTATTCTTCAGTAACGATTTAATTTCCTTTTTGAAGGATATTGTTGATGGAATCAGTCTCATTTCCGTTGGAAGGGCGTTCCCGATTCGTGGGGCGATTCCTGAGAAGGAACGGTTATAGGTTTAAAAAAAAATAATTCTTTGGTTTAAGTAAGAGGGTGCTAGAGCTCATGGAGGTACGGGCACCACCCAACAAGTCACGTTTTTTTGCAAGGTAGAGGGGTGTTGAACTGAAGGGCTTTGTGGGTCATGCAGACAAGCTTAAGGTGTATCCTTGCTTCGAACGGTAACCAGTTGAGTGTTTCCAGGTTCGGGGAGATGTGATTGTACTTCTTGGAGCCTGTGACAAGCCTGGCGGCCGCATTGAATGAAGCTCTGAGAGGGGCCAGTCTGTACTTAGGCAGACCGCAGAGTGTTGCACTGCCATATTTCAGTTGTGAGATAACTAATGCTTGTACTGCGGACTTGAGGTCATCAGGGGGGAAGGAAAGGTTTTAGTTTCCTTAGGATGCTCAGTTTGAAGTTTGCTGCTTTGGTAGAAGCACTAATGTGATCCTGCATGCTCAGGTTCCTATCCAGCACTATACCCAAGGATTTCGTAGCGTCTATGATATGTGGTGTGCAGTTGTGAGCAGACAGATTTTTCATGTATTCGTCAATGATGGGTGCTTGCTTGTGTGGGGAAATAAGGAGAAATTCTGTCTTGAGGGTTTTTAGTTTGAGATGGTTGAAGGTAAGCCAGTTCAGGGTTTGGTTGAAGGTTCTGTTGAGTGACTTGATGTCATCTGGCTAGGAGAATTTCATGTACAGCTGGGTGTCGTCTGCATACATGTGGTATTGGATGGTAGATGCTTTGAGGATTTCGGTGAGGGGTTCAATGAATAGGTTAAAAAGAGTGGGTGATAACGAGGAGCCTTGGGCCACTCCCAGCGTGCAGGGACTGGGATGAGAAAGGGATTACTTGGATTTAATTCTCTGTGTTCTATTGCGGAGAAAGGAGGCAAACCATTTTAGTACTGCAGCAGACGGCCCCATCCTATGTTCCAGAAGGCTCAGGAGGTTGTCATGTTTGACCGTATCGAAGGCTAATGAGAGGTTGAGTAGGATTACTAGGCAGGATTCGTTTCGGTTAAGTAGGGTAAGTACGTCATCAGATATGTGAGTGATGGCTGTTTCGGTGCTGTGGCCTTGACGGAAGCCCTACTGAAATTGATCTAGTAGCTGGAATTCGTCAACGTGGTTATATAGTTGTATCTCTACACATTTTTCACAGAGTTTTGCCAGAGTATGGGTGTTAGTGATTGTTTGGAAGTTATTTAGATCATCAGGGCCCGCTGTAGGTTTCTTGAGGATGGGGAGAACTAGCCCGGACTTTAGGCAGTCAGGGACCTCATCTTGAAGTAGGGAAGCATTAACGATCTTGGTCCGGAGCAAAACTAGAGACCTTATTATTTCTTTAAAGGAAGTGTCAATGAAGGTTGAGAATTGATTCCAATGCGCATTGCTTTTACGGGGTGGTAGGTAAGAAGAGGGGACTGGGGAGTTAGGTGCGAATCTGGTGAGGAAGATAATTCGACCAAGGCAGATCTTAGATCAGATTCTATTTTGTTGGATTTTTCAATGTAGAAGGCAGCAAAGTCCTCGCAATTAGGTTGGGGAATGGCGGTGGTTGTCGATTGAATGGGTGTGTTGTTGGGTTGCCGATTGATCAGTTCAAACAACATTTTGGGGCGGTTTCTAGCTTTGCCTAGTTGGCTTCTGAAGAAGGTCACTTTTGCAATTCTGATGTGTTTGTTGTAAAGACTCCTTCGTGCTCTCAGAATTTTGAGGAGTTCAGCAGATGGAGAGAATCTCCAAGCTCTGATGTTCCTAAGCTTGCACTGCTGACATTCATGCCGTTCTTGTTCTATGTGTGACTGAAGCTTACACTGCTAACATTCAAACCGCTCTTGTTCTGTGTGTGACTGAAGCTTGCACTGCTAACATTCACACCGTTCTTGTTCTGTGTGTGACTGAACCTTGCACTGCTGACATTCATGCCGTTCTTGTTCTGTGTGTGACTGAAGCTTGAACTGCTGACATTCACGCCGTTCTTGTTCTATGTGTGGCTGAAGCTTGCACTTCTAACATTCACACCGCTCTTGTTCTGTGTGTGACTGAACCTTGCACTGCTAACATTCACGCTGCTCTTGTTCTGTGTGTGACTGAAGCTTGCACTGCTGACATTCACGCCGCTCTTGTTCTGTGGGTGACTGAAGCTTGCACTGCTGACATTCATTCTGTTCTTGTTCTGTGTGTGACTGAAGCTTGCACTGCTGACATTCATTCTGTTCTTGTTCTATGTGTGACTGAAGCTGCACTGCTAACATTCACGCCGCTCTTGTTCTGTGTGTGACTGAAGCTTGCACTGCTGACATTCACGCCGCTCTTGTTCTGTGGGTGACTGAAGCTTGCACTGCTGACATTCATTCTGTTCTTGTTCTATGTGTGACTGAAGCTGCACTGCTAACATTCACGCCGCTCTTGTTCTGTGTGTGACTGAAGCTTGAACTGCTGACATTCACGCCGCTCTTGTTCTGTGTGTGACTGAAGCTTGCACTGCTGACATTCACGCCGCTCTTGTTCTGTGTGTGACTGAAGCTTGCACTGCTGACATTCATTCTGTTCTTGTTCTATGTGTGGCTGAAGCTTGCACTTCTAACGTTCACACCGTTCTTGTTCTATGTGTGTCTGAAGCTTGCACTGCTGCACAGGATCAATGTACGGAAATCCATCCCTGCTGCTCCGCAGGCTGTACCTGTGAGCAGTGGTGTTAGGCGAAATGATGTCCCCCCCACAACCAGAATATGATATGGGGCCAGGAGTCTCCCATATCTCATAGATATTCGATGGCCTTGGGCCGAATGGGGACCCACTTGAAGCGGTGGGGTCCCCTGGAGAGTTGGCATCCCTCTGCACCACAGGGGTCTCTGAACCCTGGATTTGGGCCCACTCTTGTGGTACTTTGGGGTCCCTCACAGGAGTGTAGTGACAATCTGGGGCTCAAATAAGTATGAATACCCGGCGTATGACAACCTACACTAGATGTGTATAGAATGGCTGATGATACCTACATTTTTATTATCTTGTAGTTCTATCATAACATTTCCAATGAAAAAGGTGGTTTATAAAAACAAAAGTACAACAGCCCAGCTGAGAAGAGCTTGTATCGTTACAGTAAGAGTATGTCCCCCCTGCTCAAAAGTACTGAAGCCCCCATTAAAACTGTTGCTGCCCTGCTGAGAAGTCCTGAGAAGGACCCATTTATCCCACAGCTGTCCCTCTGAGAAAGGTTGGTGCAGTTCAAGGAAATGTACAGCAGCCCTTCTAACAAACAGGACTATGCCAGTACTATGCCATTCAACACCCAGCATGCCTGCTGACAAGTGCCTGCGCAGTCCCAAAAAACAGCTCTTCTGAGAGGCGCTGTCACTGTCCTTCTCCTCCTACAGCACACCTGCTGGAAGGAGGCAGTACTGTCCCAGAACATGTATAGCAGATTTGATGGCAAGGACCAGTACTACCTCATTCAACACAGCAGTCCAGCTGACACGTAGCATCACTGGCCCCTGGGAAAAGAGGGCACGTGCCGGCACGTAGTGTAGCTGCCAAGTATCCCGGGTCCGTGCATAACTAGCTGCTCCAGTCCACGCTTTTTCCCTTACAATTCTGGAACTCGTAGTCCTGATTTTATTAAGGGATTTAAAAAGACTACAAGTCCCAGGATGCAAAGAAAAAGTGGAGAAGTGTGGCTCACTGGTTAGAGTAGGCAGACCCTGAAGCAGAGGTCAGACCCGGGACCAGGGTTCGATTCCCGACGCGGCAGGGTCTTGAGCTCAAATGTCCACGGACTCGACAATTCTCGCTTGGGTGCCTGCTCGAATCACGGGTTCACACTCTGCAACTCTGGGCATTAAGCTTGCTTAATCACCACAACGCCCCCCCCGCGGCGGGATGCCTGGCTTTCACCTTGGGGATGCCCTGTAGGGGCTATCTCACAGGGAAAAGCCAGGACGGGTTCCCAAGGCAAGCGCTGAGATACCTCCCCAGGTGATCGAGCGCTATATAAGAACATACAAAAAAAAAAACCACGCTCCTGAAGCAAGTGGCCTTACAGAAACTGGGAGGTTGGCGTCTATGACAAAAGCTGCATGTATACACCAACTCCCCTGATGTGTAATATATGTTTCTTTCTTAACAGAGGTGGCCAAGATCCTGCCGGATACTTTCAAAAGGGACTTCAAGGACCCCTGGAGAAGACCCCACATGCTGCTGCAGGACATGGAAGCAAGGTACGTGAGAGACCAGTGGAAGATGGAGGCCTGGGGGATCTGAAACCATAACCTGATCAACCTATGGTGCATTGACCTGACATGCCATCAGCTCTGATAGGCCGGTGGGGCTTGTGTAGAATCAGTCAAATACCAGCCTTTATCTCAACCCTACAGGGTAATCGCCTGTGTCCACCTAGACATGTCTGGGGCCCCAGGGAGATGGGTTGGTGCGTTAAGCACTTGCAGCTGCTATGCAAGTTATAAATGTAAACCCCGCTGGGCCCACTCAGCCCTTCATACTTTTGCGTCCATGGGATAGATTTACAAGCCCCTTGCGTCACATTCACACTGCTGTAAAAAATGCTGCAAGTTTACAACTTGACGCATCTATGGAGATGCGTCACGTTGTAAAGCCCTGTGTGACATTATACCTCTGACAGGTATAATGTACGCAGGGTAGGCGTTCCCACGCAGGAAAGCCTTGTAAAAGTGACGTATTGAAATCTACAAGATTTCACTGCGTGACTTTTAGGACGCCAATGCCTCAAAACCTTACGCTTGCTTGGAGCAGGTGTAAGGAGTGACTCAGTGTATTGGAAATAGGCCACCACACGCATTGCTGTAGTTGAATTGTGCTTGCGACACGACTCCAGCAATGCGTGACTTTTCCACCAACAGATGCGTCAGAATTTCTGACGCATATGTCAATCCTTGTCCATATACGGTGGCGCAAGGGTTTTTCACTCAGGTGCAGGGAAAGTGACTCATCTATATAGATGCATCAGTTTCTTGTAAAACTGCCCCCATATATTTAGTAACATTTAATTGGGTAATGCTAACATCTACCCTTCATAGAGCTATAAGACAGCGTGTTCTACATTAAACAAATAAGAGCAAAGGCTGTGGGACTCGTCTTTAAAAAGGCAACTGGCAATCTACTGGCTTTTCTAGTGCTTGTTTGTTATGGCACTAGCAAATTAGAAAAAAGGCTTTGGCAAAGCCAATACGTCTCGCCTTTGGCAACTGTATGCTTTGCAAGTGGTCTTTAGCAATGCTTGTACAGTGCTGTGCACCATTTTTTTATTTTAAATATATTTTTATTGCAGGAATTAGTAAATCGTTACAGTATCGACCAGCTCTGTATCATAAGCAGTATCAACAGTAGAAAACCCCTTGGCCCCCCACCTTCAATCCCAAACACAGCCATCCGGCCCACAACCCTGGGGTCGGGCGGCGAAAAAAGGGGGGTCCGTAGGATGCTTGAGCTGGTCCGGATGATACACTGTCCGTCATCTGCTTTTCTAAACAAGCCTATAAACCCAAAAGAAAGGAAAGAAAACCCCCACCCACAAAATACTAAGCAAAGAAACCCCACCCCACCCCACCACCAGCGCTAGGGAGCCACCTATATAGGATCTGCCTTGGGACCCACGGGGAAAGCAATAGGACCATCAGTACAATCGTTTACTGGGACTCGGGGCGAGTCGCTTCTTCACTTTCCGAGTCGCTGGGGGCACAATAATCCCTGAGGGCCTGAACCAACATTTCCCATTCCAACGCGGCCTCCTGCGCCTTCTCATTACGCTGCCTCCAAGCTAGTTGATACCTCAGCGCGCTCTCCCCCGCCGCCCATTTCAAAAGCTCACTGTGCCATCTGCTGCCTGTCGGACCAACCCGTGCCTTCCAGTTCCTGGTCACCTCTCGCTTAGCCAGGAGGAGCCCTAGGTCGATAAATTTACTAGAAATTTTATTTCTGGGGGTATGGGGGAACCAGTGCAGCAGCCCCACCGCCGCATCGAATGACAAGGCTCTCCCCGTCACCTCCTCCAGGGTCGTCTCCACTTCCCGCCAGTAAGATGACAGACCTGGACAGGCCCATAACATATGTAGGAGGTCCGCTTCCGGCGCCGGACACCTAGGGCATGCCGCCGAATTCGTGGCAAAATATCGCCGGATTTTCACCGGAGTTAGGTACGCTCTATGGAGAACGTAACAGTGCACCAGCTGGAAACGGGCGTTGCGAGTGCCCTTCCAGGCTCGTCTCACCAACTGGGACCAAGTCGTCTCTGGGATCTCCCTACCAATGTCCTCCTCCCAGCGGTGTCTGAGAGTGGTGAGAGGGGCTAACCCTTCGTTGATCAACCTGCCGTAGAGGCAAGTGACCGCCTTCACCGTGCCCGCCGACATCATCACATACTGACACACCTGAGATAAGGGGGGTTCCTCCTGCCCGTTCTTCCAGTGGGCCTGGATCGCTCTCGTAATGGCCGAGTGTAGCAGAAAGTCACCACGGGGGATCTCGAAGCGGTCAATAAGATCTTGAAAGGATAAGAGCGCTCCGTCCTCGTATAAATCCCCAACCAGCTGTAAGCCGGCATCCTCCCAGGCCGCCAAGCGCGACCAATCCCCGCCGTGGGGGAGGGCCGTCAACATCCCCAACGGTATTTCAGGCGCGTACGGGATCCTCAATTGGCCCCGGGCGTGGGCCCGGTTCCAACACAGGCGGATAGTCCGCTCCTCCATCGACAAGTCCCGAAGGGCCAGTCGCTGTCGCAGCGCTATAAAGGATAGAACATGCCTTGCCATGCCCGTTCCCCTCCCATCCTCCGGGCCCCGGAATTCCCTGGCGACCTCCTGGGTGAAGGTCTGGAGCTGTGCCGCCAGATAGTACTTTTCGAAGTCCGGCACCGCGAGCCCCCCCTCGTCTTTCGGTCTCATCAGGGTCTTGAGGGCCACCCGCCGGCGGCCCGATCCCCAGAGGAATCCGACCACCATGGAGCGTAGCAGTTGAAACGTGGCCGGTGGGACCCAGATCGGTAGAGTCCGGAAATAGTACAATAGCCGAGGAAGCGCCACCATTTTAAGCAGGGCGATCCGTCCCGCCACCGAAAGCGGCAGCGTGGCCCAAAAGGCCATGCAGCCTCGGAGTGCCCGAATGCTGCGGGCAATGTTCCCATCTAGGAGGTCAGGTTGGTCGTGATAGACAAACACCCCAAGGTACTTAAAGCAGTCGGGTTCCCACCTAATCTCCCTACTTAGAGCAGGGGCAGGAGTGCCCCTGCGCACCGGAAAAAGACAGGTCTTGGGCCAATTCACACGGAGCCCCGAGACCTCCCCGAACTCCGTAAGCGCCTCCGCCGCTCCACGTAAAGCGTCGATCGGGTCCTCCAGGAAGAGCAACAGGTCATCCGCATACAGTGAAACATAATGCGGGCCCGCAGGTGTCCACAAGCCCGTATAATGGACTCCCGATCGAAGATGCAGCGCGAGTGGCTCCACCGCCAGCGCAAAGAGAAGTGGGGACAGCGAACACCCCTGCCGCGTGCCTCGTTCTACCGGATACTGCGAGGAGATCAGCGGTCCCGCCCGGACCCTGGCCGACGCGGAGGCATATAGAACCGTGGTCCACCTGATAAAGCCCTCTCCGAGGCCGAATCTCCGCAGTACCGCGCAGAGGTAATCCCACTCCAGGCTATCAAAAGCCTTCTCTAAATCCACCGACAGGACAACCGGGGATGGGGCATCCACAAAAGGTTCCCCTAGCAAACGGACCAACCTGCGGATATTCATAGTCGTGTTCCGTCGTGGGATGAAACCAGCTTGGTCCACATGTACTAGGGAACTCATGTGTCCCAGCAGCCTCAAGGCCAGGATGCTGCTCAATATTTTATAGTCCACCGTCAGCATCGATAGAGGACGGTAAGACCCCGGGTCGGATGAGTCGCGGCCTGGCTTCAGGAGAGGAACCACCAACGCCTCACACATCGAGCTCGGGAGTCGCCCCAGCCTCTTCGCCTCCCTGTAGACCACCAATAGCCGAGGGGCTAGGAGGTCAGCGTAAGCTGCATAAAACTCTACCGGCAGGCCATCTAGGCCCGGGGTCTTGTTTCTCGCCATCCGTTTGATGGCCCCACGGATCTCTCCCAACTCAATGTCGGATCCCAGGGCTTTTGCCACCTCCTGCTCCACCGTGCAGAGCTCCAGTGGACGTAAATAATCCTCAAGTCGGTCAGGGTCTCGAGTGGAGCGACTACGGTATAGACATTCGTAATAATGCCGGAAGCAGCTAAGAATCTCGGGTTGGGTGTGCACCTCGGTGCCGTCCGCCTGTCGCATACTCGTCGTCGATTGGGATTGGCGCGTAGGGTTCGCCAACCACGCCAACAACGCGCTCGATCTGTCCCCCTCTGCAATGGATCGGACCGTGTAGGCCTTATAGTCAAAACAGCGGAGCCGTTCGACCTCTGCCGCCACCTTTTCCCTCGCCTCCGCCGTTGGTACTTGCAATTCCGGGTGCCCGGGGCGCCGAAGTTCAAGCTCGCGGAGTTTCCGATCCGCTGCATCTAAGTCAGCCAGGATAACCCGCCTCATGCCCACCTTTTTAGAGATACAGTAACCCCTAACCACTACCTTAAAAGCATCCCACTCTAACGCTCTGGTACTCGCGGTGCCGCCGTTGGACGCAAAAAATTCCACCACCTTGTCCCCCAGGTCCGCCCTGAAAACACTGTCCTCAAGGGTCTCGGGTTGCAGCTTCCAGGTGGGCACCGCCGGCCTCCCGGGGAACCAGCGAAGGTCCAGCAGGAGGGGGTTATGGTCCGAGATGGTCCTGGATAAGTACTCGGATCGGAGCGCCGCCGAGACCAGTTCGGGCGACCCCAGGAAGCCATCGAGTCTGACATGTAGCTCATGAAGGCTCGAGAAATATGAATAATCCCGAGCTGCGGGGTGATGCGCTCTCCAGATGTCCGTCAAACCCCAGCGAGTCTGCCAATCCTGGCGACCCTTAGCTGTGCGACGAACCGGAGAATCGGGAAGCGGTGGATGCGAGCGATCAATGTCTACGTCTACTAGGGAATTGAAGTCTCCGCCAAGCAGAAGGGGCCCGGAGAAGAAGTGGGCCAACGAGCCCGATAACCTGGAAAGGAAGGCAGTCTGGTCCACGTTAGGAGCATACACACAGCAAACGTTCAAGTCCCTCCCTCCCAGTGTTCCCGAGATGGCCACGTAACGCCCCTCTGGAAGTCTCCGCCAAGCAGAAGGGGCCCGGAGAAGAAGTGGGCCAACGAGCCCGATAACCTGGAAAGGAAGGCAGTCTGGTCCACGTTAGGAGCATACACACAGCAAACGTTCAAGTCCCTCCCTCCCAGTGTTCCCGAGATGGCCACGTAACGCCCCTCTGGATCTACCACTGTTTTCGTGACCTGGAAGGGGACCCCCGCCCTGATCCATATTAGCGCCCCTCTGGCATAAGCGGAGTACGAGGTGGAGAAGACCTGCCCCCGCCATCTACGCTGTAGCGCCGCCCCTTCCGCCTTGTTCAGATGAGTTTCCTGCAGCAGCGCCATTTGCACTCCCCTACGCACTAAGTAAGCGTGGACCTTGTGGCGCCTGGACATAGTATGAAGCCCCCTTACGTTCCAAGTGACACATTTCAAATTAGCAACATCAGCCATTGTCCCATAAAGTTCTCGCACAGTCTCCCCATCCGGGTCCCCACAATAGAAAAACATCATTCTTCCCAGCGCTGATGGCGGCCATTTCCCCCAACCAAAACCAAACCACCCAAGAACGAACCAAACCCTCACCCACCCGCCCCAGAACAGGACCCAAACTATGCCATCCAGATCCCATCCAAACCTCGCCTTCCAGCAACCCAGTAACCCCAACTAATCCCACGGTCGCCACCGTGGGAAGGCCTTAAGGGCCAGGTGCGGGCTGGGCGGAGGCAGTGGGCCCTCGACGCTTAGGCCACCAGGACCACTGCAAGCCCTAAACAGTGTCGACAACCTCTCCCGGGGCAGAAGCAGGGCCCCCCCCCCCCCTCGTTGTCAGCAACTTATAGACGGCAACCGCCTCCCCCCTGCCGGGCCCCCACCCAAAAGAAGGCAGCAAACCCCGTTACCCTTGTCCATCCAAAAGGTCCTCCACCGATTTCGGTGTGATCACCGGAGTATGGGCACTATCAGTTACTGAGTCCTCCGAGTCCGATGGTGCCACCTCTTCACCCGGGTGTTCCTCCTCCTCGATGGCTTCGTCCCGGGCACCCGACAACTCCGACAACACTTCCAGCACTCCCCTCCGCTCCGATGATGTCTCCGCAGTGGAGGGCCCACCCGTGCGGCCACGGCGATTCCTGATCCTCCTGGATCGCCGCCTCTGTTCTGGCTCATCTGCCTGTTGGGACGACGAGCCGAAACCATCTTTCCCTGCCCTATATAGCTCGAGCCAGGCACAGACATCCTCCGGGGTGTCGAAGAACTGAGTTTTGTCGTCTATTATGATGCGGAGCCTCGCAGGGTAGAGAAGTGAGTACTGGATGCCCTCGCTCCTGAGCTCGCGCTTGACCGCCAGGAAGGAGAAACGCTTGCGTTGAGTCTCGTAGGTGTAATCCGGAAAGATGTTCACCTGACTGTTCGCTACTTTGAATGGACCATCACGGCTGGCGGCGTTGAGGATTAAATCCCTGTCCCGAAAATGTAATAAACGCGCCACCACCGGCCTCGGGGGGCGTCCCTGTTGCAGCGGCCGCGCCGGGACTCTGTGGGCACGCTCCAGAGTGTAGAAGGAGGATAGCCCCTCCGGAGCCACCGTGTCGCGGAGCCAGGCCTCCAAGTATGTCACCATATCGCAATCTTCGATTTTTTCCGGGAGGCCCACGACACGAATGTTGTTCCGCCTGTTGCGGCCTTCCGCATCCTCCGCCCTCTGCTCCAGGGATGCAATCCGGGACAGGGCATCCTTCATCGTCGCAGCCAAGGTTCGCTGCGCCGGCTCCAAGGTCTTCACCGAGCCCTCCACTTCTTTGACCCGGTCCGAAAGTTTGCCATGGTCCGCTCTGAGGAGACCAAGGCTCGTCGCCACCTGGGCAATGTCTTGTTGGAGGGCCGATCTCGTAGTCGTTATCGCCTCTAGGACGCGGTCAAACTGCCGTTGCATCGGCGCGCCATCAGAACTCTTTGGGTCCCCAAGCTCTTCTTTGTCCTGGGCTTCCGAGTCCGAGGCGGTCGGGGTGGGCCCCTTGGCTCCCCTAGGTTTCCCCATGTCGCCGGGGGCACTCCGTGAAAGTCCCGGAGTAGGCGTCTCCGGGCGCAGGTGTCGACCACGACCCTCCTGGCTCCTGGTCCTCAGATCGAATACAGGAGATCTCCGTCTCCAGGGCCTGTGGAGACTTCTCCGCTTCAACTCACGCCACCGCCACGGCGTCCGAGGGCACCGATGAGGGGGCGGAGACAGCCGTCGTCGTGCCAGGCAAGCCCACTCACCCGCTAGGGATCCAGGGTGAGGGTCCCCAACTCCACTGGACGATGTGTAGCGCCAAGGTGTCGCGCCTCCCATGGAAGTGGGCTGGCCGGGAAGATGTAGCTAGGTGCGGAGTCGCGAGACGGGCCACCGCCCAGAGCACAGGGCGTCCGCTCCCGGGGTCCCCCACAGCGTGGGCACCAGCCCGGCCACCCAGCCGAGTGCAAAGTCGTCGTGAGAGATCCGATCCAATAGACAGCCAGTGCACAGAGCAGTCGGGGATGGCGAAGTCGGGCGCAAGTCGCCGCTCGCTACGCTCCTCCAAGTCAGTGGGTCCGGCCAGGGGGACAAAGAAGTACGGGCGCCATGTTGGGACGCACTCCGCGACTCCGCAAACTTCGGTTGCGCTCCGGAACAACCCTCGTCTGAGCTCCACCAAGGGCCCCGGCAGGTCTCCGTCGGTCCGCTCAGCCGAGTGCGGGGTCTGGGGTGCCCCGCAGCCACCGATTTACAGGATAAATCCGGGCTCAGTCCCGGAGCCGAGCTCTCAGGCGACCATCGCCATCGGCGCCCAAGCCACGCCTCACAGTGCTGTGCACCATGGCTAAGAAGAAAAAAAACATGACGTAGCCATGTCATTTTGTAGGCACGTGCAACACGCATGCATACACCTACAAAATGACGCAGGGCTTTTTTTCCCTTTATATCTCCTCATCTGAGTTGGATTGGAAGACAAAATTTTAAAAAATGTGGGAAATGACTTATTTGAAGGCATTGGCGGAGCAATGGGGGGGGCACAGAAGCAATATGTGGGACTGGAAACAACATGGAGGGCGCAGATCTTTGAGAAGGATTGCAGAAGGAGCAGGGAAAGGAAAGCAGAGAGAAAAAGTAACATAACCTGCAAAGGGGTAGAAGCATACCTGAGAAAAAGCAACATTGTAGAGAAGCAGACAATAGCAAACACATCAAGGAGAGAGGGGAAAGAGAAACACAGAGTTAAGAGATAGCAGAACATAGAGAGGAAGAGAAGCACACTATGGAGACAGCTGGAAAACACATGCACTCTTGTGGAATGCTTTAGTAAAAAGAAAAAGTAGGTCCCTAAAAGTAAACAGAGAAAGTACAGACGCCAAACCATTAAAGAGATGGCAAAGAGACTATGCTCCATGGGAGGGACAAACAGAAGATGGACAAGGCAAGCTATTGAGTAAGAATCAGACAAATGAGTGACAGTAAGGCCAACCAGTGGTAAGCAATGTTCTTGGTAAGCCCACAATATGTCTTTCGAAATCTGGTAGGCTCAACCTGCAAAGCATTATAGACAAAAGTATTATTTTATTTTTCCCTTTAGGACTTTTGTAGAAGAGCCACATGCTGCCGTACGACCCCAAACGAATTTGTAAAGCTTAACATATAAGGACAGTGAATATCTTTTCTTGTGTTTTGGGGCCTCCCAACATGAATGTTAGCTAGGTTCAACCTCATCTGGCTCCGATAAGACAAAATATTGCACTTTAATATTGGAAACATTTTTAAATTCTGCAGCTTTCACCCAAAATTCAAGGCTTTGGAACGACTTATTTTTAAGGATAATTCATCTATTACAAAAGCGATTTTTACAAAGAGTGCAAAGAGACATTTACTTTCTATTAAAGAAAGAATATCTCTATAACATATAAATATTATATCCCAATTAAATGCGTTAAATATTGACAGGCCAAAATGAGGAGCAATATGTTTTGTGATATTCATTAATTCTACATCCACAAGACAATTTAAACACAGAACAAAAACCTAATTACAACTCTGAACAAAGATAGGGAAGAACACTATAAAAATACCCAACTCTGAAAAGAGTATTTCAGAAATGTGAGTTGGTTTGGAAAGAGTTTCACCCCCATCCACTTATGTCACAAAGGTGAACACAGAGATGGTGCCAGGAATGCAAAAGCAGAAAGCCAGTGTGAAATACTGGGAGACAGGGAATCTCATAGATTTCAATGCGTCACTTCTATGACCCTTTCTTGCGTTGCAACGCCCACCCTGCATACATTATAGGAAGACGGCAGTTTGAAGAGAAGACAAGTACTTAAGAGTGCCAGCGATACAAAGAAGCAGGATATATCCCATCTGTAATAAATCCGTCTTCTCAGGATTTTGCACCAACATTATTTCACAAAACCATTCTAGGGGGCAGGAGGTTGGGGGTGTTGGGGATGCCGCCGAGCTCTTTGCCGGGCTGGTTTTCGGCCGGTTTTGTTACAGGGCTGCCAAAACGGCCCTGCAACAAAATCGGCCCCAGGGGCCCAAAACCGGCCCCCACCCGTGCAGCGCACCGGGGGACTGCCCGGTGCCCGCTACGGCCAGTCCGGCCCTGTCTTTAAGTATGGCGGCTGCGCCTTTCTTTTGTTCTGCACGGCGAGGTTCACCCACCTCTATTTCCAGCACCACGTTGTGTCACTGCGGTATGTGTCTGGGAGACCACCCCATCAGTCAGCATGTATTCTTGTGGGCAATAAATGTGAGGGGACAACCCTGCATGCAGCCTGCATGTACAGTATACACGACAAACAGTGCAGATAGTGTCCATATTAAGATTTTCTTTTCCTAGCTGGCTTTCTGCTCCTCTCCTATATTCTGGGGCTGTGATTGAGATGTTTGGTGGGGCAAAAGGGTTCAACAGCAGCCAGGTGAGGATATTTTATTTATTTATTTATTATTACATTTATTAAGCGCACAGCTACCCGGAGGTTTCCCGGCGCTAAAGCAAACTGAACGGTGAAAAGAGGGAGGGACATTAGTTGTTAAAAAGCCATGTTTTTATTCCTTTACGGAATTTCAGAAAGCACGATTCCGTGCGCAAGGGTTGAGGAAGAGAGTTCCATAAGGATGGAGCCAACAGGGCAAACGAGCGGCCACCCATTTTGGCTCTGTTGATGCGTGGAATTTTAAATTTGTTTTGTGACGAGGACCTGAGTGTACGGGGGGGAACATATTGTTGGACTAAAGCAGCAAGATAACGCGGAGCTCTATCAGTCATGATTTTATGCATGTAGCAGAGTGCTTTAAAGTGCACTCTGCTTTCAATGCGCAGCCAATGCAGGTTACGCCTGTGATGAGTGACCGATGATCTTGCGGGAAGGTGGCAAATCAGACGAACCGCCATATTTTGAACCACTTGGTATTTCCTGGTTACCTCTTTGGCAGCACCTAAGAGCAGAATGTTCCCATAGTCCAGGCGTGAGATGACAAGGGCCTGGACAACAGTCCTCAAAGTGTCTGTAGGCAGCATCCAAGTGATCTTTCTCAGCCACCTGATGATGGTAGTACAGGTGGCCGCAACTTTCACAACATGATGTTTGAAAGTGAGTTGGTTATCGAAGATCACACCGAGGTTGCGCGCAGACACTGATGGAATGGGTAAGGGACCCATCTCCGGAGGCCAATGGTGAGGGCCCCAGAGAGAGGTGTCGGGTCCAAACAGGAGCAGCTCTGTTTTGTCCCCGTTGAGCTTCAGTTTATGCTTCAACATCCAGTCCGATATGTGCTTTAATCCAATTTGGAGAGAGGATGAAGGGAGGTTTTTGTTAGTGGAAAGTGAGTAGATGACCTGCGTGTCATCAGCGTAGGAGTAGATTGTAAGACCAGCCTGTTCGTCCAAGAACGCAAGAGGCCTTACGTACAGGTTAAAGAAAAGGGGGCTGAGGATAGAACCCTGGGGAACACCGTGAGAAGAAGGAAGGGTGGAAGATACAGAGGTAGAAGAAAAGACTTGAAACGTGCGATCAGACAAAAAGTTAGCAATCCAGGCCAGGGCGGTACCACCAACACCAACTGCCTCCAAGGTGGATAATAAGATGGAATGGGAGACGGTGTTAAAAGCGGCACTCAAATCAAGCAAGATGAGTGCCACCGTCTCACCATTATCCACTTGGCGCCTGATGGTTTCTGACACGCCAAGGAGAGTAGTTTCCGTGGAGAAACCAGCCCTAAAACCGGACTGGGATCCATGGAGAAAATTGGAGGATTCAACAAAAGAACTAAGTAAAGAATTGACATGTTTCTCCAAAATCTTGGAGAAACAAGAAAGCAAAGAAATAGGGCGAAAGTTGGAAGGATTATTCGGATCAGCATTGGCCTTCTTTAATAGTGGTACCACCATTGCGTGCTTCCATTCATTCGGAACAGTCGCTTCTACCAATGAGGCGTTGAGGACATCCAAAATAATGTGGAGAGGAACTGGGTCGAGGGAACCCAGAACTTGAGGGGGGAGAGGGTCAAGGGGAGAACCCGATTTGATGTCCTGAAGGTATTTTTTAAAAAGCGCAGGGGAAATAGGATCCCAGGAAAGCAATGGGGGAGTAGTAGGCAAGGAACAAGGAGGAGTAACCAGGGGCGCGACAAGGGTAGGGGTAGCAGAAGTGGAATTAAAAATGGCATAGATTTTGTCTATCTTTTCCCGGAAAAAATTAGCAAGAGCATTACACTGTGCAGTGTCTAAGCATGGGTCTTTCGGAACTGAGGAAGCACCAGAGAGCTCCTTAACAATTTTAAACAGGGCCTTGGGCCTGTTTTGAGCCGTGAGTATGGTGTTGTTGGCAAAGTTAGCTCTAGCAGTGTCACATGCCGCATGGTAGGATTTAAGAGCGGATCTATAATTAGCTTTGTGCTCGGGGTTATACTTTGCACGTCAAATACGTTCAAGTTTCTTGCAATTGGATTTTTCCAGGCGTAAAGAGTCATTGAACCAGGGCGCCGGGGGGTGGTGAATTTGAGTTTTATTTTTTTGGGTAGGTAAGCAGGAATCCAAGGCTGTGGTTAACCATGATGTAATTGTGGGTAGCTCTTTGATCGTTGTATTAGAACCTGACGGGATAGAGTTGGCCAGAAAAGAGTTAAATCTGTCAAGGTCTAGACGTTTCCAGTTCCTACTAGTTTTGTGGGTAAGGTCTGGCCTGGAAGTGTCAGCTATACATATTTTAACAGAAAACTTAACTAAAAAATGATCTGACCAAAGAACAGGGGTAGAGGATTGATAGGAAATGGTCGTCAGATTGGAAATAATAGGGTCTAAAAGGTTACCGGCCTTATGCGTAGGGTCGGAATTATAGAGATGCAGGTCAAGAGCTTCAAGATCTTGTAAGAGACGTTGAGCAATAGCACACGAGACAGAATTAAAATGAATATTTAAATCCCCAACAATGGTAAAATTAGTGGATTGTGATAATAAAGGAGCAATGAGTTCAGGAAGTGCAGTAGCCCAACCGCTCACTGATCCAGGTGGACGGTAAATCAGGATGCCAGTTAAGGTAAATTTGGGGGAAAGAGTTAATTTAAACAGGCCCGCCTCACAGTCAGGGAAGTCGAGGTCTTCCCATTTACAGGAGAACTCTCTTTTGTAAATAACAGCAATTCCTCCACCGTCTTTAAGTGCTCGGTTTCTCCCAACGTAGGTGTAATCATTGGGGAGAGCCATGGTGATATCTGGACCAGAGCTATCATTAAGCCATGTTTCGGTCACAAACAGAGCAGCAGGACGATCTGACTCCAAAAGATCGAAAATATCTCTCTTATGTTTGGAGAGCGATCTACTATTAATGCTAATAAAGGTTAGTTCTGAAGAGTGATTGTGTAAGGTGGGACATATATTACACGCAGGGGAGGGTAAGTACCAGAACGAAGACGACATACTGTCAGTGCTAGATTCAAGAGAGTCCAGGGCCAGGGAGCAGTGGGGGCACACAACAGGGGCATGTTGACAGTTTAACACAGTATGCGAAGGGCAAAATGATCCCCGCAGCAGCAGGAGAGCGGATCTAGAGTATGAAAGAGGAATTCGTGCAGGGGGGCTGGGCCCTGGGCCCGTGCTGGCGCGGACGGGCGCAGACGGGCAGGACTTTGGCACGACTTCGGCGCGAAGTCGGCGCTCCCGCTGCGCTCGTCCGCTGCGCTTCCGCCATTGTGTCATTAAGTACACAAGAGGAAAGAACCACTAGACCGCTCACCTGCCAATTAGCCAGCAGGGCGGAAGTGGGGATGCAGGGCGGAAGTAAGTGAGCGCTCGTATGGCCACCGCCGCTGCAAACGGCACAAGCCGTGGCGGATCGGTGCCAGGAGCCGGGGACAGCGAGATTCAATTAAAATATGCAGGTAAGTTTACAGGACGTTGCGCCTAGGGAGGCGATCACAATATAAGCGTTGCGCCGAGGTCGGCGATCAATAGCAGAATGAAGCCGGTGTGCCCATTAAGATCAGCACATTACACACAAAAGCGGTAGCGCTGAAAAGCGCTAAACCACGATAGTACAAATGCAGTTTTTAAAATGATAAAAAAGGATCCAGTCACACACGAAGCAAACCAGCCTCTCTCACCAGCAGTTAGCCCCGGACTGACAGGAAGCTCGGTTTAAATAAGAACAGCAATATAATCCACTAGACCGCTCACCTGCCAATTAGCCAGCAGGGCGGAAGTGGGGATGCAGGGCGGAAGTAAGTGAGCGCTCGTATGGCCACCGCCGCTGCAAACGGCACAAGCCGTGGCGGATCGGTGCCAGGAGCCGGGGACAGCGAGATTCAATTAAAATATGCAGGTAAGTTTACAGGACGTTGCGCCTAGGGAGGCGATCACAATATAAGCGTTGCGCCGAGGTCGGCGATCAATAGCAGAATGAAGCCGGTGTGCCCATTAAGATCAGCACATTACACACAAAAGCGGTAGCGCTGAAAAGCGCTAAACCACGATAGTACAAATGCAGTTTTTAAAATGATAAAAAAGGATCCAGTCACACACGAAGCAAACCAGCCTCTCTCACCAGCAGTTAGCCCCGGACTGACAGGAAGCTCGGTTTAAATAAGAACAGCAATATAATCCACTAGACCGCTCACCTGCCAATTAGCCAGCAGGGCGGAAGTGGGGATGCAGGGCGGAAGTAAGTGAGCGCTCGTATGGCCACCGCCGCTGCAAACGGCACAAGCCGTGGCGGATCGGTGCCAGGAGCCGGGGACAGCGAGATTCAATTAAAATATGCAGGTAAGTTTACAGGACGTTGCGCCTAGGGAGGCGATCACAATATAAGCGTTGCGCCGAGGTCGGCGATCAATAGCAGAATGAAGCCGGTGTGCCCATTAAGATCAGCACATTACACACAAAAGCGGTAGCGCTGAAAAGCGCTAAACCACGATAGTACAAATGCAGTTTTTAAAATGATAAAAAAGGATCCAGTCACACACGAAGCAAACCAGCCTCTCTCACCAGCAGTTAGCCCCGGACTGACAGGAAGCTCGGTTTAAATAAGAACAGCAATATAATCCACTAGACCGCTCACCTGCCAATTAGCCAGCAGGGCGGAAGTGGGGATGCAGGGCGGAAGTAAGTGAGCGCTCGTATGGCCACCGCCGCTGCAAACGGCACAAGCCGTGGCGGATCGGTGCCAGGAGCCGGGGACAGCGAGATTCAATTAAAATATGCAGGTAAGTTTACAGGACGTTGCGCCTAGGGAGGCGATCACAATATAAGCGTTGCGCCGAGGTCGGCGATCAATAGCAGAATGAAGCCGGTGTGCCCATTAAGATCAGCACATTACACACAAAAGCGGTAGCGCTGAAAAGCGCTAAACCACGATAGTACAAATGCAGTTTTTAAAATGATAAAAAAGGATCCAGTCACACACGAAGCAAACCAGCCTCTCTCACCAGCAGTTAGCCCCGGACTGACAGGAAGCTCGGTTTAAATAAGAACAGCAATATAATCCACTAGACCGCTCACCTGCCAATTAGCCAGCAGGGCGGAAGTGGGGATGCAGGGCGGAAGTAAGTGAGCGCTCGTATGGCCACCGCCGCTGCAAACGGCACAAGCCGTGGCGGATCGGTGCCAGGAGCCGGGGACAGCGAGATTCAATTAAAATATGCAGGTAAGTTTACAGGACGTTGCGCCTAGGGAGGCGATCACAATATAAGCGTTGCGCCGAGGTCGGCGATCAATAGCAGAATGAAGCCGGTGTGCCCATTAAGATCAGCACATTACACACAAAAGCGGTAGCGCTGAAAAGCGCTAAACCACGATAGTACAAATGCAGTTTTTAAAATGATAAAAAAGGATCCAGTCACACACGAAGCAAACCAGCCTCTCTCACCAGCAGTTAGCCCCGGACTGACAGGAAGCTCGGTTTAAATAAGAACAGCAATATAATCCACTAGACCGCTCACCTGCCAATTAGCCAGCAGGGCGGAAGTGGGGATGCAGGGCGGAAGTAAGTGAGCGCTCGTATGGCCACCGCCGCTGCAAACGGCACAAGCCGTGGCGGATCGGTGCCAGGAGCCGGGGACAGCGAGATTCAATTAAAATATGCAGGTAAGTTTACAGGACGTTGCGCCTAGGGAGGCGATCACAATATAAGCGTTGCGCCGAGGTCGGCGATCAATAGCAGAATGAAGCCGGTGTGCCCATTAAGATCAGCACATTACACACAAAAGCGGTAGCGCTGAAAAGCGCTAAACCACGATAGTACAAATGCAGTTTTTAAAATGATAAAAAAGGATCCAGTCACACACGAAGCAAACCAGCCTCTCTCACCAGCAGTTAGCCCCGGACTGACAGGAAGCTCGGTTTAAATAAGAACAGCAATATAATCCACTAGACCGCTCACCTGCCAATTAGCCAGCAGGGCGGAAGTGGGGATGCAGGGCGGAAGTAAGTGAGCGCTCGTATGGCCACCGCCGCTGCAAACGGCACAAGCCGTGGCGGATCGGTGCCAGGAGCCGGGGACAGCGAGATTCAATTAAAATATGCAGGTAAGTTTACAGGACGTTGCGCCTAGGGAGGCGATCACAATATAAGCGTTGCGCCGAGGTCGGCGATCAATAGCAGAATGAAGCCGGTGTGCCCATTAAGATCAGCACATTACACACAAAAGCGGTAGCGCTGAAAAGCGCTAAACCACGATAGTACAAATGCAGTTTTTAAAATTATAAAAAAGGATCCAGTCACACACGAAGCAAACCAGCCTCTCTCACCAGCAGTTAGCCCCGGACTGACAGGAAGCTCGGTTTAAATAAGAACAGCAATATAATCCACTAGACCGCTCACCTGCCAATTAGCCAGCAGGGCGGAAGTGGGGATGCAGGGCGGAAGTAAGTGAGCGCTCGTATGGCCACCGCCGCTGCAAACGGCACAAGCCGTGGCGGATCGGTGCCAGGAGCCGGGGACAGCGAGATTCAATTAAAATATGCAGGTAAGTTTACAGGACGTTGCGCCTAGGGAGGCGATCACAATATAAGCGTTGCGCCGAGGTCGGCGATCAATAGCAGAATGAAGCCGGTGTGCCCATTAAGATCAGCACATTACACACAAAAGCGGTAGCGCTGAAAAGCGCTAAACCACGATAGTACAAATGCAGTTTTTAAAATGATAAAAAAGGATCCAGTCACACACGAAGCAAACCAGCCTCTCTCACCAGCAGTTAGCATGAGCACACGCATATGGGACACAAGGGGTCTCGGTGTCTGGCTGCAGCAGGAGCAGGCAGTGAGAGCTAACTAGTGCCAGGATCATCTGGGGAGGGATCCATTTCACCTGGCAAAGCCATCCTTTGTCCACTGAACTCGAGTGGGGTGCTGCGAGGGGGAGGGGCTGTAACCCCCACTGTATATCACCAGCACGGGCATTCCTTGTTTCAAAAGTTTCAAATGCCGCTTGAGTTTTTAAGAGGAGGCTGTGCTGCTTGTAGGGGGTAATGCCAAATGGTATTCATGGAACTCGTTAAGAAGGAGGTCCTGGTTTTAAAACAATACCATTCATGTTGGTGGAGGCTTGCCTGTCAATTCAGCAAGCCTTTCAATGTGACAACAGTCAGAGTATGGAAACTTCTTCCTGCTCATTAGGCAGTTTTTGTTAGTGCTCCACCTCCGTATGGCCCAAGTAGACCCTGTCATCTCTCCCCCACATACCCACTTCCCCTCTCATCTCTCGTCTTGCAATACCACTGCCATCTCTCATCCCTCCCTCACACTACCTGTCTCCTCTCTATACTGCCTACTCACACATGCTACCGTCCTCTACCTCCTCATGCGGTGCACTAGTCCACCTCTCACCTCCCCAATCTAGGTGCCCCTTCCAGTTGTCCCTCAACCTTTCTCTCCCTCGTACTGTTTACCATATCTACAAAAGCTATCACAGATTCTATTTTAAGCAATTCATGGGCAGCAGAGGGAGAGTCATATATATACATGTAAAACCAAGTTTAATGCGTGGCACCTAGCGGTAGTTCTTCAAAGTTCTTGGTACACAGCATTAAAATTTCATATATAATATTTCACCTGGTCAACTACAGAAGACGGTCACACCGGCTTTAGAATTGGGATTCAGGATTTCTCTAACAAGTTTATTGGATCCGAAAAATATCTTTCCATTGCTCTAAAAACTCTTAATAAAGAAGCGATGTATAATTTTATAAGTCGCGAAACACGTCATCCTGGTTTGAGATTTTAAGAAAATTCCAAATAAAATATTTACATTTTAGACATGCATCTATTGAATCTAAACTCCGGATATTGCAATATTAAATTAAGCAAATGTCTAGGGCTGGGCGGTAAATTCCGTTCTGCTAGCGGAATTTGTGTAATTTCGCATTCCGCGGAGAACGTGAAATTGCCCAACATTCTGCATTCCGCGACTCCGTGAAATTTTTTGCTTGTTCGCGTTCTCAAAATGCGCGTTTGCGAGATATTTCACCCTGAGCACGCAAACAGCAATTGCAAACAGTAAAAAAGCATCGCGAACAAGCAATTCCGTGTGTTTGTGGAATTTCTGCATGATCGCGGGGATTTTGACTGTTTTGCAGAGATTTGCGTAACGCGATTACGCAAATTCCGCCCAGTTAGTGCACCTTGAACATCCACTATTACTGTAGAGGCAGCAGCTTCCTCCCTTGAAATAATTCCCTGAAATATAGTTTTACATATTTATATGGGTTGTATTAGCACCAGTAAAAAGCAATAAGCTGGTGGTTGATAGAGCATGTTTTACTATACTGTGTAGTAATCTAATGATCACAAATTTATCATATTCTGCTGACACTCAAACTGTGGGCCGATGTCCATCAGAGTGTGACGCGCGGCTTGCAGCATCTTGACAGATCTGCAATTCCCACCTCACTGGCAATCTTTAAATTGGAAAAGAAACCCCTTCGATTTTGAATAAATGTTATTTAATTTAATTTCTATTCTTCCCTACCCGGAGAATCAACTATCTATCTTGATATGATTTGGCTCCTAGCACTGCCCAAACTGTAATTGTGACACTCAGCAATTTTGACTGCGCAATCTATGTGCAAGATGTAATACTCTCCGTGTAACAGAAAGCCCTCGAACCTCTGGGACAGTGCTTAATTTGAGCCGGTGGTTTCCAGTGCTTGGCACCAGCGCTTAATTTTGAGCACCCGCACTTATGACATCTGCCACATGGTGGCGATGTTTCTGTAATTTGGAGATGAGCAGAACAACAATTGTTTATTATTTAATATGTGTTAAAAACACCTAATACCTGCCGCTCAAGTTATTCTTATAGCTTTAAGGGTCTCAAATGTCTAATTTGTCACACTTGCAGCAGTGTGATGGTTAGTAGTTGTTTTGGTATTGTGATTGGTGATGCTGGCAGTGGCAATGGGAGGTGCTGGTTGTGGTGGCCTCCGGACGAGGGCCCTGGAACTTATTCTTTTACAAATAAAGCACTGGGCTGGGGATTGCCGAAGTTCCTCCGTGCCCTGGGACCTTCTGGTATATCTCAACTGTTTTGGGCATCTTTCCAGCCAGGCAACTCTGCTCTTTCAGCTACTCACTATTCTTGACTATGTAATCAGCTTGTTTTATGTAAACCTACAGTGCCGTTGTAATGCGCTCTAACATCTTGGGTAATGTTGTGCTATATAAAAGTGAGGTTGGGGGGTGAACTCCGCTCCAATCACAGAGTTTGTGGAGTTTTTTGCACTCTGCACTCCGCGTAGCTCGTGGAGTTCCGAAAAACTCCACTCCTCATAGCTGGCAGAGTTTTTTCCTCACTGGGGCTCGCGAACAGTAAGTTGGCAGGCGAGGAAAATCCAGTGCTAGACCACTTCCCTGCAAGATTTCTCAACACGGGCGGTCGCAACTGGTCGCTACCGCTCGCGTTGAGAAACCTTCCGTTTGCATTGAGGAAGTTGTCGCTCGAGTAGAACTTCTACTCGAGCGGCAGAAAGCAGCAGTGCCCTCTTGCACTGTGCGAGATGCAATTCGTGCTGATTTTACATCTCAGCACAAACACCTGGCACTAAAAATCAGTGCGAACGTCGCAAGGTAACCCACTACGCTGCTCGCGGAACACCGCCTAGCTTGGTGGAATTTTTTTGTCACTTTGCAGAGTTCCGCTACCGTGAACTCCACCCAGGCTTGCATAAGGAAAGAAATAGGAACTACACCACCTTGTTTTATGGCAATAGACAAGTTTTTACCACTCAGCTATGTTATCGATATTTTATTGTAGGTGTGTAGAAATGCCATAAAGCGTCTGCATCTTTGAAAAGAGAAAGACATCATTCACAACCAATATCACTTCTGTGATTATCCAAATACCCCCCAAACAAACCCAGGAAACAATTTTTTTTGTGCAGGGTCGCCTCGTGCTTAAGCTTCTTGAATGAGGCTGCAGCACTGGCGCTGCTCCTCCCAGCAATCCTCTGGTCTGCCACCTCTACATAGACAATGTTAAGACTTTCTGCTTAAACTCGAGACTGTCTGACATCAGCAACCCTTCCTCATCTCGAGCCTCTTGGCCTTTGCAAAGTGCTTGCCCCCGTATGCCTGACCCTTCTCGTCGAGACCAGCCCGCCCCTGGATTGCCTGGTCTCTGCTTGTGACAAAGGGCAACCAAGGTCAAGGCGGTACCTGAGGCTTGTGACAAAGGGCATATGAGGTCAAGGAGGCTCTGTCTACGCTTGTTGCAAAGGGCGTACAAGGTCGAGGGGGCCCTGTCTGAGACATGTGACAAAGGGCACCCAAGGTCAAGGCGGCTCTGTCTACGGCTTGTTACAAAGGGTGCTCTAGCTCAAGGCCGATATGTCTGAGGCTTGTTACAAAGGGCGCACAAGCTCGAGGCGGCTCTGTCTGAGACTTCTTACAAAAAGTGCGCAAGGTTGAGACGGCCATGTCTGAGGCCTGTTAGTAAGGGCACCTGAGGTCAGGCAGCCATGTCTGAGTATGGTTACAAAGGGCGCACAGCTCAAGGCAGCCATGTCTGAGGCTTGTTACAAAGTGAGTCCAAGGTCGAGGCGACCATATCTGAGACTTGTGATAAAGGGCACATGAGGTTAAGGCGGTTCTGTCTGAGGATTGTGACAAAGGGCACATGAGGTCAAGGCGGTTCTGTCTGAGGCTCGTTACAAAGGGCACATGAGGTCAAGGCGGTTCTGTCTGAGGATTGTGACAAAGGGCACATGAGGTCAAGGCGGTTCTGTCTGAGGATTGTAACAAAAGGCACATGAGGTCAAGGCGGTTCTGTCTGAGGATTGTGACAAAGGGCACATGAGGTCAAGGCAGCTCTGTCTGAGGCTTGTTACAAAGTGAGTCCAAGGTCAAGGTGGCCATGTCTGCGGCTTGTTATGAAGGCACGCATGAGGTCATGGTGGCCATGTGTGAGGCTTGTTACAGAGGACGCACAAAGTTGAGGCGGCCATGTCTGAAACTTGGTACAAAAGTCAGCCAAGTTCGAGGCGGCCATGTCTGAGGCTTGTTACAAAGGGCTCACAAGGTAGAGGCGGCCCTGTCTGAGACTTCTTACAAAGGGTGCACAAGGTTGAGACGGCCATGTCTGAGGCCTGTTAGTAAGGGCACCTGAGGTCAGGCAGCCATGTCTGCTTATAATTACAAAGGGCGCTCAAGCTCAAGGGGGTCATGTCTGAGGCTTGTTACTAAGGGCGCACAAGGTTGAGGCAACCATGTCTGAGGCTTGTTACAAAGGGTGCACAAGGTTTAGACGGCCATACTCGGATCCAGACATAGAAAAGCACTTCCACCGGGTTATCACATCAAACGTTTAGATAGAGCAACCGTCAAGGGTGGCGGGAGTGCAATCGTATATAAGGATACAATGACATGCCGCTGTTAGGTAGCCCGCTATGTGATTGTGAGAACGTCCACTTCGCGATTTAATTCTCTCCCTCTTCCACTCTCACTTTTACAGGCATCTTTATATACCGGCCCCCCCGGGGCTCCAGGGCAGTTCTGTCAATCTCTACTAGAATCAGTCACCAACATTGCCAGCACTGCAGCCAACTTCACCATCCTCGGAGACCTGAACCTCCATTTTGATGATCCGTTGGATCGGCGTGCAACAGATCTAGCTCTAGATCTCGCTTCCTACCAACTATCACAGAAGGTCTTGCAACCCACACACACACTAAAGGACACCTTCTCGACCCGATCTTCTTATATCTTGAAGAATTAAAAGGAATAGCCCATTTCTCCCTCTCATGGACAGATCACTTTTTAGTACCTTCTCTCTGGCACCTTCCAAAAATGGGCTCCCACACACAGGCAACATTAATCAAAACATGCCCCGGGTCTAAATTTTCTATAGAA
Organism: Lissotriton vulgaris; assembly: GCF_964263255.1. NCBI lineage: Eukaryota > Metazoa > Chordata > Amphibia > Caudata > Salamandridae > Lissotriton > Lissotriton vulgaris. Next base: position 66,056,495 of record NC_141699.1, on the reverse strand, counting down.
GACTGGGTTTATGAATTAAATAACACCACACCTATCCCCACTAATGACCCTGTCGTAACTTACAGAAACTTTGTTAACTGGATCGAGAACTCCCTAATACGGTACTTCCCCCAAAAATTACTAGGAAGAATTCCAGACCTAACAAACACAAATGGTACTCTTCTAAGCTACGCCTCCTGAAACAACACGCGCAAAAAACTAGAGTGGACATGGAGAAAAGATTATGCACCTAACAAGAAATTAGCTTACAGGGAAGCCCTAGCAACCTACAAGGCCGAAATAAAAACAGCCCAGGCCACTTTTTATGAGGAAAGAATCTCACTATCAGCCAGTTCGCCCAGAGACTCCATTTCTATCATCAAAAAATGTCTTAAACTCCCCGATCCTCCGGTGGCACCTGACTGCTCGGGACGGCGCTGCAATGAACAAGCAGTTTTTTTCCTCACCAATGTTCAAAACATTCTGAAGCATATTCCCCCTCCCCCCCACTACCCCAGACACCACGCTCTCACCAAAGCTTGAGAATTGGGAACAAAAAGAGAATAAGCCCCTCCTGGACACCTTTGCACCCATCACTCAGGAATCTATCCTACCCATTCTATCCTCTGTCAAGAGTGGGTCCCCACTAGACCCGGCCCCATTTAACATCCTCAAACCGGCTGTACCTACAATTGTTCCCCCATCGCTAACCTGATTAACGCGTCATTAACAACGGGCATAGTCCCTCCTGAATGGAAAAGGGCAATGGTCAAGGCACTCTTGAAAAAACCTCATCTTGATCCTGCTGAACTCAGCAATTACCGCCCCATCTGCATTCTACCTGGTATTAGCAAACTAGTGTCGAAACTTGTTAATATCCTACTCTCTGCTTTTCTTGAACTCCATGGCCATATCCACCCCTCACAAACTGGCTTCCGGCCCCACCAAGGCACCGAAACAGCCCTTTTAGCGGTCGTGGAAACTTCAAGAAAGATCCTCCACCAGGGAGGGTCGTCAGCCATAATTCTCCTCGACCTAAGCGCAGCCTTTGACACGGTGAACAATTCCATCTTGGTTCACCGCCTCAAAAAGGTGGGACTGTAGGGAACGGCCCTTTAATGGCTTCAATCTTTCCTGGAAAATCGTCTTTTTCAGGTATTCGAAGGTGAGACTTCATCTAAATCCCTCTCTTTATAGTGCGGAGTTCCTCAGGGCTCATCTCTAAGCCCCACTCTTTTCAATGTATATATGGCCCTGTTGGCGGATATTGTATCACCTTCAGTGTCCATATAGTTACATATGCTGATGATACCCAGCTGGTTGTAGCCCTAAACCAGGCCGAGCAGTCACCCACAGTTCTCCAATCCTGCCTTAAGGAATTCACCAACTGGATGAGTTTATTACACCTAAAGCTCAATGGTGATAAAACCGAGCTGATGGTTCTCGGCATTGAGCTCAGTTTCAAATCTAATATCATGTGGCCAGTTAGTATGGGCCCGGCTCCCACCCCGAAACCTGAAATAAAGAGCCTAGGAATCTGGCTGGACCAGGAGCTCTCTTTCAAGACCCAAGCGAGAAAGACTGCTGCCGTGGGCTATGGCCTTCTCAGAACAATCCAGAAAGTTCTTCCCCTGGTCAATCCAGAAAGCTCCTGATCCTGTCCAGATTAGATCATGGCAACGCTCTCTATCTGGGTGCCCCGAAGTCAGTAACCACCAAACTGTAGGTTGTCCAGAATCCGGCAGCCAGACTTCTCACAGGAACCAGCAACCGCTCCTCAACCAAACCTGCCCTTCGCTCCCTTCACGGGCTTCCAGTTCAGGAAAGAATACACTTCAAGGCCCTATGTATCACGCATAAATCTCTGAAGGGGAATGGCCCACCCCTCACCAAGGCCCTAGTTAGACCTTATAAGGCCCCTAGAAGTCTCCGTCCCGACGAGCTCCATCTGGCGGAGGTCCCCAGAATTATGAGGTCCAGATCAGGTGGTCGTCTCTTTTCATATAATTCTTCCAAGCTCTGGAATTCCCTACTGCTCTCCATTCATAAAAAACAAAATCACCTGGCCTTCCAGAGACAACTGAAGACCTGGCTCTCTCCATAAGGACCTTTCCCTCCGTCCTCAGTCTGCTACAGCGCTAGGATGCCCCTGGGTAGCCAGGCGCTATATAAAAAACTCATTCATTCATTTATGTCTGAGGCTTGTTTGAAAGGGCACATGAAGTCAAGGCGGCCCTGTCTGAGGCTTGTTACAAAGGATGTTCAAGGTCGAGGCGGCCCTGCCTGAGGCATGTGACAAAGGGCACCCAAGGTCAAGGCAGCCATGTCTAAGGCTTGTTACACAGGGCGTAATTGGTCGAGGCAGCAATGTTTGAGGCTTGTTACAAAGGGTGCACAAGGATGAGGTGGCCATGGCCTGCGCGACCGCGCAGGGGACGCGCGCAACGGGCGCGCCGTCAGACGCCAAAGGCAAGCTCGTCTGCGCCCGTCCACGCCGGACACGCGCCTAGCGCGAGTACCCCTGGCCGGGGCTCGCCAGGTAAGGTATGCCGAGTACTGTATGATCGAAAAACATTGATGTCCTTGAGGGGGGAGGCAGGACCGCGAGATGTGCATGCCTTGGTTCAACAGGGGTACGCAGGATTTCGTACAGCTTTGCCCCAGTTGTAACACTATAATTCCGACTATCTACATGCACATGAGCAGGTCCTTTGCTGAGGTAGCTAGCAAGAAGGTAGAGAGCGAGTCGGCAGACGTCAGATGCCTTCTACTCAACGCCAGATCCCTAGTCAAACATAGCTAGGAGCTGGCAGAGCTGATACAGGATAAGGGAGTTAAAGTGGCTTTCATAACCGAAGCCTGGACCGGTGCTGCTTCGGGCCGGACATCGTCAAGGCCCCCTCTCCTAACTACCGTTGCTATGTTCAAAACAGGCAGGGTAAGAGAGGTGGTGGGTAGCGATTCTCTACCATAGCTCTATTAAAGGGAATTTTCAGCCAGTGGCGGCCGAGCTGGGCGAAGCCCTGGCATCTAACTTCATCCTGTCTAATCACCAAGCCCTGAGGGGCTGTTTACTATATAGGCCACCTGGGACTAAGACCCCGTTCCTAGCGGCACTAGGTAGTTTACTAGAGGAGGCCGTATGTGCAAAAACCTTTACCGTTTTAGGGGATTTTAACTTTCATTTAGATAATTCCTCAGACGCTGACACATTGGAGCTCCTGGAGGGGATGGATGGGGTCGAGGTTGAAACAATTGGTGATGGGCCCCACGCACAAGGCAGGGCATACCCTCGATGGTGTCTTTTCCAATCATCCGGATGTTGAATTCACCTCAATCTGCCCAGTTCCCTGGTCGGACCATGCGGCAATCTGTTTTAAAATCTTCACTGTTATTCCCGTTAGACTGAGGCAGGCCAGGACACCAGTGAAGACCTGCAGGGAGTGGAATAAGATAGAGGGATCTTCCCTTGAGGACCTTTTGGGATCCTCTATGGTATCTCTCCCACTAGATGTGGACCAAGCGACGGTTAATTACACTTACTGGGTGGACCATGCTTGCGTGCAGTTAGCTAAACCCAAACACCGCCATTCCACGCGAGTACGGCCCTCGGCCCCTTGGTTCACTGAGGAGATTAGGGAACACAAGATCATCTGTAAGAAATTAGAACGGGTTTGGCGGAATAACTATTGTGAGGCAGATAAAAGTAGTCCTAAATCGGGTTTGGCACTTTACAAAGATGCGATAGGGCAGGCAAAACGAACCTATTTCACTAGCCATATTAAGGAGGCTAAGAATTTGCCAAAGGAGCTTTTCCAGGCAGTCGTGCGCTTGGCAGCCCCCAAGCCTGATACAGCGCCCCCCAGTCAGGAACTATGCGAGGGCTTAGCAAAGTTCTTCCAAAATAAGGCTGAGACGATCTTTAACTCGCTGGACGGTCACGTTAGGGCCAGCCTGCCATTTGCCAGTCAGGAGATCGAGACGATTAACACACAAGAGGGCTGGTCCCTGTATCCATCCTATTTAAGCGAGGAAGCTGCTGGGGTTAATATACAGGAGGGGAGGTTCTTGAGGTTCTCCCCTGTAAGTGAGGAGGTGGTAAGGAAGAAGCTGCTGAGCATTAAATCGGGCTCTCCTTGTGACCCGTGCCCGGATGCTATTGCTAAACTAGCGGCTGCCCCTATTGCCACCATACTTGCCAAAGTGTTTAACATCATGCTGGAGGCCGGCGAGTTTCCATCCTGTTGGAAACAGGCTTCATTCCTTCCCCTTCTCAAAAAATCTAACTTGGACATCTCTGACCCAAACAACTACCACCCCATTGCGAGGCTACCTCTACCAGCCAAGTTAATAGAGGGAATTATGAATAGTCAGCTCAGTGCATTCTTAGGGGCTGTGCAGGCTCTGGATCCATCGCAGCATGGATTCCGCCTTAATTAAATCAACTGAAGACATCAGGAAAGTGTTGGACGCAGGAGGCAAAGCCGCCCTGATCCTGTTGGATTTGTCAGCGGCCTTTGATACGGTCCACCATGCTATTTTGGTGGACCGTTTGCAGGCCTGCGGGATCCAGGGGAAAGCTTATAAGATCTTGAAAGCTTTCCTCTCTAACAGAAGTCAGGTGGTGGCTCTGGGGGAGTTCGAGTCAACACCTTTCGTGCTCCCTTGCTCCAATGCTCGTCCCTGAGCCCCACCCTGTTTAATGTTTATGTTTCCACCCTGGCGCCAGTCATTCGCTCTCATGTGTTTGAGTTAACATCTTATGCAGACGACACGCAGATTGTGGTGTCACTGCTTCCTGGGAGAGAAGACGGTATGGCCAGCAGATTCAAAGATTGTATGGTAGCAGTCAGTAACTGGATGACAACGAACTGCTTAAAACTAAACTCGGCGAAAACCGAAGTGCTGCTGTTTGGGGCCAGAGATAACTTCTGGACCCCAAAATGGTGGCCGGACGAGTTGGGTGTTCCTCCCTCTCCAGTCTCGAAGGTTAAGAACCTTGGGGTTTTGATGGACGATAAACTGACCTTTAGGCCCCAAGTAAATGCTCTGTCATCTGCAATCCACCTCACTTTGAGGACAATACGCAAGATCTTGCCCCTCTTGCCCGGTGAGTACAGGAAAACAGTGGTGACAGCGCTGGTCCTGTCACGCCTAGATTATTGTAATGGCCAATTGCTCAATGCCCAACATGGCTTGCTTAATAAGCTGCAGGTGCTGCAAAATGCCTTATCACAGGCACTCCCAAGTTCGCCTCTGTCTCTCAAGAGATGGCCAATCTGCACTGGCTTCCGGTACGGAAACGGATTGCCTTTAAGGCCTTATGCACAGTGTTTAAGGCTCTCAGGGCGTTGGGCCTACCATGCCTAGCCCAGTACTTTCAATGGTACAAGCCTGGTAGACAACTAAGGTCTGCTAACCAGGGTTTGATCGTGATTCCACGAACTAGGAAAGCTCGATGGGGGGGCAGAAGCTTCTCTTTGGGGGCAGCGAGAGCTTGGAATGCCCTTCCACTGGCCCTAAGACAGGCCACTGAGCTAATGACTTTTCGGAAACTCCTGAAAACATGGCTTTTCACTCACTAATTCCGGGCTTAGTCAGGGGAGCGGTCATCTAGCGCCAGGACATCGTCTGGTAACAGAGCGCTTTATAAACATCACAAATAAATAAATAAATAAATAAATGGCTGAGGCTTGTTACAAGGGGCGCATCAGCTCACGGGGGCCATGTCTGACGCTTGTTACAAAGGGAGCCCACGGTCGAGGCAGCCATCTCTGAGGCTTCTTACAAAGGACACACGAGGCTGAGAAAGCCATGTCTGAAGTCTGTTAGAAGGGCGCACAAGGTCGAGGTGGCCATGTCTGAGGCTTGTTACAAAGGCACGCATGAGGTCAAGGCAGCCATGTCTGAGGCTTCTTACACAGGGTGCACAAGGTAAAGGCGGCCATGTCTGTGGAAGTGGAGAGGACGCTGCTGTGTTGGGGACTCGGCTCGGCTGGCAGCCCCAGAACGCTGCAGATGGCCGGGCTGGCCCCAGAGGGAGTGCGCGTCACCTGCCGGTGTTGGCTGAAGAGAGCGTCCCAGGCCCATCTCGTCATAGGCGGCAGCCTGCCAGGGTCCGAGGCCGGCTCGGAAAGGTCTGGGCCGCCTCACAAACACCTCCTGCCCGGACACCTGACTGGGCCTCCCGCCCATTCAGTTTGACGGTCACCACCGCCCAGTGAAGCAAGAGCTGCGTGCAGCCACCTCTCGGGGGCACGGTTGTCCACGAGTAATCTTTTGAGGTGCACAGTAGTTCGTGACTAAGGTTTGGGAATAGCATACATGCCAACATTTCAGAAGAGCAAAGTGGGAGAATTTAAAAAAAAAAATCGGGAGAATGGGGCATTGAATCGGGTTAACAGCATGTATGGGCTTTGGAAGTGGCTGCTACAGGATCGGACATTTGAAACTTAAATGCACGTGTTTTTTTAACTTTCAGATGCACGGAGCGCAATGGCATGCAGAGAGAGGGTGATGCAAGTGTTGTGCACTGGCCTGGCAGGGTGCTGGCAGTGCATGCACTCCTCCTCCCCCTCCTGTGTGGCAGCCCGGGCTGTAACAGCTTCCCGCGCACACAGAGCCGCCCCAGTACTTCACACGTCTTTAAAAGACCATTGCCTTGTTAACGACGCTTTGTTAGGTTTTCACCCTTTCTCGAGCCCCTGCATCGCCACTCTGAATATTGTTGGAAGATTTAGCACCTTACACAATACCAAACCCTGTCAGCTAAAACCCCCGAGGAATCGGGTTTTTGCTTGCAGGAATCGGGAGGCGGGAGACTAACCATGAAATCGGTAGTCTCACGCCTGAATCGGGAGGGTTGGCATGTCTGGAATAGGCTGAGGTGTAACCCGGCTCTTTCTCCCATGCACTGATTTTGGTTACAAAGAATTGCTAAATCCCCATGGCCAGTTCGCTTAAAATAACATTTAAAAGGAGTTCAGCAAATTCTCGCCAGTGGCAGGAGCTTAGGTGGGGAGGGGCCTGTAATATACTGGCACGCATGCGTGAAGGTTTCGACCTGTAAGATATCCAGACCGTTTCCTGTAAGTGCACTTAGAAGTCTGTGGAAGATGCAAGTTTCCAGACATAATCCTGGAAAACCTTTGGCAACCCTGAAATACAAACCATGAAACACAGCCAGACATGAAGAGTCATTTATAACTAGTTCAATAAAAGGATAATTTGCACTTGTATGTCTCACGCCTCCTTCCCAATCACACTATTGGGCTCTGCACCCCAAGACAAGAGCACCCCTCTGGTCACTCACACACACACACACACACACACACACACACCACCTGGAAAAGATCACAACAAAAACAACACAACCCATATATAGCATGCTATGTGCCTGATATTGTGCTTAGAAGCCCCTCAAGAGGGTATGGAGCGCTATATCAATGCTATTATACAAAAGTGGGATTTTTAAAATCTACACATGAAAAATGTTCTCTCCGTTTGCTGACCCCATCATCTACACCAACACTAATTTTGGGGGCGACGTAGACGAGTAACCTGGACTTACAAGCACAAGCGGCTTTGGGAATCAGCCCTCAGTGATCAAATCCCAGCGCAAGCGAATGACTTACTGTGAGCCCTTGGGCAAACATCTTCCCAGCCTGGATTGCTTGGCTGTGGCCTGTGAGTTTGTAGAACCTTCTGTCAGAACCACTAAGTAGCTGTTGCTGTATAGAATATTGTATGGTTTTTCGACTGTAAACCCCAAATAAGAAATGCAGCCGGTTAACGCATGCAGTTGCAGCACTCTGCTCAGCAGCAGAATGGAAGAAGGTATGGAGACTAGGGGGCAGATTTATCATTCTTTCACGCAGCGCAGCGAGCCACCTTGCTGAGCTGCGCTGCGTGACAGGGCAGGAGTGCGCTGTATTTAACATTATACGCGTATTCCTGTCTTTTCCCTGCAATGGTGCCCTTTTGACAGCCGAGCGCCACTGCAGGGACTCTGTGCGCCGTGGTGCAAGGGTGCCTTCGTTACAGCAATGATTGTTTTTGTGCAGGCAGGGGCTCTTTCCTGCATAAAATCAATGCCCTGAGGCATTTTCCTCTTTCTATGAGTGTCACAGAATGCAGCACACGTAGAAAGAGGAATAAACGTGGAGAAATAAAAATATTTCTCATCGTTACCCCCCACCTGGCGAAGAGTATCAATTTGATTCATTTCCAGGTCTACCAGTAGTGGAAAATCCGGGAATGCAACACCATTTGTGGGTGGATGTGTGGGAACACCCACGCTGCACCCGTGGGACACCCGCCAGGGGAAGAGTGACGCGATGCACTGATTTCCGCTGCAGTGCTGATGTGAATGTATCTAGGACCCTAATTAAATATTCCAGATTCATGCCCTTATGTGGTTATAACTAATCATATCCTTATAAAGGCATAAGAATCATATCCCTATTTAGTCATAGCCAATGCAATCCAAATACGGCGAGGCTACTTCCCTAGACTCCTAGAAAGTACAACGCGTTCTTTAAACAAACCAAGCCTCCAGCAGCCCGGGAATTCCCCCTGCTTCTGTTTTGATTTGTCCTAGAACTCCTGAGAGTCCTGAAAGTACTGCCACTTCTTAGTGACATTTCTTAGTAACGTCTTATGTCCAACCTTACGTCAAACTCGGCACCTTCCAGGTATAAATTTACCAGCATTTGCCTTAAGCAAACACACAGTGGTTTGGAGCAGAGCGGCTATCTACTTACCCAAAGCCCAGCCGATGCGAGTGCCAAAGGAAGCCGACCCTCCCTTTTGACGCACTGAGAGAGACGCTGTCTTTTCTCCTGCCGAGAAATCCAGCTCCAGTGTTTCCAGTCACCCTTGCGGGTTGCTGGGAGATCGAGTCCTGAGAAAGAGATACAAGACCTCCTTCATTCTAAAACCAAGGTACGGAGCTGATTAGATCCTTAGAGAATTATTGATTCAGATTCTTGGCAAAAGCAGCTCACTTATTCCTTCCCACGTACTAGGCTTAGGTTAGGTACACCGGGGTAGGCGTAGTTTAGAAGCATCAGTTGAGGACGTTAAGCCAACTTTTATCATTGTATGTATTGTATATATTTTATCCATTTTAAGTATAATATGGCTCAGAAACCATCTCAATGCTTTTACAGTATTATTTCATAATACTCCTTTTACTGTACGCACTTTATTTTATGACAAGTATTGCAATTGTGGCAATTCACTTCTCTTGCATGAGAAAGAAGACTGCTCAATAAATAACACCTTTTATTGAAAACGCCTGTCTCTCTATTTCTCTGCACTCTGGTGAGACTAAGCATGCACGATTGACTGAGTGAAATAGCTATCTATTGTTTTCACGCGACTCTGGAGATATACTCCTTATTCTGGAGGGAGCAAAGTTGTCATGTTTATGCGGTTATCAGAAGCTAATCCCTTCTTTTTTATTCAGGAAAGTTAACTCATTCCTGTTCACTCGAGAAAGTTTCTAGTGACCTCTGAGCTAGCTGGCATTCATAATTAAGTCTAACATATTCAATTGAGACCTAGTCGACCTCAGTCCTACGTCTAAACTATCGTTTATGTTATTCCAATGCGCAAAGCCTATTGGGAATATAGGAACTACACTACAGTGCGTTACTCTAGATTTATGAAGCCGCTCAGGACCGCCCGAAGTGGCCTTACATGGCTTGATAAATCTGACTTTGTAGTTGCGTCGCCCTAGCGCCCCCTTGCGCGGTGCAAGGATGACGCAACTTGTTAATAAGCGTTCTCCTGGCAGTATAGGATACTTGTTGCGATGCCGCTCTGTTCACTCCTAGGGATCTGCCGTGCTGCTACAGGCGGAAGACATGTGGGGTGTCAGCCCTCACCCTTGTTGCACCACATTTCTTGTGCTATTATCCAGGACACAAGTCCTAAGGAAAATAGTGTGGGGGGGATTATCATACACAATTCACATTGACGTCACTGGATGTGACATCACAGGAAGTGCTTTCATATAAAAGCAATACATTAACATAATCAGGAATGAGAAAAGCAACGTTTTTTATTTTGCTTTTTATACCTGATATGTATTATTTCCACATATCAATTTGTAATTGAGCGTGGCAATAGTAGACAAATCTTGAACAGAAGTGGAATTTCAAAATTAAGTTTTGAGCTGCTATTAGCGAGTAAACAAAATAAGCTGGGTGCATTTTTTAAGACATTAAAGTTGCTGTTAATGCATGTTTGTTTCCTGTTAGCCTTGTTGATGGTTTTAGCCATGCTGGTCAGCATCCCCAGTGTGGAACTGGTGAAAACAAAATGATGGCAGAGAGTGCAGCCTGGAGCTGGGCGGGGAGAAGCACATGGGTGAGCTAGTAACGTGGGTGTGAGGCGCACACGGGCGCGTACCCATGACAGAGGGTGGGGAGAAGCACAAGGGGAAGAGAAAGGGCAATAAGAGCCCAACAGAGGGGGAAGTGAGGGAGACAGCTGGAAAACACAGGCACTCCGCTTGTCTTCCGGTTCATGGAGGACCTGGCCTGGCTGTTTGGGCTGTTCTGTTCCCATTGGAGCAGGGTCAAGACTGATTCGCATATAGCTGGATCCAAACCGAGGTGGCACGGTGTGCTAAATAGCGATGAACTGGGATGCACCCCGAGTAATTACCAGGCTGAGATTAATTAAAGCCTTCCATCCATCGCTTTTATGTATACGTCTCCCTCATAATAGGAAAAAATTGAAGGACCAGATCAATTAACTCTTTGCACGACTGAAAACTCACCAAAAGCAATGTATACCAGCGCAAAGTGGTGATCTGTTATATATTTTGTAGTGCAAAACTTGTTTTGCACTGTAAAGTTACCTGAAAGAAACGCAAAGCAGTCTTTTCCAATACTTGTGTCAAGTGGGGTGTCCTGTGGTTGGTACATAGGGGTTTGCAGGCAAGCACTCATGTGTTTTTACACAAAGCCCTATGGGCCTCATTTATGAGGCTGTGCGTCACTTTTACGCCGCCGGTGCGCCACTTTTTGTGACGCACCAGTGGCATAAAAAATTGCACCTTGTTGTGCCATATTTGCAAAGTGACGCATCTAGGTAGATGCGTCACTTTGTAAACCCCTGCGCCACATTATACCTGCACCAGGTATAATATATGCAAGGGAGGCGTTAACAACATGGGACTTGCCCATGTGAAAGTACACATTGCTGGAGTTGCGTCACTTTTGTGACACACTCCAGCAATGCGTCAATTTTGCGCCTACAGATACGTCAGAAATACTGACATATCTGTAACTCCTTGCAACATGATGCGTCATACTATAAATATGACGCATCAGGAATGTCGCAAGGAGTGCACACTGAGAAGTGACGCATCGCTGCTTTCACGCAGCGATGCGTCATTTCTCATAAATGAGGTCCTAAATACTAACATTTGTAGATATTGCTTTGTGCCAAAAAAGAAGTGCTCCTCAAAAGCAGGGTGCGTAACACAGGCCCCTGCAGCCCATATGACACGGGAAGGGGACCCAATACGTCACAGCCCCCTAATATTCAGTGGGGGGGGGGGATTAGGTCTAAGGCTTCTGAATATGTGTGAGATAGGGGCAATTCAGGAGGACCTCACCACATTGCCGCAAGATGGCCCCATCATTTTACTTTACGTCACTGCTAAAGGAAGGCGTAAAGAAGTAAAAAGGTTCTCTCTTTGCAAACGTTTTCTAACTCTGCGTGAGCTGTTCTGTGCAGCCCACATGCAAAATCGGAACAATGTAAAAGCAGGTCTACAATATAGTATTTTGGGATGTATGACGTTACAACGCATGCTTTTACCAGGCATGCCGTTACAACGCGGTTTTTACAACGCATACCATTACAATGCATAGCGCTTTGGGGGGCTGGATAGTGAATAGTTTAATTTACTATTCCAACTCCAGTCCCCGTGGACAGTAGGGAAGGTGTTGGATAGTAAATTAAATCTATTCCCTATCCTAGGGCGCCCCCCAGCGCAATGCGTTGTAGTGGTTCGCGTTGTAATGGTGGCGTCGTAATGGTAGTGCGTTGTAAAAGTTTTGTTGTAAAGGCTGTTTACCATTATTTTGTACTGAAGGAGAGCCATTCCTGTACAAAACCTATGCTGTACCCACGCAGACACCTTTGCACTAAGGTGTAATTGTGTGTGATGGAGCTAGACAGTCAGAAAATGTGCAAGCACTTGGGAAGAGAGTAACGGCGCTACAACGGTCAAAACCTTGGTTGCTGCGCTGTATTGCAAGAAGAACAGTAAATTAGTCCCAAAGTTTCTGCCATAGAAGGGCTTCTCTGGCGACCTGCTTATGGTCTTTGGCAGAAGCCGCTTGTGAAATTACTGTCGCATGTTGAACTCATCTAGCTGACCACCTACACAACAAAGCTGTGGGTACTGGAAATGGAGAGCAGGTTCATCCTTTTGTAATAAAATATTTTAAGAAAAGCTTTATGCACCTGCAAGAAATCATTTTTTGAGGGATAGATTGTCATCCAAATCAGTAACTCCATCACAACATGAGTGGCTTGCCCATAAAAAGGTATCAGTTATCAACTGTGGCCAGATATAGCTTAACTGTAGAGATGCCAACGGTTGGCACTGTTTCCAAAGCATGAGATTTAAAAGGGTGTGGAAAAGTACTTGATAATATCATTGGCCCGGTGAAACTGAGAATGTGAATAGTCTTTTACGCTAAAAGAGTTGACAAATTACATTTATATATGTTATGATGTGATGTGAAACCTATCAGGAGTATTTACAGCATTTGTTTTGTGAACATCAAAATCACAACTTCCAGGCCCAAAAGAAGGGTGCCCGGTGTACAAAGAGTACTTTATCAACCTTATTTGCACTGCTGTGTGCAGTCATTAAGTTTACAAGGATTAATATTCTATACAAAATATTCACGTGGTTTATGATTTTATAAGTTTGCTTCCAAAAGAATTACATGCATTTTGGTGCATGAAACTTTCCAAAAAGGTGCTACTTTTTGACTAGTTTGCTAATGGAAAGTTTTGTGGTGATCTGTCAAGCAGAGGCCAAGAAAAGGGGTTCCCAAAACACTAAGGGGCATATTATCAACAACTAGCGATATCTATCGCTAAATGAGCTTAGCAATATTTTTTTTATCGCCGCGCATTGCCTGATTTTATCGCAGAGATAACGTGCTATTAGCAACGTTTATCTCAAAAGCGATAAAATATTCGGCGATAGTGGCAAAATGCGTGAATATCACTGGAAATCCAGGGATCACCAATTTAAGAATAGAGCATTCTGATTGGCCCATCTCACTCCCACAGGAGTCCAAATCCCGCGGGAGCAAGCATTCTTACTGGCTACCAGCAACATCAGAAAAATGCTGCTGGCAGACAGTACAGGACTCGGAGACTTAATCCCCTGTCCACAAGTGAAAAATGAAAAGCACTATAAGGGGACAGGGTAGGATACTCTGCCCCCTAGGCCCCATGGAGGGGACCCAGAGACCATCAAACTAAATAAATCAGCAAAAATTGCAGCAATCCCACAGGCCTCCATCAGGATCGAAAGAAAACAAAACAAAATGGCTGCCAGGCCACATTTATTATGTTGATACCCAGGAGACCCCACCAATGGGGCTGGATTCAATAAGGGGAGAACAGCTGCATGACCTCCCCTCCTCGAGCCATTGAAAGCCCCAGGGAGCCCACCCCCAGAGCTGAAAACACGTAAAAAGAGGAGGGGACTGCCCAGCCCCCCTCTCCGATTGCTTAAAAGCTTCTGAAGCCCCCCCCAGGCTGAAATGTGCATGCAAAGGGAGTGGGGCTATGCAGCTCCCACTCCCTGCGCATGGCCCTCCTCCCCAAGCCTGCAGAGGACCAGGAAGCCTACCAGTGGGGCCAGAATAAGTTTATATGGGTAGCAGGCCCGGACTGGCCGTTGCGGGCACCGGGCAATCCCCCGGTGGGCCGCATGGTTGGGGGCCGGTTTTGGCCCCCTGGGGGCCGTTTTTGTTACAGGGCCATTATGCTGCAAAAACGGCCCTGTAACAAAAACGGCCGAAAACCGGCCCTGGCACAGACCGCGGTCACACGTCCACCTCCTCTTGGAGAGGGGGGGGGGGGAGGGGGCCGGCCGAGCACTTTGCCAGGGCCAGTTCTGGTTCCCAGTTCGGCCCTGATGGGTAGGGGGGCGGTGTGCCCCGCTCCCAGAGCTGCTAAAGGCCCCGGGGAGCCCACTTCCGGGATCAACATTTTTCAAAATGGGGAGGGGGAAGGCACGCGGCCCACCGACCTGAGCCTCTGAAGGTCCTGGCTGAACCCACCCACGGCCACGGGTACGAAATTACTTAAAATATGGATTGGGGCTGAGTCATTAACGGCCCAAGGTAGCCCATTCCCACATGGTCCCGGGGAGCTCACCACCCAGGATGTTGCAGTTTCCCTGCCCGCACCGGCTTAGAAAGGGAAACCCGTGCTTGCTCCCGCTTGGCGGGAGCATTTCTGAGTCTCCCTCCAAGCAGGAGCAAACACAAAGAAAATGCCCCCGCCTGCTGGAAGCAGACATTTGATCTGTTTCTCTGCCCACATTGATGCGGACAGGGAAATAGATCAAAATATTGCTCGCATTCAGAGGAAACAGTGTTAGTAGCTGCTCATTCTGGGAGGGGGCAATGTTTGCTCCTGTTGCATGCTGGGATCTGGCTGCGGCCACGGGGCCTTGGGGCTCCTCTGTGGCCCCCAACAAGTATGTGGTGGGTACCCTAGGCGGGGACCAGTTAACATCTTTGACAGTGTGGGCCTTGGGAACAGGGGTCTCCGGGGCCTGAAAAGGCTCAGGGAGGGGGTCGTGGGCCGTGCGGCCCCCCTCCCCTTTAATTCAAATATTAGCCTTGGGGGATGGTGTCCCCAAGGCCTTAAAAGGCTCGGAAAGGGGGGCCCATGTGGCATCCCTTCCCTTTAATTAAAAAAACTGAGCTGGGGTATGGGTTCCTCGGAGCCTAACAAGGTTCGGGGGGGTGGGGGGGTGGAAATAGCCCACCACTCGGTGAATTTTTTTAAAAGGGCCCTGGGGGATAGGGTCCCGAAGGCTTAACAATGTTCGGGGGGCCACGCGTTCCCCCCCCATTACATAAAATAAATGGCCTTGAGGGATAAGATCCCCAGGGCCTAACAAGGCTCAGTAAGGAGGGCCATGTGCCCCCGCTTAACTTATTTTTAAAAGGTCCTGCAGGATGGTTTCCCAGGGTCAAACAAGGCTCGGGGTGTTTGCTGCCCCCTCCCCTTTCATTTTTAAATAAGGGCCCTGTGGGATGTGTTCTTTAGGGCCTAACAAGTTAAGCGAGGGGGGCCACATGGACACCCTCCCTTTTATTTAAGTAGTGGCCCTGAAGGATGGAGTCCGCAGGGCCTAACACGGCTTGGGAAGGGGCCTACATGCCCCTTTCGTAAAACAAAAGCCCTGGGAGATGAGGTCCCTAGGGCCTAGAAGGTTTGGGTAGGGGGGCCATGCAGCCCCCTCCCATTAATTATAAAAAGAGGCCTGGGGTTTGGGGTTCCCAGGACCTAAAAAGGCGCGACAAGCGGGGGCATGCAGCCCACCTCCCCTTTTATAAAATAAACGGCCATGGGGATGGAGTCCTTAGGGCCAAACAAGTCTTGGGGAGGGGTTCCATGTGCCCCCCTTTAAAAAATTTTAAAGAAGGGTTCTGGGGGATGGGGTACCCAGGGCCTAACAGGGCTCTAGGAGGGGTGCCACGAACACCCCTCCCCTTTTATTTAAGTAGTGGCCCTGGTGGATGGGGTCCCCAATGCCTAATAAGTCTTGGGAAAGGGCCCACGCGGACCCTCCCCTTCAATTAAAAAATACAAAACAGCGCGGGGTTCACAGGGCCTATAATGCTGGGTAGGTGGCTATGCAGCCCTCTCTCTTTAATTACAAAAAAGGCTCTGGGGGATGTGGTCCCCATTACGTAATAAGGCTCGGGAAAGGGGGGCATGCAGCTTTCATAAAAGAAACAGCCATGGGGGATCGACCCTCAGGGCCTAATAGAGCTCGGGGAGGGCGGCCACTCGCCCTCCCTCCTCTTTAAAAATAAAAAGGGACCTCTGGGTTGGGGCTCCAGGGCCAAATACGTCTCGTAGAGTGGGGCAAGTGGACTGCTTTCCTTTAAAAAACATAAGGTCCTGTAGCCAACCCCCGTGCATGGTGGGGATTGGGCTTTACGTATGGTAATAACATATTACTTTACATTAAAAAATACACTACAAATTCACTGAAAAGAAGAAAGGTTAAAATAACATTGTAGTTAGGTGTGATAAACAGATCAGTTTTTTTTATTAAATCGTTAGAAATTCACTGGAAAAACCAAAGGTTATAGGGGCAGATTTTTGTTAACTGGCGCATCCCGAGGGATGCGCCAGTTAACATGCGCCACAGTGCGCCACAGCTACGCCACCCATGGTGCGCCGCATTTATAATGCGGCGCACCATGGTGCAAAAACGGCACAGATGCGTGACGCATCTGTGCCGGAAATGTGATGCATTGCTGGAGTTGCGTCGCAAGCGCGACGCAGCTCCAGCAAGGCTCGGGGGTGCCCCATTCAACTAATGCTGCATCAAGACCTACGCCTGCTTCAAGCAGGCGCAGGGTTTTGACGCTGCATTGGCCAGAAAGTGACTGAGTGAAATCTCATAGATTTCACTCAGCCACTTTCAGGAGGCGTTCCTGCGCAGGAACGCCCCCCCCTGCGCAGGAACGCCTCCTTATGGCGCAGTGCTTTACAACATGACGCATCTCCTAGATGCGTCACGTTGTAAATAGGGCGCATTGTTTGCGCCGCAGTTGCGTCAAAAAAAGTGACGCAATTGCGGCGCAAAGAGGCGCAACGGCCTCATAAATCTGCCCCATAGTTTATAGTTAGGTGAATATGTCATTGACAACAATAACGTTTTGAACTAAAGAAACACAGAAATTCAGCAGTTATAGTTAGCAAAGCTAACTATAACTTGGTCCCCTGCCATGCTCTGCTTATGACCTCAAGTATTACACCACTAATGACATGTTCTATGACATCATTTATAACAACATTGATGAAATCTCAATTGAGATCATTCATGACTTCATATATATTATCAGTATTCTTTTGGATTTTGTTAACTCTGCAGCGCTATCAAACATTTTCATTAACCTGTGCACCTTTAAAGTAGAAAAAGAGGGATGTACGCGGCTCAGTCACTTTGATGCCGATTACTTGCTACAATCAGGGAGCACAGTAAAAAAATATTACAATAAACGTATGTCAGTCAATAAAAGTACGTTTATTAGAACATTGGTCTCTAAACAGCATGCTACATATTACAATAAATAGTATAAAACATATACAAAACAATTTCGCTGATACTTTATAAACGCGGTACCTTCACTAAAGTTCAATAAACGTTTGCCCTCAAAAGGGTTACTGTAAAGATGAACCTGGATTTTAACACAATTCCACCACCAATAAAAGCCGCATATTTCTGGGCACATTGCGGATAGGAATGTGTGCCATATCTCACAGATACAGTGCACAGTTATTTTTAGGTTGAGCCTGGAGAGCGCATGCTGTAGGAGGCATGCTGTATTGAGGTATGGAGTAGAAGCTCCACCTATTTCCCGCCAATCTTTTCAATTGGCTCCTGTAACTGTTCTTTCGAAATTGTTGCTTTTCATTCGTGGACAGGCTTAGTAGTCCCTCCTTGGTACCGCCTTGTCTGCATTTGTAACCTCCCATAAGGACTGGACTTTTTACTTGTGTTGTTACACGGTCTGCTTTATGTAGTCGGTGAGCATTATTTTCTTTAATGAGCTTCCCCTACTCCACACACGACACAACGGCCCCCACAACGCTAAGGATGCCTGGCCTCCACCTTGGGGGTGCCCAGGAGTGGACGCCTCACAAGGAAAGCCAGGATGGGTTCCACAGCGGTATTCGTACAAGCGCCTTGAGACCCTTGCGGGTGAGTAGTGCGCTACACAAGTATCAATTTACATTTTTTTACATTTAGACCTAGGTCCATAGGCTATGCTGTACTTTAAGATGTCGAGAACATATATGTTTTGAGTGATTTCTTAAAGGTCTGAAAGTTAGTGTTTTGTCTCAGAGTGAGAGGGAGCGAGTTCCAGAGTGTAGGGCCCTTATAGGATAGAGCTCGGCCTCCCTGTCTAGCCTTCCTAAACTTGGGGACCTGAAGCAGCAGTTGGTTGCTGGAGAGCAGAGAACGTCCAGGACTATAGAAGTTGAATTTTTCAGCTAAATATTTAGGGCCTGAGCCCAAGAGGCACTTATGTATTGTGCATCAGACCTTGAACTTGACACGTTGCCGAACAGCCAACCATTGGAGTTTGTCCAAAAGGGGGCGTGAGGGAGATCCGGCCGGAGCGTTAAGGACCAATCTTGCTGCGGTGTTCTGGGCCACTTGTAGTCTGCTAAGCTGTTCCTCATTGGCTGAAATGGGCCGGAGGCGCAGCGGACAGGCGCAGCGGGCGCGACGATTGCGCGCCGAAGACGCGCCTAAGGCAAGCCCGTCTGCGCCCGTCCGCGACTGTCCGGGGCCAGGGGCACGTCACTCTGCCCCTCTCACCATCTATACCCCCGACCATCTACGCAGCCTCCAGGGACCATGGTCCCTACCAGCCTCCACCTGCTCTCGCATTTCGTCCCTTGGTCTGTCTCCCGCTGTCCCTCTTGACATCCCCCCTCCTCTAGTCGTCCCCCCCACTCTCCTAGAGACAATGCTCCCCCTGCAACCTCCAAACCCTTGCGGCATTCTACCTCGGTACTGCTAGACCTTCATGCCCCAGATCTCCTTTTTCTAACGGAAACCTGGTTCTGCGATGACTCCCTCCCTGCCCTACTGGCCACCTTACCAGCTCCATACTACGCCCTCCGTGCAGATCGCCTTACTGGCAGAGCCGGGGGCGGCGTGGCGGTCATCGCACGTACCGACCTTCCTTTCCAAGCCCTGTCCCTGCCAGACATCGCGACCACCGAGTATCTGGCTATCCGCACCACTTCCATTACGCCCCCTCTTACCTGCTTTCTTACCTACCGCCCTCCTCAATCCCCTCTATTGTTTCTCCCCGACTTTCTGGAAGTTCTGGCCACAATCACCGTTAACAACTCCTCTATCCTACTTCTTGGCGACATCAACTTCTGGCCCTCTGATCCAGCGGAATGCTCATCTTCAAAAGAATTTTCAGAAACCCTCCAATCCCTCAACTTTACATCTCATATTCATTCTCCTACCCATATCAAAGGTCACACATTAGACCAGATCTGGTCCCTGAACTGTTCTGTGGAGACCCTCTCAATCTCGCCTTGCACATGGTCTGACCACCACCTGATCTCCTTTGCCCTCCCCATTCAACCTCCGACCAAGCCCCCTCGCCCCAAAAACATCTGGGTTCGTGCTTGGGGACGAGTTGATCCAGAAAACTTATCTTCCCTACTCACCACTTCCCTCCCTTCTCTGCAAGGCCTATCCACCCTCTCCCAGGTCAAGGCCATTGAACAGTGGCTCTCCTCAGGCTGCGATTCTGTTGCCCCTCTAAAACGAATTACCTCTAAGCGAGAGAAGGATGCTAACCGTTGGTTCAACGAAGAGCTCAAGGCCACCAAACTAGCGGTTCGTCGCGCGGAGCGGGCTTGGAGGAGAAATTATTGCCCCTCTTTACGATTGGAGTTCATCAACACCTTGACCCAATACAAAAAAGACATCTTGGAGGCTAAAACCACCTACTTCTCCTCCAAAATCCTCGCAGCAGAAAACCAGTCGAAGGAAATTTTTTCGATTGTGCACAACTTGGCGTTTTCGGATAGAACAACTCTAAAGCCCGCCCCTTCCAAAGAACTCTGTCACTCCCTCAATTACTATTTCATTCAGAAAATAGCTACCATCAAAGCCAACATCCCTCCCCCTTCCCCCACCTTTGTTGACCCCCAGTGTCCCCCTCCTAAGGGAGAACTCACCACCCTCCCCGTCTAACTCAGGAAACTCTGATTTCCATAATACCCCTTGTCAAATCCGGCTCTCCACTTGACCCCTGTCCTGCCCATATTCTCCGCCACATCTTCATCACTTGTCCAGACCCCCCCCTTCACCTCCTCAATAGCTCCCTTTCTCAAGGCGTAGTACCGAACCCACTAAAATCTGCGGTAATTGTACCCATCCTGAAAAAGCCGGGCGCGGACCCCTCAATCCCTGCCAATTTCCGCCCCATCTCCCTCCTGCCATTTTTGGCAAAGGTGCTCAAGCGCCATGTCACCTGCGCTCTGAGCTCTTTTGTGGAGAAGCATGGAGCTCTTGCCCCCCGTCAGGCCGGGTTCCGCCCCGCACACTCTACGGAGTCCGTAGTCCTCTCGGTCCTGGACAACCTCAGGGAGGGTATGGATACCAACCAGCCCCAGGCCCTGGTGCTCCTCGATCTCTCGGCCGCTTTTGACACGGTGGATCATACCATCTTGCTTTCCCGTGTCAAGGCGGCGGGGATCGGGGGCACCGCTCTGGTCTGGCTATCCTCCATCCTGAGTGACCGCACCCAGGCTGTCCGCCTGGGTGACTTCACTGCGGACGTTCGGAAAGTTCAGTGCGGGGTCCCCCAAGGCTCCTCCCTTTCCCCTCTTTTGTTTAATCTTTATATCGCCCCTCTTATCTTTTCTCTGCAACAAATGGAGGCCGCCGTATTTAATTATGCGGATGACCTCCAGCTTGTCTTCAATCTGTCTTCTTCCCCCTCTTCTGTTCTAAATTTCCAATCTATCATGCTCCATATCCGGGACTGGATGAACCACAACCACTTGAAGCTCAACCCAGACAAGACCGAGCTAGTGTTGACGGGTGGTTCATCCAGCCCCTGGTCCTCTTTATTCTGGCCTCCCTCTCTTGGCCCTTCACCTATCCCCTCTACCTCAGTCAAAACACTAGGCATAAAACTCAATTCTCGACTCACCCTTCACTCCCAGGTTAGCTCTCTGGTTTCTTCTTCCTTCCTATCACTGCGCACTATACGCAGGGTGTCCCATTTTTTTTCCTTTACTGCCCTCAAGCTGATCATCTTGGCCATGGTGGTCTCCCGCCTGGATTACGGCAACGCCCTATATGCAGGTATTCCTGCATATAGCCTACGGCGTTTGCAACAGATCCAAAACCAGGCGGCCCGCCTGGTCTTTAAACTCCCGAAATTTCACCACACCACCCCCCTCTTGAAGTCTTTGCATTGGCTCCCTGTTCGTGCCCGGGTCCAGTTTAAGCTCGCCTCCATCACCTTTCAGGCTCGACTGGGCTCGGCACCAGCTTTCATCTCATCTGAGATCACCCCTTACGTTCCCACCAGGGAGCTACGCTCATCCACCCAGTCCCTTCTCACCATCCCACGTTACCGGAGAAAGAAATGGGGAGGCTCGAAATTTGCGACCCTTGCCCCGCTCCTCTGGAACTCTCTTCCCCTTGAACTCCGAACCCTTACCCTGTACCCGCAATTTCAGAAACACCTCAAGGCTCATCTGTTCATGAAGTCCTTCAATTAACCCTCCTGCAGTTTGTTCTTGTTTTCCCGCTCCGGTCCTTTGTTAGTTGTAGCGCCAAGAAACCGCTGGTGTATGTGCGCTTTAAAAATAATTTAAATTAGAAAAAAAATAATTTAAATTCAATTCAAAGAGGCCATTACAATAATCTAGCCTACTGACCACAAGGGTCTGGACAAGAGTCTTTCTGTAGCTGTCGGGCAAGAATGGAAACACAAGCCTTAAGAGTCCGATGATCTGGAAACAGGACCCGGTAACCTGGTTAGCATGTTCTTTTAGTAGTAGTGCCTGGTCTAACCGTACTCCAAGATTCTTCACTGCCTGTTTGGGACTGGGTACCGGCCCCAAATCCATTGGCCACCATTCTGGAGACCACAGAAGGGGGGCCTCCCCGAACAACATGACCTCAGTTTTGCCCACTTTGCATTGGAGGCAGTTATAGGCCATCCAATCAGATACCACTCTCATACCATCAGCAAAAGATTTTTTAATTGCGGGTGTGAGGGTCTGAAAAGGGAACAAAAGCTGGGTGTCGTCAGCATATGACACCAGGGTGAACCCATGCACTCTCACAATGTCAGCCAAGGGGGCCACATACACATTAAAAAGTGTGGGGCTTAGACATGAGCCCTGTGGCACTCCCTTGGTGAGCTCCCTAGAGATGGAACGAAGGGAGCCCAATCTGACGCCTTGTGAGCGGCCCGAGAGAAAGCTCTCCAGCCAGGACAGGGCCGAGCCTCCTATCCCCACCTTCCGTAGACGACCGAGAAGAATATCATGTGACACCGTGTCAAAGGCAGCTGATAAATCTAACAGCACCAGAATCATAGAGCCCCCTCCATCCAATGCTATCCTGATGTTGTCGGTCACGGAGAGGAGGGCAGATTCGGTGCTGTAGTTCGGTCTAAACCCAGATTGAGAATAGTCTAGACCTTCCGCTGCCTCGATGTATTTAGACAAGTTGGTGTTCACATGTTTCTCGGTCATCTTGCTAAGGTATGGCAGAAGGGAGATGGGGCGGAGGTTAGAGAGGTCCATCCAAGGCAATGCCGTGTTCTTCCGGATGGGATTCACCACTGCTTTCTTCCACTCTAGAGGCACATGTCCCTCCTTGAGGGAGAGATTTATTACAGACTGAATTTCGGGCCCGAGCAAGGTGCTCAGGGAGGCCACCATTTTAGCAGGTAGAAAATCATCAGGGGACCCTGTTATGATTTGGCTGATGAGGGAGGTGAGATCAGAGTTGTTAACTTCAGGAAACATCATTAGTAGGCTATCACCATGTGTTGATGACAGGGGAGAGGTGTTGATGGCATTACTCCTGAGTCTGGTGGCCTTTGTGATTTTTCCATAAATCAGCTCTATTTTGTTCTCAAAAAACAGAGAGATATCATCACAGAGAGTTTGAGAAAAATCATCAGGGCTCTCACAGGCCACTGGTTTTACAAAGGTCTGTAAGATATTATACAGTTCCTTGGATGAGTTACCTGCTTCGGCTAACTGCAGAGTAAGGCAATTTCTCCTAGCCAGCCTAATATTTTTGTGATAGCTGGACTGAGCATCTAAATATGCTTTCTTACTACCCTCAGTGCGTGATTTCCTCCATAATTTCTCATGTTTTCTACACCCCTGTTTCTCTATTCTAAGTTGTTCTGTGTACCACACCTCTTGTTTAAAACTGGGGTAATGTTTGTGTAGTTTCAAGGGGGCCAACAAATTAAGTGCCTCTACATGGAAGTTATTGAACTTAGATAGAGCGGACTCCACATTGTCTGTTCCTAAAATGATAGGTTTCTTCCACACCCTCTGTAGCTCCTCTACTGCCATCTTGTGCCATTGGCGGCGCCAAACAGGCGGGAGAGGAGGCTTTTGAAGGGGTTTATCTATGCCTAACAGAGAGAATTCGACCAAGAAGTGGTCTGACCAATTCACTTGGGTCGCGGGACGACACCGGATTTTGGAACAGTTGGAAAAAAACAAATCTAGGGTATGACCCCCATGTGTGTAGGGCCACTATTCTGTATTGCAAGCCCTAGGGAGGGTAGATCAGAGAGCAGGGATATAGTGTCAGGGTGCGTGGGAATATCTACATGAGTGTTAAAATCACCCAGAAGGATGAAATCTTCATTTGCCTTAAAATGCAGGGCCAGTAATTCCAAAAGGGAAAGTCTAAAACCTGAATAAGGTCCAGGAGGGCGGTAGACCAAGGCTCCCTTCCAGTAAGTTCTAGAAGCCGAGCTAATCTTGAATATCATGATTTCCATTGATGAACAGCTCCTTTGTTCAAGCACGGAAATCTTCAAGTCTTCTCTGTACATAATGGCTATACCACCCCTACTTTGTCTGGGCGATCTAGTTTTAAAATCTTATATCCCACAGGGACCCCCTACATTATTACAGGAACTGTATGTGGTTTCAACCAAGTTTCCGTTAGGAAGCAGATGTCCGGTTTTACCGTGTGAACAAGGTCCCAAAGTTCAAAATGATGTTTGGGCAGGGAACGGATGTTCAGGAGAAATCTCTTCAAGCGACAGGGTAGTAAGGCTTCCCCGGTGTTTCTACCGATGGCGATGGTAGTATAAGAGGCCTGAAAGCGACGGTTTATGCATGAAAAAGGCTCTTCCAGGCATGGCCACGAGCCCTGAGCACATCCCGCCAGCGGAGCAGTCTGCAGATCTTTCAGTGCTAGGGCTGTATACCTAATACCATGTGCCTCATCCAGAACTCGGTCTACCTGAGCAGAGCCCATAGCCCCTAGCCCCGTCCTGTCGCGGACGGGCGCAGATGGGCTACTCTTAGGTTACTCTTCGGCTCCCCTGCGCGCGACCGCTGCACGCTCAGGAGGGGGCGATGGCTAAATGACCACCATGGCTAAATGGCTATTTTGACCACCAGCGCATTACATACAGCGCTTTCACTCCTTGCTCCATGCTGACTTGTTAGCTGCTCTCTGAGCTTTTAAAATCACTCGTTTTCGTAATTTTTGTACTTTTAATTAAAATTGTTGACCCTGTTGTAAAATCACCTGGCACATGCCTCATTGTATTTGCATCCTCTTACGAGCACTGTAATTGGTGTAATCACCGCTTTTTGCCGGTCCCTCGCCTTTGTTTGCTGGTTGTTGGCGGACATCTTTGGTTGGGGAAGGGGAAGAGGGTGCACGCGCTAGTCCTCTCTCTAGGAGGCGACTAGGGCTTAAAAGCAGACAAATTAGGCAGATCGTCTTGACCACCAGCGCATTACATACAGCGCTTTCACTCCTTGCTCCATGCTGACTTGTTAGCTGCTCTCTGAGCTTTTAAAATCACTCGTTTTCGTAATTTTTGTACTTTTAATTAAAATTGTTGACCCTGTTGTAAAATCACCTGGCACATGCCTCATTGTATTTGCATCCTCTTACGAGCACTGTAATCGGTGTAATCACCGCTTTTTGCCGGTCCCTCGCCTTTGTTTGCTGGTTGTTGGCGGACATCTTTGGTTGGGGAAGGGGAAGAGGGTGCACGCGCTAGTCCTCTCTCTAGGAGGCGACTAGGGCTTAAAAGCTGCCATGCCCACGCGCAGCGGAGACGCGCAGCGGGGATGCCGGAATACCGCCGGAGTTTCGCCAGAGTCAAGCCCGTCTGTGCCCGTCCGGGCCCAGACGGGCTCAGGGCATACCACTCTGCTCATTCCATCTAGACATCTGGCCCCCCCCCTCAGGTATTCACGAGACTCTCTGCTCTCGCTTCGCGCGACTAAACTGCCTAGTTGCCATTACAATTGGGTTGAGGGTACTGCCTTTAAACACTGTATTGGGTGTCCTGTGTCTAATAACTGTGTGGCTTTAAACTCACTCACTATGGCTCTGCTTAATTGCAGATCACTGCCTTGTCACGCGATAGAAATACACTCCCTCCTTTTGGACCACTGTCTGGATGTGTTATTCCTGACGGAAACGTGGTTGACCGCGTGTTCAGGTCCCGATATTGTCAATGCTCTCCCACCGGGCTACCTCATTTTCCATCTTGATAGGCCGGATGGGAGAGGGGGTGGAGTGGCCATCGTGTATAGAGATACTTTCGTGTGCAAAGCTGTGGACTGCGGTATTACCAACACTGAAGGCTGTCATTTCTCCCTTGGCATATCTTCTTCCGCTTCCATCTCCGGCCTCCTTTTGTATCGCCCTCCTGCTGCGCTGGGGAATTTTGTGGACTCTATTATTGAGGCCATTATTCCATTAGCCGCTGCCTCATGCAACTTTGTACTTCTTGGGGATTTTAATCTTCACTTTGATGACCCCAATGACGTGGTGGCAAGAGATTTATTGAGCTCATTTGATGCTCTCGATCTTCACCTCGCTCATTTGGGAGCCACTCATAACAGAGGTCATCAGCTTGACGCTGTTTTTGCTAATACTGCAAACCTGCAAGCCCTCCAGATGCTGGCCCTTCCCTGGACGGATCACCATCTTATTCCTTTCAGCTGGTTGT
This sequence comes from Lissotriton vulgaris, assembly GCF_964263255.1. Lineage (NCBI taxonomy): Eukaryota > Metazoa > Chordata > Amphibia > Caudata > Salamandridae > Lissotriton > Lissotriton vulgaris. Next base: position 66,030,474 of record NC_141699.1, on the reverse strand, counting down.
TGAAGAACCGGGGAGATCCCGTGCCTAGACAATACACTGTGGAACGACTCTGGTCGAAGCTGCCGGTTGACAGTTGGGTTAAAGAGCTAGCGATAACTCGTCCTGACCCTGTAGATGACCCCAATATTGCTGATCAACACCTGGCTAATTGGCTTACTAACTCCCTTGATCTACTGATTCCTAAAAAAAGGAGGCTTATCAGGGAGAGAAGAACTGCTTCTGCCCCCTGGTATACTCCGGAACTTAGGAGTTGCAGAACTTCTTGCAAAAGGCTTGAACGTGCCTGGAGGAGAGAGCAGACGGAAGAAAGCCGGGCTAATTATAAAAGAGAGATGAGAAAATACAAAAGTGCATTGAAGGATGTCAAAAAGATTTTCTTTAGTGATAAGATTGAGAGGGCAAGTAACTCTCCAAGAGAATCGTTTAAAATTTTTAAAGAACTCTTGAAAGCCCCGGTCCCCCCAGTCGTACACGTTAATCCTAAAGACAAATGTGAAGAACTGGCTAGTTTCTTCCATTCTAAAATAGATACAATCCTATCCTCTCTGCCCACTATGCCTCACATCTCTGAGCCGGCTACTGGTCCAATAAGCTGCCCGACCGAACTTGTCTCTTTTGGAGGTTACAAAGGTCTTGGTGGAGATGAAGAGTGGATCTCCGAGTGATCCAGTGCCTATGAAACATCTTAAACTTGTGGCTAATACTCTGTCAGCTCCGCTCACTGACCTTATCAACCTCTCTCTCTCTCGTGGCATAGTCCCTCAGAGATGGAAAGGGGCTGTAGTAAAAGCCTTACTGAAAAAACCAGGCTTGGATCCCGCCAATCTGACCAACTTCAGGCCTATCTCGCTTCTGCCGGGGTTTTCTAAAATCGCCGAGAAGCTGGTTAACCGTCAGCTCTCTTACTATCTTGAGTCCAACCACCTGTTGGGAGACTCCCAGACTGGTTTCCGTCCCGGCCAAGGAACGGACACGGCCCTGCTGGCGGTAGTGGAGGAAGCAAGGAGCACTCTTGACACCGGAGGATCAGTGGCAGTGATCCTCCTGGACTTGAGTGCTGCCTTTGACACCGTGAGTCATCAGGTGCTCCTCCAACGCCTGTCAGAGGTAGGTGTCTCAGGGACGGCTCTGAAATGGTTGGGATCCTTTCTCTCCAACCGTTTCTACCAAGTCTGGGAAGGGGCAGAGCAGTCTTCCCTATTCCCTCTTCAATGTGGAGTCCCTCAGGGCTCATCGTTGAGCCCTACTTTGTTCAATGCATATATGACTCCACTTGAAAGAGTGGTAGCCCCTTCGAGGTTGAAGATCATCAGCTATGCTGATGATACTCAGCTGGTGGTGGGCCTCACTCAGCTGGCGGAACAACCCAACTTGTTGCATGACTGCCTGGCTAATGTCTACCAATTGATGTCCAACTCGGCTCTTAAGCTTAATGGAGGAAAAACTGAGTTGATGCTCTTGGGCAACTCCAGTCCCTCCATCATTGCCAGCTGCTGGCCCCGGTCTCTTGGCGACCCTCCATCTCCCAAGAAGGAGATCAAGTCCTTGGGAGTATGGTTGGAGGAAGATCTATCCTTCAGGACCCACGCCAGAAAGACCGCGGGGGTTTGCTTCGGTCTACTGAAATCAGCCCGAAAGGTACTCCCACTGCTTCCGGATCCAGCTAAGAAGCTTTTGATGCGGGGTTTAATCCTTTCTAGGCTTGACTTTGGTAATGCCCTGTTTCTTGGTGCCCCTGAAGCTACCTTTAAAACCCTCCAACAGGTGCAAAATGCAGCTGCCAGAGTCTTGATGGAGATCCCTAGAAGGCAGTCCGCTGCCCCGGCCCTAAAAGCACTTCACTGGCTCCCCGTTAAGGAGCGGGTGAAATTTAAGGCGTTGTGTACGGCCCATAAAATTTTACATGGCAAAGGCCCCCCCATCCTTGTTAATATGGCCCGTCCCTATAAACCTCCACGCCTTTTGCGCTCAGACCAGCAACATCTTTTGCAATCTGCGAGAGTCAGGAGAGCTCGGACGGGGGGCAGGCGTTTCTCGGTTCAGGTGGCATCTCTGTGGAACTCTCTGCCCCTTAAGATTCGCTCAGAGCACAAGATCCTAATATTTAGGAAACTTCTTAAAACCTACTTGTTTCCACAGTAGTGAGTTATCGAGTTCCTCCTTCTTTGGTCTGTTGCGCCGGGATGCCCCCGGGTAAGCTGAGCGCATTACAAGTTTCATATAATAATAATAATAATAATAAATAGCCCTGGGGAGAACAACCACTAGAGCGCTAACCGCTCCAGTGGTGAAGAGGAAGTGCCTGGCTCTCCCTGACCCGCCCTCCGCACAAAGGTACTAGCTACCTCGTCGGACCGGGGCGGGCAGGAGTGAAGTTCGAGCATAGGCTTCTCAACTACTTTGTGGATACCGTCACTTTAGCGGCCACACTGCACAACCTTTCTTTAAATATTTATTTTTTCCTTTTGGGTGATAGCACCCCATACCGCACTTTCACTTTAATGTTTGCCGCTGCCCTTTCTTTAGACGCTGCTCACTGTAACCTGAATATGGCGAGCAGTGTCTAAAGAATAGGCGCAGCCAACATTAAAGTGGTCTCGCATGTGCGAGAGTTTGCGCTATTAGCACTAGAAATGACAATACCTTTTACATATGTGTTGCTTTTAAAAACACATAACTGAAAGGGATTTTCATTTACTATGCCAATAGCTTAAACTCTCGCAGATGCGAGACCTATTGCATTGCAAATGCTTGTTGTTCCTGCAGGCTTGACACAAATCACATTTTGAACATTTAGGAGCCTGTCTGTGGAATTCTTCTTGAAAATGTGGGTGCTGCCATTGTCCTGTACCTAAAAGAAATCAATTTTTGGGTTGTGGCTGATCGTGTTGGCTAATTAGGGGCATTAGTGCTTTTTTCTGCACTACCACTATCATTCCCAGATGGTCATGTTCTTTCCTGCCCTGATGAAGACCCAACAAGTACCTCAGTATGATCAAAACATTGATTATGAGGTAATAAAAAAACTGTAGGATCTGATAAATGACCTGTTTGTATCATGGCAAATCAGCTTTTTAATTGGTCCACCACATATTTTTTTGTGCCAGTTCCCAACCCTTAGTCTAAATGTCATGGATTAGTATTATTTTTACTTGTCACACGTTTTCCCACAATTGCACTGATCACAGCACAGAAGGCATCTGTGGTCTGTCATAAACCCTTTGCACTTAAGTTGTAGAGCTTAAATTCACAGATGTCTTACGCTGTTGCTGATCTGTCCTGTTTATGGTGTGATTCCTATAAAACAGATTTCTCACCTTCCTGTTTCACCACAGATTTTTAAGTCTCGCCTAGCGTTGCAGCGCCCATGCGCTGCTCGCTCTGCGAGATATATTGTTAGAGAGGCGATTTCAGAAGAGGGCTCGAAGCCCTGCCCCTCATTTTCATTATAATAATAATATAATAGTTATATGGCTTCATCGTTTATGGTAAACGGTGGCCTCTGATTGAAAATGAGGCTTCTTTGTTACTGCCCTTTCTCCTTTTGGGATGGCCCATCTGGACTGGATTATTTGCTTCACGGCTGTCGTGAAGCAATTTCTTATCTAAAGGAGGCTTGTTCTATAAACAAGCTGTGAATCAAAGAATCCAGCCCGGATGGGCCGTCCCAAAAGGAGACAGGGCAGTAACAAAGAACAACTGACAGAACTAACTTTCAGAAGCTACCCCAATTAGCCTATTGATAAGTGTGTGTTCGAATGGTCTGGTCAACTCTGCTCGTCTTCATCTCCTCTCTACCTTCCCTTTCCGCCATAACTCTTCTCATTTCTCACACCTCATGTCTTCCCCATCTCGCCCCTCTCTGTCACCTCTCAAATCACCCTCCTCCCGTCTGTTCCCTCTCCTCCGTCACTTGTCTGCCCTCCCCAAACATCAACGCCCTCCCCTTCTTCTCGCTGTGCTCTTTCACTTCGCTGGTTCTGCTTTCCTCAACCTCTGTGTGCTCTCGATCTTCCGTCGGTTTCTACTCTTCTACTCTCTCCCTCCCCTCCACCCTCGTCTCTCCGTGAGTGGAGGCAGCTGACGTCTGCAGTGAAAGCAAAAAACACTCAGGCTCGATTAGCCACGTTCAGAAATCCCCTCTGATGGCGTGGGGCTACGAGAAGCCTTCAGAGAGGGCTGGTTGCGTTGCTTCCTGGATGAAGGTGGGGCGAGACAGCGGGTAGGGTCACGGACAGTTGGCCTCCCCCGATGGCAGAGGCATAATCCGGAACTGTATTGTACCCCTAGTGGCCTCACTGTCTGGTGCGGGACGCGCTCAGGTCGGAGTGGCCCCTGAAGACGCCAGGTATGAACCTGCAGACAATTTATGTCATAGCGTGGACCAGGTGCTGAATTTAGAAATTGGCGCCATAAATCGGACCTATCCTGCAGTGCTGCAGACCTCCCCGCAGAGCAGCTGCCTGAGCAACAAGAGTGAAGGAAGGCCAGCACAGAGTGCTTGCGATGCCCACCATGGGAGCCGGGGGCACGGAGGTCGAGCGGGCAAGACATCTGATTAAATATGTAACCCGCTGACAGTACGAGGGCAGTATCGGACCTAGGCTGTTCTTCCCTTCTGCTTGCGCTAACCCCTGGACATATGACACTGGGGGCGGGCCGTGGCCCGACCGGGACTGCAGTTCCCTGGTCACATCAGGCGCTGAGTGGCACATTGGCCCTGAAACGAGTGGGTGTGTATTGGGGACTGTGTTGCATCTTGCCCGGGCCGCATTCTTCCTCCCTGCACTTACACAGCCTATGAGAGCCGCGATTTTCGCTGCAGCCTGTTTGTCTTCTCACTAGCTTGGCGTACCCCGCTCTGCTGACGCGGTTGGCGGGGGGGGGGGGCAAACCTCTCTCTTGGGTAGAATGGACACTATCACACCTGCTTTCATGAGACGTGGCTCTGGTTCAGCTCGAAGCCCTGTTGTAACCACGCTCCCATAACAGCCTGAGCCTGCCTGTGGCTCCTACATGAATGATTGTGGGCCTCGAGAGAGTGCCACCAACTCCGTGCCATGCATACTTGTTTAGTTCCATTTGCTTTGGCGCTATATGAGGTTTGCACCCCATAACTACTCAAATAAACATCACATTTATTCTGCTATTATGTATATGCCCAAAATGTAGTGTTAGTATTCAGTGTATGTGTGGAGTGAGTGTTTTGTTTGTACCTCTCACTCTTTTTTTTTTTTTACTTTGATGAGTGTGGCGCCGTCTTCACGGACGCCGGGCTATGCAATGCAATATGTGTTGCTTTTGGTATTGTAAATAACAATGGCTTTTAATTTTTTTAAAGGCATTGCCATTTACAATGCCAATAGCTCCAAAATTCGCAGTTGCGAGACCTATTGCATTTTAAATGCTTGTTTTACTCTATTTGAAAGTAATTATGTTCTATAAATAACCGGTGGAACCATTGTGTTTACTCATTCACAATTAGATCTGTTCCGGAAAGAATATATGATAGCCCTATTATTTTTGCCATACTGAGGTGCAAGAGCTAAACTCCACTCCTTAATGATGATGCTTGGGCATCTCTCATGGACAACCAATAGCAAAGCCGATGTTTGCGTATCTCTCATGTCAGCCAATAGCAAATCCTGCAATGAAACACAGCATACCCTAATGACGTATTCCTGCAGCTAAGTGCCCAAATGAATACCATAAGGGACATTCCATTTGCCAAACCTAAAAAGTCAGTGTCAGTCACAGAAGAACACTTGATTTTCACGAAATTTCTTCTATCACTTTCTAGCTAAACATTTGGAAAACATGGTTTAAGAAACTGGGGTATTAATTAAGAAGGGTATCTGTCCACCTCAGGTAATAACCACAGTCTTTGACTGGGTGAACCCTCAAAGTCACTAAACTAACCTTAGCTCAACCCTCTGGTAGCTGTGGCACAGAGCAGGCAGGTGTAACTTGGTGGCACTGTGTAGAGGGTTTATGTAGCACTACAACAGTAAAGTCAACATGAATTAGACGAATAGAGAACATTTTAATGTACAAAATGACACCAAAACGACAAAAATCCAATCAGAGGAAACAGAGATATGAATTTAAAACGTTTAAAATAAAAAATCATGCCAATAAGTGATAATCATAGTCAATGGTTGCGGTACAACAGGACCTAGGCACAATTCGATGCTGACCACAACGGAGAGTGGGTCAGGTATGCCAACCAGGTTTGTCTTGGGCAAAAGATTTAACCTTCTGACTTTAATTCTTCAAGTCTCAATCCACCACAGAAGTACACTTCTAAGACCCCCAGAACCTCAGGGGAGGCACTTAGAGACTAACTTAGAGACTAACAGGCAGAGTTGCTGGAACAAGTTTTCAGCCATAGTCATATGGATTGTGAAAAATCCAAGCATCAAACAAAACGTGTAGCATATTTTCCACACTTATTTAGAAGGAGAGCAGTAAAGAAGTAGGGGCATATTTACAAGCCCCTTGCGCCGCTGGTGCATCATGTTACGAGACGCACCGGCGGCGCAACCTGCTGAGTGATATTTACAAGCACAGATAAAGCCACCCTGCGTGACTTTACCTGTGCTTGTAAATATTGCCCCTTTTCACGCAACACTTTGCGTGTTAGGGGCGTGACATGGGTGTTGCTGTGGGCGTGCTCCTTCCTGCACAAAAACAATCTCCACGCGACGCAGGCATCCTTACACCATGGTGCAGGGGTGCCTGCGCCGGCGCATGGCAGCAGTTTGTGCGCCACTGCAGGGGGAAGCACAGAGATACAACATATTGTTGTAAATATGTTGCATCTTTGTGCTTCTAAACTAACACAGTGCGGCGCAGCAAAATGACTTGTGGCACCGCACTGCGTTAGTTTCCAGTAATGTAATGTAAATTGATACTTGTATAGCGCACTACTCACCCGCAAGGGTCTCAAGGCATTTGTACGAATACCCCTGTGGAACCCATCCTGGCTTTCCCTGTGAGGCGTCCACTCCTGGGCACCCCCCAGGTGGAGGCCAGGCATCCTTAGCGTTGTAGGGGCCGTTGTGGAGATTAATCAAGCTATTGCCCAGAGTTGCAGAGTGGGACTCCATGATTGGAATAGGCACCGAGGCGAGAATTATCAGGTCCGTGGAATTTTTGAGCCCAAGACCCACCGAGGCGGGGAATTGAACCCTGGTCCTGGGCCAGACCTCTGCATCAGGGTCTGCCACTCTAACCATTGAGCCACACTTCTAGTAAATCTGCCCCATAGTATACAGCAGGTGGTGCATTTTGGTGTGCTGGTGTGGTAGCAGCACTGTCATTTACAAAAAGCACATTTACATTGAAATTCTCACTAAATATGCATAGTTTAGTGCTATAACTATATACATAATATCTCGCAAACGATAATGTTTAGAAATGGGGTTTCAGCTAACGTTTATCATTTGCGCACCTCCAAGTCAAGTGTCTTGATTGGTTTTGATCCTTTTAAAATCTTTGTTTTCATCACTCTTCAGAATGACAAACAATTTACTTAATGTGTTCTTTCCTAATTGCTGATATAGTTTGAAATATGTCTATAGTTCATTTACAAGTATTTATGTTGTTGTGTGTTACAAAAAAACTAAACTGACACCCTACAGCCTTTCCTTTCACTTCCTGTACCCAAGTAAGATTGTTACCTAGTTCACTTTAACAAAATCCCCTACTTTTGCCGACAGAGAAATAAAAGTAAACACCAGTTTCCAAATAATCAGCAATTTGTCAGAAGACAGAGCATGGCATTTAACCTCGGACTTTGAATTCACAGCAAATGTGCTTATTCAACATCTGAACTCCACCTTGTTTACTTTTGGTGGTCCTGCAGCACCCCCACACCCTAACGTCCAGAGCCTATGCTCACAGGGTGTCTGGCAGAGGCCATAGCAGTTTCCAGTGCAGGTCCAGTTGTAACTAATCAGCTGGACAGCTGTAGGAAAAGTTCTTGTTGCGTCCCGATAGCTCGCACTCGAGGTCAGCCTTATGACTAGCGGAGTCCACTTCTTTGTCCTGAGTACAAGATGGAGAGCTGGTCTAGTCTTCAGGGCTCTTCTCAGATCACAGACAGAAGATGCAGTCCTCTTCTGTTCTTAAGCTGGCTCAGAAGTGCTCTGACGTTGGTGTCTGGAGATGACATGTTTATGCTGTGGGCGTGCAGATGCCATAACTAATTGAGTAGAGGTTCACAGGGATAACTTTATCCACGTTGGGCATTTTGAAGATAGTCAAAGTGTTCTACTACAATAAACGTGGGCTCGAAGGGCTGGGGGTGTTGAGGGGTGTGGAATGTACTATAGTAATCCCAGTGTCTCCCACATCTAACTTCAAAATCCAGTTTGATGCATTCCCTGTACCCACAGCAAACTCAGAGAAAGAAGTGCAAGGGTGCCTGCGTTGCAGGGGATTGTTTTTGTGCAGGGAGGTATAGCTTCCTAGACAAAAGCAATCAAGAGAGGGGATTTCCTCAGTCTATGTGTGCTGCAAAATTCAGCATGCATAGAAAGAGGAAAAAACGAGGAGAAATCAAACCATTTCTTCTCATTGCACCTCCCTACGCCTCCCCCGGGCAGCGTAGCATTCTAACGTATTCCAGGCTTAACGATGTCTCGTAAACCTGGTAATGCATCAGGTTCCATGGGTGTTGCGTGGAAACACCCACAGCAACATCCATGGAACGCCCATTTCACACAAAGTGCTGAGTGTGAAGGACTTGTGTTTACAAGGAAAGGAAAAGCCATGCAGGGTGGCTTTTAGTATCCTTGTAACTATGGGGCAGCAAAATGCGCCACCAGTGCATCACAAAAGGTTGATGCACCGGCGGTGCATGGGGCTTGACAAATACCCCCCAAAGTGTTTTGCCATTCTGTTTCCCTCCTTTGAAGTTAGCCCCAAATCTTATATGTAAACCCAGCAAACCTGTAAAAACAGGCTGTGACACTGTAATGTCAAAGAGAGTCCCACTATGAGTGTGGCCTTACTGGCTGGCAGGACAATAGAAGTGCCCTGCCCAAGAGTCAGCGACATGAGAGGCCTCTCTGAAGTGCGCCCCAAGTATCGAATAAAAAACCCCAGCAGACCTGTCAGTCAGGATATGGCATTCAAGGAAGACTTGACACTTTAATATCAACAAGGATCCTTGCTGCCTCTCCTGCACATTCTATCAGGCTCAGACGCGTCGTCTCTGCCCATTCAGGTCAGCCTATTGCTTGCTCCTGGGAGCCGTTTCCACCTCACCACATGGACGCCATCAGCTGCCAGGTATCGGTTGGAAGGCACTGAAAGGCCATAGAAGCTTTAGGCAGGACAAGGATAACTTTTAAAAATACATTTCTGCAGCATTTAGAACAAATTCGACTTTACCATTACATTGGCTGTTTAACAACTATTAAAAATAGTTGTTTCATTATTTTTCTAGGAATTCACATTCCCGGGATACAGGATTAGTATTTAATATTACATCCCAATGTTTTCCTATGGAACAGCCAAACCTGCTACAGTGAAAATAGATTTGAGCGTATTTTCACTGCCAGGACTTAACATTATACGTTTACATGTCCTACTTTTCAATACCATATACCCTGCCCTAGGGACAATAAAGCCTACTTAGCGGTGTCTTATTCATATTGAAAAGGATTATTTAGGCCTGTCAAATGGGATTATTGTGACAGGTCGAATTTGCAGTTAAAACCTACACAACCAGACTAGTGGTGGCAGGCCTGCAGTCATGGTTTACTCTGTCGCTGTAGTGTTTGGCACAATGAGTTCTGCAGCTCACTGGTGACATTTAATTTACAGGTTCTGGCTGCACTGTAGATACAATAGACAAGGGACTTATAGATAAGTTAAATATACCAATCAGGAGTATACAAATTTTACCATATCAAAAGGAGCACAAGCACTTTACTTTTGGTCAGCATGGGTTAAGTGCTCAGAACCTTATAGCTGCGAAAAATAAGGTTACGCAAAAGTTGGGGGGCCTCATTTATGAGAAATTACGCATCACTGCATTAAAGCAGCGATGCGTCACTTCTCAGTGCTCACTCCTTGCGACATTCCTGATGCGTCATATTTGATGTATGACGCATCATGTCGCAAGGAACTACAGATACGTCAGTATTTCTGACGTATCTGTAAGCGCAAAAGTAACGCATTGCTGGAGTGTGTCCCAAAAGTGACGCAACTCCAGCAATGGGTCCTTTCACATGGGCAAGCCCCATGTGAAAGGGCTTGTGTCAGTCTTACGCCTGTGAGGCAGGCGCAAGATTTTGATGCAACGGCGTCCTAAAAGTGACGCAGTGAAATCTCATAGATTTCACTGCGTCACTTCTATGACCTTTTCTGGCGTTAGAACGCCCCCCTTGCATACATTATACCTGGCACAAGTATAATGTGGTGCAGGGGTTTACAAAGTGACGCATCTATCTAGATGCGTCACTTTGTAAATATGGCGCAACAAGGGGCATTTTTTTACGCCACTGGTGCGTCACAAAAAGTAACGCAAGGGCGGCGTAAAAGTGACGCACAGCCTCATAAATGAGGCCCGGGGTGTCTCTGCAGGAATGGCAGATTCCCAAGAGATGATGATAAAGCAGTTGCAGGCAGTCTTGGTATAATAGTTACTGGATCCTCCTCAATCTGTTTTTCAGTTGTCCATAGGGAGTGATGCACTCAAAGGCATAAACCAGGAGAACAGGGAAAGGATGCCAGAGCACAACACACATTTCTAGTAGAACATTGTGTTCGAGGGCGGCCCCTGCTCCACTCCTGTGGCCAGTTCTGCAGCTGCTGTAGTACCTGCCTCACAGGCCTTGAGACAGGGGTCTCATACATTGAGGACCTTGCAGACCACCGTCAGTCTGGCATCAGTACCACAATGGGGGTCAGAAAGGGGTGTGGGAGTGGCAGAAGTCACCAAGGCCTTCATAAAAAGAAAGATAAACAAACACTTGTGAACTTCATAGGCAGGCCACCACCCACACACACAGCTGGCCCCAGCTGAGCTCATGTCTGGCATCTGCAATCCACAGCAAAAAAAGAAAATGAAAAGAGCAAGGAACAGATTGTGTCTTGTTTTCAATTTATAACAGGCTATTTTTAGAAAGCAGGCCAGATCCCTAGAGATTTTCATTACTCCCTGACCCTCTGCCAACAGCTTTTATCTTCCAATTTTGTGTGTGACAGTTTCTCCTCGCTTTTTCCCTATATCACCATCTCTTTGAGTCATTCCCTTTAACCCTGTCTCTCTCATCAGCTACACTGAATAATGCTTTACTAAAATGCCCTACAAACTACCAGTATTAGCAAAACTTGTTTATCTGTAGATAATTTTTGGTAATCAATTAAAGCATGCCAAATAGAAACACTGCACCACAAGACTACAACCTCCAGAATGCACTGGTTTGTCATATAAAAATCCAGCACTTGCCAAGTGGTGTCCAGGTGATAAGGAATTATCTGGCAATCATTGCGGTGATCGATCGAAGAAACACCAAATGAAAAGTCCGAATATGGTCTGACTAGACTGGAATGCATGTATATTTGTATATCTATAGAGCAAACAGCCAAAGGGCAGCTCTGCGCTGCACAAGGTCAAAGACAAGCATAAAGTCAACAAGTAATCGATGAAGCTGGGTTGTGGATGGTTAGTGTTCTTAAAACAGATTAGTCTTCAACTTTTTACTAGATTGGAGCAGCTTTTGTGCGATCCTGATGGATACAGGATGCTGTTTAAGACAGAAAAAAGGTCTGCTGTCATTATTTTTTTTTACAGTTAGTCTGCTGTCCGATGGTGTCCCGTCTGCGGGTGTTCTAAGAACTCCAAGAGATAGTGAGCTTGTTTGCAAGATAAGCAGGGTGTGATGGTTGTGATGACTTTGCAAATGATGCAGCTAGTTTTGAAGATGGTGCGGGCAGCAAGGGGAACCAATGGAGTTCCATCAGGATGGGGTTGATGTATTCATATTTCTTCAGGGCCCTGAATGAGATGTGCTACATTCCATGTTGTAGAGCATTATCACCACTGAGAGGCGAGACTATGAAGGCTCGAACAGCAGTTCTGAAGTTGCTTTCTGGAAGAAAGGGTTTGACTTTCCTTGGAAGAGAGAACTGATACCAGGACATCTTTGTTCCTTTTGGCAATGTTTTCCTTGAGGGTGAGGTTGGTGTCTAGGGTGAATCTAAGCGACTTAGTATTCAGTGAAAGTTGGGGTTCAAGCCTGCAAGGTGCATGTCATTGAACCAGGAAGGTACTGTCTCTTGTTTGTTGTTCTTGGCAAATACCATGAATTCTGTCTTGTCTGGGTTCAGCTTCAGGTCGGAGCTGGATATCTACGTCTGGCTGCAGCATAAGCCATGTTTGAGGCATTGGATATCTGAAGCAGAGGAGACTTTTCAGTAGAGTTGTAAATCATCAGTATATTGATGACTCTTGATGATCCTATCTGTGAGTAGAGCACCAAGCAGCTCTATGTAAAGGATGAAGATGACAGAACACAGTATGGAACCCCGGGGGACTCCCCAGGGGACAGGGATCTTGTGTTACCTGGAGATCCCAATGTGAACAAACTGGAAAGGTAGGTGGAGAACCAGTGAAGGACATTTCAAGTGAATCCCATTCAAGTTCCCCATGGTGCACATGAGGGTGGGATGGCCAACTGTGTCAATGGCAACTGAGAGGTCCAGCAATATTAGGAGGCAAGGGTCATCAATAGCATCTGTGGTCAATAGGGCTTGCCTATGATGCGTTAGGTAGCTGTCTCAATGCTGCAGCGTGATCTGAAGCCAGACTGATAGTCGTGCTGGTGATGGTTAGCGTTGAAGTGATCTTGGAGTTGAACACAGACTGCTTTTTCAATTATCTTGCCGGTAAATGGTAGGTGAGTGATGGGCCAGTAGTTGGCAAGGCCATCTGTGTCTAGTGCAGATTTCTTTAGGAGTGGAAGGATCTAACCCTTTTTGAGAGCTTCTGGGAAGGTGCGTTGAGTGAGGAAGGCATTCTTAATGGTAAGTAGGGGTAAGAGAGCATCCCCAGAGAGAGCTCTGAAGAAGGAAGATGGAAAGACATCATCTTCAGAGGAAGTGACTTTGAGGGAGTTGAGTATGTCAGCGAGATCAGGAGAGATAGAGCTTTAAGGCTGACCATTACAGGATTCTACAGGAAAGTGTGGGTGTAAGAAAAACAGCAGGCTTGGTGTTGTCGATGTGCTATCAGATCTGTATTTTTCTAATGAAGATGAGGTGGGGGCACTGAGCTTTTCTGTGGAGTGAGGAATAGGTGGGTCCGGGCGGTGGTTGATGCAGTGCTTCGTTGTCTTGAACAGTGTTCTGCTTTTGTTGGTGGCTTCATTGACTGTGTACATACTATAAATATATGGTCTATAACCTGTCTGTTATGCAGCTCCCCACTTACTAACGACCTTTCCACCCTGAGCATTATTATAAAATAGCCACTCTTCACACTAATTCACACTAACATAATCTCTAATACAGGCTATTATTTAGCCCCTCGTAGAAAGGCTTCTAACACCTCTCAGCTCCGTTAGCAACAGGTGCTTATATTCAGTGTATTGGTATTCAATTTATCTGTGTCTGAAGGATGAGAGACCAGCTTGGCCTTGCCAAATTCATGATCTATTGGTCACAGTAGATGGCAAAGCTGAGCATTTAACTCACTGAGAAGCTTTGGTTGCTCAAGAACTCTGAATTCAAGCACTCCGATGTCTGTGTGAGACAACCAGTCACTACTAAAGCACCTCTTCACACAGCAGTACAAAGTGACTGCCTCACTTCAGGTCATTACAGATATTGTCTTAAATCTGAAGTTTTTACTTTAAATCTTTGTTTTCAGGTTTGTTAGTCCAGTTAGTTTAATGGAAGCAAATTAAGACTACATCAGAATGGGGTTATCAAACAAAAGTCAAGGTCGGAAAAGTGTCCTTATGACCAGGAGGGAGGTGGTCACCATGCAGCAATACAGAGGTAAAGAAATATTAGGAGTTTTTTGGTGAACTAGAGTATCACCTGTCGGATGTGGAGTAGAAGAGGAACCCTTCCAGTGGAAGGAGATGCAGAGCACAGACAAGTTCTTTTTAATCCTCTGATTCGCCCACAAAGTCCTCAAAATTATTCTTGAAATCTACATTGCTTTGTATGAAGAATACCATTTTTAGGTCTGACCACAGACAGCTTGCCAACTTGTGTTTTTCCCCTAAATAAATCATAATAAAAATGCATATATGTGTATACCCACAAACACATATCTATCTATCTATCTATCTATCTATCTATCTATCTATCTATCTATCTATCTATCTATCTATCTATCTATCTATCTATCTGTCTGTCTGTCTGTCTGTCTGTCTGTCTGTCTGTCTGTCTGTCTGTCTGTCTGTCTATCTATCAACTTCAAACTTTGGCAACACAGCGAAAAAAAGAAAATGAAAAGAGCAGGGAACAGATTGTGCCTTGTTTTTATTGTGTAACAGGCTATTTTTGGAAATCATGCCAGATACGCAGAGATTTTCTTTACTGCCTGACCCTCTGCCTCAAGCTTTTTCCATCCTGTTCTGTGTGTGACTGACTATCTTTGCTCTTACTTCTCTATAACCTGCTTTTTGAGTCATATATATGTATATGTCAACTTCAACTTTGGCAAGTTTACTTAGGCATATAACTTGTTTGCCATTGCTACAACAATGACACCACTTCTATCACATCACTTCAAACCAATTGCAGAGAACCCAGCAATCAGGAAGGTGTTTCATTCATTGTAAGAGGTTTGAAAGGGAAAGGATATGGATATGTACATATATATATATTTTTTTCACTGAAAAATACAAAGGTTAAAGTAATGTTATTGTTAGGTGAAATGTTCAGTATCAACGTAATGTTTTAAACTAAAAAAAAACGGTTCTAGTTTTCTCAATTAACTAGAACTAATGCCCTAAGGTAACTATAACTAGCACCCCCTCCATGCACAGTTTTCTCATCAATAATTTAATTGCAAATGTGGCAGTGATATTATCAATGATGTCATAGAAGATGTCATGAGTGATGTAACATGTAGGGTAAATAGCTGTGTATGGTTAGAGTTCGGTTATAGGGATGTATGTCGTTACTACGCATGCTTTTACAACGCATGCCTTTACCACGTAGGTTTTACAACGCAAGTCGTTACAACGTCATGCGTTGGGGGGCGCTATTCCAACTCTAGTCCCCGTGGATAGTAGGGAAGGTTTTGGATAGTAAATTAAACTATTCCTTATCCTGCAGCGCCCCCCGTTGTAAAAGTTGCGTGGTAAAGGTACTGCTTGGTAAAAGTTGCGTTGTAAACGCTGTTCCCCCGGTTATAGTTACCTTAGGGCTCGATTTATAGTTACTTGAGATAACAATAGTTATAGTCGGTGAATTTCTGTATTTATTTTTATTTAATATGTTACGTTCCTATTGAACATTCCATCTAACTATAACGTTACTTTAACCTTTGCTTTTTCAGTGAATTTCTAGGTTTTATTTTAACATAAAGTAATATTTTGTTAGCAAAAGTAGAGCCAGGCCCTGCTTCAAACCTCTCCACAGGCAGCCAACCACAGGCTGCGAGGTTGGCCACGGGCAGCCAACCCCACGCTGTGCATGACTTTTCGTGTGGGCCTTTGGTCGTGCATGGGGTTGGGCTTTCAACATGGCACTGTGTCCAACTCAACTTAATAATTCACCAGTTGCACACTACTTAAATATGTTAATAATCTTCACTTTGTGTGTTTGTGCGACTCCCTCGTAGGTGTCTTGTCTAGGGACACTTTATGAAAATGAAACATAGATGAGAGCAGAGTGCTGCTCACGATTTGAAGGAATGCACTTTTTTTCAATGGACATCCAAGGTCCTATTAGTTTAAATCCATTCTATTCCCAAATAAAAGTTCATACACCTTTTTGTGTTTCCATTCTTATTCTTTACTTCTTTGTGAATATTTCACATTATTTTCAAGTATTAACAATTTTCATACTTCATGCATTTCATATTTAACCCAATGCATTTCGGGTGCAAATGAACCCTTCGTCGGGGGTTTCTAAAGGAAAAAACAAAAGAGCAATATTGAGCCCAGAGCTATGTTTACACAATTCCCATTTACATTTTTCAAAACTTAAACGTTCTCGAACTCCTTGCTACCTTCGTCGTGCATTAATCAACACTAAAACATTATTAACCAAATTAACGATCTAGTGAGTGTGCACCATGTTTAAACTCAACAAAATAACATCAGCGTGCCAAGAGTCTAAAACTTTAAACATCGCGGTTTATCGTACGGATCGGCAAGCGTTCCGTGTCAGTTACTTACTGAAATGCAATGCGGTAGCCTCGTTCATTCTTTCCTCCAATGGTAATCGGGTTACAATCGCCATCGGTGTTCAGTTCTATTTAAACTACTCCGATTGGTGGAAACTAGGTCACGTGATCGCAACTCGGTTAAAAAACCGAGAAGTTCAATTGAATGAACGTTATAACCCAAATGTTATTGGCCAATTATATTGCATCATATACAATGTGTTCCTAATGTAATCTTCTATGAAATATCACCTACGTGATTTCAAATGGTGTGATACTACATGTTGCCTAAATACTATCCGAATGCTCTACCTAACATTCACTACTCGGCAATCACATTAAAATGGAAAACCGGGTGAACACTAATTTAGTGCAACTGATCTTCAGATGTAAACTGGATAATCTGTCGGCCATCTTAGAGTGGAATACCATGTTGTGGCTGTGTCTAAGGATATCCATGTACATGGCTGTGTAACTGCATGGTGACTGTGATAATCACTTGCTCAATCATACTAAACTATTCAGCATATATTATAACGTGAACAAATTGAGTTAACTGTAGTTATAGCAGAATATAACAAATTCATGTCTCATCCATCATAAAAAACAGACACACATAAAATGAGACTCAGATCTGAATATTTCTGGATCAAGAAAATGGGGAGCCTCCAGCCTGATGGGCTCAATGACAGACTGGAATTGACATGTTTTTTATGATGGATGAGACATGAATTTGTTATATTCTGAAGATCAGTTGCACTAAATTAGTGTTCACCCGGTTTTCCATTTTAATGTGATTGCCGAGTAGTGAATGTTAGGTAGAGCATTCGGATAGTATTTAGGCAACATGTAGTATCACACCATTTGAAATCACGTAGGTGATATTTCATAGAAGATTACATTAGGAACACATTGTATATGATGCAATATAATTGGCCAATAACATTTGGGTTATAACGTTCATTCAATTGAACTTCTCGGTTTTTTAACCGAGTTGCGATCACGTGACCTAGTTTCCACCAATCGGAGTAGTTTAAATAGAACTGAACACCGATGGCGATTGTAACCCGATTACCATTGGAGGAAAGAATGAACGAGGCTACCGCATTGCATTTCAGTAAGTAACTGACACGGAACGCTTGCCGATCCGTACGATAAACCGCGATGTTTAAAGTTTTAGACTCTTGGCACGCTGATGTTATTTTGTTGAGTTTAAACATGGTGCACACTCACTAGATCGTTAATTTGGTTAATAATGTTTTAGTGTTGATTAATGCACGACGAAGGTAGCAAGGAGTTCGAGAACGTTTAAGTTTTGAAAAATGTAAATGGGAATTGTGTAAACATAGCTCTGGGCTCAATATTGTTTTTTCCTTTAGAAACCCCCGACGAAGGGTTCATTTGCACCCGAAATGCATTGGGTTAAATATGAAATGCATGAAGTATGAAAATTGTTAATACTTGAAAATAATGTGAAATATTCACAAAGAAGTAAAGAATAAGAATGGAAACACAAAAAGGTGTATGAACTTTTATTTGGGAATAGAATGGATTTAAACTAATAGGACCTTGGATGTCCATTGAAAAAAAGTGCATTCCTTCAAATCGTGAGCAGCACTCTGCTCTCATCTATGTTTCACTGTGTCCAACTCCCCACAGGCAGTCAACCCCACGCTGTGCACAGCCTTTGGCCGTGCGCAGTGAGGAGTTAGCCACAGGGCTTGACCTGCTGTTAGGCCGTGATTCCAATCTTCCAGCAAGCTGCCAACCCCATGTTTTGCAGTCTTTGACATCAACAGCACTCTGGTGGGCCTTTGGGCCTCGGGACGCTATCCCCTTGGGACCATAACATAAATATCATGGGGAGGCCATCCTCCCCGAGCCTTAAAGGGCCCCCAAGACCTGACCCCTGAGGGCTACATACAATTAAACAGGGGAGTGGGGCATTCAGCACCGCTCCCCAAGCCTCCTTAGGCCCCGGGGACTCCACCCCTGGGACCAAATTCTAAAGGAACGGGGGTGCAGCCCCCCTACCCAAGCCTTAATAGACCCCGGGTACCCCATCCGCCGGGGCACCATATTTTAATAAAAAGGGAGGTGGGCTGCGTGGCCTCTCGCCCCCCAGCCTATTTGGGCATGGGGACCCCATCCCACAGGGCCTCCACTAATTATAGGCCAATGACCATGTCATGAGCGATGTCATTTGAGATGTCATCAGTGATGTCACTGACCATGTCATAAGTGATATAATATGTGAGGTCATAAGCAGTGCATTGCAGGGGCACGAGTTATTTATTTATTTTAAAAGTTTTCTATAGCGCGAACATGACTCAAGCGTGTATCAGAGCGCTTTACAGGAAGGTTGAGGGGGTACAGGTCGATGGCGGCGGGAGAAAATTAAAGCAGTTAAAGCATTTAAGGCAGTCTACATCAGAATCAACAGTGCCATGAGGACATGCGAACATGGGCTGTGACAGAGGACGGTAGCAGTTACGGGAAGTTACATTAGGAACAGCGATAACACAGTAGGGGCAATACAGGGCCTTAGCAGAGGCCAGTTGGTAACACATTACGCTAAAGCAGGCAAGGTGGCGAGGGAGAGAGGCTACCACTTCAGCGTGTTGTTCATCAGTAGTGCCTTCATTTCCCTTTTGAAGGCAAAAGTTTATGGAATCAGTCTTGTTTTAACCGGTAGGGAGTTCCAAATTCTCGGGGCAATGCCGGAGAAAGTGCGTTTGTAGGTATTCAGTTATTTAAATTTCTTTGGCTTGAGGAGCAAAGTGCTGATGAACTACAAGATAGTTCAAATTGATTTTTCAGGTACAGAGGGGTATTGAAGTGTAGTGCTCTATGGGTCGTACAAGCAATTTTTAACTGGATCCTTGCCTCAAATGGGAGCCAGTTGAGTGATTTCAGGTCCGGTGAGATGTGGTTGGATTTCTTGGAACCAGTGACAAATCTAGTCGCAGCATTCAGAGAAGCTCAGAGTGGGGCTAGGTTGAGTTTAGGGAGACCGCAAAGACTGGCACTGCCGTATTCGAGTCTTGAGATGACAAGTGCTTGCACAGCCGATTTGAAGTCATCTTGTGGGAGGTAAGGTTTGAGTTTTCTTAGGATGCTCAGATGGTAGTTCGCTCCTTTGGTCGATGCTTTAATGTGGCCTTATATGTTTAGATTCTATCTAGTACAACACCCAATGATTTAGTGGAGTCAATGATGTGTGGTGTGCAGTTGAGAGCAGTGAGGTCTGTCTGGAAGTTCACCACAGTGGGGGTTTGTCTAGTGGGTGAAATGAGGAGGAATTCAGTTTTAAGGGCGTTTAGTTTGAGGGGGTTGGAGGTTAACCAGTTTAAGGTGTTGTGCAGGGTTCCGTTGAGCGACTGGATATCTTCTGGTGAAGACAGTTGTGTATCATCCGCATACATGTGGTATTGGATGTTGGAATCTTTGAGGATTACAGTCAGTAGTTCCGTGAAGAGGTTGAAGAGTGTGGGGGAGAGTGAGTAACCTTGTGGGCAGGGACTGGAGTTGGATAGAGTTTGATTTGATTTGATTTTTTGTGTTCTGTTGTGGAGAAAAGAGGCAAAAAACACAAGATGATGGACGGAATGTTGCACAATGGCAAAACATTCACCGCCAGTCACAGTTATGGGTTTAATCCATCGTTATTTTGCATACCACACCACCGCAGTTCAGACATGGCCATATGCAAATCAGTCTTGACCCTGTGCCTCATGGGGACAGTCCAGCCCGAACTGCCAAGCCATGTCTTTCCTGGACCGGAATCAAGCATCCTAGGACCGGTTTCTGGCTATCAGCTGTCTTCGGCCATGTCTGAACTGGGTTGGCTTGGTGAGGAAAATAACGATGGATTATACCCAGATCTGTGACTGGGGGTGAATGTTTCGCCATTGTGCAACAGTCCGTCCAAACTCTTTTGTGTTTTGCTTAGAAAAGAGGCAAACCATTGTAGGACAGTGCCTGAGAGTCCCATCCTACCTTCCAAGAGATTAAGTAGGTTGTCATGTTTGACTGTGTCAAAAGCAGATGAGAGCTCGAGAAGTATTAGTAGGCAAGCTTCGTTCTGGTCAAGCATAGATAGGGCATCATCCACTATATGAGTGATGGCCATCTCCGTGCTGTGGCCAGAGCGGAAGCCCGATTGGAATTGATCGAGGAATTGGAAATGGTCAATGTGTTTGCGCAGTTGATCATGTACACATTTCTTGAGGAGTTTAGCTAGGGTAGGAATGTTTGTGATTGGACGATAGATATTCAGGTCTTCAGGGTCAGCTGTGGGATTTTTCAGAATAGGGAGAACTAGGCCCGCCTTCAGGCAGTCCGGGATCTCCCCTTGGAGAAGCGAGGCATTGATGATCTTGGACCAGAGCGGGACTGGAGTTCCTATCATTTCTTGCAAGAAGTTGGGGGGAGGGGGGTTATTGAAGTGATTTGAGGGTTTCAGGGTCGATAGGATGCTGAGAATGGCAGTGTTGTTGAGGGCCGTGAATTGGCTCCAAGAGGCATTGTTTTTGGGGAAGAGGCAGGACAGCATAGGAGGGGGGTGGGTAGAGAGGAGTCAGGAGAGGGAGTCGGTTTGGTGAGAGCCGTTTTGAGGTCAGATTCGATCTTATTCGCCTTAGCGAAGAGGAAGAAGTCAGCAACTGCGTCACAGCTCGGCTGGGGGCAGGAGGAGATGTGGGGTGATTGGCCTGAAGTGTTATTAGATTATGACTTAATCAGCTCAAAGAGTCTATTTGGACGATTTTGGCTTTGTCAAGTTGGGTTTTAAAGAAGTTTGCTTTATCCGTTCTGATGAGTTTATTGTATCTGCTCCTTTTTAGACTAAGAGTTTTTAGTAGCTCAGTTGATGCAGTTGATCTCCAAGCGCTTTCTGCTAGTCTAAGGCTGCATTTGTCAAAATTAAGGGTGTCATTAAACCATGGTTTGGAGTCTTTGATGGGTATCCTTCTTAGTTGAAGGGGAGCAGTTGCATTCAGGGCAGACAACATGAAGTTGTTATAGTGTTCAGTGAGGTCGTGAACGTTGTCCATGTTAGCAGGGGGCCGAACGGAGATATTGCAGTGAGAAATGAGCTCCTTTAGGCTGGTACTGTGTAGCGATCTTTTCCACTGTTTAAGTTTTAGTGGTTGTGATCTTTTGGAGGTCCAGCTTTCAAGGATGCGGAAGGTGATATAGTGATGGTCAGACCAGTCGCAGGGGAGAATGGAGTCGAGTTGAATGGAATTGGGATTGGCGATGATTAGGTCTAGGGTCAAACCTAGTTTGTGCGTGGGATTGTCATAGATTTGGGACAGGGAAAGATCAATTAGGAAGTTTTTGAGATTGTTAACTGCCTGATCATGTGACTCATTCCAGTGGAGGTTGAAGTCTCCAAGGAATATTTCGGGGGTGTGTCATCCCACGTTGGATTAGATTGTTTCCATAGTTTGTTCAATAAAAGGGAGGTTGTCTCCCAGAGTGTGGTAGAAGATGTGCAGGCTACAAATGGATCTGAGCTTGGTAGTTATATCCATGGACAGATAGTCACATGATGAAAGATTTGCTGAGGGGGACTGTATTGCTGAGAGGGAGCTGTGGTGAATACAGGCTATGCCACCACCCGTTTTCTTGACTCAATCGAGTCTGATAATGCTGTGGCTGGGAGGGACTAGAATGTCAAGGACGAAGCCCGAGGAGTAGATGAGCCAAGTTTCGGTGATGATAGTAGGTCAAGTTCCTGAGCTAGGATGAGATCCAGTGGCGGCTCGCACAGGTAGCGCTGTGGGGGATTAGGGCAGGCCAGCGGCTGGGGCTAGTGGAGTGTGGCATACAACAGGAAAGTGGAGAGTAAGGAAATAAATAAAAGCACTCACTTTGCGCTTGTAGCATCGCTGAGTCGGCGATGTTACAAGCGCAAATTAAGTGCTTTTTTTTATTTATTTCCTTACTCTCCACTTTCTCGTCGTATGTCACACTCCACTACCCCCACCCAGCCTCGCCTCGCCCCGCCCCACAGCGTTACCTGTGCAAGCCGCCACTGATGAGATCTGCAAGGTCCGTGGCATGTTTCACCGCTGACCTACAGTTCAGTAGCCGTCATTTCAGGTGTGCTTTGTGTTCAATGACAGAAGGCTGTGAAATGGGAAGTTGCTGGATGTTGCTGGCATTTAGGGTGTTGGCGTTAATTCTGGGGGCTTTATGTGGGTTAGGTGTGATGCATTGTATGGCTTCAGAACTGTCTTGCTTGGGACTGCTCATTTCAGGGAGATTTAAAGGGGTGGTTTGAGAAGACCCATAAGATCCAGAGGGGGCTGAGATTGTCTTATGAGGTCGTTGTACTCTCGGAGGAGGGAGAGAATGTATCATTCTGATTGCTGATTTTTGGATCTGGCGGATCTAGATGGGGTGGGGGTGGTATTCCAGTTCCGGCCTGGGGGTTTCAGCCCTGGGAGGGTAGGTGACATTGTGACATGATAAGATGGAGTACAGTGTTGCAAAGTCAAATGCCGGGGATCCCGCAAGGTCTTGTTGGACGCGAGATCAAGAGCCAGGACAGCGATGGTGTTAAAGAGATTTTGGATGGCCGTTTTGAGCTTGAGAAGTTCCTGGTTTATTTCAAGGAGCTTGGCAGCGGGATCCGGAGAGGTTCACGGTTCACGTGGATGGGAGGAGGAGTTCTGTTCCCTGACGTGGGTGTAGGTTAGTTCACAGAGAGGGGATGAGGGGGAGTGGGGACATCCTCCAAATAGGCTTTCCGTCTCAGGTGGAGAAGCAAACATGGCGAATGGATGCTAGAGGGGGAGTTAGGGGGCTTAGCAATCCAAGTGGAGAGTGGGCCAGGAAGTTGTGGGCAACGGGAGTTAGGCGGAAGAGCGGTCGGAGGAAAGGGAGAGTGGGAGGTATGGGCTAGGTGATCTGGGCTGGGGATAGCAGGCTCCTCAACCAGGTGAGAGTGGAGATGGGGAAATATGGGTGGTCGAGGCACAGTGGATGAGTATGAAGAGCCTAGGCGGGGCTGAGGGGTCTGGAGCCTTAAGAGTGTAGTTTGAGTAAGAGGGGCAGTCGACCAGTGATTGTGGGACAATAGGGAGGGATCAAGTTGACCCTGGGTTGAAGTTAATGTAAGGTCATTCAACGGGTGAGTAGGTGCTTTTTTATGGTCCAGCTATTTTTGTTATGAAGTTGACTCTTTCATCAAAAATGGCCAGGTTGTGATCTGCGGCCTGAATGAGTATAGCCCCATTGTTACAGATGGAGATGGTAGCGTTTGCCCTAAAAGTGGGTAGGGCATCACCAATAGTCTAATACCGTGAAGAAATTGTGGAATGAAATCCTCCACTTGCCTCTTCTTTTAGTATTAAAGATCGGGTCATTAGTAATCACTACTTTTTTTTAAACAGAAATAAGGGTCAAAGATAAGGGTTTCTGGGTGGACTTTGAGTAGTCTTTGAGAGACTTGGTCGCGTTTTTGGAGAGGTTGGTCGGGTATTTAATTGTATGACTGTTCATACCTAAATTCGGGAGTTCATTCTGAACTCAGCGGAGGGGGGCATGCTGGGGTGAGATTATGTCGACGAGTATTAATTGAGACATGGGAGTCGAGAGGTTTCCAGTGAATGACCCTCAGTGGTGTAGAATTTTGCACAATAAGGGGTTAGGGTCTGGGGTATAAGTCTTTCAGGAAATGGTGTTAAGGTGGGGGTATCGGAGAGGGCCGCTGGGATGCGCCAATCTAATTAGAATGCAAAAACCTTTGAGTGTGGAAAAGGGTAATGGTAGTGGGATTGCCTGGTACGGTTAGAGGGAGGCAGGGAGAGCGAGCTTTACTGAGTGGAGCGAGGACAGGCCATTTGGAGCTCATGCAACCAAAGTGAAGTAAGCCATTTGAGGTTCCTGGAGTGAGAGTGCAGTATACCCCAACCGCAATCAGGAGTGATCCTATGGCTAATTCAGGTTAAGATATTGGAAAATTTATGCTAGGTAACATCTGCTTAGTGTGTGGGATAGGAAAAGGGTAGTGGCAGTGCCTAGTAGTAATAGGGGAACCAGGGAGAGTGGAACATTCTGAGTGGGGCGAGATCAAGGCAAATGATGCATCGGGCATGATCTTACAAAAAGCAATCGTATATAGCTTAAAGGCAAGATGGAGAGTGATAATTTTCAGCGGAAGAGCGAGAAGAGGCCATTTGCCGCACCGGGCGCGAGCGTCAAGAAAATTCTTTCAGCAACAGGCGGCGGCCATTTTAGTTCGATTGAGTTTAGTTTGAAATTGAAGATTAGGAACGTGCAATCAGCTAGGTGCCCGCACTTACCTTATGAGCGATCTGACTGCCTGAGGAGAGCGGTAATTGAGACGCCGGGAGCGTGCGCTCAGTAGATATCCTCCGCACTCTGGAGGACGGGTGACAAGCCGAGTCCACGTGTGGCGCAGTCCCTCACAGCATCCGGTGGTAACGGGGGCAGAGGGGCAGATGAACGGGCAGAGCAGCAGACCGAGGTGATTAAATGGCGGGGATATACCCAGAGTCGGCAGGAAACTCAAGTTAACTCAGGTACCTATAACGGCTGAATTTCTCTGGTTTTGTATGAGTAAAATCCGACCCCAACTATAACGTCCCTGTAGCCTTTGTTTTGTTTTGTGAATTTGAAGGTTTTTAAAAAAATTCTATTTGCTAACTATAACATCCCTGCAAACTAGCATTCATGTTTGCAGAGTGGTGGCGAAAGGGTGCTGTACCTTCAACCAGCTCTCAGATATTCCACTATGTAGGACTTACAGGAGGTACCAGGAGGGCTTCTTGGTCCCCAAAGTCCCTCTGGAGCCAAGGGAACATTGTCCCCTAACTAGTAGTACAGTGGGAGGCACGTTTTCAGAGTGGTAGAGAAAGGGGTACAGCTTCTGACAACTTCCCAGCACTCCTGCTGTGTGGGACTTACTGTAGGTAACAGGAGCCCTCTCCTGCCTCCCCCCTGTCTTTATCAGGCTGTCTCATGGTTTCACTTTCACACGCTGTCTCATTGAACGATTGATGATATGTAACCCGGGAGCACTAATAATAATTCTTGACTTATTACAAGCCAGCTGGGTTTTATTGACCTCTGGAGGATGAGAGGCTGGGTTGTCCATGCCTCAGAGCGAACATGTGACCCACAGGTTACACACACAGGGGTCTGCAGCCGGCGATGAACTCACCGAAGTCAGCCATTTTGAGGTGTGGGTATATTAATGTTTGAGCAATGATTCATCCAGGTTTACTTCCTCCTCTTCTCCAGGTACTGCGTGCACTTCCGCCTGAAGCAGGTGGGGTCTTCCTGCCGTCTGCACTCCTGGACCAGCCAGCTGGTGAGAGAGAGGCGGGTCTGCGTGGAGTGCCAGTCCCACGCCATGGGCAGCCGGGGACGCTGCGAGGGAGATGGGCTGGAAGGCTCCCGGTAAGTGTGTTCTGCGCCGCGGCGCACCTTTAACTGGGTGTGCATGACGCGGGCCCGGGCAGTGCTCGCTATTTACAATATATGCATGGCTCCTACTAGTGCAGGCCCGAACCTATAGTTTAGGGTAAGGCACAAGCATTAGCTCATTTGCATAGGCCACGCCCCCACAAATAAGAGCACACTGCCTCAGGCCTGCGCCAGTTCACATTTAGCGCCGACATGATCCATATTACAGAAGGAGCTTTACAAGCAGGGCCGGACTGGACACGAAAGCACCCATGGCAAATTTTGTCAGACAAACTCCCCATATGGGGCATAGCGAGCTACCACGGCAACCCTGACCACTACAAGGGGGATTGGGGAGTTCCCTCCTCCAAGAAAATGTTGGAAAAATAGCAAAAATTGTGTATTCTACAAAACCTTTTACATTATATATTCAATTGTATTTGTTTTTAAATTATGTCATGATGACCTTACAGTACACTAGTATACGGCAAAGTGTAGGAGGGCTCTTCAATTATTTCCTCACTATCACCCTCCAACAGTGCCCCTCGTCTCTCCAAAGCCTCTCTCTCACATGTATTTCATTTGTTTTATAGCACCAGTGTAATGAGTGGTTAATTTGTGTTAAAAAAAACAGAAGTTCCAGGGCTCTAGTTAGCAGGCAGCTTGCACCATCCTATTTCTCCTGTTAACGCAGCCTTAAATGCAACCAACTGCTGATCATGAAAGTGGGGAAATCATGTGGCATAATGGCCAGAGCTGCCGACTTGAGAGCTGGAGAACCAGTTTCTAGGGTTCGCATAGGCTCGACATCCTGTGATTCTAGATAAATCACTTAATCTCCACATAAATTAATGTGCCCTTAATTGGGATTCATGAAAAGCGCTGGTGTTGATGATTAACTCCTTAACCGCGGTGCAAACTCTGCCGTGGTGGGTGAGTTTTATTGAGTGGGCGGGGCTGCGTCGTCCAACGGAGGTGCACAGCACTACTGAGTTAGTGCTTGTGACGGCCGTTGGCCGACGTACGCACGTAAGGGGTTAAGTGCTGGTGCTGAGCACCGGAAACCACTGGCTCAAATTAAGCACTGACTGTGTACCGTGTCAGAGCAGTTTACATCACACACACACATACAGAGATAATGAATCATATATGTGTAAATCAGTGTATAGAAAATGTTACATAAGACAAAGGGGACTACAAGGTGTAGGAGCCACGTCATCCATGCTGGTAGGCATTTTTAAAGAGTGCTTGGTCTGGGGAGGCACAAACTCAGGATTCAGAGTGTAATACTGTGGTAAGGGTTGACTTTCCGAATAAGAATTTATTTCTACCCAAACAAACCCTTTCAGCAATATTAGGATAATGAAAGACTGAGAAAAAATGTAACCGACATTACAATTGTAACTACACAGTTACGAAAGGATCTCTGTGACAAAAGTGGTAACCCACTGAGCTCTGGACATAAAACACTGTCTGTGAGCTTCATAGTACACACTCTTTGTGGCAGGCATATTAGACGTCTACGCTACCTTAGAGGAGTCAAAACTGCCACTAGACAAAACTCTGACCAGGAGGGACATTCATCACCAGAGTTATCTTGGCACTTTTTTTGTTGCCTGGAAACATTTGGATATACAAGGAACTCTGCAGTGCTTTCAAAACTGTTGACCTGCTACAAAACCGGGGTCCAGGAAAAAAAAAACGGGCCCCCTCTCTTTCAGCCTCCCTGGGAAATGCTTGCTGCCCTGTACCGCCAGACCGGTCTCTTTTGCACGCGCCTGAGCCCCCTTCTAAATGAAGCAAGTGCAAATGCCCTTTGTGCCCCTGGGCACCATGTTTAATATGGCCCCTGGTTTCAACACACCACTTACAGCAGACCTTCCGAAGGGAAACACAGCCCCCGCCCCCCGGCCTTGCACTGTGCAGACGGTGGGGGTGGTAAGGGAGTTTTTATATCACCCAGGGATTTTGTGATCATCAAACTAATGCTATTGGCTAAAAAAATGTCTCTAAGGTCTTCCCTTATGATGCACCGAATCCCATTGAATACCCTAGGGTTATTCATATGGGGAGAAGAGTAGCTGAAAGAACCACAAAATAGGAAAATATAAACAACTTGTTTTTAAATGCGCAGCAAGCATTTCCCCAGCACAGAAATCTAGTGCATATTTCCTCTGGCTTTTTCCCCGGTGCAATCACCGGTTGGACACCCCTCCTAGCACATTACAGGGATTGCCATTTCCTCAGTGGTATGAATTGTAATGCACACCTGCTTCCTGGTGACGTGCAAGTCAGAAAGACATTGTATCCCTTTCACGTTTCAGAGTTTAGTACAACAAAAGGTGATGGGCGTAGTGCTTGCAAACCTCCTACTGGCAACCCATCATGGCTGCATTCCACTCATTTGTTTTTGCCCTCTGTGCCACCCAGACTGGGAGCAGCCATATGCAGGTCAGTCTAGTTCCACTGCTAGGGCGCAGCCCCTCTAAGTGGGAGCACAGGTAATCACAGGGAACTTCCAGCCTTGGGCCCCTGTAGAGCGGTGCAGCTTGATCGTAAAGCGCAGCGAGTAACTCACATCTGGGCACATCCGCCGGACTTACGACTCCGTTTAAACAACTGAAGTTGATGGGTAGAATGATAACATTCTCTGTCACAGGCAGTCTCTCTGGGATGCATTCCAATCCATTGTTTTTTGCCCACTGGACCACACCAGATGGGAGCACCCTTATGCAGATCAGTCTTGGTTCTGCTCCAATAGGAACTGTCCAGCCGAACAGCCAGGCTGTGTCTCCTCTGCATAGAAACACAAGACACCCCAGAGGAGTTTGATCTTTGAACCACAGCGTGGCACAGCTTGGAGCCTATTGCATAGAGATCACTGTACTCAGACCCGTTTCATTCTTGTTAGGCTTTGTCAGTGAGGTGCTGGTTTGATCCTGTGGCACAGCGAACATGCTACTCAGTCCAGTTTCATCCTTTGGCGCCTCATAGGTGAGGTGCAGCTTGGATCCTGTGGCACAGCAAACATGGTACCTGGACCAGTTTTATTCTTGTTGGGCCTCATCGGTGAGGCGAATCTCAGATCCTGTGGTACAGCGAACATGGTACCCAGGCCAGTTTCATTCTTGTTGGGCCTCATCGGTGAGGTGCAGCTTGGATCCTGTGGTACAGCGAACATGGTACCCAGGCCAGTTTCATTCTTGTTGGGCCTCATCGGTGAGGTGCAGCTTGGATCCTGTAGCACAGCGAACATGGTACCCAGGCCAGTTTCATTCTTGTTGGGCCTCATCGGTGAGGCAAATCTCAGATCCTGTGGTACAGCGAACATGGTACCCAGGCCAGTTTCATTCTTGTTGGGCCTCATCGGTGAGGTGCAGCTTGGATCCTGTGGTACAGCGAACATGGTACCCAGGCCAGTTTCATTCTTGTTGGGCCTCATCGGTGAGGTGCAGCTTGGATCCTGTAGCACAGCGAACATGGTACCCAGGCCAGTTTCATTCTTGTTGGGCCTCATCGGTGAGGCGAATCTCAGATCCTGTGGTACAGCGAACATGGTACCCAGGCCAGTTTCATTCTTGTTGGGCCTCATTGGTGAGGTGCAGCTTGGATCCTGTGGTAGGGCGAGCATGGTACCCAGGCCAGTTTCACTCTTGCTGGGCCTCATCGGTGAGGTGCAGCTTGGATCCTGTAGCACAGCGAACATGGTACCCAGGCCAGTTTCATTCTTGTTGGGCCTCATCGGTGAGGCGCATCTCAGATCCTGTGGTACAGCGATCATGGTACCCAGGCCAGTTTCATTCTTGTTGGGCCTCATCGGTGAGGCGAATCTCAGATCCTGTGGTACAGCGAACATGGTACCCAGGCCAGTTTCATTCTTGTTGGGCCTCATCGGTGAGGTGCAGCTTGGATCCTGTGGTAGGGCGAGCATGGTACCCAGGCCAGTTTCATTCTTGTTGGGCCTCATCGGTGAGGCGAATCTCAGATCCTGTGGTACAGCGAACATGGTACCCAGGCCAGTTTCATTCTTGTTGGGCCTCATCGGTGAGGCGAATCTCAGATCCTGTGGTACAGCGAACATGGTACCCAGGCCAGTTTCATTCTTGTTGGGCCTCATCGGTGAGGTGCAGCTTGGATCCTGTGGTACAGCGAACATGGTACCCAGGCCAGTTTCATTCTTGTTGGGCCTCATCGGTGAGGTGCAGCTTGGATCCTGTGGTAGGGCAAGCATGGTACCCAGGCCAGTTTCATTCTTGTTGGGCCTCATCGGTGAGGCGAATCTCAGATCCTGTGGTACAGCGAACATGGTACCCAGGCCAGTTTCACTCTTGCTGGGCCTCATCGGTGAGGTGCAGCTTGGATCCTGTAGCACAGCGAACATGGTACCCAGGCCAGTTTCATTCTTGTTGGGCCTCATCAGTGAGGTGCAGCTTGGATCCTGTGGTAGGGGGAGCATGGTACCCAGACCAGTTTCATTCTTGTTGGGCCTCATCGGTGAGGCGCATCTCAGATCCTGTGGTACAGCGATCATGGTACCCAGGCCAGTTTCATTCTTGTTGGGCCTCATCGGTGAGGCGAATCTCAGATCCTGTGGTACAGCGAACATGGTACCCAGGCCAGTTTCATTCTTGTTGGGCCTCATCGGTGAGGTGCAGCTTGGATTCTGTGGTAGGGCGAGCATGGTACCCAGGACAGTTTCATTCTTGTTGGGCCTCATCGGTGAGGCGAATCTCAGATCCTGTGGTACAGCGAACATGGTACCCAGGCCAGTTTCATTCTTGTTGGGCCTCATCGGTGAGGCGAATCTCAGATCCTGTGGTACAGCGAAAATGGTACCCAGGCCAGTTTCTTTCTTGTTGGGCCTCGTCGGTGAGGTGCAGCTTGGATCCTGTGGTAGGGCGAGCATGGTACCCAGGCCAGTTTCACTCTTGTTGGGCCTCATCGGTGAGGTGCAGCTTGGATCCTGTGGTAGGGCGAGCATGGTACCCAGGCCAGTTTCACTCTTGTTGGGCCTCGTCAGTGGGGTGCAGCTTGGATCCTGTAGCACAGCAAACATGGTACCCAGGCCAGTTTCACTCTTGTTGGGCCTTATCGGTGAGGTGCAGCTTGGATCCTGTGGCACAGCAAACCAGGGGCCTCATTTATGAGAAATGACGCATCACTGCCTGAAAGCAGCGATGCGTCACTTCTCAGTGCGCACTCCTTGCGACATTCCTGATGCGTCATATTTAATGTATGACTCATCATGTCGCAAGGAGTTACAGATACGTCAGTATTTCTGACGTATCTGTAAGCGCAAAAGTGACGCATTGCTGGAGTGTGTCACAAAAGTGACGCAACTCCAGCAATGCGTCCTTTCACATGGGGCAAGCCCCACGTGAAAGGGCCTGCGTCAGTCTTACGCCTGCTGTGAGGCAGGCGCAAGATTTTGACGCAACGGCGTCCTAAAAGTGACGCAGTGAAATCTCATAGATTTCACTGCATCAATTCTATGACCCTTCCTTGCGTCAATACGCCCCACCTTGCATACATTATACCTGGCGCAGGTATAATGTGGCGCAGGGGTTTACAAAGTGGCGCATCTACCTAGATGCGTCACTTTGTAAATATGGCGCAACAAGGCGCATTTTTTATGCCACTGGTGCGTCACAAAAAGTGCCCATGTACTTTGGAAGGCAATCCTGCTCTGCAATACCCAATTTCTTCAGAGCAGATTTACTCTCACTTAACAGTTTGACATACTTAGGTGATATTTCATCTGCATAAATCCATTTCACAACTATAACATTTTCTTGCCATTTGGGCACGTAAGTAAGTTGAACCTTGTGAATTCGATCAAAGTTCGGTTCAGCTGTTGGCATAAGTGGAAACACTGCCTAAGGGTGAGAATCCCTGTTTTTAAAACAGAAGTATAATATGTTTCCAATCTTTAACAAAGTGGTCTTGCACTCTAGAAACAACTACTGAACAGATGGTAACGGCTATTAGTGTCCAAAGTTCAAACACAAATATAGAGTTCGATCTTCCCAGACAACAAATCAGTAGTCGTTGCAATTTTATTGTAGCCAATAATTCCTTGAAAAATGTCATAAAAACACTTCAATCTTTGGACAAGACTGCCAACGCGTTTCGTCTCCCTTGGGACTTCTTCAGGGCTTGATAAGTAAAACACATATGGCAAATATTCTTTACAGTGTGAACAATTCAAGTAGATGGGATCGGTATCTCCCTGGAGTCTGTATGTAGCATCCGGTTCAAAAACAGTTTTTTTAAACTAATAGCCGTTACGATCTATTCATTCGTTGTTTCTAGAGTGCAAGACTACTTTGTTAAAAATGTATGTTGGATGGGTTGTACCCACCTTTCACAGGACGTATGAAGGTCACGTCTTGGGTTCTTTGCACCTAGGTTATACTATAATATTACAGCCACTATACGTCATTGTAACTGGTGCTGGATTTTATTGCCTTGACCTTCTCTTTTGTGTCTTTATGTTTCCAATCTTATCCAACTTGGCGGACATGTTTAAGCGAGCTACAAGCAGTTGCACTCGCCCGGGCTCATCAAGACCCCTCCATGGACATTCCAATGGACATCTGGAATTAGATGCAGGGGTCTGAAGTTACTCCTCGCTGAGGAGAGGAAATAAGGGAACAAGGAGGGGGGGGGGCTTGTAACACCTAAGCCTTGTGCACCATGAGCAAATATCACCTTAGTGTCAATTCCTGACCCACCTTCCTCCTTTTATTTTATTTTCTAGAACATTCTGGACTTCCGCTTCAGTTCCTGGGTGCCAAGGCTCGTGGGTTCGAGAATCTCTCCAGGAGGACTGCACGTGCCCCCAGTACTCCTACCTCTTTGTGTGATGGCACGGTCTGACAGCAAATATGTGGGGGGCCATAAGCCAAGACTACCTGGGCCCAATGGGAAAGAGAGCTGAAAGCGAGTGGAAGACCCCCCACCCACTGTGCCGTCCCTCGTGGCGCTTTCACCATGGATGACGTGTTATTTATCAGAACTCTGCATTGAACCAAAGCACAAGGGAGGGTCGGTGTCTTTTTTATTTTTTAACATTCATCCTTCTGTCTCTCACATGAGCACAACTTGGTCCTGTAGCTCTTTCTGTTTGTGCGTTTCCTGCAGCAGAATTGCAGCTAAAGCCACTATCATGCAATCGAATGTAATGTTTTTTTAATGGGTAAAATCAAAGTGGCTAATGGTGGCCTTGTTTGAAAGCAAGGAACTGACGATTTTTGGGTGCAAAAGCATAAGATTTCGTGTTCACTTTCCTTCTAAAAAGGAATAACATCAGCAAAACCACTTTTCACACAATTATATACTATTTACTTTTTAACAAATGATGCAAAATTAATAAAATCATGGTTCATACTGTCACATGTTTGAAAGCTAGTAATTTACAAATGTGGGGTTCAAAAGTTAGAGATTTTGCTATTTTCCAGAATCTTCGTTTGTGGGGCATAACATCTTATTTAAAAAAATTTATTATTCCTTGAAGATTGAGCGTGGGTAAAGAATTGCAGCTAAAAGATGCCAGGTGAGTATGCAAACCAAAATTCAGTTGTTTTATTGACTACTCAAAGGACAAATCATAAACACACCAGAATGATTACATATGTCTATGCTGTCCTGTTGTCAGTGTTTATTTTGTGTTTGGATTTCAGTATTTTCTTAACGTTTTGAAATCAGTGTTTATCCTTGTATCTGCAACTGCCTAACCCCCACATAATAGGTAAAAACAGTGTTTTTCCAGTGTTTACAAAATATGTTGTTATTAAGCACATATTTAATTTAAAGAAGTAGTAATGCAGGGTATGTAGTGTCTTCCCATCGTCAGTGTGTCCTATAAACTATGTTAGACTGTTATAAGCCAAGAGAGTCTGTGTATTGTACTCTTATTCACAATCACATCTTACCACCCTCTGTACATTTCATGACCTCTCACACTTACTCGGTCAATGTCTGGTTTACAGGACTAATAATGGATTAAATAAAATAAGAGTGATATATTCAAATTTTTAAAAACCTCTTGCTCGCAGGTAGGTAATTCACATACGCCTTACTGAATATTGACTTGTTGGGGTGGTCACCTCTGCCGACAGCATTGCACCTTGTGAAACCTTTAAAATGTCGAATTACACCAGATTCATTTGTAGCCATTCTTTTCAAGATCCCTGATGCCTTAATCATGCTCACCCCTGCTGTCCTGCACTCTGTGCCTCACCTCATTAAGGGTGTGCTGCTATAGGGTGAACATTCATAGCTGCTAAGTGTCCGCATGCCAAATGTCCCACTGTGTCAGTCCTGACCTTTTACAAGACATTGCATTGTATGCTGGGGCCTGACAATTTGCTATTAACACTGTAACTATGGGCTCAAAAACCCCAGCAGTAAAGTGCAGTTGAGTAAAAAGCCAGGATTAGCAAAATGTATCACACATAACAACGGGGCACCTTGCAGCTAAGCATTTTGTTGGTATGTGTACAGTCTTGTGTCATGTTTTCACCCCTATCCCATGTGTACTCTTTTCACAGATACTGGTCACTATACCTTGCCCTGAATGTTTAAAGCATGGCGTGTTCGGCACCTCACCTGCTATCAATACTGACCTTTTAGAAAAAGTGGCAGACACACATAGAGTTTAACCCATTCTGTGGATTAGTGTGGAAGTAGTTTTTGGCCAAGATTCTTATGAGTCAGCCATTTCACCAAGCAGTGAAAGAATGGAACACTGCCATGTGGGGGGCCTTGCCGCAATGATTCAAAGACACCTTCTGGTAACGCTGCAGGGACAGACCTGGGACAGAGCCCGAGGCCCCTGCGGAGGGATGGCACGTCTACAGTTGCTAATAATGCCCGCAAACAAGGTTCCCTGGAAATAGACCAGTCAGGAGTGCCACACAGACACCAAAGTAGCAGCCAATAGGGACACGAAAACCACCCTGCAGAACAAAATCAACGCAGTGGCCCTGGACCATGGGCTCCTGTGGACATACCATAAAAAACTGGTAGAGAGGGTTAGCAAAACAGAGCACGTTCTACCTAGCATGGAACCCAGGATCTCGAAGGGCAATGTGACAATCCAGTCCCTACAACAAACTGTAATTCACCTGAGGGACAGGATAGAGTACATCAAAGGATGCTTCCGTCAGAACAATGTCAGGCTGGTGGGGTTCCCGGAGACATAAGAAGGCCAGAGTATGGAACTGTTCATGGAGGACTGGCTCCTCACAGAGGTGCTCGGGGGCAAGGTGTCAAAGATGTTCACAGTTGAGAGGGCACAAAGTGCCGGCGCAGGTCCCGGCGTAGCTCCCAGGCGGATGGTAGCACAGATGCTTAATTTCTGAGACAGAGATCACATCCCACAAGTGGTGCAGGCCCACAAAACCTGGGGGACAAGAGGGACCTTGGTGAAGATTTATCCAGACTATTCCATAGCTGTCCAGATGCACGAGAAACATTTCAGCAAATGAAACAGCACCTCCGGTCATTGTACCTAAAATACGCCCGGTTTTTCCCAGCAAAGCTGTGCGTCTGTGGAGAGGCACACTTCTACACAGCCAATGCTGCATGGGAATGGTTGGGATCGAAGGGGTACCCACTCCCGGACTCCGGTGAACAGTCCCGAGAGCGAGAGTGGCGGCAACAGTGGAGGTCCAACAACTGCCCCGACCAGAATCCAAGCGGAGACTGAGCAGGACAAAGTAGTGGCATACATCCAACAGCATCGATCCAGGGGGCCAGGCAACAAATGGGAAGCTATGGCGAAAGATGAGAATGCCAGTGATTCCAGGGTTTCCGGAGAAGTTTTAGAGGAGAGCAACCGGTCGCCCTGATTACAAGTGACATGATATTATGAGGACCACCTTTGACTGCTGTTCCTAGCAGGGGAAATGACGAGCTGCCCATGAGGAGCCACTTGATGGCAGGAAAGGCACCTCCGTGATATACATGGGGCCAGGTGGGCGCCTTTCACTTCCACCAGAAGAGACTTGGAAAATTAGTTTGTAATGTTGTTGATTAAGTTGGGGCAACAGAGATCTTGGTCATGGGGGGTAGATCTAAATCCACAGCACAAGGAGCTTAGGTGGGGGGAGGGGAGGTTTCAGGGTACGGTTAGAGACACACCAGGACACCACTGAGATGGACAGGCGCCCGCTCAGACCAGCCACCAAAGACAATGGCTACACACCACCTGACATCCCTGTGCCTCAGCCTTAAGGGTTTTATTCTGGAATATGAATGGCCTGGGCAGTAAGATGAAAAGGGGGGCAATGTGGAAATATCTAGTGAGACAGAACCTGGCTATAGTTGTCCTCAAAGAGAGCATCTTACAGGGGACATATGCAGAGTGCTGCACCACGGCAGATACCACCTGCCAGCACATGCAGGCTCCTCATCCGGCTCCAGAGGGCGGACATAATGGCCCGCCGGTCGCTACCTCTGCAGGTGACCTTAACATGAACAGATAGTCTGGGCTGCCAGGCTGCAGTAAATGATCGATGGGACGGGGTGAACTTGCCACTTGCCACCTGGTACTTCTCCCCTGGCTTAAAGACAAAAGGTCTGGACAGAAGGGGGGCATGCTTAGCGGAGGTGCCGGCGGCCATACTTTTGATGAGGGAAGGCTTAACCGGACCACAATGACGACTTGGACAGAATGATGTTGGGAGAGGCCCAGACAGGATACACATTTAGCTTCCTTTCTGGACACTATGGAACTGGTGGACCTGTGGTGGGAGGAACACATGGGGTCACGACAATACATATACAGGCTGGATTATCCCCTGACGACAAGATGCCAACTGGATAGGTTCAGGCAAACCACTGACCTTGCACGGGCATAGACGACCACTAACCACTGACAACGCTCTTGCAAACAGACATTCAGGGAACAAGGGGTGAGTGGAAGCTAAGACCCCTGGGACATGACTGCATAAGATACTCGAAAATCGAATGGCTCAATGGGAGGCTGACTGTGTAACCAACCCCACCCTAGGCCTAGAGGGCAAGATAGAGGAGAGAGGAGCTGCCTAATTTGTTACACCCAGAGGCAAGGGTGAAATAAGGTAGAGTATTTAAAGTCAGCAACAAAGCAGGCAAACTCATAGTGTGGGTGGCCAAAAAGAAAGACAGCCATAAAAAGATCGCCGTGGTTGAGGGAGGCAGTAGAGAAGGGCAGTAACTACGGCAGCCATAGCACGAGCCTTTGCGGCACACCTGGAGGACCTTTACCGAGCTGGCGTGTAGGGGTGGGAAATGACCCTTGCACCTTGAGAACTTTACCAGCCAAATAAAGGCATACAGACCACAGGGCAAATTGAGCAAATCCCTAAATGCGAAACTGTCTGAGCAGGCGTTGGCCGACGTAATATGACAAATGAAAAGTGGGAAATCCCCTGGTCA
Source organism: Lissotriton vulgaris (assembly GCF_964263255.1). Lineage (NCBI taxonomy): Eukaryota > Metazoa > Chordata > Amphibia > Caudata > Salamandridae > Lissotriton > Lissotriton vulgaris. Next base: position 65,993,246 of record NC_141699.1, on the reverse strand, counting down.
GACTGGCTTTCCAACTGCATTGCTCAATTGCACAAAACACATATAAAGGGCCCTCTCAGGTCAATGTTCAACAGGGTTCAGCGGAAGTGCATCCAGTTCTAGGACCTCCATAAGGCAACGATAGTCTTGATAAATAAACAAGGGTAGCCCAGAGAGGGGTGAGTCTCCTCAGCCCATATCACTCATTAACCTCGAAGCCGAAGTCTTGGCTAGGGTTGTTGCCATCTACCTACTGCAGGTAGTTGATATGCTGCTTGCCCCAATCAGTTGAGTTTCATGCTCTATAGGGTGACCAGGCACAATCTTCGTAGGCTGGCCGGCTGCCTGGTGCGATGCGACTGGATCGCCGGGCCACTCTTCCCATTGCTCTAGATACCAAACAGTCTATCCATTCACTTCAATAGCCCTATCTTATGGCTATATGGAGTAATATGGGGATAGGCAAGAGGTTTACATCTTGGGTGTGCTTACTAGATAAGGTTCGGCTGACCAGAGTGAATGGGGCCTTCTCCAAGGAATTCTCCCTTGGCAGGATGAATACCAATAAAGAGATTTAAATAAATAAAAACATTGCATCGTGAGGTCATCAGAAATTTCCATTCAAATGCCACCCACTGTCACCTTCCTCAAAGCTCTGAGGTCACAAAGGTGGTTAGTAGCGGTAAAAAAACTGTAAATAAATGCAAACAATGGAGTGAACCCAAAAGAGCAGCAGGCCAGATTGGAGAGAGTTTGTCTTCGCCAGGTGTGACTGTGGGCAGTTGGACTGGTTCTCTTCTATAGCAGAGATATTGAGCCTGGTAGTGGAGCGACACACATTAAGGTACAGTATGAGTCGCTCTACTGACTGTAGCAAAAGGTCCACCTCTAGGGTGGCGATGTGGTTCCAGGTAATGGTGTCCCACATCTCTAGGTTGCAACAGTACGAATCCCTCCATTGGCACGTGCAGAGTGTTGAGCGGCACACTGTATTTTGGACTTGCAGGTACGCAAACCGTGGGTCAGAGTCAGCTGCTCGGCTAGCTTGAGGCAGCTCTCTGCGCGCTCTAGACACCAGGAACACAGGTGTCTTCTTCTGCTAGCAGTCTCTCTTTCCACCTCTGAGCAAACAGAAAGTCATGTAGACTCAAGGCAGACCCACAGCTACGCCAACAAGTTGCTCATACAACTGGTGTTGTCCTCTCCTCTCTAGGAGACTGCTGTCATACTAGCGCCAGCCGTGTCCCCATCAGCAGTTCTTTAAGTACTCCACAGAGCATTCTTTCCTTGATCAAGAAGAACTTGGAACTAGAATGATGTGGAATAGTAGAGGTCCTACTTTTATACTCATTTTCCAGAGAGGGAATGTTGACCCACTGACTAATGCCCTACAATGGATTTGAGGTGATTCCTTTTCAAATGTAATTCTCTGCCCCCAGTGCAGACACTGCCTTTGTGCAAGGTGAAGATTTTCACAGTAGGTAGTGATGATTCTGGCTCCAAGGAGGAGTATCCCAAAACACTGGCACAATGAAGGGTGAAGACTTTGCACCTATTGGTCATTCACCTTCCGGGAGAAGTAATCTGGGAAAGACCAAAAGGGCAGGCCCTACATAGAATCTCCTCACCCTTAACAACAGAAACTGCGGACTACTCCCCTCACCCACACTATCCGCCCAATGACCGCGCTCGGAAAAGATTTATCAGTAATCTCGTGTTAAAAAGGTCCTCCAAGAAGTTCTAAGGGTAGCCCTGTCCCCATCCTCTTTCAGTTCAGTGTGTGGGTCTCAACCCTACTGCTTCAGGAATGCAGGCAATACACTTCCATTGTCTGGACATCTATATTCCATTCCCATCTTCTGCCATGAGAACTCCAAAATCGATCCTGCAGGTCCCAACAATCTGTCTCTAGCTATCATCTACAGCATACAAACAAGTAATCAGCATCTCCCCACCCATAAAATGTCAGCGCAAGGGTCTGGATGCTACATCTAAATGGAGCTTTTACATGTGTGGCTGGAAGGCCACATATCCCTGGAAAATGGAGGTCGGCTCAGATACACTAATCCACAATAATCTGTGTGCTGCCACCACCACTTCATGCCAACAACCTAAGACATAGACTGTAGTCCCATGTTAGCAAATCGGACACGCTTGGTGCACCACTCTAGATCAGAGATTCTGGACCTCATATTCACCTTGGACAGGTGTTTGAGGGATGGATTAAATAAATCCGCTGCCATCTTGTCTGTCTTCACTCCATCTGCCAAACCCTAAATCAGGGCAGTCCCACTGAAGATGCGCTTAAAGAGAGAACTTTAATTCTCTAAGGGACGCACCATTGCCACCATCGACAAAACAGCTAAGTTGGACCACCAGACCTTGGTGAGAAGTACTTGCCCAGATGGGGCAACAGTTTCCTTGGAGCAACAGGAGATTTAATCCTGAAGAAGCAGTTACTCAGCAAGGGAAGATGATGCGATTACTAGCACTCACTGCACTTATCCTGTAAGGGCAACCTCCGAGCACCAAGCTTTCTACAGAAGGAAAAGGGGCTCTGTGTCCTACCCCTTGTATTTAAAACTTGACTCCTCTTCACAAGAATCTCAACCACCATTGTTTGTGTTATGGCCTAACAGTACCCTGTATGCCCACCCAGGGGGTGAACGATCCTGCTGCAACCATCACACACAGCACAAATATGCACCAGATGGTTCACACATAGGGAATGCAGGTGAGCTGCAACAAAAGACTGATGGAGCCACCCATCAGACATGAACCCACAGCATTGCAGCAGAGGTACACGAGACCAAGAAGAGACGAAGAAGAGAAGGTATGAAATCTGTGCCACACGAATAGATGAAAAAAGAAACTAGTGAGGGTGGAAGAAGGACATGCGAGAGTGAATATATGTTATCGAGTGAGTTACTGCTCACTCAAGGCGCTATGAATCCATCCCTGAGGGTGGACATACAGAAAGCCATGCCATAGCAGCAGGTCTGTAAGAGGCCCAGTCAACCTAGACATCACTGTGTCCTGCAACAGCACATCTGTCTTTATGCTCAGAGGACATCTGTTGATAGCAAACCAAGTCTCACTGTCCCATGTACAGAACACAGCTGGAAGTGGGTTGCAACAGGACGTGATGCAACAGTGGAATAGGAGCCTGTAGTGATATTTGCTGCTGAAGCCAGAAATGATTTGTTTGAATCTAGTCTTCGGACATATGTACTGAACGTTTCTTGATGGAGTGAGATAATTGGCCAGGGGAGAAAACAAACACAGCTGTCCCACATGTGCAACTGACAGTCCTTCATTTTCACACCTTGAAGTCTCTAAAGAAGGAGAGGAACTCAGGAAAGGCCTTTCATCCTTGGATGGATGAAATATGTCCTGTCCGCCAAACACCCATTTTCACGTGAGAGGAGAAGGAGCCAGAGAGCACAGATGTGAACAGGGATCTTGATCATTTAAGAAGTAAACAGAGGATCCATGGTGAGTAGAAAAGCTGTTTAATATCTCTGTAGATCAGCTCCAAAATGAACACCCCAACTACCAGCAGGTCCATGGCGTCAGTCCTGGGCAACCCACAACATTTCACTCCCACTGAACTCTTATCAAATGAGGTAATCTACAGTTCTTCCATAAGAGAATGAATACGCTTTCAGTGGAAGAATCCCCAAAACACACATCACCAGTGATGAAGAAATAAAAGTAAATCAAAATAAAGTCACCAAGTTACAGGCTAACATTTTAGCAAGTTCCTTAAAGTAAGGCGGACATTTGCACACCCCAGGGGGAAAAAACCCTTTTCCAGTGCTATTATATGTTGGACTCTTGCATAACTGGGAAGAGGACCTTGTCTTACATCACCCTTAATGATATCATGACATTTCTCGTTTTCCATTGGTCACAAGATCCTTCTATAGAGATATTCAAACTCCAAACCCATCAATCAAGTTTGAATACATTTCTGAAGAGTTTGCTCCACACTGATAGAATGAGTGAACTTAGATCCCGCCATGCGTCCAGAAGCTTTAACCCTCGCAATATCTGCTCCAGTTACCTCTGGTTTGCCGAAAAGATATATAAGCAACAAATCAGTACACTCCCACAATTTTGTATCTACAATTTCACCCTACCGTTATTTCAGACGCGGCAATTCGCATTACCATTATTTCGGAGGTCTAAAAATCAGAAAGATAAATATACCAGGGCTGATCAAATATAGTTGTTCATGATCACAATAATCAGCGTAATAACAAATGTTCTCCATGGACACAGGGCATCCAGACCAACGGACAGCCAAATAAAGGCCCCTCTACCAATGGAGGCAGGTGGTGGGTGATCTCAGGCAGTGATAGGGCAATCGAGAGTTCTCGACCCAAAGTATGGAGGGAGGGCCATGAACACCTTTACGTTTACAAGGGGAAGGTTTACCCCTCAACCCCTAAAATACAGTGATATATACACAAGCACACACACACACAAATATACATATATATACACACACACATATAAACATGTACATACGCGTCAAAACAATTTCATTTAAGGCTTAGAGTGATGCAAAAATGATTCAAAATAGGATGCACACAACTCTGGGTAGTTCTCCAATTAGGCGGAGAGCAGCTCCTTTATATGGAGCACCCACCAACAACATGGACACACTGAATCGCCGCAACCACAAATGCCTGTTTTTCTAGCATTTTTAAACTCAAGTTTAGCACTGAAAGTGACAAAGCCTTTTGTCATTTTTACACCAAAGTCTTTAGGCAGAGGATTAGCATAGTGTAATCCATGCCAAGCTGTAAAACGACGGGCATTTGAGACCATCAGATTCAGAGTGTCTATGGTGTTGTAAGGCACTCTTTACAGGAGCTTCTATCCGCCTAAGCTTGCGAACCACACAGAGTTTGTTGATTCCTACTTTGCATTAAATGGCTTGGGGAGGGAGGATCACATGTACTGCAAATATATATTTTTAGATTTTGGCCCAGAGGGACTGTGAAGAAGTACATTCCAGATATAAGTTGGATAAAAGGTTTCTTTATTCATTTCAAAGAAGGAAAGGATCTCATCCACAGGAGGCACAGGCAGGCAGCAGCAGCAACTGACAGTGTCCTGGCCACCCTTAGAATCATCACAAGACTACATCATAACATTCTATAAGTAACATTCTATAATCAGAAACTACTACACATACATAGCACATAGAAAGTACATAGAAGGATACCACACACCTTCCCCTGAAACACACAAAAACAAAAACAAAAAACTATTTCAAAATATAATCATTGAGAATTGCAGGAACACGGGTCAAACGTGAACTTCTTCTGACAGGAACATCGGACTTGACATGATCTTCCCTGTCAGTCACAGTACTATTAGGTAAGGTCTTGCCAGAAGAACCTGAACATGAAGCAATACGATTCAAATTTCAAATCCTTCCATCATTTAGTTTAACAGCATTATGGAAGAGTTTTGTAACATAAAAGGGGGAAGAGAATTTGGCCCCAGAAGATCTAAGTGGAAGACGAACTCTTACCCCATCCCCAACACACACCTTGGTTTGAGCAACAGCATGTCTTCAATCAAAGTTTTCTTTCCTCAAACTGGACTTCATCTCCTGTTTCAATGAACTCAATTCCTTGCAGTGAATCCCTGCTTCCACCCCTAAATTTCTCATCCAACTCTGAAATATAGAAGTGTTTGGAAAGCGGCCTCGGAAAAGCACAAAAGGAATATCACCTGTGGTGGAATGGGGTGTAACCCTATAAATCATTACTCTGTCCATTAGATTATTTTTCCAATCCAAGCCCTGGTCTTTAGAGATCTGAATGGACTCCTTAAGTACGCGATTGAACCTCTCTACCATACCATTACATTCCGGATGGTAAAGTGAACAACGCTTGTGTTTGATACCTTTACTTGCCAAGAAATCTTCCATTTCCTTTGACACCAGTTGCACACCATTATCCGTAAGGATAGTCTCAGGGAAACCTTCCCTACCAAAAACTTCACGCAAGAATTGAACTACATCTTTGGTCTCAATATTTTGAGTTACTTTTATCTCTGGCCAACGCGAGAACATATCCATCATGACTAGAACATATTTCTGACCATTCCCAGAGGAAAAGGGACCTAGAATGTCCAAAGCTACATCCTGCCAACAACGTACCGGCATATCTCTGATAACCATTGGTTGTGTTCTTGTTTTACACACTTTGTCGGAAGAGTTACATTCAACACAATCACAAATCATCCGCTCAACCTGAAGATCAATGCCAGGCCACCAGAAATGTAACCTTATTCTCCCCTTAGTTTTGGATATGCCTTGGTGTCCTTGGTGAGCTAAGAGAAGAATCTTCTCCCTAACAAGAGAAGGCGGAATAAGTCTAGTGCCTCTCCACAACAAACCATCTTTTACTGCAAGCTCATCCTTGACATTCCAATACCTTTTAGCGGGAACACTCAAATTCTTAAAACATGGCCAACCTTTGCTCACCAAATCACAAACTTCTTGTAACTCAGAGTCTGTACCCAAAGCATCTCTCCAATCACTTTCATGTACCACTCCTTCAACCACCTTGCAGACCTTGAACTCATCAACTTCCCACGAATCATCCAATGGTAAAGAATCCTGGTCAGTTTGTTCCACAACTAACCTAGAGAGACAATCCGCAACTTTGTTATTCACCCCAGGTAAATATCTCACATCAAATTCAAACTCCTGGAGAGCGATAACCCACTTGCAAATACGTGAAGAAATCGCATCCAAACCTTTTTTATAAAAAACCTCCTTCAAAGGTTTGTGATCCGTGTGAACGACAAATGAATTGCCCCATAAAAATTTTTTACGTTTCCTAATAGCCCAATAAATACAAAGTGCCTCCTTTTCAATCACCGAATATGACAATTCTGGGCCAACCAAAGACCTAGACAGAAACAAAATGGTAATCTCTTTCCCATCTCTTATTTGTTTGAGCACAGCCCCTAAACCTCGAGAGCTAGCATCTGTGATCAAGATTGAGTCATTATTCACATCAAAACTCTGTAAAGAAGGAGCTGAACTCAAATCATGTTTCACAAGCTCATACTCCTTTTGACACATCTCAGACCAAGAAAACTTAATTCCTTTTTTTAACAAAGCTCTCATGCTAGCAGTTTTATTGGCAAAATGAGGCACAAATTTGTTATAATATTCTGCCATACCTACAAAGGTAACCAATTCCTCCCTAGATTTCGGCGTAGGCAAGTTTTGTATGGTCTTCACCAGTTTATCCTTTGGTTTTACACCATTAGGAGTTAAGCAATGACCTAAGTAGTCAATCTCTGACAGATTGAATCTGCATTTATTTTCCCTCAAAGTCAGACCTCTGTCTTCAAAACGCTCCAAAACAGATCTAACTCTAAAATCATGTTCACTTTGTGAAGAACCAAAAACAAGTACATCGTCTTGATAAATTTTGACGCCAATGATGCCCTTCAATACATCCTCCATCACCCTCTGAAAAACGGAAGCTGCAGAGACTAATCCAAAAGGTAAACGAGGAAACTTATATGTGCCAAAGGGTGTGATGAAGGAAGTGAAACCCATGGACGTCTCATCAATCCTCACTTGGTGGTATGCAGCCCTCAAGTCCAGAGTGGAAAACATGCAAGCATCTCCAAGCTGAGTTAGCATGGTATTAATATTGGGAAGAGGGTATCTATCAGCTACAACCTCCCTATTAAGACCTCTAAGGTCGACACAAAAACGAATTTCGCCTGAGGGTTTACGTGCTAAAACAACAGGCGAAACCCATTCACTTGCTTCAGATTTCACAATGATTCCATCACTCATGAGTTTCTCTAATTCTAAGCGCATAGGCTCCTGCATAGCTAGAGGAACACTGCGTACTTTGCATGCCACAGGAACAGCATCTGTTTTCAGGATAATATTGTGAACATAACCAGAAAGACAACCTAATTTGTCACTAAAGACTTTCTCAAACATACTTCGCCAATCAGGATAAGACCCCTCATTTTCACTCAGATTAGAGACTTCTTGTACACCTATCACATTACAGCCAGATGTGAATGAAGACAGTTCATTTGAGACCAGATCATTTTTCTGTGAGTGAGGTACTATGTCTCTTAGAACTATGCAGGGATCCTCACCAGGAAGCAAGGCGAGATGTAAATCTGCCTGCTGAAACCAACTTATGATGCTGTCACCCCTGCAAGAGATGTAAATTTTCCCAGCAGTAAGTCGTCCCCTGTAATCAATCTGACCATTGAAATAACCTACCAATTTAATGGGGTTTCTCCCGTAGGCCAAAGGTCTTATATCTTGTTTGAAAACTTTTACTTTTCCAAAAAGTTTCTTGTTAAAGAAAGTTTCAGGAATTAAAGTAATTTTTGCTCCAGAGTCAAATAGCATTTTGACCTCACAATTGTCAATGTGCACAATATCAATAGCACCTTTACATTTTTTCCCGTCAGATAAGGAAATTTCAGCACAATGCAAATCATCTGAATTAGAATTACCAATTTCATCAAATATGAAAATCTCACCACAATGTAATTCATCAGAATCTGAATCAGAGTCTTCATCAATTATCACTTCCTTCACTTGTTTCTTTTTCTTATGAGTTTGAGACCTGCAGGCCTTCGAGTAATGTCCTACCTTAGCACAGTTGTTACACTTAGAAGATAAAGCAGGACATGACTTATCACTAGCTAGATGATCAGAGGCATTACAACGAAAGCATTTTAGTTTGGAATTAGAGGAGGATCTGGAATAATTGTAAGAAGAAGAAGCAGAGTTAGATGTTTTATTAGCAGTATTATAAGTAGTTCTCAGGTCATTTTTCTCTATTGATTTCTTCTTAATAACTAAGACTTTTTCTTCAGATGCCTCTTTGTCTTTTTTAAAAACCTTTACACATGCATCAGAATGTTCAAGTCTTTTGGCTATAGAGATAACCTCATCTAAATTGGGATCATCTTTTTGCCACAGTTCATCTTTAACTTTTTCTAGACAACATCCTAACATGAATTGATCACGTATCCTTTCTTCTAAAGTACCCTCAAATTTACAAGTGGCAGCTAATTTGCGTAAAGCTGTGATATAGGTTTCTATAGACTCGTCATCTTTCTGCATACGCCTGCCAAAGTGGTACCTTTCTAAAATGGTACTCACCTTTGGCAAGTAATGTTTATCCAGTTTTTTAATGTTGACCTCAAATTCATTTAAATTGTTAGCCTCTTCAGTAGACAATTCAGGTAAATGTTCGAAAACTTCTTGCCCCTCAGAGCCTAGGCAGTGCATCAAAAGTGCAGACTTCCTTTCTGCAGAAAGAGAAGTACCACATACCCTTGCATAATTTAGGAATACTTTTTTCCATTTAGACCAGCAAATGGGTGGATAACCTGGTTTAGAAAGGAAAAAAGGAGCAGCTGTAACGTTCTGCATGAGTGAATAATACAATAAGTACAAAATAAAATAGAATGTTAATGAACCTGTAGGGAAGTAAAATTAAGTTATAAAGCACAAGAATACTATCAATACCTGTCAAATAAATAAATCAATAAATTATTTAAATAAAGTATAGCAAAAGTAGGATAATATATTCTTACTTCTAACAAAGCTGAGCGTGTCAGCGCAGAAAATGAATATGTAGTAAGAGTAACACAATACACTCTAACAAAATTGAGCGTGTCAGCGTAAATAGCACACTGCACACTACTGAAGTACTTTTAACCAAGCTGAGTGTGTCAGCGCAGAAGAGGTAATACTGCACACTGCTGAAGTACTTTTAACAAAGCTGAGTGTGTCAGCGCAGAAAAGGTACATAAAAGCATACACACAGTTGAAGCTGAGTGTGTCAGCGCAGAGACCTTCCCACGAAGCTCAGACCGTTGTTCTGATCGTACAAATTTAGGCAAAGCTTATATTTGAGTTTTCAGCTGGGAGAAAACGAAGCGCCGGTGTGAGTCGAGAATCAGCTGCAGCGTTGTCAAGAGCAGAAGCGTTGCCAAGGAATGTCCGTGTGTGACGTGTAAGGCGCGCTTGAAAGGCAGCGTCAGAAAGTGCGCAGAGTCAGGAAGCGTGAGCGTTGCCAGGAAGAGCGTTGCCACAGCGTCAGCGCGTTGCCAGGAGGAGCGTTGCCAAGTGACTGAAACACAGCGTCAGAGCGTTGCTAGGAAGAGTGTTGCCACAGCGTCAGCGCGTTGTCAGGAGGAGCGTTGCCAAGTGACTGAAAGGGTTAGAGTTGCCAAGGTAATGAACGTCGTCGTTTCTGTGAGACTGAAACGCAGCGTGACGTATGACTGAAACGCCGCGTTAAAGTGAGTAGAGACTGACGTATGCGTAACCAACGAGCCTGGAGCGCGGATGAGAGCGCGGCTGGAGATGAAGGCTGTTTACATATGAAAGCCTTTCGTTGGTGGTCTCGCATACGGTAATGAAAGTCAATACTTATTAACGTTATAATAGAGACTTGGCAAACAAAATTCACTCTCCAAATTAAAGTTTAGCTCGTAGAAAGAAGAGAAAGTCAATAGGCAACGCAGTAAATAGTCATACAGGCAGACAGCTATTAAAGCAGGCAGAAGCACAAGAAGTTAAAGTTGGTAAAAAGGTTTCTCTTTCTTTTAAAGCTCCCAAGTTGAATAGTAAAACGAAATTGAGATAAAGTACCTTAAAATGAAGATATATCTTTCTTCTTGGTGTTGAGATCCTTTGGAAAAAAAAATTTTAAAAGAGGAAAAAGAAAAAAAAATGTTCTTCTTTTCCAAAGAATAATTAAATTTGAAATGAAATCTTCATCCCGTCCTCATCGCCAATGTGAAGAAGTACATTCCAGATATAAGTTGGATAAAAGGTTTCTTTATTCATTTCAAAGAAGGAAAGGATCTCATCCACAGGAGGCACGCAGCAGCAGCAACTGACAGTGTCCTGGCCACCCTTAGAATCATCACAAGACTACATCATAACATTCTATAATCAGAAACTACTACACATACATAGCACATAGAAAGTACATAGAAGGATACCACAGGGACCCTACACAAGGCGTAGGGGGTGAGGGTATCCACAACATGCCTCCCCATACGTAATTTTCACTCTATTTTATTCAGGCCATGGGGACTCAGTCCCCGAGTCCTTAAATAGCTGCCCAACATCTTTGTTGATGTAGCCAATCAGATTTTATCAGTTTATCTGCCTATCCCGCAGAACTACCACGGCCGGACACATATATTGAAGCCCACCGTGACCCCTTGTCTTTTACAATGGAGAAAAATTTTGTGTGTATATATATATATATATATATATATATATATATATATATATATATTCCCACAGCAAGGCTCTGTTTTGCGGAACCCTGGCGATTCTTTCCTCGGTGCGCGACTTCAGCAGAGCCATTCCGTAATTAATTCACCAGCCGCTTCCTTCGCAGGAAAACAAACAGTATGCACTCACAGGATTCTCTATTACCCCAATTTTTTTAATTATCCAACAGCATCCAGTTTCAAAAGGAAATACCGACGCGTTTCGTTATCTACAGATAACTTGGTCATCGTGACCAAGTTATTTGGAGATAACGAAACGCGTTGGGATAATACAGAATCCTGTGAGTGCGTACTGTTTGTTTTCCTGCGAAGGAAGCTGCTGGTGATATATATATATATATATATATATATATATATATTTTTTTTTCTCCAATCCCTCGTCACGAAACAAGGATACACGCTGTTTCGGACGCGTTTCGCCTGACCAGCTGAATGCATACGCATCTTATGTGGATATTCTTGGAGTATGGCACATTGTATGCAAATGCATCCTATGTGGATATTCTTAGAGAAGTGCACATTGTATGCAAATGCATCTTAAGTGGATATTTGTAGAGTGTGGCACATTGTATGCAAACGCATCTTATGTGGACATTCTTAGCGTGTGGCACATTGTATGCAAACGCATCTTATGTGGATATTCGTAGAGTGTGGTACATTGTATGCAAATGCATCTTAAGTGGATATTTGTAGAGTGTGGCACATTGTATGCAAACACATCTTATGTGGATATTCTTAAAGTGAGGCACATTGTATGCAAACGCATCTTATGTGGATATTCTTAAAGTGAGGCACATTGTATGCAAACGCATCTTATGTGGATATTCTTAAATTGAGGCACATTGTATGCAAACGCATCTTATGTGGTTATTCTTAAAGTGAGGCACATTGTATGCAAACGCATCTTATGTGGATATTCTTAAATTGAGGCACGTTGTATGCAAACGCATCTTATGTGGTTATTCTTAAAGTGAGGCACATTGTATGCAAATGTATCTTATGTGGAGATCCTTAGAGTGTGGCACATTGTATGCAAACGCATCTTATGAGGAGATCCTTAGAGTATGGCATGGTACTGGCCCTGCAGGTCATACTCTAGACACTGCTGCAAATGATACTCTACCAAAAATGGATAAATACAGATCACAGGACCTAAAAAGGCAAGCAAATAAAATAACAAAATAAAATCCAAATAGGTGAGTAAATGCAAACATAACACAAGTGATTGGTTTAAAATAAACTCTAGGCTGGACATGTAGGAGGTGTTCTATACTTCTAACTCACACAGTTAAATTTGATGGGGGTTGGGAGGTGTTTCCATCACCAAAACCTGTTCACTACATCCATCAGATGCCCTACAGTAGCAAGGTGCTCTCGGCCTCAGGTCTACATTCCAACCTGTACCTCTCCAGAGAAGGGTGAGTAGAAGGCTCCCTGTCATCGGGCAAACCTTGTCTTCCCCATCCTGCATGCTCATCTAACAAACCAGTGCCTTCTGGGAGCTGAAGGTTTCATTTGCTGCATTTGAATGAATGTGACGAACAGGTCTGAAAGCAATTTGTGAGAGGAAAGCAAAGACTGGAAAAGTTCTTCCAGTCCCTGTGACACAGCGTCATCGAGGAACCCTACTCCGGCGAGCACCATTCCTCCCTCATCGCGCCAACCTCTGTGGTATTCTTAGTGTCAGCGCAAAACTTTGTTGACCGTGAAAAGCCGCATGGGAAAAAAGGATTGTGTCAGCTGCCCCCCTTGAACCCAGCTTAGGCTTGGCACAGGCTTACAAAGGGAAGACCTGCTCGTTGTTGGCTGGGAGCCTGATCTGGTATGACAGCAGCGATTCCTGGGATTAACCGCCCGAGGGAGGACGGGCGAGAGGGGCTAGCAGACCACTAGCCATCACCAACACACTGGCAACTTGACACAGCTTCACCCACTGGTGCCGACATCACGGATAAAAGGATCTGGTTACAAGAGGAAGCTGAGTCTTCAGTGGATGACAATATTATACAGATTGTCAGACAAATCTAAAACAGTCTTATATTTATTACAGAAACAAAAGTTTAAAAAAATGTTGTCATCTTGAAACAATTATGTTTTTCTTAGGTTGATGGAGATTTTTGATTGCTATATTAGGTTTCTTTGTAGATCCTTCTCTCATTTATCGAAAATGACTGCTGTGACCTGTAAGTTGGTAACAAATATAGACGCTAGCGTAATAAAAAACATACTAGTTTTAAGAGCGATGGCTTTTAAGGCTGACTTTTCATCCGGTAAATACGACTGGATCCCTTACCACCGTGCTGATAACTCTTTTTTATGCAGTGCTTGGAACCAGTCATGCAGCACTGTACTGAAAAGGTAGTAATGCTAGCCGTTCCCATTCGATGATACCTGGCCAAGGCGTGATCCCATGGTGCTGCATGGCCACTAAATAGTCAAACCTGAGCAGAAGGGGTTCGATCTATACAACACGATTGTATCACGCCGCACACAGGCCTGTAGGCACATTCAAAGTATTTGGGCATTTGCCCTTGCCTTCCGCTCAATGACACTTGGCTCCAGCATTCTCTTCAATGGTGCTTGACCCAGTTCTAGGACTCAATGGCATTTGGTCACAGACATGATTCACCAAGAGAGACACAAAAAACAGCCAATGACGTAACCCAACTCTGCTACAATTGGCACAGCTCAGCCACAGCCTCAATGCTACTGGCAATACCCATACGTCCTTTACCAAACACCGCTACGGGTCACACTGCCCACGTTCAATGTTGCAAAAATAGAAGATTTTGAGTTAAAACATTAAATGTGAATCCCTTCCGCATACTGTATTTGATGCAGGGATTCTGTCCCTATGATTTTACTGCTATAACAAATCTATAAATGCGTTGCACAGACAGCGCACAGTCCCTTCATCGTCTATTTTTCGGAGCCCCTGCTGTATTTAATGGTGCTCTGATAAAGCTCAAATGTGCACTTCCTTGAGCCTATTTCATGATCTTTGGGTGCATTCAATTCCTGTGGCTCCAAATGTACTTTTCATTGGAGCTTCTCTATGCTCCCATGGTGCAGGTCTATGTTCCTTTCAGTGGTGCCTAAGCAAGTCCCAAAGTTCATCTCCATGGCTCTAGGAAACAATCAAAAAGTTCCATCATAGCTATGCCAGAAATGCTTTCTTTCAGGTCAATGGTCTTTCTCTCCAACCTCCCCTGATGGCAGTCTGCCCTTTGCTCGTGTTTTCTATGGTCCTAAAGTTCCCTTTAGTGGCATTTGGCCGTGGCTCAAATGTTCCCTGTTCGCTCTTTTCTATGTTCTTGCTGGTCCATTCCAGGGCGCTTGGACCTGCCTCCAAAGTTCGTATGCTGGTGCTTTCTTCTTGAAGATCCAAGGCCCCAACATTTCCCTTGGTGCTGCCTCTCTAGGGTCCTGAAGCTCCCTTCAATCTCACGGAGCTGAAACCCCAACATTTCCTTCCTATCGGTTTCACCAAAAGTTGAAGAAACTTGAACTTGGAGCTTGGTTAGTATGTGAACATCTCTTGTTTGGGAATCATATACCACTGGGAGCCCTGCCCAGCAGATGAGCAGGCCTGTCCTGTACATTAACCTTGTGACGTGAAGTCAATCCGTTCTGCACAAGGAGCTCCTGCACCGTGTCCAGCTTCTGTGCAATCTCCTGGGAGGTGTAGGCACTGCTCACGGCCTTCGCATCGTTAAGTGCTGCCAGTGAATGTACCAGGAGCTCAGCCTTCGTCAGCAGCACCGCCAGGGCAGTGTGCACCTTTGGGCAGCCCAGCACCTTAATAAGGCATGAACCAACAGCAGCATCTGTGGAAATAAAATAAAGGATGGTGTCAGGCCCGAAAGGTCACTGTGGCTACTATGCTGTTAAGCGACACAAGAGTTTGTGATATCAGCTTCGAGCTGTACTAACATGCCTCCCATCGCACACATCAAACTACCAACCGGTGTCTAATCCTGGGGAGCACGCACCACTATTCATTCCACGCTGCCAATGTCTTTCCTTCTGAGCTGTGTTGGGTGTGAGATGCTATTGGGCATTCTTTCCAAACTATTATCTCCCAAAGCCATCCATTAAGCCTTGTTCTCTGCTCTACTGTGCTCCACAGCGTGGTACTGACCTCTGTTGCAACAAATCACTCACCGAAGCGAACACCCTGACAGAATCCGGTGCACATCCAACACTTCCCATCCTATTATACAACTAACTTTACCAACCCTGCTTCCCATCCGGTCATCTGCTTCCTCGTACCACACATCTGTCTCTTTTCAGCATTGCAACTACTGACGCGATCGTCTGACCATTCAATCCCCTGGCCCAAAAACCATCACTTTTAACATTATCACCCCCAAACATTCAACGCTGGCCCCTCTAGCCATGCAACATTGGCCCTATTATCCCACATTTATATCCCCTGAAATGTATCACTCTCATCCTACAATTCAGTCTGCCAGCACCTCACACTTTTACTTCTAATCACCCCAACAGTGGCCCTTATTTCCCCGGGCCTCTAGCACAGAGACCTCTTATTCCGCATTTTATTTCTCCACCACCAAATTCTATTCTTCTCGCCCAGCTACATGACCTGCCCCTTTCTTCAAACAAAAAACAAAAACCCACCACGAACCAGCACGGCCAATGAATAGACCTACAGACTCCTTACCTTGGCTCCACCATTGCTGTCAAAACTTCAAGCCACAAACCCAGTCATCCCCCACTCCCTGAAGACTGACCCAGCTGTCTCTGCACTTCTGTGCCTCACCTTCCCGATTGAGTACTCTTGTGCCACGTGTCTACATGCAAGTCCCCAAAACTGCTCCCTCATCCCACATTGTACTCCCTAACCTCCTACACAAATTCAACTCAACCAGCCCTTCTAGTTCTCAACCTTCGCCCACACTGATCCCTCTCATCCAAGCCTAGTGTGCAGTGGGTGCACTGTTGACTCCCACTTCTATTCGCAGCTTCACAGCATTGGTCCATCTAGATGTACAATTGTGTCCTCCAGCCCTGAAACAACAACATCTCCCATATTTTTCCTCTAACATCCACACATTGCATCCTCAGGGCACTGGCTCCTCTCATCTAACTAGGATTTCCAGCTTCCTCCCATCCAAACACTTCCACCCCAGAGGTCTGCAGCACTGTCCCCGTGCCAACTCACATGTTAAGACTCAAAATCTCCAGATGGAACACGCAATTAAGGCAGGGGTAAAAATCTGCGTCTTCCACTTGAAGGTCCTGAAGACAATTATGTATCTATTTATTCTAAAAAAAAAAACAGCTAAATACTGAATGCTTTTACCTCTGTCAAACGGGACTACTGCACCACAGTCTAGTCTCGTCTGCTGTAAAAACCTATGAACAAACTGCAAATAGTTCAGAATGCTGCAGTCAGGCTGACTCGCATCATCAGGAAGAATGGATCTATCCGCAGGCCTGGCTAAGCGACACTGCTTACCTGTCGCCAAGACAGTAACATCTAGACTGCTATGTCTCGTTCACAGACCAGTGTAAGGAGACAAGGCGAGTCCTCTGGATGGATGTTTCTCGTTCTATAAACCGAGGAGACTTCTGGGATCTAGTGGACATGCCTACTGGACACTCCCTCATTTTACCGCTGTCCACTCTGGGACAGAGTCTTCTCGGTCCTGGTAGCCACACTTTGGAACTGACTTCATCGCTTAGGAAGGAAGCTGATCTGCTAAAGTTTAGGATATCTTTGGGAACGTGGCTGTTTGCTGTAACGGCGCTCAGTATCGATCACCTGGTGGGAATCTCAACCCAAACATAACTAGATACCCTTGATGCGAACATGCGCTTTATAAATTATTTTAAATAAATAAATACACTTATATCCTCCAACCCTAAAAAGTGACAGTTCTAGCCCTCAACAGCGACCCTTCTCCGCACTTCTACCCTCCCATGTGTGAATTGCAAGGGGCTTCCAACTCCGAGCAGTGACCCATCTCACCCTACACTTCTATCCGCCAAATAAAAAAAAGACTGTATCATGACAAGCGGTGAGCGAAGAATTCTGCTCCACCAGTTGAGTTCACAGAGTATGGAGCGCGGAGTTCTGAAAGCTTGCAAGAGAAAATTGCATGCTGGACCTCCTCTCGGTGAGATTTCTCATCGCGGGTGCTTCCGGCAGGTCCCGACCACTTGCATTGAGAAACCTGCTGCTTGTGTTGAGGAAGCCCGCGCTTGAGTAGAATATCAACTTGAGCGGCAGAAAGCAGCAGCACCCTACGGCGTGACACGTAGTGCAGTTTGTGCTGCTTTTACAGTGCAGGACAAACTCCTGGTGCTAAAAAATCAGTGCGACTTAACAGACTCAGCCTCTGGCGGAAATCCCTGCAGCGCGGTGGAGTTTTCTGGCACTTCACGGAGTTCCGCGGAGTAAAACTCTACGACCTCCACCCAGTCCTAATCATGACATTACACGGTTCTGTCCCCACTGCCGACACAGAACCCACGCTTCAATCTTCACTGCCAATACCCCGTGCTCTCATCTCACACTTTCACTTCTCATCACCCCACCAGTGACTCATCGCCCAGCGCCACTATCTCCTCACACTACACACTACATGACCTTTCCGTTTCCATCAAACAAAAGCCAACCATGAACATGCAGAGCCAACGAATAGACGAACAGACTCCTTACCTCGGCTCCACCATTGCCGGCAGAGCTCCAAGCCACTGAGAATCTGGCTCTCGGACTCCCTCGCCCAGCATGCAACGCGGCAGCAGTGAAGGGGGGACGCCGCCATCTTCCCCATCAGCTGGAGGAGGTAGGGGAGCAGCAGATGGCACAAGACTGCTGGCTCCGAGTACACGTTGGGCTCGTCCTGCTCGTAGAGGCTGGCCACCCTGGAAGGAAGAAGGGCTCAGGGTGAGTGAGAGGCCAGTGCAAGTCAGGCAGTCAGATAAGCATGGCTCGAGTTGGGGATACACGCGGGTGGATGGTGTCCCCCCACTCTTTTCACAGGGTGGACGCCGTCCCCCCCTGCCAAGAAGCTGGGTCTCACAGAAATAGGCTGAACGTTTCCTGGTGTCATTTTCAGACACCGGGACACGTTCCGCAGGTGACGTCATTAGGTCATTTGCATAGTGTCAGTCCCCCCACTTCTTTTTATAGGACTTGTGCCCTGCAGCCAAGCAAAACCCTTCGACTGGGCATGTCTACGTCGGAGGGAGGGGACCTGTGCCAGTGCCCAACATGGGCACAAGAGACACACCCACTCCCGAACCAGAGTTGAGGGCACCATGAAAGGTGCTGTACTGAAAGGAGGTGGGTTCCTACAATGACCAGTCTTACAACTGGCACCGACTAGCTGCTGTGCCAGTTGACTCTAGGGCCAGCCAGTTAAGGAATTCTGGCCCACCTCTGTAAGAGTCTTGTCTGCGCTCACATAGTAATGCCACTAATTTAATGGGTATGAAGACTTACCCCCCCATTCAGAAAAACTGTTTTTCCAAACATATTACTAATAGAATCTGCGTTGTTTGAGACTAGTTTCAAGTTTCGTTCTCGAATTTGGACTCAGCTGTAAAGAAACTCTGAGTACCCCAGCTTCACCTGCAGAAGACTGGCCCTTGAACACCCCAAAAGAAGCACGAGAATGTATTAATACAACTTATGACTATTTTCGCGCTTAAATATTTTTGGGCTGATTTTTTTTTTCATTTTAATCTAGCACCCTTGACCCGAAGGTATTGGAGCGCTTCACACGAGCACCAGTTACATACAGCGGCGGTGCGTCCATTGGGGCGTTGGGGCGTTGCCCTCCCAATGCGCACTGCCGCCATCCGGGACTGCCAGTGTGCCTAAAATTACAATTATTTAGCAACAAGTTTCTGGCCGGCCGGTCACCGGGCCGGACCTGAAACCATCAGGAAAAGGGGGGTGGGGCTGCTCAGGGGCGCTAGTGCGTGTGTCCTCTTTCGGACAGGTCATTTTTCTGCCCGGCGGGAACATGCGCACTAGCCCCCCCCTTTGCAAACCGGGGGTTGCCTCATGCCGCAGCCCCCAGCCTCCTAGTGGGGCGGGGAGTTTGGCTGCCCTCTGACCAATCCTGACCTGCTTGATGACGTCTGGCATGACGTGACGTCACTCACCCGCTTAGTCACTAGTCTCACCCCGCACCCGCAGCCATTTCCACACACAGTGATGCCCGCTTCAAACGTGGTGTGCGTGCTCCTCCTGTCCTCCTGATGGTAACTCTTCCTGCCTCGTGAGCTGGACTACTACAGTACCGTTACCGTACTGTAACGACATCGCAAGGAGAACTACTGAGGTGAGTGAGTCACAATGGTGGTGATTACCGCCCTTTTGAATTGTATTTGAAGCCCCCACCCGTTACGTGTTACCTATGATCCCACAGCTGTACCCCCCTGAGAGTGCCATGACGGGTTTGGGCAACTGGCATCGGTCGGTCTGTACGTTTTTTTTTGTAATTACAGCGCTTCCTATGGCAGCCGGTTTGATGTTTGTACTGCCACTGCCGCGACTCTTGTTCCCCCCAGGTCCAGGTGCAGTTGCCAGGGGTGTATGTACAGGGCTGGGCTGAGAATACAAAGCAGCCATGGCGATTCTGTCTCTCACTGAGAGACAGAATCGCCATGGCTGCTTTGTATTCTCAGCCCAGCCCTGTACATACAGAGACTCTCACGCGCGCTTACAAATGAGGCAGGTGAGGTTCCAGTCGGCATTTTGTTGCATAATAATGTGGCCGGGGCAGGGAGGGGGGCGAGCGCGTATAAACAGGTCTGGACACCCAGGTATTGGTTACCGTCTTCGTCCTTAAGGCTCCACAAGTCAGCGAATCGATCAACTGGTCAAGTTGGAGTAACATTAAAAACGCGAGTGAAAATCGTGATTTCATTTATTGAAACAAAAATATACTCGGAAAGCCATGAACTGGCACATATTTGAATTTAGCAATCGATGAAAAGAACACACCCGACATAATTTCTGTTAACACAAAGCCCTACTTCCTCTTACCAGTCCTTACTTACTACGAGATGTTTCCAACTAGTATAAAAAAGTTCAATTACAGAAATGAAGCTATCAACGAATAAATGAATGAATTAAGCAATCTATTTTTAGAAGTAAGCTCAAAAGCATGCAGTAGGAGGATTTTAAAATAAGATAATCATCGCCGTCATTTAAAATGTCCCTGCTCTTTTCCCGCTCGTCATCTCCTTTCATCGGTAGCCAACCTGTTGATTCAGTTGATTCATCCTTGCTTGGGCTGGCGGCTGAGCCTTCTGTGTACAAGCTGCTCGTCGCATCTTTGGCCTTTCCTTATGTTCCAATTCAGAAGGACTTTGGAAATTTAGCTGCACAGCCTCTAATTCACCCACTTCAGGAATATCTCCACCGTCTCTTTCTGGCAGTTCCGTATGACTAAATAGGCAAAGTAGGCACTGGCCTACGGAGCCCACTTCTTTTAGGGGCCATGCAACAAAGGGTCGAAATGCAACTTTAAGTACATAAAGCAGAGAAATCAGATTCACAGAGCAGTTTGTCTCTTAAAAGCTCATACTGTGGCAGCTGTCAGTTTGTAAGAAAAAGAACAGTGCATCGGATTTTAGGAGATAATTTGTGAGGGGGCCCGGAAATTTCGACTGCTTAGGGGCCCCCAGAAGATTTAATCCGAGCAGGCCAGGTGCCATTGCTCTGTGCGCTAAGGCCGAGGGGGAGCCATTTGAATGACAGGCTGAGGAGAGATAATAACAGCCTGCGAATATGTTTTTATTTACTGCCTTTTTCAGGGAATATTAACAGCACGCGTATTCTGGTGATTGATGCACTTTGATGGTGAGAGCTGTGATCAATCTAGTGATAATTTTGACTCCTGCTAAAACAGCTTAGAGTGTTAATGTTCATGATGCAAAGCACAAAGTGTAGCATGCCTATCACAGATTTCTTTTTGTAGATAGCTCAGTGGGTTGCTGCTTTTGCCACAGAGATCAGTTTCTTGAACTTCATAGGTTACCATCCTTCGAACATAGCTCAGTGAATCATGACTGGCATCAAAGTGCTGCATGTAAACTGAAAGGCATTGTTTCAGAGTTACAAAAAAATGTGCCTCATTTTTGCTTTCCTAACTGCTAAATGAGTGCACTTTATTTACAGGTATTTACATCTTTTGTGTGTTTGAGGGTAGGCAAAGTGGCTAAAAAGTATACATTATTCTGCAACTGATTTGGCGCTCCTAAGCCAGTACGATACAGACTATGAGTGTGCTATGAATTTGTTACAATGGTGATGAGCACTGTTCAAATGAACTGATGTGAATTTACACAACATACAAGTGTGGGGTGAGAGCAGAGGGTGGGTGGAGGGTGTTCGGGCACGCGCGCCGCGCTCGCGAGCTACAGTGCGGAAATCATTTTCCGGCCCACCAGGTTCAAATGTCACCAGCCGCCACTGCACAAGGACGCAATGTTTTGCATGTTTAGGCACAGCCAGGGAGATTAAGTGATTACCCCTTGGGAAATTATTTAATTTCGCCGTGCCTTAAAAAAAAACGAACGTATCCCCGTCTAATGCAACTGGTGCTCATGTAAGCGAGCTGATACCTCCGGGTCGAGTTCGCGCTATATAAAACTGCAAAAACATTTACGCACATCGGTTCCCGCTTTTCGTCTGCAAGCCAACTTTCAACATAAGTCTGCATTCTTCACGGAGGATCGCAAGCATTGCAAAGTTTTTTTTTAAACATGCCAAAGGTGAGCAGATAAAATCTTTGCATCCTCAAATTGTGCCTTCTCGTGTCACATCAGGTGTGCAGAGCCAGCCAAACTCACAAGCGTGGTACGTGGGCACTAGTGTGAACACATGGACATTATTCGTTGGAATGTACTGCCATCTAGTGATCAATGTTACAAATACAGGTTGCTTGGCAGGAAAACCTTTGACAACAACCATTGCGTTAGGGAACGGTCTAAGCGGGGCAGATGTCTTAGCAGGGATCTCTGGAGAGGTAACTGGCCGAGCGAATACAGCTGCTTTTCAGATCACCCTTCCTGCACAGCTGGAATGCTCAGGGATCACTCTGCAACACTCACAGAGGCCGCCTATCGTGGAATACCCTAATGTCCCAATGTTCTTCACAATTGGCCCTCTGTGTGAATTCCCCGGATGCTGCGACAGTTTAGTACATACGTTTATTTTTAATGTACCTCTCCCTCACAGAGGCAGTCTCATGGAAGCCTCTCTTTCGTTTCGAAAAAGGTTCTGAGAATGTTTCTAAGTGTCCACTTCTGCAATCCTGAGGAGGAGACGGAACCCTCTAACTTCTCCCAGCCAAGGCCCTTTTGTTTCCTTTTCTTGACATCAGTTCACGCCGCATTTCAGAGCCAAAGGAAGACTTCATTTCAGAGAGGCCGCCTCACAGCATTAAACCCCCACCAAAGCAGTTCAATAATGATCTTTGTCAGTTATTTAAAAAAAAAGACAAATGCCAAAGCACATTAACCCTTTATAGAGAAGTTTATTTTTCAAAGTTTAGAAATCCTCCTTGTTTAAAAGTCCTGTGCATGAGAAAACACCATGGCATAAGCCATGCATGCAGGTGCAGTGGTTGATATGCTATTTTTGGTGGAGATATACATCAAGACTCACTCGAGGCTCCACCTCTTGTGGGTCACTGCCCCTCCCTAAACCCACTGCCAATCAATAAAAAGTTACTTACCTTCAGTAATAATCTTCCTGGTGGATACTCTATTTACCTGTAGATCATCACCTGTTGAATATCCTCAGGCCCCAGAATGGATCCGGACATTTAGCGCAGCTCCTCGGCACAGGTAAGGGACACTGGCTCCACCTCGATACCAGGAGCTGCATCACAGCAACGTCACTGGAGCCAGAAAGGGTCCACCTCGGTGCACTAACATCAGTTCTTGTCTCCTTTTTTCTGTGCATTTGAGGCTGAGACGAGAGCGACATCAATTAAACAATGTGCAGAGATATCTAACTCTACACACGATTATTATTAATTTTATTATGATCCTCATTGACTGCATTTGAGCATCTTTCAGAATAGGGCGGAGGGTAGGATCGTTGAGGAATCCGGAGGCAGAGTGTCCACCAGAATGGTGGCTACTGAATGCAAGTAACTTTCTCTTCTGATGGACATTTCTCCCTGCAGATTCCTCCCCTGGTGTATTGATTCAAAAGCAGTTCCTGCCCAAGGCTGGGGGTCTGAAGGACGGGTCAAACCTGGAAATCTTACAGAACCGAACACATAAAATGACCACCCCATTCACCTGAGAACCCCAACAATAATGTTTGGCGAGGGTGTTAAGAGAAGCCTTTGTAGGTCGACCAATGTCAGCAACAGGGACCTTGGTCAGGTCAGAAGTAGAACCCTTCACCCTGGGGGAATTGGCTCGCAGACCTTCTGGTGATTACTTCTCTGCTGGGGTACAGCAGATTTGAACATCCTCTTCTGCACAACTTTTTATTCTTTCACAACCAGTACAGCTCATGAAGAGCTGATCATCTACTCTGAAGTCGTTGGTGTGATCACTGAAGAACCTCCCAGCTCGCCTGGTGCTGATGCAGTCTGTATTCCTCTCTGGTGGGATGAGGTCGAGGGTAGAAGGTAGAAAGAGATGTGGCTTGTGTCAGATGAAAAGGGGAAACCACCTTGAAAAGTAAGGAAGCCCTCATACAGAGAACCAGCTTGTCTGAAGAAGCACGTGAAGGGTGGGCAGATGCTCAGTGTGTGCAACTGAGAATCTTGCTTAATAAAGGTCATCAGAAAGACAATCTTGAAGGTTAAAATGCATAACATATGAGGCTTGAAAGGAGACCCCATCACAAAAGGCCAACAGCTTAGACACCACCCAGGCACGAGGAAGCAGAGGAAAGATGACAAAGCTGCTATGTAACCCATTACAGTGCCCACTGCACAGTCCCGGTGGGCCAACGAGAGCGCGCATGAAAGGATGCCAGAAAGACAGTATTTTCAAGGGTTAACGTTCCGCTCCATACACCATGCAACAAACCTATTCCACCTCACAGAGTAGATTAACTTTGTTGAAGAGTGGTTAGCAGAAAGGATCCCGTTGACCACTTCCAGTCACAGTTGAAAAGCACTCAAATGTGCCCCCTCAATCTCCAGGCTTCAAGGAGGAGGCTCTGGAGCTGTGGTGCAACACTTGACCCTCCGATTGGGACAGAAAGTCGGCACTGAGAGGAAGATGAAATGGAGGACAATAGAAGAGGCGAAGGAGGTCTGTGTACCAGACAGGGCAATGAGAATGACTTGTGCTCGGTCCCAGCAAATCTTCCTCAGACGCAGTTCGGGCTGGACTGTTCCTATTGGAGCAGGGTCAAGACATATTTTAATATGGCTCGGTCTAATCTGAGGTGGCATGGTGGGCAAAAGAACGATGGATTGGAATGGTATTCAGAGTGATTGCCAGTGGTTAGACTTATTGCAAGCATCCTCCCATCAGCTATTGTGATTTAGATGTACTGACCTAAGTTTCCAAAGCTATGCCAAGACGTGGGTCCCTCGCTAACTGTGCCACTGTAACCAAGCTATACCTGACTGACGAGCCCCAGTTAGGGCAAAACCAATCTTGGGTTGATAGTCTTCCAGTTCAGAGAAATCCTGGCTGGGCAGTCCAGGGTGGACTGTTCCTATTGGAGCAGGGTCAAGACTGATTTGCATATAGCTGTGTCATGGTGGGCAAAAGAACGATGGGTTGGAATACTATCCTAAGCAATTGTCAGTGGTTAGTCTTATTGCAAGCATCCTCCCATCATCTATTGTGTGTCTGATTAACTCTAGAAGGTTGACAGCCTTTTTGATGATGGTCTGAAAGTTGCTATTTCTTCTGGCGGAGGCTTTACGTTCATATCTGGGGACGTGTCCAATCTACTAGTGTTCTGTAATGTCAAGAGATCCGCTGTGTTCACAGAATGGAAGTGGTGGGGACAAGAGGCAGGATAACGTCTCAATCGTCGGTGTCTGTAGGGCGGTCTTCTCTCATTTGAACAGTAATCTTATCAGATATTCCTCATCCTCAGGATATAGGCCTCTTGCGGTTCTGAGTTAACTTTAACACTCTCTTCTTCAATGAGTCTGTGAACGTCCCACCTGGAGCGGTGAGTTTTCACTGGGACAGGTGGAGTATCAGGTACATCAGGAGGGAAGGGGCCAGCACCACTGGAGCTGGCAGAGTCTGTTTCTGCACCAGTTAGCACTGGGTGAGGCAATGGCTGCATGAGAGGGACGCTTCGCACCAAGGAAAGACCCGCAGGTGGCAGCGCAAACAGAACCGAACATGGTCCATCGGGCCAAAAGGCACACCAGAGGGGTCTGATGCCTGTTGAAACATGTGCCAAACACCCAGCAGGAAAGAAGTTGTACCTACACCCAGTGCCACAGACTCGGGGTAGGCTAGTGGCGGGGTGACAAGCAATGGCTGTGGAGCCAGCAGCTCCGGGAGCTGTGGAGCTACGAATAGCACTGTCAGAGCTGGTGGGGAATCCTGTGGAGAAGAGGCCACCATCACTTCAGGGTTCAATGAATAGGGCTCAAGTGGAGGAAGTGGCTTACCTCGGGATAAAGAAGCATTGGGGTCCTTAAGCGATTTTTCTTTTGTGGTCGTCTCTTCACCCACCATAGCAAGGAAGAGAGTGAAGCACGTGAGCTGGAGCAAGACTGAGTCCTGGACCTAGATTACTGATTAGCTTGTCAGTCCGCCTTGGCCTTGGCCTTAAACTGCTTGTTCCTCATTCTTTTATGTCAAGGGCAGTAAAATGGGGCCCTGTGAGCATGAGTGTGAACCATGCCTGGAGCCAAGGCACCAGAGACCGTCCTTGCGAGGATCAGTTATACGTTTTGTCGCAGGTGCAACAAGGTTCCAAACCTGACCTCTTAAAAGTGGGCATATTTCCTAACACTGCACTGGATTTTTTGTAAAATTTCTGTGAGCAGAAACTCAGAAGAAACCTCTGAAAACAGGGGAGCTTCAGATTTGCTTTGAAAGGCACAGAAAAACAGAAACTGGCATTGGCGGGCCAGGTGAGCTCTTTCTGGCTCCAGTGATGTCGCTGTGACGCCACTTCCCACATCAGCTGGAGCGAGCACCCCTATTGGTGTTGAGGAGGTTTGGAAAATGTCCAAATTCCGTCTGGTGCCTGGGGATATTCAACAGGTGACACATTTTCAGGTAGAAGTATCAATCAGAATAGCATATTACACTGCACAGCTCCATATATACTCTATATACTTGAGTCTCACGCTATATGAGTTACAGGTTTAACATTTATGTTACTTAAGTATGTACGGCCTTGCAGTTTGTCTATGCCTCAACCAAACCCCTGTATGTGACTTTCTAGGCCGATATAGAAATACATTAAAGCATCAAGGCTCTAAGCTGCCTAGAAACCAGAGTTTTACCTTCTGACAAATATGTATTCCGGACCAGGATATAGGACGACAGGCGAGGTCATACAAGTGATGTGCCCATGGGATACTGCATGTGCCACATGAATGTGGGAGGCCCTGCAGGATTTACAGGACTCCCAGGACTTTCAACTGCTTCTTTTAACCTGGCCAAGAGGGGTGATGACTAAGACATGCCAGGCAGCAAGAGGGAAAAGAAGGCATGCCCAGGTATCTGCTCCAATGTGCGGATGGAGAGCACCCTTGCACCAGGTACAAAGAGGGGGCAGCAAAAGAAAGGATACAGAGGGATGTTCACCCCAAGCAGCAAGCATTTCACGTTGAACAAAGGCCTTCCTTCACCTTACTTTTGTAGAGTCATGAATAAGTAGCTGTAAATTCATATCGCAACACCAACCCAGGAAAGAAAATGCAGTTGCTACTGTGATGGATGTTCTCCTTCACTATTTCAAGGCATCGAATGTACTCCGCTTTGTATCATTCCGCCACGTTCCTTAAATGGTACCAAAACCAGGTAACGATACCACATCTGAAAGAAGCAGTGCAGTAGTAGCCTCATTGGCGGAGGTGATATTTTTTGTACCCAAGATTTAAGCTCTGGTTTCTCTGGTTTGCTCTGGTTGGAGCAGGCCACCTTCTCAGAAAAGAATATGCAATTTGCCTGTATCACTATATGTCTGTCACAGACTTGAGAGCTTCGCCATCTCCTGCCACCTGGCAGTTGGGAGCCAGAAAAGTTAAACAGTTTTCAAGAGACCCTCTCTACCATGTCAGAGTTTACAGAAGAAGGGTCTGCAGTAAGACCCCAAGAGACATCCATGTCTTCTTCAAAAAGCCCTGGTTTAAGGAAGGAAATCATACGATGAAGTTAAGGGACTTCAGTGGGTCTTTCAGTGAGTGGGGCTCTGTGCACCTTAATTACATCTCAGCAAAAACCTCCTCCCGCTCCTTCAGACCATCACCTCACTTCTGGAATAACGAAGGGCCCCCAAGACCTGGCTGTTCGAATAAGCCTCCGGGGCCTGCAAATGCCCGGATACTCTCTCAAGTGATTAACTGTGATTTATAAATCTTGATTGACTGATTACAGCCTTTAGTGGTTGAGGAATCATATGCCCTATGTCCTAAATGAGAGGGGTGAACGTAGTTAAGTAGGCTGAGGTGCAGTTAAGAGCGTTGGAGCTCTGTGGAGATGTGGATGCTGAGGGTCAGAAAGGTACTGGCCTATGGTATTAAGTCAGGAATTGATAGCTGCTCATATAGGTTACTACCTCTCACTTTGCCCCACAGCTGCGTACACTTCATCTACGGTCTCTTAAGTCAGTTAGGTCAAAAGAGTTAGGCCCTCACTACTGGGGAGCAATGGAGCCTCACATACTTGAATGCACCATTGAGCATCGTGCACTTGGATGGGCCCTTCTGCTTTAAGGCCGGTGCCTGCACACACGTCCAGTGATTTCTACCTGCATAGATGAGGCTGCCCCCCTGACCTGTGCTTCAGTCTCGAACAAGAGCACTGCTCTCATCCTCCGCCCCACCATGACTCACCTGTTGGCCTGCAGCTCCTGTAAGGATTCCTCCAGCTCTGCTTTAGGGAGGTGCAGCAATAAAGTGTTTACGGTCTCGTCGCAGCTCCAGAAGTGGTCCAGGAGCAGCTGCAACAGACACAGCAGCCCCTTGTTGCTATGCACCCTGATGGCCAATGTCTGAGTTTGCACAGAGCTCCAGACAAGGCTGGCAAAGCCTTCCACCTCCTGGCGCACCGCCTGGTCCTCATCTTGCAAGAGCTGGAGGCCCACGCCAATCACTCTGCCAAAATAAGAAGATATAATGACAATGGAGGGTGGTAAGTCAACATCCCAAAATTCTGCTGTTGCTTCCAATCAAGGAATCAGATGCACACACATGCAAAGACCTCACCTAGTAAGTCCTCTTCTAGATATGAAGCTCTTTTTCAGTCCTACCATCTGCAGTGATGGTGTCCTCGCACTCACATATCCATTGCACTCTCAAGACTCTGCAAGGGCAGGCATTCCAGCATCATGACAGCACACTAAGAGATATTCTAGCTTCAAGAAAAAGCTGGATCAAAGATCAGAGAGGTGCCTCCATGCCCCAGCATCTGGCACAGGCCATGATCCTATTACTAGGCAGGGGGAAGGACCACAAACACAGGCCCGGGAAGAGCACCCTCATCATGGGCAGGCAGGAACCAGGACCCCGACTGTAAGAGGAAGAGGTGTGGCGCAGCGGATAGGGTGTCTGACTACGGACCACAGGGTTCACGGTTCGATCCCTGGCGCCGGCAGCAGGTTAGTTCAGCACCATGTGACTCCGGGCAATAGCTGCCTTACTCTTCCAGACGGTCCCCTGCGCCGGGACACCTCTGCGGAGGTAGCTGTGCGCTTTACAAATGCTGGTATTTATTTAAGTAGAGGATGGGCACCCAAACCACAGTCAGGGACAGGGAACTCTACTGCACTCAGGGACCGGGAGACCTCCCAAAGGTCCGACCCACCACGAGCACCATAGAACTGGGACACCAGCTAATGTGATAGACTGTCCCAGTGACCAGGGATGAAGCTAGACCCAGAGACAGCTGCCCCAATGAGAGGCCGCAACTGTCACCCTAACAAAGGGCCTGATTTAGATCTTGGCGGACGGGTTACTCCGTCACAACGGTGACCGATATCTCCTCTGCCGAAATATAAATCCCATAGGATATAATTGTATTTATTTTTAGGCGGACGGGACATCCGTCACCGTTCTGAAGGAGTAACCCGTCCACCAAGATCAATATCAGGCCCTCAGTGAAGAAACTAATACCTTTGCCAGTGACAAATGACTAAGATACAGGAGACAGCCCATCACCCGGCCATCAGCACAGACCACAACACTGCAGAGGACAGACACTCGGACTCTGACCCAGACAGACTATGACCCTGACCCAGTACATGTGGAGAGGCAGTGAGTCGCCGCCATCAGCTGGGAGTGGCTATCCAGCTGCGGGAGAGACTCTGCCCTTGGCCGTGAAAGACAGAATGGCTCCGATCATCAGTAGGTAGTAACCCAGGTCACTGAACTGATGAAGATCCCCCGGCCACTGGTTGACGTTGTAAAATAGTTAGAGGCAAAGTCTCAGTCCCAAAGTACTGGCCGAGGCTATGACTTCACAGTGCAGAACCTGCAGCTGGATTGTATCACTGAAAACTGTGACATGCACACTACATATAACACCAACACCTACATCCACTTTACTTCACAGCAACCCACCACTCACACACTCATTACACCACAGCACTAACCATTGCAGCATGCACACCCACAGTAAAACACAGCAATTACACAGAGACCAATGCACGAGTTCAGGATTTACAAACAACACTGGAGACTAGCCTTTGGGCCTGCATTATATTGCAGCGCAGCACTTACTTTACAGCCAGCGATTGGAGGGAAGGAAGTGCTGTGGTCAGCGCTCTATGAACCACATTTGCGCCAACCAACCCGAGTGCCTGCGCTGCAGCAAGTCGCAGCACCTCAGAGGTCATCGGATCAGAACATGCAGTGAGTGCCCCACACCAGCGATCCAGGAGTGTGGGATCTTCCAGGTGTGACCTGCAACAGGGAAAGAAAGAAGAGTGTGGATGGTACCCTGATACACCCCAAAAAAGTCACATCTGGTATATCCCATAGTCCTTGCAGTTTGATGAATCTGAACCTCTGACAGAGAGATAACCCAGACATATGCAAGGACCCGGCAGGCCGCAGGTTCGAATCCCATCAGGGCCCACTCACAAGAAGGAGGCTGTTTTGAGGACATCTGCCAAGAGCCTAAGATGCCAAACATTAGAATGAACTTATTGAGTGTGTGAACATAAAAGATCCTCATTGGGGCTCTTGAGACAGGAGAACGAGTGGGTTTAAAGGGAGAGCAGCTAGCTGAATCTAGTGGCCACAGAACATTTCTTGACAACTGGGCGGTGGTCCTGCGCCAGTGCTGGTTGGACTGAAAACTTCCAGAGCTGAGAGAGCTGGTCATGAAGACCTTGGGTTTCAGAAAGAATTGTGGTGGAGACAACAGACAATCCAGGAGAACTGCTAGAAGGATCAGACCACAAATACTCAAAGAATAGGAACTCCAGGAACAAGGGTCCAGGCCAAGGGTTCAGGCAAACACTAGTAAGGGGTTCTGGGACAAACCTGGGGGTGCTCCCTTCTGGAATGCATCAGATCCAAAGGTGTGTGTGTGAGTAACACAAGCAGGCCTAACAAAGGGGAGGAAATGCGTTACTTACCTGTAACAGCAGTTATCCAGTATTGGTGTCTTTCATAGATTCACATGCCTAAATCATTCCCCGTCGCCGAGACGGGAGCCTCCGGTACATAAAAAAGTAATGTCCTAAGGACATACATAGAGAATATAGGCCGAAGGGCCTCCCCTTTTGGGGCCTTTCCACGTCCTTATGTAAAAGGACCGAACTCTCATCGTTAGCCAATCAGCTCCGACCTCCTTCTAGAACCTTCCCGGGAGGAGCCTCCGTCCCTCAGATTTTCGTACGCACCCAGCTAGGGTGTCGCAATGTAGACCTAGAGGTACGTGAGTCCTTACCGGGGAGGCGGGAGGGTTGCATGTGAATCTATGAAAGACACCAATACTGGATAACTGCTGTTACAGGTAAGTAACGCATTTCTTATCCAGTATTTGGGTGTCTTTCATAGATTCACATGCCTGAATCAGAGTAGCCAGCAGTTATACATGCATAGTGGTAAGGCACATTCTCACATCTAGTAGGCCTGCATAAAGTACAGACAACCTGAGAGAAAACATGGTAATATATAGTCATGCATATAGCAGAGAAAACCATGAAGAATGTGCATACCTGGATGGCGGGACGAGGTAAGGCTCACCTTATTGGAAGAGATGGCGCAGCACCGCTTGTCCCACTGCAGCGTCCTTCTGCAGTTCGATGTCCAGGCAGTAGTGCTTGGAAAAGGTATGCGGGGACTTCCATGTCGCCGCTCGGCAGATGTCCAGGATCGTCACTCCAGCGAAGAGCGCCGCTGACGTTGACATCGCTCTGGTCGAGTGGGCAGCCACTCGGTCTGTCAAAGGCCGTCCGGCCTGATCATGGCAGAAAGCAATTGCTGAAGAAATCCAGCGTGAGATGCTCTGTTTTGTCAAGGGCAACCCCATGCGCGGGTTGCTGTAGGCTACAAAGAGTTGAGAAGACTTCCTGACGTCTTTGGTCCTGTCCAAGTAGAATTTGAGACACCTTTTAAGGTCCAGGGAATGCAGCGCCCTTTCCGCTGCCGTGGAAGGGTCCGGAAAGAACGACTTGAGGACAATTGGTTCGTTCAGATGAAAGTCTGACGGCACTTTAGGAATGAATTTAGGGTTGGGCCTGAGTACCACTCGGTCGTGCCTGAATTGGAGATACGGTTCCTGAATGGACAGCGCCTGAAGTTCGCTGACCCTTCTGGCCGACGTCAGGGCTAGCAGGAGAGCCGTTTTCCAGGAAAGATGCTTGAGCGAGGCCCGGTGTATGGGCTCGAATGGGTGTTTCATTAATTGGTTTAGCACCAGGTTCAACTGCCAGGTTGGAGGAACTTTCCGAGGCCTCGGAAAGGATCTGTAAAGTCCTTTCAGAAATTGCTTTACCAGTCGACTGGACCAGAGGGAGGGTCCCGACGGGGTCCTGGTGAACCTAGAAATCGCAGCCAGATGAACCTTAATGGAGGCGTGAGCCAGTCCCGATTGAGCCAGGTGCAGTAGGTACGGTAGCAGCTGTACTGGGGTGACCCGGAGCGGGTGTAAGTCTTGTTCCGAACACCACACGCAGAACCTCTTCCACTTCAGCGAGTAGGTCTTGGTCGTGCTGCTCGCTCTCGCTTTGGCCAGTACTGCCCTGCAGTCCTGCGGTATGTCTAGCTCCCCGAACTCACGGTGCTCAGGAGCCAAGCCGATAAGTTGAGCGAACGGAGGTTCGGGTGGTGTACCTGGCCTCCGGACATTGTCAAGAGGTTCGGGAGTTGTCGCAGGTGAATCGGGGGCCTGATGGATAGGCGAAGTAGATCCGAGAACCAATGTTGTCTCGGCCAGTACGGAGCAATCAGTATCAGCGTGCACGGTTCCGTCCTCATCTTCCGGAGGAGCCTCGGTATCATCGGGAACGGCGGAAAAGCGTACGCAAACACGCTGGACCAGCCGATGGAAAAAGCATTTCCCAGCGACCCCCGTTGGGGATGCCAGCTTGCGTAGCTTCGGCATTTGGTGTTCACTGCCGTCGCGAAGAGATCGATCCTCGGGGTGCCCCATTGTGAGAAGACGTGGGCCACCGTGTCGCCGTTGAGCTCCCATTCGTGGGAGAGAGAGGTCTGCCTGCTGAGGGCGTCCGCGATAGTGTTGTCCTTCCCTGGAACGTACTCCGCCTTGAGGGAGAGGCCGTGCGCCACCAACCAGTTCCAGATTTTTTGCGATTCTCGTGAGAGAGAGAGAGATCGCGTTCCCCCTTGTTTGTTCAGGTAGTGCATCGTCGTGGTGTTGTCTGTTTTGACGAGCACAGGGGAAGAGCCGATGCGTGGCAGGAAGGCCTGTAGAGCCAGGTACACTGCCCTCAGTTCCAGGAGGTTGATGTGTAGTTGTGTCTCCTGGGCGTCCCATTTGCCGCTGACTCGAAGGTCTAACAGTACTGCGCCCCAGCCTTCCAGTGAGGCATCGGTCGTGATGACCAGTGGTGCCGGCGGCAGGAGGAACGGCAATCCGGCCGTCAGGTGCGTCCTGTTTCTCCACCACAGCAGGGCCTTTATGATGGCCGGTGTGATTGTGAGAATGTCGTCGAATGAGCCTGAACACTGTTTCCATTGTCTCGCCAACGCTTCCTGTAGGGGGCGCATGCGGAGCCTGCAGTGCGGTACGAGGAGAATGCATGAAGACATCATCCCTAGCAAGGAGGTGAACGTCCGGACCTTGATGCGAGGCTTCTTGGCCACCGCCGCGGCCAGAGACAGTACTTTGCAGATCCTGTCCTCTGAGGGGAAAGCCTTCGCACGCTCCGTGTCCAGGGTCGCCCCTAGGAAGGTGATCCTCGTTGACGGAGTAGTGCATGATTTTTTGAGGTTGATCGTCAGACCCAGCTGTTGGAAAAGAGCGCTGCAGGCGTTGAAGGAAGCCAGCGCGTCCTCCGGGGAAGGAGCCTTCACCAGCCAGTCGTCCAGGTAGGGGAACACCTGGTGACCCCTTTGTCGCAGGAAGGCTGCCACGGGCGCCAAGCACTTTGTGAAGATACGTGGGGCAGATTTGAGGCCAAACGGCAAGACCTTGAACTGGTAATGTCTGCCCGCTATTTCGAACCTTAGGTATTTCCTGTGCCTGACGAGGATGGGGATATGGTAGTAGGCGTCCTGTAAGTCCAGGGAGACCATCGAGTCGCCTCTTTCCAGTGCTCCTAGGATCTCCTGGATTGTGACCATCCGGAAGGATTGACTCCGTAGGAAGGCGTTGAGCGCCCGGAGGTCTAAGATCGGCCTCCATTTGTCCCCTTTCTGTTGGACCAGGAAGAAGTGGGAATAAAAACCCTTCCCTTTCTGGGACTTCGGGACCCTTTCGATGGCTCCTTTGACCAACATGGCAGAGACTTCCTGGAGAAGGAGGTGCAGGTGTCTGTGAGCACGCTTCAGCGGAGGGGTGTTGGGAGGGGTGTTGACCAGTTCGAGGGAATGTCCAAATTGAATTATTTGTAGTACCCACCGATCCGTAGTGATTTGTCGCCAATTGTGGAGGAAGTGGGTCAGTTTTCCCCCAATTCGAAAGGATTGAGACGGTGGTGGGACTGGCTGGAGTAAGTGGTCACTGGCGGCCGCCAGCGCCCTTCTTGGCGGATTTGCCTCTGAAGGACGATCTCCCATAGGATGACTGTCGGGACTGTTGTTTCTGCTGGGGCTGGTTCCTGTTGCCGTAGGAATAGGACGACCGATTTTGGTAGGAACCTCTGTAGGAGTACTGACCTCTGGAGCGGCCTCCCCGAAAGGATTGGTTCCGGGACTGGAGGGAGCCCAGAGCCCTCGCCGTGTCGGTGTCTTTTTTGATGGCCTGGAGTGCCTCGTCTATCTTCTCCCCAAAGAGGAATTGACCATCGAACGGCATATCCAGCACCTTAGATTGGACCTCCTGCCGAAAAGACGTCGCCTTGAGCCAGCCCTGACGGCGGAGCACGGCAGCCCCGGCCAACTGGCGGAATCCCGTCATGGCTGCGTCGATGGCGCAGTCGATGATTTCAGCCGCGGAGTTTTGTCCTTCCGCCAGAAGAGCTTTCACCTCGTCCTGGACCGTGGCCGGCAGGCCTTGCAGGTAGGGAGCTATGTCTTCCCATAGCTGGCGGTTGTAGCGGCCCAGGAGGGCGATGGAGTTTGCCACCTTGATGGACATGGCGGATGTGGTGGAGAACCTCTTGCCTATGGTGTCCAGCTTCCTTCCTTCCTTGTCCGGGGGCGCGGACAGCGGCGAGGAGGGGTTTCGGGATTGTTTTTGGGCCGCCTGAGTGACAACCGAGTCCGGTTTGGGGTGGCCGGTCAGGCAGGCAGGTGCGGAGTTCGGGGCCTTATATTTTTTGTCTAGGCGCGGAACCACCGCCGGCACCGAGGCAGGCGTGAGCATCAGCTTCTTGCCCTGTTCCCATAGAAAGTCTATAAGAGGAATAGACTTGGTCGATTTCTGTGTGTGCTCCTTGAAATCATGGAGGAAGCATTCCGTTTCCGCGGATTCCACCGCCATGTGAAACCTCCTTGCAGCTCTGTCCACCAGTTTGTGGAAACCTCCCACGTCCGCCGCTTCAGAGTGGCGCGGTCTCGGGGATGCCGGGGTAGACGAATGGTGTGATGACGCAGCATCGGCATCGTCGTCTCTGTGGTCCGAGGCGACGTCTTGCACCTCGCCTTCCTCTAAGTCTGTGTCATCCTCCTCGCTTTCCGATGAGTCCTCCGCCTGTGTTTGCGGTCGGAGTTGGCTCCGAGGACGGGCCGGGGGAGCGGAAGGGTGCGAGGCCGACGGTTGCGCTTGGGTGACCGGTACCTGGGCACCGCTGTCTGCGTCCGGGAACCTTTGTTTATAGTCCTGCACCAGGGATTTCAAATCGTTGACCAGAGACAGTGGCAAACAGATCATCGGGGTGTTCACCGTGTCGACGGTCAGGGAGCTGCCTTGATACATCACTCCGTCCCGGATCTCTTGGACGTCCTGGTGTTCTTCGTGAACCTCCTGTTCTTCGTCCGACTCCTCACTTTGTAGTGTGTCCTGTTCTTCTTCGGGTGCCAACTCCACCGTTGGGCGAACCGAGGGCGTTGGAATCGAGTGAATAGAGACTTCGACCAATCTCGATTCTTTCCAAGATGGCGCCGGGGTCTCTTCCGACGACGTGCGTGAAGATGGCGCTCCCGCCATGTGTGTTGGTGATTTGGGCACCTCCGTCAGGGTTAATGGTACCACGTTTTGCGGGGATAAGGGTTTCGCCGCCTTACTGATGGTAGGGTCGTGGACTTGAGATATCTTTGTCGAAGGTGTGGTTTTTGAACTTGACTTCGACTGTTTAGGAGACGAACTTGATTTCGACGTCTTGGGTGACGAGCCTTCGGTATGAGGTGTTTTCGGCGAAGGCGTACCTGAAGATTTAGACCTCTTAGGTGACGAAGAGGCGGCCTTCGTATTGGATGAAGGTTTCAGAGGAATGGTCGAGGAGACCGGTGCGCCTGAGGACGCAGTGGTGGTCGTCGTGGTCGCCGCGGAGGGCGATGAGGCCGTAGTAGTCAACACAGTGGTCGTGACTGAGGTGGTCCGCTTAGTAGATGGAGCGGGCTTCTTGAACCTCTGGCCATCCTTAACAGACACGGAGGAGGTGGTGGAGCGTGCCTCCGAAGGCTTCCTGTGCGCCTTCTTAGGAGGAGTGTCTGTTTCTCCAGGGGACTGCACCCTGGGTCTCTTCTTGGAGACTTTGGAGGTCGCGGAGACACTACCCTCGGAAGATTCCAGAGTGTCTCGGACCTTAAGCCTGTCGAGCCATTCGCGAAGGCGAGTTTCCCTTTCCTTAACCGTCTTCTTTGGGAAGGCTCTACACACCCTACACTTGTCAGTGACGTGGTCAGGGTACAGGCAATATAAGCACAGGTCGTGCTTGTCCTCCGCTTGAATCCGCTGCTTGCCGCAGGAGGAGCAGGCCCTTAGGAGGGCTTTCTTCTGTGAGTCCGCCATGGACGAAGTTTTCTTATTAGATTCCGACATGTAGTCGATGCTAGGATGAAATCCTTTTCGTACAAAGTGAACTTCGGCGAAGTTTGAGACTTCGAATTTTGGAAACCTGAAGAGCTCAGGTTGGAGACTCCCTAGCACAACGTGCGGTAGAAAATCTGAGGGACGGAGGCTCCTCCCGGGAAGGTTCTAGAAGGAGGTCGGAGCTGATTGGCTAACGATGAGAGTTCGGTCCTTTTACATAAGGACGTGGAAAGGCCCCAAAAGGGGAGGCCCTTCGGCCTATATTCTCTATGTATGTCCTTAGGACATTACTTTTTTATGTACCGGAGGCTCCCGTCTCGGCGACGGGGAATGATTTAGGCATGTGAATCTATGAAAGACACCCAAATACTGGATAAAGTAATGTTACCCTTCCCAGAGAGGACTCCTGCACAGAGTATCCTGGAGGTCCAGGTTTGTGGCAGATGGAGTGAAAAGTGTTGTTTTATGGCTGAGATGGCCCAAGAGCGGGAAGGATGTGCTGCAATGAGATAGGTATATTGACTGCATTTGACAGGGCCACAGACCTCGGGGAGTTCTAGTGAAGCAAATCCTAAAACTAGACCAATAAGTCCCACATCAGGAAAAAGGACAACGCAAGAGAGACTTGCAACACAGGCACTGAACTTTTCAGATGCTCTGGAATTATCAGCTGGATGATCTTAGCAGTGAATGAGCAGAAGCTGAATACAGAACAGGTTCCCTACAAAAAGACTCCTGAGGGAACAAAAGAAGATAAGGTCCTGGTTCTGACATAAAGAATCAAAGCCCTAGGGTTGGCACAATCAGTGGGGAGAAAGTCTTGGGAAAGGGACAAACACCAATGATACTGCACCTACTGGTACTTATCTCACGTAGGATGATGTGCCCACGATGTACGAAAACCATGTGCTGGCTTTGAAAGGAAATGTAAAACTTTCATCTAGACAAACCAATCTCTAGAAGAGAAAACTTCATCCTGCAAGCTCCTACGTGAGGCTAGTCAAAGTAACTTCTTCAGTGAACATTTATTCAACCTTTTATTGTTTACTACTACCCTGTATGCCTACTACTATTATTGAGTATACCTTGTGAAGTGATGTCTGTTAAACTATTGTAAAGTCCTCAGAAACCCCAAGTCAACTTTGCGCAATAGAAAACTCTAAAAATAAATACACTATGTGAGATAAGCCATGGAGGCTGGTTCAGTGAGTGGCTGGATCCTTTCCTGTAGTCTCAGGAGTGAACCCTATGAGATATAGGAGAAGCATAGAAGTCAGGATGGTTTTGGTGCTCCAGAAACCCAACGTCTTTAATCCAACGTCCAGGCTCCTCCGGCCCCTAAGTAGTTGTAAGGATTAATCCAATCAGAAGAAGGTAGAAAGGAGGAGTTTTTTCGGGAACAAATACATCATCGACCGCTAAGCTCACTCTCCCTCCTGGTCACCTGTCATCATAAGATTCACACGATTCTATCATCCCATGCGGAACAGGAAGGGGCTGGGGTACACCAACAGAGGCGAAGAAAAATGCTTAGTTAAAATATAAGACCAATATAATAAAGCGATACCTATATATTAAAACAGTTGCCAATCGAAGGGTTGATAAACTGCAGGATGATTTGGAAAGTGCGCCCCATTGTTGGAGGATATGTGGACGGGCATTGATGGGGGTAGTGAGCGGGGGTCGCATTTACAGGGCACTGAACATTCGGACACAGAGGCAGCAGACAGAGGACAGTAGGGGGTGGAGTGGCTCACTCCTGAGGGACCAGTGGGGTGCAGATGGGTGATGAGAGTGGGGGTGAAGGGGCCATAAGTTGTATAAGCTGGGGAGCTCTTGTATACCAGGCTGTGCACTAATGATGCAAATGGTGAAACACTTGCCGGGGAAAGGGGTGATACTGAGGGGTGGAAAAGGAACGTTTGAATCCTTATGGCTCCAGTGGAACTGCGGATGAGGTGCACGCGGAGCAACTGTAACAACATTGCTTGCTTTCTGTGTTATGGTTGTATTGTAAATGTGAAGTTGAGCTTTGTTGTCTTGTATAACCATGTCAGCGGGCTCGTTATGAAAATAACCAATAAAAATAAGAAAAAAAAATACTTATACTTAGTTGCTCAGGCTCTGCTTTTCATTTCAATATTGCGCGTAACAACAGTCTGCTCTTTTAATCATGCCAACGTGCCCTCTTTCTACGATCAGGAGAAGCTCTGGAGCTCCTGCTCCCCTCTTTTGTACTCCTTTGAAATTGGCTGGACTCTGGTGCGGGGATCTCAGGGGGCTGGAAGTGAAATTACTGCAGGTATCTCTGGCTATGACAAGTTCCCGCCCATCCAGCCCCCTGGAATGGGGATTATTGTTTGGACCCCGAGTTACCTCATGCTTTACTAGGCAGTTTTTCATCATTTTGTTGGAAAAAATATTGACATGTACTGTCTTCACTGAGCTGTCAGAAAGGGTGTATGAGCTGGTGGTGGGCTTAAAGGGGGTGGATGTGATGTCAGGTGTCCGGGGTGAGCATTGTTTACTCCCCAGAGCGCTGCAGAGGGCAGACAGGGGCTGTCCAATGCTGCAGCCCACAGCATTAGACCCAGGATGGTGCGGTGGGGCCAGAGTTATCAGGTCTGGAGTTTTAAGAAGTAATATTTCAGGGCCCGGACACACTTGCAGTGGCGACTTTGGTTATTTCACCTAGAGGTATCGCTCCGGAGGGAAATAAACCAATTTGTAATGTGGGCCTTTGTGTATTGTTAAGGGAGCCTGATCCATACACAAACTACCAAAGTCAGAACTTTGCTGATAATGTGGGCAAAGGGTGGTAGGAAGGTGGTATCATGCAAATATTACAAAATTCGAGGTGAAGTTAGATTTCGGCAATCATGTCCTCACAGGCACAAAACATGCTCTGGAAGAGGCTTGGTAGCGATGCACGTAACAATACTGTGTCACCAATGTAGTCATGTTTTGGGTGTTTTTGAAGATAGAAGGATTATGTTACTTACCCGGTAACCATCTTTTCTTGGCATGTAGTGCTGTAGATTCATATGCTTTGCAATCTCCTGCCATCTAGTGCTGGGTCTGGATGTGTGCAAGTTGATTTTCTTCAAAGATATCAAAGAAGTCTTTCGAGTCACGCAGTAAAGTGACTCCTCCTCCTGATGATAATGCACATGGGCATCAACTACATCGTTCGATTGTTTCCCCGCAGGTGGGTGATAATGGAGTATAAGAAGGTATCAGTAAAGAGATGTCCATGCAAAAGAAAAAAGTTTAAAATGAACTGCAACGGCCACAGGTGTCCTGGGAGGAGAGTGGATGCATGTAATATTACAGCACTACAGGCCAGATGCACAAAAATGCAATTTTGCATTTTCTAAATAGCGACTCCTTAGAAATCGCTATTTAGGAAATACAAAATGATATGTATGAAACATCTGATTTCATAATAGCAATTGGAAATTGCAAATAGGAAATCCCATGCCATTTGCTCCAAGGGGCCCGTTTACCAAAATAGCGATTTCCTATTAGGAACTCAATACTTTGGAAATGCTAAACCAAGGATGGCTATAGGCATAAGGCCCCAGTGATGCACTCCAATAATAGTGGTGCACATGTAGAGCATACATATGCCATGCTCTAGGGATATGTGTGCGCTCTATCGCATTTCAAAACAAGCATCACTGGGTGCTTTATTTTTAAATTGCACAGGATT
Source organism: Lissotriton vulgaris (assembly GCF_964263255.1). Taxonomy (NCBI): domain Eukaryota; kingdom Metazoa; phylum Chordata; class Amphibia; order Caudata; family Salamandridae; genus Lissotriton; species Lissotriton vulgaris. The sequence goes on along the minus strand of NC_141699.1, from coordinate 65,952,493 downwards.
ACCATCGACTTGGAGTCAATGGTAATTGCATTTCCTAAAAGCTCAATTCGCATTCAGGAAATGCTGTGTGCATGTGCATCGGAATTGCAAATAGGTAATCCCTATTGGAGATTTCTTATTAAGGAGATCACAAATTGCGATTTCTACGGGTAAGAAATCACAATTTGCAACCGCTTCAAGGCCCTTGTGCATATGAAAAACCCATTTAGCATTTCTTAACGGCCATAATAGAGATTTGGTCAGTTAAGAAATGCTAAATGGCTTCGTGCATCTGACCCTATATGGCAATTACAGATGCTAACAGGGTAAATGAATCTGTTAGAGGCATGTGTGGCTGTAGATGCACATCACATGGGTTGCAAAGATTGTAGAGCAGCGCCCTCCAAAAGCTGTGGCTAGGGGGCGTGGCCAAGATGGCGGGGTGAGCGGACGCTTCTTCCCGCAGCTCCTCCGGCCCGGCTAGGCTCGAGCCCTTTTTCTTCAGCTTCTCTCCCCCCGCTGATGCTCAGCGGCTGAGAGGAGTGTGGCGGAGACCCTGGTGCACGCATTGATGCTACTTTGGCCCTGATCGCTCCGGTGGGAGCACCTCAAAAGACCGATTGATCTCGAGACGACGGAGCGCCTGGGAGGCGGAGCAGATCGGAGTGCTGTCCATTCGCCTCAGCTGGGCCTAGTGCTGAAAGTAGGCGACCTGGTGTGGAGACTGCCCCGGCGCTCGACGGAGGTCGAAAGGAAGCTATCGGCTGGGGGGCCCACTGCACGGAGGCCCCCGAGTGCCCCCGAGAGCGTGCCGCGGTGCTTGGACTTGAAGCGTTGGCCCCCCCCCATGGCGGGGACCCCGGTCCCGGGGTTGGAGGACGATCGACTTGAGATCGGGGCCAGATTTACCAACTCTTCTAAATAACCGGGTGGCCCCGGTGGTAGAACTTTCCCGATTGCCTGGCTTCTGGAGTGGCCCCGGTGGCATCGCCGGGCTCGGGTGATCTGCTTGGCCCCACCCGACCGCCACTTTGTCTCCGTGGGGACGGTGTCGAGGGCCTCCGCCGGAGTCTCTTGGAAGCAGTTTCCTGCACCCTCCACCTCTGTACAGCTACCCCCCTTCGGCGGAGTGCACTGGCCGGGGTCCCCCCAGTACGGGTCCTGGCTGATATCTCGATTGGGTGCCTACGGCTTGTTGGGACTGGACTGACCCGCCATTTTGTCGTCTGTGACGCAGATCCCCGGTTTCGACGGGAGCTCCTCATAGCGGGTCCTTGCTAGTTGTTGGACGATCCCCGGAGGGGTCGGGCCCGTGCCCATTCTTCGGCTGAGAGCGCCCAGGATGTCTGGAAGAGGTGGTTCGAGGAAGGGGGACCGCACCCTGCCGGATATGCTTGGCAGGGCCCAGCAACAGCGGGACAGAGCGCAGCCGTCGCCGGGGTCCTCTCGGGCCTCGGCGGACGCGCCCGGGGGAGAACCCCCTGTCACGAGATCTTTCATGGAAGAACTGTTCAGCTCACTTAAGGAGGACTTCCAGACGCTGAAGCGGGAGTGGCCAGTGAAGTCCGTGAGGTCCGCAGAGAGGTGGAGGGCCTCGGTGAACGGGTTGAGACGGTGGAGACGGCGGCCCAACGCCGGGACGACGAGATCGTCCATTTACAACAGGACGTTCTCCGTCTCCGGGAGCAATGCGTTGAACTCCAGGCCCACTCCGAGGACCTGGAGAACAGGTCAAGGAGGAATAACATTCGAGTACGGGGTGTACCGTCTGCGGACGAAGGGGCTGACCTGGTGGGCTATTTGCAGGACTTGTTCCGGGAGATCCTGGGAGAGGCCGCGGACTTTCCTATCCGCATTGATCGAGCCCACAGGGTTGGCCGACAGCGTCAGTCATCGGCGCCCCCGCCGGACATTTTAGCTTTCCTGCCTGACTTCCCTCTGAAGGAACGCATCATGTCTGAGGCCCGCAGGAAACAACCACTGACTTTCCGAGAGAGGCCTGTGGCACTCTACCAGGATTTGTCCGCCATCACGCTGCAGAAGCGCAGGTCCTTCAGGATTGCTACCGACTTCTTGCGCGAACATGAGACACCGTACTCCTGGGGGCACCCCTTCCGCTTGATTTTTTGCTGGAACGGAGTGCTTCATCAGCTATGCTCCTTGCAAGACATCTGCGGTGTCCTGGGGCTCACGGCTACAGAGGAGGATGGAGCGACGCCGACCTGGAGGCGCTCGGAGAGAGGGGGTCGACGGAGATCGGCGAGACGACGATCGGCGGCGAGCGCTGGACGTCCTGATTCACCTACCATCAGGGCGGACATGGCTAGTGCCCTGAGAGAAGCGGCCAGGGACTCGGCCGACTCCAACGGCGTGGCCTTGACGGCCTAGATTCACTCCGGGGGGGAGATGGACATAGCTTCTTCTTCGATGCCAGGTTTGGGGCTGGGGGGGTCGGGGGGGAGCGGGAGGGAGTGAGTGGCCGGACGTCCACTTTCACTACTTACTACAGACTTGTCCGTTTTGGGGCTTGACTGAGACAATGGGTTGTTCGAGTTGGCATTTTCCTGGTTACCACTGGTTTGTTTGGGGTGGGGTTGGGTGTTGTTCTAGAGTTGGGAACGTCCCGTCCGATGTTGTCCGTGCCCACGCTTGGCCTATTTTGGCCTGTCCCGCGCTGCTGCCCCGCGCCCCCCCCCACCCTCCCCCCTCTGGTCCCCTACCCGCGGCATAGCGTTCCTGGTCCCTGGGAGACATGTCGTCCCTGAAGGTGGCGACCCTTAATGTTAAGGGCCTGAATAATCCTGTCAAGCGCAGGGCGATTTTGTCTCTGCTAGAGGGGACGCAGGCTGACATCTGCCTCCTGCAGGATACCCACTTATTGCCCCGTGACTGCCATAGATTGCGCTCTGCTAAGTTCCTCACTCAGCTTTTCTCCTCTGCGGCGACCAAAACCACGGGAGTGGCCATTCTCATAGCGAGCTCCTTCAGGGGGGAGGTGCTGTACAAATATGCTGAACAGAAGGGGAGGTTTCTGGCATACCGCCTCCGCCTGGGGGGCATATCGTTTACAGTTGGTTCTGTCTATAGCCCGAATGACCACCAGGAACGCTTCTTGGACTCAGTACTGGTGGATGTCACTGCCTCTCCAGATCGACATGTTATTCTAGGGGGTGACCTTAATATCGTCTTTGACTCAACATTGGATAGGTCGGCACAGCGGTTTCCGCAGACTGGAGAATTTTCCCAGGCTGCGAAGGCCCGGATCGCGGACATGGATTTACACGACCTTTGGCGCTCAATGCACCCTACAGATAGGGACTACTCCTATTTCTCGCATTCGCACCGAACCTAGGCGCGGTTGGACTATCTTTTGGTTAGTGGGCCGATGCGCGCCGCTGCTACGGTGGCGGACGTTGGGGTCCTGACTCTGTCTGATCATGCGCCGGTTGTTGGTGCGTTTGCGTGGCCGGCGGCCTCCCCCTCTCGGGGGGTGTGGCGCCTTAGGGACACCCTTCTGCACAAGAAAACCGTGGTGAAACATATCGAGGAGGTCATAAAGGACTACCAGACACATAATAGTAATTCGGACACTTCACTAGCGACACAGTGGGCTGCATTGAAGGCGGTTCTTAGGGGGGAGTTCATCTCCATCTCCTCGGCGGAAAATAGGGAGCGGCAACGGAAGAGGGATGAGCTGACTACTCAGGTTCGGGAGCTCGAGCAGGTCCACCGCCGTACGGGCGCCCCGAGGGTTTGGAGGCAGCTGAAGGCAGCAAGGAAGCTCCTGTCGGCGCTGGACCTGGACAGGGCGGAATACGCTGCGTTACGTTTGAAGCATGCCTTTTATACAGGGGGGGACAGATGCGGCAAGCTCCTGGCGCATAGGCTCCGAGTTGCGCAGCAGCGTAACGTCGTGAAGGAACTTTTGGGCACGGACGGGGTGGCCGTTTCCGGGGATGCGGAGGTGGCGGAAACCTTCTGCAGTTTCTACGAGGCGCTGTACGCTGGGGAGCCCTCCTCACCGCGGGAAACCTAGAATATCTAGAGTCGGTGGCCCTTCCGGCGCTGGACCCCGCTCAGGCGGAATATCTTGAGCTTGATATTCAAGTTGAGTAGGTGATTTCCGCTATAGCTAGACTTAAGCACGGGAAGGCCCCGGGTCCGGACGGTTAAACGTCCCTGTTTTATAAAACCTTTTGCCCGGTTGTGGCCCCTGTCCTAGCTCGGCTATTTAACTCCTTCTCCGACCCGGGAGCCATCCCGCCGGACCTCCTAAGGGCGACGGTTTCGGTGATTCCGAAACCCGGGAAGGACCGGGCCTTATGTGGCTCGTATAGGCCCATTTCGCTCCTGAATGTCGACCTCAAGCTGTACACGGGGATTTTAGCGTCCAGGCTGTCCCTGCACCTCCCCGGTCTGGTTGAGGCGGACCAGGCTGGTTTTGTACCCGGCAGGCAAACTGTCGACAACACCAAGCGGGTGACGCACATTTTGGAGAAGGCCTCGCGGATCCCGGGTGAGCGGATGTTGCTTGCGGTGGACGCTGAGAAGGCCTTCGATAGGGTTCATTGGCCGTACCTCGAGCTGGTTCTCAGGAAACTGGGAATCGGTGATAAATTTCGCTCGATGGTTTTCAACTGCTATAAGTATCCTTCAGCGTCGGTACGAGTCAACGGGTGCAGCTCCCGCAGTTTTGCAATCGAGCGCGGCACGAGGCAGGGGTGGCCCCTCTCTCCGCTCCTCTTTGCTCTCTACATGGAGCCGTTCGCCCAAAGGATCCGACACAACCCGGATGCTATCGGGATCAAGATGGGACAGTATGTCCATACGGTCAGTCTCTATGCGGACGATGTCCTGCTGACCCTGGATGACCCCAGGAGGTCCCTACCCGCCTGCATCCACGAGTTGGATGCCTTTTCACGCGTGGCCGGCTTCAAAATGAACATGAGCAAGTCGGTGGCTTTAGATGTGTCCTTGGCTACGGACACTAGGCAGGACCTTCAGCGACTCTTCCCCATGCAGTGGTCATCGTCACTAGTGCCATACTTAGGGATTCTGCTGGCGCCCACGTTGCCAGCGATGGTGACGGCCAATTACGCTTCTCTCAGTAAAAAGATCAAGGAGGAACTCGGCCGCTGGAGTAAGGGCCTGCTCTCCTGGCTAGGCAGGATCGCGGCGGTCAAAATGACGGTACTGCCCCAGATACTATATCTTTTCCCAGCTTTACCTCTCCAGCCTCCAGTGGGCTGGATCAGACAAACGCAGGCTGACATCTCTCGCTTTGTCTGGCAGGGTCGCAAGCCCCGAATGAAGAGGGTTCTCTCTACACTTGCCCCGGAAGCGGGGGCCTGGGCATTCCGGACCTCCGTAAATACTTTCAAGCGGCACAGCTATGATACCTTGTGGAGTGGAGCAGGTGGGAGTCCGATAAGCAGTGGCTCTTTCAGGATCAAGCGGTCGCGGGCCGCACTCTCCAGGAGGTTCCGTTCTTACGCCGTGCTCACCGCCCCCCCCCCCAACCTTTACGCTTCCTTCGTTACGAGGGTTCCCTTGAGGGTGTGGGACGCGGTCTGAGAGGTCCGGGACCTCACCTCGTTCCCTTCACCATTTACGCCCATTGTGGATAATCCTGACTTCTCCCCGGGAATGGAGCCAGGCGCTTTCTCCCATTGGAGGACTTCGGGCTGCCGAGCGCTCTTTCAGATCTATGGGCCGGAGGGAGTGGTTCCCTTTCGGCAGCTTCAGCAGGAGTTCGGCCTGTCGGAGTTGGACAGACTACGTTACATGCAGGTCCGACACTGGGCCCTCCAGCCTCAGGTGCGAGACGCCGCTGACCGTCAAATAACACAGTATGAGCGGTGGCTGGTGACCCGTACGTCTGATGCTAAATTGATTATTGACCTTTATAAGCACTTACAGCCTCCTCCGTTTCACTATTATAACCCGGGGAGGGAACGATGGCACAGGGAACTGGGCAGGACGCTTAGCCACAAAGAGTGGGACCAGATTGCACACCGGGCACGACACTCTGCGTACCATACTGGTCTCACTGAGACATTTACCAAGGTGTCCACGTACTGGTACTACACTCCAGAGAGACTGAATGAGATGAATAGGCACATTGATAAGGGGTGCTGGAGAGGTTGCGGGCAGGTGGGGACCCTCTCACATATTCTCTGGGATTGTCCCTTGCTGGCCGCCTATTGGAAGGAAGTTCTCGATGAGGTGGATGAGCACTTTGAAATTGAGCTGCCGCGCTTCCCGGTGTATGTATTGCTGGGCCTCCCTAATGGCCTAATGTACCCACTGAAGTCCCGCAGGGGCAGGCAAATTGCGATCGCGCTGGGGTCTGCGGTTCAGAATATCCTCATCCACTGGCGCACTACCACAATCCCCTCCATCACGGGTTGGCTACACAGACTCTGGCATGTGTTGGGAATGGAAAAACTGTCGCTTACGGTGGCGGGGGAGATAGATTAATTTGATGAGCTGTGGCAACCCTTCCGGGCGCTGTTAACTACCGAATTTAGGGAGCTCACCTGCCCGAGATACCTCAGGCTTCTGAGGCTGACACCGCCGGTGATTCCGGCAGACTAGGTAGAGTGGGGGGCTGGTTTCTGGAGGGGGGGGATGCGGCTGGGGGGCAGGTAATATTGATAGTGGCTCATTGGACGGTGGTGTTGGGGGGAGTTGGGGTGTTGTTGTTTTTTTAATTTTTTGGGGAGGGGGTTCTAGGGGGGGTGGGCTGGGCTCTTTTGTGCCAATTTCATTGTCTTCTCTGATCAGACTTGGGGTGCTGGATATACGCAGAGTGAAGATATGGCTTGTATTTCATTTTTCGCTTGCTGCTGCTTCTCCTCTTGTTTAGAGAACTGTTCCACGATCGCACTCCTGACATTATGATTCTTTCTTTTTTGTACTGTATGTGACCCTAACCCCTACCCCCTTTCCCCGTGTTCTTTTGTCTTAATAAAAATGCTTTAAACCCAAAAGCTGTGGCTAGCTTGGGAGTGTAGCAGTTGTTTGGAAAAGTGAAGCAGCACTGCACTACATTAGCTTGTTGGCGTGCCAGAACATCCACACAATAGTGTTTTGTGAAAGTGTTTGGTGTTGACCATGTAGCTGCCTTACGAATGTCAGCTATTGGAATATTTCCTAGGAAAGCCATGGACACTCCTATTTTACAAGTACAGTGTGCTCTAGGCGGTGTAGGTAAAGTCCTTTTAGTTTTAACAAAACATGTTTGAATACATTATCCATCTAGAAATCCCTGATTTAGAGATGAGATTTGCTTTGTGAGGGAGTGAAAAAGCAACAAAGGATTGTTTGGTTCTACGGAAAAAGGTGGTTCGTCAATGTAATACATTAGAGCTCTCTTAACATTCAGTGTATGAAGAGCTCTTTCCGCAACTGAGTCTGGTTGAGGAAAGAAAACAGGTAACTCAACTGATTGGTTAGGGTGGAAAGGACAAACCACCTTTTGAAGGAATTTTGGGGAAGGAATTTTGGGTTGGTGCGAAGGACCTCTCAATCCCGGTTTAGTTTGAAGAAAGGTTCCTCCACCGCAGAGAGTGAAAAATGCTTCTGTCCTTCAGTACTAGATTCTCCAACTGACCCAGTGACTGGGACTGACCACTGTTGTGCTAGACATTCTTTCAGCGGACACATGTGCAGTTGTGCATGTGGCACGATGGCAATGTGTGAGGCCATCCTGCCAAACAGATACATAAATGTTCTGACTGTTAGCTGTTGATTGGCGTAAAATTATGGTAGCAGGGTTTGAAAATGGTGAATCCTTGCTGCATTGGGACAGGCTAATCCCATCTGTGTGTTGAGAATAGCCCCCAGATACGAAGATGGGATTTTTGTACGTTGATGGTGAACCCTAGTTGATGGAGCAGGTCTATGGTGACCCGAGTGTATTGGTGGCATAGAGGAATGGTACTAGCTTTGATAAGCCAGTCGTCCAGATATGGGAAAACATGGCTGTTTTGTCTGTTTAGATGTGTTGCTACCGCTGCTAAGAATTTAGTGAACACGCAGGGTGCAGTAGTCTGTAGGACTTGGAACCGATAATGTTTGCCAGGTATGACAAACCTGAGGTATTTGCGGTGTGCTGGATGGATTGGGATGTGAAAGTAGGCATCCTTTAAGTCTAGTGCCTAAATAAAATCGCCTTGCTGGAGAAATGGGATAACATCTTGAAGGGTGACCATATGCAAATGCTCTGACAGGATGTAATGATTTAGGCCTCAGATCTAAAATGGGCCATTGTGAGCCGTCCTCTTTGGGATTGAGAAAGTACAGGGAGCATACCCCTGACCCCTGATGTTGAAAAGGGATGGGTTATATAGCTACTTTGAGCAAGAGAGCTTGAACTTCCTTTTAGAGCAGTGCTTGATTTTCTAGAGAGAGTTTGTGAGTGTGAGGTGGAATTGTTGGTGGTGTGGTAATGAGCTCCAGACAATAATCATAGTTGACATTGTCCAACATCAACTGATCCGATGTTATGGATCGCCAGGTGGAGATAAACTGTTGTAATGGACCCAGACAGATGTTAAATGATCGAGAAGAAGAGTCACTGCTTTAAGATGGGTGCGGCACCCCATGAGGCGGCACCTCTGCCACGTCCTTGGGAGTTGTGACTCCTGTAAGTGCCCATGTAATAGCCTTGTGAAAGAGAGCTTTGACTTTGTGGACAAAATGAGGAAGAAGAGGCATTACAAGATGTTGCTTTGGAACCTGCCCTGTACCAGGAGCAGCAAAAGGAACCAGACAGAGTGGGTGTTTGGCGTGTACCCATCGACAAAGCAACCTCTGTATCCTTCTTCATCTTTTCTAATGCTGGGTCCACTTGTGGGCAAAACAGGCGTTCTTTATCCAAGAGGACATTTAAGAGTGTTTGCTTTTGGAATGAGAGGTATGCAGCTAAGAATGTCTACGTAGCAATACATGGTATTAATCCCCTGGCAGCTGTATCTGCGGAATCTACGGCACACCTAATGGAACTATTAGAAATTAGTTTGCCCTCCGCAACACGTTCCCGTGCCTTTTTCCTAAGCTCCTCTGTGAAGTACTGAAGGAGTTCCAGTGGGCACGATCATGTCTGGCTAAAAAGCCTGGTGTATCTGCAAGCCAGCAGTGATTGACGGATTGCACTGCTACTCGCTTCCTGGAAGCATAAATGAGCTTAGGCTTCTTAACAGGAGGCTGAGCGTCAGCTATTGCTTGTGAATTAGCTCATTTAAGAGCATTGGGCACAACCAAAAAAATCAAGGGGAAGTTGCCCTCGGATGTAAATAGGGTCTGAGGGTGCAGCCTTGTATTTTTTTGTCGGCCCTAGGAGTAATAATGCAAGCTCTCGCAAGTCTTTGAAGATGTCATCAGTGTGACGTATCATTCCTTTTAACATTGGGAGGGACTGGGTAGCCCTATGTGTGCTGAATAGTATTTCAAATAGGACATCCTACTCTGTATGTTCTTCATGGAGGGGACCCTGGGGGTACACTGCAGCTCTGATGATGAGCTCTTAATATGAGGTGGTTTTATCAGGAGTCGAGGATTTGACATGGTACGATATCTGTGTCCCCTTAAGGGTCAATGGCATAGTCAGGCCATGGATCCTGGGATTGTGGTGCATCATACGAATCATCACCCCGCAAGCCCACCTGTGAAGGAATGTGGGGTTCTCTGTGCTGCAGAGTAATATCTAGGGGATTGCTCTGAGAATGAGGTGGAGAGGATGTAGGTGGTGGAATGAAGGGAGGAGAAGGAGGTAGTGGTGGGGGTGAAGTTGATGGAGGAGGGTGCAAGGGACTAATAACCTTGTCTGTTTTCCTCTTTTTTATAGGTAATATTAAGTCTATGGCTTCTCCAGGGGAAAGCTAGCACTTTGATGAGGTGGCGCCAACACCACAGTGTTGGTTAAAATATGGCCAGTCAGAAGCTGTAGATGCAATTGTTTCTGGCGTGGATCGAGCCTTTCCTGCATCGTCTGAAGGATTGGTTTCACTGGAGTACGGGCACTGATATTGATGTCGGCTTAAACGTTTTCAGTGCCGAAAGTGGTTTCAGTACTGAAGTGCATGGTGCCAAAGTGGTCGGATCTGAAGAGGAAGAGGGTTAGCTCGGTGTGGAAGCGGATGGCTTTGGTGCTTTCGGTGTCGAGCCTGAGGGCTGGGCATCCGGAGCAGGAGTTCGGGGCCGACCATGGCCTGCTGGCAGTGGTGGCCTGGAGCCTTATGTTTGGCCGCAACCAAATGATTTTGGGTAGCAGGACGGTTACATTAGTCATCACAGTAAGTCGATCCGATTGAAGTTCCTGCAAGTGGAGGGCGATTTCTACATCGGAGCCGGAGTCTTCTATGGAAAACATCTCTTCCTTGGTCTTAGAAGCCTGATTGAGTTCTTCCTCCTGGACATACTGTAGAACGAAGATGTCGGGCGTTTTGTCAACCTCCGGATGCAGAATCTCGCAGCAACGTGCCCTTCGGCCCGCAAGTTTTTCTTTGATTGGCAGGCCTCACAGTGTTCTTCCCTGGGATAGCGAGACAAGCACAGGTTGCAGACCTGATGGAGGTCGTTCTGCAGGAACTTAACATGGCACCTCGGGCAGAAATGGAATGGTGTGTGTTCCATTAGCAGGGCATTCTACGATGAAGTCAAAGAGATATAAGATAGGCCCGGAAGAGCGAGGCCTGAAGGTCATGGTCAGAGCTCATTGATCCGACGGGTGATAGTTTTCCAGATCACGACATGCCAGAATGGGAAATGCATTCCACAGCAATACAGACGATAGTAGGGATAAATTATGAACCAAAAGTAGCCTGAAACGGTCTCGAACTGGAGCACAATAATACACGTCCGAACTTGACGGCGGAAAGAAAACAATTTAACAATGGAGTCGGCGCCCGTCCGTATTATCACCAACCGGAGGAGTCTCTTTACCTTGTGACTTGAAAGACTTCTTTGAAGCAAAACAACTTGCACACATTCGGACCCAACACTAGATAGCAGGAGTATGCAAAGCATGGAGAACATTTGCATCGTAATGATTTTGATGTGTAGTGTATGCAATATTCTAGACCAAAGTGTGCAAATGTTAAGGGCTATCAACAAACCTCAGCCAGACAAAGGAATGGAGCAAGAAGGAAAAAAGGGAAGGTAGGAGAGGATGGAAAAGGAGAGACAGCGTGAAAGAGGGCAAGAATGAGATTAAGAATGAAAAAGTGAACACAACAGCGAAGGAGAATGAGTGACAGCAATCTAGAGAGCAAGAGAGTAAGTCAATGAGACTGAGAAGGAGTGCGAGTGAGATGAAACTAACAAATGAGTCAGACAATGTAAGATGTATATTAATGGTGGTCATCGCCATACCTACCCCTGAACAAGCAGAAGGCTGACCACGCACAGCTCATGACCCAAGAGTTCTGGCCCGGCTTCTCCCTCTTCCACCATTGACAAAAGGAGGTTTGCACACTCAAGGACTTCATGGTGGGGTTCATGGCTGGAGCCTCGCTCCTGAGGACACGACTGCTGATGCAGGTATATGAAGGCCTGGAGAAAGCACTTCAAGAACTCAGATCCTCTTTCTTGTAGCAAAACATGGGCTAGATCTTTCTGTACGTAAGATGAAAGGAAAAAATGGAGGTTAAGCTGCAGATTGGGAGTAGTGTTCACAGGTGCATCATCAACACTCATTATTGTCTATCTTAAAGAGGAACTCAAGGCTGAAAATGTTTATTTATATTCCCTTCCATTACCACTATGACACTTTTCAGGTCTTCCCTAAGACAGCCCAAGACACTTTGTCCGCTTACAGGGGACTCAGAACCTGACCACTGTTTCCCACTGGTGGCCTCATTGTCACTCATCTGCTTGCATATTATTTGATGGCTTGGGTAGCTTAACTTCCCCGTAGTGAATTGTTCCCTCCCCTGGAGCAGGGACATATAACTGTGTCCTTACACTGCTGTTTTTTTGGGTGCTACTTTTTCTTTTTAGTTAAGTACTCTACAAGAGTACAATTTCCAACTGTCTCTCTTGTGTGCTTCTCTGTACTCCAGCTCAGTGTTGGTCTATCTCACTTTGTGCTTCTCTGACCCCCCCATCTCCCACTTTCCTCTCAATTTGAAATACCTCCCGATTTCACGAATGCAATCTGAAAATTGTTTATTTAGGTCTGACTTGATAGTACAGTTCTATCCAGGCCTTATGTGATCAAAGAGTTTCAGAAGTATTGCTTAGGCCCCAGCTAAGTTGTTCTTCAGTACAGCATTTGATTAGACAGACGTTGTGTGCTTCCACTGAAAAAGAGTGCATGCCAATAATAAAGGCTATAGGCCTGATCTGATTATTATGAAAAGTTACATTAGAGGCAGCGGGCTTGACTGATTTATTGTGAAAAGCATGCGTTAAAATCAGTAGACATTGGATGGAGAGTTGTTACTGCTCTGTATTAAAGCCTGCACAGAGGTATTGATTTACATAGAATCTCAGAGATTACTGTCGTAGGCAAGGCGTTTGGCATTGATTACCTCCACTAATGAACTGTGGGGATGAAGATTTACACTGTGGTGATCCTTAAGCCCTCTTAGCATTGCCAGCTGTAATACTGCGTATATTTGCAGTAACTGTATACATGATGGTTAGCTTGTAGTAAAGCTTGCATTCAACACAGTAGGCAGAGTTGGTTATGGTAACAAACCAACAATAAAGGCTATCGGCCTGACTGGTACACTCTGAAAAGTTATGTTAGATGCCACAGGTCTGATCTGTGTAGTATGACAAATGATTAGGAGAACAGTTGGCCCGGCTACTTATTGTGAAAGCATTTGTTAAAGCCAAGGCCTTTAACAGTGGTTTGTTATTACACTGTACTACCGGCTGTACACAGGTATTTTGTAACATGAAATCTCCCAGAGTAGCATAGTAGGCAGGGTTTTCTGTGTTGGTCCCCCCATGGTGACACCTTGGAGATAGAAGAATTTCACTCTCATAACCCTTGTTGGCCCCTTTTCAACAGAGTTTTTTTTTTATTGTTTACCAACTGTTATTTGGTACATATTTGTAATTTTATAACTGTGCACCTGATGGTTGCAAATTCATGCACAGTTCAGTAGGTATGTCTTGGTTATGGTAAGGAGTTAATGGTAAACGGCAATTAGCCATATTGGGCCACTGGAAAAAATTAAGTCAGATTTCTTTTTTTTAAAACAGATCTTTATTAATTTTTACTATAATGCAACGCATATACATCTTTTAAAATCAGGTATGCCGGAGGAAACAAGAGGAAAAAGGTCCAGGAATTGACAGGCCGCTTTCCCCATCAGTCCCTGTCTACTGCAGGTAGACTCACATAAGAACTTCGTGAGAACATCAGCAAGTGTTGTGCAAGTGTCCAATCCGACCCTGTGATCCCAGTCATCTAGGTCGGGTGAATCCCCAGTAGTACTGAGGCAGGGTCAGCTGGCATAGGATATTCTAAGGTAGCTTTGATATGGCCTACGATTTCTTTCCAGAACGTTTGGATGAGCGCGCTCTACGACAACATGTGATTGAAAGTGTCAATCTCTTTGTTACATCGCCAGCAGAGGTTGGAGGCTGTGGGATACATGCCCTGGAGCCTGGTGGAGGTGAGGTGCTATCAGGTCATCACCTTGTATGCCGACTTCCTTTGGAGGACACTGGTACGGTCGCCCACATGTGTTCCTAGTCTTTAGTGGATATGTCCTTCCCCAGTTCCATTTCCCATCTAATCTGATAGTTTGTAGGGTACAGGTTTAGAGTCTTGAAGGAGCAGAAGGCTTTGTATGTTAGCCCTTTAGTGCCTGGACTGCTTGTACCAGTGTCTTGAAGGGAGTCCGTTGCCTATTGGTCGCCATCTAGCTTAGCCGGTGGAGGACCCCGTGGTGGAGCTGGTAGTATGGGAGACGCAACATCTCCAGGATATGATATTCCTGCTTGCAGTGCTCAAACTATTTCACTAATTTGCTACTGAAAAGTTAACTTGCGAGTCAGAATTCTCCCTTCTCCCACCATGTGAAAGTAGCAGGGTGCAGGGCTGGAAGGAAGTCAGGGTTCTTGACAGTAGGTGTGTTGGGGGACGGGAAGGTCGTTAGTCCCTGTATGACCGCTACTTGATCCCAGATATCGAGCACCATCCAACTGCCCAGTATATGTGTAGCCAGTGTTTTTAGCTTTCCCGGGCCGTCCACTCAAACGTATCATAGGTGGGATGCTCAGTTACATTCCAAAAGATTGGCCCCCTCGTGCCTTGGTAGCATCAATATTTGTAGGAGATTTGCGAGGTTTTCTCAGCCCACAGAAATGATTATGTTAGATTTTGTAGGTTTAATCTTGTTATTATGAAAAGTTATGACAAAGCCAGGAGGCGTGACATACTTGTTGGAAAAGCAGGTATAAAGGTAATTGTTCTTTTAAGGATAGATTGTTAGCGTTGCGCAAACATCTTTTCAGGCTTAGTTGTATGCAAGGGTCTTGACACACACATATATATATGTGTATATATATATATATATATATATATATATATATATATATATATATATATATATATATATATATATATGCATGTATGTCTGTATGTAGAGGGGCTTTGGGTCAGCCCTCTGCTTGCATTGGTTTGTATGAGTAGCATTTACAATCTGCTTCCACAGCACGGGCCAATGGGTGAGTACATTTCAGCCATTGGCTCTTTTGCTCTGTTAGTGACGCCAGTTTTCTGATCACATGTACACATCCGCAGAAAAAGAGTTCACTTTAGAGCTTGGCTGGTGGGACGGATTGTTATGGTTTCGATTTTCTCCTTTCATTAGTCCCCTTCTTTTCTTTCCATGCTCTTGTTTTATTTTCAATTTTAGCAATATACTACAGCATCTCAGACAGTGGCAATGAACCTCCTGCTTGTTACCCTTTTCATCTGCAGTTAGTTGGATCCCATGTGGCGACTGCCTCTAAAGCAGATGACAATCATTAAAAGATATTGTCAGTACTGGATCCTTCATTAATTATTTCAAGATGGCCGACACGTTGGTTCCAATTGTGGCAGCCATGTTGGAACTTTAAAACAAAGATACACTTTGTACAATACCATTGTGAGATTGACATCCACTGCTATGTTTAATTTTATTTAAGTATACTTATAGGCAAGCATATGCCCGCCAAGTTCAAATGGAAGCATATTTTCTTTCTTCTACTTAAATGCTTTTAGTTTGTGTCGCAAAAATTTTTTCATTTATGTGCATGCTTTATTATGGTTGTAAATGGGTGAATGCAAGAACTAGTCCAGAGACTCAAAAATGGATACATGACGAGCGACAGAGTGCATGTATGACCGCCTATCGAGTGCCTAAACCCATGAATTA
Source organism: Lissotriton vulgaris (assembly GCF_964263255.1). Lineage (NCBI taxonomy): Eukaryota > Metazoa > Chordata > Amphibia > Caudata > Salamandridae > Lissotriton > Lissotriton vulgaris. The sequence continues at coordinate 65,937,128 of NC_141699.1, read as the reverse complement.
CCGAAAAGACACTTTCATTTATAAGTCAAACCGATTGGGACTGCCAATGCGTATTCATCCTTGTGCAACATTACAATTCTTTCCTTTTTAATTTCGCTTTTCCTCCACTATCTATGCTTTTATTTTTTGCCTGCTCAAAGTGAATGTACCAGTAAGCAGCTGTCCCCCCGAGGCATGGCTACAGAGGAGGTATGCTATGCTTCTTATTTAGATTTATCGTGAATATCTATTTCCTTGTGAAACCAGTGTCCTGCAGCTCAAATACCCCAAATCCATAAGAGTGGCACTGCTCTGTCCTTTGTAAGGGATTTGGTTCCAAACACCATTGCAGACTGACTGCAGTTCCCACCCCCCTCCTGCAATTTTGTGGAGTGGACTACACCGGGGAAGACATATTCACTCAAAGGGGCTAACACCTACCTATGGAAGACAGACTCTATGCAGAGGTTAGTACTACTGTGACATCTCTCCCACCTCAAACGATGCAAGATGGCCCCTCCTGCCACATTGTGCAGTTGGACTACACTGGCACAGCTGTGTGCTAGAAGGCACATTCACTCCAAAGGGGCCAACAACTACTCAGAGAAGACAGACTCCATGCAGAGGTAAGTACTACTGTGACGTCACCCAACTCAAACGATGCAAGCTGGCCTCACCTGCAGTGTTTTGCTCAGAGTCCCCACCAGGGCCTCATCCATGCTCCTGCCCTGTTGCTCGGTCACCCAGGACAGGACAGACACCTGCACATCTGGCTCGCTCTCTCGTATCAGCCGGCACACCAGGTCATGTCTCGCGGTGTCACCAGAGGCTGCTGCCGCTGTGCAGAGGTAGCGGGCACACACCTGGCGGAATGCGCTATGTCCCACCTGGACAACAGGAAAGAAAAGGGCACTGGTAAAATATATGTGGTGGAAACTTTGTGGGACTTGTTCATTACTGAAAGATACAAAGTCAAACATCATATGGGTATTGAAGGGACAGAAACAGACTGGTCTGTCAATAAATAATGGCATTTACAGACAAGCAAATGGTTCTGGAGTGTAGCAAGGACTGGTGAAAAGCCAATGAAATGTCAGGCTGGGCCAGAACCTCGACTGCAATGTCTTACGTGACCCAGCTAATCGACAAAAGCAGAATTCAGTGCTGAGGCGCGAAGCTAATTATTCCTATATCATGCCAGATTTAAACATTATGACTAGAAGGGTGGGGGAGGTGTTCATGAGAGGAAGGAGTGCACAAAACCATCTCCGGAGGAGTTTGCACACTGCTCTTTGCAAAGGTGTTCAAATTACAATGAAGGAGAGGCACTTTTTTAACATCTCTAACAATGTGACGTGCATGTATGTCATTTAGGTGTCGCCAGGGGTCACAGCTGCGAGCCCTGGCTTGTGCTTGCGAGCCCTGGCACTGCATATGCACCCCCTGGCCTCAGAGGTGGCAAACTCAGTGCCAAAAACATAGGGGCAGCTGGGGCTCCACTCTCTTTATTTTATGTAATAGTAAAAAAAAAAAAAAAAATTACACCAATAGTGAATAAATAAAATATTTTATTCACTAATAGTGAATAGAGTACAATGAGCTGGAATATGTCCTTCCATGGCAGGTGAGGTAAGTAATAAATACTTTTAAATGTATGTTGTGTGCGTGCTTGTGGCTGAGAGTGTGCTTATGTATGTGTGTGAATTAGTGTGTATGTGTAAGTGTGGGAACGTGGAGGTCAAAGGGCGTGTGATGTCACTTCCGCTACCCCAGGCATTTTAGTGAATTGACATCCATGGCGACGAGGTCTCAACATTGTAAGCAGCGGTCTAGCTTTACCTGCGCAAGTGCAGACAACCCTACAACTGTGTTCCTGTTTAACCCCTTGGCTGCGGCGGTAATTCTGCCGCAGCGCTAGGCGGGGGGGGAGTGGGGCCACGCAGCCCCGCCATGCTCGTGACAGAACCACTCTGTCACGAGCCGCAGTGGCGCTGTGCTTGTGACGGAATGGTTCCGATACGGCCCGCCCGCCTAATAGAATGATCAGCGCAGGCGCAGAATCAGCGCCGCGCAGGCGCGACGGCCGGGCCATGACGGAACCATTCCGTCACCAGCACAGCACCTCCGTGGCTCGTGACGGAATGGTTCCGTCATGAGCATGCAAGGGGTTAATGTTGAATCTAGGCAATTCATGGGGTCCTCAAACATGGTTTTTGCACTGTCCAAGTGGGTTCATTGGGTACTTGTCAAGCGAGAGACGAGTCTCTAAATCAAAATCCTGTTGGGTGGAGCTGTTTGCTACAACTAGCAGCAAGAGGGCTTTGAAATATAATGTGTGCAGTCTATAAAGGACATACAACATAACTACACTTCACAGAGCAGCATGGTGGTGATGCACCTCACCTGGAGTTCCAAGGGACAGCGGCTCAGCTCAGCACTTAGAGACTCTTCGACCCTCTGTCTGAAAGCTGGTGAGAAGATGCTCCCGAGCAGCGAGATGACACAGAGGTAGGCTGAGCGAATCAGAGGGCATCGTTGGGCCGGTGTGAGCAACCAGAAGCAGCTCTCCAGTCCGTGAGCCAATGAGAGCATGGTGTCCGCTGGCAGGCTGGAAACGAAGCACGGCAAAAGGTCAGAGCTGAAATTGCCACAACCCTCAAAGTATGCATCAGAAACAAGAGAGCTGGAGAGAACTAAAAGTTTCTGCATATCTACATATATCTGCAATGACACTCACACTCAAACAATATTAATGACATTTTTCACTCAAGCGTCTAAATTGTAGCAAAAATTCTCACAAGGTACCACCAGAAAAGGCTCTATGAACAAAAGTGATTTTTTTTTTAAAGATGTGCAGAAGGGATAAGAAAATGTTAACTGCTACAGTGGAGAACAGTCCTCATAATGCATATTTCTATGAAAGCCTGGAAGTGAAACAGTGTGAAAGGCTTTTTGACAAACAAACAGAAGAGGACAATAAAGATGGAGCGCCTTCTGGGTCCAAGCATGTGGTGGCCATCTTCATGTGGTGGCCATCTTGATGTGGCAGCCATCTTGTAATGGGAATCTTCCCACTAACGCATACTTGCCAACACTACTGATTTAGGCCATGTGTGCCTCTTTGAAGACCTCAGGCTTCAAAGAGGCGCACACACAGGACAGCACATGTGTCTTCAGACTCAGTTAGTTGGGGACAATGCAGGAGTGGTGCCTTTTACCTTGAAATTCTCATTTGCTCCCTCCCACAGGCACTCTTCCCTACTTCAACCCTCCCTTCTACCTCCACAATCACATGAACTCTATCATCTACTCATTCAATCGACTGCGTAACCTTCCGATCACTCTTGAAGGTGCCCCTATGCTGGCTATTATGGGAATCCCTGTTACAGTTTCAGACACACAACTCTCACTCACTCTCCGCTAGCAGCGTGAACTGCTCAAATCCTAGAGCAAAACAGGTATGCGTCAGCGCCAGAGCCTAGAACAAACGGTGTACTCCAAGGAGTTCTAGACGTACCCCTGAATCCAATAAATGACTTCATCTAATACAGTCCTCATCAAGCCAAGAGCCCAGGGGCTCTACTAGAGGAGGAAGCCTAGAGGGAGGGCCTACATCATGGAAGCCAAACCCATGCCACCCCAAGCTGCCCCCTTCAGCATCCTGAGAAGCACTGCTCCTTGAACGGGGCCACCGCCACACTCCATAAAGTCAGAATCCCAAAGACAAGGGGGTCTGACCCCTCTTATTACTCTTTTGAGCTTGTGGGAACTATAGATAAATCATCACTCAGAACAAGGTTGCTGCTTAAGATCTAAGCGGAGACACTGCCTGGGTATCAACCTCTTCTTCTCCTGGGCCTAGTATCCCTCGAACAGGGAACCTTTATTGTTTAAATCACTGACTAACAAGTGCACACTTGAAAGCTGCACAGGCATGTCAATGTGGAATGAGAGTGCTGTCACAACATCTGCTAACCTACTTGTGGTGTGACAGAGAACAAAGAAATGACAAATAGCAAACAGCTGAATGAGTTCTATTTATTATTATTTTTTAATTATGTCTGAGAAATGCATTCAATGGGAGTTCTAATCTCTAAATCTGATTTCTTTGTTCCCAGCTAACTAAGTCACCAAACATGGCAGTGTATTTAGAAAACTTCCATGCTTCAGAAACTATTCGCCTAAGACTGACAACTGCTATTTCTTTATTCAGAACTATCTTCAAAAATACTGAAAACCTGAACATTCTAACTGCAATCAGATCAACCTTGCAGGAATCCATTTAAAAATGTTGTCTTCTAGAGACAGAATGAGTTTTATAACAGAACAAAACAGGTTTTCTAAAAACTGTTCCTTGGAAAGTACATAATTAAATATTTTCTCTTCCCTACAACCAAACCGTCCAATTGAGTATTTCAATTCCAGTCATTCTTAAAACACAGGTAACAGGAAATAGGCACAGATAATGCCATCTTGGGGTTCTGTTGACATCTAGCGATCACTCAGTCTTCAGTTCCATGGCTTTTCATGTCAACAGAACCTGTTGATGGCAGTAAAAAACAAGTAACTTACCTCTCGTAGAGACTATCTAATCGCAGATTCCTCGCCCTTTGAATGTTCCTCATGCATCAGACTGGATCGGTACATTTTCGAGCAGTAGCTCCTCTGCGTGCCGAGAGGTCCAGCCATGCAGTTCAGCACTGATGCCATTCAGCTCCAGAAATAACATGCATTCCCCATGTTGGCGCCACACCTGCACGCTGACATCAATTGATTTTGAGTCTGTCTGAGCATAACAAATTGACTTTGACCAGTGTGCAGATTCCTAGACTTGGGACCTTATTAGTGAAAGAGTCCAGTTTACAGAATGCTGATGATGGGTGGGCTAATGACGATTCTGCTGTTAGATAGAGTCTCTATGGGAAACAGAGTTACCCAAGTAACCTGTTCTTCTGATGGAACGGCAGATTCCTCACCTTTAGAATAGATACCAGAGCAGTACTATTAGGAGGTGGGTCTGTGATGGGTTCAAACTGAAAGGTCCTGCAGGGTTGAATGGACGCAATGCTCATCTCAGAGCACCTGGCTGTCCGGACGGCAGTGCTTTGTGAACATATGGACTGATGCCCACATTGCTGCCTGGTTGATGTCCAAGACAGAAACTCTGCATGCCAATGCAGTGGTAGCAGCTGTGGCCCTGGTTGAATTAGCGTGCATTCCTTCTGAAGGCTGCTTTTTAGCCAATGCTTAGCTGATTTTGATGTAGAGCACGATACAGCAGTAGGTGGTGCTTTCCTATATGTTTTAGCCTTTTTTCATTCCAGCGCACTCCTTAAAGAGCAGATTGTCCGCCTGGTGTTCTCTGGTAGGATCAATGTAACATATCAGGACTCTTTTGTGGTCCAAGTGATGGACTCTGTCAACCGCATTGGAGCATGGAATGGAAGGAGGGTGATGGTTTGACGGCATGGAATGGCGTCACAACATCCAGCAAGAAGGATACAGCAATCCGTAGAACCAGTTTGGCTGGGAAGAAGGTGGTGTACAGCGGATTAACACAGAGCCTAGAACAAACTGTGTACCAAAGTAGAGGGTGCCCACGAAAATGGGAAAAGATCTGGGGAGCTTGGGTGGCCTACAGGGGAGATTTTTCAGGTGCTTGAAGGGAGCCTTTCATCAGGGTGCAAATGGTCTCAGGTCATCCATGGTCACGTTGGCAAGTCAAGATTTTGGGTTACTATACGTCGTGAATGATGATGTATTCTGTATGTGCTGCTCCACTGCTGAGTATATTGTACGATCTCTATGGAAGCATGTTGTTTATGGTCAATAAAAAGAATAAAAAATGTTAAAAAAATACAGAGCCTAAATCTTACTCACACGCCGCACCTATGTGCGGTGATGGTGATGAGAAACACCGTCTTAAGGATGTGAAGCCACAAAGGAGAGCCGTAAAGCAGCTCAAAGGGGTGCACATCAAATAAGAAAGGACCAAGTTTAGGTCCCACTGGGACATGACAAAAGGAGAGGGAGAAACAGGTGTTGCAGACCTTTAAAAACCTATCACAACTGGTGATTTAAATAATGAGGGCTGGTTCCCCTTTAACTGTGCTCATAACAACGCCTTCCTGGGCGAGGTACAAAACAAACAACATCACGTCCAGATAACTTAGCCTGCAGGTGGTCAAACTGCCATGCACTGCATCAACCCACAAACTGTCCCAACGATGGCTGTATACAGTTTTTGTGAGGCACGCCCGACTTAGAAGAAGACATCAACCACCTCCTAAGGAAGGTTAAAGGTGGTCAGCTGTCACCACTCAGTATCCAAGCATGAAGCTGGAGAGCGCGAAGGCCCAGCTGCAGAAACCAGGCCGGCCCCTTTGCTTAACAGCAGGTTCTCTGGAACGGCAGCCTGATCTGAGGACAGATGCTCACACCCAGGAGTTCTAGATACCATATTCTCTGAGCCTAATCTGAGGCCATGAGGATGACTTGGCCCTGGTCGCTCCTGATCTACTTTAGAACTTGGAATGGAAGAGGTATTGGCAGAAAAGCATACAGGAGTCCAGAGTTCCAACCTATGTAGAACACGTCTCCATACGAGAGATGCTTTGGAAACTCCAGTGCACAGAACCGCTGACTTTGCACATTCTCTATGGTGGCGAATAGATCAAGAAAAGGTCCTCCCCATGTGCCAAAACAATCAGCGCCATTCCTTTGAGAAATTGCCACTGATGATCCACCAGACTTCGATGTCTGAGTTCCTCTGTCCTGGCATTAAAAGATCTGCATGCTGGCTCACCACCAGGAAAATTCCATGATGATCCAGCAATTTCCAGAGGCCTAGTGCCTCTTGGCAGAGGGCCCAGGACTCCACTCCAACCGGTTAGTTGCAATACCACATGGTGGTGGTGTTGTCTGTGAGCACCTGTGCCAGCCTCTCCTAATTAGGTTGAAGGAAGGTTTTCAATGCCAAGTGGATGGCCCACAACTTCAGAAGGTTTGTACAGAGCCAGGAATCCATCAGAGATGTCGGATCTCTTTCTCTCCCAGGTGGCCGCCCCAGATCAGAAGTTGACGCATTGGTCACCACTATCAGCTCTGGGCAGGGTACAGCGAGGGGTCCGTCGCTGACCCAATCGCGGTCTAGCAACCACCATTACAGCTCTGTTGCAGTCTCCTTTGGATGTGGTTGAAGAGGTCCCCTCGATGTTCAGCCCTCTGAGAATTCAGATTCCACTGCAGAGCCCGCATATGCCACCTGGCGTGTTTGACCAGCAGAATGCAGGAGGCCATCAGACCCAGCAGGCTCAGAGCCGACCTCACTGAAATCCAGTAGAGCCTGAAAGATCTGGATCACAGCTTTAATATCTTGGTCTCTCCTTTCTGGGGGAAAGGCACAAAACCAAATAATGCCCAAAATAGCTCCAATAAAGTGGAGCGTCTGAGTGGAGTGGGGTGTGAATTCAGTATGTTGATAGTGAACCCCAAAGATGACCGGTGGTTCGCCATTGTCTGAAGGTGGTTGACGACTGCCTGGGGCAAGCCTGCTTTCAACAGCCAGTCGCTGAGGTAGAGGACTGGGACTCATGCCCACTGAAGGTGTGCTGCCACCACCACCACCAACACCCAAGGGGCACTGGTCAGAGAAAATGGGGGGGGGGGGCATTTTCGTGTCCTGCCACGAACTGAAAGTAGCACCAATGGGTCTGCAGGACGAGTATATAGAAACAGGGGTTCCGTAGATCCAACACCACCATCCAGTCCCCAAGGTCAAGGACAGACAAGACCTGGCCTAGGGTGAGCACTTTAAATTTGTCCTTCTGGAAGAAGGAGTGGAGAGGGAAAGGTCTAAAATAGGCAAAGGCCACTGTCCTTTTTTGCACCAGGAATTGGTGGGAATAACAACCATGTACTATTTCAAGCACAGGCACCCTCTCAATTGCTTCTTTGGCCAAAAGGGCTTGCGCTACCTGCTGTAAAACAGAAAGGTGGTTCCCCGTCAGTCTCTGGGTGGACAGTGGAAGGTGCAGCGGTGAAAAAAATAAAGGAAAGGTTCCTAAACAGGTGAGTCCCGTCAAACAGCAGGTCCACAAGGGAGAGAGATGGATATCACCTGAAAAACCAGTGGACCTCAGCCAGGTTTGGCCCATGACCCCCAACAAAGTGTCTGTAAGGGCTTCATTGAATTGTAAGATAAACTCAGTACGTCTGCTCCAGCTAAAGACCTCTGTAAGCCCATTGATCTTAACCTCTAAGGTGGGGAGCTAGAGGTCAAGGATTTTGGCTTCCCCATGCATAACTATGGCATAGGAAGCACTTTCCTCAGTGGCAGGACCAGGAGAAGAGACAAGACTGGACTCAGGGGCGGTATCTAGACCACTACCCTCCTGCAGGACATCATACCAATTTTCCTAGTGATAAGGCTGGCCAATCTCATCACCCACATTGTAATCGTTATCCGAAACAGTGCTGAACAAGGAATGCAGGGTGTGCATTTGTCAGTGTGGAGGCAGAGCAAATGGAGGAATGGGAGTCTCAACCCTGGCTTGAAGAAACTTCAATTGAGGTTGAACTGGTGCTGACTAGATGTCAATTAGGAACTTTTCTTACAGCGTCGATGTGCCAGGCTCTGGCGTGGACCATGGCGCTGGAGGTGGAGTCAAGAGGGGAAATGGAGGCGACCCTGGTATGGGCTCGGATGGTCCAGTTGGTGTCGAGGGTGTACGTGCCGGAGGTAACCCAGGTTGAGAACTTCTTGACTTAATGGGGCCCACTGGCATGCCAGAGTCAGTAGGTAAGGAGCCAAAGAGTTGGAGCATGGTCTTGTGGAATTCTTCCATCTGCTGGCCTTGGAAACACGGGCTGTGCCGGAACAAGTTGCAGGATCGGCGCAGAAGATGAACAACTCTGGGAACAAGATTGAGAGGTATAGTGCCACCCCTATGCCTTCTCAGGGGTGTGTTAGTGGCAGGAAGGGGTCAAGTCCCACTTAGGTGACTTGTCTTCCTTCTATGTCTTACCTGAAGATTTGGATTGAGAGGAGGACTGACCCCTGAAACTACTCTGGTGACCTCTAGATTTCGAACGGGACCACACTTTCGACTTGGACCGATCTCATTGCAGTCTCTTCTAGTGCTTGGCGATGTAGAGTTTCACCTTGCGATCCCGTATGGACTTTGGGTTAACTGGTGCATAGTAACTGCAAGCCTTATAGTCGTGGCTCTACCCAAGGCACCACAGGCAAATTTTGTCAGGATCTGTCACAGACATTTGTCGGCGACAGTCCTTACAGGGCTTAAAACCTGTTGTTTTGGGAGGTGACATGTCCCTTGCACACCGTAAAACAATTTTGTGATTGAGGTAAACGTCTCAAAGAGACAAGAGGTAGCTCCCGATATGCATCTGGAGGCATAGAAAGAAAGGAACTGATCTTGCATGTGGGAGGGGCACCTGTATAGGGTTCGCATATCATTTCTGGAAAATAATAGCAGCAGGGCAGACACACAGGGCACCACCTACCGATGCGCAGAGGTATTGCTGAAAATGTCCTGATCCAGTCGGACGCCTAGGGAATATTCAAAAGGTGAGGAATCTGTAGCTAGAAGTCTCAGAAACATAAATCAGATCGGGTAAAAATGGAAGGAGAAGGGTGGCACAAATTCCTCAAGCCACAAGGAGGACTTCTGTCCTAAAAGGAGGGGAATGACAAACGTTGATACAAAATGTTGTGGGTAGGTTGCAAGAGAAGAGAGTGGGTGAGGCATGATCTGATACCGGTGCAGGACCATTTTGAAGGTGAAGATGTCAGAGGCAGTACTGTATAAGGTAGCAGATTTAAGTATGGCGACAAGCTCGGCCCGAGTTTTGGAGGGGAAAACGACCAATGTGATTTGGGCCGATTACTGAGGCTTGGGTAAGAGTATAGGAATATGGATGGAGATGTAAAACGCAAGCCTGGGGCTAAAAGGGTAGACTGAGTTATTGTGCAGTGAGGACAGTATTTATTGATTTGAGATTTTCAGCAGAGTGGATCAATTTCATCAATGTCAGAGCACTTTACACTGGAGTACCTATTGGGAGAAAGGCAATGTAAGATAGAATACAGGTTTGTAAAAACAGTCACACTGTAGTGTGGATTTTGAAAATAAATGTGGAAATATTACTTATCCCATACAAATGCTTAAATGGTAGTGAAGCAAAAATCATATGCGTCCATGTTCAAAAGTGGATACAAGGTTCTCAAACAGATGACTAAATGTGACAGAGAATGAAGCACCGAGCCATAAGCACGCAGGGAGCAGGTATTTTCTGAGAGTGCTGGAATAACAAGGATATCTTGGCAGTGACATAGGAGGTATTTCAATCCTCTCTAGAACGTAGCGTACAAATGGGTCTCCTTAAGGCTTTGGGTGTTGCTCCACACATTGATAGTTCCCGAAATGTTTCTCAATACAGGGATTTCAACTAAAGACCATATATATATATATTTTTTTTACTTCAGAGTTTTATATAGCGCCAACTTGACCTGAAGGAATTGGGTATCAGAGCGCTTTACATAGCACCAGTTGCGTTACATGAGGACACATTCATTTTTGTTAGGCACAGGGAGATTAAGTGATTTGCCCAGAATCACAGGATGTTTAGAGTCATTGCCGATACTCCTACCCAGTTCCCCAGATTCGAGGTCGAGAGCCCTAGCCGATAGGCCAACTCCTCTCCCCCATTTCTTCCGAGAGTTCCTGTTTTCTTTTAGGATAGTATTGGCAAGCCTTTGGAGACGCACTGAAAGTAAGATATTAAGGACCTGATTTAGATGTTTGCGGACTTCCCACTGGGCCACCGCTGTGTCAGTCTGAGGAAGATCGCCAAGACGTTTGCTGTTCCACCCACCAGATTACACCAGTAATCTAGGGCCGTTGGTGAGGCGGCGAAAAGTGTGGCTCATAAGAGACCCTAAAAAGCACCCTGCTACCGTGACAGCGCCTCCAGCATATCTGGGCACAGTGTGGCATGCACCATGTAGTGCATGCCACTCAGTGCACGCACAAGTGTGCACTTTTGGGAAGACACTTCATATGCACTCCCATGGGCAGATGTGTCCGGGGACCATGTTGGGTCCTTTTACATGTCTTTACACCAAGCATTTCATGGCGGGGTCCCAGTCATGAAATGATTGGAGGAAAGGCAGGTTGGATTCGCAATTCCTACCTGCTTTTCATGTAACCGCAGGATCCTGGTAGCAGTGGCGGCCACACCGTCACCATCATGATCATGCGGGAGGTCCAACGTGATGTCAGCGGTGGGACCGCAAACCACCGGTACGGCGGTCCCAGGACCACCAGCATGTAAATAAGGTCCTGATTCTCAGAAGCAAGGTCATTTAGCAGCGTTCTGAAGGCTGTCGGTATGACATTCAGGAAGTCAGCAGGGTGTTTCAGGCTATCCAAAGGGCATTATGGGCAGTTGGGAGGACCTTCATGTGAGGTGGGTTGAGAGAATACTCAGGAGGATATTCCAGGATAGCTTCAGGTCATCAAGGCGATCTGCTGTCCTGGATTTTCTACATCTACAAACACAGGTGCACATTTGCAGCATAATGAACTTGATGGTGGAGGTCATCTGGACTCAGCCAGAAGGAGAGCAAAGGGTGAAGGCAAGTGTTTGCAGGTGCTCAGAAGTATTGGTGTAAACAAGCTTCACTTGCTGTGGTAACAAGCATTTGCAATGCAATGGTCTCGGCATCATTAAAGGTAGAGCTATTGGCATTCTCATGACATTTTTTTTTTCTTTAATCATAAATAAATGGCATTGTCATTTACATTGCCAATACACAGCATTCTGCACTCAACAGCACACACCACTCTGCACCTGCACTCACTGCTCTGCGCACTCACTCTGCACTCACTACTCTGCACTCACTACTCTGCACTCTGTACTCACTACTCTGCACTCACTACTCTGCACTCACTACTCTGCACTCACTACTCTGCACTCACTACTCTGCACTCACTACTCTGCACTCACTACTCTGCATTCTGCACACTCACTCTGCACTCACTACTCTGCACTCACTACTCTGCACTCACTACTCTGCATTCTGCACACTCACTCTGCACTCACTACTCTGCACTCACTACTCTGCACTCTTTACTCACTACTCTGCACTCTGCACTCACTACTCTGCACTTTGCACACTCACTCTGCACTCACTACTCTGCACTCTGCACTCACTACTCTGCACTCACTACTCTGCACTCTTTACTCACTACTCTGCACTCTGCACTCACTACTCTGCACTTTGCACACTCACTCTGCACTCACTACTCTGCACTCTGCACTCACTACTCTGCAATCACTACTCTGCACTCACTACTCGGCACTCTGCACTCACTACAGAGTGCTGGGAGTGGGAGGGAAGGGTGGGGGGAGTTTGGTTTCAAGTAGTTGGAATAAATGATGAAATCAAAACGTAATGTTACTAGACGCTTCTACACATGTAGTAACTGTGTGTACAACTCAAAACGCTTGCATTGTGTTTTTTGTTAGTATATTCTGTAAAGTACACAATGATATTGCTAATAAAAAGATTGTCAAATAAAAATATGAGTGTATATATATTCCCTACTTTGATATCCTATTACCTTATCTCTTTTCGTCCTTCAGTCACTTGTTTATTGTTTTCTTATTATTATATTTTATCTTGCGATCTCTTTCTTCTGTAATACACGCCCTTCTTCTGTGCAATTCATTCTTCGTTATGTTCTCCTTTGTCACCTGTACTGCCTACCTTTCGACCATTGTAGGTTTTAACTGGCTACGTCGTTTGGTTTTATTAATTTCCTTTTTAGCTTTACTCTCCTTATTTATTTATTTATTGTTTGCTCCTTTCTTTCTGAAATCTGTTCATTGCAGCATCCTTCTCTCTTACGTCTCTACATTTCTCCTTTATCACCTTAATTGATTATTCTGTGTTTAACGTCTCATACTATTGTCATATTGTTTTTATTCTGCCTTCCTGGCATTACTTGTACATCTTAATTGTTTACTTGTTTCGGTTTTATTCATTCTTTTCATTTCAATCTCCTTATTTGTTAATTTGGCTCATTTACTTTCTGAAATCTGTTCATTCCCGCATCCTGCTCACCTATTCCCCGCCCCTACATTTCTCATTTGTTTCCAATCCTCCCGGTTTCCTCCTTAATTTCTTCATTCCGCACGCTCTCCGTTCTGTCATCCTCCCGCCCGCCCATTCTCCTCTCCGACTTTGCCTTTTTTCCGTCTGTCCTGCCTTCTTGCCTTCATGCTCCCTCTTTGCTTCCCTTACGCCCCCATCTCCTTCTATCAGTTCCCGTACTCCTTCTTCTCTCCCTCTAATCGTCTCGTTCCCTCTCCTTCCAATTAAAAAAAAAAAACTCCTGCATTAGGTCCATCTGACAGTAGCGTGGTTCGAGTATCAGATTGAATTAGGGAGGGGATGAGGTTCCTTACATGCGAGATTGAAAGCAAGATGTGCCTTCAAAAGGAGTTAATTGCCAGTGCAGTGGCAGAGAGAGACGCCCATCCTACCTGTCTGCTGCAAAATACAGCCGCAAAACATGGTCGGTCTAAAGAGGGGCTCAGAGGTCCAGGAAAGAACATTTCTAACAAAAGTCCAGAATTCAGTATCCGTTTCGTTCTTTAAATGAAAAAGAGGGAGGAGAACGATTCAGGAAGGAACAGATATAATATCTATATTAATATGCGAGTGTTTACGTGAAATGCTTATATTAGCTGTAATCGTGTGTGGATAACACGTGCGCGCAGTGTACCAGTTTATCTCCCAAATTACGCCACTTGTGTAAATAACATTATTATGGTCGGAATATACATACTACGAGCTCACGTGCACTTTCGAGGGGGGTGGAGTAACTCCCACTGCCCCCGGAATTCCGCCGCGGCCGCACCGGAAGTCAGGCAAGGTCGCCTGTGACGGGGGCGGAGCCGCGTCCGGACCGGAAGAGGAGGCAGGCGGAGGAAATGCGTCGAGCGGCCCGGGGCTCCTGCGAGCGTGGAGAGCCCCGGGGCCGACAACAGGACGATGCACACATGTTGCGGGGCTCCCTTGACCAAGAGGGAGTCCCGGGAAAGGAGCTACCACCTGCCCGTGCGGAGAGCGGAGTCCCCCAGATTGCGACAGTAAGTTAAAGGGGGAGGGGGAGGGCCGGTGCACTTGTGTGTGTGTGTGTGTGTGTGTGCGTGCGCGCGCGCGTGTGTGTGTGTGTATGAGTGAGTGGGGGGGTTCTGTATGTATGTGCGTGCGCTCCTGTGTGTGTTTCTATCTCTGCGCATGCGTGTGTCGTGTGGGATACTTATGCGCGTGCCAGTTTAGCATCGCCTGCGCGCGGCCAGGAGTGTCTCCTGGGGAGCACACTCGCTGACAAAAGATCTCGGCGGAGACGCGCTTCCGCGCGGCTAGCCAAGACCTAAAAAACGAAATTATTTTGATTGCATTTAATCAAACATTGTGGGTCCATAAAAGAAGTGGGGGCGATATTAAAACAAGCATTTGAAAAGAGTTATTTGGAATGATTAACAAAATGTTTCACTTTTTAAATGTGTATTTTACTGAGGATTCCCAGTCTGGCATTGAGAGAAGTTTGGCAGTATATACAATGCTGGGGAACTTGAACTTACTGGTACATCCAGTCTGTCTTCCTCCAGTCCAATAAGCAGCTCATCTGCAGAAGTACTTCAACAGAATTAATGACAGCTTCCTTCTAAGCTACAAAAGGGCAGATTCATGCAGCACTCTCATTCTTGACCTATTGTACAAAGATCACACTGCCACAAGCGAGACTTCTTGAGCTTTTAAGATGCTTCTCTTTCTGTAGGAATTCAGAACACATCAAAGTAGACTCCTCTCTGAAGTACATTACTGCAGTTGGAAAGTTGTTTTTTTTGTGCAGATTGATATAGGTCAAACATGGCCGGAAGGTATTGGAGTGCTTTACATGAGCACCAGTTACGTTATACAAAGACACATTCATTTGTGGTAGGCAAGGGGACATTAGGTGATTTGCCCAGAATCACAGGGTAATGAGCCGACGCAGAGACTCAAACCTGATTCCCCAGCTCCAAAGTCGGCAGCTCTGGCCCTAAGGTTAAAGTTGGACCTTTAGGATGCAAACTTTTAGCCCTTTCCTTTTGCAAATCTGACTACTCACTATCCAGTGCTTGAAGCAGTTTCTGACAATATCAGCACTAACAAAACATGCATTATATACTATGTCCAGCCGACCCGGTTACGGATATGGGGATTCCTCACATCATAAGAAGCTCCCCTTCCGAACAACAACAAAATAGGAGGAGCTCCAGAGCAAAGTCAACATTAAAGGAGAACCAAAGAAACTGAATTAAAACCTCACGACAAAGGAATGGAAGAGGAAGAAGCCAAGACACATGGAAGCCGAGGACAAGAAGAAGGACCATAGACACAGGTAGGTCCTGACCACAGCACAAAAGATAAGGAGGGAGGAATAACAGAGTACCTCCTGCATAGCAGGGAGCGGAACTCACCTTACAAGGCTCAACTCTGAAGAGCACCGTAATCGTGAGCAGAGAGGACAAGCCACAGTAGTAAACAGAGTTTCGAACATCAGAAGCGGTACAGCAGAAGTTCTCATCAGAGACCTCCGAAGAGAGGGATCACAGGACCTGAAGTTAAAGCAGTGCTAAAAAGCGCATCTAATGGCCAATGTCACATGTTGCGCGGAGGCTTGCAAGTGCATGGTAACCTCTCCACACACTTCATGGTCTGCTCTGCAAGTGAACTCTGCAGCTCACTGGCACAGGTTTTGTGAAGGCAGGGGATTTTAGCAGTAGCTGATACAATTTTCATTGGTTGTCATGAAATTGGAGTTCGCATTGCATGAAAACTATGTAGACTCAGCAGTGCTGGTGGTTCCAGGACTGGTCCAAATGGGGGTAAAGGCACTAGATATGCCACATAGGAGGCACCGCCCAAGCACCTTCATGAATAGCCCAGTCACTTCCCTCTCACTAGACAGCAACTTTACTCCTGCACAAATAGTACAAATTCGTTCTCCCCATACCTGCTTTGAGCCAGGGCCTGTGTCAGCAGTGCCTGTATCTGTAGCAAACGTCCGTGCAAAGCATTGTGGGCAGTACAACCTGCCTCACAAGGTAATTCTCCAACCAGTCGCAGCAAGAGGGTCCCGTATCCAGTCACAGGCACCGCAGGCACCAAGGCCTGAGCTGCCATCACACGCACAGCGAAGATGGGGTCTCCTGCCAGCTGTACCAGGGGCTCCACAAAACAGGACGAGGAACTGGAAGAAAAAACAAAAAAGTGATTATTGAGAATAACTGCAACGCTGTTGTAGACCAACTGTGAAATAAACTTCTCCATAAGAGACATATGGCACAAATTTCATTATAGCTGTAATAACAAATTATTGTTGCAGTCAAATGAATCCCATTATAAACCTATGATAATTCTTCTTTTTTTGTGAATTATATGGTCTCAAAAACCTGATGTAAATTGATCTGCTTCATCAAGTCCACACCATATGCTACAAATAAATCCATACTACTCGAGCAAGTGAACCGACAAAAGGCAAGTGACAGCAATGCAGGCATTCATCGTTTACATGGAAAAGGTTCAACAAATGTGTCTTTCGTGCAAGCGTAATCTGTACAAGCACCCACTGTGTGTATATCTTAGCCAGCAGACTGCTCCTAAGAAAAGTGAAAGCAATATCAATTTACAGGCAAAGCCAATAGGTTTTTCATTTCTTGGTTTACCAAATTTGGACAGTTGGGTGAGCTGTCCAGGATTTGGACTAGTCACCTATAGCTCAAATGACATATCAGTGGCGAGGGTTTAAGTTACTGAGCCCTTTTGTCAGCCATGTCCACTGTAAATTATTTGTCACCAGAGTTGTGCTTGCAGGCTTCATTCAAATGATTTATTATTGCAAACGTTACAAGAACAGTCAGAAAGGCAATAATCAGTGTATTTGTGGGGCTCAAGTTTGGGTTCCCGATCCGTGCACTTAACCTTCTAGAGCGTGCTACAGAGCAGTTGCCACTTGACCCTCTGCGGTCCCCAAAACCTTCGCAAATATTTTAGGGGCACCCTATGGCTTTGTGTATCACTTTCTCAGCTCTTTAGACCCCACATCATGATAGTAGGTGTTGTGTGCGCATGTACCTCTGCACGGAAGCACTGCTCCATATTTCCACTATTCCCAACTGGACTGGCATTTCTACATCTATGCCTGTGTTCGGTTTCTTTCCCTCTCCCCATTCCAGTATATTTGTACTTGCGAGAAGCACCATAAAGTGTGCAGGAAAGTGCCACGCTGCTGGCATCCCTGGAGGCACTTTCTTTCTCTAGTCCTACCAAACTTTGCTAATTGTTCTCAAGTGTAGTATATTAAATGCAAAAATTGTGATCTGGCCAATCCAAATCCTCCCCACATTGCAAATGTCCATGGGTACATTCAAGCCTCATCCCATTCTTCCTCATCTATCTCTCAATGTCCCTTTTCCACTTAGCTTTCACAAGTGGAAGAGGTAGCTGCGTATTGCTGGTGAGTGTTGGGTATGTTAGAAGTATTGCTTGATTTACTAATGGCATTGCCAACCATATACGCTCTAATGCAGATTGTTGTTTAATGGCTCCTAACAGTGTTGTTTATCTCTATAATGTGAGTTTGATTTGGAGGTTTCGATAACACTGCGGGCTTGGAAGGTCATACTCCTGCTGGAGATCTTTAAATGCTTTCAGACCATCCGGCTTCCAGGCATTCCTTGGTTGTGAGATACTAATAGCGTCCCATGTACTGTGCCCCTCTATGGCAGGTATAGGCGGTAGAGGTGTTACCAGTAGCAAGGTGTCCCCCATTCCATTTGACATTGTGCCCCTCTCCATATTTGCATTACTGTTTTCAATTATGCTGTCCGCCTAAGGGATCGTGTATGGAGTATTCTGAAGCACATACAGGAACTTAGGGAGAGTTATAGGATAATAAAGAACACCCAAACATATCACATCAAACAGGAGCTTCCTCCAATGCGATTCATCAGTTTTACAGGTTTTCATAGGGCTTGTTCCTTTGAGTCGTAGGAAGGTACGCTTCTCGCTTGTTATCTGTATGTCTAGATATCAAAAGCCATCTCTAGCAATTTATAAGGGTCATCTTATATCCTACCCGGAATGTCAATTTGTATGGGGAGTAGTAAGGGTTTAGAGAAGCCATATACAGGAAGCAATAGTTTACGTATCTACTTTTTCCTAATACTCCGGACATGGTAATACCATTCTAGACTTTGACTCTGTTGAATTTCGCTTCTATCTGACGGTACACCAACCTTCCAGCCATTCCAAACTGTGCCCTATATTAGTAAATGCAGTGATTTTCGCAATGCCTCCTAGTTTCGCAGGGAGCAGCATCATCCTTTGGCCTTCTCTTTCACAGCTCTTTTTTGACCTCATCATGATCTGCGTTTGGCTTGTACCGCCTGGGTGTAGTCCGGAAATAGAAGAATTTGCCTATTCGCAGAGGTTGGTGACCACTCCATTTCGACCGATTGGAGAGTCAAGTCCCATGCCTGCTATTATCACCTTTGGTCTTGCTCCAGGATTGGGTGGGGTGTCCTGGAGCCTGATGCATGCTCTATCATCGTGGACAGCCCGGAGAGTCCATCGTATTTCACCTCACTGACAGTTTGAGTTCACAAATGTCTCGACCGACAAACAGCGCAAAGAGCCGACAAACCGCGCAAGCTTATATTATGTATAGTACTCTGCTACTCCTCTCTCATTGAAAGTGAAACTGCACAAGCAGCATGGCACACACATCCCTCACAAACACAGGGCAGAAGCAGCAGCAGTACAACCTGCTCACAGATAGAAAGTGAAACTGCACAAGCAGCATGGTGAAATCTTCCCTCCCATACACAGAACAGGTGCAGCTCAAGCAGCAGCAATGCAAGCTCCTCACGGATAGAAACACAAGTAACATGGTGCAAGCTTCCCTCACCTACAAAGGACAGCTGCAGCTCAAGCAGCAGCAGTGCAAGCTTCCCCCCACATAGAAAGTGAAACAGCACAAGCAACATGGTGCAAGTTTCCTTCACATGCATAGAACAGAAGCTGCTCAAGCAGCAGCAGTGCAAGCTTCCCCCACACGGAAAGTGAAACTGCAAAAGCAGCATGGTGCAAGCTTCCTTCACATACGTAGAACAGTCACTGATCAAGTAGCAGCAGCAGCAGTGCAAGTTACCCTCACAATGAAATTGAAACTGCACAAGCAGCATGCTGCAAGCTTCCTTCACATACGTAGAACAGTCGCTGATCAAGCAGCAGCAGTGCAAGTTTCCCCCACGCAGACAGAGAAACTGCAAAAGCAGCATGGTGCAAGCTTCCTTCACAATCGTAGAACAGATGCTGCTCAAGTAGCAGCAGTGCAAGCTTCCCTCACACAGAAAGCAAAACAGTATAAGCAGCATGGCACTCGCATCACTCAAATGCATAAACCGGGTACACATCGAAGCTATGCGAATTTCTCTTGAAAGCACAGAGGAAGTGTACAAGCAACAGCAATCTTTCCTCAGTGGACAGAGGCACTGAGCCTCATCCTGCCTGTACCTGCTGACGTCCTCATGGCCAGGCTGCAGGTGGCTCAGCAGGGTCAGGGTGGGGTGCAGACTGTGACACAACCGGACTCTTCCTCTGGATGATGGCGTGGACGTGTTGAGGGCCACGTGCAGCTCCTTCAGGAGGATCTCCTGCAGCTCAGGGTGCTGGGTGAAGAAGACCTGCGGGGTGACCGCATTCTGAGAGCAGCTCTCGCCCCAGCTGCGCTTCTGCCCCAGGGTCCGGGCAGTCAGGGCACCTACGACATGGAAAAAGGAGAGTAAAGGGGTGACAACGGACTGAGAAGATTTAAAAGTATAAGTTGAAGTGTACCCAGACACCACCATCCGGAGGCGCAAAGTTCATATAGTTGTCTTACAGGGAACTCATCTCACGGCTCACACACTGGAAGTCTTGCATAGACGCTGGAGGGGGACCCTCATAGGAACTATGAACTATGGCTATGCCAAGGGGGTTCTGATTTGGGCTGCCTTGGGACGCTTCTGGAGATTCAATACTCACGCATTGACACAGAGGGCCGCTATGTGGTGTTGGGGGGGGGCGACTAGAGGGTCACCCAATTTTGTTGGTGTCACTATATGCCCCCAGCGCTAACCAGACTACTTTTATACACTCCTTAACACCCACATTATTACACGACACACTAGCTCCTGTTTATTGGGGAAGGAGTTTTCCCTGCACTCATGATCTCGATATGGATTGCTCATGTCCCCTACTCTCCAAAGCGCGATCAATAGTGCTAGCACAGGGACTACAGCAGTGGTAAACTAGCTTACAGATACAGGAGACCTAGAGGGGGATACATCCCTATATTAGTGAGTATTCACATTATTCTGGATTACATAATTTACATACCTGAATTGATATGATATATGTGTCCCGTGAAAGCACAGAGGAAGTGTACCCAGGAAGTGTACCCATGCATGGGGTGACCCATGCAGAGCATTTAGGGCGCACATTGTCAGACCACAGCCCCCTGCAGCTGCGACTGGGGAATTAGTGGAGAAGCGTGGCTCAGTGGTTAGAGGCGGCAGACCCGGAAGCTGAGATCGGCCGTGGACCAGGGTTCGATTCCCCGCCTCAGCGGGTCTCGGGCTCAAAAATTCCATGGAGTCGACAATTCTCACTCTGGTGCCTACTCGACTCACGGGGTCACACTCTGCGACTCTGGGCAATAGCTTGCTTAATCTCCACTACGGCCCCTCGCGGCGGGATGCCTGGCTTTCGCCTTGTGGATACCCGGCCGGGATATCTCACAGGGGAATACCAGGACGGGTTCCCTAAGCAAGCGCCTTGGGACCCCTGGGTTAAAGTGTGCTATATAAATCGAAACACATTTACATTTACATTATGCAGACCACGAATTCCAATATGGCGGTTCCTTGCAGAAGCACTTAAAGTTACACCACTATGTACCTCTCTCTCTGAATGTATTATCTCCAATTTCCAAGACAACAAAGGAACTGCCTCAAATTTAGGGATCGAGTGGGACGCATTTAAGGTTGTGTTGAATGGCACATGATCAAAGCAATCTATGGCTATGACTAAAATGACTCTACACAAAGAATTAGAGAAGCTGGAGTCAGAGATCAGGCGACTAGAGCAAAGGACTCCTGATACTCCATCAGCAGCAACACATCTAGCAAAGACCTAATCAAACTACAGGGAAACACTAGAATACCTCGGAGTCATAGATTGAAGAGAACAGGCGGTATGCGGAAGGGGTTCAGTCTGGCAGGGCACTGCCCCATGGTTACTACGCACAGACACACCTAGAAATTCAGGATTGGCTATCAAAGATGGCACCGGATGTCATGTCAACACACAGCTTGAGATAAATAATGCTTTCTACACATACTATGCCACCTTATATAATGCACTGCAAGAAAATGACGCCTCGGACTTGCAGTTCTTCTTGAAGGACATTACACTTCCTCAGGACCCACCAGCAATGCTAACAGAGCTGGAGTCCCCTATCACGGTATTTGAGATAGTAGACGCAATCCAACAAATGCCGAAAGGTAAGACCCTGGGAGCAGATGGTTGGACCCTGGAGTTTCATGCAAACATCTGATCTCGACTTGCACCCCCAGCAGCAAAAAGTGTACACGGACGCATGTAACGCAGGCACACTGCCCTCCTCACTTCAAGAAGCAATATAAGTAGTGCACCTCAAACCAGGCAAAGACGCATTATTACTTGGATTGTATCATCCATTATCCCTATTAAATGCAGACTATAAGATCCTGGGGAAAATATTAGCTAATAGATTAATAGAGATGGCCCAGGTGTTAGTGCACTCTACCAAAATGGCCTCATACCAAATGGGAACACTTTCTTGAGTTTGCTTAGGCTGTTCATGCTGATGGATTGGGCAAAAATAAGTGAGACACAATGTTGGGTAGCATGTCTAGATTTAGAGAAAGCATATGATACCTTGGGCAGGCAATACTTTCAAGAAGTGCTCGCATGCTAAAGATTAGGGCCTCACTTTTTGAAGTGGGTAACCTTTTTGTATAGTGCTCCTACTGCAAGAGTACGGACTGGTGCCATCCTATCCGAACGTTTAAAATTGAACGGGGCATTCATCAAAGATGCTCCCTTTAACCAATTGCATTGGCAATAGAGCTACTAGCATGAGCTGCGCTGGCGAGCACTGAATTGTGGAATAAGGGCATATGACCGATGGCACGTGGTCTCATTGTACGCAGATGACACGGTAGTGCAGCAGACCTACCAGAGCTGATGTTGCTCTTGGAGCATTTTGGAAAGGTATCAGGCCTGAAGGTTAAATGGGACAAGTCGCTCTTGTTCACAATGACATACTTAACTCCTGAACAGACGGGGGTACTCCCAGTCATGATGCTTCCCTAGTCCTATGATTCTTTCAAGTATTTGGGGGTCCAAGTGTATCATTCTCCCACAGATCTGGTAGATGGGAACTTGGGTAGGGGATTCACTAGCGCTAGATCCTCCCTGCCGTTCTTGACACAGCTACCTCTCTCACCCATGGGTCGCATCGCCACCTCTAAAATGCTACTATTGCCAAGACTATTGTATTTTCTCGCAGATATCCCTCTACAAGTACCCCAGAGGTTATTTGTGGACTTGAGATTGGTGCTAGCAGCTCTTATATGGGGCAAGAACAGGAAGCGGGTCTCTCTCAAGAAATTATACGCACCAATAGCAGAAGGGGGGTTGAGAGCACCAAACTATGAATATTACGATACAGCTGCTTAGTTGCAGTGGCCAACGAGATGGTTAGCTGGCCAAAATACATCAAAATTAGGAAAAAGGGCAACTCCGACTCGCCCAACTGGGGTCTTAGAGTGGTTGATTGGTGCAGACACCGGGATACTGAAAAGAACAGGCAATCTCCTGATGACTACTGCTAGACTTTGCCGGCGCCAGTATTTTTATCTAGAAAAAAAAACCTCCCCCTTATGCCCCAGAACTGCTCCTGGGGGTGATAACGGGATATGCAATGCAACGCCACAGAATAGAGGCGACGACCCGGGCCAATGCAGGACTTACTACATGGGGTGACATGTTCACAGATTACATTTTCTATACATTTGACTGCTTAGTAGAGGATTATGGGGTACCTCCGGGCTCCTTCCTACTATATGCCTCACTAGCGTATCAGTTGCAAGTGATATGGAAAAAAACATGTGTGGACCCAGAGGTGTCTAGACTCCTTTAACCCCTCCTAACACATGGTACTGCACGCCGCGCAGTCACAATGCTATACAGCCCAAAACGCCAGGATGAGACTCCCCTGACTCTATGGGCCTACTGGGATGAGGAGCGCTCAACCACACTGACAGACAAGCAGTGGGAGCAATGCAAAAAGTCATCTCAATAAATGCAAGGCGTAAATACATCCAGTTTAACTGTCTACATCATACTTACTTAACACCCCACAGAATAGTCAAGATGTACCCAGGAAGGGCAGATATCTGCCCGCGATGCACTGCCCCAATGGCCACATTCATGCATTTGGTATGGTCATGTCTGAAAATAGTTGAGTACTGGGCAGAACAAGCTGAAATATTGACCGAGGCCACAGGCACGCTACTACCAATAAATTGACAACATTTTTTTATTAGGGATTACTAAGCGTTCATCAAAACGTAAATCACTGAATACATTTTTAGACTTAGCTTTGTGGTCGCTAAGCGAAGACTAGCTATATGTTGGAAGGCACGTCTGCCTCCCCGTCCCATTTTGGCTTCAAGATTTGCGTAGGGCCCTCATGGCTGAACTAGCGATCTCCCGGAAATCAATCCCGGGTTGCTCGAATACAGCTAACACTCCCGACTAGAGGACATATCTTACTGCCATAGAGGCTAAATCGGGTGGTATCCCAATTGCAGTATATAACGCCCCGACAGAATGTTACACAACTGGGTAACGCCCTACATATGAAAGGCACAAGGCTGGAAATCGGATACCCCTCCTATACGTGGTTCTCTCCCCTTCCGACATCCGGCTTCACCATCAACAACCCTCCGGGAATTAATAGGAATACAACAAATGTTTAGGGTCCTCCCACCACACAAACCCCTAGCAATGGTTTTTGATGAGGGGTTTGTGATACAATGTCAGTGGTATAATACCTGTGTTCTAGCATAGTAGAGATTTAGCTCCTATTGTCTACCCCCTAGATTTACTTTTTTATTATGTTGAATGTTGTTTATGTCACTAAACAGATATGTATCTTGGAATGCTGGAAAATGGGAGTAATTCCCACCCGAGGTTGAGAACACCAGTGAATATATAAAGAGATGCTACAAACTGCATGGTAACTGTGCTAGACATTTGTACTGTTGCAACTTGAAATAATAAGTTGAGTTGCTGTGCTATGTTGCTATATCTGGCGAAATTGTATTCGTTGAAAACCAACAAAAGAGCGACAATTACTTAGGTGTAAAACCAAAAACAATAAAGTAATTCCTACCACCTAAGGAAAAGTAAGAATAAGTAGAAAACAAGAAAACAATAAGTAGTGCAGTTAAAGGATGGTAAAAAAGAACCCTCAGGCATCAAATCAGAATCCGATGCCAGTTGTCTTCATTGGGTTCTTACAAAGAAAAAGTGATATGGTAACCACAAGTGCTGGAGGAGGTGAATCTAAAAGGAGTGTGGACTACTCCCAGGATCAGAAGATTATTTTAATAGAGGGGTAGTTCTAACTCCATTAAAAACAATTAGTGAAGGCGAACAAACATTTGGTCAAGTTAATTCAAACCAAGAAGTCCTATACAGATAAAAACAACAATGGTCGACATGACATGTTTCTGCTATACAGAGTTGTAAATAAGCTCACACACACACACACACACACACACACGAAGCCCCCTTACCACAACACTTCTATCACGCTCACCTCTGCGCTGCCGTTCAGCATCAGAACGGATACTTCCTGCTTCCGTACCCCTCAGAAGTACCACTGGGGTACCTTTCTAGGGACTGCACCTCCCAGCATCCTTCATGGCCATAGATGTATGAACCTGCATGCATCTCAGGGAGCAGTAGGAGTGCTTTTGGCCAGACTTGGAGCAGTGACATGCTACTTAAGTGCAAAGATAGTCAAGACTGGTCAGTTGAGTCCTCCACGCACGCAGTGTCCTGTAGCGCTCACAGCATCATCTCTCTCCTGATACTTACACATTCATCCCCTAGCCCAGCTACTCGAACAATATCAGGCGAACTGCCAAAGAAGAGCAGAGGACACACAAATTCAATTCTGGCTAGAGAAGCGACCTGAGCATCCTACCTGCATCATCACCACATGCTTGGCCCATGCACTCCATGGGATTTAGGCAGACTTTCCCTGCATCAACTGAGTCAAAACAGTGACCATAAATTGGGAAAAAGTGAGTTGGTCACACTATCCTTCAACCTGCCCCAAAGATTTGGTATCACTCAGACAACCCCACAAGAAGACAGAAAGCAAAAGTGTCTTGCATTTCAAATTCAGCCTCACAGGCATCTTCATCAGTGATAAATGTTAGAATGATTGCCAAGTGGTGTGAAACCCGGAACTTAAACATTTCATAACTGAAAACTTGCAAGTGTACACCCGGGATTATGTATTGCAGACAGCCGAAGCAGCCTTTCCCAGGGGACATTTCCCTCAATGTTCTGAAGTGTTTGAAGTCCAAGGAAGTGAAAACTATTACACAGTCACACTGCAGCAAAACGCATACTGTTGTTGCTAAGGAAACCCCATGACAAATCTGAACAAAAATTAAGGAAAATACGGCCAAATAGGCAGCACTATAAATAAAAATAAAAATAGTTCCTTTAAGGAGCAAGCCACTTCCCTAGCCCTGCGTGCCTTGCATTGGCAGTTCTATTTAAAAGGCTCAGTGGAGATGTTTACTTCTGTGAGTTCAACTATTCAAAAACTGGGCACTGGGGAAATGGGGTGCTTATTTACAATGTCAATGAAGACGCCTACGATGCAGAATTTGAATACAAATAAGCAACTTTTCCTTCTGCCCTGTACTATGTTTATTGATGGTTACAAATGCTAGAATAGAGTAGCAAGCGGTATCAGGAGATAAGAGTACGAGACCACATCAATGAAGATGTTTGCATCTGATAATTCTAAGCAAAAAAGGTTCTTCAAAGCAGCTTAAGTTTATGGATTTCCGGAGTAGAGTGCTGCTGCCCCCCCAAAAAAGGCGCTTCAACACCCCATCAGGGGTAACAAGCACTATATAAATACAAACCTTTTTTCCTCTTCTATCCTTCCGAATCCAAATAACTGACTAACCTATCCATCACTTCAATGACTTTCCTTTTTCACTATACTAATTCAACACTAATCCTTTGTGGGTTCGGGAGTAGCGTGCTACTCGCCGAAAACGCGCTTCAACGCCTCGTCTGGGGTAGTCAGCACTATATAAATGCAATTACAATTATAATACAATACAGCGGTTCCTGTTTTGGTATCCGAGTCTCAACAGTAGTATCTGGTAACAAGTCCAAGTAGAGACTTTGCATTGCTCGTTCAGTGGGGCATCCCTCTTCAACACTGCCATATCTGCTTTCCCCCAAGCGACATGTTATGTTATATAAAAAATATTTCTAGAGCGCGACGACCACCGGGTAGGTTTCTTGGCACTAGAGGGCAGGGTGCAACAGCAAAAAGTGAATTCGATGAGATAGGCGGACATGAATAGCCAAGTTTTAAGCTGCTTCCTAAATTGAAGATGGTTGTCGATTTGTCGTAAGGAAAGAGGGAGAGAATTCCAAAACTGGGGAGCCAGCGTCAAGAAACACAGCCCGCCATGTTTGTTTTGTTTAAATCTTGGGGTGCTCAAGAGATGTTGGCAGGATGACCGAAGGGTGCGGGAGGGACTGTATTTCTTGATCTTACTGGATATGAATACCGGTCCGGTGTCCGTCAGAGCTTTATGGACAATGCAGCCTAATTTAAATGCACAACGTTGGCTCACAGGGAGCCAATAAAGTTTTTGCAGCAGGGGTTTGACATGATGGCGAGAAGAAAGTTGGGATATAAGCCTGGCTGCATGATTCTGTATCAGTTGTAGGCGTTGCACTTGATAGGCTGGGATACCAGCATACAATGAGTTTGATTAATCCAGTCTGGAAATGATTAACGCCTTGACTACCAAAATGGCTGCTTCTTTTGAGAGGAATCTTTTTATCTTCTTTATTTTCCTCAGCATAAAGAAGCAAGCGTATACCACTGAGTTGATTTGTGGGTTCATAGATAGATCCTTGCCTATTGTTATCCCCAGGCTCTTCGCCGTTACTTCCGGGGCGGGAGGAGGTCCCAAGTGGATAGGCCAAAAGTTGGCGTTCCATGGGCTGATGTTGCCACCTGTCAGGATCAGCTCTGTTTTGTTCGGGTTTAACTTAAGTTGGTTCAAGTTCCTCCGGTTGCTAATACAAGTCATAGTATCCCACAAATAGGATTCAGATGAACTGGTGGAATGTAAGTTGAAAATTAATTGCAGATCATCTGCGTAGTTGAAAACCAACACGTTCCTCTCCCTCAAGGCAGTGATCAAAGGTTGCATGTAGAGGTTAAACAAAAGGGGAGATAAAGAGGACCCCTGCGGGACTCCGCAAGGGAGTCTACCTTTCGTGGAGCAGTAATGGCCCAGGCGAACAGATTGAAACCTGTCTGACAGAAACGATTGGAGCCCTTTCAGTGCTTGACCTCCGACCCCTGCACTTCGGACACGGTCAACCAAGATGTTGTGGTCGACCGTGTCAAATGCTGCCGACAGATCAAGAAAAACTAGAGCCTGTGAGATGTTTTTATCTGCTCCTCTGCGAAGTTCGTCCATGACCGACAGGATGACTGTTTCGGTCGAATGGGCAGGTCGGAATCCGGCCTGGTTGGAATCTAGAAAAGAAGATGCTTCTACAGAGGAGCTTAGGCAACCTGCTACATGAGGACTCCAAGATCTTGCCAAGATAGGGTAGGAGGGAGATTGGGCGGTAATTACTCATGACCTGAGGGTTTGCGCCAGGTTTCTTCAGAATAGCAAGTATCTCTGCCACTTTGAAGGACTCAGGAACCTGTCCACTGCTGAGAGAAGAATTGAGGAGGGATATAGGGAGTTCCGGGTAGGCCATGAAAGCTTCACGCAAGATGTGGGGAGGGCCGCTATCGAGAAGGGAGCCTGACTTGACTTTAATCATTAGTTCAGAGAAAGAATCAAGAGTAATAGGTGAAAATTGACTATAAGCCACAGGGGGTTGGCAACTAGGACAAGGAGTGAAGGAAGTGTGAGAATGGGGAATGCTCGCTTTTATTGCAGTAATTTTGTCGAAAAAATAATGGTTTAAAGAGTCACAGAGCTGCTGAGATTGCTCAGGCTGCACCGTTACTCTGGTCGAGCTAGTGAGTTCCTCTACAATTGCGAAAATTTCCTCTGACTTATTAGCTGAATTCGCTATTTTTACGGAGAAATGCTCCGTTTTGCATACGAGAATGGAGGATTTATATGCTCTGAGGAGGAGTAAGTAAATTAGTTTAAGTTCTGGGTTATAGTGGCATCTCCACTTCCATTAAGCTTGTCGAAATTTTAGTTTTGCTTCTTAAAGCTCTGGGGAAAACCACTTTTGGGCGTCATGGGGTCTTCGTGATTTAATATTTTTTTGAGGGGCAACTATGTTGCAAGCATTCTCTAGCCATATGGAAAGATTGGTATCCTGACTGGAGGTTGAACAGTCTTGAGTCTGAGGGGCTGTGTTGGCTAATATAGTATGGAGTTTATGCTCGATTCCAGTTCCTGGCTGTCATGCTGCCTGGTTTGGAGGTGGTAGCTGAGCTGATAATCGAAATCGTAAACATGATCAGGTAGTGATCGGACCATACACAAGGAATGATAGTTATAGGTGAAATAGTTAGGTTCTGGGTCCATACTTGGTCTAGAATATGGCCCTTATTGTGCGTGGCTGTATGTATGTGCTGGGTACAGTTTTGGCTGAGCAAAGTGTCAGTAAAGTCACGAGATATGGAATCTTCCTTGCTGGTCTCGGGCCAGTAATTGAAATCGCCAACTATCAGCACCCTTGTGTGGTTAATCACAAGTTGTGCCATCAGATCCCCGAATGCTTGGGGGAAATTTGGCATAGATTGGGGTAGGCGATAAACAACTATGCATACTAGGGAAAACTGGAATGAATCCAGTTTTATAGTTAAGATTTCTGTATGCGGGACTTGGATGGTGGACAGTGAAGTAAACGGATACATTTTATTGATAATTGCCGCAACCCCCTCTCCTATTCTGCCCGCTGCTCTGTCCACCTGCAGGATATAGTTAGGATCGGGGATAGCCGCTAGAATATCTGGGATGGATTCGGGAGTAAGCCATGTTTCTGTCAAAAATAGAATGTCCGGTCTATTTGTGTCCAGCAGAGAAAATAGCTCTAGCTGATGTTTGCACAAGGAGCGAGTGTTTAGGTAGTAGATAGACAAGTCGATGCTCTTGCGCGTGGCAGGGGGCAGTTTAATATCAATTTTTGCGTGAATAACTGGGTGAGCAGGCTTGGTAGGTTGAACCAAAGTCTGACCTGTGCGGTAATGTGTGGGGCTGACCGCCAGTAATCCGTGATGCTCCAAGGTGCGCCTAAGAGTAGCATCGATCTTATACTCCCCTTGAAGATGCTCTAGTTGGTCTATTGAGCAAGTTTGTACACGGGCATAGTGGCGGGCCCCTTGCCCCGGACGGGCGCAGACGAGCTTGCCTTTGGCACGCCACCGGCGCGCCCGCTGCGCGCGTCCGCTGCACGAAGGCCAACACATCCGGTTTTATGGGGGAGAGACGGCAACCACTAGACCGTTCTCTCGCAGCCCACAGGAAGTGAGGGAAAAGATGAAGAGTTCAGGAATAGCAAGGCCCTCCCTCCACAACAAAAGAGCAAGCTCGCGGTGGACAGGGGAGGTGGAAAAGAGAATTCCCGGAAGCGGGAGAAGTAAGTGCTGCTGGTGCAATGTGCCAGTTAAAATAACAGAGCCCTAAATGCCCTTTAACCTTGGTAACTGCCGCTTCAATTAAAAAGTGCTTCGCCTAAATATAAAAGGTAACTTTCCCATTTAATTTTTAAAACAAACAATTGCCGCTTCACGAAGTATGCCTGTCACCTGAAGTGGCGCGCGTCCATGAGCCCCAGGGTTTCCTGTTAATGGTCTATTTACTATCAATGTTTATTCATGCATAACTAATTAAAAACTTTGCATGAAGCATCATACAAATGACAAAATAATACAAGTTTTGCGCAGATTTATTCAAAATAGCATATATGACTGTTAGCAAGGATTTAAAATGACTAAGTGGGCACTAAGTAGAGAATCAGTCTGATTTCAGTCATAGGTGTTCGATATTTTGTTATCAATGGCTAACCATTGATGCATCCGAAAAACAATAATGTTACATGCTTTATCAGGACAACTCCTAAACATCAAAAATACGACTTTCAAACAAAGGAGTTGCAACAGCGACACTCAGAGGCCAAGTAGAGGACTGCAGGTCATAGTCCGTATCAAGGACATCACCATAATGTTCTCATCATTGAAATGAACTTTGGGGCATTAATATGACTACACTACAGTACACAATAGGCTTCTAAACACCAGCACTGAGAAGCTACATCAGGTAATCAGCATCTTTGTATGTCAATCTTTGATATAAATGTGGGCATTATTATTGCAATGTTGTCCTCGGCCACGTACAGGATGGGGTCAGTCGGCTGTGTACTATACTAGCATGTGAACAACTACATTGCTTGTGCAGTACTCACTGAAGAGCTGCACAGCTGCATTGCGCATGGCCCAGCAGGGCGACACCAGAGCATTCAGGGACAAGAGCACCATGGGTGCCACGAACGGCAGCAGCGCCACCGCCAGACTGGAACTGCGGACCAGGGTCTGGAGGACATGCACAGCGGAGACCTGTGGGTAGAGAATGGGATAAAGATCAGATGGACCACGGCCTGACGTGCCAAGCAGGACACTAGAGAGGGAGGACCCTGCTCTGCTACAGATGCACCCTTGAATCACAAAGACGGCACAGACCTCTAGGAAGGGACCCAGTGAGGTTCAGAGCCCCCACCCCCCCTTAATCACAAGGACAGCACAGACCCCCGGGGAACAGACCCAGGTAGGTTCACAGGCGCCTCTGAATCACAAGGACAGCACAGACCCCCAGGGAATAGACCCAGTGAGGTTCACAGGTGCCCCTGAATCACAAGGACAGCACAGACCTCGGGGAATAGACCCAGTGAGGTTCACAGGTGCCCCTGAATCACAAGGACAGCACAGACCTCGGGGAACAGACCCAGGGAGGTTCACAGCCGCTCCAGAATCTCAAGGACAGCAAAGACCCTGAGGGAACAGACTCAGTGAGGTTCAGAGGACCCCCTTGAATCACAAGGAAAGCACAGAGCCCAGGGGATCGGGCCCAGTGAGGTTCAGAGGCGCCCCTGAATCACAAGGACAACAGAGACCCCGGGGGAACAGACCCAGTGAGGTTCAAAGGCGCCCCTGAATCACAAGGACAACAGAGACTATGAGGAACAGACCCAATGAGGTTCACAGGCGCCCCTGAATCACAAGGACAGCACAGACCCTGGGAACAGACCCAGTGAGGTTCAAAGGCGCCCCTGAATCACAAGGACAGCACAGACCCTGGGAACAGCCCCAGTTATGGTGAGAGGCGCCCCCGAATCAAAAGGACAGCACAGACCCCCGGGGAACAGACTCAGTGAGGTTCAGAGGACCCCCTTGAATCACAAGGAAAGCACAGAGCCCAGGGGATAGGGCCCAGTGAGGTTCACAGGCGCCCCTGAATCGCAAGGACAACAGAGACCCCGGGGGAACAGACCCAGTGAGGTTCAAAGGCGCCCCTGAATCACAAGGACAGCAGAGACCCCCGGGGAACAGACCCAGGGAGGTTCAGAGGCGCCCCTGAATCACAAGGACAGCACAGACCCCCGGGGAACAGACCCAGGGAGGTTCAGAGACGCCCCTGAATCACAAGGACAGCACAGACCCCCGGGGAACAGACCCAGGGAGGTTCACAGGCGCCCCTGAATCACAAGGACAGCACAGACCCCCGGGGAACAGACCCAGGGAGGTTCAGAGGCGCCCCTGAATCACAAGGTCAGCACAGACCCCGGGGGAACAGACCCAGTGAGGTTCACAGGCGCCCCTGAATCACAAGGACAGCACAGACCCCCGGGGAACAGACCCAGTGAGGTTCAGAGGCGCCCCTGAATCACAAGGACAGCACAGACCCCCGGGGAACAGACCCAATGAGGTTCACAGGCGCCCCTGAATCACAAGGACAGCACAGACCCTGGGAACAGACCCAGGGAGGTTCAGAGGCGCCCCTGAGTCACAAGGACAGCACAGACCCCGTGGAACGGACCCAGGGAGGTTCAGAGGCGCCCCTGAATCACAAGGACAGCACAGACCCCCGGGGAACAGACCCAGTGAGGTTCAGAGGCGCCCCTGAATCACAAGGACAGCACAGACCCCCGGGGAACAGACTCAGTGAGGTTCAGAGGCGCCCCTGAGTCACAAGGACAGCACAGAGCCCAGGGGAACAGACCCAGTGAGGTTCACAGGCGCCCCTGAATCACAAGGACAGCACAGACCCCCGGGGAACAGACCCAGTTATGGTGAGAGGCGCCCCTGAATCACAAGGACAGCACAGACCCCCGGGGAACAGACCCAATGAGGTTCACAGGCGCCCCTGAATCACAAGGACAGCACAGACCCCCGGGGACCAGACTCAGTGAGGTTCAGAGGCGCCCCTGAATCACAAGGACAGCACAGACCCCCGGGGAACAGACCCAATGAGGTTCACAGGCGCCCCTGAATCACAAGGACAGCACAGACCCTGGGAACAGACTCAGTGAGGTTCAGAGGCGCCCCTGAATCACAAGGACAGCACAGACCCCCGGGGAACAGACCCAATGAGGTTCACAGGCGCCCCTGAATCACAAGGACAGCACAGACCCCCAGGGAACAGACTCAGTGATGTTCAGAGGCGCCCCTGAATCACAAGGACAGCAGAGACCCCCGGGGAACAGACCCAGTGAGGTTCAGAGGCGCCCCTGAATGACAAGGACAGCACAGACCCCCGGGGAACAGACTCAGTGAGGTTCAGAGGACCCCCTTGAATCACAAGGAAAGCACAGAGCCCAGGGGATAGGGCCCAGTGAGGTTCACAGGCGCCCCTGAATCACAAGGACAACAGAGACCCCGGGGGAACAGACCCAGTGAGGTTCAGAGGCGCCCCTGAATCACAAGGACAGCACAGACCCCCGGGGAACAGACCCAGGGAGGTTCAGAGGCGCCCCTGAATCACAAGGACAGCACAGACCCCCGGGGAACAGACCCAGTGAGGTTCACAGGCGCCCCTGAATCACAAGGACAGCACAGACCCCCGGGGAACAGACCCAGTGAGGTTCAGAGGACCCCCTTGAATCACAAAGAAAGCACAGAGCCCAGGGGATCGGGCCCAGTGAGGTTCAGAGGTGCCCGTGAATCACAAGGACAGCACAGACCCCCGGGGAACAGACTCAGTGAGGTTCAGAGGACCCCCTTGAATCCCAAGGACAGCAGAGACCCCGTGGAACGGACCCAGTGAGGTTCAGAGGCGCCCCTGAATCAGAAGGAAAGCACAGACCCCCGGGGAACAGACCCAGGGAGGTTCAGAGGCGCCCCTGAATCACAAGGACAGCACAGACCCCCGGGGAACAGACCCAGTGAGGTTCAGAGGCGCCCCTGAATCACAAGGAAAGCACAGACCCCCGGGGAACAGACCCAGGGAGGTTCAGAGGCGCCCCTGAATCACAAGGACAGCACAGACCCCCGGGGAACAGACCCAGTGAGGTTCAGAGGCGCCCCTGAATCACAAGGACAGCACAGACCCGTGGAACGGTCTCAGGGAGGTTCAGAGGCGCCCCTGAATCACGAGAACAGCACAGACCCCCGGGGAACAGGTACCCGTGAATCACAAGGACAGCACAGACCCTGGGAACAGACCCAGTTATGGTGAGAGGCGCCCCCGAATCACAAGGACAGCACAGACCCCCGGGAACAGACTCAGTGAGGTTCAGAGGACCCCCTTGAATCACAAGGAAAGCACAGAGCCCAGGGGATCGGGCCCAGTGAGGTTCAGAGGCGCCCCTGAATCACAAGGACAACAGAGACCCCGGGGGAACAGACCCAGTGAGGTTCAAAGGCGCCCCTGAATCACAAGGACAGCAGAGACCCCCGGGGAACAGACCCAGTGAGGTTCAAAGGCGCCCCTGAATCACAAGGACAGCAGAGACCCCCGGGGAACAGACCCAGTGAGGTTCAGAGGCGCCCCTGAATCACAAGGACAGCAGAGACCCCCGGGGAACAGACCCAGTGAGGTTCAAAGACGCCCCTGAATCACAAGGACAGCACAGACCCCCGGGGAACAGACCCAATGAGGTTCACAGGCGCCCCTGAATCACAAGGACAGCAGAGACCCCCGGGGAACAGACCCAGTGAGGTTCAGAGGTGCCCGTGAATCACAAGGACAGCACAGACCCCCGGGGAACAGACCCAGGGAGGTTCAGAGACGCCCCTGAATCACAAGGACAGCACAGACCCCCGGGGAACAGACCCAGTGAGGTTCAGAGGCGCCCCTGAATCACGAGAACAGCACAGACCCCCAAGGAACAGACCCAGTGAGGTTCAGAGGAACCCCTTGAATCACAAGGAAAGCACAGAGCCCAGGGGATCGGGCCCAGTGAGGTTCAGAGGCGCCCCTGAATGACAAGGACAGCACAGACCCCCGGGGAACAGACTCAGTGAGGTTCAGAGGACCCCCTTGAATCACAAGGAAAGCACAGAGCCCAGGGGATAGGGCCCAGTGAGGTTCACAGGCGCCCCTGAATCACAAGGACAACAGAGACCCCGGGGGAACAGACCCAGTGAGGTTCAGAGGCGCCCCTGAATCACAAGGACAGCACAGACCCCCGGGGAACAGACCCAGGGAGGTTCAGAGGCGCCCCTGAATCACAAGGACAGCACAGACCCCCGGGGAACAGACCCAGTGAGGTTCACAGGCGCCCCTGAATCACAAGGACAGCACAGACCCCCGGGGAACAGACTCAGTGAGGTTCAGAGGACCCCCTTGAATCACAAGGAAAGCACAGAGCCCAGGGGATCGGGCCCAGTGAGGTTCACAGGCGCCCCTGAATCACAAGGACAGCAAAGACCCTGAGGGAACAGACTCAGTGAGGTTCAGAGGACCCCCTTGAATCACAAGGAAAGCACAGAGCCCAGGGGATCGGGCCCAGTGAGGTTCAGAGGTGCCCGTGAATCACAAGGACAGCACAGACTGCGAGGAACAGACCCAGTGAGGTTCACAGGCGCCCCTGAATCACAAGAACAGCACAGACCCCCGGGGAACAGACCCAGTGAGGTTCAGAGGCGCCCCTGAATCACAAGAACAGCACAGACCCCCGGGGAACAGACCCAGGGAGGTTCAGAGACGCCCCTGAATCACAAGGACAGCACAGACCCCCGGGGAACAGACCCAGGGAGGTTCAGAGGCGCCCCTGAATCACGAGAACAGCACAGACCCCCAAGGAACAGACCCAGTGAGGTTCAGAGGACCCCCTTGAATCACAAGGAAAGCACAGAGCCCAGGGGATCGGGCCCAGTGAGGTTCAGAGGCGCCCCTGAATCACAAGGACAGCACAGACCCCCGGGGAACAGACCCAGGGAGGTTCAGAGGCGCCCCTGAATCACAAGGACAGCACAGACCCCCGGGGAACAGACCCAGTGAGGTTCAGAGGCGCCCCTGAATCACAAAGACAGCACAGACCCCCGGGGAACAGACCCAGTGAGGTTCAGAGGCGCCCCTGAATCACAAGGACAGCACAGACCCCCGGGGAACAGACCCAGGGAGGTTCACAGGTGCCCCTGAATCACAAGAACAGCACATACCCCACTTCCTGGAATAGACCCAGTGAGGTTCAGAGGACCCCCTGAATCACAAGGACAGCACAGACCCCAGAGGACGGACCCAGTGAGGGTGAGAGACGCCCCTGAATCACAAGGACAGCACAGACCCCCGGGGAATGGGCCCAGTGAGGTTCAGCCCCACCCATTGGTGCAGTGCTAATCTATGAAGAAATCACTCAGACAGGTTCTACCTCTATGTTTCAGGAACATTTCTGACTTTTTAGGATCCACAAAGAAAACTATGATTAATTCTGGGACACATGACTGGCGCAGATTCCAAGGAGTACATACATGTGCACTAACTCAGTCACAGCATTTGAACCCATGTTAGTGGGTTTCTGCTATTACACATATTTGTATTAAAACAGGAACGATAAACAGATGTGTTCTATAAAGACTGTTTTTGGTTCAATTAGAGACTGTTTCTTGTTAGTTAAGATAATCACTGTATATAAACATTAAAGAAGATCCCATGCTTCTCAAAGACATTTTAAGAAGACCAGCTACTGTACTAGTTGAATTGGGCATCTGAAATTTCTAGAAGGCACAGTACATACTGTTAAAACTAAGGTGAAACCCCCCAAATGAACAATCAACATGGGTTTAGAAAGGAGTTTTTCTGCAATGCCATAATCAGTTGTGCCATCACCTCTGAACACTGCCGTGAATGAATAAATGAATGAAAGAGATGGACACACGCAGCCGCCTCACCTGAGGGAGGTCCACGGTCTCGTCCCAGTCTGTAGGTAGGGGTCTGCTGGCCAGCGCCAGTGATGTCTGAATGCATTGCGCCAAAAGAGGGCGAGATGCAGCAACATCCTCCGCAGACACTATCCCCAAGATGAGCATGGGAAAGCCAGCCGCCCGGCGAGTGATGGAGCTCGGACGGTGCTCCTGCAGCAGGTCCAGCGCCTAGAAGACAGCAGTGAAGAACTTAAGCCTTGAGAGCGGGTCTTGAGGGTGCAGAATTGACAGGGTCAGATGGAAAAGATGGAAAAGACATGGGCGTGCAAGGCAAGATTTACTCTATAAAATGTAATACATGGTTGTCGTAAAAAGTAGTGTAGGGGTCTGTAAAGGTGGAATGTAACCCACGGCAATCTATGTTGACTGCTAGAATGTATATGGAGTTAGTGGCTGCCCTAGGCACTGTGTGAGCTAAGAAGTATATTCTCAATTAAACTACTTACTTCGTTTTATTAGACTGGCGATAATTGTGAGTGCCACAGTCAACGCTGCACATCAAGACTATGGCGCTACAAAGCAAACAGCGGCTATCAAAGTTCGAAGACACACAAGTCTCTGCAAAGTTCTTGGGGTTATGAGATGTGGGAGACAACTGAGAGACCTGTCAGACAGAAATGTAACGGTAGCTTCATCTGATGGTATGGACTAAATCCTGTCACTAGAACACACTTTACAAGGCCAGGAGACACTAAAACTGAAAGAATGTAGGGACTCCATGCACCTGCTGGATGAGAGGCGAGGGCCAAATGAATGTCAAGTTGTTTCAGATTATTGTAGGGAGCGATGCAATCACCAGTCAAGCTCATGAGGGAATTATCTGTGTGTCATTGCCCTAGGATTGCCAATCTGTAACACGTCTACTTATTTCCCCATTACAGCTAAAGGCACACAGTGCAATTGCTGGCATGTAACTGCTTGAGGGATATGCATCCCATGGCACAAGTGTTAGCCTGGCATATGAGCCAACTTGTGGGCGTCACAGCAAGGTGCCCAACATGCACTTTGGCAGGAGACTGGATGAAGAGTACCACAGCGACACTGCCTGCAGACGCTGCACATGAACTGACAAGCAACC
Source organism: Lissotriton vulgaris (assembly GCF_964263255.1). Lineage (NCBI taxonomy): Eukaryota > Metazoa > Chordata > Amphibia > Caudata > Salamandridae > Lissotriton > Lissotriton vulgaris. Next base: position 65,899,154 of record NC_141699.1, on the reverse strand, counting down.
AAATGCTAGGATGTGTAAACTACACAGTTGAGGGTAGAAAGCAATGACAATACCCCAAAGCAGGCACGCCACAGAGACTACTGGGCAATCACTAATGCTAGAGCCAGGAGGGATAGTTCACACAGCACAGCGTGATGCCAAAAACTCAAGATCACTCCTTTACAGGCTTCTACTGACACCAAGAAAAAGGTATGCATCTACACGCCTAAATTGATAGAAGCCATATTAACTGTTAATATTTATCTTTAATTGTTTATTTTTATTCTGGCATGTTTACTTTTAAATTTGTCCTTTCAGCTTACTTTGGTCTCAATTGTTCTGGGCTAGCCAGGACATTAATATAATTGAGACATGTGGCTCTCAGATGCATGTATATGGCACTTATATAGCGCAAATCTAAACAAAAGGCAGCAAAGCGATGCACATGGTCAAAGGCAAGCTTAAAGTTGGTGAGTAATAGTAGGGGGAGGCGAACGGTCGATGGTTATTGCATTGTGATGTAGTGTTAAAGAGTGTAACATCAACTCTTTCCTAAATTGGAGCAATGTTGGGCAGTCTTGATGTATATGCGTATGGTGTTCCAGATCCTGGGTGCACAGATGGAAAAGACCTGTTGTCTTGTTTTTTTGATTTTTACACTTCAGTCTGCAGGCTGATGATGTTCTGGTTTGGGGTGAATTGAGAACCATCAGAGATGGTGAGCTTATCAGGAAGATAAGTGGGGATGCTGGTTGTGATGGCTTTGTAAATGACGGCGCTAGTTTTAAAGATAGTGCGTCCAGCAAGAATAGTCAACAGAGTTTCATCAAGGTAGGGGGTAATGCTAGCAAGAATAGCCAATGGAGCTTCATCAGGGTGTGGGTAATGCTAGCAAGAATAGCCAATGGAGCTTCATCAGGGTAGGGGTAATGCTGGCAAGAATAGCCAATGCAGTTCCATCAGGGTGGGCGTAATGTTGGCAAGAGCAGGCAATGGAGTTCCATCAGGGTGGGGGTGATGTGATCATATTTCCTCAGGCCCTGGATGGAAAGTGCAGCGACTTGTAGGATGCCTCTAAGGGGTGCCCGAGTGGAGTCTGGGAGGCCGTATAGTAGAGAACTACTACCAAGTGTATAAGGGCTTAAACAGCAGTTCTGAAGTCACGCCCTGGAAGAAAAGGTTTGACTTTCTTTAACCCATTCGATGCTTGTGACGGAACCATTCCGTCATCAGTCACGGTTGAGCTGTGCTGATGACGGAATGGTTCCGTCACGACCACACCCAGTTATGGAATGTCCAGCACCAGGGAGAAATCAGGGCAGCACGCAGGGTGTTAAAAGAGAGAGCTGGCATCAAGCTGGCATCGTTTTTTGGCAATGTGTTTCTTAAAGGTGAGACTGGTGTCAAGGGTGAATCCAAACAATTTGGTATTCGGTCAGAGTTGGAGTTTGAAACCATCAAGGTTCATGCCTTTGCGCCAGGTTTTTACTGTATCTTGGTTTGTTTCTCTCAGAGAATAATTATATGGTTGATCTTGTGTAAAAACCATAGGTTCAAAGGGCAGTCTACTTCCTTTCTGCCATCAACTGGAAATCACAGCCCTTTGGGAGCTTATCTCCAGTCAGTGGATGCTCTTTTCAGTTCAGCCCCTTGTAGCTTGAACTACAGCTGTATGTGGTCAGGGACCCATTTGAAGTTGGTCATATTTTTGTACCACTAAAGCTTCCGGTTCTGCCTTTTTGAGACCCTCTGCAGCCAGTTACACACTTTGGAACTGTGTGAAAGCTCCCTCAGTATTTTCAATAGCACAGGCCCTTTACGGCCGCAAAGGTCCACACCACAGTCCTGGCTCAAGCAGCCCCTGTCCACCAACGTCCCCAGTATATGGCCAATTCGGCCAGGGAGACTGTCTGGAAGTGTAGAGTTAAGTCCCTCATCCTTTTCCTCCATCATAAAATGTGAGGGTGGCTTCACAGTTCCAGGTAGTCTTGCGGAAGTACAAAAGGGCATGTGGTGGCATATTCATTGGCAGATGGCAAATTAGCATCTGTTGTACAAGATCTAAGTGGAGGATGACATTGAATATCTAACCTGCTGCCATCCTCACTCTCAACAGCAGCACAAGGCCAAGGATTTAACAAACACTACTATAGGAAAAACATATAATATAACAAAATGTGCATGCACCCACCTTTCTTATAACTTTTATTTTCTTCAAAGGCCTAAACCAATTGAATTTGAATGTGTCTCTCAACAATCACATTATCCTCTGCCTCAAGCACCCTGCCCTCCAGCACTTTGATAGAGATGTGGGTCGGGCAATGTGCCTGTTTTACTATTTAGTCCCTCATTTAAAACCAGGCGAAAGCATCCTCCCCACCAAGGTTTAAGGCATGCCACTTCTTGCCCTAGTGGGCGGTCGATGTATCCCTGGTCAGAAGGGCAAACAGGCCCTAGTAGAAGGCGGCAGGATGATGCGTCTACAGAGGGTTGGTAGCTTCAATCAGGCCCACCCAAATGCTCCAAGGGCAGCCCTGGGAACCGCCGCTTTGATGCTATCAGCTAATATTATCCTTCCTCATGTTTTAAACCAAGGCCTTGCTCATCAACACTGCCTGAACAACTGGTTAGAGACCAAGGGATGTATGTGCCAAGTAGTAAAATAAGGTTATGCTTTTTGTCATGGCCTCCTCTATCACTAGTGAGCATGTTTCTCATGCATGGACTCTGTGCTTCACCCAAGTGGCTATCAGAATGGGTTATTTCGTATTTGCACTGATTAAGTTAAATCTCGCTTGAGTACCTCGATCAGCATGCGCCGTGGAATCAAACGTAACCCGCGATCTGGGTGGCTGAGCAAAGTGCAGCAGAACTGTGTGAACCCAAGGCTGCAACCTTCCACTGCTCCCTGAGAGAGAGAAATCAAATTATACAAGAGAGAGTCACAACACATGCAGGAAGCCAAGCATTTCACTGCCCCCCCCTTCCCCCCCCATAACAGAAAAGGTATACAAGTATACACAGGCAATAACCCTCATATATGGCAGGTGGCTAACATGTCTCCCTTACAACACAAGATGAATGTCCATAGGGGCTGTAAAGAAGTACTACTCCCCACAAAATATCAACACAGTGCATCTCTGTAACCTTCGCCACCTCCCTACAGGCCTAAATCGACGTGCACAGGGACTGTAACTATCGACTGTCCGCCTACAAGACAAAGCTAAATTCTACAGGACTATAACCTTCCACTGCTGCAAGAACAAAGGGTATGGAGGTTGTGGCCTTTCACCTTTCTCTACAGGGACAAAGTGAACAGGGCTGACATCTTCCACTGGTCACTTTGAGGCGTGTACAATATTCTGTCCCCCTAAATGACCAGAGTAAATAACCGGCTTAGCGGATGTACACTCCCACCAAGCTCGAGTGCATGAAACTTTATGTCCACCATTCCCTAGAGAAGATCAAAGGAAACGAGGGCAGCAAACTACCATTCATTCCTGTACAACAAGACAAGAACAAGCAATACAGAGGGCCTGAGCCCTTCCCCCACCTTCCATGGTAGAAGCATCAGTGCAGTGCAGCCACTCCCGTAGTAATGTCAGCCCTTTGATAGGCAGGTCTCAGACTTTGCAATAATGCGAGCTCTTCTTACCCAATGTCGACACTGCAGGAGGACATTCCGAAAGAGGCCAGCCACAGTCTCCAAGCCGTCCCCGGGAAGCAGCGGCTCAGCACCAGCAGGGGGCGCTAACGTCAGGGTCTTCTGCACAAGGGATCCCAGCAGCAGCCCTATCTCCTGGAAGACCCCATACAAAACAACATTAGCATGCTAGAAAAAGAGATTCCGGAACCACAATGTATGCTTCTCTGTACAACATGACGCTGCAGTCACAGTATTCAACACTTTTCACCTGTGCTCATGTTCAGCAGTGCAGAGCCTGGCTAAGGGAGAGACACTCCCAATATATCCCATGAAACTTTCTTCCAGATAACCCTGTATAAGACGAAGAAGCCTAAGGATTACAACCTGCTGCTTCCATGGTGGCCTACGCTCTACTTCCAGGGCACAGACTGACCCGCAACCTGTCCTTATCACAAGAGCGGGACAAAGACAGTTCCAAAGAGGTGCCCAGTTGACATGTTTAGCTAGAGAAGTGTATGTGGGTTACATTGGTGTAGGAGGGGTGCCATGGCCCAAAAGCAAAGAAGGAAACATGAGCCACTGGGTAGCAAATGGCAGCCATCAATGGGGGTACACCCCCCCCCCCCTCCACCCCCTATGTCCCCCAACCCACAGGCCCTGGTGCCACAGCACCTGCTGCATTAATGTCACCTATGCCTCTGACGTGCAGGCAGCGTCGGATGCTGTATATGCTTTGGACCCTGCACGGTAGGGCACACATGAATGTTACAAATAGGACAGAACATTCTCAACCTCCACATTTCTACCTGAAATGATAAAGAACTAAAAGAAAACAAATCACGAGTAAACAATACAACAAATTTGAAACCGAGATAATATTCTGTAGCAATAGGTAATGTTGCCTTTAAGGTGACAGTCACTCCTCCATAGAGTCGCTTCTATTTACAATCTATGAATGAACTACACCTTCTGCTGAGGAAGGAAACAATCCGCACAATAAAGGCGGTAAGCCTTCAGGGGCCTCTGCAGGTCACTGCCACTGTCGCTTTCCAATGCCTGATAGTATCGGTGATTTTGAGCAAATAGCAGGGATGAGGGCAGGAGAGAGATGAGAACAAGAGTGAGCCTACAGACCAGGAGTACCAAAGGTACAGGAGCGACCCTGCAGACCAGGAGTAACAGGTACAGGAGCGAGCCTACAGACCAGGAGTAACAAAGGTACAGGAGCGAGCCTGCAGACCAGGAGTAACAAAGGTACAGGAGCGAGCCTGCAGACCAGGAGTAACAGGTACAGGAGCGAGCCTGCAGACCAGGAGTAACAGGTACAGGAGCGAGCCTGCAGACCAGGAGTAACAGGTACAGGAGCGAGCCTACAGACCAGGAGTACCAAAGGTACAGGAGCGACCCTGCAGACCAGGAGTAACAGGTACAGGAGCGAGCCTACAGACCAGGAGTAACAAAGGTACAGGAGCGAGCCTGCAGACCAGGAGTAACAAAGGTACAGGAGCGAGCCTGCAGACCAGGAGTAACAGGTACAGGAGCGAGCCTGCAGACCAGGAGTAACAGGTACAGGAGCGAGCCTGCAGACCAGGAGTAACAGGTACAGGAGCGAGCCTACAGACCAGGAGTAACAAAGGTACAGGAGCGAGCCTGCAGACCAGGAGTAACAAAGGTACAGGAGCGAGCCTGCAGACCAGGAGTAACAGGTACAGGAGCGAGCCTGCAGACCAGGAGTAACAGGTACAGGAGCGAGCCTGCAGACCAGGAGTAACAGGTACAGGAGCGAGCCTACAGACCAGGAGTAACAAAGGTACAGGAGCGAGCCTGCAGACCAGGAGTAACAAAGGTACAGGAGCGAGACTGCAGACCAGGAGTAACAAAGGTATAGTAGCGAGCCTGCAGACCAGGAGTAACAAAGGTACAGGAGCGAGCCTGCAGACCAGTAGTAACAAAGGTACAGGAGCGAGCCTGCAGACCAGGAGTAACATAGGTACAGGAGCGAGCCTGCAGACCAGGAGTAACAGGTACAGGAGCGAGCCTACAGACCAGGAGTAACAAAGGTACAGGAGCGAGCCTGCAGACCAGGAGTAACAAAGGTACAGGAGCGAGACTGCAGACCAGGAGTAACAAAGGTATAGTAGCGAGCCTGCAGACCAGGAGTAACAAAGGTACAGGAGCGAGCCTGCAGACCAGTAGTAACAAAGGTACAGGAGCGAGCCTGCAGACCAGGAGTAACAAAGGTATAGTAGCGAGCCTGCAGACCAGGAGTAACAAAGGTACAGGAGCGAGCCTACAGACCAGGAGTAACAAAGGTACAGGAGCGAGCCTACAGACCAGGAGTAACAAAGGTACAGGAGCGAGCCTACAGACCAGGAGTACCAAAGGTACAGGAGCGAGCCTACAGACCAGGAGTACCAAAGGTACAGGAGCGACCTACAGACCAGGAGTAACAAAGGTACAGGAGCAAGCCTGCAGACCAGGAGTAACAAAGGTACAGGAGCGAGCCTGCAGACCAGGAGTAACAAAGGTACAGGAGCGAGCCGGCAGACCAGGAGTAACAAAGGTACAGGAGCGAGCCTGCAGACCAGGAGTAACAAAGGTACAGGAGCGAGCCGGCAGACCAGGAGTAACATAGGTACAGGAGCGAGCCTGCAGACCAGGAGTAACAAAGGTACAGATACGAGCCGGCAGACCAGGAGTAACATAGGTACAGGAGCGAGCCTGCAGACCAGGAGTAACAAAGGTGCAGATGCGAGCCGGCAGACCAGGAGTAACATAGGTACAGGAGCGAGCCTGCAGACCAGGAGTAACAAAGGTACAGGAGCGAGCCTGCAGACCAGGAGTAACAAAGGTACAGGAGCGAGCCTGCAGACCAGGAGTAACAAAGGTACAGGAGCAAGCCTGCAGAACAGGAGTAACAAAGGTACAGGAGCAAGTCTGCAGACCAGGAGTAACAAAGGTACAGGAGCGAGCCTACAGACCAGGAGTAACAAAGGTACAGGAGCGAGTCTGCAGACCAGGAGTAACATAGGTACAGGAGCGAGCCTACAGACCAGGAGTAACAAAGGTACAGGAGCGAGTCTGCAGACCAGGAGTAACATAGGTACAGGAGCGAGTCTGCAGACCAGGAGTAACAAAGGTACAGGAGCGAGCCGGCAAACCAGGAGTAACAAAGGTACAGGAGCGAGCCTGCAGACCAGGAGTAACAAAGGTACAGGAGCGAGCCTGCAGACCAGGAGTAACAAAGGTACAGGAGCGAGCCGGCAAACCAGGAGTAACAAAGGTACAGGAGCGAGCCTGCAGACCAGGAGTAACAAAGGTACAGGAGCGAGCCTGCAGACCAGGAGTAATAAAGGTACAGGAGCGAGTCTGCAGACCAGGAGTAACATAGGTACAGGAGCGAGCCTACAGACCAGGAGTAACAAAGGTACAGGAGCGAGCCGGCAGACCAGGAGTAATATAGGTACAGGAGCGAGCCTGCAGACTAGGAGTAATAAAGGTACAGGAGCGAGTCTGCAGACCAGGAGTAACATAGGTACAGGAGCGAGCCTACAGACCAGGAGTAACAAAGGTACAGGAGCGAGCCGGCAGACCAGGAGTAATATAGGTACAGGAGCGAGCCTGCAGACTAGGAGTAATAAAGGTACAGGAGCGAGCCTGCAGACCAGGAGTAACATAGGTACAGGAGCGAGCCTGCAGACCAGGAGTAACAAAGGTACAGGAGCGAGCCTACAGACCAGGAGTAACAAAGGTAAAGGAGCGAGCCTGCAGACCAGGAGTAACAAAGGTACAGGAGCAAGCCTGCAGACCAGGAGTAACAAAGGTACAGGAGCAAGCCTGCAGACCTGGAGTAATAAAGGTACAGGAGCGACCCTGCAGACCTGGAGTAATAAAGGTACAGGAGCGACCCTGCAGACCAGGAGTAACAAAGGTACAGGAGCGAGCCTGCAGACCAGGAGCAACAAAGGTACAGGAGTAAGCCTGCAGACCAGGAGTAACAAAGGTACAGGAGCGTGTCTGCAGACGAGGAGTAACATTGGTACAGGAGCGAGCCTGCACACCAGGAGTAATAAAGGTACAGGAGCGAGCCTGCAGACAAAGGTACAGAAGCGAGCCTGCAGACCAGGAGTAACTTAGGTACAGGAGCGAGCCTACAGACCAGGAGTAACAAAGGTACAGGAGCGAGTCTGCAGACCAGGAGTAACATAGGTACAGGAGCGAGCCTACAGACCAGGAGTAACAAAGGTACAGGAGCGAGTCTGCAGACCAGGAGTAACAAAGGTATTGGAGCTAGCCTGCAGACCAGGAGTAACAAAGGTACAGGAGCGAGCCTGCAGACCAGGAGTAACAAAGGTATTGGAGCGAGCCTGCAGACCAGGAGTAACAACGGTACAGGAGCGAACCTGCAGACCAGGAGTAACAAAGGTATAGTAGCGAGCCTGCAGACCAGGAGTAACAAAGGTACATGAGCGAGCCTACAGACCAGGAGTACCAAAGGTACAGGAGCGAGCCTGCAGACCAGGAGTAACACAGGTACAGGAGCGAGCCTGCAGACCAGGAGTAACACACGTATAGTAGCGAGCCTGCAGACCAGGAGTAACAAAGGTACATGAGCGAGCCTACAGACCAGGAGTACCAAAGGTACAGGAGCGAGCCTACAGATCAGGAGTAACACAGGTACAGGAGCGAGCCTGCAGACCAGGAGTAACAAAGGTACAAGAGCGAGCCTGCAGACCAGGAGTAACAAAGGTACACGAGCGAGCCTGCAGACCAGTAGTAACAAAGGTACAGGAGCGACCCTGCAGACCAGGAGTAACAAAGGTATAGTAGCGAGCCTGCAGACCAGGAGTAACAAAGGTACAGGAGCAAGCCTACAGACTAGGAGTAACAAAGGTACAGGAGCGAGCCTGCAGACCAGGAGTAACACAGGCACAGGACAGGAGGAACACAGGCACAGGAGAGAGCCTGCAGACCAGGATTAACAAATGTACAGGAGCGAGCCTGCAGACCAGGAGTAACACAGGCACAGGAGCGAGCCTACAGAACAGGAGTAAAACAGGCACAGGAGAGAGCCTGCAGACCAGGAGTAACACAGGCACAGGAGCGAGCCTACAGACCAGGATTAACAAAGGTACAGGAGCGAGCCTGCAGACCAGGAGTAACAAAGGTACATGAGCGAGCCTGCAGACCAGGAGTAACAAAGGTACAGGAGGGAGCCTACGGACCAGGAGTAACAAAGGTACAGGAGCGAGCCTGCAGACCAGGAGTAACACAGTTACAGGAGCAAGCCTGCAGACCAGTAGTAACACAGGTACAGGAGCGAGCCTGCAGACCAGGAGTAACACAGTTACAGGAGTGAGCCTACAGACCTAGAGTAACACAGGTACAGGAGCGAGCCTGCAGAACAGGAGCAACAAAGGTACAGGAGCGAGTCTGCAGACCAGGAGTAACACAGGTACAGGAGGGAGCCTGCAGACCAGGAGTAACACAGGTACAGGAGTGAGCCTACAGACCTAGAGTAACACAGGTACAGGAGCGAGCCTGCAGACCAGGAGTAACAAAGGTACAGGAGCGAGCCTGCAGACCAGGAGTCACAAAGGTACAGGAGCGAGCCTGCAGACCAGGAGTAACACAGGTACAGGAGAGAGCCTGCAGACCAGGAGTAGCAAAGGTACAGGAGTGAGCCTGCAGACCAGGAGTAACACAGGTACAGGAGCGAGCCTGAAGACCAGGAGTAACAAAGGTACAAGGGCGAGCCTGCAGACCAGGAGTAACAAAGGTACAGCAGCGAGCCTGCAGACCAGGAGTAACAAAAGTACAGGAGCGAGCCTGCAGACCAGGAGTAACAAAGGTACAGGAGCGAGCCTGCAGACTAGGAGTAACAAAGGTACAGGAGCGAGCCTGCAGACCAGGAGTAACACAGGCAAAGGAGCGAGCCTAGAGAACAGGAGTAACGCAGGAGAGAGCCTGCAGACCAGGAGTAACACAGGCACAGAAGCGAGCCTGCAGAGCAGGAGTAACACAGGTACAGGAGCGAGCCTGCAGACCAGGAGTAACACAAGTACAGGAGCAAGCCTGCAGACCAGGAGTAACACAGGTACAGGAGCAAGCCTGCAGACCAGGAGTAACAAAAGTACAGGAGCGAGCCTGCAGACCAGGAGTAACAAAGGTGCAGGAGCAAGCCTGCAGACCAGGAGTAACAAAGGTGCTATCAAATTGACTATTAGGCAAAAAACGTTCTCTGCTTAGTTTGTGTCCTGCCCTTCTGAGTGTATGAACCGATGCATCTTAACAATCCTGTGAGCCAAATTGGGGGTCTCCCTTTAAACTGTACTTTTGGCACCATTATAGCTGGACCCCAATGTCAATAGTCGACCAAACGTAGCTCCTTTTCTGAGAGTAACTCCCCTCTTCTCCCCGACTGTGCGAAACCAGTTGTGAGTAGTGTTGTCAATATCACAAGCATTTCTGCCTGTAACTCTGCTAGTTCACAAGGCCCAATGAATCTACTAAAGGCACAGGTTTTCATCAAGAATGAAAGAGCCAGGCCTGGAATCCCTGGCTGGTTGGCACCCTCCCTATGTCTGTTAAAGCCTGTGCAATCACTGAGTTTCTCCAGCAGAGCACAGCAATGACAGACTGTGTGTGTGTGTGTGTTCTTTTCCAAGGGACTCCAAAGGTGAGGGCAGCACAAGGCAATGATCTCCTATGTACTTGGCTGCCAGTATCCATCGTTGACAGTGCAACCGTATGTTCACATACCTTTCCTCCTCTCTGGAACCAGTTGCACCTCATAGCCAGAGGCAAGTAGTCTGCCAAATTCCTTTGCTGTAGCACAGCATTGATTGCCACAGTGAAGCTAAACTCGCCCCATTTCTGTCTGTGAAATGGCTCCTCAGACACAGACGTTTGTCATCCACAAGGCTCAACCTAAACAAGTTTTAAGACAATAGGAAGACAGCCTATGACATTGGGACCCCAGAACAGGAGGAATGCTCCTCTAGGTCTGAAGGAGCACCTCAATATTTAAAAAGTGCCCCACAGACTGATCGGCAAGACCGGTCCATCAAAGGAGGATAAACACCAACCTTCCTCAAACATTATTTTTCTCAACACAGAGGATGTCCTGTGCACGTGGAGAAGTGTGGCTCAACGGTTAGAGTGGCAGACCCTGATGCAGAGGTCTGGCCCGGGACCAGGGTTCAATTCCTGCCTCGGCGGGTCTTGAGCTCTAAATTCCTCGGACCGGATTTCTCGCCTCGGTGCCTATTCTAATCATGGGTCCCACGCTGCAACTCTTGGCAATAGCTTGCTTAATCTCCACAATGGCCTCTACAACACTGGGATGCCTGGCTTCACCTTGGGGGTGCCCAGGAGTGGACATTTCACAGGGAAAAGCCAGGAAGGGTTCCTTAGCGGTATGAGTACAAGCGCCGGGAGACCCGGTCCTGGTAGCTGTGCGCTATACAAGTACAAAACATTTACATTTACATTACCAAGAGCAAAGAACAGCAAGGGCTGGAACGCAAAGTTGGTTGGCGCTCGCGGCTCTCCCCAAGTCTGAGAAAGCTGTGGAGTCACTGTGTTTCTCCTACAGAGCACAGCAATGACAGATGCACAAGGTGGACTTTAAACCTGGCTTGCCTGCATCTGTGCCCTTGTAGGCAAGACCGAGCTGATCTCTCAAAGCCGCTCAATCGTTCTGCTCAAATAAAATCTTGAGTCCGCTTCACATCACGGTTATACAAAGTTTCCAAATCAGACAAGAAAAAATAATATCTCCCATTTAGTGAACTTTGGACAGTACTGTTGAGACAAAGCATGGAGGTATCCCAAGTAACGCCGTAGCCCAGTGGCAGAGCATGCTGGGTTCTTGTCCTTCAAAAGCTGGTGCAAAAAGGCTGCTTTCCATGACAGACAGTCCCACGTTGAAGCACAATTTCAGGGCATACCTTCTGGTGGAACAATTTAAATTAAGCAGCAGGTAAAAACATTTTTATGACCTCTATGGCGGTGGCACAGACTTCTCCACTTTACTTTTGTAAGTCTCAATGCCACCAAATAGGTTTTGCAGGATTGCACATGAATCAACAATTCTGTCAGGTGTTTAGTAAAACATCCAATTAGTTGAGGGTAGCAGATTTGTGAATCTTCGAATCTAAAACGCCCAAAAATAATCAGAGTCCTTATTAGGGCAAACATATTTACATAAGGCAAAAAACCTTGTGGGGTTTCTATATATACTCTTCATTTTCAGCACAAATATGTGGTATATTGAGGTGTAAAAGCACAGTGATACAAATTGCAAAAGGTGATGGGTGCAATAGAGGTAAAAGGTGAGTAAATTATCCAGTTGTTCAACAGAATCCGAATGCTGTTCTCTGAGATGGATGGGAGAACTGCCTGAACGACAATGTGGGCCACCTGTAGCTGAGGCACAGGGTCAAGGCTGATTTGCATATGACCATGTCTGAACTGGGGTGGCTTGGTGAGCAAAATAACGATGGATTAACTCAGATCTGTGACTGGGGGTGAATGTTTTGCCATTGTGCAACATTCCGTCCATCATCTTGTGTGTTTTGCTGTTCACCTTATGTGGGAAGGGTATGCCCAGACATGGGTCCCGTGCTCACTAAGCCACTGGAGTCAAGCTATCCTGGCTGAAGACGGCTGAAAGCCAGAAACCGGTCCTAGGATGCTTGATTCCGGTCCAGGGAAGACATGGCTTGGCAGTTCGGGCTAGACTGTTCCCATGAGGCACAGGGTCAAGGCTGATTTGCATATGGCCATGTCTGAACTGGGGTGGCTTGGTGAGCAAAATAACGATGGACTAAACCCAGATCTGTGATGGGGGGATGTTTTGCCATTGTGCAACATTCCATCCATCATCTTGTGTGTTTTACCTGTAGCTCCAGCATATTTATGTTCAATGCTGTTCCAAGGTAGCCAAAATAACTTGTGCTGTCTTGTCACACAGATGGGCAACTCCACCCACCGAGAAGGTGTCCGTGACCATGGTAGGTTGTGTCTGCAGTGGTTTTAATGGATGAGCCACCTCTAGGTTGGAGGGGATCACGTGCAAGTGCAGATTCTTGTAAACTGGTAGGAGAATCTACAACTCAGTGGAGAAGCCCGGTTGATGCTGCAGCAAATTCTGTTGCGAGCACCACTGGAGAGTGTTCATCTGCCATTTGGTGTGCAGCAACAATGGGCTGCATTAGGCCACAATGCTTGGATGACAAAAGATCTGCAGAACCTGGAGTTGGTTTTTTAGTCAGATATCCCAGAAGCATCTCCATAATATCCAAGTTAATTTGAGGAGAAAGTAAAGCCTTCATGCGGGTCATGTCCAGCACCGCTTCTATGAAATTCAACCTTTTAGTTGGAGTGAGCTGAGACCTTTGGACATTGTTAGTGAAGCCCAAGTCAAGGAGAAGAGTCACCAGAGATGTTGCCTGACCAGGACCAGTGATTCCAGTTTCTCTAGCCAATCGTAAAATTATGGAAATAGATGGTCTCCTGAGCATCACAGTGAAGTAACCACAGTTTTCACGAAAACATGAGGAGCCGTCATCAGCCAGAATGGCAAGGCCATGAACTGATCTTTCTTAGATTTCACGGTGTATCCGAGGTAATATTCGTGAGTGGGGATAGTTGTAAAACGGAAGCAGGATTCCTGGCGATTCAGGGATGGCAACTAAATCTCAATGCTAAGGGTCAGCAAGACATGTCTCAGGCACAGCATTTTACACTTGTCTGAATGCCAAAGCAATCTGTTGTGATGTTCTTCCAATTGGTGGGAAAGTGGGAAACTCCCCATCAGTGGACGATGTTGGTGGTGGTTGGGGGGTGGGGAGGCTTCATGTGGGAGTCGAGAGGTTTTGAGGCAGCAGAGCCAAGAGAGGGTGGTGGAGACTGGATCTGTGGCTGCTGGCGTCCCCTACATCCGCCTGTTCCCCTAAAGGAGTGGTACATTTGTTGGGGCGTCTGGGCCTGAAGAGGAGGCTGTCTCTGCCTGGACTGTCATTCCTTAGGATAGCCTAACATTTTCTGTACTTCTGGTGGAACTGCCTCATTGAGGAGGGTAGGCTCTCTGAGCGAGTTGTAGCCCTGCTGTCCTTGAAGCAGTCCAGCCTTCTCACCAAATAACTGCTCACCATCAAAGGACACTTCCATGAAGATTGCCTGGCTATAACCTGAGAAGCAAGTGAAACGGATCCAGACATGGGTACTTTGGTGACAGTCATGTGTCCATGGAATGCAGACCACACTACAGGATTGACTTTTAAGTATCCAAACCACAACTGACTAAGTCAGAGAACAGACTTTTCCTGTGTTCAGGGACGCCGAGAACTGACACTTTTCCCAATTCCCACACTTTCACAATAGCCCAGAAGGCACATGGTCTTCGCCACGCATGAAAGAGATTGCCCGAAGAAGCAGCTTTCCTTCCCATGTCATTCAGTCTCTTTGACTCCCTATCTGGAGGGGATATGAGAAAGTAATGTTGGTTCAGCTTTAAGGAAAAAGTTTGGATCACCAGGTTCTCTGTTAATGATAAGAACTTCGGGTCCCCTGCATCAGGTCTATGCCATCATGCGATCTGCCAATGTACTGTTAAGCAAAACAGGATTTTGCCTAGGTGGAAAGAATGTGTTCCAGCAATGATTTTTTGAAGAGCAGCAAAGTCTCAAAAGATGTTTAGGGGAATGTAGGATTTCAGTCGGAGTATCGATTTTGCCTCCTACAATGGCAAAGTCAACTCTAAAGCATATCTTGCTTTTTCTACCATGGTAGCGAATGAAGACACTTCTGAGTCACTTCACATGAGGTATCCTACCCACTATAATTTTAGTCATATTAATGGACACCATCAGAATTATAAGGAGGGAGGATGTTTTCAACATCTGTCAGTATGACCATAATCCTTACCAGGAAGGGCATTGGGAGTCAGATTCTAGGGGTGAGGAAGAGAATGCCACAAGGTTATTTCAGCTGACTTTGAAGACTTCAAGGGTAGGACCAATAGAAGCTCTGAAGGCAACGTGAGAAGCAGCTCAGTGGGTGGAGGTGTGGACAGTGCCAGGTGAGAGAGTGGTGGCACAATGGGTTGAGGTTTCTTTTTGGATGCCAGAGCCTGAGGTGGCACAAAGTCGAAGGCTTTGGGGTTTTGGCAAAAGGAGTCACACAAAAAAAAAAGTCCCAGGATAACATTTGCCCTTGAGGGGTGGCCCATACGATAGTGTAGCTGTCGTAAAGAAATCCAACATTGCCAGAGGGAAGGCATCGACCTGCGCGGGGTCAGCAGATAGAGCAGGGATTTCTGGTCATAACATTTGCTGTGTCGGAACTGTCACTAATGACGAGAAAGAGCCTAAAGTTAGCGAACAACATTGGCACTCCTAACAGGCAGGTAATGGGAGCGTTTCCTCCAGAAATAAAAATATTTCTCCTTCCTACATTGCTTGTTATGTTTCTTGTAGGTAGATCTCTTGGGTGCTAGTTTCCTGTCAGGAGACTGACCTGAAGAAAAATTTTACTTTGTGTGTCTCTACAGGCCTTGGTCAGGATAACTCAGTCTCCCACTCGCTGATGGCTCTCAGATGTGTCAGAGAACAGGAGTCACAAGTTGCAGAGTCGTGGTAAGAATCCAGGCATCAGTTGCAGATGTCATATAGGTCTGGCAAAAATACAGTCTTGCGATCCTCAGCAGGGTTTGAACTCCAAGATTTTCGGAGGAGACATTTGATATAGTCGCAGTCGAAAGCGGACCCAGGTCGCTAAGGTGCAGAAAAACAGGAAATGATGCCAACACGCAAACAGGTACGTAAAGTCCTCCAAGGTCGCCATGTCCGGTGGGAAGTTGTGGCTGAAGCCGCATGGTGTCATCTGGTGGCGCTGGAGAACTATTGCTGCAGGAAAAGTTATCCGGATTAACCCAACACTTAGAAGGACATTCAGATGGTGAGGAACCCGCAGGAAGATGTATCCAGGAGAATGCCAAGTTCATTGGCAAATGAGAGTATGAGTCTATGCATTTCAACAAGTTCTTAGAGACTGAATGAGACAAAGGTGGTCTCGATGAAGGTGGCTGATGAAAGTGTGGAATCCATCCACTGGCAATCTTAGCAAGGAGTCGGTGCTAATTTGGGCACACAGCGGGTAGTGGAGGGAAGTCCTCAATCACAGGTATGTCATGAATCTCCTGCTTTGAAGGTATAAGAAGTTTTCTGCCATGGGGAAGTCATTGGGTTGGGAAGTTATTGGGCTTTACTCGGTACGTAAAGCATCTCTTCCTGAATTGAGCAATTAATGCAGATGAAAGGGTAGACCAGGCCTGAGGAAGTGAGAGAAAAGAGACTTTGGAATTGCTGCATCTTCGAGCTGGAAGGAAGTATGGGGGTCTAATAAGCAGCAAATCAATGGAACCAAATTAGAACTCTTTGTGAAGAGTCAAAGAGAGTCTCCTATTTAAGGGTAAATCATGGGCATCGTGTAACAAATGTGGTGCGTGGAAAGAATTGTGCAAACGACTCTGTCAATGACGTCAATGAAGTTCCTGCATGTCAAAAGAGTTTACTCTGCTGCCTCTTTGCCCAAAATGAACATACATGCATACTCTTCTTCGATGTGAGACTATAACAGTGAGGCGCAGTAAACAAAATGATGCCAGTGCTAGAAACTAAGCCTATCTGGTTCCATCAGGAGCAAATAGCTGTGAGAGCCAAGGAAGCCTCCGGAGCACTGATGGACTGATTCTCCAGCAATATTGCCCATGCCTTTCTGGGCCTACATTCGAGGGCCTTCTTCAAAACTGAAAAATACCACAGGGTAAGCTGGCTGGTCCTCAGTAACAAGATACTCACATGCAGGTCTTTATATTAGTCTGTCAACTAGTTCTTTTTGCCTCGCTGCAGCTGAAGGGAAGTCTTAACATGTGCAGCCATGAATTCAAGTGATGTCCTAGAGGTTTAAGACCACGGCACAGGCCTTGCACTGGAAGCATCAATCCTGCTGGTAATGACAGCATGAGTGTTGCTGGCCACGGCTGGGAAGGGAAGGGTGTGTCCATCTGTTACTTGACTGAGCCGGAATTTAAGGGTCTTGAGGATGGATGTTGCTTGCAGCTGGACACTGACAATGCCCAACGCGATAAGAAGATTGCATATTGACAACACCAAAGCCTTCCTCCATGGAATACAGCTGGTCTTGATCAATGTCATGCTCATGGGGATGCTCTGAGTGATATTCCATGCAGTTGGCTCACTGTTCAAATTTTTCTCCAACAGGAATTCAATCAGCAGTTTCTATTGGTTTGGGCTTCCTTTCTCCCGGGATGCCTGGAAATGGCTTTAGGTCTCCAGGAAAAGTGTGCTGCTGTTTACGGGATCAAATCATGGTCAATTACATTAAGGTGGGATACAGCAAGCATTGAAGTGGTGACCTGCATTCAGGGGGGTACATCAGGAGACTAGTGAGCTGTCTTGAGCACCTCCCAGGCTTCCCACTGTCAGCGGATCGAGCGCTGCACCGGGGGCAAGTTCCCAGGGCCGCCATCGCTTCGAACGCGAGGCCACGCCCACACGTCAGGCCACGCCCACTTTCTGGACCTATAAGAAGCGCTGATTGATAGCGCTTTCATTAGGATTGTTTACCTCTGAGGCGGAAGCCGGAGGCTTGTTCACTCGTTTTTTAAAACTGTAATAATTTATGTTTCGCAACTTTTAAAAGCACTTTCACCTTAAACAGAGCTCCCCTCTGTCTTGAGCACCTCCCCAGGCTTCCCACTGTCAGCGGATCGAGCGCTGCACCGGGGGCAAGTTCCCAGGGCCGCCATCGCTTCGAACGCGAGGCCACGCCCACACGTCAGGCCACTCCCACTTTCTCTCTCCCCAAATGTGCTTTCCACGCGAGCGCAGCGGAGGAGCGCAGCGGGCGCGCCGTTTGCGCGCCTAAGGCAAGCCCGTCTGGGCCCGTCCGGGCCAGGCCGGGCACAGGGCCATCCACTATGCCCGTTTTTCACAGCCCCCGGATCAGACACTCACGTGACTACCTCCTTCAATTCTGCACGGCAGCTCCCTCCCCTGGAGCCTTATCATCTCCTAAGCCCCATGAGGAGTCTGCAGAGATACCCACCCACCAGTCCTCCAATGGTATCAGCCTAGCTCTGCTGAATTGCAGATCAGCCCCTAAACACGCCATAGAGATCAAAATGCTGATCGAAGACTCAAAACTAGATATTCTATTCCTCACGGAAACCTGGTTAACATCTCACTCCGAAGCGGACATTGTTAACATGCTCCCCCAGGACTACCTTATACAATATCAAAACAGAAAGGAGGGAATAGGAGGTGGGCTAGCAATTGTCCACAAAAACTCCTTTGTATGTAGGTTACAAGAAGGAGAAATAGAGGATTGCGAAAGCACCCATTTCTCTCTTCAGATAACCCCTAACAAATCACTTACGGGCACTCTGATATATCGCCGACCCGGCAGCCCAGGAAATTTTGTTAACTCATTGCTTGAGTCCACTACTTCCTCCTGCATCTCGTCCCCTAACTTCATCGTGCTAGGTGATTTAAATTTACATTTCGAGGACAACACAGACAAAACGGCTGTGGACCTCACCTCACAATTAAAAGCACTCGATCTTCATTTAATTAACTCAGAGGCTACGCACATCAAAGGTCATCTTTTGGACCCTCTCTTCACCAATCTTCCCAAAACTGAGGTTCGACCTGCGATCCCTCTCCCCTGGACTGACCATTTTCTCCTCCCATTTATCTGGCAAATTCAAGTAAAAAAGGCCCACACACCAATTCCCAAAGAATACGATAGAATATGGTCTAAAATATCATTTGAGCAATGGACTCAGGAGCTAATTCGCTCCGCTCCCCTGCCACTCCCTGACCCGGTTAATGCAGATAAAAACTTTACTAGCTGGCTCACGTCCACTCTGGACATTATCGCCCCGAAACAAGATCTAAAAAAGAAAAATAACTCCTTTAAGTCGCCTTGGTTCTCACAAGAACTCAGGAACCTACGAAAAATTTGTAAAATCCATGAGAGAAAGTGGAGAAAAAACTGGGACCCCCTCATCAAGGAAGAGTATAGAACTGCAATGAGGATCTATAAAGCAGCACGGAAAGCAGCCCAAGCCTCATTCTTTGACAAAAAAATCAAAGATGCATCTAGCTCATCCCGAGAGACTTACAAAATAGTCAAAGAACTTCGCAAAATACCCACCCCCCCCTCTTTTCAACAACCCTCAGTTGCCAGATGCAACCAAATAGCGGGCTTCTTCCAAAGCAAGATTACCAACATTCTGCAGTCACTCCCGCCCAAATCAGACAGCAATCCCCCTGCTGCCCCCTCCCCCCTACCCCAAGACCCACCCTCGACAGCTTTAACCAACTGTCTAACGATGACTTTCTGAAAGCCCTGTCAGACCTGAAAAGCGGCTCCCCCAACGACCCTGCTCCTATTCGAATCTTAAAACAAGTCGGACCTACCATATCCCACCTGGCCACTAACCTTATTAATACCTCGCTGGGCCAAGGAGTGGTTCCCCCCAGCTGGAAGCATGCCATGGTCAAGGCATTACAGAAAAAAACAGGACATGACCCATCAGACCTATCCAACCTTCGACCGATCTCTCTCCTGCCTGGCTTGAGCAAAATCGCAGAGAAGGCAGTTAACCAGCAATTGTCAGCCTTCCTAGAATCCAATAATCTTCTTCGACCCTCACAAACAGGCTTCCGACCAGGCCAGGGGACCGAAACAGCCCTCCTGAAAGTGGTAGAGGAGGCTAGATGCATCTTGGATTCAGGGGGATCGGTCTTACTGATCCTCCTGGATCTAAGCGCTGCATTTGATACGGTGGACCACAAGATCCTATCTGAACTAGGAGTGAGAAGCACGGCACTATGTTGGCTCTCCTCCTTCTTAGAAAACCGTACCTTCCAGGTTTGTGAAGGGAACGTCCGATCAGATATCCTTTCCCTCCAGTGTGGGGTCCCCCAGGGCTCTTCACTGAGCCCTACACTGTTTAATACATATATGGCCCCCCTGGAGGATGTGGTCTCCCCATTTGGGATAAAAGCCGTCACCTACGCTGACGACACCCAAATGATCGTATCATTTTCACTCGAGGAAGAAAAAATCAAAAACCTCCATGACTGCCTAGAAGGTATACATGCCTGGATGTCTAACTCAAGGCTCAAGCTCAATGGGTCAAAGACCGAGCTTATGCTCTTGGGACACCAACCACCATCCCTCCCCATTGCTATGTGACCTTCATGCCTAGGACCCATCCCCCAGCCTAAAACTGAAATCAAAAGTCTAGGCTTCTGGCTGGAACAGAATCTTTCCATGACAACACAAGCCAAAAAAACAGCCGGCACCTGTGTTGGTCTACTTCGATCTACCAGGAAGAGTCTTCCACTACTTCCCGCAACCTCCCAGAAAATGCTTATGCAAGGTCTAATATTATCAAGATTAGACTATTGCAATGCCCTTTTTTTGGGTGCCCCTGAAGTCACGCTCAATGTCCTGCAGCGAACACAAAATGCCGCTGCAAGGATACTCACTGGCACCCCCCGTAGAGTTTCAGCCAAACCTGCCCTTAAGACACTGCACTGGTTGCCGATACGCGAAAGGGTCAAATTCAAGTCCCTTTGTACCACCCATAGAGCTATGCAAAACCAAGGACCCCCAATGCTGAAATCTATGCTCTACCCATACACCCCGAACAGACCCTTACGGTCAGCGCAAGGCAACCTGGCCAAGGTCCACCGAACTAAAAGAGCTCGTACTGGTGGACGCCGTTTCCCGGTGGTCGCCGCAACCCTCTGGAACTCTCTCCCAATCCAACTCCGGTCTGAACCTAATCATATGAAATTCCGAAAGCTTCTCAAAACTCACCTTTTTCCACAATAACCTTTTCCCTTCCCCCTCAGCCTCTATCCTCAGTTGTTGGTCTGCAATCACAGCGCTGGGACGCTTCCGGGCAGCCATGCGCTATACAAATACCAAATTCATTCATTCATTCATTCATTCTGCCAGATGGTGCAGTGGATGAGTCCCAGGGGGTGGTGTGGTCTTTTATTAGGTGGTAGTTTAGAATCCGTGAGGATGTCTTTAGAATAGGAGCTGTGGGAGAAGGTACTAGACTTTAGAGAAGGAGAGCAAGAATGGCCCTGGGAGGTGGTGTGGTATTCAATTCAATTCAATTCAGTTGATTTATATAGCGCGCTACATACCCAGAGGGTCTCAAGGCGCTTGAAGAAGGGTGGGGAATTACTTGTCGAATATCCAGGTTTTAAGTTGCTTTCTGAATGCTAGGTGGTTCTGAGTAAGGCGAAGGTGGATGGGAAGTGAGTTCCAGGTTTTAGCCGCCAGGTAGGAGAAGGATCTTCCTCCCATGGTGGTTTTGTTGATGCGAGGTACAGCAGCAAGGGCTTGGTTGGAAGAGCGTAGCTAGCGGGAGGGGGTGTGTTGAGGCATTCGGGTCCGAGTTCGTAAAGTGCTTTGTGTGCGTGGGTTAGGAGGCGGAATGTTATCCTCTTATCGACAGGGAGCCAGTGGAGGTTTTTCAGGTGATCAGAGATGTGGTCTTTACGCGGGATGTCTAGTATGAGTCTGGCTGATGCGTTCTGGATGCGTTGGAGTTTTTTCTGAAGTTTTGCGGTGGTACCGGCGTATAGGGTGTTTCCGTAGTCCAGGCGGCTTGTAACCAGTGCGTGGGTGACCGTTTTTCTAGTTTCGGTGGGGATCCAGCGGAATGTTTTTTTGAGCATGCGAAGAGTGTTGAAGCAAGATGATGAAACGGCGTTGACTTGTCTGGTCATCGAGAGAGAGGAGTCTAGTATGACGCCCAGGTTCCGTGCGTGGTCCGTCGGGATGGGTGCTTTTCCAAGGGCCTCTGGCCACCAAGAGTCGTCCCAGGCGGAGGGGGAGGTACCTAAGATAAGGACTTCTGTTTTGTCTGAATTCAGTTTCAGACGACTGAGCTTCATCCAATCAGCTACTTCTTTCATTCCTTCATGTAGGTTGGTTTTGGTGGTGTAAGGGTCTTTGGTGAGAGAGAGGATCAGTTGAGTGTCGTCTGCGTAGGAGATGATGTTGAGGGTGTGTTGGCGTGCTATGGCCACGAGGGGGCTCATGTATACGTTGAAGAGGGTGGGGCTGAGTGAAGATCCTTGTGGCACGCCGCAAATGACTTCAGTGGCCTCTGACTTGAATGGTGGAAGGCGGACTCTCCGAGTTCTTCCGGCAAGGAACGAGGTGATCCATTCCAGTGCTTTTCATTGGATTCCAATGTTTCTGAGGCGTTGTAACAGGGTGCTATGACAGACTGTGCCGAAGGCTGCGGAGAGGTCGAGGAGGATGAGGGCGACTGTGTCTCCATTGTCCAGTAGAGTTCGGATGTCGTCCGTTGCTGCGATGAGTGCGGTCTCAGTGCTGTGTTTGGCTCGGAAGCCGGACTGTGAGGAGTCGAGGGATTTGTTGGTTTCGAGGAAGGCGGCGAGCTGGTTGTTGACAGCTTTCTCAATGACTTTGGCCGGGAATGGAAGGAGCGAGATGGGGCGGTAGTTTTTGAGTTCAGTGGGGTCAGCTGTGGGTTTTTTAAGAAGGGCGCTGAGTTCGGCATGTTTCCAGCTTTCCGGGAAGGTGGCGGAGTTGAGGGAGCAGTTGATGACGTCTCGGAGATGTGGTGCTATGATGGAATCTGCTTTTTTGAAGATTGAAGATGTGGTGAGGGCATGGGTCTGTGGGGGATTCTGAATGGATGGAGTTCATCAGGCGGATGGTGTCCTCAGTGGAGATTGGGTTCCAGTTATTAAGGATGTTCAAGGGGGGTGAAGGTGCGGCAGAAGGTTGGGTGGGTTGGTCTCCAGGTTGGTTGTCGAAGCTGTTGTGGATGTCTGCGATTTTGTCGTGGAAGAACGAAGCTAGGGAGTCGCAGAGGGCTTGAGAGGGAGTGATGTCGTTGGAGTTGGCAGTGGGGTTGGTAAACTCTTTGATGAGTTTGAATAGTTCCTTGCTGTTGTGGGCATTGTTGTCTAGTCGGTCTTTGAATGCGGCTTTCTTGGCGGACCGGATCAGTTGGTGGTGTATGCGGGTGGCGTTTTTGAAGGCGTCCCTGGTGCTGGTGTTTGGGTCTTTCTTCCAGGCCTTCTCAAGGGAGCGACAGAGTTTCTTGGATTTCTTAAGATCATCGTTGAACCAGGGGGCGTTTTTGCTGCCTTGTTTGATTTGACATTTTTTCAGAGGTGCTAGGTTGTCGGCGCTGTTGGTTAGCCATTGAGTGAGGTTAATGGCTGCTTGGTTGGGGTTCGAAGAGTGGGGAGGGGGGTTTTGAAGAAGCGATGAGGAGATCTGGTCGATGGTGATTTTGTTCCAGTTTCTTCGCAGAGTAGGTTGAGGATGGTTGTGGGTTGTGGTCTTTTTGTAGATAAAGTGAACGCAGTTGTGGTCCGTCCAGTGGAGAACTGTGGTGTGACTGAAGGAGATATGTTTGCTGGAGGTGAAGATAGGGTCGAGTGTGTGACCTGCGTAGTGAGTGGGGGTATTAACAAGTTGTTTGAGTCCGAGGTTGGCGAGATTGTCCAGAAGGGGGGTGGTGTTGCTGTCGTTTCCTTTTTTCCAGGTGAAAGTTGAGGTCTCCCAGTAGAATGTATCCTCGGAGGGGAGGGCGTGTGGGGTGATAAAGTCAGTGATGTCTTCACTGTATTGTGCACGGGGTCCAGGTGGCCTGTAGAGGAGGGTGCCTCTGAGTGTGGTTTTGGGGTCGGTGTGGATCTGGAAGTGAAGGTGTTCAGCGCTAGCGAGGTTGACGTCTGAGCTGGTTGAGATGCGGATGGAATTCTTATGGACGATAGCGATGCCTCCTCCTGTCTGGTTGGTACGGTCTTTTCGGATGATTTTGTAGCCTTCCGGGATGGCAATGGTGATGTCTGGGGCAGAAGAGGTGTTCATCCATGTTTCTGTTAGGAAGGCGACGTCCGGAGAGATGGTGTCTAGTAGATTCCAAAGGTCGATGGCGTGTCTGTGGACCGAACGGGTGTTGAGCAGGATGCATTTTAGGTGGTTGGTGTCAGATCTCTGTTTGGTGTTAGTGGATGAGGAGTTGGTCTTGGTGCCGTCATACTTGCAGGAGTTGCATGTGAAGGGTCCGTGGGTGTGTCCAGGAGCGGCTTGGATGCAGTTGGGGAGTCGACCGGGGTTAAGGGCTGTGAGGGTGGATGCGTTGTATGTAATGCGGGTGGGGTGGGTGGGACGGGGGCCAGGATTCTGGCGCTGGGCGCGGGCTTGGCGCGGACGGGCTTAGACGGGCTTACCTTTGGCGCACATTCGGCGCGAATGGGGCGCGGTCGCTACGCGTAAACGCTGCGCGTGGGTGCATCTGATATAAATGGGGAAGTGGAGGGGGGCGGAGCGTGGGAGGGGGAGCTGGGAGGCGGGGGCGTAGGGGGCGGGACGGGCTGCAGGCACAACAAAATGGATACAACAACAACAAGGCAATAGGACGCTGTGGGCGATGCGAGTAAACACACGGGCACAGTTGAAATGCTGAGCAAATGAGAAGCAATGCGGAGCGGACACAAGACTGAAATACAGAATAGGCAGGCAATGTGGAGCGTTTGCAATTCAGCTAATGAAGAAACCCAGAGCACTGTGGAGCGCTACGCAGCAGAGTGGGTGCTAATGCGATACAAGAATAATTATAACAAGTAAAATTATAATTTAGGCTGTGGCAGTGGTGGGGGATTAGCGCTACGATACCGGTTCCAGCGCTATGTAGTCAGGAGGAAGGGGGGAGCTACAAAGGGTGGAGTTACAAAGAAGAGAACTTTGGAAGGTGGTATAAAGTGAGCAGACTTTGGAGAGGGTCTGGAGAAAGACTGTGGTGTTGGTAATGAGCAGCATACAGTGTAGATTCCTGAAGAAAATGCACAGTGACTGGACCTTGAGGAAGTGTTGTGTGAGGATGTGGTGTGATTTTCACTTCCCGGTGGGATATACTCAGTCATCATTCATTATGCCACATGACTACTTATAATGTAGGGCAAAGCTTTTATTAAAGACCCCTACTAACAGCATTTCATGTATCCACCTACCGGGACCAAGGATGTTCGTTGCGTGCATGTTCTTATAATAATATTATGCAACTAATACCATGCTTCCTGTAAATAAGAAACTTGCTTATGTCCCCAATAATAATACTCATTACTAATTTGAGATTCAATAGAAACTTCTACACTGAATGCTTGCAGGAACTCCTTAGGATGAGTGGTTGCCCTGCAGTCATGCTCAGAAACCATTATTAAACAACTGAGTAACAGTGTGCCAAGTTCTGTCATTCAGCAATCGCTTACTATGCACCCGCAATGGGTTGCCATGCCATCCTCGCTAGGTAATCACAGTAAAGATGCACAAAACTATGAAACCCGGCCTCTCCCGTGAGCAATGGAGCACTATTTTCAAGACTAGAAGCTGAACCCATCCGAAAGTCATTATCCATCAATAAAATGCCAATCATGTGTGCAGTACCCAAATACGTGCAATAAGTTTTACATGGCTCAGCAGGCATAGATTAAAGGGGACTGTGTTGTGTTGTAGTCCTGGTTTCAGGATATATTTCTGGGCTATTGACTAAACAAAGGTAAAGTATATATACATATGTTCCCAAAACTTCTTCCTAGAACAAGCAGCAGGTTTTCTCAAGTTTTGATCACCAAAGTTTTAAAAATGTTTTGATTACAAATAAGCCTTTACTCTGCCACTAAAACAATTGGTGCACTGTGTATCTTTAAATGGAGTGTAAGTCTGATTGCAAAAGATTAAAAAATGGTATAGTTAAAACTCGAAACGTGTGTCAAAAAGAACTTCAAGTAAAATGCAACAATAAATAAATTTCCACCTATGCCTTAGTTTTGCACGGCCATACAAAACATACAGTATTTCAGAAGGGTATTGGTTAGCATAGCTACTTATATGATAATGGTTTTACTAAGCATGTAGGGCCTAGTTTTTACACAGTATTAATAGAGAAGGAGCAAGACATATCATTAACAGCAAACCAAGGATGGTAGGAGGAAAACATCAAGCAAACATCAGCAAGCATTTGGTGTAGCTAGCTTATACAACTGACCGCCCCAAACACCCGCTTCAGCCCTCTGCAGAGACTATGGAGGCTCTATACAGCCAGAAAAGAATTGGAAAATAATAATCCACTATGCAAGATGTAATGTAATAGATGCAGATCATGCAAATGTGCATAAACCGTCCAAACTTTCAGCATTATTAAGGTAGGAAATCTCTAAAGACTACTGGATCACACACCTCAAATGGACACCACATGCATTGTAATTGGTACCTATAGAGACAGTAAGGAGCTGCCACCTCTGGTGCAGAAATTAGCGTTTGCTGCTTTATCCACAGGTCAGATCATCATAGTCAGGCACTGGCTTGAAAAACTATTTCACCCAGCTTTGACATTTAGCTAGATCTTTTTTTTTTTATTATGGGAAAGAGACGAGCACCAATAAAATTAATTTATGGGGCCTACTTATCGCCTATTATATATAAGAGGGTTTAGATATACATAACAGGGTTTAGAGAGCCTTCTAATTGCCTATCATATTACAGAGTTTAGAATTATATGAGGGTTTAGAGAGTCACCTACCGCCTATTATATATAAGAGGGTTTAGATATACAGGTTCTGATATTATATCATTGCACCTTTTTTCTTTTTTTGCTCTATCCACATACAAGTTCCAGGATTTTGCTTGTGTCTATCTGAACAAAGGTAAAGGAGCATATCCATGAGACTGTACTTACTACTTACTTTACTAAACTTTCTATTGGTCCGTCAGCCTCCAGCAGGAGAAGAATAACCCGGAGGTCGTAGAGGGGTGCATAGAACGGATCCTAGATAAAGGTGCGCAGTGATGATTTCCGGTCAGGAAGAGTTTAATGTTTGGGTTTTGGAGCAGGGTTAGACCATTGGGGTCTACAATTTGGTCTAAGAATCCTTTTAACATACAATTGAGGGCACCTTGTTCTTTAAAATCAATAGCTTTGCCCTATCCTCTGCCCCCAAGAGAGCTCAGTAGTTGTCCAGGTACAAGGATGAAAGAATGGGAACAGGGGCCGAGTTTAATATGGAAAAAGCTCTTCATGTATTTGAATGTACAAACCATATAATGTGTATGCTAATCACAGGACACTGTAGTCTCCTACTGTTGGTTGCTGAACAATGAAAAAAAATAGCTGCCCAGGTAAGATATGAATTGTAAAACCACTTTTTTATTTTAGTTCCTAGTACTAGTTTTTTATTACATAGAACAAAAAAATAGACTAAAAATATCAGGGTACAAAGCAAACAGAGGACCTGGATGAACTAGAGGCACTTTTAAACAGGAAGTGTGCAGCAATGAAGGCCGGGCAGAAGGGATGCAGTACTATGAGCCTAGTACAGACAGAAGACCAAGCCAAATAGTCACACTGATGGAGCCCTGCAAGAAGGTGCATGAAGGGGGGTCTCGTAATATGCAGGTGTGGGGGCTCAGAAGAGTTCCCGACAGGAGGCGCATTATGTGATGGGGTGTGCAGAGAGACGATCCTAGGACAAGTTACAAGATAACCAGGTCTTGGCATGAGACGTAAAACACAGGGGTCTAGAAGAAGGTGACTTTGGTGGAGACCAGGTAGGAGGTGCATAATGGAAGCGTCCTCATACAAGCTGTATAATGTAAGGGTCTTGGAGAGGGTATATGGGTGTTCCTGGGAATAAGGCCCTGAATTAGAAGGTCTGAAGAAAGGGTGCCCAATAATAGGGTTGTACAAGGAGGGCATAATGTTAAGGGTCTGTGTAGTACGAGTGTGACCTACAGAAGGTGAATGTAAGAGTAGAGGATAAGTAAGTGGGGCACCACCGGATGCACATAATGATCCACAGGAGAAGTGTAAAATGCAGTGACGCTTTATGAGGTCTTTACCTTGATGGATACCCAGCAGCAGGTCAGTATGAGGCTGTGTTCCTCCGACAGCAGGACTGAATCCTCTGCATCCTCATGCCCCTCCTGGGGCTGCTCCAAGCCTTTGCCCTGCTGGATGAGTGTGCGGATAGCTTGTCCCATATCAGCGAAAGATGGTGCAGCTGCTGCAACAGAGGAAAATAAAAGGAGCAATTTAGCAGACGTATATCTTGTACTCTATCTAGTGGCTCTGCTATTCCCAACACTGCAGGGTGGCACCAAGCAGCTTTTCCAAATCATTAACAGCGCTCTACCAATCCTATGATTTCTGTCCTCTTTGGAGTTTTCATCTCACAATTTACAAATCTATTTGGGATACTGTGTTGTCCACTAAGAAAGTGTTGTTTCACCTATGATTGCTGTTGGACATCCTCTTCCTCCTCAAAAATTGCATTGGTCTTCACTTTATTCTTTACATCCATGACTTGACTGCTGTAAGTGTATTTACACATGCCTATGGAAAAGTCACTTGACAAGGTTTTAACACAGAAACAGCCCTGACAATTAAACTGAGGGCACAATTTGAAACTTTGAGCATAGATCTGAAGGCCCGCACCAGGTTCCTCTAACAAAGGTTAAAGAGGGCCAGAGTCATGGCAGATTTTAAGGATCATAAATTAACAAGCACATTTAAATGGAAAGTATTCCCAAAGTCAGTGGTTCTCATGTAAATGTAAAAGACACACATTTGATGGACAGAATGCAGAACAAATCAAAACAATTACTGCCAATTAAGAGATCTGGGTTAAATCCATCATTCTTTAGCCCACTCTGCCACCCCAGTTTAGACCTGGCCATATGCAAATCAGTCTTGAACCTGTGCCTCATGGGAACAGTCCAGCCCAAACTGTCAAGCCACGTCCTCCCTGGACTGGACACTAGCATCCTAGGCCCAGTTTCGGGGTCACCCCTCATCAGCCAGGTTAGCTTCAATTCCTTCAATCAAAGCATTCAATGGGAAGATCTTTCCAATAACTTTGTTTGGTTCCTTTAGTTTGATAATCCCAAAGGATGCATACAACTAGCAATTCAATTACAAAATTATTATTTTTTAAACAAAATCGCACTCACTGCGTTACCAAGAATCCAAATTGGTGACCAAGCACCTTAAAAATAATTTAAAACATAGCAAGTAAGTATCTTGAGAAAGGCTTTGGGGTTAGAACCACCCACTCGCAGTGTGTGCATACAGCTTGGGTTAGTGCACTGTCGGCTGACAAAATGTAGTACTTTTTAAATTAGCAGTTTAGATAAATAGAGGAACCATAATACACTGCTAGCTGATGACATCATGAAACCCTGGTATGCAGCTCTGCAACAGTCCATAACTATGTAACCCTTTTAAGGTTGCCACCTACTAGACAGCAAAGCTGTCTGGCTATGAGAAAGACGTCTTGAGGACTTTTCAGAAAGTTGACTCGGAATACATTCCGCCCCTGGCTTGCTATTGGCTTTGTGGTTAGTAACTCACGTTTTCTGGCTTTCGATTTGCTAGCTTTATTTGCTTTAGCCTGTGCAGCTTGAGTTCGGACCACCCCATGCTTAGCTGCGTTTACAGTATTCTTTCAGGAACTTGTTTTCTGCCATAAACAAGCCTTTAAATCTTGTTCTTATCTTGCCACATTTGCTGGGTGATCAAAGATCAAGTTCAAATGTCAAGCTGTGTTTTTGGGGGAGCCTGGTGTTTCTTTTGCTTTCAGCTGACCTGAAAGTGAGAGCGTTTATATGAAAGAGGAATGGAGTGTACTTTCTCCATGGAACCTGCTTGTGTCCTTTTTTAAAGTTTTATTTTAGACATAGCCATCTCAAAAGGTGTCTCGTTCTTCATCTGCACAAAACATTTGCACGTTTTTTGCAAACTTTCTCTTCTTTGGTGAGTCCATTTAATTTGTGAAACTGCATTTTTAGCAATAAAGTACAAACCTGCATTTCAGTCTCAGCATCAACTAACATATGGTCATATGGGGAATTTACACTGTTTATAGCACATTCACTGTGCAGCACACAAGGAGATCTTTTCACAGGAAAGAGTCAGCGACTATGTAACACAATTTAACAGAGCTTGGTTTTCACTGTGATGTGTAGGGCATAGGCTTTATTTATGACATCTGTGGCATCTCGTTGTGGAGAGTTGGAATAGTTTAAAGGCATTTTTCATGAAAGCTTTTGAGTTTATATTTAGTATACACAATAATTATGTATTCCATCTGCAACAGCACCTTTTTCGGAACCATATATTACTGGATATAAAAATGTCCTCATTTGTCCTTGCAGGCACTCGTGTCATGATTTCAATGGGGCAGCACGCACAGTGGCACAGGTGCCAAAAGGTCTAGGAAACCCACTGAACACCGATGTTTGCTATATTTTACTACTAACAAGCAGTCACAAGTGCAGTTATCTTGCAGGCACAAGGGCCATGATTAGAAAAGTGCAGCGGGTACGGTGGCCAAAAGGTCTAGGTTACCCTCTTGCAACTACCTTCAGTGTTGTGTCTCTGTCCTCAGTCTTGCTGTTAGTTGAACATACTTTACTGATGCTGGGACTCTTGCACGCTTGACACTACATTCTGTACTCTGTTTCTCTGTTGTTGCATTTCGCTCTCTGTGGGCTTAATGTTTCGTAAAAATGTTGGTTCCTTCACGTGCTTGAGGCGGTGTTCTCCTTGCCCTCCCTGTAATGAGGTTCAATCTCTAAGCCCAGAATATACTGCAGGAATGTTGGTTCTCTTACAGTTCTGAGCTCTGTTTATCTGCTTTGGTCTTCCCTCTCTGTGGGTTGAACATGTTGGTGGTTCTTTGACAGTCTCTAGACCATCTAACTCGGGGTCTCTGTCCCCTCGACTCCCCCTGGGGCATTGAACATGCTCTTACAGTCTTGACACTACCTTCTGCACAACACTTCTCTATCACCGAGTTTCCCTCTTTGTGGGTAGTACTATTATAGGTGCTATGACAGTCCCAAGGCCACCTTCCTTTAAACTTTTCAGCTGACTGATCCCCACCTCAATAGTCAGGTCTCTCCCTTCTGTACTCTGAATGTGCTGAACGCACACCTTTAACCTCACCTGGTTGTTCAACGGTTGCCTCTTGCTTGCCATAGAGCACCCGCAGGAGGAAGATGCCAATATCGCTTACTGTGGTTACCAAATTCTTGATCAACTCCTTCCAGTAGTGCCTTAATTCCATCTTCTGCAAACAGTCCATCACCTGAGGAGCTTCCAACAGACACTGCCGGATGGCTAAGATTACACCTGAAATAGATAATTATTGTTAACTGCCATCTCAAACACTTACATACACACACACACACTTTACAATATATCGTGAATTCTCAACTTCTGCCAAGGAAACCTCAAAACAGTATTGAGCCAACCTTTGAAAATGGACTTACCAGTACTCCTGTATTCTTTGAGGAGCCTGAGGTTTTGTCAGAGTTATCCACCTCTGCTCGGAAAGAAGCTTACTCCGCTTACTAGTGAAAAGCAAGTCTAATTTAACCTTCAGACATCACTGCCCATGAGATGAGCAGTCTGCTTCCAGCTGATCTGCATGAGGAGATAAGATCTGTTCCAGATTCCAGCATTAGGTGTAGAAACTTGCCCCATATGTATCTGCTGCTGAGGAGTGGTCTACCCAAACTTGTCTGGGGAGAGACATTTCTCAGACTTTTCAAGTGAAACAAGAAAAAACGGTCTGAATATTTTTGTGTGAGATAATTCATGTCAAATCCTTCTAACCAGAATATGAGAGGCCTTAAAATACTTTCTCAGAGGAATGTGAGTGTCTGTATTATCATCCTCGGTCGGAAAGAAACAGTCTATCCCAGGTCTCTCTTTAACAGGGAATAGGTCTGCATCAAACGTCTCTTTGAAAGGCAAAAGACCTCTGGACCAAGTTACTTTTTGACTGCGAGGACGGAGTCAATTTCGCCTTTGAAATATTAGGCCTGTCCAGGGTTCTCTTAGGAATGCGGTACGTCTGCCCCTGGTTTTTCTTTGGAAAGTAAGGGGCCAGACTTTACCAGGTTTCTCTTTGAGGTTCTTCTAAAGGGGTGTTGTCTGCACCAATTCAGTTTGGCAAGGATATTTCTTTGTCCCGGGCTACTGTTTAAAGTTGAGGTCTGCCCTTAGATTTTCTTTAGAGGTGTAAGGTCTGTCCTTGGTTTCTCTTTGGGAAGTGAAAAGTCACAGGTTTCTCTTTGGGAGGTGAAAGGTCTTTTATCAGTTTCTCCTTGGAAAGTGAAAGGTAAGTCACAGGGTTCCTGGGGTGGGAGCGAGAGGACTATCGTCACTTTCTTTTATGGTTAGGCAGGGCTGCAGGGAGTGTCGGTCACAGTTTTCTCTATGAAGATGAGATTTGCTTTAGTCATCTGTTTGAGGTGTGAGAGACTAGTCTAAGATTTCTTATTGGGGATGAGATTTGTTACTGGATTACCTTTCGGTGTGAGGTTTGTAGCCTGTATCTTCAGGAAGGGAGGTGTATCTAATTTATTTTTTGGGGCATTAAGCAAAATGTTACCCAGTAAGCATCTGTTTAAGACATGTAGAGCTCTAAGCACTCCTGTGCAGAAGCATGAACAACCAGGCATGGGGCATTATATAGCAATACAGGAGGCCATCCTTCTGAGGATGCGCATGACTGTCCTGATAGTGACTTGGTGGCCTGGTTGAAAGAGAGGGATTAGTGTCTGGAAGGACTGTATTCTGGCAGCATATGAAGAAGGCATGCCAACTTCTGAGTTGAGAATAGACCCCAGATAGGGCTGATGGTAAACCCTAGTTGGTGAAGGAGGTTTATTGTGAGCAGAGTGTGTTCACAGCAGTTTTGAGAGCTGGCACTCTTTACAAGCCACTCTTCTAGATAGGGGAAGCCATCGACTCCTTGTCTGCCCAGGTGAGCAGCCACTACTGCAAGACACTTGGTGAACTCCCTGTGTGCAGTGGTGACCCTGAAAGAGAGCACCTAGAACTGGTAAGGATTTCCGCTGACTATAAACCCGAGATACCGGCGATGTGCTGGGTGGATAGGCATGTGGAAATAGGAGTCCTTCTGGTCGAGCGCGGCCATGAAGTCGCCTTGTAGCAGCGGAATGACATCCAGGAGAGTAACCATGTAGAAGTGCGCAGAAAGAATGTATATGTTTCAGAGGCTTGAGGTCCAGAATGGGTTGCAGGAAACCATCTTTTTTGGGAATGAGAAAGTATACTCCTGTGCCTTGCTTATAGTGGGGGATGGGTTCTACGGCCTCTTTGAAAAGAAGCGCTGGGACCTCTTCCATGATATCTTTTGAGGCTCTAGGGAGAGTTTGCCTTCACGACGTGGAATGATGGGAGGTGTGGAAGTGAACTCCAGAAAATAACCATGTTGGATGATAACCAACACCCATTGGTCGGAGGCGATGTTTTTTCAAGCAGGCAACAACCTTTGAAGGCGCCCGATAGGTGTTGTACGATCAGGGACAATGAGACGCAGCCAGGGCATAATGATGGCGACTGCTCCTTTAGGGGAGACACCTTTACCCCTATGTTGGACGGACCGGGAGGTCGGCCGAGGATAAGGGGAGAGGTCTCCGGGGAGAGCCGTCTCCAGCGATCGTACAGACAAGTAACTTCCCCCCTACAGACGGACACCACACCAGGATAAGGTTTAACGATACTTTATAAGCACTTCTTTAAGTATGGTAAAATGATACAAGGAGGTCTGGACTCAGGGGTCCCCTCGGTTCTGGTCTCTGGATTGGGAAAAGGGGTAGCGGGACAGTCTTGTTACCAATAGATGAAAATAGCTCTCAATCCTCGAGCTCGGCGTTCTAGATGATCGGGCCGCGGCGGAGCCAGCAGGTCCCGGGACGGACGAAGGAAGCGACGGTCCGCGGCGGAGCCAGCAGGTCCCGATGGAGATGGTAGTTACAAATGGTCCGCGGCCACGCCAGCAGGTCCCGACGACGATGAAGGTTTACGAAGGTTGCGGCAGCGCCAGCAGGCAGGACGATAGTTCGCAAGGCAGAGCTACGGCAGCGCCAATAGCCCGTCAAGGATGAGTTCTTCTCTGCGTCTCTCGACTCCAGGATACAACTGACTTCCTGCTCTGGAGCTGCCCCAGTTATAGGGCTGGTGCCCTTTGATGTCCGGACCCTCGCACTCGGAGGTCGGGGGGTCCGGGATGAGGGAGTCCAGACACCCAGCAGGGGGGTGGAGGCAGCGCCCGGGGAGGTTGTGGGCGAGCGGTACCTGGCGGGGGAGAGCCATCGACACCTCTTTCTCCCATTGACCTGCCAAGTAGTCCGCTCACCTCCTGGGTGGATGGTGGTGCCGGGATGTCTGAGGCCTGGCCAGGCCCAGGGTTGGGGTCGATCGGGGGCCATGCGGCCTCGTGGTGGAGTGTCCAAGATGGCGCCCAGGCTCGGCGCGCGGGCTGGTAGTGGATCGGGCCCACGAGGTCGATATGTTCAGAGGCAAGGGTCCCGGAGGGGACGGAAAACGTGAAGTGGTGGTGTGTGACACTTGAGGGGCCGGGCTCGGGCCTGGTCGGGCAGAGGGGGAGCGGCCCTTCACGTGGCCTGTCCAACATGCGTCCCCCCCAGCTGAAGGCGGGGAGAGTCACCCATCCTCTTGGGGACTCTCCTCGTCGAGGCGGAAAAAGCGGGACAGGCCATCCGCGTTGGCGTGATCTGGCCCAGGCCGGTGTTCAACAGTGAAGTCCATCCCTTGTAGGGAGATGGACCAACGTAGTAGTTTTGGGTTCTCCCCCCGCATCTGCATCAACCACTGCAGGGGTCGATGGTCGGTCTGCACCCGGAAGTGTGTGCCAAATAGGTAGGGCCGGAGCTTTTTGAGGGCCCATACCACAGCGAAGGCCTCCCTCTCGATGGTGCTCCAGCGTTGTTCTCGAGGTAGGAGTCGCCTGCTGATGAAGGCAACTGGCTGATCAAGGCCTTCGGTGTTCAATTGAGACAGGACCGCCCCAATGCCGTGGTCGGAGGCATCCGTCTGGACGACGAATTCCCGGCTGTAGTCGGGGGCCTGGAGCACAGGGGCGAAGCACATGGCGGCCTTCAGTTGTTCGAAGGCTGTTTGACAATCTGGGGTCCAGTTGACCTTCTTGGGTTGATTTTTGGACGTGAGTTCTGTGAGGGGCCCCACTATGGTACCATAGTCTTTCACGAACCGTCTGTAATAGCCCGTGAGTCCCAGAAAGGCGCGTACCTCGGTCTGGGTGATGGGGGGCTGCCAGGACTGGATGGCGGCAATCTTGAGCTGCAGAGGGGCCACCAGGCCGCTTCCCACCTGGTGTCCGAGGTAGGTTACGGACCCCTGACCAATTTGGCATTTGCTGGCCTTGATCGTGAGGCCAGCTCGCTGAAGGGCCTGTAGCACCGCTCGGAGGTGGTGGAGGTGGTCGGACCAATGGTGGCTGTACACAGCGATGTCGTCTAGGTAGGCGGCGCTGAATCCTTCGAGCCCGGCCAAGACCTGATTGACGAGCCGCTGAAATGTTGCTGGAGCATTCTTCATGCCGAAGGGCATGACCTTGAAATGATAATGGCCATCAGGAGTGGAGAATGCAGATCGTTCTTGGGCCCGGGGTGTGAGGCCGATCTGCCAATAGCCCGCCGTCAGGTCGAAAATACTGAGGTAGCGGGCAGCTCCCAGGCGGTCGATTAGCTCGTCTGCCCGGGGGATGGGGTGGGCGTCCGTTCTGGTGACCGCATTCAAGCCCCGGTAGTCGACGCAGAACCGGAGTTCCGGTGTGGTGCCGGGAGGGGCTGCTTTGGGGACCAGTACTACTGGGCTGGCCCAGGGGCTGTCTGAGGGCTCAATGACCCCGAGCGTGAGCATTTTGGTTACTTCTTCCTGGATGCAGGCCCGTACCCGATCTGGTACGCGGTAGGCCCGGTGGCGGATAGGGGGGCTGTCCCCCGTGTCCACGTCGTGCACACACCAGGAAGTGACACCTGGGGTGAGGGAAAACAGGCCGGCGAACTGCAACAGAAGGTCTCGACATTCTTGGCGTTGTTCCAGGGTGAGGGCCTCCGAGAGTCGGACCCCATCCACAGAGCCATCTTTCTCCCGAGTCCGTAGGAGGTCAGGGAGGGGTTCGGAATCTTCTTCGGCTCCATTGTCTGTGGCCATCAGGAGGCTGAGTTCTGAACGTACAAAGTGGGGTTTCAGTCTATTAGCGTGGAGGACTCGGAGGGGGTTCCGTGAAGATTCCATGTCGATGAGATAGGTGACAGGACCCTTGCGCTCGACTACTTTGAAGGGCCCCGTCCACTTGTCTTGCAAGGCGCAGGGTTCGGTGGGGGACATCACCCATACCTGTTGTCCGGGTTCAAATTCGATGGAGGAGGCATTTTGGTCATACCACTTTTTCATGTCCTCTTGACTGGCCTCCAAGTTTGCTTTTGCCAGCTCTCTGAACCGTCGGGTCTGGTTGCGGAGGGTTAGGAGGTATTTGAAGACATCTGGAGGATTCTTTAGAGGGGGCATTTCCCAGCCTTCCTTGACTAGGCTGAGAGGCCCCCGTACGGGATGTCCATACAATAATTCAAATGGGCTGAAGCCGAGGGACTTCTGGGGGACCTCTCGATATGCGAAGAGGAGGCACGGCAGCAGCACATCCCACTGGCGACGGAGGGGCTCTTCCAACCCCCCAATCATCCCTTTGAGCGTGCGGTTGAACCGCTCAACGAGTCCGTTTCCTTGAGGGTGATAGGGGGTCGTGAATCGGTAGGTGACCCCACACTGTTGCCAGAGGGACTTCATATATTTAGAAATAAAGTTCGTGCCTCTGTCGCTGACGACTTCTCGGGGGAAGCCCACACGGGAGAAGATCCCCATCAGGGCCCGGCCGACTACCGGGGCTGTCACAGTTCGCAGGGGAACAGCCTCGGGGTAGCGGGTGGCGTGGTCCACCAGTACCAGGATGAACCGATGTCCTTGTTTTGTACGGGGGTCCAGGGGCCCCACAATGTCTATCCCGACCCTCTCGAACGGGGTGGTGACCACGGGAAATGGTTGCAGGGGGGCTTTTAGTTTGCGGCCGCTCTTTCCACTGGCTTGGCACGTGGGGCAAGATCGGCAGTGCTGGAGTACATCATTCCTCATTTTGGGCCAGAAGAAGTGGGTCACTAGGCGGCTGTAGGTTTTATCCTGACCCAGGTGTCCAGCCAGGGGGACATCGTGGGCCAGGTTTAGCAAGAAGTCTCTAAAACGGAGGGGCACCACTAGCACTCGGCTGGCCCCCAGCTCCGCGATCCTTTGCTCACTGTATAGCAGATCATTGTCCCAGTAAATCCAATGTGTTCCGGAGGTATCCCCGGCGCTCTGGGCGAGGGCTTGTTGGCGGAGTCCCTCGAGGGAGGGACAGGTCTTCTGCTCTTGGCGAAATTGCTCCTGTGTGGGCCCCCCCTCTTGATGCCACTGGTCGAGGCCAGCGAGGTCCGGAGGTTGAGCTGGTTCTGGGGGGACGGCACGGTCGGTGTCTTCGACTGGGGCGACCGGGGGAGGAGGCGCCGGCCATTCGGGTTCCTCCGGTCGGGGATTGGCACGGGTGGCCATGGACCGGGTGGTGACGCACGCCCAGTCCGGGATGCCTAACATCCCCAGGTGTTCTCTTCGTTCTACGGCTGCCCACGGAGAGCTTTCAAGGTCATTTCCCAGGAGGCAGTCTACGGGGGCATCATCCCGGACCGTCACTTTCAACATGCCGGAGACCCCTCCCCATTCGAAAGGGACGCAGGCCATCCGGCATAGACTCTCCGAGTTATCGGCTGAACGGACAAGGCAGAGAATGTTTGGTAGGAACTGTTCTGGGGTCACCAGGTGACAGCGGACGGCTGTTACACTGGCCCCGGTGTCACGGAGGGCTTCGGCCTGGCGTCCATTGATGCTCACCCATTGGCTGTACTTCCGGGTGTTAGCGGGTAGGGGGACCCGCGGGACCATGTCTTTCCCCCCTAAGCATGCTAGAGCCATGTCGGCTGGCTCCCATTCTTGATGCTCTTGTTCATATTCTTCTTGCTCCTCGGAGATCTGTTCTTCCCCCAGGGCAGCAGCGGCCACTTGGCGGGGTCTTGGGCTCTGGTACTGTGGGCAATTTGGGTCGTTTGCATAGTGGCCGACTCGTTGGCATCGGTGACACGTGACATTGGCTCTGTATCCCGGTCGCGCTGGGGTGCTGCCCCGGTTGGCCGGGGGGGGTGGTGCTGGTAGCGGGGGCGACCGGAGCGTTGTCTCTTCCTCGTCCTTGGCCCCCTCCTCCTCCTCGGGGACGGTGCTGACCGTTGTTGTTCCGGTTCTGTTCATAGGATCCATTTCGGCCCACTCTGGTGATTTCCCACCGGTCAGCCTCGGCTGCGAGCTGCCGTGGATCAGTCAATTTGCTGTCGAGGAGGTGCTGCCGGAGCTCAATGAAGCAATTGTTTGATAGATGCTCCCACACCATGAGATTGAATAGTTGTTCGTAAGTTGTGACATTGCTTCCTTTGATCCAGCCCTCGAAGGCTCGGCTAAAATAGTTCACATAGTCCACCCAAGTTGTACCCGGGATGCGGGTGCAGTCTCGGAACCTCTGACGGTACATCTCGGGTGTGAGCCCATAGCGGGTGAGGAGGGCAGCTTTCATGTGGTCATAGGAGGTCATCTGGTGGTCCGGGAGCTGTAGCAGGGCATCGCGGCCCTCATTGAGGAATCTCCCCCATAGACCGGCTCCCCAGTCGCTTCGATCGATCCGGTGGGCGGTCATAGCGATTTCGTAGGCCTTGAACCATTGCTGGATGTCGTCCTCTCGGAAGTATTCTCGAACGACATCCTTGGGGATGTGTACCTTCTTATCTGTTGTCCCTGGGGTGTGGGGATGCTCGGGCACCCCTAATTCTTTGTTCTGCTTGCGTAAGTCTATCTCCGCTAATTTGCGCTCGTGTTCATATGCCAGTCTCTTTTCCTCGAGCTCCCTTTGTCTCTGTTTTTCCTCTCTTTCTTCTCGGAGACGCAGGTGCTCTAAGCTCAGTTTTTGTTCGGCCAACTTAAGTTCAACATCCATTTTGAGCCGGGCCATTTCTAGTTCATGTAGTCGTGTTTTTTCTCGTTCCTGGATCTCGTCTTGCGAGAGACCCGTTCTTCGCTCCTCGGGGGCCGTGGTGTTTTTTTCTACTGCTGCGATGTTTTGGTCGGTGGTTCCGACGGCCCCGGTTTCTGCCCAGGACTCTAGGGCATGCTTGAAATCGTCTTTGGTACTTAGACCGGTGGTAGCGATACCTAGTTCGATGCAGAATTGTTTTAATTCACGATGGCTGTACTCGTCCAATTTCTCCATCTGAAATTTCTCGGTGGATCCGCTTTCTTTGGTTGTCATCGTGATTTCGTCGTGGGGTGAGCTACTTTCTGTACGATTATGCGGTGATTCGGATCGCGCCGCTGGCCACCAATGTTGGACGGACCGGGAGGGTCGGCCGAGGATAAGGGGAGAGGTCTCCGGGGAGAGCCGTCTCCAGCGATCGTACAGACAAGTAACTTCCCCCCTACAGACGGACACCACACCAGGATAAGGTTTAACGATACTTTATAAGCACTTCTTTAAGTATGGTAAAATGATACAAGGAGGTCTGGACTCAGGGGTCCCCTCGGTTCTGGTCTCTGGATTGGGAAAAGGGGTAGCGGGACAGTCTTGTTACCAATAGATGAAAATAGCTCTCAATCCTCGAGCTCGGCGTTCTAGATGATCGGGCCGCGGCGGAGCCAGCAGGTCCCGGGACGGACGAAGGAAGCGACGGTCCGCGGCGGAGCCAGCAGGTCCCGATGGAGATGGTAGTTACAAACGGTCCGCGGCCACGCCAGCAGGTCCCGACGACGATGAAGGTTTACGAAGGTTGCGGCAGCGCCAGCAGGCAGGACGATAGTTCGCAAGGCAGAGCTACGGCAGCGCCAATAGCCCGTCAAGGATGAGTTCTTCTCTGCGTCTCTCGACTCCAGGATACAACTGACTTCCTGCTCTGGAGCTGCCCCAGTTATAGGGCTGGTGCCCTTTGATGTCCGGACCCTCGCACTCGGAGGTCGGGGGGTCCGGGATGAGGGAGTCCAGACACCCAGCAGGGGGGTGGAGCCAGCGCCCGGGGAGGTTGTGGGCGAGCGGTACCTGGCGGGGGAGAGCCATCGACACCTCTTTCTCCCATTGACCTGCCAAGTAGTCCGCTCACCTCCTGGGTGGATGGTGGTGCCGGGATGTCTGAGGCCTGGCCAGGCCCAGGGTTGGGGTCGATTGGGGGCCATGCGGCCTCGTGGTGGAGTGTCCAAGATGGCGCCCAGGCTCGGCGCGCGGGCTGGTAGTGGATCGGGCCCACGAGGTCGATATGTTCAGAGGCAAGGGTCCCGGAGGGGACGGAAAACGT
This sequence comes from Lissotriton vulgaris, assembly GCF_964263255.1. Lineage (NCBI taxonomy): Eukaryota > Metazoa > Chordata > Amphibia > Caudata > Salamandridae > Lissotriton > Lissotriton vulgaris. The sequence continues at coordinate 65,859,094 of NC_141699.1, read as the reverse complement.
GAAGTGGTGGTGTGTGACACTTGAGGGGCCGGGCTCGGGCCTGGTCGGGCAGAGGGGGAGCGGCCCTTCACGTGGCCTGTCCAACACCCTACCTTTTAAGTTGTTGCCTCTAAAGGACCCTCGTAAATTCTTGGAGAGGATTGTTGGGTGTGTGGCCATTGGTATGAGGTGGCAGTCTCTGGTAAGGCTGCCTTTGAGCCCCCACGGTAGGGCATGCATCGAAGGAGAAGCGAGGGGTAGGAGTTTAAAGGGCACTCAGCGATTTAGCTGTTTCAATTTCTTTCTTTATTTTTCCAACATCTGGTCAACCTGTGGTCTGAACAGATGTTACCCTTTGAAGGGTGGGTTGAGCAAATTTTATTGGACTTTCGGCTTCAAGCCGGAGATACAGAGCACAGAAGGACACTGGTGCTGCCCCCCTAGCAGCAGTGCTCACTGCATCTAGAACGCAGTGGATAGTAGTGCTGGAGATCTGCTTTCCCTCTCAGACGATCTCATAACCTATTTCCCGGAGCTCCTCTAGATGTTGGAGGAGTTTCTCCATCTCATCCCAATGGGCACGGTCTTACCTAGAGAGCAGCCCAATGGAATTGGCAATCCATCAATCGTTGGCAGACTGTGCAGCTACCCTCTTACCTGCAGCATCTATTCATTTACTCTCTGTATCTGGGAGAGGGGCATCACCAGTAGTTTCACAGTTAGCTCTTTAACGGGCAGAAGTAACAACTATAGAGTCGGGTGGAAGCTGGCCACGGATGTACAGAGGGTCAGTATGGGAAGCTTTGTATTTATTTGTCCCTCCTGTGCGTAATGACTGGTGCAGACGGCGAAGTGAAAGATGTCAGTGGTGTGACGGAGCATGCCTTTACGCATGTGGAGGTACTCAGCGGATCAGTGGGTGGAGGACAGGGTCTCGAAAACGCTTGCTGTGGATATCGACCTTTTGGAAGGAGGCAGCCCTACCAATAAGTTCATGGTAGGAGGTGGAGTCACCATGAGGGTAGGGACAGCAGGATACAAGTCGGGATATGTGTCCCCTGGTCAGTCAGAGTCATAGGTGTCCCAGGGATTCCCCTGCGAAAAAGCGTCAAAGGAATCCCCTCCCCCTATACCCCCCTCCTCCCCCCCCCAAAACTGAATGAGGAGACCACTAAGGTAGATAGGGAACATGGTTGCCTGGAGAAGTGGGTAGGAAGGGTGAGTGCTGTGGAGCAGGATTAGGTGGTGGCAGAAGTGCGACAGGGAAAGGGATTGAAACTTTCTCCACATGTTTGCACTGCTTCGTTGGAGGTGGGATGTCGAAGGCTTTTTTGAGGGACAGTTGCCATTTAGAGGGTTGAGCAGCAGATCCCAGAGGGTGAGTGAGTATCCGTCCCTTGCAGGAAGTAACATGAGGTGTTTCTGCCGGATGTCGATCTCCTCCTGAAGTTTATTGAGAATCAGCTTGATGGTTCCCGAGCTGGGTCCGGACTTGCTGGTTGTGTCGATGGTCTCGGCTCCAACATCTATTTCGATGGTCGGCTTGGCTTTGAGGCAGGAGCAGCCTGTGCCGAAGCAGTCGGACTCAATGGTTTCCTTGGCACTGAGCTGGGCGTTGCGTCCAAAGATGGTGGTTGGTGCCAACCACGGCCCGAAGGTGGTATGTAGCACCAGTCTGTCTCTGGTGCTACTGGGTAACTGGACGGCCCTTTTGAGGAAAATTAAATTTTGGCCATGATGTGTTCCCTAGCGCGTACCCCACCGACTCCATGTACCAGCTTAAAGTGCATGTAACTTCCCTCCTGTGCCAGCTATGAAGACGCAAATACATTTGCGTCCACCGTCAACTTGTCCTCTTTCAGATCCACCATGAATGGATTATATAGCCCGTTCCTAAGTATGCTATGCCACCGTCTTTTTGTAGTACACTTTTCACTTTTTCCTGCTCTAGCCAGAATAGGCCCTGAATTCCTGCCATCTGGACCTCTTTTGTGGCTCCTGGCTCTGCCCGGGCTACCTCTGTACTCGTGAACTCTGTCCTACTTTCAGCGCGGCCCCTCGCGCTCAGCTCAAGCCTGCTTTCTGCCAAGACTGACTATAACCTTCGAGTTATCTGTTCCGCTCCCCGAGAATACATTCCTGCCTACTAGATCCTGTAAACATCCTCTCCAGCTGCAGAGCCAAAAGGGCCGACCTGTCTTAATGCAAGTAATTCATAGCCTCCGTTGCCATGCTTCCATGGAAGGCCCCGTGCCCCCACGCTTCACATGTAGACACTCAGGCGCTCATACACGCATCCACAGTTAGCATAAAATAGCCTCTACCCTAGAGACCTTTCCGCCCAGATAGTATAGTCCCTAAACATCAGATATCAGATATGATAGAAGTACAAGTTGATCTGACATGCCAGACTTCTGTCTCTTTCCGTCAGTGTAAATGTCAAGACCCCTGCACCCCGTCAATCACACGTCATGCAGCTGCGCGCGCATCCAAGCTTCCGATTTCTGCTGACATTGTAACATTCTGTTAGCACCACCCCTTGGTGCCACCCACTTGCGTCACCTATCAGTGACGTTTCTAGCACACACCTCTAGTTCACGCCTAGTTTACGCCTCTTGATGATGTATTGGTACCACGTGTATACTGTTATCTTGTCTTCTCTCAGCTGTTACGCCTCTTACATTGAACATTATGATGTAAATCAAGTATATAAGCTATGTATTGTCAATAAACGAGAGCGCGCTCATCTATCCCTTCTGACACCCCTGTGGTGGTCAGAACATGATATCCTGATTCCTTTATGAGGAATAAAACCCTTAGAAACTCTAACACCACGGACTCTGTTTTCTTTCCTTCTGATTGAGTTATCATTGATTAAGTACTTACCTGCATAGAAATTAAGAGAGTAAATTAATTATTTACGTCACTTTGGTGGGGTTTCTCTGCATAGAACCGATGTTGAGGGGGGCCAGGGTGGCATAGTACTGTACTCAAGGCTGCCTGCGCTAGTAGAAGATCTTTGATCTCCAGATCAGAGCTGGAGTGGTCATCTGAGGAGAAAGCCTCTTCATCCGTGGCTGATGGTTGTAGCTGGTGATCTCCATTGATGTCCTCTGGCCAAAAAGGTCAGGGATGCCATCTCTGCTCCTAAGTGATATCTCGAAACATCGGGCCGTACTGTCGCAAAGTGTTTGCTTTGAACGGAAGTAGCGGCAGGTCTCACAAGCAAACCTCATGCTTAGGAGAAAAATACAAATTACCGACCTGTTGGAGATCGGTCCAAAGATATTTCGCCCGGCAGCGAGGAAATAGCGAAAAGGCATCCGTCCCAACACTGTGGGAACATGAAGGGGGATCCAGTTGGAGAAGAAAGAAGCCCCCTTAGAGCAAAGATTCACATGGGCCCAAGGTCGTCGAAGAGCCACCTAGTCGAAGCAGGAATCGTTGACTTGAGACAAAGAGACAAGAGAAACATGATCAAAACAGTACCGATGGAGGGAAGAACCTGTGTAACCAAAAACAGTGCACCTCAACAATGTTGAACAGCAGCACACGCCCGAACAGGACGACGGAAAGAAAACAATCTAACAATGGAGTTGATGAGCATGCACATTAGTAGCAAGAGGATGAGTCACAATACTGTGTGGCTTGAAAGACTGGTTACAGGAAATACAACTTGACGTATCCGGGCCCAACACTAGATGGCAGGAGTGTGCAATGCATGTGTATCTACAGGCACACATGCCTCAAAAAGAATAAGTTACCTACTTTCAAAATGGTGTCTTAGGTGGATACTCTTTCTACATGCAGATTCCACCCTCATGAATCTCCCCAAGTGCTAGACTGGACCCAGAATAATGGAAATAGCCCTTCTGCATTGGCAGGTGGTGCCATGGTTGCAACTCGCTTGTGGTGGATCCCTCAATGTGATATCAAGGAGCCATATATGTCATTACCCCTGCACTCTGATGTCAGTTCCCATCCTTTTTTCCACACAACTATATGTGAAAATGAGAGTGATAAGGTTGGAAGGAATGCATTGCAAAAACGTTATTATACATGCCAGACTACTTCTCAGAATGGGAAGGCCATGAGTTTTGATGAATTTGCAGGTAGATATAGTATCCACCAGAAAGACGGTTATTGATGGTAAACAACTTATTCTCCTGATGGCCACATCTACCTCCAGATCCTTCCCCTCATTAAATAACATCACTACAGTAGCACTTCACAAACATTTTAGAACCACAACCTAATTTTTGGAACGATAAACTTGTGAGACCCTCTTAGCTTTCATGGACATGAGGCGGGCAATTGTTTTTATGTGATGACAGCAATTGTTTGCCAACGTCATGAACACCACCACACCCTCACTTGGAAAACGTGTAATATTTTACTTGGCATGAGCTACAGCCATTTAGGTTTCTTTCATAATTCTCCCATCCTCTGCTGCTCGTCTTTTTGAGGAAACAAGGGAGGTACAGGAACTCGCCCCTGATTTGAAGAAGTTGAACAAGGACCAAATGACTCTAATACTTTTGATAGACGAAATCAATATCAAATGTCTGATTATTCTGCTGATACTCTTGCAGATTGCGACTATGCATAGGGATGCCTAGGATGGGGTAAGGGACCACTTGAGGTGCCAGTAGATCAAATGGGTTCTTATGTTGATGCAAGCGCCTTGGGATCCACTGATCGGTTTCTGGATGACACAGAGGCTGCCTGTAGTACTCTGTCTAAAATTGGGTCCTAGGGCTCTCCTGTCCGGCACAATGATAACATCAATACGATTCAATGGAACACCTACACCTATAGCCCACTTTCACAGTCACTTGAATTCGGACTTGACAAATTCACTGCAGCATGTCAATTTTTTGCTTTCCCCTACCACACCTGACAAGATTGTGGGTATTTTTGTGCCACAATATGTTGTTCTCCGAAGGTGTGCGTGTTATTTTAAATCACAATTATTCAATGTTTGAGAGATCTGTCTTATCAATGAGGATGCCGCTCTGGCGTCCTTACCTAGTGTGAAGAAGGAACACTGTTATTGTTCCGATTTCTTGCCTCCCATCATCAAAAAGTCTCTAGAAAGAAATTACTATTTTGTAGATAGCAGGTTACCTATTTAGATCACCTCCTGTCTAAGGAGGGATGTGCACCCACATCAGATCACATTCAGACTATTCTAGATACTCCTGTACTCCGCACTATAAAGGATGTCTGTGCACCAATTGACCTCACTTCTTTTTGTAGGCAGTTTTTCACTCATTATTAAACCTTTGTTGGGCCTTTTTGACTAAAGACACTCCGATGCCTTTCCCATGGATTACTGAATGTCAGAATGCCTTCCAACAGTCACACCAAGCTCTTTGTTCTGCACCACTATTAGGACCTCCAGATTACACTCACTAACAAGAGCATGTGAGCTTAGTACTGACTTACTTGTCAATATTTTTACTGACAGCCAGTACGCAGTCGGGTGGCATATATTTTTGGTTGCTTATGGAAAGAAAGGGGTTTCCTCACCTCACATGGGACACAGATAGTGATGGAGAATTAGTGCATAATCTTCTTATTGCCCTAACCTATCCTAAGGAAGTAGCAAAAAATGTAGTGCACACAAGAAAGTGACTGATAAAATAGGAGCAGGTAATGAACTGGCAGATCACACAGCCTGTGGGACCGCAATACAGCGAAGTACCATCTCCATGTATGTGGTGAAGTCACAAGCTGAACGTTGGTATGATGCCAGGCAGGAAGTGCTGGACATGCAACAATCTGCCTCTCCTGATGAACTAGATCAATGGTCTAAGGAGGTAAAACTGGATGATGAGGGCTGTTGCAGGACTAAAGATATGACCAAATGGAAGTTACCCACAGCCTACTTATATCCCTTGATACACATGGCACAATGGGCCGGCATATGTTGGTGCATTCTCATTAGCAAAACAACCTATGCAAGTTTGGGATCATCCTGATATTGCCAGCACTGCTAAAAAGATAGTCCAGTCTTGTCTGGTCTGTCTCCAGTATAATCCTGGAAAGTGAACGCAAACTCCAATTGGAGGGTTTGCGACACCAACTGCACCATTTGAGATCCTGCAAATGGACAACGAACCTCATTTCATTGGGCAAGTTGTAGAATAGGTCATGAAAGGGTTGGGCATTAAACAGAAATTCCATACCGCTTTTCAACTCCACCCCGAAATTGAAATTGGCTAAAACACAGGCTTCGACGTCTTTGAAATGGCCTAATGCCCTGCTCCTAGCACTACTTTCTATCACATCAATCGCACATACACGATCTGACCTTACGCCATATGAAGTTGTATTTGGCAGGTCTATAAAAATTTAGGGAATCCCTAAGCCTCGCCCTATACATGATCTCCCCATGTGTTGATGAGTGACTATTTGTCCAGGTTAACTGACAGCTTGTCTTCTATTTATCAGCAGGTACAGGAAGTTCTTAAAGACATGTCGCAGGGTGAAGGCCGCGATCTGCGGCCTGGCGATTCCATGCCGCATTCCTTTGTGAGCCCAGCTGTGTTGACAGGTCACCACTACATTTTGGTCACGAGAGAGGGTGACCTGCGTCATCTGAAGGACCTGAGGAAGTCCCAGGTACATCTAGATATCTGCTTCGATCCAGAAAGAAAGACATTTCATCGCAGAAAGAGACTGTTTGAGCTACTGTCCTGGGTGGTTGAAGACTGACTACAAAGGGGGGTAGCCTCTTAGTGACTACTCGTCTCAACGTTAGTGAAGAAACCAACGCCTGCCCAGGACCTTAGGACATCATCGGTTTTGTTGTTTGCAGATGAAAATGAGCTCGCCTAAGAAGGAGATCGCTGCGACAATGTGCAACTGCTGTACAATCTGCATCCTTGGTCTGACTTTGACTGCTGCCATCATCTCTACTGTAATGTAGGTAGTGGAGGAAGTAATGCCTAGAGCCTCCTTACCTAACATTACTGTTTATTTATTTATTTTGTGTACTTATAGAGCGCAGTCCTGTCACCCAAAGGGCATCCTGGCGCTTTGAACTTGAACGGTTGCACTTTTCACTGCTCAAACAATTTTAGGAAACAAATGCGTTTTTAACGCTTTCCTGAACGGAAAGTAGTCCCTGTGGCTTCTCAAGGAGAGTGGCAGGGAGTTCCAAAGTTTGGCCGCTGCAACACTAAATGAGCGGCCACCCATCCTGACTCTCTGAAACCTCGGTGTAGGAGAGTAGGGTCTGCAATCCTATGATCACCCAGATTTTTTGCTTTTGTTTCACTGGTTTACGACTTTCTCTGGCTGTGGGCCTGCCAATCAGACCCACAGCCTAGCTGTTCTCTCACTAAATTGACATGTGTACCTTAGGTGCATTACCCAATTGGAACTGGGCCACCTTGTTAGACCCTGTAACTCAGGGCATCGGTGTATCCAGGGCCTACCAGGGGCTGAAGCATGTATTATGCCACCCCTGGATGGCCATCTAAATCTGACACAACTGGCTGCACGACAGCTGGGGCAAGGTGGCGTAATCACCCTTTGCTTTAGATATAGTATACCTATATCTAACCCCGAAAATGGACACACGGATCCCTATCAGTCGCTCCTATGGCAGGCCTTGACAATCCTGAAGGCAGAGTGCTTGGAATCGTGTGAAATGGTGCTCTGGCATGAGCTGAGCCCGTTTGCAGCTTGCGGAACTAAATCCCAATGGCTGTTCCATGATAAAGCGTACCATATACTCTTAAATGCTATCTTTGGTATCGCGTCATCAAAACATGTCGAGTAAGGTGTCATACGAATTGGGATGCTGACCCCTCACCAATGCTGGCGACGGGGTTAGCATTCCACCCTTCTAGAGGGACACGACATGTAGGTAACTGTGAACCCCGGTTAAAGTTAACTGAAGGCTCAGCTCCACAAAATGGATGCTGCCACCACAGACACGAGTCTGACCTCCTGCTGTTGGGAGTCCTTCCAGCGAGGAGAGCTTGGACAAAGGGTTTCCTGTCCGGGGCGGTGCTCGCACCATCCCAGACAGGGTTTTGTGTATCCTGGGTAGGCAGGGCTTTACAGGAAGGTGACTGCGGAGTGGCACCCCGGTGCTCACTACGCATCTGCCGGCTAGAACCAGTTCCAGGGGCACGCCAGCCCCTGGCCTGGGGAAAGTCCGGCATGGGAGAGGGGTGTACCCACCCTCCTTCCTGGTCCCACCCCTAGGGCAGGACCTAGTCGCGTACCCACCCCTTTCTTTAGGATAAAGGCAGGAGCGGGGACCCTTCCAAATTAGATCATCTTTGAATCAAGAAACTACTTTCTACGAAAAGAACTCTCGACTCTTCTCAAGATTTCTCCCTTGTGACTAAGGAGTAGTCACCCTGCATCCACAGGCACCATCTAAGAACTCTGCGGTTTGCTGCAGTCCTTCCTCAGGAATCCGACTGCCCAGCTCGACGAGAACCGGCTTCCCTGGCACCTCTGACCTCTACCCACATCGTCAGCTCAGCTGAGATCCGTGGGTGCGACGAGACCTCGAGGGACCGGCCATCATCAGAACTGCACGACTTCTAACCAGCATGACCGCCGAGGGATCCTCTGGTGAGTGCTTTGGGGTCTGAGAAGCCCCGACCCTGGGTAGCTCCAGCACCGAAGTTCAGCCTCCCAGCATCTCCACGATCTGCGTGGGGCCCTTCTGCTCTTTGCTGCTCATCACGTTGTCTGGCTACTAGCCCGCTGGCTTGTGGCCTTCTCGACGACGCCCGACAACAACGCTGCTGGTCTGGTTGCTCCAGACTGGCCTTTGCTCCCTTCTGCAAGAGGAGCACCCCGGACCCTCCTGGTCCACTCAAGACGCCATTTTAGGTCCACCCCGTGGCCCTGAACTTGCCAAGGCTTGTTGCCCCAATCCTGGGCTCAGCCACGCCGAAAGCATCAATCATCGTGGGACAGCTCGCACCTCCATCCTGGTCGCCGACAACGCCTCCTGGTCCGTGAGACTGCAGAGCCCAGCGTCGCCCACTCACCTAGTCGAGGTGACGATCATCCGGTGCCCTCCTGGTACCCTCTGACTACTGGCTAGTAGTTACGAACTTGGTCCCATCTGCTTTCAGGTGTCATTCATCTTCGATCCAGGCTTGGATCTCTTTGAACTATCTTCACTGGTCGCCTGCCAGCAACTCCTTCCTTCAGGCTCCTGGTTCGTCAGCGAGGATTCCCGACGTCTGTAAAGACCTATGCAGCCGCAGCCCCTGGGCTAGGTAACTTCGGCATTTCGGTGCCCCAGCTTAGCCTCATTATTTAAGGGTCCAGAGTCACTGTCGCTTCCGACTTACCTTATCGGGTTCGCCCGAGAACACTAACTTTCCGTGCCCTCGGGCATCTGTGTAGATTGTGCACTTGAAGTATTTTCCTAAGAGTTTTGTTGTGTGCTTAGTACCCTGTCCTCATAAAGAGTACAGGGCTGTTGTGACTTAAAATAAATACACTGTTTATTTTCATAACACTTGTGTGGTGTCCTTTCACTTGGTGTTCAAGGGGTATATGTGATGGTATAACAGCTGGCTTAACACGCCCTCTAGAGTTTAGCCCGAAGACTGCTCGTATCCATGCTGCTAGGATAGCTGGTCTAAGGTTGACTTACAACCAATCACCATAAGGGTCGTTTGGATTGATGCATAGCGATCACTAGAATAGTGAGCACTGCATATCAGGCCAACTTCTCACATTGGTGAGCAGCGGTTGGGATTTGAGCTTGCTGTTGTTTTACCACGCGTATCCTAAGAATATCTTGTGAAAGATCGCATAAGTACTCCAGGTACATATAACTTAGCTTAGAATACTCTGAGTTCTACTGAACCAGCTGTCGTAGCTCCTCAAGGCTTAGCACACCTTGGCTACAACTCTTAGCAAGGGATCAGTAGGTAAACATATAGTGTAGGTAGGTGCATCACTTACACCACACTAGAAGCAGCATGTCAGACAAAGGAGGAAACCCTGAGTCTCCCCTTGTGTCAGTCAACCCTCCACAGGTCATGTCCAGATATGCTGCACTTAGCTTCCAAGAGATGCGACAAATCTGTACATCCAGGAAGCTAAAACAGGGTGCAAACCCTACCATTCCTTTTCTGATTGGTCTCTTAGAGACTTATGATGCTAGGAGGGCTGGTAACACAGAACCTTCTCATCCAGATGGGAACATGCCTCCCCTAGAGGGAACCTTGGGTGACCCTGACCTTATTCATCTCGCTGCAGAAGGTGACGAGGAGGATGAGGATCTAGAGCCATCCGAGGATGAGGCAGACAAAGGTCCAGTAGTAGTTAGCCAGCTAACTAGGGACAACTTAAGCAGGCACGAGAATGGTACTAGGAGACCCCTGGGGCCCCTCTCAGGCCAGCTTAACATTGGGAATGGACGAGTTAGGTCTCTGTCGAGAGGCTCTAATAGATCTGTTCGAACCAATGGCTCTCGAGGCTCTTCTCAAAGAGGGATGACATCCCCTCAGAGGAGAGTGTACGAAGCTAAAGTGAGGGAAGTCAATCTGAGGATTGAAAGGGAAGAACTTGCCCTGGCCAAAGAGAGACTCGCCTTTGCTAGAGAGCAAGAATTGAGTGTGACAAACCCCACTGGTGGCAGCATTCCCCCAAGGGAAAACAGGAGTTTAGACACTAGACACCTGAGTAAGATAGTGCCCCCCTTTAAGCAAGGGGATGATATCCACAAATGGATTACTGCTTTGGAGAGGGCCTGCACTGTACAGTGTGTCCCCCAGAGTCAGTGGGCAGCTATCTTGTGGCTCTCCTTTGAAGGTAAAGGTAGAGATAAGCTCCTCACTACTAGAGCTGAGGACGCTAACGATTACCAGGTCCTGAAGAACACACTGATTGATGGGTTCGGCCTAACCACTGAGCAGTACAGGTTGCTGTTCAGGGATACCCAGAAAACCCAGTCTCAGGACTGGTCTGATTTTGTCGATTGTGCCACTAAGGCTTTGGAGGGCTGGTTGCTGGGCAGTAAGGTTACTGATTATACAGGAATGTACAATCTGATCATGAGGGAACAGATTTTAAACAATTGTCAGAACCAGTTGTTGCATCAGCACCTTGTCGACTCGGAACTGACCTCTCCCCAAGAATTGGGAAAGAAGGCAGACAGATGGGTCAGAACAAGGGTTAAGCAAAACCAGGGCCAGAACCAGGGTGGTCAGAAGAAAGCAGACCAGAAGGGTAAAGATTCTAAGGGTGAACAAAATGACCAGAAGTCTTCGACAGGTCCCCAACAACCCAAAGAGGGGGGGGGGGTCAGGCTTCCCAGAAAAAGAAGAATCAAGAAGGCCAATCGAAAAGGTGGTGCCAATACTGTAAAAGTAAAACTCACTGGTTTAGTGAGTGCACCAAGAAAGGAGGGCAGACTCCTGCTACTGCAGCCCCTAAGGCACCTGTGCCCCCTAGTACAGCCAGCAGTAGTAGTGCACCTCCCAAGGGATTAGTTGGGTTAACCTTGGGTTCTGAGGGGTATGACAACTTAGTTGGCACACTCACTCAGGCTGTCCTTGTCTGTACAGGGGATATGGACATATCCCCTGATGTCAGTCCCAATACTTTGGGCAAATACAGGCAGACGCCTTTAATAAATGGAAGAATGGCTCAGGCCTATAGGGACACTTGTGCCAGTGTCACCATGGTGACACCTAACTTTGTGGACCCTGGACAGATCATGCCAGGTACAGATTTCCTGGTGACCAATGCCAGCAACGTCACTACCAGTCATAGTATGGCGATTGTTGCTTTCTCCTGGGGAGGGGTAAATGGCCAGAAAAAGGTTGTTGTTAGTTCAGACCTCCCAGTGGATTGTTTGTTGGGCAATGATTTGGAGTCATCACAATGGTCAGAAGTGGAGCAGAGGACTCACATGGAGATGTTAGGCTTGCCAGCACATGTGCTTGCTGTGACTAGGTCACAGGTCAGAAGATGCCCCACTGAACAGGTGCTGGATCCTGGAACAATCGACCAGACACCTCCCAAGAAGAAGAGAAGTAGGGTTAAGGCATCGCCTTCCCCCTTGCCCGAGGTTGAGGATCAAGTCTCGGAGGAGGCTGACCTACAGGAATTGAGGGAAACTGAGCCTAAAGAACTCAAACTTGATCAAGTTGAGTTTCTGGGCTCAGGGAGACCCTCAAGGGAAGACCTGGGGAAGGACCAGTTAGACTGCCCTTCCCTTGAACCCCTCAGACAGCAGGCTGCTGCTGAGGCTACTGGGAACGCCACAGGTACCCACAAGGTATACTGGGAGGATGGACTCCTGTACACTGAGGCAAGATACCCCAAGCCTGGCATGACCAGGAGGCTGGTTATCCCCTTGTCTCAGCGTGGTTTCCTTCTTACCTTGGCCCACGAGATTCCCTTAGCAGGACACTTAGGCCAGACGAAGACTTGGGACAGGCTTGTCTCACACTTTCACTGGCCTCACATGAACGAAGATACCAAGGAGTTTTGTCGCTCCTGTGTCACTTGCCAAGCCAGTGGTAAGTCAGGTGGCACAACAAAGGCCCCCCTTATACCAATGCCTGTGGTGGGGGTGCCCTTTGAAAGAGTGGGGATTGACATTGTCGGTCCAATGGAACCCCAGACAGCATCAGGGCACAAGTTTATACTGGTGGTAGTGGATCATGCCACCAGGTATCCTGAAGCTATTTCCATTAGGACCACTACAGCACCTGTTGTGGCAAGAGCCCTAGTTGGAGTGTTCTCCAGAGTGGGCTTCCCTAAGGAGGTTGTCTCTGGCAGAGGTGCAAACTTCATGTCAAGATACTTAACTGCTATGTGGAAGGAATGTGGTGTCAACTACAAGTTCACTACACCCTATCATCCACAATGCAATGGGCTTGTTGAAAGGTTCAACAGGACCCTAAAAGGGATGATTCATGGACTACCTGAAAAACTCCGGCGTAGATGGGATGTCCTGATTCCCTGCCTTTTATTCGCTTATAGAGAAGTCCCACAGAAGGGGTTTGGCTACAGCCCTTTTGAACTTTTGTATGGACATCCTGTAAGAGGACCCATGTGTTTGGTGAAGGAAGGATGGGAGAGACCTCTCAAAAAGCCTGCAACCAACATAGTGGACTATGTACTTGGTCTCCGCTCCCGGATGGCTGAGTACATGGAAAAGGCATCTGAAAACCTTAAGGCCAGCCAAGAACTCCAAAAAGCTTGGCATGACCAAAAGGCTGTCCTAACTGTTTATCAGCCTGGACAGAAGGTGTGGGTGTTGGAGCCAGTGGCCCCAGCAGCACTCAAAGACAAATGGTCTGGGCCCCACACAATTCTTGAGCAAAAGGGAGAGGTCACCTACCTGGTGGACCTTGGAACTCCCCGGAGCCCACACAGGGTGCTCCATGTCAACAGGCTCAAAGCATATGTCGACAGGAAGGACATGAGCTTGCTCATGGCCATAGATGAGGGACAGGAGGAAGAGAGTGACCCTCTCCCAGACCTGCTCACTCAGAATCCTGATGATGGATCAGTGGATGGTGTTGTCTTTTGTGGCAGCCTCTCTAAACATCAACAGAAGGATTGTAAACAGGTTCTTCAATCCTTCCGGCATATGTTCTCTCTAACACCCAGTCAGACCAATTGGTGTACCCATGAGGTTGACACTGGTGACAGCTTGCCCGTCAAGAGTAAAATCTACAGGCCGCCTGATCATGTTAGAGACTGCATCAAAACTGAAGTGCAGAAAATGTTGGAGTTGGGAGTCATTGAACCCTCGGATACCCCTTGGGCTAGTCCCGTAGTTCTAGTGCCAAAGCCTCACACCCCGGGTGGTAAGAAAGAGATGAGGTTTTGCGTAGACTACAGGGGTCTCAATGCAGTCACTAAGACTGACGCCCACCCAATACCAAGGGCAGATGAGCTTATAGATAGATTGGCTTCTGCCAACTACTTAAGTACATTTGACCTGACAGCTGGGTATTGGCAAATCAGGTTAGCTGAGGACGCCAAGCCCAAGACAGCATTTTCTACCCCTGGTGGGCATTATCAATTTGTGGTAATGCCCTTTGGTTTGAAAAATGCACCTGCCACCTTCCAAAGGCTGGTGAATCACGTTCTCACTGGGCTGGATGACTTCTGTGCAGCGTATCTTGACGATATTGCTGTCTTTAGCTCCACCTGGGAGGATCACCTGGTCCACCTGAGGAAAGTGTTAGAGGCACTGCAAGCCGCAGGTCTCACTATCAAGGCCACAAAGTGCCAGATAGGGCAGACACAGGTTGTATACTTGGGCCACCTTGTAGGTGGAGGCCAAGTTCAACCACTGGAGAGCAAAATACAGTCAATCAGGGACTGGGCTCCTCCAACCACCCAGACTCAGGTTCGAGCTTTCTTGGGCCTGACTGGTTACTACCGAAAGTTTGTCAGAAATTATGGATCAATTGTGACTCCACTTAATGAACTGACAAGTAAGAAAATGCCAAAAAAGGTTCAGTGGACAGCAGGCTGTCAAAAAGCATTCGATGACCTAAAACAGGCCATGTGCACAGCACCTATCCTCAAGAGTCCAGACTACTCCAAACCATTCATTGTCCAAACAGATGCTTCTGAGTTGGGTGTGGGAGCTGTTCTATCTCAACTAAATTTTGATGGTAATGACCAGCCCATTGCTTTTATAAGCAGAAGGCTGACCCCCAGAGAGAAAAATTGGTCAGCTATTGAGAGGGAGGCCTTTGCTGTGGTTTGGGCCCTGAAGAAACTGAGGCCATACTTGTTTGGCACTCATTTCAAGATTCAGACCGACCATAAGCCCCTCTTATGGCTAAATCAGATGAAGGGTGAAAACCCCAAACTGCTTAGGTGGTCCATTTCCCTACAGGGAATGGACTTCACAGTGGAGCATAGACCTGGCACTGATCATGGCAATGCAGATGGGCTCTCCAGGTATTTCCACTTAGAACAAGAAGACTCACCTGGTCAAGGTTAGTTTATTGTCCCAACGTTTGGGGGGGGGGGGGGGGGGGGGTCATGTAGGAGAGTAGGGTCTGCAATCCTATGATCACCCAGATTTTTTGCTTTTGTTTCACTGGTTTACGACTTTCTCTGGCTGTGGGCCTGCCAATCAGACCCACAGCCTAGCTGTTCTCTCACTAAATTGACATGTGTACCTTAGGTGCATTACCCAATTGGAACTGGGCCACCTTGTCAGACCCTGTAACTCAGGGCATCGGTGTATCCAGGGCCTACCAGGGGCTGAAGCATGTATTATGCCACCCCTGGATGGCCATCTAAATCTGACACAACTGGCTGCACGACAGCTGGGGCAAGGTGGCGTAATCACCCTTTGCTTTAGATATAGTATACCTATATCTAACCCCGAAAATGGACACACGGATCCCTATCAGTCACTCCTATGGCAGGCCTTGACAATCCTGAAGGCAGAGTGCTTGGAATCGTGTGAAATGGTGCTCTGGCATGAGCTGAGCCCGTTTGCAGCTTGCGGAACTAAATCCCAATGGCTGTTCCATGATAACGCGTACCATATACTCTTAAATGCTATCTTTGGTATCGCGTCATCAAAACATGTCGAGTAAGGTGTCATACGAATTGGGATGCTGACCCCTCACCAATGCTGGCGACGGGGTTAGCATTCCACCCGTCTAGAGGGACACGACATGTAGGTAACTGTGAACCCCGGTTAAAGTTAACTGAAGCCTCAGCTCCACAAAATGGATGCTGCCACCACAGACACGAGTCTGACCTCCTGCTGCTGGGAGTCCTTCCAGCGAGGAGAGCTTGGACAAAGGGTTTCCTGCCCGGGGCGGTGCTCGCACCATCCCAGACAGGGTTTTGTGTATCCTGGGTAGGCAGGGCTTTACAGGAAGGTGACTGCGGAGTGGCACCCCGGTGCTCACTACGCATCTGCCGGCTAGAACCAGTTCCAGGGGCACGCCAGCCCCTGGCCTGGGGAAAGTCCGGCATGGGAGAGGGGTGTAACCACCCCCCTTCCTGGTCCCACCCCTAGGGCAGGACCTAGTCGCGTACCCACCCCTTTCTTTAGGATAAAGGCAGGAGCGGGGACCCTTCCAAATTAGATCATCTTTGAATCAAGAAACTACTTTCTACGAAAGGAACTCTCGACTCTTCTCAAGATTTCTCCCTTGTGGCTAAGGAGTAGTCACCCAGCATCCGCAGGCACCATCTAAGAACTCTGCGGTTTGCTGCACGTCCTTCCTCAGGAATCCGACTGCCCAGCTCGACGAGAACCGGCTTCCCTGGCACCTCTGACCTCTACCCACATCGTCAGCTCAGCTGAGATCCGTGGGTGCGACGAGACCTCGAGGGACCGGCCATCATCAGAACTGCACGACTTCTAACCAGCACGACCGCCGAGGGATCCTCTGGTGAGTGCTTTGGGGTCCGAGAAGCCCCGACCCTGGGTAGCTCCAGCACCGAAGTTCAGCCTCCCAGCATCTCCACGATCTGCGTGGGGCCCTTCTGCTCTTTGCTGCTCATCACGTTGTCTGGCTACTAGCCCGCTGGCTTGTGGCCTTCTCGACGACGCCCGACAACAACGCTGCTGGTCTGGTTGCTCCAGACTGGCCTTTGCTCCCTTCTGCAAGAGGAGCACCCCGGACCCTCCTGGTCCACTCAAGACGCCATTTTAGGTCCACCCCGTGGCCCTGAACTTGCCAAGGCTTGTTGCCCCAATCCTGGGCTCAGCGACGCTGAAAGCATCAATCATCGTGGGACAGCTCGCACCTCCATCCTGGTCGCCGACAACGCCTCCTGGTCCGTGAGACTGCAGAGCCCAGCGTCGCCCACTCACCTAGTCGAGGTGACCATCATCCGGTGCCCTCCTGGTACCCTCTGATTACTGGCTAGTAGTTACGAACTTGGTCCCCTCTGCTTTCAGGTGTCATCCATCTTCGATCCAGGCTTGGATCTCTTCGAACTATCTTCACTGGTCGCCTGCCAGCAACTCCTTCCTTCAGGCTCCTGGTTCGTCAGCGAGGATTCCCGACGTCTGTAAAGACCTATGCAGCCGCAGCCCCTGGGCTAGGTAACTTCGGCATTTCGGTGCCCCAGCATAGCCTCATTATTTAAGGGTCCAGAGTCACTGTCGCTTCCGACTTACCTTATCGGGTTCGCCCGAGAACACTAACTTTCCGTGCCCTCGGGCATCTGTGTAGATTGTGCACTTGAAGTATTTTCCTAAGAGTTTTGTTGTGTGCTTAGTACCCTGTCCTCATAAAGAGTACAGGGCTGTTGTGACTTAAAATAAATACACTGTTTATTTTCATAACACTTGTGTGGTGTCCTTTCACTTGGTGTTCAAGGGGTATATGTGATGGTATAACAGCTGGCTTAACACGCCCTCTAGAGTTTAGCCCGAAGACTGCTCGTATCCACGCTGCTAGGATAGCTGGTCTAAGGTTGACTTACAACCAATCACCATAAGGGTCGTTTGGACTGATGCATAGTGATCACTAGAATAGTGAGCACTGCATATCAGGCCAACTTCTCACACTCGGGACTTCCAGCAGATGGGCCGAAGAAGAACGGAGAAGCCGTGGGGCAGAATACCAGGCGAACATGTTCTGCAGAGGTACTGGGCCCTGTTGATGTACTGCCTTAAACACCATGCACGCAGCTTTATACAGCACTCTCAGGTGTACCGGGAGCCAGTGTAGATCTCTTAAAGCTTGAGTAGAAGAGCTAGACCTAGGGCGGGAGAGAGCCAACTTGGCGGCCATATTCTGCACCCGTTGTAGCTTCCCCAGCAGGTTTTTTGGGGCCTCTAGAAGTAGCGCATTACAATGGTCTAAACGACTTAGTATGGTACCGCGGACTACTTCCGGCCTAGCTTGGGCGGGGAGAAGGGGCAGAACTTTACGCAACATGCGTAACAGCATCATGCACGTAGCAGTGGTTTTATTGACGTGCATGTCAAGCTGTAGATTTGGGCCGAAGATCACCACCAAGTTGCGAGCAGATTCCGCTGCTGACACTGGCTTGGGAAAGGTGGCAGACCAGAAGTTCTCTGGAAGAACCCGCGGGATCCGATCTGTGGAACAATAGAGCACCTCCGTCTTTGAGCTGTTAAATTGTAAGGAGTTGGCCCGTAGCCAGTCTGCTGTGGCTGCCATACAGCGATGAAATGTCTCCAGCGAGACCGCATTATTTCCTTCCAGGGAAAAGACCAGCTGGGTGTCATCGGCTTAATTAAAAGCCGAGACACCAAAAGATTTTATAAGCTGGACCAAGGGGCGGAGGTACAGATTAAAAAGTATAGGGCTGATGGCCGAGCCCTGTGGGACCTCCTGCCCTACTTTCCTTGGCTCAGAGCGAAATGGAGGGAGCGAGACCAACTGTTGCCGACTGCCAAGATAGGATATTAGCCAGTCTCTTGCATCCTCTGTGACCCCACACTCCTCTAGTCTCCTGATAAGGGTCCGGTGGCAGACCGTATCGAACGCGGCCGACATGTCGAGCAGCACTAAAAAGGCTGCCCGCCGCTGTCGACACGCGAGCGAAGGTTGTCCAATACGGTTACCAGCGCGGACTCCGTCCCGTGCCTGGGGCGGAAGCCAAACTGTGCCTCGTCGAACCATCCGATATTCTCCAGGAAGCCTGAGAGCGAGCGGGTCACCCATTTTTCCATGATCTTAATAGGAAAAGGGAACAAGGAGATTGGCCTATAGTTGGAAAGACAGGTCGGGTGGTTTCTTGAGCAGAGGTGACACTACTGCTAGCTTCCAGCACTCCGGGACAGATGCCAACTCCAAAGACTGGAGGCAGATGGAATACAAAGGCTGGAAAAGTTCCGCCTGGAAAACCTTCCAAAATTTGGGAGGTAGTGGGTCAAGCGGAGAGCCAGAGGACACCGTATTTGCCAGGCTACAGAATTCCTCAAAGGAGGGACAGGGAAAAAGTTTTAGTTGGGGTCGACTGGAAAAAATGTCCGGAGCTCCCAAGCTAAAAACTGGGACGCTCGGCTCGGGTCGACTGGGTGAACTGTCTGGAGCTCCCAGACCAGGGCCAGGGGCACCCGTCTGGGGTCGACTGGGCAGGCCACCCGGAGCTCCCAAACCGAGGGCTCCTAATATGAGAGCAGAGTCAGTCGGCTGGGGTCGACTGGGTAACCCGTTCGGAGCTCCCAAGCCAAGGCTGAAACCAACTGGCCGGGGTCGACTGAGCGGACTAACCGGAGCTCCCAAGCCGAGAGCAGCGGGCAGAGGGTTTTTTAGGCCGTCTAAGATCTTAGCAGTCTTCTCTTCAAAAGCACCCGCCAGGGAGTCGCACAGGGCCTGCGACGCGGGTACCGTGTTAGCCACACACACAGGGTGGGACATTTCCCTGACAATTTTAAACAGGGCTTGAGATTTATTAGGCGCCTGATTCAAGGTGGATTCCAAAAAAGCCGCCTTAGCCAACTTAATCTGCGCCTTGTAGCCCTGCAGTGCGAGCCTGAACGAGGCCTTTGCTGAGGTTGAATACTGCTTCCTCCAAGCTCTCTCAGCGCGTTTGCAGCTCAACTTCAACTGTCGTAGCTCTTCCGTATACCAGGGAAAGGCCCGGTTCACTCTCCCTCGAGACTTACGAAGGGGAACAACCTTGTCTAGCGTGTCGGTAATAGACCGGCACAGAGTCAGATAGCTTTCCTCCACCGAGTTACTCAGACAAAAATTCTCTGGTAGTAGAGAAGGCAAAGGAGATAAACTGAGTAGTCGAGACCAAGGTCTACCCAGTTTCGGCAGTCCTACCCCGGCTGCTTCAGAGGAATAATCCCCTATGCAGAGGGAGAAAGCCACAAGTGCATGGTCGGTCCAGCATTGGCATAGGATATCGTTGATCACTACTGATTGAGCGTCAGCGAAAATCAAATCCAAGACATGACCTCCCCTGTGAGTCGCTGAACAGACCAATTGCTGCAACGGAATGTCCCCAAAGGCTTGGCAAAGTGTCGTAAACGCTCCATCCAGTGGACCCCCCTGCCATAAGTTGAAGTCCCCCAGGACCAACAGCTTAGAGTGAGTGTTAGATAGATCATATATTAGGTCAAGGAAATCTGATAGGGAGGGTGCCGAGCCCGGTGGACGATAGCATAGCACGCCTGTAAGCAGTGTTCTCTCCAGATCTTTAATCGAGAACCCCATCAGTTCGAAACCCAAAACCTCACTGATTTTAAGCTGAAAAAGACCCAGCTTTTCTCTGTAGATGATGCCAATTCCGCCACCTCTGTTCTTCAGCCGAGGGGTGTGAATAATTTTAAAGCCTGGGGGGCAACCAAGTCCCAATTCAACTAAACAGTCCTCCCGAGTCCAAGTTTCGGTTAGGAACAACACATCCAACCTGAGGATTCAATCAAGAAGGCAATCTCTGTATGGTGCTTGCAAAGCGACCGAACATTAAGCAATCCGCAAGACAGGGATTGAGACGGGAGTGAAGCAGTAGCCTTCTGAGTCCGGGGCGCCTGAATCGGTCTTAGTTCCAAAAGGGCAGCCCGAGAGTAGACTAGGCAGGGAGATTGCAAAAGTCCAGCGGAAGCGGCCCTATGCGCGCCCGTTGCGCGAACGGGCGCAAACGGGCTTACCTCTGGCGCACCTCCGGCGCGCCTACGACGCGCCCGCTGCGCACCAACGCTGCGCGCTTGGTCCACCATTCCTTTATGGTATTGGACCGAGCGGAAGTCCGCCTCCTGCGTCCCTTGACCTTCTCAAGATGGCGCCCGAAGTGCTCCCAAGCTTCACCCCCACCCAAGATGGCGGACGGACCCGGTAAACTATCTATATCCCGCCAAATACGGGTGAAAGCAAGTTTTAAGGTGCAGGTAAGCCTGTCCAAATTCCCCGGCCTACGGAGCCGACACCAGGAAGACAGCGCGATATAAACGAGCTCTAGCAGCTCTAGGCGCGGTGACCAGCAGCGCAAGTAATTTAAAATAAGCACAGTTAAAAATATTGCAGCAGCAAAGAGCGTGCAGGCCAATAGTTATGACCTGTCGGTGCACTCGGTGGCTTAAATAAGCACACCAAGTGCGGAAGTCTGTCTCCTGCGTCCCTTGACCTTCTCAAGATGGCGCCCGAAGTGCTCCCAAGCTTCACCCCCACCCAAGATGGCAGACGGACCCGGTAAACTATCTATATCCCGCCAAATACGGGTGAAAGCAAGTTTTAAGGTGCAGGTAAGCCTGTCCAATTTCCCTGGCCTACGGAGCCGACACCAGGAAGACAGCGCGATATAAACGAGCTCTAGCAGCTCTAGGCGCGATGACCAGCAGCGCAAGTAATTTAAAATAAGTACAGTTAAAAATATTGCAGCAGCAAAGAGCGCGCAGGCCAATAGTACTGTTACATCACTTGCTGCAAAAGAGCACCATTATTTTGATTTGCCGCAAAATGAACTGGGATACTGGCAAAATCTGAGAACCAATTCATTTCTTCAAATGTTGCATCAGACACGTCAACTAAGCAATGCTACTAACTGTTGGGTTTGTGGCAAGATTCCTCCTCGTCAGAACATAAAAGGAATCCCATTGTCACCGCTGCCATTCTCTCGCAATGGCTCATGCCCAGCTTGGTTCAAACTTCTATATGCCTCTAATGAACAAAGTCTGTTACCCTAACGAAGATGGGGACCCACAAGCAAAAGGGACTGCTTTAGAAATGGAAGAATATAGTAAAAGAAGTGCAGCAACAAACTATGTGTATTCACATTCTAGGTTGGGTAAAGGAAATGGACCTCGTTATCTCTGTTGCCATGACCACTGGCCCCCTTTTTGTACAAAGTACAGGTAATGTGCCAGTGGGCCACATTAACTGTACTGCAGTGTTGCAGATGTCTACGTGAGGCCGTAGCAGCTTTCTTGCATCACGTCACACTTATTTTGTTTGTGGAACTAAGGCATGCTACTTCCTACAACCAGGCTGGTCTGGTACCTGTTACGTAGCCTTCCTTCTACCACCTGTGTTTTTAGCTCCCCAACCTACCATCAAGATTTGCAATTGTTCAATTACTGTGCTGGTAGGACAATCGATGTCTCTGTTGTCGACCAGACAGATGCTTTGTTCCCTCTGTATTTCCACTTTACTACTTGTCTACCATTTAAAACAAATGTGCAAAATGTAAATGCCCGTTTAGCAGTAGATCAAGAAGTCAGCAACATGATGCGAATTGATACGTATAACATTTATCGTACCCCTTTTATAGCATAAGAAAATGTCTTAGCTTATGCCAAAAGGGTTGTCCGTGGAAAATGTGTAATATTTTACTTGGCATAAGCTACAGCCATTTTGGCTGTGGTATCCATTTATGTTTTCTTCATAATTCTTCCATCTTCTGCTGCTCGTCTTTTTCCCTGCCTGTGCTGTATATTTTAGTTGACTTCCTGACTCAGCTAAAAGCAATGTGCATGCTTAGAGTATGTAGCTGCCAGAACACCTGGTCTCAGACTCAACTGTCAATCATTTTCTGCTGTTGTAAACAGCTCTGTTCCCCCTCCCACTTTGCTGACTAAGTGATCTCCCATTTGCCCATGTTTGTCGGTAACTATTCCCGTGTAGGCCTGTAGCTTCTATTTGTATCTACATGCTTACCAGTGCAGAAAAACCTGCATATAAGGCCTGTGTTCTGTGACTTCAATGTACTACCTACTCCAGCACTTGACAGTGCTGTGTGGATGTGGTCCCACTCATGAGTGATTAATAAACTGGTTATTCATTCCCTACTCCAGTGCTGCTCTCTGCTTTGTTGGTTTTTGAACCCGTGGACAAAAGGGTGACCCTGCACCAGTGTACCCCTAAAGAAAGGGGTACATTTCCACACTCTCATATCAGACTGTGGCCAAGATACTGAGCTGCCGGCAAAAGTAGCACATGGTGAAGTGTACTGTAGTCTAGTGCTGGAACACTTTTTAGAGTGGTTGGCTGACCCGTGGATTCATTCACTAAAAGCACAAGGCTTCTGAAAAATGTTAGTGCTGACATCCGAGACTGTGGCAAACTCGAAAAACACTTCTGCAGGAAAGCATGAGGTAAGGCCTCAAATTAGATATGATTTTAGATTTCGCAAACACGGCCCAAGGACATTGGCGTGTTTTACATAAGCATCATATTCAATTACACAAGGTCAGATTCAATTTCTTTTAAGCACAGAAGATTACGTGATTTGTCCAGAATCAAAGGTTATTGAGCCAATACCTGGACTTCTATTTGATTCACAACATCCAAAGTCGGTAGCTCTGGCCATTAGGCCACATCCATATTTCACAATTTATGTACTTGCAAGGGTTTGTATTAAAACCGGACATAGTTCAGCACCTTTGCATTGGTGCACAAACTGGAGTCATCTTTTTAAATATTACTTACATATAGACCACAACTTTTGCAACCCACTAAAAATTTCCTCTGGACCCACCAGTGGGTTCCGACCCACAGTTTGGAAACTGCTGCAGTAAAGTATACCCCAGTAGAAGGGTCTGAAGAGAAAACACAAACAAGGGAAATGCCATAATCAACTTCAGCATGCAAACCACCCTTCAAACCCAGGGTGGAAATAAAGAACAGAACTAGACTCTTACAATAGGCATATGTATGCCCTGGCTAAGAACGCCACTCAACAGCGGTAGAGAGACAGCCTTGCCCCAAGAAGTGAGCCCGGCAGTCACATATGATACCTAAAACAAATTCTGTTTATCGGGGATTTATTATTTATTTATTTTTATATTGAAATGCAATGCAGCTTGACAACAGCATATGTCAGGCCATCCATCTCTTCAAGCAAAAAGAATATCCAATAAGGAGAGGCCAGTCAAGACCATGTCAACATCAAGAGTGTCAACCAACCGGGCAGCGAGTAATGTGGAGCACCTATCAACATGGTAACTGTTAGAAATGGGACCCTGGCTGGCCAAGACTCGCGTCGAGGTCAGTCAGGGATCACCATTCCTAAGGTCAGAGCAAGGGAGTTACACGCCAAGATAACCCCTACTCGCCCTCTAGGTAACGTGGCGCGAGCAGCAAGGCTAAACTTGGAGGCGATATGAGTTAAGTATTTGCGCACGCACCCCAGCAACAACACCCAAGGCCCACCACAAAGGAAACTCCACACAAGGGTATATATAAAAATAGCCTTTGTATTCCAATAAACATACATTAGATAAAACACACACTTTACATTGTGCCAGAGGCACGGGCAGAATTTACAAGGGATATTTACAAGACAGGGCCACCTGGACCACTGTCAGGAATCAGCACTTTTAGAAGTAACACTTTTAAAAATAGCACTTTTAGAATGTAAAATCACTGTAGCAAAACAAGTAACTACTGGTAATCAGGTAAGTACTCCCTACGCAATCCTAACCACCCTAGGAACAGGTCACGCAGGGAACCAGGACCTTACTAGCACCACCTGCACTAGCAAAAACAACCAACTAAATATCAACATACATTTAGGGGTATAGACCTGGGGACAAAACACATGATGTATCAACAACACAATCAGCGGTGTAAGGAACACATGACGCATCAACACACGTTCAGCGGTGTAAGGAACAAGGCACATGATGCATCAACAACACATTCAGAGGTGCAGAGCACAGGGTGCGCAAAACATACTACACATTGTACATTTCCTAGCACCCAAAAGCAATAGGACATAGATCATAACAGCATCTAAACCTCAGTTAGCGCATAAATCACCTTTAGCGCAGAACTCACAAAGTCCAGGTTGCGCCACTTGCGCCAGAACCTAAACGTAGCAATAGCAAAATCCACATTAGTCACCAACTGTGACTTTCCCTAGGCCAACTGGCCTTGTTGGGGCTAGGACGCCCTGTGTCTCAGAGTCAGGGTCCTAAACGTGGCAGTTGCCCACAAAGTGCTGGGCAACTGGTGCAACAATGTTTGAGCCTTCCAGGGCTCAAGAACAACAATGGGGGAGCCTCGCTGGGCTCTCAAAGACACTGGTGGCGCCTGAGCCCCTCGTGGGCTCTCAGTAAATGAAAAATGTCCCCTTGAGCCTCTCACAGGCTCTCGAACAAGACTGCCGCCTTACTGGGCAGTGGGGTCCCTCACGGGGGACCTAGGAGCACTTGAAGAGCCTCTCTGGGCTCGCAAAGCCAATCGGCACTTCGAGCCTTTCTCAGGGCTCAGGAAACAAAGGGGACCCGGCGTAACAGGGAGGCACTAGAGCCCTCGTGGCTCTATGAACAAAGCTGCCTGGATGTCGGAGCCTCGACCGGCTCAAAGAAGGAATGCCCCGGGGCCCCACTCACCGGCTTCCTCCTGGCGGGCGGGGCTCTCCTCCTCCCACGGGAGCCTCGCTCCCTGCAGCACTTCTCCGGCGGTCGCTCTGGGGCCGCGGGCGGGGCTCCTCTCGCTCTCCGGGGCTCTCCTGCCCTGGGGAACCTCGCGCCCAGCCTCACTCTTCATGCTGCATGTCGGAGGGAGGCGGGGTGAGCTCCCGTCCTTCTTCCTGCTTTCCTCGGGCTCCGGGGGCGGGACTTCCGGCCGGCCGCGCTGTGATTGGCCGGCCGGCCAAGCACTTCCGGGTCGCCGCGGGCAGCGCGGCGGCTCGCCTCAGATAGGCAGGCGTGGTCCCATGATCCGAGGAGTGGGCTCCCTCGTGATCAATTACAATCCCAGGACGGGGCAATGCCGGGTGGGCACCGGCGTCCAATGAAGATATAAAGCGAGGTGGGCACTCGCTCGTCGGAAAATCGGCACAATTAAACGGGCAGACGCCGGGTGGGCACCGGCTGCACCACGAGCGCTCCCAAGCGCTAGGGGCATAAAATAAAGCGCTCTCAAGCGTAATAAGTGAAATAAAGCGCTCCCAGGCGCTAGGCAAGTGAATACAGCGCTCCCAGCGCTATAAATCAGGAAAGGGTCCAGAGAACGCGCTCCCCAGCACTAGTTGACCCAAAAGTCCAGCAAAAGGTCCTCAGGAGTCCAGGGGCTGGGCAGAGCCCAGGGGAGGCAAGCCTTCCCCTGGGCCCAAGCAGCAGCACGCCCCTGGCAGATTCAAGCAGCAAACAAGAACATTTTCCTGGGGTCACAGCCCCTCTTTTATACACCTTTTCCCTTTTGTCTGTGGGTGCAGGGTGGGGGCAGAACCAGTCGCAGCTGGTCTGAGAGCACTGTTGATGGCTCAACCACCCCTTCCATTCATCAGGCAGGCTAGGGTCATCAGTCGCACCACAGGGGGCGGAGCCAGCATTGTGTGGGGAAAACCCAGCCCCATTCAGGACACAGGCGCAGCCCCTCCCTCACATCAGCATGCTAATCTCTCCATTCACCACCGGGGCAGACCCACACAGACTTCCTGGAGCCTGGCATCCCAGCCAGCTCCAGCCAATCACACGCCAGCACCTTCACAGCACATACACAGTCATGTCTAGAAGTGGCGCTTCCGCACAAGACACATACACGCTGCACATACCATTGCGCAGCATTCACTCTCACGAGTTCGCACATACCAAGCTTGACCATGCACACCTCACGCATCAGGAACTACCAGGGACACAGATATTCCCCATGCATTCCTATGGGAGAGCAGGCCAATCTCACACACGCACTCAGGGAGAGCACGCACTTTACACTGCGCCACAGAGTCAAAGTGCGCAAAGACCAGAAATCACTAGGCAAAAAGTTCAGGGGTGAACCTGCCAGAAGGGCCAAGTCCAACACACCTTGAAACACACAGCCACAAGTAAAGCAAGCATAAGGCGATTATGCATGCATAACCCTTGCACCTATCATAAACTATTACCAAACCATACTCCAGTGAGGGTTCATAGCAACGGAGATAAAACACAACAAGCATTTGCAATGCAATAGGTCTCGCATTAGGAAAGTTTGAGCTATTGGTATTGTAAATGACACATTTGTTATTTATGTGTTTGTTTTGAAAATAGCGAAATTAATTGCTTAGTCATTTACAATGCCAACAGTTTTAACTTTCGCAAATGTGACACCCTATTGCATTTGTAATACAATATGTGTTATATCTACGTAACTTAGATGTATTGACATTACAAATAATGTTTTTTTCAATAATTAATACTTAAATAAAAGTTATTGTAATTTATAGTGGCAATAGCTTAAACTTTTGTAAATAACTTTTGTGAAGATTATGTTCAGTGTATTTTATTGTGACAAAAATCCAAGAACAGAAGTGAAATATTAACATCTTTTTGTGACATTTGTAATAAAGCTTGAAACATTGAGGAAGCATATTTGAACTAGTCGTTGAATGGTTGCACAGATTGATGCTGTGGTGGCGCTGAGTGATGTTGTGGTGGCGACGAGTGATGCTGTGGCGTTCAGTGATGCTGTGGTAGCGCATAGTGATGTTGTGGTGTCCCTGAGTGATGCTGTGGTGGTGCTCAGTGATGTCGTGGTGATGCGATAGATAGATAGAGTGAGTGTGATAGAGTGAGGGCGATAGATAGATAGAGTGAGGGCGATTGATAGACAGATAGAGTGATAGAGTGATGGTGATAGAGTAAGTGCGAAAGATAGATAGAGTGAGTGCGATAGACAGATAGAGTGAGGGCGATAGATAGAAAGATAGATACAGTGAGGGCGATAGATAGAGTGAGGGCGAGAGATAGAGTGAGGGCGATAGATAGATAGCGTGAGGGCGATAGATAGATGGATAGAGTGAGGGCGATAGATAGATGGACAGAGTGAGGGCGATAGATAGATGGACAGAGTGAGGGCGATAGATAGATAGATAGATAGATAGATAGATAGATAGATAGAGTGAGGGGTGATAGATAGATAGATGAGATAGAGTGAGAGTGATAGATAGATAGAGTGAGGCCGATAGATAGATAGAGTGAGGGCGATAGATGGATAGAGTGGGGCGATAGATAGATAGATAGATAGATAGATAGATAGATAGATAGATAGATAGATAGATAGATAGATAGATAGATAGATAGATAGATAGATAGAGGCCTGCACGGTTGGACCTTCTCAACAACGGTCTCCGTGTCACCTGTACCCCACTTGTGCGACCACCTGGCCCGGCCTATTAGGCCTCTCATCCTTCAGAGAGAGATAACATGAGTACCAGTGAGTCGTGTAATAACAGCACCTGTTGTTCACATGCAAAGGGGCGATCTGGCTTGAGGTGGGCACCTTCTATATAGAAATGTGAATACTGTAAAAGCCTTTTCTTGGCGGTAGTGCACACTTATGAGGAAAAAAGAGATTTCATCCATTTCATTTGGTGTTTCACAATCGTTGTTTGGAAAAGGTTGTTTGAATAATTACACTTGCATTACATTGCCTACACGTTTGGAGTTGACATTCTTCGTCAGGGAAAATGATTTTGTTTTCACAAGTATTTGATGAAACAGAATTGCGAGTAAACAGGTGTATACAGCATCGGATTCCTGGCCCTTGCATAGTTGGTAGTGCGTGAGATGTAGTTTGGTCTCTGTTGGAGGTGCAAGAGGTTCTAAGACGTGCTTCACACATGGTGTAGTGAACGTCACAGTGCATAAGAATAATGTATTGTTGTGAGTGTGAACAATAGGCAGAGCTGATTCCTAACATGCATTTTTAATGAGTTTTACATTTTTGGATCCAAAATGTTGCTATTTACCCTAAAAAAGTTGGTTCAGCGCATTCAAAAGCTGAGGAATTCCTGACCCCCATCAGAGCCTGGGAAGGACTCTGTGGAGTCCACCCAGGGGCACAAGACAGAGCTTGTTATAAGGGTCCAAGAAAAAAAGGTGCTATCCCCGGACTGCATCACGTGGGCATTTATTCAACGAAATGGTGGGAGACGGAAATGTGACGTCATGCATGCTTCAATGACATCACAGAGTCAGTTGAACCCTGGGCCTGCGACGTCCTGCATGCTTTCATGACATCACAGGGCCAGTTGAACCCTGGCCCCCCCATTAGTCCGTCCACAATCCCCTCAATTGTTCGCCATGAACTGGGTGAAAACAAATGAGAGCAAGAAATACTCCTGAATGATCCCCAAGAGGCCGGGTAACTAGTCCTGTGTTGCGGGTACTAAAGGTCTACTAGCCAGAGAGCGATGCCCCTGATTGCCCATATACGAAGAAAGATTTGAGCCCTGATTTCAGAGAAAGCGCACATGTAAACAAGGGAGTGAGTGCTTGCACCGAATGCGATGTACGTGACCATGAAGTCAGTGGAATGTTTTAGTGATGGAAGCAGCAACCTAAGCAGTAGGATCGCACATAACCTTTTGAAAAATACATTGGACACTAGCAATTTTTTTTTTTTTATTTGTTATTTATTATTATTTATTTTTACAAATGTAGCACTCCCTAGGACCTTATCTGCACTAGTGCTATCCTAAGTATGTAATGCAATTTGAGAGAGCAGTCACGAATACATAAAACAAGTTCATATTACAGGGTGCCGCCGCGCTGCCCGCGGCGACCCGGAAGCTCTTGGCCGGCCGG
This sequence comes from Lissotriton vulgaris, assembly GCF_964263255.1. Lineage (NCBI taxonomy): Eukaryota > Metazoa > Chordata > Amphibia > Caudata > Salamandridae > Lissotriton > Lissotriton vulgaris. Next base: position 65,829,669 of record NC_141699.1, on the reverse strand, counting down.
CCAATCCGCTCGCGGCCGACCGGAAGTCCCGGCTCCCGAGGTCCGCGAGCTGCCGGCGCATGGAGCGCCCTGCCGGTCCGGGGTAGCCCGGGTCCCTAGGAGGGGGCCGGGGAGAAGGAGGAGTGTGGCGCCTGTTGCGGGGCTCCTCTGACCTGAGGGAGCCCCGATTTTGAAGAGGAGACACGCCACGCTGTGAGGAGCGGAGCGCAAGAGGAGCCCCGCGGGAAGAGCGTAGTCGGTGAGTGGGGCCCAGGGCTGATGTGAAGTGCGTGCGTGCCTGTGTGTATGCCTGGGGGGGGGGGAGGGTGGGGGGGGGGGAGTGTGTGTGCGCGTGTGTGCGTGTGTGCGAGGGAATGTGTGTGCGCATGCGTGACTGTGTATGATTGAGAGAGAATGCAAGGTAGGGGATAGGGTGCCTGTATGTGTGCCTGTATGTGTGCCGTATGCCTGCGTGTGCATGCGCACGCCTGTGTGTGTGTGTGTGCGTGCGTGCGTGCATGCAGGGGGGTGGGGGCTGCCTGTGTCTGTGTGTGAGCAAGGGCTATGCACCGCGCATGCGCAGCTATCAGACGCTCGCTCCCGAGGTGAAATCTGACCTCGTCAAAGCGCGCGTCTGGTAGCTGTCCACATTCCTAAATATGGGCCACAATAGGTCTGAAGCAGACACCTTCAATGCTCACGCATTGAGGGTAGGTCTGCTCGACCTAAAAAACTAATTGGACAAAAAGGTGCCACAGGAAGCTTTCTGACCAAAATGACCTGCAATATATGACAATATTTAAGGGTCTTCTGGAAAAAGCTTCCACATCTGTGTCTGAAAAGAAATAACCCATTGTCACAATACACAGTTCAACAGGTGGGCAGCATCTGACAATGACCACCATTAAAATGTGCAGGGAGGATGAAGAGGAAAATGGTTGTGTTCGGTGTCAGTAACCTTTAAAAATACCAAGCCTCTTCGATCCACACAAAGGCATATGTAGCAGCAGATGTCAAGTGTGAAGGTGATGTCTGTACGGTGCTAGCTTCATAAAACCTCGAAATTTCCCACATCGCTGACGGGACAGACCAGTAGAATATTCCAAGCCCCAAGTTTGGGTAGGGGCACATCCCTGCACAATGCCATAGAAGACGAGTGAAGCCTATTCACCAACAAGCATTTGCAATGCAATAGGTCTCGCAGCATTTAAGTTTGAGTTACTGGCATTGTAAATGACAATGCTTTGCATAATTTTTGTTTTTTGGTGTCTGTGTGTGCATGGCAGTGGTGGTGTCTGTGTGTGCATGGCAGTGGTGGTGTCTGTGTGTGCATGGCAGTGGTGGTGTCCGTGTGTGTATGGGAGGGGTGGTGTCCGTGTGTGTATGGGAGGGGTGGTGTCTGTGTGTACATGGCAAAGGTGGTGTCCGTGTGTGTGTATGGCAATGGTGGTGTCCGTGCATGCATGGCAGTGGTGGTTTCCCTGTGTGTATGGCAGTGGTGGTGTCCGTGTGTGCATGGCAGTGGTGGTGTCTGTGTGTGTATGGCAGTGGTGGTGTCTGTGTATGTGTATGGCAGTGGTGGTTTCCCTGTGTGTATGGCAGTGGTGGTGTCCCTGTGTGCATGGCAGTGATGGTGTCCGTGTGTGCATGGCAGTGATGGTGTCCGTGTGTGTATGGCAGTGGTGCTACGTATATAAGTGTGCTTGGCCTGTGGCCATAGATTAGACTAAGGGTGTCATCAGAGTGTGTGAGTGTTTTGTTTGAGGGGGCAAGTGTGCGTTTCTGTGAGTAGAAAGTGAAGTACGCAGTGTTGTGAATAGGCATGAACATTCATTCATTTGAAAATACATTTTAAGCCTTGCAGGCATGATTCATCAGCCATGAGCTAAATAAGGCAATCAGTAATGAAGTGCCTTTTCAGCCATTTTATCAAATTGGCAAAATCGGATATTTGAGATCAATAACTTTAATTGAACTCCGATGGCCCATTTTTGATGGATTTGGTGGTTTCTCTGTGAAAGTGAGCACCACTACCATGAAACTGTGTGTGTGTGTGTGTGTGTGTGTGTGTGTGTGTGTGTGTGTGTGTGTGTGTGTGCGCGTGCATGTGTGTGCACACGCATGTGTGTGTGCCCATGTGTGTGTGTGTGTGGGGGTCTGTGTGTACATGTGCGTATGTGTGCGTGAGAATGGGTGCACACAAAAGTACTGGTAAAAAGATCACTTTATTGTTAATGGGCTATGAAGGGGGGCAGCGTGGTGCCGTGGGGTATTGTGGCTTGATGAATAAGCTTGTGCCGCACAGACGTTTGCGAAGGACACACTCATGTGCACTCCTACAAGGTGCTCAAAGAAAAATAAATAGTTTGCTGATGTGAGCCATGGAAGGATACAAGTCATCAACTGAATATGAAGATAAAAAAGCCATGCTGCAGGGGCGGGACAAACCCAATAGTGATGAAATCCAACAAAACAAAAAAACAAGCCATTGTACAGACCCCCCAGGATATAGCGGCATGGATTAGCAAATTTAGCGGCACAAAAATGAAAATTTAGCGGCACAAATATGGAAATTTAGCGGCAATTTTGCGGCATTTAATTTGGCCATTTTTTCTACAACAAACACATATATCTTTGTTTTTTTAGTTATTTAACAGCACAAAGCTATGTATATTTGGTTTATTTACAATGTAGACACTTTGTTTGGTTTTATTGAAATGTAGATTTAACATGCGTCCGGTCCTACTCTTGCCATGCCGGACAACCTTAACCCTTGCCTTCTACTCTCTATCCCCTCGCTCACCCTACCACTATGCTTGAGGACCAATATTACAGCTGACCATATAGCATTTCTGTCCCCATAATCCCTAGTATTCCCCTCATCACCCTTGCCATATGCAAAAAAGTGCAGTGCCCTTGCCTTCTCTGCCAAGGATCTTCTTGAGGAAGGAGGTGCCCTGTCCTTCTCCGCCATCTTTTGCTCCAACTTGACAGACACACCCTATCTTCATTGCTTGTGCTTGATCCATTCACCTCGCAACAATTGCCTTCTATCCTTGAGAAATGCTGGGCAAACACACACAACATGCTCAATTGATTCCGTTTAATGACCACAGCCCTTACAATTAGTGTCCTCATTTGAACCACGCCATGCAGGCAAGTGTTTTAAAAATGGCCATTCGCCCATCCTCAGGGCCATAAATCTTTTCTTCCAAACAGCTGCATAGGTGCTTGAAAGATGCAACAAGCACCTTATCTGTACAATACGAAAAGCCATTTTTGACACACTGAACAGTCTCTTGATCTCCTTAGTATGGGCTGGAGAGTGCAGCAGAGTCAAATTAGATCTCCTTAAGCTTGATACAGAATCGGGTGGCCTGGGTCTCCCAGGGTTTAGGCTCTACTATCTGGCGGGACTTATACAATATGCGACACAATGGTGCGCGGAGGGCTGGAACACAGAGAAAGAACTGTTGGCGGATCGGAATAACGGTATGACACTCCCACACTACGTCATGATGGGCGCTCGCACCCCTAAAGAATGCTCTCGCATAGTACGGCAAGTGGCGACAGCATGGGAACAAGCAGTCACCCTGATTATCCGGAGGGCCCCATAAGCCCCAGCACTCCCCCTGCAATGGTTGCAGGGATTTTCCCAAATCCAAACAGTAACGGACATCAGGAAGTGGTATGAAAGGGGTTGTCTAACTGCCGGAGACCAAAATACAAATGGAACGTTTTTGACGTTCCAAGAGGAGAAAAACTGGTACCTGGTCACAGATGGCCAGGTCTTGCAACTTGCAAAAATAACACGCACAGCCCAGGAGATCTGGCCCTCGTTCCCAGATGAACGGGTAGAATACCACACATGGTCATTAATTCTTGACCCAGGTTCCACCAGAGGATTGATCTTGAGTCTATATAAATCCCTAAAGGCAGACCGTACTATTGAGCTTTCTCAAACAGGTGGGAAGCGTACCTCGCTGCTCCGCTTTCGGAGGGCGAGTGGATGAGAGCATTTACACAGGTCTGCTGAGTAGCCAGTAATGCTAGATTTAAACGTACTCAATTTTATTTTTTCAATCGAGCACATCTGACACCCCAGCAATTGTCACTTTTTATTCCTGGTACGCCTGTAGCTTTCAAGCCCCCTTGTCCTGTCTTTTTTCTCTGGCTGGTGCTGTTGTCCCTCGCTGGCCGCAGTGTGCTTCGTTTCCAGGTCTGAGCAATTTTTAAATACCTCTCAGAATAATCTGCAGCGTAGTTCTATAAATAGCCACTTGAGGGCGATATACAACTATCTACTATGGAAGGAAGACCAAGAGATTACGATCAAAAGGTTTCCCCACATTTAAAACTTTTGTGTCTTCGAGAACGCAGAAATAAATCCCGGCATGGATTCACATTTTTCAAATTTCGCGGGCCGTTTTGTAAAAATCGCGGCATTTTTACAAAACGGCCGATTTCGCGATTTTTTTGCAAATCGCGAAATCGCGAAATCCTGGAGGGTCTGATTGTAATAGACATTGGTGAGACCTATTTGCATTGCCAAAGCTTGTTTAATATATGTCCTCATACTGCAAAACAATTAAAAACTGAAAAAAGTATGGTAGATATATGTAACCACTACGTTTCCTGCTGATGCAAAAGCGAGGGCTACTGCATGTTTCTGCCCTAGGATTCTACTTACTAAATAGTGCATTCTGGGACTTGTAGTCTCAATGTGGTTCAATAGACAATAGCACCTGAAAAAACAATTAATTGCAAAAGGAAAGGGCGAAGACTATAAATGCTGAGGCACTGAGTCACAGAAAACAAAGCAGCAGCGACTCTTCAGATGTGGGTACGGGGCACAATGAGGTACGGGTTGTTCTGTAGATCTAAAACAATATGGACTCCCAATCAGAACAGTAAAGTGAGACCGTTTCCTTTAGAAATGTGCAGAGTATGATTTTCATTCAAAGTGAAAATATTTACACCAGAAAGTGCAGCCGCAATCAAACATGTCGGAAGGTTTAAAGCTATGTCGGCACACGGAAACGACAGGACACGTAATGCAAATGCTACTTACCAGTATGCATCTGTTCTTGGCATGTAGGGCTGCTGACATTCATATCTGTGCATAGTCCGCCACCTAGTGTTGGGTCCGGATGATTGCACATTGTTGTCCTGGAAGAGTCTTCGAAGTAACACGAGATAGGTGGCTCCTCCCCTGGACTACAGTGCGCATGGGCATCGCCTCCATCCCCAGATTGTTTTTAGCCATAGGCAGAGATGGAGTGAAGAAGTGAGTGATGACCATGCTATGAGCATATGTTTGTATATGAATACATACTGCAGCTGCTACAGGCGCCGGGGAGGAGGGTGGGCGATATGAATGTCAGCAGCCCTACATGCCAAGAACAGATGCATACTGGTAAGTAGCATTTGCAGTTCGAGGCATGTGGGCTGCTGAATTCATATCTGTGCATAGAATACATAGCAGTCCCTCCATTAGCGGCGGCCGCCCGTGCCAGCTGCAGCAGTCTGAAAAAGCGTTTTTAGAACAGCCTGACCAACAGCTGCCTGTTGTTTTGAATGCACGTCTACACAGTAGTGCTTGGTGAAAGTATGAGTGGTAGACCATGTGGCTGCTCTACAGATGTCTTCTAAGGGAATGTTACCTAAGAACGCCATAGAGGCCCCCAACTTCCTAGTGGAGTGGGCCCTCGGTGGTATAGTGAGAGTGCGCTTTGCTTTAGCGTAGCAGATTTGAATGCACTTTACTATCCATCTAGCTATTCCTGCTTTGGAGATTGCGTTTCCCTTGTGTTGAGTGGCAAAAGCAACAAAAAGTTGTTTGGTTTTGCGGAAATCTTTTGTCCTGTCCACATAATACATCAAGGCCCTTTTTACATCGAGAGTGTGGAGCATCCGCTCCGCCAGCGTCTCTGGGTTTTGGAAGAACACTGGCAATTCAATAGTTTGGTTCATGTGGAACTGTGAGACTACTTTGGGCAAGAATTTAGGGTTAGTGCGGAGCACCACCCTGTTGGCATGTACCTGGAAGAAAGGTTCTTGGATGGTGAGCGCCTGCAGCTCGCTAACCCTCCGTAGCGATGTAATAGCTACTAAGAACGCAACCTTCCAAGTAAGAAACTGGAGCTCACAGGAGTGCAGTGGCTCAAAGGGAGGACCCATCAGCCTTGTAAGAACCACATTGAGGTTCCATTCCGGGGCTGGTGGGGTCCTTGGTGGAATGACCCTCTTGAGTCCTTCTAGAAAGGCCTTGATAGCAGGGACCTTAAAGAGTGACAGGTGCTGCCTATTCTGAAGGTATGCTGCCATAGCAGACAGGTGAATGCGGATGGAAGAGTACGCTAGATTACATCTATACAGGTGAAAGAGGTAACATATGATGTTTTGAATGGAAGCGTCTAGCGGGTCAATGCTGTGCTCCCCGCAGTAGACGACAAACCTCTTCCATTTAGCCGCATAACAAGCTCTGGTAGTGGGCTTTCTCGCTTCCCGAATGATGTCCATGCAATCGGGAGGAAGATTGAGGTAGCCAAACTCTAGGACTTCAGGAGCCAGATCGCCAGGTTGAGCTGTTGCGGATCTGGGTGCTGAATGTCGCCATGGCTCTGCGTCAGAAGGCTGGGAGTGAGATGAAGCTTTTGATGCGGTACCACGGAGAGTTCCAGAAACGTGGTGTACCATGGTTGGCGAGCCCACGTTGGAGCAACCAGGATGAGTGTCATCGAGTGCTGCCTGAGCTTGCGCGCCACCAGCGGTATCAGAGGTGCTGGGGGAAAAGCGTACGCAAATCTGCCTGACCAGTTCATCCACATCGCATTGCCCTGTGATTGGGGGTGTGGGAACCTGGCGGCGAAGCTTTGGCATTTTGCGTTCTCCTTTGTGGCGAACAGGTCTATTTCTGGATGACCCCACCTTTGGAAGTACGGTTGGAGTACTGATGGATGTAACTCCCACTCGTGCATCTGATGGCTGTGCCTGCTGAGCAGATCCGCCATCTGGTTGTCCTTGCCTGGGAGATGTTCTGCCATGAGGAAGATGTTCCTCTGAATGGCCCACTTCCACATGCTCTGAGCCAGATGAGACAACTGTGGAGAGTGTGTTCCCCCCTGCTTCTGGATGTAGTACATGGCTGTCATGTTGTCCGTCCGGATCAACACGACCTTGTTGCACAGATGTACTTTGAACGCCTTTAAGGCCATGAAGATTGCCATCAGTTCCAACACATTGATGTGCATCTTCCTTTGCTGAAGTGTCCATAGTCCCTGCACTGTGTAATGGAGTACATGAGCTCCCCATCCCTGGAGAGAGGCGTCCGTTGTCAGGATGATCTGTGGGACAGGCTCTTGGAATGGTCGGCCCTTGCAAAGGTTTTGTGGATTCCACCAATGCAGAGAGTTGTACGCCCGACCGCTCACCAACACTAGGTCTGTCAGTTGCCCATGAGCCTGAGTCCACCGACGTGCCAGGCACTCCTGAAGCGGACGCATATGTAGTCTCGCGTGCGGGACAATGGAGATGCAGGAGGCCATCATGCCTATCAACTGCATGAACACCCTCGCTGGAAGCGAGGTCTGGGGTCTGAATCGTTGGATCAGCGCTTGGATACCGGCGATTCTCACTGAACTCGGCTGCGCAGTGGCCGCCAGAGTGTTGATCGTCGCGCCCAGATACTGTCGTACGTGGGCGGGCTGGAGATGGGACTTCGGGTAGTTCAGAGAGAATCCCAGATCGTGCAGGAGGTGAATGGTGCGTGACACGTGGTCTACGCACTGCTGTTCCGTCTTTGCCTGAATAAGCCAGTCGTCTAGGTATGGAAAGACATGGACGTGCTGGCGACGGAGATGCGCTGCTACAGTCGCTAGGCATTTGGTGAAAACTCTTGGTGCCGTGGTGACCCCGAACGGCAGGACTCTGAACTGGTAATGCTGGTCTAAGATCTTGAATCTGAGATACTTCCTGTGTGAAGGATGCAGGGGAATATGGAAATAAGCATCCTTCAGATCCAGCGTTGCGAGGAAGTCCCCCCGTTGGAGCAGGGGAAGCACCTGTTGCAATGTGAGCATATGGAAGTGCTCTGAGTTGATGTACCAGTTCAGGGGCCTGAGGTCCAGGATCGGCCTGAGTGATCCGTCCTTTTTGGGGATTAGGAAATACAGGGAGTAAACCCCTGTTCCCTGTTCCTGCAATGGAACGAGCTCTATCGCCCCTTTTTGCAGCATGATCAGTACTTCTTGCTGCAACAAGGTCAAGTGCTCGTCGGACATAGCACGGCCTCTTGGCGGTATGTCCGGTGGAATGGACGTAAGTTCTAGACAGTACCCGTACTGGATAAGAGATCTCACCCACCTGTCCGTGGTGATGGACCTCCACGCCGACAGGAACTGCTGTAGTCTCCCCCCGACAGGTGTTGTGTGATCGGGGGGAAGTGACAAGACGTCACTGCTTGTTGGAGGCGGTGGACCTGGAGGAATTGTTTCCACGTCCTCTGCCCTTGATATTATTGCCTCTGTAGCCACCCCTGCCCTTGTTGTTGTTATACGAGGACTGGGTGTTACCCTTGTAGTATTGTGTGGTCTGGGGTGCCTGGCCTCTTGAGGTGCCTCTTGAATTGGAGCGGCGAAAAGAACCACCCCGAAACTGCTGACTCTGTAAAGCCCCCATAGACTTGGCAGTTTCGGTATCTTTCTTCATTTTTTCCAGGGAGGCATCTACCTCAGGGCCGAACAGATGGTCCGGGTTCACCGTCTGACCCAGTAATGTGGTCTGTATGTCGGGCTTGAACCCAGAAATCCGAAGCCAGGCATGGCGTCTGAGTAACACGCTTGTATTGATAGCCCTGGAGGCAGTGTCTGCTACATCTAGGGCACATTTGATGGATGCATTAGTAATTAGTTTACCCTCCTGAATGAGCATCTCCCCCGCCTCCTTGTATTGGTCAGGCAAGTGTTGTAGGATGGCCTCTAATGTGTCATAGTGAGCCCTATCATAACGTGCAAGCAGGGCTTGGGTGTTAGAGATCCTCCAGATGTTTGCTGCCTGTGCAGCAATGCGTTTGCCTGATGCCTCAAAGATCTTTGACTCTTTGTCTGGGGGAGGAGCATCACCAGTAGTCTGCGAATTCGCCCTCTTCCGAGCGTTGGACACCACCAGGGAGTCCAATGGCAAATGTCCCTTAATATACGTGGGATCCGAGGGCGCCGCCTTATACTTCCTGTCGATGCGAGGATTGACCACCCGTGCCCGGGTGGGCTCCTTGAATACCTCCTGTGCATGCTTCAGCACCCCTTTGAGCATAGGTAGCGTCTTGACTTGCTTTTCGGCTACCGAGAAGGTGTCGACCAAGAAGTCCGCATCCACAGGGTCTGAGTGCAGTTCGACGTCATGGTTCGCTGCCGCTCTCTCTATTAATGCATTAAACGCCGCCGAGTCCTCCGTCGGGGACGTCTTCGCGGCGAAAAGTTGAGTGTCCTGACCTGACTGCAGGTCGTCCGTGTCACCTCCTGCCGTCCAGGGCACCTGCTCCTTGTCCGGATCCGAGTACGCCGGATAGTTGTACTCGTCGTCCTCCACGTCCACCTCAGGCACTGGGGAATGGGCCGGCGAACGTTCCATGGCTTGTGGAGAGAGAGGTTCCATCAGAGCCGAAGAGTCAGCAGAGTACTTCTTGCTCTTAAGTGGAATTCTAAAGGGTTCCAATGGCGGCTCCGACGTAATTTTTCGTTTGAGGAGCGACAACTTTCCGGTGTTGGCGTCGATTGTAACTTCTCGACGGTCCTCCACCGCGAGCGGTTGGAGCCGAAGCTTCGATACCACCAAGGCAGCTTTCGGCGTCAAAACCTCCTGAGAATGTCCGCTCTGCTTAGGCGCGAAGGCCTTCGGCGCCGACTTGGGAGGAAGGGTAAAACGGATGGGCGTTTGTCCCTTGGTAGACTTCGGCGTGGGCCTAGGCACGACATTGTCCTGGTTGGGAACCACAGTGGACTGTTGGATCCGCTTCAAGGATTCTCCCACCTTCTTAGTAAGGGATGCCGAAGGCTGAACTGTCTCGAGCGACTCTTCGTCTCCGAGAGCCCGGTCGTCGGCAGGCCTCTTCTTCGGTGCCGACGCCCCCTGGCCTGTCGCACCGTCGGCGTGACGCTTCTTCGAAGCCGTCTTCGGGTCCGCGACCCCTTTCGGTGCCGACGCAGCCGCGTCGGAAGTCTTCGCCTTCGGTGCCGATCCAGAAGACTTCGGGTCGGCCATTTTGGCGCGGCTTTTGTGGTCGGCCATCTTGGCGTGGCTCTTCGAGTCGGCCATTTTGGGTTTCGTGGAAGTCGACGCCTCCAGAACCTTCCTTACCAACGCCAGTTTCGGTTTCGGTTTCGCATCCGAGGGTGCGGGACCGGTTGCCTTCACTTTCGTTTTCTTGCCAGAAATGTCCGTGACCGGGCCCGGAGGCGGGGACGTAGGACTTCTAGGAAGATCTCGGGTAAGGCCCGAAGGCGATCCCTCGACCTGGGCCGTATGACGGGGGGAAACCCCGGAGTCTGTTTGGGGATGCTCTTCCTCTGAGCTATCTCCCATCGCGGCACAAATCAGTTCGTCGTCCCCTACCTCACCGGAGACTTCGTCGCAGGCCTCCTCGTCCGCGTCGTAGGCCTCTTCCTCGGACGCGGGACCAGAGTCCGACTCTTGTACGCCGGCCTCCTCCTCGACCGATTCCTGAAAGATGTCATCAGGTGGGGGTGCCGAAGCCGACAACTGTGCCTGGAGTCGATTAGCCCGGCGAATTTTCAAAGTTTTCTTACTCCTAAACTTTGAACAAGCCATGCAGGTGTCCTCACGGTGATCCGGTGACAAGCATGTGTTGCACACAGGGTGCACGTCAAGGTGCGAATATTTCGAGTGACATAGCGGACACTTCTTGAATGGAGTCCGCTCCATCGCAAATGCGTTAGTGTAGGCCCGTCCGCGTCGAAGCACGTGGAAGGGCAGTAGGAGATTGGAGCTGAGAGTCAGTAAGAAAACCCCCGACGCAACTATACCGACGCCCAGCCTAAAGACCTTTTGGTCTCAAGTAAAATCTAACAACTATCGGTTCCGAAGGAGGGAACCGAAAACACATCCGAACCCTATGGCGGAAAAAAACAATCTGGGGATGGAGGCGATGCCCATGCGCACTGTAGTCCAGGGGAGGAGCCACCTATCTCGTGTTACTTCGAAGACTCTTCCAGGACAACAATGTGCAATCATCCGGACCCAACACTAGGTGGCGGACTATGCACAGATATGAATTCAGCAGCCCACATGCCTCGAACACAAGAAAAACAGAAGACGGAAAGAATCCACGGACGGAATACACGGAGGACAGAGAAATCAGCAGCAGCATCCTAAATGCCCCCGGAAGTCCGCCGCGGCCGCCCCGGAAGTCAGGCACGGTCGCCTGTGACGGGGGCGGGGCCACGTCCAGACCGGAAGAGGAGGCAGGCGGAGTCGATGCGTCTCGCGGCCCGGGGCTCCTGTGAGCGGTGTGGAGACCCGGGGCCGCGCTAGCAGGAGGTTGGGCGCCGCGTGCTGAGAGAAGAGTCCCCGACATTGCCCAGGTAAGTTTCAAAAGGCTGGGGGGGCTTGGTGCACTTGTGTGTGTGTGTGCGTGTATGCTCGTGTGTGTATGCGACGGTGACGGCGGGGGAGGGGGAAGGGGGGCCTCGGTGCACTTGTGTGTGTGTGTGTGTGCGCGCGCGCGTGTGTGTATGTGTCAGGGGGGGTGTCTCTGTATGTATGTATGTATGTATGTATGTGCGTGCATGGGCGCTTGTGTGTGTGTATGCGCATGCGTGTGTGGTGCTTGCGCTTCCCAGGAGACAGCGCCTGGCCACAGCGCGCGTTCCCGTTTCAAATCCACCCCAAGGATGCGCGCGGCCGAAACTGTCTCCTGGGAAGCACACTCGCTAACAAAAGATCTCTAGCGGAGACACAGCGCTGACGCGCTGTGTTCGCTACGAGACCTAAAAAGGAGGGAACATTCAAAGGCTGCATGCAACACATTCAAAAGAACATCTCCAGAGAGATCAATGGAGCTCAACCAAGCAGGCGTTTCAAGGACCACAGAAGAACCCAACGACTTAGGGACGGAGTCTTAAACAAGGAGAGGGACAGGTTGGGCTATTTAACGGGGTCCAGCGTACATGCCCAAATACTAGAAAACAAAAGAGAGTACGCAGTTCCTCAGAGGAGAGGGTGGATGAACCAACATGAGTGGAGGCACAAAGGAGCGGAATCCTCCCTGTCGGAACTAGAGTCCTCACACACCCATCAAGCTAGGTGTCATGCTTCATCATATGGACTTGCTCCTCGTCGGGTCGGCGGTGCAATACCCGACGGGCACTCATGAAGGGGCTCTTTTGCGGAGATCTTCTGTTCCTGCCATATGGTGCTGTGGGTGTGAGGAGCAAGTCCATATGATGAAGCATGACACCTAGCTTGCTGGGTATGTGGGGAGTCTAGACTCGACAAGAAGGATTCCCCTCCTTTGTGCCTCCACTCACGTTGGTTCATCCACCCTCTCCTCAGGGGAACTGCATACTTTCTTTAGTTTTTTAGCACGGAGGGCACTATCCATGCCAATTCTCAAAGAGCACTGGAGTATTGCACAAAAAGGCATATTGTTGAAAGAAGGAGGCGTCATGTGGGGAGAGTAGAGGGGGCCCTGCTTTAATTGCTGCAAATGCAAGGGCCCACAACCCCAACCACTCAGGCAAAAGATGAGAGGACAGAGGTAGCTATCATCTGGAATCAGACAATGACAGCAAGTGACTCGCTGGTGGAGGGCCAGAGCAAAAGTCAGCTAAACCCAGGCAGACATGACGGGGTTTAGTGGTGCTTACTTACTTGGCAATAGAGCATTCAACATGTCGAGATGGTGTCAATAGCATCAGCGGGGATGACTGATGCTGGGGTAGAGGCCAGCAGCCGAACTGTGATCAAAGGTTCTACGACAGAGAATGCTAGAAGACAGTGAAACAAAACCAGCACATCTTGGGGGCAAGCCGCAACTTGAGTGGAATCAGCACCATGGGATAGAAAAGTTGGGAATGGATCCGGCAGTGCATAACACAGAGCTGGAAAGGAGCTGGGCACTGACTCCTGGCTCCATTGTGGCTCTGTTCAATGCTGGATCTAGTCTGGTGCCCTGGGTTTCAGGAGGTGAGGAGTCTGCAGGTAGAAGTGTGAATTATGTCCATGGTTTTTTTTTGGGGGTGAGTTTGTTCTAGATAGCTACAGGCGGAACTGGGGCTGGGAGGCCCAATGTCTATCTTTGGAGGTGAGCTAGGACCCACGTCTCTCTTTAGAGGCGAGATCTGCCAGGTGGTCATTCACAGATTTCTCTTGAGAAATGAGGTTTGTCTGAGGTTAATCTTTGAAAGATGAAGTCTGCCCTGCATTTATCTGGGAGGATGTCAGAGGGTGAGAAGCATGTCAAAGATTTAAGGTTTCTCTTTAAGAGCAGAGTCTAGATCTGGTTTCTCTTTAGGAGGTGAGAGGTCTATCAAGAGATTTTTGTTTGACAGACAGAACGGTTCGTCCATGGTTCTCTTCTGGAGTGATGCCTGTCCTGAATATGTCTCTTTACACCACAAGCAAATACCACGCTGTAGGTTACCACGCGGGCGTTACATCGTCCGCGTTGTTACCACGCATGGCTTTACATCGCAAGTCATTTCTACGACTTGCACTAGATGGCGTGCTGGACTTAGGAATAGTATAAATTACTATTCCTAATTCAGTTAGCGCAACAGTAGGGAATGTGTTGGATTTAAAATCCAACACATTCCCAGGTGTCGCGCACCATCTAGCGCAAGTCGTTGAAACGACTTGCGATGTAATACCATGCGTGGTAACAATGCGGACGATGTAACGTCCGCCTACCCAAGTGGTATTACCCACGTTGAAACAACTGTTTCCAGTCTGTCCTAGATACAGGTTTGGGTTGAAGTCTATCTCAGCCTGCCCCTTTGGGATCAGTCAAATCCAGGTTTCCCTTTCATATGTGAGGGGTCTGTTCCAGCTCTTTTTGGAAGGCACGAGGGCTGTCTCTGAATTGAGTCAAGATAGAAGTGACGTGTTTTGTGAATTCTCTATGTATTTGGACAGAGGACAGGATGAAGGCCAGACTGATTCATCTGCTGTCTGCCACAAATATTATTTGTGAATAGCAGCAATACCCGTTGGTCTCTGCTAGTGTGAGGTTTGCCCTTGGCTATCAATACAGATTTCAATGGGTCTGTACCACTCACAAGAGAGGCTGGAGGTCTTACCTTGCAGTGGTTTGGTGGCTGCAGCCTGCAGAAGGTCTTGTTGAGCTATGGTGAAGTGGTCCTTCAGCATGCCGAGAAGGTGCCGGGCATAGCACAGCTCTGCGCACTGCAACACCATCGGATCCTGTTCTGCTGGAAAGAGTTTTCTTAAGGTGGAGCCGTCTGACCTGTAGACCAAAAAACACATATTCACCTATACAGTACTCCTCCACAAGGAGTCAGTGTTTTAGAGAACTTACTATTCATTGCTAAGAGACTTTCCCATCTTAAGAGATAGTGAACATCACTAATTAAAAAAGTGTTTGTGAGAGTGTATGCATATATATGTGTATAGAAAGGTGCAACGATGAGCTCCATATGCCACTGTTTTTAGATATTTGCATGACATCACCAAGTGTAACTCCTGCAGTGATGTCTTGGAGGCACAATGGTTTCTTTTCTCTGTTTTTACAGTATCTTATTTATTCATTACCACCGCCTTAAACAATGTAATTTCATTATAGATCAACAGCCCTCCTAAAAAGTTTGATAATGGCCAATTCTCAGCTTCAGCTCTCTCTGTGCAATGTATTTACTGCCTTTCCTGTATGTTTTAAAAAAAAATATTAATGATTATGTAACACTGTATAACAAATGTGATTTTCTTTTTACTTTATTTGAGTAGGTCTCTCTTATGCAAGATACTTTTGCATGTTACAGACCATGCTTTTTTACCATATAAGAACGCCACTGCTCCAAGTATTTTAACATTTCTTAAGATCACACGCCGGACCTCCCCGCTCCTCTATGACACTATGTATATCAATGTGTCTTCATATTAGGAGTTGATTATTTGACTAGCAGATGGTCAGTTGTGTTTTGGACGTTCTGTAGTTTCCTGAGCTGTAGTTATATTGGCTAAATTGTGCTGGTATTGCGGACAGTAACATAAAAGCGACCCCTTAGGCTATTTTTACAAACCAATCAATTGCGTAACTTCTGAAAATGTTTTTCCTCATTGTCTAATGAGAGGAATCCCTTTGATTGAGACCTACAACAGGTTTGACCCCTTTGAACATGTGGAACAGGTAGATTAACCTCCTACCATAGAGAGATCAAAATGTAATGGATCGGCTGTACTTGACATGCTCTCTCCTATGATTTCCCCTGTCAACAAGGTTAATGTACCTCCCAATCCGGCTTCCGAAGCAACCACAGCACGGAGACCGCACTCATCGCCGCCAAAGACGATACCCACTCCCTCCTAGATCAGGGTGAGACCGCAGACCTCATCCTACTTGACCTCTCAGCTGACTTCTACACCATCTCCCACCACACCCTAATCACAAGACTCCACGACACCAGGATCCGTGACAAGGCACTAGACTGGATCCATCCCTTGCTCACCGGCCAGACTCAACCAGTGCGACTACCCCCGTTCTTCTCAGAACTTATAGAGATCAGCTGCAGGGTGCCAGAGGGTTCCTCCCTGAGCCCCACCCTCTACAACATCTACATGGCCCCCCTCACAGCCATCGTCAGAAGCCACGGACTCAACATAGTCTCCTATGTCAACAACACTCAGCTGATCCTCTCCCTCACCAATGAACCAACAACCGCCAGAACCAACAGCGGAATGAAGGCCGTTGCCTCCTGGATGAATGACATCTGCGACTCGGACAAGACTGAAGTACTCATCCTGGGACCCTCCCTTCAGCCTGGGACGACTCTTGGTGGCAAGACGCTCTGGGATCCCCTTACACCACGACAGACCATGCTCTCAACCTCCATTAATACAATGGGGTAACCCAAAAAGGTCTTGGACCTGTGTATCAAACAGTATTACAAAACAACGGTCCATAGACTATTACTTCTCAATGCCTCAATTAGTCAGTACTTAGTAGTTAAATAAACATTCAGGAGTATAAAAATCTACTCTGAATCAATAAATGCATCAATGTAGCAAAACGCAACAGCAAAACATATAATCAAAGGCGATTTATTCATTTATCGCCACTATTTAAGAATGTAGATGACTAACAATACATAGGAGTCATATAGGTTGCCCCGATGGGAGCGTGCAAAATAGAAAGACGTGAATGAAAATAGTGTTGAGTGATGAAGGAAAGGAAAGAATTACAGAAATTGGTGACATAAAAATACAAAAGACACTTTTTTTCATTACAAAACGGATCAACAATCATCCATGTTGTAAGACCTGGCCATAAATCAATCAATCCATAGTGTTAATACATTTGGAACACCCATATATTTGGTAATTTGAATGCACATAAAAGTGGAAATATATAGGTCCAGGTCAAATATCAGAAAGGCGTTGATGTTTCGACTCGACTTAGGCCCCGACGGTGAGTTAAGCCTGGGCCATGCGAGTCTTCATCAGGACTATAGAACGGGCAACCTTAAGTTTATGGATGACCCTATAAAACAAGAAAATAGGTCTATGTCAGCTGTTGCATATGACAACCAAGTACGAGCTTATGAGAAAGCCCGGAGCTGGTTGCTTACCCCCACGGCGTAGGTAATTCTAGTGTTTGTGTTTTCTTTTTCAATCAATGAAGTGTCCTCCTACAAAACAACAAAGTTTTTTGAGGACCTAGAGCTGATAAAACAATCCAAGTAACCTGAAAATTAATAATAAATTGAAAATACCTTGTCTCCTACAAGGTGGTATCGCCCACAAGGAAGGATCAATTTGGATTTCTCTCTAGTTGGCGGTGTGGTCCCTAAAAATAATCAATAAAGACCTTGTATGTGCTGACTCAACTAACTCTCAACAGTGGGCGATACCACCTCGTAGGAGACAAGGTATTTTCAATTTATTATTAATTTTCAGGTTACTAGGATTGTTTTATCAGCTCTAGGTCCTCAAAAAACTTTGTTGTTTTGTAGGAGGACACTTCATTGATTGAAAAAGAAAACACAAACACTAGAATTACCTACGCCGTGGGGGTAAGCAACCAGCTCCGGGCTTTCTCATAAGCTCGTACTTGGTTCTCATATGCAACAGCTGACAGACATATTTTCTTGTTTTATAGGGTCATCCATAAACTTAAGGTTGCCCGTTGTTCTATAGTCCTGATGAAGACTCGCATGGCCCAGGCTTAATTCACCGTCCAGCCCTAAGTCGAGTCGAAACGTCGACGCCTTTCTGTTATTTGACCTGGACCTATATATTTCCACTTTTATGTGCATTCAAATTACCAAATATATGGGTGTTCCAAATGTATTAACACTATGGATTAATTGATTTATTGCCAGGTCTTACAACATGGATGATTGTTGATCCGTTTTGTAATGAAAAAAAGTGTCTTTTGTATTTTTATGTCACCAATTTCTGTAATTCTTTCCTTTCCTTCATCACTCAACACTATTTTCATTCACGTCTTTCTATTTTGCACGCTCCCATCGGGGCAACCTATATGACTCCTATGTATTGTTAGTCATCTACATTCTTAAATAGTGGCGATAAATGAATAAATTGCATTTGATTATATGTTTTGCTGTTGCGTTTTGCTACATTGATGCATTTATTGATTCAGAGTAGATTTTTATACTCCTGAATGTTTATTTAACTACTAAGTACTGACTAACTGAGGCATTGAGAAGTAATAGTAAATGCTCTCAACCTCGGCATCATTCTGGACTCATCTCTCACAATGAACTGCTGGATCAACGCAGTTTCCTCAGCCTGCTTCCACAGCTCTGCCTGCTTTGAAAGACAATCAGATGGATCCCTAAAGAATGTAGAAAGACGGTTACCCACGCACTCATCACCAGCAGACTCTACTATGACAAAGCACTCTACGCCAGCGTCACCCAGAAACAGCCCATGAAACTACAGAACGTCCAAAACACTGCAGCCAGATGGGTTCTCGACATCTCCCGCTGCAGCCACATCATGCAACACCTCTGACAACTCCACTGGCCCCCGGTCAACAAGACAATCACTTTCAAGCTCCTCACACATGCCTACAAAGCTCTCCACGTTGAAGGACCAGCATACCTGAACCACTGCCTCACATTCCCAGTTCACACCAGACAACTCCGTTCCGCCCAACTCACCCCAGCCTCTGTCCCCAGGATCCACAAGACCAGAACTGGTGGAATTTCATTCTCCTACGACACCGCCAAGACCTGGAACACCATGCCCCTCCACCTCAGGCAATCTGCGTCGCTGACCCAATTCAAAAAGGACCTCGAGACCTGGCTCTTCGAAGGACCCTACACCCAAAGGGACCAGCTACTTCCAGCGCCTTGAGACCCTCACAGGTGAGTAGTCGTACTTTATAAGCCCCAGATTGAATGTATCTGTAAATGAGGACTCTGCTATTTAATGTACTGAGGATACGTCTATTTTGTGAACTCCGCGCTCTGGCACATCAAAGCCTTATTTTTCAGGGCATACTGATAAAACAGACTGCACTCTACCAGGCTCTACTAAACATGTGTGGAATGTGGCTGGTCTTGCTAGCAAGTTCAGTGATTCCCTCTGGCCCACTACGATAACCGAATGTAAAATCGTATACCTGCAGGAGACCAGGGTGTGTGGGTTTTTCTCTTTTGCTATCCCAAATGTCTCCACTACCAGTCGGCACAAGGGTGATC
This sequence comes from Lissotriton vulgaris, assembly GCF_964263255.1. Classification (NCBI taxonomy): domain Eukaryota; kingdom Metazoa; phylum Chordata; class Amphibia; order Caudata; family Salamandridae; genus Lissotriton; species Lissotriton vulgaris. Next base: position 65,810,770 of record NC_141699.1, on the reverse strand, counting down.
TGCTAACTTTGATTTCTGTCTCTTTAGCAGACAGGACCACTGAAATTAACTGCAATTCCCTTCATTTATTTACAAGTCTGAATGCGTCTGTCTGGTCAATTTTGGTGCAGTGACTAGGGGAATTCAAGAGGTATTAGAACTCCAGGTGAGCGAAAATTAATTTGTGAAAAGATTACTATTTGTCCCTTCTGGTACGCCTACATGTTTATTTATTTAAGAGTTTTATATAGCGCTGGCCCGACCCGAAGGTATCAGAGGCTTTACATTTGTCGTGTAATATCGAATACAAAGTATAACAATAGTAAAAATATTGTTATGACATGTATACTTCCCTTGGAATTAGGGTAATTGTACTTGGTGCAGTGTGTGAAACTTCCCCCTTTGATGCTCTGGCTTTCTGTAAGGCCAACACCAGAAATAAAACTTAATCGACTTGCGATACTAGATTGCCTGTGGCTTGTAATATTCCATGGTTGATGTAGATTAAAGAGCAATTTGCCCTGATGGGGCGACCCAAATTTTTCAAGAGCCCAGAGTGCATCAACCCTGCTATTAAAGCATCTGTCAGAAACCATATGGCCGGGATACCCGTCACCCCCTCCCAACACAATCCCCAAGGATGGGAAGACGGACACAGTTCTTGAATTTTGGAAGGCGGGAGGGAGTTACCCTCCCGGCCGTATTTATTAAAATATGAAACAAAATTAAAACATTAAAATAACAGTTTCATATCATGTACAATTTCATTTTCACATTACGATGTTTATTGGCTAACCTTAACACAGTACTAATACAAAGGTTCTCCTAGCCGATTCTAAACATCCTGCAAATGCATATACTCAAAATTAAATTGTACATCCTAACATTACGGGCCAACGGCAAGGTCGTAACCGGTGTCAGATCCCTAATACCAGAACTCCCCCCCTTACTTGTGAGGGGCGGGCGCACAGAGGACTGTACCTCTGTGCCAACTTCCAATTTCCCTTGTCTTAACGGGGGCCCCATATTTACTCGACGCCATCTTAGTGGTCGTCCGAGGACTCGTGTGAGGTGTCTAGAAGGTAGCGTAGACCCCCCTCCCAACCCACACTGCTTACCACATCCGCCGTCGCGGATGTCCTGGCCCCGGGAAATTCCCAGGAGGGGCCCGTAGCCCCTCCTCCCCTGGGAGGGGCCTATGACCGCCTTCCCTTTCGGCGGCCCCATCCTTAGAGGGGTACCGCCTCCCCGTGTGAGGGGCCAATGGCCGCCTCCCCCCGGACGCTCCCATCCATAATGGGTGGCGCCACACCTCTAGGGATCTTCCAATTACTGCTCACCGATCATGACCTTACCGCCCGACCAAAATAAATACGACATTTTGAACCTAATGAGGACGGAATAAACGGTTAGACTGGATATTACACAATAACCTTTATTTACACAAGTAACACATCATTCAACTAGGCTGTGATACTTCGCCTAAGAACATGCTAAATAGCAACCATTTTATTATCCTCAAAAAGACAATCCAGACTTTATTAAAACAACCTGTAAAAGAGATAATATCACCGTTAATCGACTTTATTGCAGTACTAATCGTTGCCATAAGGGGCTGGTGGGTGGGTCAAAATTGGCTCCTTGTTCCGTCTCGGGCTCACGTGCAACGAGGAGGTGCAGCTTCCAAGCACAGGAACAAGAGGATGCTTCCTTAGATTGTTGCTCTTTTATTCTTCCTCGGGAGGGCGTGTACCCTCCTCCGATCCGCCTACGTGGCGTGGCCAACGGTGTAGGTGTCTAGGACAACCCCTCTTGGGCGGGAAAAGGCGCGCCCCGGCTACGCCGCTTCGGGCATACCAGCCGAGACACGCCTCCCGCCCAAAATGGTTTCCCGGGGGGGTCAGGGCACCCTACCATACGTTCGGGGGGACCGAGTGGTCGCCCCTTTCCATATGGCCGGGATACCCGTCACCCCCTCCCAACACAATCCCCAAGGATGGGAAGACGGACACAGTTCTTGACTTTTGGAAGGCGGGAGGGAGTTACCCTCCCGGCCGTATTTATTAAAATATGAAACAAAATTAAAACATTAAAATAACAGTTTCATATCATGTACAATTTCATTTTCACATTACGATGTTTATTGGCTAACCTTAACACAGTACTAATACAAAGGTTCTCCTAGCCGATTCTAAACATCCTGCAAATGCATATACTCAAAATTAAATTGTACATTCTAACATTACGGGCCAACGGCAAGGTCGTAACCGGTGTCAGATCCCTAATACCAGAACTCCCCCCCTTACTTGTGAGGGGCGGGCGCACAGAGGACTGTACCTCTGTGCCAACTTCCAATTTCCCTTGTCTTAACGGGGGCCCCATATTTACTCGATGTCATCTTAGTGGTCGTCCGAGGACTCGTGTGAGGTGTCTAGAAGGTAGCGTAGACCCCCCTCCCACCCCACACTGCTTACCACATCCGCCATCGCGGATGTCCTGGCCCCGGGAAATTCCCAGGAGGGGCCCGTAGCCCCTCCTCCCCTGGGAGGGGCCTATGACCCCCTTCCCTTTCGGCGGCCCCATCCTTAGAGGGGTACCGCCTCCCCGTGTGAGGGGCCAATGGCCGCCTCCCCCCGGGCGCTCCCATCCATAATGGGTGGCGCCCCACCTCTAGGGATCTTCCAATTACTGCTCACCGATCATGACCTTACCGCCACAGGCCGGATAGTGGACCAGCTATCCGGACCCCCCACAAACTCCTACTAAAGGTCATGGCTACACAAACTCTTTAACCAAGCTATGAAGTCTCCTATGAGTAAGACATTCCCCTCCCGGGACAAATGGACCCCATCTTCAAGATACATATGGTCCCCCCGAATACATCCATGTGGAATACAATGCAACTGGCCTGAACGAAACAACCTACTAAGTTTGTTATTAACATTCTTTACCGACTGATTCAAAGCTGACACAGAGAGGGCCCCCCGCCACACCTTTCTAGGAATCATGTGTGACCATGCAATCGTGCACCCCGGAACCCTTCTCGCCAACCAACTCACTGTGGATAAAATTAACTCGAGAAGTACTCGTCGACCAACGGTTACCAAATCATTGCCCCCAAGATGTACTATGATTACAGACGGCGGTGACCTCGTCCGCCCTAGCAGTCCCTCCATAAAAGTTTGAAACTGGTCAATACAGAGTCCGCCCCTTCCGTGGAAGGTCACCCTGCACCCGTATTCCCCAGCCACGTGAATCATGTCACCTGCTTTGAATACGTCCGCGGCTCGCCTCACGTATGAGTGGCCAACGACCCACACCACTCTTCCCTCAGCCGGTGATCTTTGACCGCTGGTCCCCAGGTGTCGGGTCAACTGCACAGTCCGCCCCGCAAAGCCTGCTCGCGAAACTGTAAACCAAACAGAAAACAAGAAGCGTGAGTGCATGACATTAGCTTCACAACATGTGCAACCGCACATACCTTTTATAACAATTCGAGGACCAACGCCCCAACTGTTTCACCTTTTCAACACTCAGACCCCTGGCTGTAGCCTCTGTAGCAGACCCTATCCGGAAGGAATGGGTCCCAAAATCGCTCGGGTTCAAGCCCGCTGCCGCGATTGCCATTGTTAACACCCGCTGGAACTGAAACCTAGTCAGTGGGGTGGCGTCGGTGTGCCTCAGCAAGCTTCCCCCCCATGATGCCGCCCTCTACGCATTTAACCGGGCACATGGGAGACCCTGGAATCCGCTGGACTACCACACAGTCCCCGATCGCTCCCTGATCGGTCTTGGACCTGGCTATTGAGACTACCATCGTCTCACCCTTAATTTGAATGTGTTCTCGACACAGACCTCCCCCCGTATCCTGCTTATTCCTCGCTACTAGTTCGCTTACCCGCATAGCCCCATGGAATGCTAATGCAAAAGCGGCCTTGAACAGCACTGTCTCTGATTGAGATGAACATGTCGCAGGGAGTACGGACATTAACAGGGACAACCTTTCTAGACCTATCGGGTGCCTCTCATCCACTCTACGACCCTCAAGGCGTTGCCACCCACGCAGAGCCTTCCTTACGAGAAAGGACGATGTGGGGTCCTGGATGCCATGAGCCTGCGCCATGAAGGCAATGGCGGCCCTGTGCCTATTGGCTGTTGCCAGTGATCGGCCTGCCTGATGTAGTGATACCAGAAATTTCAGGACATACTCCTCCTGCCCCCAATGCTCCCCCCTAGCTGAACCCAAAAATTCCCAATAGGAACGGAACGCCCCTTCATATGCCTTCCTTGTCCTGGGTGCTAGACTCTTTCCCACGAGGTTTTGTAATCCAGGGCACCGAGAGACCAGAGAGCTTCGGGAAATGGTGCCGCCACCAAGTCCGCTGAGGGCAGAAAACCCCGGAAGGCCTGCATGTGGGAACGAGAGAGTGCATCAGCCGCCTGGTTCAGTACCCCAGGCACGTGTCTTGCCCTAAAGTGGACGTTTAGTCTCATACATAGCAGGACAATTTCTTTCAGCAATCTCAAAATCCATTTGCAGCGTGCTGCCTGATTATTGATACATTCAACAACGGTCATATTATCAGACCAGAACACCACAGTGCGATCACGAAACCCTTCTGGCCATGTTTTCAAGGCCACCAGAATGGGGAACAGCTCAAGAAACCCAATGTTACCTGTGAGCCCACTATCGTGCCACCACGCCGGCCATGTTCGTGCCGACCATTGATTACCAAAGATGGCGCCAAAGCCGACACTCCCTGCCGAGTCGGTCCACAACCCCAGCTCCTCGGAGGAAGCTGGCGGTTTGTTCCACACGACGCGACCGTTGAAATCCGCCAGAAATGCCAGCCATATGCACATATCCTGGCGAACCTCTGCTGACAGTCGTGTGCGGTGGTGCCCTTCCTTGAGGCCAACCATGGCTTGTGCGATAGAGCGGGAAAAGGGGGCGAGCCATCGGTATCACTCTAAGGGCAAAGTTAAGCTGACCCACAGCTTGTTGCAACTGATGGAGAGTTACTTTTTTTTTTTTCGCCGAGGCACATTTCAAGTGATGCCTTAAATTTCGTTACCTTCTCCTTGGGCAAACGGAAGCACCCCTCTACAGAATCGAGCTCAATTCCCAGAAACTCGAGTGAAGTAGATGGCCCTACCGTCTTGCCTGGTGCCAGTGGCACGCCAAATCGTTTCATGAGATTACAGAATTCCCTCAAAGCCTGTGCACATTCCGTGTCCCCAGCTGCCCCCAGAAACAGAAAATCATCAAGGTAATGCATAACCTGCGTAAAGCCCGTGGCTCTGGTGAACGCCCATTGCAAAAAGGTACTGAACTTCTCAAAATACGCACAAGAGATGGAGCAATCCATCGGCATACATTTATCCATGTAGTAGCGTCCTTGAAACACAAAACCTAAGAGACGCTGATCGTGTGGGTGTACTGGGAGCAACCGGAACGCTGACTCGATATCTGATTTAGCCATCAGCGCTCCGGGCCCCAGGCGATTCAACATGGCGACGGCCTCATCAAAGGATGCATACCGCACCGAACAGACTCCCGGGTCAATCGCATCGTTCACCGAAAGACCCCTAGGAGCGGTCAAATTATGGATTAACCTGAACTCACCCGGGTCCTTCTTGGGGACTACTCCCAACGGTGAACAAACAAAGTTATCAACCGGCGGTTTTCCATATGGACCCGTAACCCGACCTCGGGCCACCTCCTTTGCAATCTTTGCCTGTACCACCGCTGTATTTTGCTGAACCGATAGTTGGTTCTTACACTGTGCTTCCCCCCGAAAATCCCCCGCCGGGATGCGGAAACCATATGAGAAACCGTCTCGCAACACCCCGGCGGAGACATGATCAGGGTATTTGTTCAGCCACGGGATCATTGCCATGATATCAACGGGAGTAGGTAACGGTGCCCCTCGGTCAATATTAGACCTGTTTGGCCCCTCCTCTACCTCCTGTATCACCATTCTTGGCTCTGCACGAACTCTCGGGGTGTGAAGACTGTCCGCACCCTGCACACTCATGCCTGAACTTGCATGTCCCTTGTGGCCTAGTGCACTTGCCCCTGTTAAAGATCCAACAGACCCCTTTTCTACCCGAGTTCCCGTTATTCTTTGTGTGCTGATCACTGTTGGCGCCTGCCCGAAAGGGCGCCGCCACATAATGGCGGGAAGGCTCCGCCCCATTCCGGCCGAAAGAAGACGACTTCGTCGTGTTCGGCATAACCTGCTTCTGCCAGGAAATGGAGTCGAAACAATCCCACGTCAGGGATGAGTCGTGCTCCTTGGCCTTACGAAATTTGTTATCATAACCCATCCATTGATTGCCTTCATACGTTTCATAAAATTCCATTATACGTGTCTGGTAACAAGCTAATTCCGACAATACTTCAGGCCTACGTTCCCCCATGATTGCAGTGAACATTCCAAACGCTCTGGCCCAATTAGCGATCGTTTCATCTACTCTGAAACCCGCCATTTTTGCACGCCATACACTCGGATGCAACAACTCCTTCTGATTTTTAACGTGCTCTATCTCATAGTGATCGGTCAACAGCGAAAACATGTTCACATATTTATCCGCCCAAATCCTTTCTTTCACATCCATCGGGATATGTTGTACCACCTTTTCCCTCCTTGAGGGTAACGATCCCTCCCCCGCCATTGGCAACGGCTGCTTACCCGAACCAGTAGCTGGATCTGTTGTTGCTGCTGTTCCAACGCTCGACGCCGGTTGTTCCGAGGGATTCTGCGGGGAAACAAGAGGACAAGGTGCCTTCGCAGCATCTCTCGATTGCCGCAACTGCTTCATTATTAACCTGGCCTCCTCGGCCGTGTCTCCCGGTGCCACAGCACCCTCGTTGCTCTTGCCTAACCACGCCGCCAACTGGGCGGCCAGCTCAGGAGGCATATCCCCCTCGTTAACGGGTGTAACTACCACCGGGATCGGCTGTCCCGCGTTCGGGATCGGAACTGGGGCCTCCACTGGACTGACCGGGCTCGCCGGAGGTGACTCGGGAACCGGGGCCTCCCCCCCCTGCCGCCCTATTCCTGGCCCTTTTACCTCTCCCGGCAGGAACTACTCCCGGCAATGCTGGCCCGATTACTTTCTTCGGTCTACCCGTACCATTCATTGCCGCCATCTGCTTCTTCATGTTCGCCATGTCCTTCACCAGCATGCGAAGCATTTGTTCGGTCCCAACCTTCTTTCCGACCCTCTTGCCAGGCATCGTTCACGGATATTTGACTCGAGGTCCTGGATCCAAAGCTTCGGAATCACTGAAAGAAGAAACACAAAATTACAAGTTCTCAAAATTGGCTCCTTGTTCCGTCTCGGGCTCACGTGCAACGAGGAGGTGCAGCTTCCAAGCACAGGAACAAGAGGATGCTTCCTTAGATTGTTGCTCTTTTATTCTTCCTCGGGAGGGCGTGTACCCTCCTCCGATCCGCCTACGGGGCGTGGCCAACGGTGTAGGTGTCTAGGACAACCCCTCTTGGGCGGGAAAAGGCGCGCCCCGGCTACGCCGCTTCGGGCATACCAGCCGAGACACGCCTCCCGCCCAAAATGGTTTCCCGGGGGGGTCAGGGCACCCTACCATACGTTCGGGGGGACCGAGTGGTCGCCCCTTTCCATTATCTTGCTATGTTAACGAGGATTAGAGAGGGGGATGAATGCAGCACGCAGAGGGTGGCTGCCTATTAACTTTTATCAATCACCATTCACATGGAACCTTACCTTTAAATTGTACCAAATCACGGGCACAGATTTTATTTGGTTAGATTTCGCTTTAATATAGCTCACTTGTTGGTTTCCTATCCTAAAGCTGTGTATAGAGAACTGGATCTGGGACCTTGCCCATGTGATTCTGAGTTTCCACAATCAATGTTGCATTTCCTTTTCTTCTGTAACCTTTAGACAACCCCAAGGAAAATGTGTTTAGGGCCCTTATTAAAGTCTCTTAGTATAAGGAAATGCAGACCTGCACTGTTGTACCTATACATTTCACAAACTGAATTTGTCTGTCTAATGGTACAAAAATGTATCTCGACTCTGGTCTTGGTTGGCAAGTTATTCTAGGTCATGAAATGTTGTAAAGTAATTGAGCTCTGTGCTTATGCTATGTTTTAAATATTGCACTCTATTCTTAATCTGACAGGTACTGAAGATTTATGATTGATCTAACTAACTGTGTTCTTCATTAGGTTTTATGTCCATATTTTGATATGCACTTCGGCACTTTAGGATCAGACCCAGATCAAATCGAGCTTTTTATTGTATTTTAACAATTTTAATCACTTAATTTAGAACCTGAAATTCTAAATTATTATTGTTTTATGATATTTTTGCACATGGATGAAATTTTTATATGTATGCTGGCTCCAGGATTTTGGCTCAGGTTCGATGAAGCTTACGTTTTTTAAAGTATAAATGCTCTTTTTGCTCATGTATGCTTTTATGGTTTATTAAAAACCGCATAAAGATTTTCTGCTGACTATCAGATTCAAACACAAAGGCCCTCAGTGGGGCCCAAATATCCTAGGGTTGGGGCCTGCTGTGCCCTATCCAGACAGGCTTCTTCAAAGCCCTATATTAAGCACATCAACTAGTCTTTATCCAATAGTGCAGACACCTTAAACAAGTTTAGGGTCATTTTTTGGTCTCGCCTACGCAGCGCGCATGCGGTGCATAGGAGTGAGACCTTTAGCCATCGGCACAGCTTTGGGGCAAAAACTTGCACGGGTTGCATTGCTTGCAATGGAAACGCGTGCACGTCTGGTGATTTCCTTGCAGGAGCGCGCGGTGCCATATGGTGGCGCCATATGGTCGCCATCATCGCGCCTTGCTGCACATTCCCGCAAGGGAATCGCGCAGGCCCCCTCCCCCTACTGCCGCGCGCTTGTGCTGGTTAGTAACATTGTGGCGGAAAGTTGACTCTCCATTTTATTGGAAGCTTGATTGTCAACAATTGCTTTCTTTATCTACAGCTACATTCTTAAAGAAACGGAAGCAAAAAAAATGCCAGACTTCTTTCAAACGAGCATGGATTAGCTGTTTTCACGGTATGTGTCTGCGAGCGTTAGTTTAAAAGTATTCCCTTTGTGTGTAACCGAATGTAACGTATCAGCCAGCCACCTTTGCTGCAGACGCAACTGTGCGTATCAGTATATCGCAACAAGCTGTCGCCGTAAGCTCGGAGCTTGGTTGGAGCTGGAGTACAGTGGGCAGATGATCAGAGAAGGGGGCGTGGTCGAGTATGGCCACGACCGCAGTAAATGGAGAGGTGGGAGGTCTGAAGCTCTCCAGCTAGCGGCTGGCTGCTGCTTTTGTGTGTGAGCTAAGGTGACGGCAAGAGGAGACCCCCTGTTGCAAAACCCTACTCTCCTAACTCGAGGTACGCTCAGTGCAGTGCAATTTGACAGTTTCTGTGGCACCCCTAGTTGTTTGCCGCCCCGCTTAAGTTTGATTCTGTGCTGGGGGTGGGAGAAGATTAAGGATTCCGCTGTGGCGAGGTTGCCCTGGGCCACTGCCAGTGCACTATATGGTTAAACAGATCGAACACGCTTATTTACATCTTGTTTAAACAGTTTTCTATAGCGTCAACTCAACCTGCAGATACTAGAGCGCTTTACATGAGAACCAGTTACATCACACAAGATCGCATTCATTTTCTACGCAAAGGAAGATTAAGTGATCTGCCCGGAACCACATGACATTCAGCCGACGCCAAGACTCAAATCTGGTCCTCTCCCCTTTTTAATTTGGCCAAGACCCTTTAGACAGAAACTTTTTTAGCGCTAATGTGACTTTAGCAGACCCAAGTATGAAATGCAACTCGGTCAGGTCATCAGTGTGGTCGGATATCGGACTAGACATAAAATCAGAAAGCCTCGCTATGGATAAGGTGATCAGCAATGGGTTATGAATAGTGCACACCACAGTATGTCCTATAGCACAACCAGCCCTTCCTCTGGTGTCCTCAGCTGCATCCTGAGCTTAGACCTCATGGAGAAATCAGTGTCTTTAAGTCCACTGCAGACTCTTCTTAAACATCAAAATGAAAAGATCCAAAGAATTTGATCACTCCACGATCTCTTCCTGTAAATGGGAACCTGGAGTTAACAATCCAAGGAACATTAGACAGAGATAGAAAATACAACATAACAACCTCTCCTTCCCTTTCTCCCTTCCACCAAGGCTCTCTCACTAGTTAGAGTTGAGGAGACTGCTGGAGCAGGTGGAAGTGCATATGTACCCTTTCAAATTTTAGCAATGCTCTAATTGTTTTGTAATTGTTTTAATTAACCATGTACAAATAAAAATCATTACCATTACCATATGTACCCTTTCTGTGCTGGTGGTAAGGTGAGAGTAGCACTTTGTTTTCTGGTGGAAAGGTGACAGCTGCACTGTTTTCTGCTGGGAAGGTGAGAGTGGCCCTTTGTTTTCTGGTGGGAAGGTGAGAGTGGCCCTATGTTTTCTGGTGGGAAGGTGAGAGCGGCCCTTTATTTTCTGGTGGGAAGGTGAGAGCATCCCTTTGTTTTCTGGTCGGAAGGTGAGAGCGGCCCTTTGTTTTCTGGTGGGAATGTGAGATCAGCCCTTTGTTTTCTGGAGGGAAGGTGAGAGAGGCCCTTTGTTTTCTGGTGGGAGGTGAAGAGCGGTCCTTTATTTTTTGGTGGGAAGGTGACAGCAGTACTGTGTTTTTTAGGTTTCCACATTCGCACAGCTCTGATGATCGCTACAGTTGCTACGTACCACTGCATTGCCGTTTTCATCATCCCGGCCCCAGCCTCCGCCTCCTGCACCCGTGGGTTGCACATCGCCTCCTGGGCATGCTCAAACATGGCCATCGTCAGTGACTCAGGGAAGCTCAGCGAGAAATACCTGAGGAGCAGCTCAGCTGCCAAATCTCGAATCTAGAATAGTGACGAAAAAAATGTAAAAGCTGTTAACTCATTGGCTTACCATGATCAGGAGAGGGCTTCCTGGGTGCTAAAACTACTCCCTCCCTCCCTCCCTCCTGAGGCTGGCAGACTGCGTTCACAAAACTTCCAGTATGTAAACTGGTTACACACCCTTTAGTGGTTTGCCACTCGACTGGGGTTGAAAACCACTGATTCAAAGCAATTGCAATTCACGAAGAGAATGCCCCATTAATGCCCCCTCCTATTTTCAAATTGGAATGGTTTGCAAAAGCCATTTTGCAATTTGGAGAGACCTTTGCAATGCGCAAAATGGCGTTTTGTAAATTGTGATGTGCAAATCGAATGTTTTGCAATCAAGATATTATCTTGTGCATTGGGCCAAGAGTTGTGCAGTGAACTTTTTGTTGGCAGATGACAAGTAGTTTACCTCGTTAGTGCTGTCAGGGAGGCAGCTCATCAAGGCCAGTAAGTTGGTTCGGCAGAAGAAGTCCCAGCATCCTCTCTGTCTAGCAAAGCTCAGCAGGTCAGCCATGTTTTCTGTGTAGAGACAAAGAGAAGGATCATTCTGCAGCTCTGCTAGAAGAGGAAGATAAGCGAAACACTGTATATACAATCCAATTAAAGCTGGGTAAGCTTAACCCAGTGTGACAACCGTACTTAGACACATTGTGCCTTCAAGTTACGGAACAATACCTGCAGACCTAATATTAATTTCTCAGTTCACTGAGGAGCTCCAACGGAACATGCACATACTTTTTAAAACACAAAAAAACTGTGGGAAGCCACCAAGGTTTGAATGTTTGTGAACTGAGTAGCTTCCAGCTTTGTTTCATCAAAGGACCAGGCCATGGAGTCTGCTCATGTTCTCCTGGGCGCTGCTTTCATGAACAAATGTACAAACCTATCATTGGCTCCTGAGAGGGAAAATAATAAACTAATGGCTTTATCCATGAATGACAGGAATCCTACCCATAAGGAAGCTACAATTAGTTTCTGTGCCCATGCTCAGTCACTCTCATGAAAGTCACTGAATAAACTATTAGCTACATACCCTAGAAAGATGCCTGTTAAATGTAGAAATACCAGACATTTTCTAAAACTTCTGAACTACCCTAATATCTGGCTTTTTATGCAGTGAAACTTTCTGGAGTCAGTGAAGTTGGACAAAGTGTTCTTCCATCCCATGTAACACATGCTGACTTCACATCTGTGTACATTAGAGGTCTCCAGAAAAGGTCCCAGATTCGAGCACCAGGCCAGCTTTTCAGGCCACCCAGGCAGGCGCCAATGCACTCCAGATGAAGAGTGCGTGAAACACATTGGCTGGGTGGGCTGCTGGAACAACAGTAGGATTTCTCAACTTACAGAGACGGCTTATGCTCTTCCATGCTTTTAGGATAAATGAAAATATTAACGATGGATTGTATTTTAAATAATCTGCATCCTGTGCTGCTTTTTTATTTCAGAAGCTGCAGCGCGACTTGTGTAATATGTCCATAGGCTATTTAAATGATCTCATACAGATTCACTGCCTGTAAATATATCTTGTGTGATATTCTGTAAATCTCCAAGCGAACCAAAGGGGGACATCGAAGGCCAAGTATTCAAGTTTACTCAAATTCATGCATCTGTGTACATGCGTGTACACATGGCCCCTATGTTTTTAAGTTAAGCGCAGGGATGTATGCGTTCTTTAGAGATTTTTATTTTATGATGTGAAAATTGCACTAATGGAATGCCTGCTCTTCACACAGCTCGAAAATACATCCTTGTTTTCTCTGCAAGGGCACATTTGCCTGGATGAGGTTGTATCATAGTTCTCAAGCATTGACATCTTAAAGAGCTTCATATGTTTTCAAACATTTCCACTGATCAGGATGGCGACATCATTAACAAATTCACAGAGCATATAAAGAATTGATTATGAGGTCACCCACAAAGAACATTATGGTTCTAACACTCTCGGTCGATGAGCAAAGAGGAATCCAGCGCCCTCTCCTGCTGGCCTTTTTTGAATCTCATACCACATAGTGCAGCAGTGGCCAGCTACCTGTCTCCCTGGGGTGAAAGACATATCACATTTAAATCTATAAAAGACAATACTGGTGAACTGCAGGTAAAATTAAGTAGCTCTTCCTTTCAGAGCCCTGGACCAGTCACAGCTTACATCTTTGAAGAAAGCAGAAGGCAGCGTTGATGTGGGAAGGGGGAGGGGTGTCAGTCAATGGCATGTTGACTTTGGAAAAGCTTAAAGCTCCATCAAGTTAAAGTCAGGGCTAGCTCAATACCAGCTTCCAACAAATACCCTTAATGTCACAAGCAAGAGTCGCCGCTCAAAAAAGCAAACAACAATCTAGGAAGAACTGTGTACATTTCCCATATGTGAGCTAGACTGCATACTTGAGAGAACAGACTGATCAACCCACTTACCAATTCCATCATGGTGGGATAATGAACAGGGAAATCCGTAAAAGGATTCCATGCAAAAGTGAGGGAGGCAACATTTGAATGAATACAATTAAAACATATGTTGTGCATTGGGAACTGAAAATTTGAAAACAACTCTGAGATGCTCACAATTCGAAAATTATAATTAATCTAGCCATCTATTACACAATCTTTTTTAATTATGAATGCAACAACAGCTAACATCATTTTACCATTATATTAAAAATCCCAAAGCTCCTTGCCTCTAAAAGTGGTCAAACCTGACCTACAAGTCTGTTCATGCTCCTCCATTAAAAAGGCTTGAAAATACATTCTGTATGAGAAGGGTGGAATCCCCTGCGCCCACCAGTACCTCTTATTAGCACATACACCCTCAAACATCTTTTTATTCTACTTACTGAAAAACAGGGAAACATTTTTACTATCTCTGCTCCACCTCATGCGCACCAAACCCCCACCCCTCCGTATCTACCTTTTATTAATGCTCACTTAACATACAAATCATGAAATCACCTTTGGCGGCATGCCAAGAACGCTTCGGCCATGCATGGTTATAGATCCCCTTATTGTTTGGAGAAGACTAGGATGCACAGATAGACAAACGAATGGCCAATGAGCATTGACTTTAAGTCTGTATACCAGACAGGTCTGGCCCACATGGGGCAAAAATAATGATTCTAAAGTGAACCTGCTTGAGGAATCCATGTACTCACTCCATCAAAGGAACAGTAGCAATATCTTTTTGCACTAGGGAACTGAAAAAATTGTTTGCAAATTCTGTTCATGTAAATCCTTGAGGAAAGGTAATAGCCTTTTGAGTGCGCTTTATCGAAACCCAACCTGGTCAAAGACTAAAGACTGCAAAACTGAAGGAGATGCAGCTTTTACGCATGGTGGCCCATGGCATTGTGGATGAGGGCATTGGCCAGATCATTCAGTAATCCTGGAAACTTTGCACCCAACCGTGCCTACTTGCCAAGGCTAGGAGATCAGATGTCTTCTTGTTATTGCCCTTTGACTGATTTCCCCCTGCACTGAGGGAAGGTGGGGTGGGTGGTCTGGAGTGTGGTGGGGTAGAGTGGAGTGTGGTATATTAGGGTAGATTGAAGTAGAGTGCAGTAGATGTGAGTGGACTGGGGTAGAGTGTAGTGGAGAGGGGTGGATTGGAGTAGAGTGGAGTGTGGTAGATTGGCTGGATTGGGGAGGAGTGGATGAACGTAGAGTAGAGTGGAATGGCATAGAGTGGAGAGGTGGAGTTGGAGTGCAGTGGGGAAGTCTGAGGAGAATTGGGGTAGATTGGAGTCGTTAGACTGGGGTGAAGTGGAGTGGAGCAGATTGGATGTACTGTGGATTGGGTAGATTGGAGTGTGGTAAATTGGAATTTAGTGGGGCAGATTGAAGTGAGATAGAGTTGAGTGGAGTGAGGTAGAGTTGAGTGGGGTGAGGTAGATCAGAGTGGGGTGGGGTAGATCAGAGTGGGATAGCTTGGAGCAGGTTAAATTGGAGTGGAAAGGGGTAAGGAGGTTGGGGTAGAGAGGTGGAGTGGGCTTTAGTTGGGTGGATTGGAGTAGATTGGGCTGGAGTGGGGTAGATTTGAGTGGGTAAATTGGAGTGGAGTGGGAGTAAATTGGGGTAGAGTGGAAATGGCTAGATCGGGGTACAGTAGGGTGCATTAGGGGTAGATCGAAGTAGAGTGGGGTAGATTGGAGAGGAGTGGGATAGATCGGGGTGGGGTAGTTTGAGGAGTGGGGTAGATTGGAGTCTATAGATTGGGGTGAAGTAGAGGGGGGTAGGGCAGATTGGGATGGATTGGGTAGATTGGAGTGTGGTAGATTGGAATTTAGTGGGGCAGAGTGGAGTGAGGTAGAGTTTGGTGGGGTGGGGTAGATCGGAGTGAGATAGCTTGGAGCAGGGTAAATGGGAGTGGGAAGGGGTAAAGAAGGATGTGGTAGAAAGGGTTGGAGTGGGCTAGAGTTGGGTGGATTGGAGTAGATTGGGCTGGAGTGGGGTAGATTTGCGTGTTGTACATTGCAGTGGGCTAGATTGGGGTGGAGTGGGTTAGGGTGGAGTGGGTTAGAGTAGAGTGGCGTAGATTGGGGTAGAGTGGAGAAGCTAGACTGCGGTAGAGTGGAGAAGGCTAGTTTGGGGTAGAGTGGGGTAAACGGAATTGGAGTGGGATAGATTGGGGTGGAGTAGAGTGTAGTTGGCTGGATTGGGGAGGAGTGGATGAACGTAGACTGGAGTGGAATGGCATAGAGTGGAGAGGTGGAGTGGCATAGAGTGGAGTGTGAATGGTGTGGTAGTGGGCTGCCATTACAGACAACACATTTTCAACTGAAATGACCATTACATTTGAACAGCCATACAGTTTTACTGTACAGAAACAATGTGTCATCACCTAGTGCATTAATGTATTTTTGATTGAATTCAAATATTTGTTTCCCCCTCTTCAGAGTTACAAAGAAATAAACTTAATATGCACTTTCAGAAATCAGATATATGCTGAAATATTGGCACAGTTTATTTATGTTGCATTCGAGAGAAATAGCTGGTCGTTTCACAGCAAGATTGTCATATAAATCGTCTCACTTTGAAGTCCGAGAAAGAAAAGTAAAACACCAAGCTCCCTCGAAAGACAGAGCCGGACATTAGATCTCTGTCTTTGACTGCACAGAAAAGGTGACAAGATAAAAACAAGATTTAAATGCCTGTTTACTGAAAAAGAGCGCTCAAAGGATACAGTAAACAAGCAATGCTCCACCAGATGGAGGAACTCAAGCTGGACAGCCTAAAACAAATAAAGCCAGCAAAGATAAAGAAAGCAGCTGTGAGTTAGAAACCACAAAGCGATTGGTTAGCAAAGGGGGATTGCATTCCAAGGGAACTTTTCAGAATACCCACAAGAAGTCGTTAGCAACACAGACAGCTGCACGGTCTGGTAGGCTTCGACCTTAAAAGGAGCCAGCTGGGGGTAAAACAGAGTCTTTTTGCACTAGAGTAACAAACAACCTGTCTGAGCTTAAAACCGAATTCACAAACACCATAGATGACAGATGGACATGGATCCGCTCTCGGTGCTTAAAGGACATGTGTTCTTTGTTTTATCCGTGATAGAACACATATCTCAATGGCGACATTTGTCATTGTGTTTTCGGGCTTCGATTCCTTTTTTGGTGATGTGTATGTGTGTGGAGAAGTGTGGCTCACTGGTTAGAGGAGGCAGACCTGGAAGCAGAGGTCAGCCCGGGACCAGGGTTCAATTCCTGGCTCGGCGGGGTCTTGAGTCCTAAAATGTCCATGGACTCGACAATTCTCGCTCCGGTGCCTACTTGATTCACGGGTTCACACTCTGCGACTCTGGGCAATAGCTTGCTTAATCTCCACAACGGCCCCTCGCGGCGGGATGCCTGGCTTTCACCTTGCGGATACCCTGCCGGGGTTATCTCACAGGGGAATACCAGGACGGGTTCCCTAAGCAAGCGCTTAGAAACCGCTTGGTGATTTGCGCTATATAAATTCCTGTACATTTACCTTTCCTTTAAGGCCTCGTGCCTGGTGTCGGTGCTGATCGCGATAACACACCTGGCACTACTAATCCCACTAAACACACATGGGCACTAGTATGAACATTACCAAATATAGAATTTCAAATCAAACGTGATTGGTGAAACATATTAATTCATGGTCATCTAATCTAAAAACACTGGAAATATTTCATGTTCATCATTAATATACAGATCTATATCGTCTGCTTATATATTTCAGTGTAATAAACAAACTAAACTTGGATGAGAACTGGATGAGCTGTAAATAGAAAAAATGAGATTATTTGCTTTCTGAGCTGCTGGAGAACAGGTTATGATTGCAGGGGAAAGGATAATGTTTTCCAAAGACAGCTGAACAAAACAACCCTTCTATCAGACATATCAGTGCCTGCCATTATGCTGAAGTATCTGACTGTCCTGTTCCCCTTTCTTGAGGGTGCTCTAAGAGACGGTCATCTATACATTTCTCTTTTTGTTTTACAATGTATTTGTCCTTCACTCGTATGGTGGGCTAGCCTCGTTTTCACTGGTCACGGTGTACCAGGTATCACTAGAGGTGTTGTATGAGTGTCAATCAGTTACCACTGCACATTAGTTAGGTCCAATCGTCACTGTGAGGCTGCCCCTTCACTGGCTGGTGTTAAAGATACAGAGAGAGAGAGGTTAGGTTGGCCAGTCACTCACGTGGAGGCTGTCCCTTCTTCCTTTCAGGACACCAGCTATCCGTGCAGGTCTCCAACACAGCAGACATGAGAAGCAGAGCAGTCTTCCGCCGCTGGAAGTTCGAAGCCGGCCTCAACGAGAAGACGATGAGCTCCATCAGCCACTCAACAAAATCTACACCAGAGAGAAAAGAAACAAGCTACTTGCCAGTAACAATAGTTCTGAGCCTGAGACTTTTACAGATCCACATGCAATGCACTGCTTGGATCCACAAAAAAGTGCCTGGCGAAATACATTTTTGTGTCTATGTGCTCATGGTAACGTCAAACATCATCACACAATACTCAACCATTTACAAATCTGTTTTCTTCAAAGATTATGAGGGTGATTTAATTTTTTCCTGATGCACTTTTTAGAGAATGTGGGAGGCATGGGAGTGAATCTAGAATAGGCTCAAGAAGCAACTCTATTACTACAGGTAAGTAACATAATTCTTCTGCAGCACAAAACTATTCATGAGCATGAAGGGTAAGGCTGTTAAGGGCAAGAATGCCGCTGCAAGTTCTAGGTTTTTTTATAACGAGTTTTTTTTAATCTAGTGGAGGCCATTGACTCATCAACAGATAGGTGAGAACCCCATTCTAGAACAGATGTGCATCTTTGGAAATGTTGCTGATTTGTAGCTATCAGTTTGCAATGTCTTCTCTTGTTAATTAACATTCTGCACATGGGGGAGGAGCTTCGCGGGCGACCAAGATGGCCGCGTAAGCTCGGAGCTCCGCGGACCCTCCGACCCTCCGCAAATATCCTGCTGAGAATCCTGTTCCACGTTAGTGGATTCCGACTGGTGAGAGGTCGCGGACGCAGGAACTGCTTTCCGCTTTCAAATTCGTCGCTCCTAGGCGAAGCTACGTCGAGCTGAACTTTGTGCCAGGCATGCGCCATTGTCTCATGGATGGCAGCTGATCGTACCGACACTCCGCATGATTGAAATGCGAAGTGGACGCCTTCGGTCCCTGTTGGCGAATTGCATGTAGCTGCGAAGTCGCATGTTAGCGGCCTGGTTTATTTGCTGGCTTCGCCTCTGTTCTGCACATCTGCTTCCTTGTCCGGGCGGCGTAGCCCTTTGTTCTCCTTGGGTCCATCATGGCCGGCAGAGGGGACCTCGACAGGACGTCGAACAGAGGCGTTCAAAGGACGACTCAAACGCAGTTGAATAAAATTGACCGGTATGCCCAGCAGCGGACCTCGCCCACTGTGGTGGCCTCCTCTAAGGACTCGCAATGTGCGGGCTCGCCTGAGGGTGCTGAGCCTACTTTGAGTGATATAATGGGGGCCATCGCGGGCATTCGGACTGAAATGCAGAAGCAACACGAGGTCCTGACTCATAAGGTGGACACTCTGGCCGTGGATCTCAACCTGATCAGAGCCGACTTGGGAAAGACCAACGATCGGGTGAAATCCCTTGATATCAAGACCTCCAGTTTGACTACCGATGTTTCGGACCTGCAAGCAGAGGTCCGGACCCTGAGATCGGTCAACGACCAATTCTCCAGAAGGCTGGAGGACTTTGAAGGGCGTGCAAGGCGGCAGAATGTCCGCATTATTGGTATTCCGGAGGGAGCGGAGGAGGCGGCAGTGGACCTTTTTGTGGAAGATTTAATACAGACTCATCTCGCACCATCTGGCCTGAGTAACTTCTTTTCTGTGGAACGGGCCCATCGGATACCTGGCGGCCCTCCGAAGTCGGGTGTTGCACCTAGACCCATCATCGCCCGGCTCTTCAACTTTAGGGACCGGGATGTGATCCTTCAAGCCTCCAGGAGACATGGCCCGCTCAAATTTCAGAACTCTGAGGTGCACTTTTACCCGGACTTCACCAGGGCCGTTCAGAGACAACGTCAGAGCTTTGCAGGGGTGAAACGGCGCCTAAGAGACATGGGTTTTAAGTACTCTATGCTCTTCCCTGCTAAACTACCGATTGAGTACGAGGGCCGAGCTCTGTTCTTCGATGTGCCAGAGAATGCGAGCGACTGGCTGGACACTTTGCCACAACGCCTAAAGGAACACGACGAACACTCCGGTGGCGCAACTGGTGGCTCTGATCTCTAGGACTTGGTTCTGCTGTGCCGATTATGGCGGTTGGTGTCCCTGATGTCTGTGACTGATGTTACCAATGCTTTTCCGATTTGATATTTCTTCTGTTTTTCCATGGAGGGTGGCGGGAGGGGATTGCAGAGACTCCTTACTCCTCTAGGGTCTTTTTGTAGATTAGTTTATGGGGCGACAGGCACACTGCTGGTTGGGGGGGCTTTTTAGTCTGCTGCAGGGGTGCAGGGTGGGGGGTGGTGGTGGGGAAGTTTGTTTGTTTATTCTTTCTTTTCTCTCTCTATCTCTTAGGCAATGGTTTGTGTATATTGATCTGTTTCACTTGTTGTTGAGGCTTGCTGGGGTTGGGTGGGGCCAGGGTCACGATGATGGGGGGTAGGAAACTACGAGTTCTCAGTTGGAATGTTAACGGGTTGGGTGACCGTATTAAGAGAGGAGTTGTGATTCAACTGATTAAACGTCATATGCCAGATGTCGTTCTCCTGCAGGAGACACATCTGGTTGGAAATACGTGTAAGGCGCTTAATCGTAAAGGATACAAAATGGTGGCTGATTCGGGGTTCTCCTCGGGATCTCGGGGGGCGGGTGTTCTTGTCCGAGCGTCCCTTCCGCTTGAGGTCGACACCACTGTGATCGATGAGACGGGTCGATGGGAAGGGCGTGCCCTGACATTACTTTCAGTTTACGTTCCCCCGGGCCTACAGTCTAGTACTTTCCAGGACCTTGGTGGCGCCATTTTGAATTTGCCTGCGGGATTGCTGATAGTGGGGGGTGATTTCAACTCGGTTTGCTCCGGCTCCTTAAACCACCATCCGCCTAGAGGCCTCCGTGGCTCCCAATTGTGGTTGCCGTCTTTCCTCGAGACGTTGGGGCTGGTGGATAGTTGGCGGCTTTTGCATCCCACGCAATGTCATTACTCCTTCCACTCTGGCGCCCATGGTAGTCTTTCTAGGATTGACTACGTTCTTACATTGGCTGCTCACGCGCCTGCTGTTTCTGAGGCTCGTTTTCTGGCACGAGGTGTCTCTGATCATTCCCCGCTGTGGGTCTCTTTTGACTTTGATATCGTCATGTCGGAGCGACCGGCGGTTGTTAACCCGTGGTATTTCCGTAATCCCAAGACTCGTAGTCTCCTAGCCAAGGCCATCGATCTCTTTTTTACTGAAAACGAGGGATCGGTTGCGTCGGCCGCGACTTTATGGGAGGCGTTTAAGACAGTTTTGAGGGGTGAGGCCTTTGCTCTTATAGCGGAAGCTCGTAGAGTTAGGGATGCTGATTTACTACGCATTGAGGAGGAGATCATGGAGCTTGACTCCCAATTGGAGGCTGAGCCCGATCCCGCTCGCCTACATGACCTCTCCCTCAAACAGTCGGAGTACCGTGACCTTGCTACAAACGCTGCCCTCGCCTTAGCTAAAGAACAGCAGGGTCGGGTATACGACGTTGGCGACAAGGCCGGGAAATTGCTGGCCTGGCTGGACAGGAGGGAGATGGCTAGCCGTGTTGTACCCGAGATATTGGGGGAGGACGGATTTGTCGTCACTGATCCGAGTGCCATTGCCGAATCCTTCGCTGACCACTTTCGATGCGTCTACACCTCTGTCTCGGACCGTTCTGAGACCGATTCGACAGTGTTTCTTTCGGCTGTCGATCTTCCGTGCCTGTCGGACGAGGAGCGCGGCGACCTGGACAGAGATGTCTCTGTGGATGAGGTCGCCCTTGCGATCCGCTCACTGCGATCGGGCAAGGCACCTGGTCCCAATGGTATCCCAGTTGAGTTATATAAGATCAGGCCGGATGTGGTCTCTCCACACCTGCGTAACATGTTTCTGGAAGCGCGTGAAAATGGCCTACTTCCCCTTGACCAGAGGTTGGCCACTATTGTGGTCATCCACAAGGAAGGGAAGCCGAGGGATTTGTGTCGGTCGTACCGCCCCATTTCTCTCCTGAATGCTGAGCCTAAGATTCTCGCCAAGATACTCGCTAATCGCCTGGTTGGTGTTATCGGCGACTTAGTGCATCCGGACCAGTCGGGCTTTATTCCACACCGCAACACTGCCCTTAACTTGCGTAGACTCTACGGCGCCCTGGCCAGGGCCCACACTCTTAAGGAGCCGGCAGTCCTTGCGTCTTTGGACGCCACGATGGCTTTCGACTCTCTCAAATGGAGTTACCTTTGGGCGGTGTTGGCGAAGCTCGGTTTTGGCCCGGTGTTTGTGGGCTGGGTGAAACTTTTGTACGCTGACCCACTGGCTAACGTTACAGTCAATGGCCGTATCTCGGCGACTTTTGCCCTTCACAGGGGCACCAGGCAGGGTTGCCCCTTGTCGCCTCTTTTGTTTGCGCTCGCCCTTGAGCCGCTCGCGGCATTGTTACGGACACACCCGGATCTACATGGTATCAGCTGGGCCCCAGTCTTCGAGGACAGAGTCTCCCATTTTATGCGGATGATATTCTGCTTTACCTCACTTCCCCCTGCAAGTCGCTTATTGTGGCGTGTGATGTACTTAGACTTTTTGGCCAGTATTCTGGCCTTGTTACTAACTGGGCCAAGTCTTCCCTCTATGTACTGAAAGGGGACACACCGCGCCTCCCTAGAGGCTGCGGCATCCAGGTGGCCAGCCAGGGCTTTAAATACTTAGGGATCTATATCTCTGGTAATGCGAAGGCGCGCTATGACCACAATCTGCTTCCCCCTCTTCTCCGCCTCCGGCGAGACGTGGAGGGTTGGCGCAAACTTCCGCTTTCCTTACTCGGGCGCGCGGCATTATTTAAGATGATGTCTTTGCCCAGGTTCTTGTATGCCCTGCAGAACACCCAAGATCCGGTTCCCGCCCGATACTTCCGGGAGATCGAGGGCCTTCAACGCGCCCTGCTCTGGGATGGCCGACCTCGCATCGCTATCACGAAGCTTACGCTTCCGTGGTACGACGGGGGTATAGCGCTACCAGACATGCGTAGATACTACTGGGCCTCCCAATTGGCGGCCTTTAATCATGGTTTCTATGGTCCGGAAAATAACCCTGGATACGCAATGGATAAGTGGCTCTTGAGTGGCGGCAATTATTACAGAGCGCTTTATTCGAGGTCTCTGGACAGGCGGATGTCGGGCCCAACGAGAACGGCGGTCCATATTTGGAGGGCAATCACCAAGGCTCAGGGCTGGCAAGGCAGGCTGACTAGATTCACCCCATTGTATGATTCAGACATTTTGGGCAAGTTATGGCACACCAAAGGGTTTGATAAGTGGGACCTTATAGGGATCTCCAGGGTGGATGATATGTTATCGAAAGGTGAGATCAAGACCTTCTCCCAACTGCAGGCTGAATACCGTCTGGGTACCACAGAATCTTTCCGGTATGCCCAGTTGAGACACGCATTGCTTTCTGCTAAACCTGATGAGGGGGCGATTCCAGAAAGCTCCCCGTTGGAAGACAGGGTCCTGGACGGTCATATGCCTGACAGTGCCATCTCACTGTCTTATAAGAAACTCATTAATGTTCGTACTGACCTCCTCCTGGGGGTGCGGGATCAGTGGGTGCGTGACGGATTGGAAATAGACGATGAGGATTGGCAGAGTGCGGTTTCTTCCCCTAAGGAGGTTGCCATTTCCTCCCGTCTCAGGCTGGTGCAGCTCAAAATTCTGCATAGAGTGTACGTGACTGGCCCCCGGCTTGTGCATATGGGCTACTCGGTCGATGGGCTTTGTCGCCGCGGCTGTGGTGCCCTTGCCACCTTTATGCACATTCTTTGGGAATGCCCCGCCATAGCCTCCTATTGGAGACGAGTGCATCGGATTATGGATGAAGTGACTGGGGTAGTAGCGAATGCGGAAGCTAGGAGATGCCTCCTTAACATTTGGGGACCGACGGACCATAATGTGGCTCAGACGCAGTGGGTGACCCTTGGCAACATGGTGGCTAAGCGCGATATTGCTCAGAAGTGGGGGGCTTCGGTAGCTCCCATGGTGGTGCAATGGAAAGCCAACATGGATTGGTGTATGTTCAGGGAAAAGACAGTCTATGTTGCCAGGGGTAAGCCCAAAAAATGGTTGAAGCTGTGGGGGGCCTGGAATGCCTGTAGGGGAGACATTTGTGTACCCCCGGAAATTGTCTCATTAGAGGAACATTTGTCGCCATAACCTGCGACACCAACTGTGACACGTTGCAAAAACTTTTATCCTGTTCTCTTTTCTTCCCCCCCCCCTTGTTCTGATCTATTCTCCTGTTTCCGTGCTTGTGTTCCCACTGCTCCCCCCATACCCCGCTGCCAACGCTTCACTGGTTTTTTCCAACCCATTGCCGCTCTTTCTGCGCCTTTCTGGCGCCTTTTTCTCTTTCTCTCTTTATGTTCCTTTACGACAAAAAAACAATAAAATCAACCTTCATTGTACTGTGACATTGATTCTTGCACTATTGCTCTCCTGCCTCCGGGATGTCAGGCTGAATAGCTGTGTGCACTTTTCAAATAAAGGTTTTAAAAATTAAAAAAAAAAAAAAACATTCTGTACATGCTCCTTTCTGATTATCTGGCAACACACTGGATGAAATTTGTTTTTGTCCATGTTATCTCTACTGTCACATTCGGACTCATCGAAAGGTAGGATTGGCTAACTCTACTGTTTCTCTGCTACAATATCTGTGAAGCTTTAACTTATTTTAAGTGCAACAGTAAACTCTAGAACTTCTGCTATTTTCTATAGCTCAGCCGCAAAGTAACTCTGCTTATCAAAGGAGGTGGGGTGCACTTCTGCAAAGCACAAACCCCTTCACTGGAGGTATCGATCCCACAGTAATTTTCCATTACATAGACAATCCTGAATCCAAATCTCTAAAAAGAAAGATTCCACAAAGCATTGCTGTCATCTTCATCCCTGGATTGACTGCATTCAGGAAACCAAAGACCATAAGTGACACAGAAATCGGGAAAACAGCTCAAAGGCAAATACATTTTTATGTCTGGCAGTTCGTTTTTGAGGAGACAGTCTGCAGTTCCCTTCTTCAGATACCTGCAGGGTATAGGTGGTAATTCTAACACTGGCACCGTTTACTCAAGTGCTGGAGTAGAATTTGATGCCACCGAGTGCAGAACCCAAAAAGCCCAGCTTCTCGACTTTCTAGGGTGTCTGCGTTTCAAATGTCGCGGTTAGTGCCGGAGGAAGAGATAGTAAGGAAACAGGTGGTCTGAGGTTGAAGTAGCCATGATAGAACTTTGGAGTTTAAAAACACTATGACATGTCAGTAGCTGCAGCTAGAGTTGTAGGGTGGAAGAAGGTTAACTCGAGATTGCATATAAAGGTAAAGAGGAGTTATTTTTGTTTTGTGTTAAGCTTCTTATGAAAAGGGGATATCTCCAAAGTGGCAAGAGTGTGACAGAGCTTTGATTTAGATTAGGTGCTTTAGTCTCTCTGGGAGGCAGATGATTTGTACCTCACATTCACCGATGGCTGTGATGTATCACAAAAGAGTATACTTTATGAATGACTGTATTATGCATAGGGTACACGCATCACAACCTTTGCATGAAGGTCTGTGACAGACATTTGTCAACCAATATTCCAGGTTAGGGTTCAAATCCCAACATCTTTGAAGGTAGCTATTTCAGAAAAAAATATTTAAAATAACTTGGAAAACATGATAAGAGAACAGAGAGAACCCCAATGCAGCGCCTGATCTTGAATCAATGAAGCGCAGAAAAAAGTTAATGACAAGCACCTGCTGCACCATTACGGTCCAGCCGTGCCAGAGGTTGAGTTATCGATTCTCATTGCTTGAAAGTTTTCAGACCAAGTCTGGAGAGAAGGTTCATGCGAAGATCCTGTGGACAGGAACGGTGCAGCTATTGGCTCCCTGAGCCCACCCCAGTACAGGTCGTTTAGAGGGTATGGGTTTGAGTGTCTTGGTCAGTAAGTGTAGTGGCGGTCTGGTCCCCCTCTCTTTTTTTCTCCATGTGTGCTGCACACAATTATGAGAGCAAAAATTACAGGGCTCTTTCGTCCCAGAGTACTGACATGTAAACATTTTAACTTTTGATAGGTCTTTCTATAGTTATCCCTAAACGGGAAGTGCAAAAGAAAATAACGAAGACGTTTTCAGCCAACCCCTCATTTGAGCATTACAAGGACTGGTAGCAGTCCGTGTAATGCACAAATGAGGGGTTGGCTGAAAACGTCTTTCGTTGCCTCTCTGCTTCAATAGATTTTATGGCATGGATAGAGTTCTGTTTTTTAAGGTTATGCACAATTTGTTTTGTTTATTTCTACGTAACTTGACTGGCCTATGGTAGCATAGGCCAGTCAAGTTACGTAGAAATAAACAAAATAAATTGTGCATAACCTTAAAAAACAGAACTCTATCCATGCCATAAAATCTATTGAAGCAGAGAGGACATATTCATCAGATGACCAGCAATATTCAGATGGAACTTGAGCGGAGTCAGTGCTATTCAGTGTGTGGGTGATAACAGGATTGAGGCTGAATGCATGTTGTGAAGTCATTAGACGTACTCTACTAGATGCATACTCACCTATTCCCTGAGAAAGCGATCCATCTGGACATCTTGCTTGTTCTTTGGAGGTTTTACCCTTGCGAGAGCGCAGACTGGCCAGACAGCTGTCCCTCAGACGGACCAGGGCCTTCTTCACACAGGCCTGGAGCAGCTGCCGGAACCCGGACGAGTCACAGTTTAAACTTAGAGGGAGGCACTCCTGAAGCAGCCGGATCTCGGTTTCTGACAACGTTTGATTGGTTTTGGGGCTGCAGCACAGAAGGCCAATGGCTGACAGGCGCACAGCCTCGTCTGCAGCATGGATGCATAGACTCAGCCGCTCCAGGGCCTGGTCATCCGCTGGCATCGCCCCAGTGGTCATCTTTACAGAATTCAACAGTGAGGTCCATGCGCGAAGTGAAGAGGCGTCTGTACCTTGGAAGTCTTGGGCAAGCAGATCGTAGGACCTCGGGAATGTTCTTAGTGTCTGTCCAAGGAGGTAGTTTGAGGCGTTCCTTTGCAAGAGCGGGGAGAGGGAGGTTAAAGCCTTGGAAAGGACTGGCAGCCAGCAGTGGGCCCACCGGTGAGCCAGCTCCAGCTCAGACGGTCTGCTTGCGCCTGTTGACCATGCTTTGCGCTGGAGCTGGAGTGTGGTCTTGTAGACATCAGAGGCCAGTGGGCCTAGATAGTTGGTGGTCAGGCAGCTCAAGATGTGCTCGGGGAGCTCTGAATAGATCTCAAGAACCTGGAAAGAAAAGAGGCACATTTAAGTGGCAAATAATTTTGTCCCAAGGATTTATATCTATAGGTGGTATTGGTATACTGCAAAACTAGCAAAAAGACGGATTTCAACACAGCACTAATGTCCAAAAACCATTGGTCTAGAGGTGTGTGGTGCCCCAAGCGGCAATGGGGGGGGGGGGGGGGGGGGGGGGGGGTGAGTACTACTGAGTTCCACTATTAGAGCATGTGTGATCTACTTCTGGAAGGGCAGATGTCCTTGAAAGTCTACCAGCGTGCATGACCCACCATCCAATACTATAGCTGCAGGTTAATAAGGCAGAGCAGGAATGACTGAAATTGAATTAATTGAGCACACTAAACCCAAGGGTATCAAAGCGCTGAGCCATGTTGTGAGACGAAGACCCATTGTTGGGGAGAGACACCGAAAAAAAGAACAACACAAACAGAAAGTTAGAGAAAGATATGAGAACAGGACCTTCTGCTGAAAAACTATAAAACAGAACTAAGAAGAAAAAGAGCCAAGCTTTGAGATGTTTTCAAAAAGAAGAAAAGGACTTGGTTCCTGCACTGTTAGTAGTTAGAGTATTCCATAGCCTTACAGCGGCGACAGAAAAAGAGCGACCATCCCATCCGGCCTTTCGAAACCTCGGAGCATTCACCTTTCTACTTGAAGCTGATCTTAGAGGCCAACTTGGCATATACCATTGAAAAGACAATCTGCCAGTGACAAAGTGCGATGTGACCCAAGCATTAGAATCAGAAAGGAGTCACTCATAAGAAATTAGGCATTTGGATGACTATGCAATGATCCTTGGGCTAGAAAACCGGCTGTAGAAGCGGGGAAGCAGGGGAATGCACAGAAAAATTGAAGGCTAATCTTGAGTACTACAAAGGCAGGGGCTTCTCAGGTCTTTTTTTATAGCTTGTTGGAATTATGTTGTGTTCCAGTGCTTGGATAGCGGAAAGCGTTGTGGGTCGAATTGGAGTCCACTTCAAACTAATTCTCAATACATCTGAACTATAAGCAAAATGTTCTGCAGAATAGCAGTTTGACACACTGGCACATACATGTGGGGCCACGTCACTACAGGTTCTACCAAGCCAAATGAGGTATACAGGCAGACATGCAAAGTTCCCAGGCTTGGTATTTTAAAAGCCACGGTTTATAAACATGTCTGTTAAGTCCTATTGCTGGAGCTGCAGGCCACAGTGGAAGGGCTGTGGCAGAGCTAAGACCAAACCAATGCTGAAGTAGCAGGAGGCTAGTCAGTGAGTACTGATGGACAATGGCAGAGATGTCAGAGCCTGGTTCGGATGCGTTAAGGAACGCCTCGAGTCATAGGAGAGGTGCACTGGTTAAGCCATGTACAGTCTACAGCAGTGCGGTGGGAAGGAGGCATTGGTGAAACTGTGACAGTCCCATTACAAGATCATTTACAAAGATCCATCTCAGTTTAGGAGGCTGCAAGACCCTGGGAGGTCATTACAGGTATTTAGGAGTTATTATGGACAAGCTTCCTGAAGAGGAGGGTTGTTGAGCTCTCACGTGAAGTTCAAGACCTTCTGAGAGGTGAGATGGACATAGCATCAAGAGAAGACTCCTCACGTGGTGTGTGTGCTTTATAAATCCACCTACAGATAGATTACCTTTTCTTGGTGTTTCTTGGTGCTACAGGGAAAGACAGCATAGGCTGACTAAGGTAGATTAGACACATTTCTCATAATACGTGACAAGGTGGGTAGTTGCATGAACAAGATTTTCAAGGGTGCCAGACTGTTGTCTCGGATGTAAGTCAAGAAGGCCTTGCCTTGTCTACAGGTGAGAGGACTAAGGCATGGAAAGAGGCTTGGAAGAATTTACTTTGCATAGCAGAAAAATCTAACGCCATACTGTCTGTTTTTTTTTTCTCGTGAAGTGGTTGTTTAAAGGCACAATGACTTAGACATAAAAGTAGAGAGATTTAGTGTAGGTAACAGGTTTGTGCATTGATCCTTACAAGTTTATATCCGCAAGCCACGACTGGTCTAAACAGTAGTCGATGACAGATGAAAACAATTTCGGTTTTGGTTTTATGATGAACAAGTTTCAGATAGATCTGAGTTTTACAAATCCAGGCTTGGGGTTGAAATTTGAATGTAATTTACAAAGCGCAAAACTCATGTCCGAGAGTGTCTTGGCACTATAGGAAGAGGGTATAGGTGCAGAGCTGTTGGAAAGAAAGCTCTCTTGCACAGAATAGAGTGCCTCTTAGTCTTGTGAAAAAAGCCAGGTCTTCAAGGCCTTTCTAAAGGCAATTAAGGAGGAGGCAGTTTTGAATGTCAGTGGTAGACAGATCCAGAGCACCGAGGTGGTCCTGTAAAAGCTCTATCCACCCCAGGAGATGAGGCTGTGGAGGTCACTGAGCAATGACAGTTTCACATAGAGTTATGTAACACCAACATACTGATGTATGCCGTGCTCGGCCTGCAGAACTAGGTGGAGGAACGACTGTTGTCCATCATGGGAAGGCCTCATCCATGATGTGGACGATGGCTATTTCTGCATTACAGAAGGATGGACACACTGATAGTCCTGCAAGAGGTTGGAGGTGTCAATGTGGATGTATAAATAAAAGCAAAACACCATTTTGAAAATGTTAGCCAGAAAGAAGAGACTGGGATAGGCCAGTAGTGGCCAATATGGATCCAGGTTTTTATGTAGGGGTGGGGGCAGGGGGCGACAGGGTGTGTTAAGGTCAGGGAATCTGGCCTGTCTTGAGAACAGTTAGAAAGTTTCCTGGTGCAAGGGGAGGTGTCGATCATTTTGTGAAGGAGGGTGTATGTGGTTTCTGTGACAGGACCAAGGATGGTTTTCGTAGGCGGTGGCGGTTAATATGTTCAATATGGAAATGAGATTGTTTAGCAGGAGGTATGCTTGGATGTGGCGTGCAGCGTCAAAACACAAAGGATGTCGTGTTTGTTGGATTCAATGTGAAGTGGTGCTTCATTGAGTTCCTAAAGGAAAACTCTTTTAGGAGCAGTAGATTTATCATCAGAATGGGGCATTTATAATTCAGGGAACAGACTCGCGAATCGTTTTACAACCTTGAGTAGGGCCCCACTCGTGCTTCTTTCCAAAACATTGGTCTGATAGTAGATGGCTCTGGTTGAGACTAAAAGTTTTCCGCAGCCATGCACTGTAGAAATCTAGCTCTGATTTTCACCAGAGTAGCTCATGCTGCAGATGGTGTTTCTGCTTTTATGAAATTCTTGCAAGGATCTGAAGGGGAGAGCTTGACTCAATACTCCCAAGGTTGTGCATTTTGGGGAATCTTGGGTAACTCCTCTTGGCGTGATAGAGTAATGGCCAAGGGCTTCCTGGAGGGAGTTCTTTCAGAAGCAAGATGATTATTTCCTGGGGATGGATGGCCATGAAGAATATGGTGGATGGAGAGTGGTTAGGTTAAACAGATTGTCCACTGTGGAGACACGAACATAGCAAAATAAGGGGCCTCAACTGTATGGTGTGCAGAGAAGTCAGTGCCTTCTGTCATCTGTGAATGGTGCTTCTGTGAGGTTTGTGTATCACAAGTAGGGTGCATTGCATGCTTTGCATACATGCTTTTGGCAAGAAATCATCTATGAAGGTTTAGTTTTCTCCTGGTAGCTGGTGATTGTGATGGAAGATGAGCGTCTGAGGAGGTTAAAGGTAAGCCGCAACTTCTTGGAAGATACTGGTTCATGGCTATATGTGAACAACTGCTAAGCTACCGACTACTTTGAAGGTTGTGTTCCACAGAGGGAGGAATTTGGGTTAGATTGGAGTGGGGTACATAGATTGAGTGGATTGCAGGGGGTAGATTGGAGTGGAGTGGGGAAGACTGTGGTGGAGTGAGGTAGACTGGAGTGCAATCAGTACATTGGATTGGAGTGGGCTAGACAGGCGTGATGTGGGGTAGATCAAAGTGGAATGGATTACACTGGGGTGGAGTGGGGTAGATTGGAGTGTGGTGGATTGGGGTAGATTGTAATGGGATAGATTGTAGCGGATTGGCGTGGTGTAGGGTAGACTGGAGTGGAGCACTGTAGGATGGAGCAGAGTGGGGTACATTGAGTGGACTGGCATTCAGAGGAACGGAGGAGATTGGGATAGAATGGTGTGGGGTAGATTGGAGAGAAGTGTGGTAGAGTGGAGGGGTATAAAGTGTTGTAGAGTGGAGTAGAGCGCGATGGAGGGGAGTATGCATGGTGGAGGAGCACACTGTCGTTGCAGACAACACATTTTCAATTGAAATGACCATTAAAGTTGCACCCACATACATTTTTATTGCACACAAACGATGTGTGGAAATATCATCACCTAGTGTATAGATGTGAATTGCAAACAAAATTGCAAAATTTGTACTTTCCCAATTCATATTGTTCTGCTATTTCAGCACAGTTCATTTTTGTTGTGTGCTAGACAAACGTCTTTTGTTTCATAGCAAGATTGTCACATACATTCTCTCACTTGGAAGTTAGAGAAATAAATGTAAACACCAAGCTCACTCAGAAGACAGAGCCTGACATTTGACCTCCGTCTGACTGCACAGCAAATCTGACACTATAAGAACAAAATGTAAAAGTCTGTTTAAACAAAATGAGCCCTCAGAAGGATACAGTAAAATGGGGATGCTCCATGTGAGGGGTAAACTCAAGGTGGAAAGCCTAAAATAGACAACTGTGCGTTACAAACCATAAAGCCAATGGTAAGCCATATGCAGAATGCATTCTCAGGGAAGCTTTCCGTATGCCCACAAGAAGTTGTTAGCAGCCCAGACAGATTCTTCGACCTAAAAATGGGCTACCCACTGACCTGTCAGACCAGCCTGGCGTATCTGGTGAGGTAGCAGGTGATGATGCGAGTCAGAATGGAGGCCCATTGGCAGAGGAGCAGGATCTCGTTATGCAATGGGAGAGCAGGAGCTAGCAGAGTTGTGGGTCTCCGAGAGTAGCAGGAGCTGCTGCATTAGACGGCAGGGGTGCACTGGCAGAACATTTGGCACCTGATTACCAGTGAGGTGCTGATGGTCAGAATAGGCCTGAACCCTGTATCTTCATCACTTCCTGACAGGTTGGTTTTGCTCACACTCAAGCGACTCACCATGTCAGGACCTGCAAAGGGCAGCAGGGCACAAAGCGGAGCATATCTTGCCTTCACTTGCCAAGGAATAACAGCTATCCTCTGCAGAAACTCTTTGTAAAGTGGTTTCTCTGTGTCCCCAAAGTGATCAGACTCCAAACAGTATGTCTTCAAGTAATGGTGAAAGGAGCGGAAGACGAACTCAGAAGTTCCTTCAGCCTGCAAGGAGACAAAGCAAAGATGTATTTATTTATTTAGGAGTTTTATATAGCGCTAACCAGAACCGAGGGTATCAGAGCGCTTTACAACATGAATCAAAGATGCAAAACAAACATAAAAAGTGACCGTAGTAGAAACATAGTGATTCGTGTCGACTAAAGTTCAGACACAGAAACTAGCAAATAGAACATAAAGATACGTGGCAAGTACAGTTCTAACACAGCGAGTAGTTGATAGGCTCCATGATTCGTGACAAATCCAGAACGGTGAAGGGGAGCACAGGAGAAAAACAAAAGGTAAAAAGAGGTATCCATCCTCTTCAGAGTCCTTGTATACTGCTGTGTGCGGGATTCACTGTAGAGCATCAGCTATCTATTCAGAAGAGATCGGTTGAGCAAAAGGTATTTAAGCTGGCTTTTGAATTTTGGAAAGGAGGGGTTAGTCCTAATATGAACTGGGATGGAGTTCCAAATTTGGGGTGTATTTCCAGAGAAGCCGCATGATGCGGTTTTATGTTTGCGAGTATTTGGCGGGATGAGAAGTAGAGTGTTCGTACTCCTTAGGTTGTTGAGTTTGGCGGCCAGGTATGCGGGTTAACCGGTATGCGGGGCTTTGTGAGTGAGGCAGGCTGTTCTGAAGCTCTCGTGCATTTCGCTTGGTAACCATTTTAGTTCTCTGAGAACAGGAGTGATGTGTTCATATATTTTTACTCCTGTGACCATCCTGGCTGCTGCATTTAAAGTTGTCCTGAAGGGGGGGGGGGCGCTAGAGGGCGCACTGCGGAATGGCTGGCTAGCTTGTCAGCTCCGCCGGACGGTCGCGCGTCTAGCGGCCTTTAACCCCTTGTAACCCCACGAAAATAAGCAGCGATTGTAAATATGGGCATCGGAAGGTGAGGACGACATCCCACGTACAAAACGAGAGGCTTACGGTGCGGGGTCAGGGAGATCCAACCCGAAGCTCGGACTCCTCGCAGCAGTATCGCCAAAATGGCCGCCCCGGACGCCGGGCGGATCGGAAAATACCAAGGCTACTAGTGGAGCGGGACAACTGTGCACACCCGGCGCCACATGGTAAGTGGCCATTGACCACCAGCGCGACACTTGCGGAGCTTGGGCGGGACCCCAGGACACAGCGCCACGAAAAATCGGCGTGCGTTCCACTGCGGGCAAGATGGCGGCGCCCGTGAAACGCACAAGGCTGGAGGCAGCGGTGGACACTCCCGCCAAACAACTTCCCCCCGAAATCTGCCTGAGAGGAACGAGCATATAGTCCGGCAGCAGAGGAAGATTCCCGGCGCTTTTCTGTGCGCGTGCCTCGCAGCAACCAACACTCGGAGAGCTGGCAGCTGGGAAACGCAAGGAGCCGACAGTGTATCTGCCACGGAGGTGAGCGGACGGACCATCCCCCATTCGAAGGCGCCTGTACTGTGCACACAGAAACGCATGTTCATCGGCACAGAACCGGCTCCACCACCATCGCGGGGGCTGCCCCCCCTATAACGTGATAAGTGGCCATACAATATTGCCCATGTAGTGTCTCAGCGGCCCAGTAAACGACACCGCCTGACGTGCATGTCGGATGAGACCTGGTTGGGCACCAACCTGCATCCAGGCGCTAGGTAGATGACCACGCGAACGGCCAGGGGGGGAGCTGCAGTCACAGCGCCTCGAGCCATCTCCGCAGCCAGCACAACATCGGGCAACAGCCCGAAATCGGCAGAACACCACTCATCCAAACAGCAACCTGAAATGGGGAAACCTGACCGGAATCAACCTAAGCTCCAGTTTGAGAAGCGGAACCAGGCTAAGAATACCACGCCTGACCCGGAGGTAGAAGGGGGCCAGGAATCAACAGAGGGTACAGGCATGGAGTCGGTTCTGAGGGCAATACAGCAGAGTCTGCAGGAGATGCACGGAAAACTCGACAACGTGGTGCTGAGAGTAGATAACATGGCGGCGAAAATCGAACAACACGACGGGCGCCTCACGGAAGCAGAGCAGCGGATCTCGAGGCTGGAGGATGAACAAAAGATCACAACCAAGACCTGTGATGGCCTGGAAAAAACGGTGGAACACCTAAGAGCGAGGGTGGAGGACCAGGAAGCCAGGTCCAGGCGAAACAACGTACGGATTTCGGGCCTGCCAGAATCCACAAACACAGGGATGATGGAGACTTATGTAGAGACCCTGCTGAAAGAACTCTTTGGAGCCGACAAACTATCCCCGGTGTTCCTGGTGGAACGCGCGCATAGATCACTGGCGCCTGTCCCGAAACCCGGAGCCACCCCGCGCATGGTCATTGCCCGCATGCTAAACTACAGGGACAGAGACACGGTCTTGAGGATGGCACGGGAGATGGGGAAAATAACGCACCAAGGGAACACGCTAGAGTTTTACCCGGACCACACTATGGCGGTGCAACAAGCTAGGAAAGAATACGCTCCAGTCAAAAAGAAGCTCAGAGAACTAGGCCTGGAATACGCCATGCTATATCCGGCGAAACTCAAAATCCTCACCGGCGGGAAACCTGTCATACTACCAACGGTGCAGGCGGCACAGGAATATGTCAAGCAACAAGGCAAGAGGAGAAAACAACCGGATAGGAATGAACCAACCAGTGACGTGGAATGAGCGAGAAAGAACACTAACCAGCAGGACGGTCTTACGGACCTCACCAACACGTTGCAACTAACTAAAAACATTTTGGCCCGCGGACAATCACATGGACCATGTTGGCCGCAATGGCAGCGCCGGCTGTACTGGAACGGCGTTTACGGACAAATGTAAGTGATGTCCTGGAGTCTGAGGTCCTATGGAAGGGTTGCTTCAGTTGTGAATAAGTGAAATGATGTAATATGAACGGAGAGACGAGGTGACCGGCTACTGGTAGGTGAGGCAGCAAGCAGGTAACCATGGCCCTGACCGGCCTGACGGCTCAACTGTTTTCCGAGCAGGAGACATTACGCACATTACACGGCGTGGCCCACGTGTGCACTGCACCTAGAGATGTGGGGGATTCTAAAGTAATTGAGATATATAACTGTAAAGATGCTAACTTTGTTTCGTGGGTGGCGGGGGGTTGGGGGAAGTCACAAACAAGCTATATACTAAAACGCACGCTTGCGACTGTCCACATCCACTATGTGGATGGAGATGTGTGTACCTGGTGACACCCCCAGGAGGGTGTACCCCGAAATATGTTGGACGCAGAAGTTACTGTTAATGTTAGAGTTGAAGTTGACTCAGGGATGGCTTTGGCAAAGTTTGGGCGCTAAAGTGGGTGGGGGGTGGGCGGGGGAATCAGTAACAAATCGACTACAACCTCTGTATCTGAGAAGCATGGCGAACTCCTTGGGTCTGTGCTGGCATGTGCATA
Organism: Lissotriton vulgaris; assembly: GCF_964263255.1. NCBI lineage: Eukaryota > Metazoa > Chordata > Amphibia > Caudata > Salamandridae > Lissotriton > Lissotriton vulgaris. The sequence continues at coordinate 65,775,161 of NC_141699.1, read as the reverse complement.
ATGTTTGTAATCAACAGAAGACGTTGTCAACGTTACGAAATGTACACTATGGCACCATACACACAGGGTATAACAAGAAGGCTAGACGTCTGAAATGTACAGTTCATCACCAAACGCATACTCATGTCACGTAGTAACACGCTGAAAATTCTCACATGGAATATAAGGGGCCTGGGCAACCCGCAGAAGATTAGGCGACTGTTTGCCTATTTTGATAGATTGCGAATCGACATTGTTTTCTTGCAGGAAACACACTTAGACCGAGACAGCACCTCAACATTAGGGGCCAGATGGGCTGAAACAGTGGTTCACTCTAGCTACTCAACATATTCAAGAGGGGTGAGCATTTTAATCAAGAAAGGTACGGGCTTTGAAGTCACAGATGTGCACAGAGACACAGCCGGGAGGAGCATAATGCTAGCAGGCAGACTTAGACGACAGCACATTTTGTTGGTGAACACGTATGGCCCGAACATGGATGACCCGGGTTTTTTTAGCAAGATCTGGCACAGCATCGCAAACACGCAGGCACCTCATGTACTGTGGGGAGGGGATTTTAATGTAACATTGCAGGACGCTCTAGATAGAGCAGCACACACCGCAGAACAACATGGTAACGCCAGGGCTATGGTTAAAGACGCAATGGAGGATTTGCGCTTGGTGGATCTCTGGCGGGTTCGCAACCCAGGGGAGACGACAGCGACGCATATAAACGCAGCAAACAACAGCTGGTCCAGGATAGACTACTGGCTGGGCACACAAGAAGTACTCACTTGGGTGGTGGATACTGCACACTTACCGCGAACACTATCAGACCACAGCCCGGTACTTTTAGAAGTAGACATCCCGCACTACGACCCGCCACCCTTCACCTGGCGATTTAACGCAGCCTCATTGAGAGACCCAGTGTACACCTCCACTATACATAAGGCGATAGGGGACTACTTCGATCTTAATGGCCCAACCACGGATGACCCAGGTCTGCTGTGGGAGGCCTTCAAGGCTACAATCCGAGGAGTCTGCCTCAGTACGGCCTCGGGCATCCTAAAGGATATCAGACACCAATTGCACACACGGGAACGAGCCATTCAGGCACTAGAACAGTCCTATACGCAAACGGGAGACACTAGACTTTTGGGGGATATCCAGTCACTACTGACCGAGCATGCTAAGTTTGCAACAGACGAGCTGAAGTATGTCACTAAGCGAGCCACGGCGAGGAGGTATGGAGAAGGAGGTAGACCTGGCAGGGAGCTGGCCGCTAAGATATGCGCAGGCAAAACACCACACACTATCACATCCATAACCACTAGCGCCGGGGAGATGATCACGGACACCAAGGGTATACTGCGAGAATTTATGAACCATTATGGCACACTATACGAGGCACACCCCTCGCCGTCACAGCCTGACCTGTTGGAATACATGGAAGATATTGAGATGGCGTGGCTAGCAGACGGTCATAGGAAATACCTAGAACGCCCCATAACTATAGAGGAAGTCACGGACACCATCAGGCGCCTACCCAACAACAAAGCACCGGGTCCGGATGGCTTTGTAGCGGATTTTTATAAGGCATATGTAGACCTCCTTGCGCCACACTTAGTACGGATGTACGGGATGGCACATGAGGCCCAGAGACTGCCCGCTTCGCTAAGAGAAGCCCTGCTCATCAAGCTGCTCAAACCGGGCAAAGACGCTGATAAATGCGATTCCTACCGTCCTTTATCCTTGTTAAATGTAGATACCAAAATTATAGCTAGTCTGCTGGCGGACAGGCTAAAGCCGCTTATGCCAATGTTAATTAGGCCCGACCAATCGGGATTCATACCAGACAGGGCCACCACACACAACACCCGAACACTGTTCGCATTAGCGCACTATCTGGCTCCGGAAACGAAGGCTGTGGCAGTGCTCCTAGACGCCGCTAAAGCATTCGACACAATAGGCTGGCCCTTCATACATGCGGTGCTGGTGCGCATGGGGTTCCCCTGGATATTCCAGGGCTGGATTGCGATGCTCTACACAGACTTGAAGGCACGCATCAGAGTGAACAAATACATATCAGAACCCATACAAATCTGCAGAGGTACTAGACAGGGGTGCCCACTCTCACCGATGCTTTTCGCTTTAGTGCTGGAGCCTCTAGCCTGCAAAATCCGACAACATTATCATCACTCAGCGATTCAAATGCCCTCCCGACCCATACACATCTCACTGTACGCAGATGACATGGTGTTGTATGTTAAACACCCGGAACAACACCTAAATCCCTTACTGAGGGAATATATAAAATTTGGTCGACAAGCCGGCTTACAGATAAACTGGGACAAATCTCTGGTGCTGGCACTGACTGATAGCACGCAACCCACTAAACTAGACTATCCGTTGGAGTGGCAGGAAGAACCCACTAGATACTTGGGTATATGGTTCCACAGAGACCCCGAAGTGGTCATTAGGACGAACTACGGGAGGACGATTGCAACCCCGGAGGATAAAATAAAGAAATGGAACAGATTGCCACTTTCGTTGGCGGACAGAGCAGCGATAATAAAAATGGTGCTCTTGCCAAAATTTCTATATTTATTTAATAACATCCCTATAAAACCCCCGCTGCTGTCTTCCGCAATATCAAGACACTAGTACTTAGTTTGCTATGGGCGGGCAAGCAGGCGAGGATGGACCTGCACACCATGACATTACCGTATACCAGGGGAGGGTTCAAAGTACCTGACTTTTACTTGTATTATTTGTGCGCACAGGCGCAATACGCACACTTTTGGTATCATGAAGTGCCCTTCCTGACACATGTAGCGGTGGAGGCAGGCGACACTGACCCGATTCCATTGGCAAATGTACTCACGCACAAACGCACCAGACTACATGACCGGGATATTAACACAGTCAACGCGACCACTGAGGCATGGCGACTATTAGGCAAAGCTGCGAGTTGCCTGCCACTGTACGCACCCACTCTCCCACTGGCACATCACCCAGCCCTCTCGGTAACCCAGGAAAAGGTTGGCATGGACCTGTTCCGGCAGGCCGGAATAGACACATTGGGGGACCTATACAGGGATGGAGAATTCCAGACACTAGATAAACTACATTACATCACAAATCCATCTCCGCTGTTTAATTTTAATTTCTACAGGCTACAGAGAGCAATACGAGAACACTACCCAACATATCCAGAGGAGCCGCCTACCCTGGCGCCTCTACAGCTGCTCTTGTCTACACCCAAAGCGTCTCACATGGTGTCTAAGCTGTATGCGTGTACACAGGGGGCAGTGGGGAACAACACACACAAGGCCAGGGATAGATGGAGCGCTGGGCTAGCGGAACCCCTGACAGAGGCGGAATGGGACTCCGCATGCATGCTTATGGGTATGCTGACACCAAACGGGAATCTGAAAATAATCCATTACAAGTACCTACATCAGGTCTATCACACCCCCCAGAGGCTACACAAGCATGGCTTACGGGACGATTCAAACTGCTGCAGGTGTAGACAAGCAGATGCGGACTTCATGCATCTAGCGTGGCACTGTAGAAAGGTGGCGGGATATTGGGAACAAGTCACACAGGTATTGAACGACATGTTAGGGGTTATCATGCCATGCGAGGCGAAAATCTGCTTATTGGGTATAACTCCGCACTTGAGAGCCTTGAAGCGTAAATTCTGCGCTGTTGCCATCCTGTTAGCTAAAAGGAGGGTGTCAATCCATTGGAACAGTAAAAGGGCACCAGAGGTGAAACGCTGGATTGAAGACATGGTATATTGTCGAGACACACTCAACACATACGAGGAGGAACTACCAATTGGCTCTAGGCCCAAAGATTACTGGGGGTACCTACGTGACTATTTACTGGTGCATGGTACGTCAGATTCGGAATCGGAAGCGATGTAAATGGTCTTCTGAAGGTGACGACACAGGACGAACGAATGTACAGTGCTGGCACCTAGGGGGGAGGATGCTGTGATGCAGAGGGAAGGATGCAGGGTGGGAACCACAGGTTGGGGAATGTACAGTTAAGTTACACTTCAGTTAAAAGGGAAAAAAAAAAAACTGTAAAAAAGTAAGTTTATTGATGTATCATGCAGCGACCGTAGCACTGACGTGCGACCAAACCCTATCTGGCATTTCGCCGCCGGTCCTCTGGATGTCGGCTGATGGGCTGTGTACATCTCACAATGTTGCTAATAACCGTAGCTGCTAGACGCCGGCCCGATGCGGTTGTAGGCGAGCACGCTATAGGTGTTTATCGATTTGCCTTGTATGTGATGAACAAAAGTGCAATAAAATACTTACACCAAAAAAAAAAAAAAAAAAAGTTGTCCTGAAGGGGGGCTAAGTGGGATTTTGCTGTGCCTGTTAATGTTACTGTTAATGAAATTAATAAAAGCGCACAAATACCCAAGGGTGTCTTGGCGCTATAGGTTGCGTTCCCGTAGTCCAATCTGGACAAAACCAGGGAATGGGTGGCTTGTTTGAGGTCATTGGGAGGGATGAAAGGCTTTAATTTGTTGAGCAGTTTTAGGTTGATGAACGCGTTCTTGGCGGTATTTTTGATGTGGTTGACCATATCTAAGTTAGGGTCCAGAGTGATTGCCAGTGACTTTACAGAGTCTGCTGGGATGAGGCTGCAGTTTAGAGCATCAATGGTTTTTAGCCATTCTGTGACTTGGGGGTCGGAGCTTTGTTGGATATGATGAGTAGTTCCGTCTTGTCCTAGTTTAGTTTCAGGTGGTTGAGGGATAGCCAGTGTTGGATTTCTTTCAAGGTGAGGTTTAGTCTTTGTATGACATCAATAGAGGAAGTTTTAAGGTAGATCTGGGTATCGTCTGCATGTAGGTGGAAGGGAATGTTGGCTTCATTGGGTGTCGTGGTGAGGAGTTCCATGTAGATATTGAATAGTGCCAGGGAGAGAACAGATCCTTGCCGAACCCCCTGTTTACGGGGAGTAGGTCTGATATGCTGTTTTTAATTTGCATTCTTTGTGTGCGGTTCTGCAGGAAGGAGGAGAACCACTGTAGTACCACCTAGTTTGCTCCAACCCATTCCTGCAGTACATTAATGAGCAGTTTGTGGTTAACCGTGTTGAATGCTGCAGATAGGTCCAGGAGGATGAGTATGCAGCATTGATCATTGTCAAGTGAATTGTGAATGTCATCTAGGACATTCAGGATCGCTGTCTCAGTGCTGCAGCCTTTTCTGTAGCCTGATTGGTGAGGATCTAGGAAGTTGTTGCTTTCGATGTGTTGTGTTAATTGCAAAAGGACACATCTTTCCAAGATTTTTGCTAGAAAGAGGAGATTAGATACAGGCCTGAAATTGTTGAGATTGAGGTCAGAACCTGTTGAGGTCAGAACCTGTTTTTTTTGGAAGTGGTGTGACTTGACCCATTTTGAGACAGTCTGGCATGACTCCGGTTTTTAGGGACCTATTAAAATCTTGGTCCAAAGCGGGGCTAAGGTGAGGTTGAGTTTCTTAGCTAGTTGTGCAGGGATAGGGTCTGAGAAGTGAGACGAGGGTTTGGAGCTGGTAATCAATTTAGAGATCCCCGTTTCTGAGATGGGGTGAAGGATTTCCAGTTATTGGGGGGTGATTGGGTGGGTTGAGGTCTTCTTCAGAGGGGGAGGGCTAACGTTGTCTAAGGAGAGCTCAATCTTGTTGATTTTCTCATTGAAGAAGGTGGCAAAGTTGTTGCATGGTTCTGTGGAGGCCGTCAAAGCGGGTGAAGGGGGCTTAGAGGTTTGTTGTCGGATGATGTTAAAGAGTTGTTTAGTGCATCACAGAAGAAAGAGGTTTTCTTATCCTTGATGTGTTTTTTTATATTATCTGCATTCGGATTTGAGTAGGTCTAGGTGAATTAATGATGGGATCTTTCTCCAGAGTCTTTCTGCTGCTCTTAGTTGTCTTCTTTCCAAGTTTGGATCTGTGTTGAACCAGGATCTTGAAGGAATGATCCTGCTTTTTTTAGTTTTAGGGGGGCAATCTGGCCAAGAATGGAGGTCATTGTTGCATTGTACTGCTCGGTGAGTTTGGTTGTCGAGGGTTCGATATGTCTTACCACTCTTTTCCTCCCACTGCCCCCTTCGATGACCCATCATTGCCTCAAGTTATATTAATAACAGAGCATCCTGCGCACATCTGGTAGGGTTGCTCATTGAATGAGCAGGTTTGACTTCTGGCAAGGCTAACAGAAGCGCTAATAAAAATATTTCTGATAAAATGAGTACCAACGAGTTGGATAATAGTAGCACCTGCTAATTATTAGGACTTGAAAGAACAAATTCAGCAGTAGCAAGAACTAAATAAAACAAAACTAACACCTTAGGAAGGAGTTGAACATATATGTAAAAGGCTGGTCCGTGTCGTGGCTGCAGGTCCATGAAAAATTGAGATCTACACACGCACTTGGGATAGGGATCTGTTTTACCAAGGTAGCTTTTTTTAGATGTGCATTTCAAACTAAGATAACTATCACACACAGCTGCTGATTTATTTCACTGGTCATTGCCATGGGTCCTGCCATGGTGTATGGCCTCAAATTTGTGTTGCTTTTGAATTAATTTGCTAGTATTAAATCAATAAAATGTTTTTTTTAATATTAAAAAGATAACTATCACAAAAAGGTTTCCAGGTAATTTACATATCAATTCGGGAAGTGAAAAATCTTCCATGACATTATTTACAAGGCTGGTACAGTCAGCCAAGTGTCCTGTTGTATGGACAGCGACAAACAGGAGGAGGCAAGTTACCGGTTTCTCAGAGTTGCTCCAGAGGAGTTGAGCCACGTTCTGCATCAGCTCAGAGTTCTGGTCAAAGAGACGAGTCTTCCTGACTTGCCAGATCTGCAGTACGTTCTCCTGAACTCGCTGCAGCCACAGGGAAAACACTGAGATATGGGATTTAGAGAATTACCGTTTGGACACTTAAAAACAGAACACCCCTAAAACCCCAGCATGGTCTAGCACTTAAAAACTGCTCGAAGGTCAACAAATCACAATACAGAGGCCAATATGATTACGGAGGGAGTTCGATCAGTTTAGGTTTTAAAAAAGACCCCCTGACATGGAGAAATACCTTAAATAGCCAGGTCAGTTTTCCCCCAGAATAGTCATCCTTTATCTGGAAATTTGAATCTGGTTTCAAATCAACCCTTCATTGCCTTGGTAATTTCAACCAGGCTACCAAATTGATGTACAAATTGCTAATCTGGGATACCTCCCTAGCTATGCCAAATTTCAACCCTTTATAAAGCGGTCATTAGTGGAGACAATCCATTATTTGGGATTTTAAAGCCTTTCCTAGGTGTGCCAATCCCAGACCTATACACATTTGTCATTATTGAACTTAGTTCCCATTTTAGAACTTGATAATGCTCTCATTTCAGCAATCACCATTACTACCATTCTAAATCACTCAGACTTGTCCATTCATAGCACCGGGATTAACAAGAATCAATTTCTTCTCAGAATTCCTAAAAAAACATTCTTTCTAAATATTCACGGTACCTTAACCTCGACTGATTAGGTGGACCAATCCACTCACCTTGAAAACAGTGAAAATGACATTTTGTCGTCTCTCCAGACAGGGCCATCACCACGGGGAAGATCACATCAACCAGAAGACAGACCTAATGGGTACAACACAATACTCTCAGAGCAGCATCATCAGCAATTGAAGTCACTCCCGCAAACAACCTTCCTTCCTACAGATCACCTTGGCAGTGCCATTGCTCCCATTTCCCTAGTGTGCGGACAGGTGTTCGATGAAAGTTACTAGATCCTTACTGCTTCATTCATCTCCAGAGCAAGAATGACCTCAGGCCTACCTGGCTCCCGGATCCTCCCAGCTCGCAGATCAGGATTTCATTCCGGCCACAGGACACCAGGCCCCAGGTAAGCGCCAACTTCTCCAGGCCATCTGAGCACTTCTCAGAAACTGCAGCTTTCAGCTCTCCAAACTCTAGCTTCCCTGCACCTGATCCAAAGCTACAAATTAGGTTAAAGGGCACAGATCAATCTGTCTGAGCTAAATTTACAGGAGGTATCATTGGGATCAGGTGGGTCTGGTGGTGCCTAGATCTATCAACTATAGTCGAGCTGGAGAAAAATATAAAGCGCAGGTGGGACACCAAAGTAGTAAACAAGCGCCGAGCACAGCTCATGACTCGCCCAACACCACGTGCCACACAAAAAATGTCCATTCACCTCCATCCACCATACTCCATGGGGATGAAATTCAACCACAATGCCTGGATTTCAAGTCCCAAGCGTATAGTGGACCATATACCTTCTCCCATTGCCCTACCCCTCAAGCTGAAGGTTATTGGCCAGAGACACTTTTCTCTTCTGCATTTTGAACACAGAAGAACTCAGACGCCTCATTGCTCTACCATAACCCAGTGTCTCTTAACTTCCCTCCTTACACCTTAAAACCCTGGCCTTTTGGTCAGAGCCAGACAGTGCTGGAACACGCCACCCCAGCAAGCCTATCCTCGTCGATCTCACCTGCGCCCATGTACTGGAAGAGATTCCGCATGGCTGCGGCTCCCCGTTCAGGCTCCGGAGCTGCGTTGGCCAACATGCTTATAGCAGTTCCTGCCAAGAGTCTGGTGTCTCTGCTCACAGTCTAAACAGTGAAGAAGGGACAGACAAAAGAATGTGATTCATTGGCTGGTACATAAGCTTGAAACAGGTTTATATACTTCTATGCAAGTCAATGAATGTAAAACTAAAGGAACTGCTTTAACATGTCACAATTGTTATTGAGAAAAGAAATCAGGGGCAGAGGAGGGGCCTCAAACCTACAAGGAAAATCAATCCAGCACAGCATCTTTGACATTTGCGCAACAACAAGCTCAGTCCCTGTGTTTTAAGTTTTAGAGATCTTGCAGCCTTGTGGCATGCAAATGATGTAATTTTATTTATCATTATGACACAAAGATAAGATATTCTCTTAGCATCACCACTCACTCCTAAGGACATTTTTCATAGTGTTATAATATACCAGAAAAAACTATTTAGTGCAGAGGGGTGGTGAATAGCACATTAGAGTCTGAAACCACACACGGTATTGTTAGATATGTAATAAAAGGACCATTTGGAATTGAAAGCCAACGTGTGATGACATATTTTTACTGGTCCTAAAATCCGAAACATACAGAATTCTTTCTAGAACTATCTAGAGTGACACAAACAACCTCTTCGACTTAGAATGATGAAATGTGACCTAGGTAACCTGGAGCTGTGGAAATCAATGAAAAGAGCCTTCCTTCTTCAAGACTCCAGTTAACAAACAATTCACCTATTTCATCACAACTACAGAGGAGAAGCAAGAAGTTTCATCAAAGCGTAACTCAACTATGAACTAAATATAAAGTATTGGCATCTGCAACAATACATATAAAACAGGAGGTGGGTATGCATACATTGTGTATTAATGTAGAAAGGAACCTTGTCCTTGGACACTTTTTCCAAACACGTATTTCTTTTACATGTGCTTGCATATCCCTACAGACATCCTAAGAAGGCACCTTCTGGCGAGGTCATGATTGTCCATTTTGCGGCTTTGGTGGATCTGCCATTCCCTTCTAGAAACCCTTTGCAGTAGTTCTTTCCTAGCCAGACTTATGCATTTATTTTCCTATCTAAACATCAGGCCCAGTTTCTATTTTAGCAGCGCCTTCTTCTACAGCCAAAGGATCATTCTACTCTTGGCTGCTGACCGGCCTTGCTATCTGGTTTATTTTCTAAATTACTTTCTTAACAGACATATTTGGGGGAAACAATACTGGAAGATTGTAAGGTGAAGTTACACATTCCCACCCCTGCATGAAAGGTGTTTTAAGAAGCACACAAATTGCTAGTTTCAGTCTGGTTTCATGAAGTTTAGGGGAGCTTGCTGGAGTTATCTAGAGGGTGAGCCAGTTAGCTCAGAAACCATTAAACTGCGCGGAACACCCTGTACATTTTTGGTCTTATTATGTCACATTTCTTTTACAAAAATACATTGCAATTGTGGCTTTTGCCTTGTGTAATATTGAAAAGGCAACGAGTCACAATTTACTGCTCTTACTGTTTGGAAGAAGAATGCTAAAATTATTTTGTGAAGATGCCGTAGCTAACTTATAAATGTAATGGCGCCGCAACAGTACCCCCAAATGCATTGTAAGTGAGGTTTGATTCAGTTGAGAGGCACATCATTATAAAATAGCTGTAGGAAACTTTACAGTACAGACTACAAGTTGTGGCTCCAAGTTAGAGAATGTTTATAGATTTTAATCTGCACAGCATGTTTTAAGAAGGGAGTTCATATGGAATATACTCTAGGATTGGAATAAAGCCTTGCAGAAATGCTTTGCTGGAGGAGCTCGTAAAGTAAATCAACCACCTGCCATTAATGGGATAAGTCTTTTGATGAACTTATTTTGAGAAATGTTGCTAAAACTATGAATTACATAATGTAAATTGAGCATGTTACCCTATGTAAGTGCTTTATAAAAAAGTGTTTTAAAAGACTTGGGAAATGTATTTTCATAAGGCATGTGTGAATTTGGGCTTCTGGCACTACCTGATGACAGGGAGGGTCTTTCTTTAAGCAGTAAAAGGCCCCTGATCCAGATTGAGAGGGTAAAGATATCTGCGTCCTTAATCGACAGCACTGTATCTATTCATTAAAATGGTAACTTGGTGTCCCTCGGCCACTGTGTAACTGTGTAATTACCTCCATCATGATAACTTGCACCAGAGACCCCAGAATCCTTTGCAGTGAGGAACTGTTTCCTGCCCTTGTCCACACCAGTGGGGAGATCTCCTCCTGCATCCCTTGGAACATTTGGAGGCACACCTGCAAGGCGAGAATACATGTTTGAGTAGTTTGTGCATCATAACAAGATGCTTCAACTCTCATCCACAGACCAATTAACACAAAATCAAAAAACACTCCATTATAGATGTCGACATTTGCACCTCCCCTTCCCGGAACAAACTCAACATGCATGTTTATCTCGAACAGCGACTTGCGGATTTTCAAAGGTACTTAATAGTCAATAAACTATAATGTGTGATCCCTTGGTTGATATGGATTTGGTTACTGATTTGAAAGGCCTTCCTTTTGCATTGCCTTTGCTTGTGAGAGCATATATGCAGCACCTACCAATGCACAAGCAGGGAGTATGCATGATTCAATCATTGTGTCAAGGACCCAGGAATACAGATAGATTAATGCACCTCTACACACTACAATTCTGGAATGCAGCTTTATAGCCCCACTGTCCTTTCAAGAGGGTCTCCCAATGCCTCACTCTCATCACACGTGTGAACTAAGAGGGAAGGCTTTTTGAATTTATTGCGTTTTGTCCTAAATAGGAAACACAACCCACATTTTTGACATACCATGGTGTCACTGAAAGCATGGATACATTTTCCTAAGGAGCCTAAAAGTACTGAAAAACATTCCCTGGATGTACTTGTAAGGTGGGGTCCTGTCCTCGTGAGGCGGGGGCCTGTCCTCATGAGGTGGGGTCCTGTCCTCGTGAGGTGGGGTCCTGTATTCATGAAGTGGGGTCCTGTCCTTGTGAGGAGGGGTCCTGTATTCATGAGGTAGGGTGGGGGTCCTGTATTCATGAGATGGGGTCCTGTACTCATTAGGAGGGGTCCTGTCCTTGTGAGGTGGGGTCCTGTACTCATGAGGCGGGGTCCTGTACTCGTGAGGCGGGGTCCTGTCCTTGTGAGGTGGGGTCCTGTACTCATGAGGCGGGGTCCTGTACTCGTGAGGCGGGATCCTGTACTCGTGAGGCGGGGTCCTGTACTCGTGAGGCGGGGTCCTGTACTCGTGAGGCGGGGTCCTATCCTTGTGAGGTGGGGTCCTGTACTCATGAGGTGGGGTCCTGTACTCATGAGGTGGGGTCCTGTCCTTGTGAGGTGGGGTCCTGTACTCATGAGGCGGGGTCCAGTACTCATGAGGCGGGGTCCTGTACTCGTGAGGCGGGGTCCTGTACTCGTGAGGCGGGGTCCTGTACTCATGAGGCGGGGTCCTGTACTCATGAGGCGGGGTCCTGTACTCATGAGGCGGGGTCCTGTACTCATGAGGTGGGGTCCTGTACTCATGAGGCGGGGTCCTGTACTCATGAGGCGGGGTCCTGTACTCATGAGGCGGGGTCCTGTACTCATGAGGCGGGGTCCTGTACTCATGAGGCGGGGTCCTGTCCTTGTGAGGCGGGGTCCTGTACTCGTGAGGCGGGGTCCTGTACTCGTGAGGCGGGGTCCTGTATTCGTGAGGTGGGGTCCTGTATTCGTGAGATGGGGTCCTGTACTCATGAGGCGGGGTCCTGTATTCGTGAGGTGGGGTCCTGTCCTCGTGAGGTGGGGTCCTGTCCTCGTGAGGTGGGGTCCTGTCCTCGTGAGGTGGGGTCCTGTCCTCGTGAGGTGGGGTCCTGTCCTCGTGAGGTGGGGTCCTGTATTCGTGAGGTGGGGTCCTGTCCTCGTGAGGTGGGGTCCTGTATTCGTGAGGTGGGGTCCTGTACTCGTGAGGTGGGGTCCTGTACCCGTGAGGTGGGGTCCTGTCCTCGTGAGGTGGGGTCCTGTCCTCGTGAGGTGGGGTCCTGTATTCGTGAGGTGAGGTCCTTTATTCGTGAGGTGGGGTCCTGTATTTGTGAGGTGGGGTCCTGTATTCGTGAGGTGGGGTCCTGTCCTCGTGAGGTGGGGTCCTGTATTCGTGAGGTGGGGTCCTGTCCTCGTGAGGAGGGGTCCTGTCCTCGTGAGGAGGGGTCCTGTCCTCGTGAGGAGGGGTCCTGTCCTCGTGAGGTGGGGTCCTTTTTCACATTTGGAGGTTGTGAGGAATGATCAGTGACCTCAGAATGTGTCTGATGTGATAGGTTGTGCACACACTTACCACCAACCTGTATTTGCTGGGCTTAAGCACAACCAAGAAAGAATGCAAGAGTTATCACCCCTTACATCGCTGGAGACGGTGTTAGCGCAAACGTATATTGCGCTCTGCTGGAAAACCCGCACTGAGCCATCATCAATATCTTAGGCGCTACGTTCAGCTTTTTGGTTTACCCTTCAGATGACATCCACCATCATGCAATGTATTTGTTTTCTGAAGCACTAACACAGCATATACCTTCCAATCAAAACCACAGTACTGCCATTTAAACACGGACACATACTGGATTGTGTTAACACCTGATGATCTACGTAACAAGCATTCTATGGCTGTTCGATAACTGATGCTTGTGGCTTCTCAGAATGCAAAACCAGAAAAAATATGTTTTAATTCATAAGTTTCTTGATGGTGTTCTGCCCTATCAAAGCCAATAAAGAGTTTTAAACAATGTAAAAAAGAAGCTGTACATTCTAGCAGCAGGCAGTGGTATGCAGTAAAATGTGGTTTACATAAAAAGGCCATTGTTAACAAGTCTGAATAGTATGATGTTTAAATGCCAGCCAGAAATTGTAGATCGGAATTAAAGGAACTGGAGACCAACCAGTCCACACAACTCTGTGTTAGTCATAAATCTATAGCTGCAAAATCTTTACCATGCTCATAAAGTGCTGATATATAGTGCTACTCACTGCTCAACATCCGGTTCACCAAGTTTATGACAAGAGCAGCAAGAAGATTTACAATTAGAAAGAGCCAGCAAGCAAACGATGGTCAACCATAAAAGGGAGGATTGAGTCCTCTGCTCCAATTAACAGCAGTTGACCATGGCCTTTTATTACACGGATAATCTTTTGCCATCTTGTACACCCCAGGAACACTTAAACCATCATTTGTAGGGACTTCACCCTATTAATGGAACCGCGCTCCCTACCAGTGGTATTAATCACTAACTCTTAACGGCCAGGGTCTTGTTCATTGGCCTCAGCAGATGTTCAGCCAGAAGGGCCAACCACGGCTCCCCACTGTTTTTTAATTGCTCCTTATGAAGTAGTATTGTCTAGATGAAGTTAATATTTTATTATTAACAACAAACATATATTTCTAAGTCTTTTTTTATTATTTATTGATGAATTTTATTTTTCAATTCATTGTGACGATACAAACGGACTAAATGGGCACTACTGGGAAGATTCTTAAAAAAATGGTGTAAGCCAAAACACAGGACCAAGATAAAACACGTGTCTCTTGCACCATGTGTAAATATTTTAGCAATATCAATACACGTTTTTATTGTTGATGCATGTTCACCATTGTAATGATTTTTATTAATCAAACAATAAAGTTTCATGTAATTTCAAGTTTAATTTCATTTCATAGTGCTACCATAATGCAACATTAATCATACTATGCTGCAGCAATGTGTTATGAACTGTGCTCTGCGGCTAGAACACACAACGAATTGCTCTGTGCTGCCATAATGAGCAATGAATCGTGCTGTGTTACCACTACGCACCATTAATTGTGCTGTACAACACCTACATACCCTGAACCGTGCTATGATGCCACAACACACTACGAATCGTTTGTGTTACCACAAAACATCAGGACTCCTACTGTGCTGCCACAATGAATCTTGAATTGTGCTGTGCTGCTAGAACTGTCCTGTCACAAAGCACTATCAATGGTGCTGTCCTATCACACCGCACCAAAAATCGTGCTGTGCTGCCACTGTGCGCTATGAATTGTGCTGTGCTGCCGCAACAGGATTCGAATTGCGTTGCCTTGCCACAATGCGCCATGAATTGTACCTTCCTACCCCAAAACACCAGGAATAGTTCTGTGCTGCCATGAGGCATCATGAACCATGCTGTGCTGCCATGATGCACCAAGAGCTGTGCTGTGTTGCAACAATGCGTCATGAAACCAAAAATCCAGATTTAGCTTGAACATACTGGAATAAAACATTTCAGCCCAGGTTTATTGAAAGCATGTCAGCCAGGGCACCCCTAGAGTTCCCTTGGCGGATGAGCACAGATAAATGCATGAAGGCAGTATGCATTGATACAATGGAGGCAATCTGCCTGCTTTGGAGGCGTGGTCTGGTTTATGCTCTCTGACATATATAGGTGCAATTTTGTACCATGTGTGCTTTACCCAGTTCTACATTTACAGATAAAAAGCTTGACCAAAGGTTGCCAAGGAGAAAAGTTTAGAATAGGTTTGGAACCTCTGTGGTCTTCTTGTAAGTGAGGTACAAAGGTGCCCCATTCAGCTGCGGTTTAAGATCATCAAACCAACGTTGGGTAGCACATAATTATTCGGAGTTTTCTCATTTTCTACCCATTTTTAGGTCGAGCCTAAGCCATCCCGTTAGGGATGCTTGGCGAGATTATAGTAAGGCTTTCAAACGTGTGACCAAATTGCGGATCGGGTACAGTGCATGTGAGCACAACCACGCGCATTGTGAACAGCTGCCATTTGCTACCAGACACTTTGTGCGCGAGCTCCGCCTCTGCTGCCACTTTAGCTCACCAGGCTGCAAACCCCGCACCCTTCGCTCTCTTATGTCCCTTCCACCCTTCCTTTGATCTCCAGCCGCGAGTTCTCACAGGCTAATGGCCCTCCCACTCCCCTAGCACAGAGCGCGCAAACCAATTCTCATCCTCCTTTTGTGGGGGCCAAACTATAAGTTCAGGGCTGGTCTTGCAGCAGAGGTACAAAATTGAACGTGTTCGGTGCCTGCATTTTATGCATGAATGCACGCAATAACACAGACCGCTGTACTTGGTCTCAAGCTTCATAATGCAGGCAAAGCTTTAACCGATCGCTAAGATGTCCACGTTTGACCAGCCTACAGGAAATTTTTCTCAAAACGCCTCGGTAGCTTTTTGTCAGATTTTGAGCAGCAAATTCAGGTGATGGAAGTGTATAGCACTTTCTGGCGTATACAAATATTTCCAGTTGCCAGTTAGAGCAAAACTGAATCAATAGATTTATACCAAGCTGTGCATGACATTTGTGCCTCTTCATGTTTATTTGTGCAATGCGAAGCAAGTTGTGTACGCATAAACATGCGTGTACATCCCTAAATGAGGCACTCCAGGGTGGATCAAGAAATTAATTCCAATGTTCTTATAAGGATACTTTTATTTTTTGATGATTATCATGAAAAGTTTCTTGGTGATATTAACTTTATATCAACAAAGTTTGTGGATTGATCAACACATTGATGGTTGAATGAGAACTCCGATGCATTTCGGGCGGGAAGCCCTTTGTCAAGGAGAGCTGAAAAGAAGAGACGAGCCTGTGTCAGGGTGAAGGATTAATGAAAAGAGAAAAACGGCATGCTTAGTATTTGGTGTATTAAGTGCCTAACAACGAAAGTGAAGGGTTTAGTGCCTAAAGGTAAATATGGGGTATGACAGTGAATCACGTGGTGAACTGGGTAGGTGAGCGAGAGGAAAAGAAAAGTGGCGAGATCAAGGGGTAGTGTGGGGATGTGAGAGGAAACTTGGCCGAGTGAGCGGAGAGTGACGGGATTTAAAGGTAAAAATAACGCTGAATCGGGCGGTCCCGGGAAGGTGACCTACTCGGTGAAAGGAGAACTTACTTCGGCATGAAAGCGCCCGGTTACGCTGGTTCAATCGGCGTGTGTTGATGTTCCGGGTGGGTGGACCCAGTGGCGTGCGGGAAGGTTAAATGCGTAGGTGTAGAAATGGAAAAAGGACAGACGTGGTGTATTCAAAGAAAAAACCTAGAAAAGGGGTGATAGAAAAATGGTGGCCATGTTGGACAGGTCAGGAAAAATGAAATAAAGGCTGAGATGATGTGAAGAATTACAAAGAAATATAAAGAAATATAAAGAGCAATGAGAAATACTTGTCAAAAGATATAACATGTAATGATATCATTATAAAGAACTGTATTCAACGCGATCGTTGAGTCCGTGCGGTTTCAATGTTTGTAGACGGTACATCCATTCAAGTTCTCTTTTGAGGAGTAATTTGCGGTTGTCAATGCCTTCAGTTTTTGTGATCGTTTCCAATACTATGAACTGAAGTTGAGCGATGGTGTGATGGGATTCATGAAAATGCGTAGCAACATTGGATTTCTCGTGTCTTGTTTGAATGTTAAGATTTGTGCTCATTAATGCGCACTTTAATTTTTCTCTCGGTCTTACCGACATACAATTTACCGCAGGGGCATTTAAGGCCATAGATCAGGTTCATAGAGTCGCAAGTGGCGTTGACATGAAGTTTGATAGGATGGCCTTTCATGGGTTGTCTGATGGTATTTCCCTTAATTATGCAATTGCAGTTATTACAATTCATGCACGGTAGGGATCCTTTGTGATCTTTGGGGATGGATTGTTTTTTGGTGAGGATTTCCTTCATATTGTTACTGCGGGTGTAGGCAAACAATGGAGGGGTTTGAAAGATGTCCCGAAAGTCGGGTTCCATTTGTAGGATGGGCCAATGGTTGAGGATGATTTTCTTGAAAGTGGCACTTGCCGTGAAGAATTTGGATACCAATACCATGCGTTGTTCGGTTGGTTTGGGTTTTTTAATAAGGCTTTCCTTTCTGCTGATGGTTGCTACGCGGGTGTAAGCTTCCTTTAGAATGTTTTCAGGATAACCTCTGTCTATGAAGCGATTGTGCATTTCCTTAATCCTGGTGTCAAGAATGTTTTCATCGGAGACGATACGTTTAACACGTAACATTTGTGGAAATGGGAGATGCTTCTTGAGTGATCCCTGGTGGAAGCTAGTGTAGTGTAACGTGTTGTTACGATCAGTTGTTTTGCGATGTAGGTCAGTGCCAAACCCAAAAAGACCACCTAGTCATTAACATCTCTGACACCACTCTTTCCAACCATCAAATGGACCTTCTTGAAAAGGCACGTCATTCATTCCGGTTGCTCATACCAACTTACTTGAACTTGAAGTCAGCACCTTCAAATTCACCCGGAAACTCAAACAACGTCATTTTTTTGACAGCACGTTACCGCCCAACAATACAGTTAAGGTTGACCAACTCAAGGGACTACGACCACCCAGCATTTATCAAGCTCCGAGCAGCCATAAGTGCATTGATCTATTTGAAAATCTGGTACGCAATGACTTGTCCAAAGTTAACTTCAAGAGATTATCTAAACACAAAAACATCCCACAAAAGGATCGAGACACCCTAAAAACTCTGGCAAATAATCCACACATCAAGTGTGTTAAAGCAGACAAGGGGGGGCCCTTGTGATTCTCAACACCAGCATGTACACCCAGCGCCTACGTGAACATATTCAGGACTCAACCATTTACATGCAACTTGACAACAACCCAACCAGGGAGTTCCAGACTATTCTGCAAAATATAGTATTGAAAGCACATCAAGCTGGGGTCATTGAAGACCGCACCAAAAACTATCTGTTGCAAGAACATCCCAAGAGCCCTTCAATACACATGTGTCCCAAGATCCACAAAAACCTCTATGATCCACCTTTCAGGCCTATCGTCTCCACCAAAGGATCTATACACGAACCAGTGGGCAAGTTCATCGATAGATACCTCCAACCCTTGGTCACAAAAATGACAAGCCACATTAAAGACACCACTGAATTCCTATTAAAACTGGCACAAATCAACATTAACATTAGTGACTCATTGATACTTTGTACAGCTGACGTTAGCTCCCTGTAAACATTCCTGATGGGACTTATGGTGTAAACATTATACCATAGCTATTTTCAAGAAGACAATAGATGGTATCTCCAGCTATCTGGAATGGCGATGGGAAATTGCGCGGCTCCAACCAACGTCAACATTTACATGCAAAACTTTGAAAATCTACACATATATGCTAACACGACCTTCCATGACAAAATCAAAATGTACGTCAGATATATTGACGATCTGTTCTTTATGTGGACGGACACCAAAGATTCCCTCAACAATGCATTGATTGAATTGAATACTAAAGATGAACACATCAAACTCACCTGGCAAATAAGCGACACTGAGATTTCCTTCCTTGACGTCAACATCAAAATCACTGACAAAGGATTAATCACTGACCTACATCGCAAAACAACTGATCGTAACAACACGTTACACTACACTAGCTTCCACCAGGGATCACTCAAGAAGCATCTCCCATTTTCACAAATGTTACGTGTTAAACGTATCGTCTCCGACGAAAACATTCTTGACACCAGGATTAAGGATATGCACGATCGCTTCATAGACAGAGGTTATCCTGAAAACATTCTAAAGGAAGCTTACACCCGCGTTGCAACCATCAGCAGAAAGGAAAGCCTTATTAAAAAACCCAAACAAACCTAACAACGCATGGTATTGGTATCCAAATTCTCCACGGCAAGTGCTACTTTCAAGAAAATCATCCTCAACCATTGGCCCATCCTACAAATGGAACCCGACTTTCGGGACATCTTTCAAACCCCTCCATTGTTTGCCTATACCCGCAGTAACAATATGAAGGAAATCCTCACCAAAAAACAATCCATCCCCAAAGATCACAAAGGAACCCTACCGTGCATGAATTGTAATAACTGCAATTGCATAATCAAGGGAAATACCATCAGACACCCCATGAAAGGCCATCCTATCAAACTTCATGTCAACGCCACTTGCGACTCTATGAACCTGATCTACGCCCTTAAATGCCCCTGCGGTAAATTGTATGTCGGTAAGACCGAGAGAAAAATTAAAGTGCGCATTAATACGCATTTTCATGAATCCCATCACACCATCGCTCAACTTCAGTTCATAGTATTGGAAACGATCACAAAAACTGAAGGCATTGACAACCGCAAATTACTCCTCAAAAGAGAACTTGAATGGATGTACCGTCTACAAACATTGAAACCGCACGGACTCAACGATCGCGTTGAATACAGTTGTTATTTATAATGATATCATTACATGTTATATCTTTTGACAAGTATTTCTCATTGCTCTTTATATTTCTTTATATTTCTTTGTAATTCTTCACATCATCTAAGCCTTTATTTCATTTTTCCCGATCTGTCCAACATGGCCACCATTTTTCTATCACCCCTTTTCTAGGTTTTTTCTTTAAATACACCATGTCTGTCCTCTTTCCATTTCTACACCCACGCATTTAACCTTCCCGCACGCCACTGGGTCCACCCACCCGGAACATCAACACACGCCGATTGAACCAGCGTAATTGCGCGCTTTCATGCCGAAGTAAGTTCTCCTTTCACCGAGCAGGTCACCTTCCCGGGATCGCCCGATTCAGCGTTATTTTTACCTTTAAATCCCGTCATTCTCCGCTCACTCGGCCAAGTTTCCTATCACATCCCCACACTACCCCTTGATCCCGCCACTTTTCTTTTCCTCTCGCTCACCTACCCAATTCACCACGCGATTCACTGTCATACCCCATATTTACCTTTAGGCACTAAACCCTTCACATTCGTTGTTAGGCACTTAATACACCAAATACTAAGCATGCCGTTTTTCTCTTTTCATTAATCCTTCACCCTGACACAGGCTCGTCTCTTCTTTTCAGCTCTCCTTGACAAAGGGCTTCCCGCCCGAAATGCATCGGAGTTCTCATTCAACCATCAATGTGTTGATCAATCCACAAACTTTGTTGATATGAAGTTAATATCACCAAGAAACTTTTCATGATAATCATCAAAAAATAAAAGTATCCTTATAAGAACATTGGAATAAATTTCTTGATCCACCCCGGAGTGCCTCATTTAGGGATGTACACGCATGTCTATGCGTACACAACTTGCTTCACATTTTCATAGGCGTTTGACGGAAACGCCACCTATGAGTGCACCCATCCTTTAAAAAACTACATGAACTTTACACAACCAGGCAGTGCACCCCCCACTTCCTCTTTATTTTTGCAATGCGCAACACTACGCTTCACATTTAACATTGCGGCCCTTCCTTTGTTTTGTGCTGCAACGGTTTGCCTAAACTAACTTTTGAATCTTTCTTTTTATTTTCACCACAGTGCAATGTCCTGCATTAACTTTAACAATGGCAGCGGGCGCTTGCTCCCCCGTTCCACGCCTTGACTACAACTGCTTAGGTGACGATTTATATTTACAAAAAGAGCTCGAAAAACCTGATTTCACAGGGCTGTCCTTAATTATCCTTACAGCAGCTGATCTATTTTTACCTTAACCAAGGCCCGCTCCCCCAGCTGATATCCTGCTCTCCATACAAGGTGCCTTCAGAGCAACATGGCGGTAGCTTAAGTCTAGAGCTCCCGCAGGTGGCCACTACAGAGGTTCCTCTCACTTAAAGGTTGTACCGCCAGAGACCATGCAGACTGCTCTTAACTGCAAGGAAGCTCCAGGGCCACTGAGAAACCGGCAACTACACTCCACAAGCCTCCGGTGGTTCTGTTGTTCTGACTGTTATTTTGTATAAGCAAAGCTTTAACTTTCTTGTACATAGTCTGGGAGAGAATGATCTTTAGTGTTACAAAAGTTTCTTTTCCACCAAGCATCAAATTAATGTTGCAGCAAAAGTGATAGGAAGTGGGTTATTTGTTATTGCTTTGGATTCCAAACTTTTAAGGAGCATGATTTTCCATGTCTCAGAGATAGTGCAGACTTCCGTTGTGCACAATACATTATTCTGCAGTTTTTGCCTATCGTGTGCAGTCCAGATGGGAAAGCAACATGTCAGATTTGTTGTGTTAGTGAGTGGAGTACCTTCTGAGTATTGGGTGTCTTTTCGCAGCAGCTCAGGGCACTGCTTACACTTTACTTATTCTCCCACAGTCGCCCCAACGACATTTCCCCTTTCCCGGAATCTGCATTTAAATAGCTGCAGGCGTTTCCAGGCAGGGGAGCAGCATGCACTTTTAGCTGCAGAACACAGTCTTCAACTCTCCCTGCAGCTTCTTTGAAGTGCTGCAGAACCGGTTTCTAAACCCAAACAATCCTTGACAACAACTGACGGAGCAACCGGCAGCTCTGTTGTGTAAACACAACTATAGTTGCGTGAAGGGGCCAGTCCCCTCTGAACATTGAGCACCACCACATCCACCACCACCGCATCCACCACCACCGCGTCCACCATGTCCACCACCACATCCACCACCACCACCTCCACCACCACCACGTCCACCACCACCACGTCCACAATCATCACCTCCACCACCACCACCACCACCACCACCACATCCACATCCACCACCACTACGTCCACCACCACTACGTCCACCACCACTACGTCCACCACCACTACGTCCACCACCACTACGTCCACCACCACTACGTCCACCACCACCACACCCACCTCCACGACACCCACCTCCCCCACCATGTCCACCACCACTACCACCACCACATCCACCACCACCACCACCACCACCACACCCACCACCACCACCACACCCACACCCACCACCACCACCACCACACCCACCACCACCTCCACAATCACCACCACCTCCACAATCACCAACACCACCACATCCACCACCACCACTACCTGCACAATCATCACCTCCACCACCACCAACACCTCCACCACCACATCCACCACCACTACATCCACCACCACCACGACCACCACCACGTCCACCACGACCACGTCCACCACCGACACCACGTCCACCACCGACACCACGTCCACCACCGACACCACGTCCACCGACACCACGTCCACCGACACCACGTCCACCGACACCACGTCCACCAACACCACGTCCACCAACACCACGTCCACCAACACCACGTCCACCAACACCACATCCACCAACACCACATCCACCAACACCACGTCCATCACCACTGTGTCCACAACCACCACCACGTCCATCAACACAACCACCACATCCATCACCACTACGTCCACCATCATGTCCACCACCACCACGTCCACCACACCCACCACTTCCACCACCACCACCACATCCACCACCACCATGCCCACCACCACCACCATGTCCACCACGTCCACCACCACCACCACGTCCATCAACACCATGTACACAACCACCACGTCCACCACCACGTCCACTACCACCACCTATACCACGAGGTCACTACCACGTCCACCACCACCACAAACTCTACCTCCACCACCACCACATCCACTACCAAGTCCACCACCAAGTCCACCAAAACTTCCACCACTACATCCACCAACACCACGTCCACCACCACCACGTCCTCCACATGTACCACCACCGCGTCCACCACCACAGCATCCACTTCCACCGCGTCCACCACCACCGCGTCCACCACCATCGCATCCACAACCAACACCACCACATCCACCACCACCACCTCCACAATCACCACCACCACCACATCCACCACCACCACGTCCACCACCACTACGTCCACCACCACCACGTCCACCACCACCACGTCCACATCCACCACCCACAATCACCAGGTCCACCACCACCACTACCACATCCACCACCACCTCATCCACCACCACCACGTCCACCACCACCACGTCCACCACCACCACGTCCACCACCACCACGTCCACCACCACGTCCACCACCACCACCGCGTCCACCACCACTACGTGCACCACCACCATGTCCACCACCACCATATCCACCACCACCACGTCCACCATCACACCCACCTCCTCCACCACCACCACACCCACCACCACGTCCACCACCACCATGTCCACCACTTCCACCAACATGTCCACCACCATGTCCACCCCCACACGTCCACCACCACGTCCATCACCACCACGTCCATCACCACCACGTCCATCACCACCACGTCCATCACCACCACGCCCACCACCACCATGTCCACAAACACCACATCCACCACCACACCCTCCACCACCACCACGTTCACATCCACCACCACTACATCCACCACCACACCCACCTCCACTACCAGCACGTCCACCACCACCACATCCACCACCACCATGTCCACCACCATCATGTCCACAACCACCACGTCCACCACCACCATGTCCAACACCACCACCACCGCGGCCACGAGGCCAGTACCACGTCCACCACCACCACATAAACTACCACCACCACGTCCACCACCAAGTCCACCACTATGTCCACCACCACCACGTCCACCCCCGCCACGACCACCATGTCCACCACCACCACATTCACCACCACCAACACACTCACCTCCACCACCACCACCACGTCCACAACCATCACCTCCACCACGTCCACGACCATCACATCCACCACATTCACCACCACTATGTCCACGACCACCATGTCCACCACCACCATGTCCACCACCACCACGTCCTCCCCAACACCCACCTCCACCACCACCACGCCACCACGTCCACCACCACCACGTCCACCACCACGCCCACCACCACCACGCCCACCACCACATCCACCACCATCATGTCCACCACCACCATGTCCACCACATCCACCACCACTTCCACCATGTCCACCACCACGGCCACCACGACGAGGCCATCTCAATCTAGCTATCCATCGCCCACACTCTATCCATCGCCCACACTCTATCCATCGCCCACACTCTATCCATCGCCCACACTCTATCCATCGCCCACACTCTATCCATCGCACTCACTCTATCCATCGCACTCACTCTATCCATCGCACTCACTCTATCCATCGCACTCACTCTATCCATCGCACTGACTCTATCCATCGCACTCACTCTATCCATCGCACTCACTCTATCCATCGCACTCACTCTATCCATCGCACTCACTCTATCCATCGCACTCACTCTATCCATCGCACTCACTCTATCACCATCAATCTATATATTTATCTATCTATCGATCGCCCTCACTCTATCTATCTATCGCCCTCACTCTATCTATCTATCGCCCTCACTCTATCTATCTATCGCCCTCCCTCTATCTATCACCCTCCCTCCCTCTATCTATCAGTCGCCCTCACTCTATTGCATCACCACAGCATCATTCAGCTCCACCACAGCATCACTCAGGGGCACCACAACATCACTATGCGCTACTAGAGCATCACTGAACGCCACAGCATCACTCTTCGCCACCACAGCATAAATCTGTGCAACCATTCAACAACAACTAGTTCAAATATGTTCTCATAGGGCCCGATTCACGGAACTAACTTATGACAAAATCCTAACCTTACTACTTTTGGTATTCACAGAAGTTAGGATTTTGTCTTAAGTTTGTCTTAAGACAGGCTTAAAACAGAATCCTAACTTAAGTCTGTCTTAAGACAAAATCCTAACGTCTGTGAATACCAAAAGTAGTAAGTTTAGGATTTTGTCTTAAGTTAGTTCTGTGAATCGGGCCCTCAATGTTTCCAGCTTCATTACAAATGTCACAAAAAGATGTTAATATTTCACTTTTGTTCTTGGATTTTCGTCACAATAAAATACACTGAACACAATCGTCACAAAAGTTATTTACAAAAGTTTAAGCTATTTCCATTATAAATTACAATAGCTTTTATTTAAGTATAAATTATTTTAAAAAAAGTAAAGCCATTGTTATTTGTAATATCAATACATTTAAGTCATGTAAATACAACACATATTGCATTACAAATGCTATAGGTGTCACATTTGCGAAAGTTAAAATTATTGGCATTGTAAATGCCAAAGCTATTAATTTCGCTATTTTCAAAACCAACACATAAATAAAAAATTTGTCATTTACAATACCAATAGCTCAAATTTTTCTAATGCGAAACCTATTGCATTGCAAATACTTTGGGGACTACCCAACAACGAGCATCTCTCCTCTACTGGCAAACTATTTGTGTTTTTTTGTTGATGTCAATCCTTCAGGGCAAAATTACAAAAATAGAGGGCCAACGAAATAATAAATCGAAGTGCATGAAAAATGAAATGTACATAAATCTGTGGTCTATACTGGTCTCTGTTACAGTTATAAAACACCAGTCTTCAAAGAGTTAATCACTGCTCCCTCCTTGCAAGCCCTTGCACAAGTACTCCGTAACTTTACGTTGACACACAGGAGTACGTCAGATTTTAGCACACCTTAGACCAAGAAGGGAGTACTCACTGGAAGTAGAAGCTGATTTATAATTGTAACCTCTGTGGATGCTTTGTGTTGATCTAATAATTGAGCTAGAACCTCTTAAAAGTGGACTGTCCCTGAATCCACCCGTATCTTCAGATGCCCCCCACCAGCTATGGCTCCCTACCCACTAAGTACCCCATGCAGACTTTGGAGCCCCCTTGAAACTCAGGGCCCTCTGCACACCGCACTTCACTCCCGCATCTCTGGATATCCACCTTCACAATCAGTGCTTTGGAGGCCCTCTGTACTATATGCCCATTCACAACTCAATTCAGACTCAGGGGTTGCTTTTCTGCATATCTCTATCCACGCTCAGTAGCCTCCATTCACGTGGGCTTGGAGCACACTGCTTATGTGCCACTTTTGGTGAGTTACAATACTCTACTCTGTATCAAAGGGGTTACAATACTCTAATCTGAACCAAGTTACAATACTCTGATCTGAACCAAAGGAGTTACAATTTTCCATTCTGAGCCAAAGGAGTTACAATACTCAGGTCTGAACCACTGGAGTTAAAATACTCCAGTCTGAGCCAAAGGAGTTACAATACTCTAGTCTGCACCAAAGGAGTTACAATACTCTAGTCTGCACCAAAGGAGTTACAATACTCTAGTCTGCACCAAAGGAGTAACAATACTCTAGCTGTATCAAAGAAGTTATAATATTCCAGCCTGAACCAAAGGAGTACAACTACTCTAGCCCGAACCAACAGAGTTACAATACTTTAGTCTGAACCAAAGGAGATACAGTTACTCCAGGCTGAACCAACGGAATAACAGTACTTTAGTCTGAATCACTGGAGTTACAATACTTCATTCTGAACCAAAGGAGTTACAATACCCCAGTCTGAACCAAATGAGTTATGATACTTTAGTCTGAACCAAAGGAGTTACAATACTCCAGTCTGAACCAAAGGAGTTACAATACTCCAGTCTGAACCAAAGGAGTTACAATACTCCAATCTGAACCAAAGAAGTTACACTACCCCGGTCTGAACCAAAAGAGTCACAATACTCCATTCTGAGCCAAAGGAGTTACAATACTCCAATCAAAGGAGTTACAATACTCCAGTCTGAACCAAAAGAGTTACAATACTCAAGTTTGTATCAAATGAGTTACAATACTCTAGTCTGAACCAAAATACTCCAGTCTGAACCAAGGGAGTTACAATACTCTAACCTGTATCGAATGAGTTACAATACTCTAGCTTGTATCAAAGGAGTTATAATACTCCAGTCTGAACCAAAGGAGCTGCAATGCTCCGGTCTGAACCAAAGAAGTAACAATACTCCAGTCTGAACCAACAGAGTTACAATTCTTTAGTCTGACCTAATCTAAGAAACCCTCTGGGATTTTCCTGCTCCGGATTCCAGTCTGTGTTTTGTGAGCGGCCGAGGCACACGAGGGAGAGGAGCAAGGAGCGAAAGGAGCAAGGAGACCACAGCGGTGTTTGCCTGCCGTTTGCCGTCTGCCGTTTGCCGTTCGTGCCTACCACCAAAAAGACCAAAATAGACCATCATCGTGGCATGCACCCCGACCCCTGAACCCCTGAGCCCCCTGCTCACTGAACTCACCGAGGTCTTCAAGCCCGCAGTCTGTGGCGTTCTGCCGCTGGCCTGCCGCGTTCTGCCGCTTCCCTGCCCTGCGGAAGTGCTGCGAAGCCGTGGAGCAAAGGATTCCTCCAAGCCGCAGTCTGCCGTCCCCCATCTGCTGCCTCCACTGCCCTACAGTCCGGCGAGTGTGCCGGGGAAGCGAGGAACAGAGAGTGGTGAGCGGGAAGCAGGGAGCCTTTTTCAGCCTTTCAGCCTTTTTCAGCTTTGTCTGGATGCTTTGTTTGCTGCATCAGGACGGCATCCAGAGAAGAGACGGGCCAAGGGGAAGCGGCCAGTGGAAGTAGAAGAGAGGGTGGCCGAAAGCGGTAGCCAGAGGAAGGTGATCGTGAACCTTGGGATTTCTGCACTTCTGGGTCTACTGCACGATAGCCAGAGGAAGGTGACTGTGAGCCTTTGGGACTTCTGCACTTCTGGGTCTACCGCACGATAGCTTACCTCCAAGAGGAAAGGATGCAACAGCACTGCATCTGGGATATTTAATTATTTCATTTCTTTTCTTTCCCTCAAACCCTCCCTGCCACGGATCACTTGACCACTTTTTTTCCATGTTGTTCCATCTTGTTCATTTGAAATGAGATCTGGCAAGTTGAGCTCTACAGCTCCACAAAAGCAAAAGAAACGGAGAGGGAATTTAGAGATGTTAACCGCAGCCTCTGATCAGATTGTAGATCTGTCGTTGAGTGACCCTGAAATCACTACAGACAGTATGTCCCAAATTCCTCTGAGGGGATCTGACGGGACAGTCCGAAAATCTTTTAGTAATCAACCAAAAATTACATCAAATGTTTCTCTTCTGAAAGATGCAGGGTCGGCTGTTTTTTCAAGTAACATGAAAATTGCGGGCTTACCAATTCCACTGAGCCCCATAGTGAACAACATCAACAAAAGCGCTGGGGGAAATAAGGTTTCTGACAATTTCCAATGTAGCCATACGTCAGCCACCAGTAAGCTCGAAGAGACAATACAAATAGGAGTCACGGCTTTGGGAAGCCTATCAACCAAGCCCACCTCAATCCACCCAGAGAATGGACGCAACTCCATCTCCCCTTCAGCCACCCATCCAAACCATATCTTTAATAAACGGATCTCCAAATTGACTCAAACAGAGGGAAAATCAGCAACTCAGTAGCAACCAACCCTGTCCGTCATGATGTCAGCTTCAGCAGTCAAAATGACCAACTTCTAATCAATCCTAAAAAGGTCAGTGTAACGCCAACGAAGGAAGAAGAAGTTAGCTTCAGCATACTGAGTAGTCAAAATGATCAATCTGCACTCCCTCCTAAAAAAAGACAGTGTAACGAAAATGAAGGAGGAAGAAGCGGACATCTCTCCTCCCCTTGAAGTCGATGCAGTTGTGAAAGACCTCTCCTACTTGGAGTCAATGGAATGGGAAAAAATGCTGTTCTCATACGGCAACACCAATCCTGGCTACTCTCGGCCATCATCCTCACCAATGGAGGAGAAAAATGTGAAAAAGGAGGACTTCACGAAAGAGAAGGCATGGGTCACAGCCTTAGACATTCTTCAAAGGTCAGCTGACACAATGACCTATTAAGCTAATAAAATGGACATACAAATCAGCCTCCTGAACACACTGGCTGTGTATGTAGTCAAAATAGACAACAAGATCACAAACCTAAACAGCTTGATTAGACGGGCCCAAGCAGCTGCAGATAGCCCGCAATTAGGATATGATTGCACTCCAATAGTCGAGAAACTTAGCACACTTCCAGGGATGATGGAAAAACTTCTGGCAGATCTAAAAGAAATCACAAATTCAAAGCCCTCCCCTGAAAATAGCAGTGCCGGCGACTCTGGTGAGGACTACAAAGTACAAATGGCAACGAACTCGGGGCCACAAGGGGCCATGGAAAATGACTCTTCTCTACCCCTGGACACATCAGCGACCATTTGTCAAACGAGTAAACTAAAAAAATCCCCAACCACAGGCAGAGTAAATTCTACTCTTCCATCTTTAATTAAACAAGATATGGAAGATCCTGCAGGAAAGGGGAAAAGACAAAGGAAGCGAAAAGGCCGTAATAAAATGGGAAGGCGCAAACAAGATCTGAGCCTCTATCCGTTGTTCAACACTCTCAGACGACCAGAAGTTATAGAGTGCGTTGACTCAAAAAGAACTGATGAGAAAAGTATCATATCTGAACAACAACCAATTTTGCTGGAAAGCAAAAAAAGGAAGAGTGGCACTTCTCCATCGCCATCAGAAAAAGAAGCAGTAGGTGCACCGTCTCAAAAATTGCATATAGTGGGTCAATGGAGCAAAACATAATCACTCATAAGGCACCTTCAAACATACCTCCCTTGCAGAATGCACAGGTGCAGGGACAAAATTCCAGCCATTTCATCAATCCGCTTGGTAGCACTACGACGTTAAACCAGGCGCACACCAACAGTTCTGCTAAACATCATCCGGGTGCATCCGCGGCGAGTGATAAAGGAGCCGCAGTTCAAATAACCCGAGGAAAAAATCAAAAGTGCCTCAGCGAACAGATCGAGGCATCCCTCACACCCAAACACAAAACAACAAATGTACACTCATTGGGCCCTTTGATAAAATTAGATCAAACGCCTTGTGTCCAAATACCAGAGTCAAATCCAGGGCCGCCTAGGGCCCCTCTCAGCGGTGATCCAATTTTCACACTCTTTTACCCAAAGTATAAGTCCAAAGGAAGCCACGACATCCTGAATCGCGGGAACATCATAAAGCTGATACAAGCAATAGGCCTGTCAAATGTCATTACCTCGGAAGACATTACATCAGTAGAATTCATTGCACCATGCCATGGCCAAACAAATGAAAGCACAAAGGTCACCTGGAGATCAGAAGAGGCAATGAATAATAGCTTAGGGCATACAGAAACTTTTAAGCTGTGGGGCATACTTATACAACTAGGAAGGGAAGCGTCCTACCCACATGTCCTGCAGGCAAGCCGCTACTCCGAGCATACGCGAGTGGAAAGGGGAGCAGTATATTCAGTCCTTAGGGGTGCTTGCAACAAAACCCCCATCTGCAACCATAAAGACAGGAAACCAAGAGATGACAGGATCTCATAAAACAGGGATCGGGACGATGCCGGATCATGGTCATGGCTGGCAGGCACCCTCAATACAACTCGGCTCCTACGCTGACAGTACAACAGTGAAAGGAGCGCAAACACGCGTCCTCAAAAGATTTGCTCGTGAAACATCAACGGTCTAAACAACAAAACGGAGGATAAAGTGATAATCACTTATTTTTGAAAATTCGATATACTACTATTACAAGAGACATGGCGATTCGAACCGCAGCAAATAGGTTTCAAAACTCACCACACTCCAGCCCAAAAACTGAAATCTTCGGGTAGAGGTAGTGGAGGTTTGGGGATCTATATATCAATTAATAACGCAATTGCCTCATGGGATTTAGCGAGCTCATCACACTCCCTCCAGTCCGTGGGTATTTCCTTGACCACCAACAAAGGCCAGCGCAGGTCGTTCGTCCTAATGAACGCCTTTGTCCGTCCAAACTCGACATCAAGGCAATCCTTTACAGAAGAGGTAATAGCGACAGTATTAAGAGTGAAAACCGGATCCCCCAATCCAGAAATAATACTATCTGGAGACTTCAACATGTGGCTAATGTCTGATCTACAAAAAAACGTAGTAACCAAATCATACGAACGTATTTGGGTCATACCACCGCAGGACCCCCCAGGATGGAACAAGGAAGACTTGAGGGGTCGCTCTCTACAAAGCAACCTTGAAAATCTGGGTCTCAGAGCCCTAAACGGGCGCCTTCCTCCAGATAAACCACCTTGTTTCTCTTACATATCGAAGAATGGAGCTTCGCTAATTGATTACACCTTTGTTAGCCTCTCACTTCTTCATCAAATAACAGGGTTTAGTCTTGCTAGCAGAACAGAAAGCGATCATCGGCCCCAAGAAATATTGCTTATTTCTGGTCTAACCCAACATGAAGAGGAAAGGGCACTGCCATCTGACAGGTACACGATTAACCTTAAACGAATCAAGTGCTCCTTCAGCAATTTTCAACAAACAGCAATAGAGGCCAAACAAATCATTGAGAGCACTAGCAGCTCCTCTATCGACCATATTGCAAACTGGTCAACATTCGCAATCGAACTGATTAATAGACACGTCAAACCGATAAGGCACGCTAACCTGAATGGGCAAAAGCAGATGCCCTGTAGGAATTCCGACATAAAATCTGCAACAAGAACCATGAATCGGATATGGCAGGCCTTAAAAACAAATCCAAAGGATTCGCTAATAATAACAAAATGGCGAGAGGCCCTCAGCTATCTGAAGAAGGAAAAAAGAGAACAACGCAGAACTCACTGGAACTCCTTCTGGGTCAGATTACAGCAAGACATTAAATCAAATAATTCTGCAAGGTTCTGGTGTACTATCAACAGCCCATTTGGGTGTGCCCCAAAAGTTGCGTCGTCAAGCATTTTGGAGACTGAGTGGGTCGACTTCCTGAATATTCATTTTACCGACCAAAAAGAAATAACTTTTCAGAATTCCACCGCTGAAGGCCCTACAGCTCAAAAAGCGGCAGTTTGGCCTATCGATCATCAAACCAAATTGTTTACAATGGAGTTATCTTTCAATATAGGCCAAAAAATCGAAAGATCAACAGAGTGTCCCATAAACCAAAATGGCAAAGAACTAAGAACGATTCAGAAGGTCCAAATTGAAAAACTAATCAAAAAGGGTCGTAAGGATGGGGCGCCAGGCCCAGGAGGAATTCCTCAGGCTTTGTTCAAGGAGGACACAACTTTTTGGGCCTCGAAGTTAACCACCCTCTTTAACATCATCCTACAAAACAACATCATTCCGCCCTCTTGGCAGGGGTCAATTCTTGTGCCAATTTTCAAAGGCGGGGAGAAAAAATCCCCCGGGAATTATCGCCTCATAGCCCTTATTGACATTGAAGCAAAGTATTTTTTCCGGATTGCTGCTTAATTCACTCAGGGCATGGGCTGATGACCACTCAGTAATTCCTCCGAATCAAACCGGCATCACAAGCAACACTGGCACCTCTGTCAATCTTATGACCCTTTCCTGCTTGATTGACCAGGCGGAGGTCAGTTCTTGCCCACTCTACATGGGATTCATCGACTATAAAGCCACCTTCGACAACGTGAACAGGGGAAAGCTCTGGCAGAAGCTTTCTAGATTAAACATCTCAAATGACCTCTTAAGAGCAATACAGCTTCTGCATCAGGACACATGGGTGAGGATAAAGATTGGGGACGGCTCTAGACTATCACGCCCAATTCTGACGACAAAAGGCTTAAAACAAGGATGTGTCCTGGCCCCCACACTTTTCAATCTGTTTCTATCAGACTTTCCCGAAGCTTTAAACAAGGTAAATTCCCATGCTCCCAAAGTAGCTGGCTTCGTGTTGTCAAACCTTCTATATGCCGACGATGTGGTCCTCCTTTGCAAAACAAAGATTGGCATGCGAAGACTCATGGATGCAACCTCCGAATACTCAAACAAAAACGAGCTTCAGATTAACAACAAGAAGACAAAAATGTTGGCGGTACGTCCAGGAAGGGCAAAGAAGCTGGTTTGGGTCCTGAACCGGGAAAGCATTGCTGAATCCAGCTGCCATAAGTACCTTGGCGTCCTTTTTAATAACAACGGCAGATATAAAATCCATCTAGAAGAACAAAAAAAGAAGGGAGCAGCACTTGCTTTTGCAATCAGTACCATACATAGGAAGCTAGGTGGCCACGGCGGCGAGCGGAATGGCGGCTCCGCAGTGAAGCTCCTCCGAGCGGGCGCCCTACAAAGGCACACGGAGATGTAGACCGGTGCTCTTGAACATTCCTCACGCATGTAAATGCCTCCGGACGACAACGGGCCGCAGTAGAGCCATTTCCGAGCCGCTGGAGCGGTCGGACGCAGAGATCACGGCGGAGGGGAACTGAAGCCTCCGGGTGTCGGCGCCATCTTCCCTCTGCGCTGGAGCGCCGGGTGAGTCCCGCTCTGCCTTGTCGGCCGCGGCCCCCTCCCCCTCGGTCACACTCCCTGCTGCGCTGCGCTGTGATGGGCGCCGCTGCTGCTGCGCGGTCCCTGCTTCCCGGGTTCCCGGATCCCTGGCTGCGGTCGGGACCTTCGGCCCGGGCGTGTGAGGGAGCTGGGGCCTGGGGCTCGGGGGCCCTGGTGGGGGGGGGGAAGAGCTTTATTCGGCGCTGCCCGGCGGCCCCGCTGTGCCTCTGTGTTCCACGCTACTGAGCTGCCTCGAGGAGCTCCACCATATATACTCAGTGCACACCCACGACTGAGGTGGCGACGCTCTGCACGTGGTGCCGGCTCGGAGGCGCTCCGTTAACCTACCTGTGACTGGCCCGCGTCTCCTTATACTTACTCTCCTGATCTGAGTCCACACTACTTGCCTGTCGCACTTCTCTGTCGCAACCCCCACTGCCTGCCGCGGATCCCCATCCGGGCGCGGCTTCAGGTGCACAGGGGGCACCAGATACTGGCGACGCAATGTCCATGATGGCCGCCTTGATGGGGGAGATGCGCGCCGGCTTTAAGGCGCTGGACACTCGCTTTGATAGTTTGGAAAAAAATTGTCTGACATCGGCTCCACGGTGCAGGCTCACGATCGGCGCCTGGACTTAGCGGAATCAAGGATATCTGATTTGGAGGACGGGTCATCCAAGGCTCTGAAAAGGCTGGAACAGGTCGAGAAGATTCTTAAGGACGTGGCCATGAAGAATGAAGATTTGGAAGCGCAGAGCCGGCGCAATAATATCCGAATCCTTGGCGTGGCGGAGACAACTGCCACGGGCCGATTCAACATCTTTGTGGAGAAGCTCCTCATTGAACTGTTTGGCAAGGACACCTTCACTGCCGGCTTCGTGGTGGAAAGGGCTCACAGGACTTTGGGGCCTAACCCGAACCCGGGGCTGCCGCCTTGGCCCATCATCGCCAGGATCATGAACTTTCGAGATCGCGACGCCGCCCTCCGGGCTGCACGGGAGATGGGGGAAGTGCAGTGGCAGGGGAGTAAGTTGTCCTTTTTTCCGGACTACACTTTGATGGTGCAGGAAGCGCGACGGAAATACACCAGTGTTAAGGCGGCTCTCCGCAATCTCGGCCTAAAATACAGCATGCTGTACCCTGCCCGTCTAAAAGTGGACGTTCATGGCAGGTTTCGCATTTTTGATTCTGCAGCTGTGGCTCAAGACTTCTGCCGCTCATACAAACAGGGTCCGGGTTCAGCTTCTGACTCCAGGCCTACATCTCGGCAGCAGCCGGACACACAAGCTAGCGCAGATTTATTTGCTAACTCTGGCCGGGGCTGATTACCTGTGACACTCCAGCTGTGGTTTCATGTTTGTTAGAAGGGGTGTGTTGTTACATCTGGATTTCCATGCTTGCTAATATCTCCAATTTTGTGCTGTAGGGTTGCCCGCTCGGGGGATGGTGTTGCTTCCCCCCATGGCATATGCCTATGTTTTTTGCTCTTTTTTCTGGGGCGTATCACGCTTCAATTTACAGAAACGTCCTGAAGCTTTGTATCACTGTTCATTGTTGTTCTGCACTGTTGCTCAGAAACTAGTTGGGTTCTGCCTCTCTTGGGGTGCGGGGAGGCTGGGTGGCGGGTGGGGGGGGGGGGGATGTGTGTGTTTTTTTTGGTCCCTTTTTTTTCATTGTCGTTTGCTTGCGAGGCACATGCTGTTGGTTGGTTACATGATCGCTTATTGTTCACACCTCTTGATCTGACGCTATGGCCCGGGTAGGCTTGCAGGTTGGTCCGTCGAGGCTGACATTGATGACATGGAATGTTAAAGGGCTGAATTCCACCCGTAAACGGAAACAGGTTTTGCAATACGCTGAGAGGCATAAGACTGATGTCCTTTTGATACAGGAGACCCACATGATTCAGGCGGACATGGCCTCCTTTGCTAGGGGCTGGGGTTCCCACAGAGTATTTTCATGCTACAGCAGATTTTCGCGTGGGGTGGCAATTCTGATACATAAGCGGATTCCATTTGTCTTCTTACATAGCAAAACTGATGGCGAAGGCAGGTATGCACTGATCTCTGGGCTGTTGTATGGCCATAAAATTGCTTTTGTGGTAGTCTACGGTCCGAATGTCGACTCCCCGGCCTGTTTTGAGGACGTGTACCTCTCACTTTTACACTCTGACATAGACATGCTGGCAATGGGGGGTGATTTCAACATGCTGATGGACGCCAGTAGGGATAGTACGTCCCCCTCCCCTGATCGCAAACCACTCGCCCGCGCAGCGGTGGCGTCCATATGCTCCCATTTCTCACTTCTGGACATTGAGGCCAAGCTATACTCTACCTCTTCTGTTTTCACACATCATTCCGGCTACCACAACACCAGCACCAGAATAGATTACTGGCTACTTTCTCCGGGTTTGGCGGGTTGGGTCACGGATCATTGCACTCTTCCCCGCACCCTTTCAGACCATTCCCCTGTGGTCCTGTCCCTCGCAGTTTCTCGATTGGGCGGCTACGAACGGCAGTGGAGGTTTCCTGGGAGGGCGTTAACAGACCCGGTCTTTACAGAGGGGGTTCGTGCTGCGATTGAAGACTACTTCGAACTGAATACTGGATCGGTGACCACCTGGGCCACACTATGGGAGGGGTTCAAGGCTACCATAAGGGGGGTATGCATCACCAAACATGTTGGGGCGCTGCGAGATATCCGTGCCACTCTGTCCCACCTGGAGAGGGAGTTGTTGGCAGTCGAGCATGTAATCCTTGCTGACCCCTCCCCGGGCCACGAGGCACATCGCCTCAAACTGCTCCTGGAGTTCAGGGACACGGCAGACAAGGAATTGAAGTATTTGAGCAAATACCACACGGCACGCCAGTACGGTGAGGGCGATCGGCCGGGTAGGTTCCTGGCTCAGCTCTTGCGCCCTCCCCGACAAGCGGCGTATATTAATGAAATCTCGGATGCGCAGGGCGATCGCCATGTCACTACCCCCGCCATTTGCAGCTCCTTTTTGGCCTACTATCGGCATCTTTACACATCTGCCCTTACAGCAGAGTGTCGCGACCCGGGACCGTACATCAATGAGATCGCTATGGTGTACCTGGAGAAATACATGCAGGACTTTTTGGCCCATCCCATCACGCCGGAATTGATCGCGGAAGCGATCGACTCCTTGAAGGGGTCCTCAGCGCCTGGCCTTGATGGCTTCACGGCTGATTTTTATCAAGAATACAAGGAAGAACTAGTGCCCATTCTTATGGAAGTGTACGCCGAGGCCCTGGACTCTGGCCTTCTTCCTCCAACTCTTCGCGAAGCGGTCATAGTTTCGTTGCCCAAACCAGGACGCGACCCCACGGTCTGCAGCTCCTATCGCCCACGTTCGCTTCTTAACCTGGACTATAAGATCTTGGCCAAAGTGTTGGCGATGCGGTTAGCGTTGCTGGTTAACACCATTATATCACCGGCACAATCGGGCTTTGTCCCTCAGAGGTCAACATCACTGAACCTTCGCACAATTTTTTCGGTTCTCCACAGAATCGATCCAGCCACCCCTGCTGCCGCGGTCTTTTTGGACACTGAAAAGGCTTTCGACACGCTGGAATGGCCCTTTTTTCTGGATGTGATGCGCAAGATGGGCATGCCCGCGATGTTGGTCGCGACAGTAGAGCTGCTGTACACTGCTCCCGTGGCCCGCATTCGCATAAACTGCACCATTTCCGACAGATTTACTTTATCTAGAGGTACCCGCCAGGGATGCCCCTTGTCTCCCTTGCTTTTTATTTTGGCAATGGATCCCCTGGTGCAACACTTACAGGAAAAACATCTCCACAGAGGGCTGCAGTTCCGCACAGGCCCTCTATTGGTCTCGATCTATGGTCTTATATGTCCGTACTCCGGAGACCAATCTGCAACCCCTGCTATCTGAGATTGAACGCTTTGGCGAAGACTCTGGCCTTAGGGTCAATTGGCACAAGTCACAGTTGTTTCCCCTCACCCCTGCCACCGTGCTATGGCCCTGCCCCGCCCGCTGGAGTGGTGTGAGGACTCTGTTAAGTATCTCGGGATACATATACACCTTGATACCGTGTCCATTATTCACTTAAACTATGGACGAGCTCTTGACTTTCTGGAGGATAACACCGACAGGTGGCTGCGTCTCCCTTTGTCAATGGCTGGGCGCATCGCCATTGTAAAGATGGTTGTTCTCCCCCGGTTTTTGTACCTCTTCAACAATATTCCGATTCCTCTTACCAAGGTTTTTTTTACGCAATTGCGTACCGCATTGCTGAGATTGGTATGGGGGGGTAAACGCCGACGACTGGCTTGGCGCACGCTAACTTTACCATACGAGCGGGGCGGCTTCGGGGTCCCAGATTTCTACCTTTACTACATGGTCGCCCAGTGCTCCTACGCACACTCTTGGTATCATCCTGATGCCAGGATTCCGCATTTGAGGCCTGAGGCTGACGCGGCGCTCCCGGTGAGCCTCGCGACGATTCTTCCCAAGGGTCTCCCCCGAGAACCACAGGACATACTTTCACTCACCACAACGACTTGGGCCTGGGACAAACTTAGGCGCTTGCTTTGCGTAGACACACTATACTCCTCTGCCCTCACACTGCCCAATGCCCACTGGCTCCCTATAAAGGGCGAAACGGTGGTCAGCAGATCGCTGTCGAAGTTCCAGCTACACACGATTGGCGACCTATTCCCCAATGGCCACGTCTTCACAATCACTGAAGATCCCCGCTTCACGGACCGCACATTTATGGATACATTCATTCTTACAAGAGTGCGAGCGCTGTTGAGAGCTACTTTCGATACCTTTCCTCTCCCGCCTGATGATACTCTGGCCCTTACGCACATCATACAGAACACATCAGGGGCCCACATGGTGTCCAAACTTTCGAAACTGTGCTTGCTTTCACTTCCCTCATCGGATGAAGCGGTCCGTACCGCTTGGGAACTAGATATAGGCACACAGATCACAGATGATCAGTGGGAAGCATGTTGTGCCATGACCAGGGAGGTCTCCATGAATAGCAGTCACAAACTTATACATTTTAAATTTCTTCGGAGACTGTACCACACACCGGCGCTTTCACATAAGATCGACCCCACCAGACCCCACACCTGTCCTAAATGTG
This sequence comes from Lissotriton vulgaris, assembly GCF_964263255.1. Lineage (NCBI taxonomy): Eukaryota > Metazoa > Chordata > Amphibia > Caudata > Salamandridae > Lissotriton > Lissotriton vulgaris. Next base: position 65,736,429 of record NC_141699.1, on the reverse strand, counting down.
GCGCCCCCCAGGCTGACTTTGCACACCTTTCCTGGACCTGCCCGAGATTGTACACCTACTGGGTTGAGATACACAGAACCTTGGGTGAAATACTGAATCTATCATAGACTGTCACGCCTGAGATTGCACTACTGGGGTATGTGTCCAATTTCCCTCGTAAAACCCACAGGTTGACATCCATTTGCTTCCTGCTGGCCAAAAGAGAAGTGGTGCTGCTTTGGTGCTCGCGACGCGCTCCCACAGTCGCATCGTGGCTTAGGAGTGTGGCGTACTGTAATATGAATAGCGTGGAGTATTCGGAACAGCTTCCAACCTCCTCCCGCCCCGTGGATATCTGGGGCCCATATGGCCATTATATAACGAGAGGGCGGGGGTGGCACCCTCTCAATCCCTACATCCCAACACTCCGACCGGGGTGGGTTAAAACGTGAGCTCTCCCTCCTTGCACCCGCTTTGAGATTGTCCTCGATGCGGCGCACTTATTTTCTTTTTTTTTTTTTTTTTTTTTAATATTTTTATTTTTCCCCTTTTTCTTGTTAACTTGCACATTAGATTACAAAACAAAACAAAACTGAACATTTTTACATTTTACAAAGTATCACTGGTTTGACGCTTTTCAAATCAAAAACCAAAATACATTTATAACACCAAATCATATAGCAGAAGAACCTAACCTTAAATCTCCATCACTTACTATGCCATCCTCCCTTATCATATGTTTATTGGTTCCCAAATTTTCAACCCCAATCTCCTTCCCCTCTTCCCCTTCCGAGCATATATAGCTCTCTCAAGATTATAGCTAGCTAGCAGATTTGATAGCCATACCTGTAAGTCAGGGGGTACCTTGTCCAACCATACTCTTGCAATTATTAATCTCAGTACTGCCATTGCCACAAACATGAATTCCTTATGAACCAATCCAACTTGATTATCTACTCCAAACAGAATCATCCTAGGCGTTAGTTTAATTCTTATATCAAGAGTGTTATTAATAAAAATCTTCTATACTTTGGATCAAGGTATATAACTGGGGGCAAGTAGCAAACATATGGATAATGTCGGCAGCTGCTGCATTACACCGTGGACAAGTAACTCCAGTGGACCCTCCCCACTTAGCTAGCCTCGCTGGGGTGTAATACAGCGAGTATAGCGTCTTATAATGTTGCGATTGCAAGGGTCCAGAGCGCAGGATGGTACATCCCAAGTTTAAAGAATCTTGAAAGCTTCCTGCATCCTCTCCCAACTTTCCGACCCACTTAGTTCTAACTTTCTCCAGATCATCCAACTTCCCTTTGGTTAGTATTGCATAGAAAGATCTAATTGTGCAATCCCCTCCTGTTTTTATCTTTTCCAAGAGATCATTTTTATTAAACCCCTCCCTGCCGCCTTGCTTGTGCAATAAAAAACTCCGTACCTGCAGGTATTTGAAGAAGTCCTTTCTCTCAATCCCATATTTAGCACAAAGATCTATGAACTGGATTACCCCATCCCCATCTATTATATCCCCAATCTGTTCTATCCCTTTCTGCATCCATCCCAACATTGTTGAGTCACCAAAAATTTCCATCGGAAAGGAACAATTTTTGTAAAGCCTTACATACCTATTATATCTGCCCATTCCCATTCTCTTAAGAAATGTATTCCATATTCTAGTTGCTGCCATCATGGTCTTAAACCTTGTTCTTTTATAATATCCAAATTCTACTCTATTTAACAAATTATTTTCTGCCTCCGCCCCCAATATAATGGCATACACTTCCGTAGACAATGTCCCAACCCTTGCACCACTTCCTCCACCCCCAATTATTCCCTGCATGTATTGTAATGCAGCAGCCATCTGATACATCCGAAAGTCAGGGGCTCCCCATCCCCCTCTCTCTCTGGGTAGAGTCATGTACCTATACGCTCTACGGGTCTTTCCATGTGCCCAGATAAATCTGTTCAGAGTCCTTTCTATTAGATTAAACCATCTGGCTTCGAAAATTAAAGGAATAGTGCGGAAAAAATATAAAAATTTTGGTAAAATTAACATTTTGACAACATTTGTGCATCCCATAAGGGAAAGGTGCAGGTTATTCATTCTTTCAAGGTCTTTCTTAACTTTGCCTATTAGGGGATCCAAATTTAACTCTACAACTCTTTCCAAATTTGAGGTTAGTGCTACTCCTAAATATACTGCTGAATCAACCACCCTAGTATCCACACACGGTGTATGCCTATTTTTAATAATCTGGGTCTTAGTTCTATTTAAGCTGTACCCTGATAGTTTCCCAAATTCCTGAGCCTCTAACTCTATCTCCTTTATAGCAAGAGTAGGGTTCGGAGTTAAAATTGCCACGTCATCTGCGTAGGCTAAGGACTTCACCACATTTTCATTTCTTTTCATTGGAGGTATCCTTGCATTCTCTTCCAACCTACGTAGCAGGGGTTCCAGATATAATGCGAACAATAGGGGAGAGGAAGGACATCCCTGTCTGGTCCCCCTGGCTATTTTTACTACATCTGAAAGCCCACCATTCACCCTTATCCTCGCTGCCGGATTCTTATACAGTACCTGGATCGCTTTTATAAAGGATTCACCCAACCCACACCATCTCATTACACACCAAAGATATTTCCAATCCACCCTATCGAATGCCTTCTCGGCATCGAGAAAAAGTGCTGCTACAGGATCTCCTAGTATTTCTGCGTGGTCGAATACTGTAATTACAGTTCTTACATGTTGCGTAGTCCCTTTCCCAGGTATGAAGCCATGCTGGATAGGGGTCACTAACTGCTCAATCACTCCTGCAAGTCTCTTCGCTAGAATCTTAGAATATATCTTAATATCCGAATTCATTAATGTTATTGGCCTGTATGATCCTGGCGTTTCTGGTGGCTTTCCTTTTTTTAAAATTACTATTATATTAGCCCCCCCCCATGACTCTGGGCTAGTGTCTCCTACCTGCGCTTGTTGGATAATTATACACATGTCTGCTAATAGTTCATTTTTGAAAGTCTGATAAAATTCTAACGGAATTTGGTCTGGCCCTGTTGCTTTACCTTTCGGCAGACTGTCCAGAGCTTCCTCCACCTCTCCTAACAATATTGGACTGTCCAATATTTCTTTATCCTCTTCTGAGATCGCCGAAGGGGATATGTTATCTAAATACTCCTCAATCTCCCCCAAGCTTGGTACCTCTTCTGGAGTATATAAATCTGCATAGAACTTCCTAAATACCTCTCTTACTGCATCTGTCTCCATAACCAAATTTCCCTGTATATCCCGTATTTCCTTTACTCCTGCTTCGGCTGCTCTCTGCCTAGTTCTAACTGCCAGCACCCGCCCTACCTTTTCACTAAGCTCATATGTCTTTTCTTTGTTGGACAGAAACTTATCTACCGCCTGCCTAGCCAGACCTTCCACTGCCTCTGCCTTTAATGCTATTATTTTAAACAGACAATCCTCCAAAGGACTATTATTCCTTATTAACCTACTTAAATTCTCCTCCTCCCTTAATAATTTGTGCTCTACCAGCTCTCTCCTTACCCTTTCTCTTTTTTGTCTACCCAACACAAAGCTCTGTGAATGGTGGTCTGGCTGGCAGGTGAACACAGGTCGGGGGGCAGGTGAACACAGGTCGGGGGCAGGTGAACACAGGTCGGGGGGCAGGTGAACACAGGTCGGGGCAGGTGAACACAGGTCGGGTCTCCAGCACCACGGACTCGTGTGACTGCGCTGAGGGCAAGATGGCCGCCGGGCTGTTGTGCTGAGAGGTCGCACTCTCCTTCTCTCAAGAATGGAATGAAGATAATTCTATGCCACCCATGAAGAAAGGACCTAATGGAGACCGGGCGTTGCTGGTTTGAAAGGTTATTACTCAAGAAGGAGCTGCTACGGATTGGGCAGGTTTGGAGACTGCTGAAGGAAGGACTGTTGCACTTTGGTAAAACGTACTGGCATATGGCTCCTAAACCACCTACACGTATGGCCAATATGGAAAAAGAAAAAGTAAATGACAGAACAAGGAAACCCCCCGATACTCCGAAGACAGGGGGAGCTGGTAGTGGGAAAGGGGATCCCCTGCCAGCAAGGAGTACAGGAGCGATCAGAAAATTAATTCCTCCACCAGCGGAGAAAAGTAAGAAGAGTGACATGCGGAAACCGAATGCGATCGGAAAAATAACTAGCATGGCGGGTAAAAGCATCTCACAGCCGGCGAAGGGAGACGAGCAAAAGGCTCGGGACATCGTTATGCGTCAACCCACCGTGGCAGAGATGTTAGCGGGAAAATCCTTGGAGCCAGCAACAGAGTCTGTAGACGCAGGAAACCCGAGTATCTCCCAAAATCAGGACGCCGATACTCCCGATGCTGCGGCTGCTGCTGGAAACGTCCTCGAGGACGCAACTGACTCGAACACGGAAGACGCGAAGGTGGTTGCTAGGCAACGGGCCGAGGCAGCGCGGAGAGAGGCACAGAAGGCTGTAACACCGCAGACGGACGGTGAGCATGCAGGAGCTCACGCTGAGGATGAAATGCCAGCGGAAGACAGAGGTAAAGGGGCGAATGTCAGTGGCAAAGCTGGGAAAGCTGGAAAAGAGAACGCAAGCGCCAGGGGAGACACTACAGCAGATATGCTGGGCGTGTTAATGCAGGTAGAGAAAGAAATTAATGAGTCCCGTAAAGTGACTGGTTCCTGGGGGAGCAGAGAAAGTTTAGCAAGCTCCACAAAAACAAGCCTTGAGGAGGGGACTAATGTAACTAAGCAGCCCCATGGGGGAGAATGTACATCCCTAGAAGGAGAGGGAGAGTTCTTTTCTGTAAACGAAGACTCTGAGTCACTGTCATCGGCAGAATCAAGTACAGAGGAAGATGAAGGCACAGAGTCAGGCATAAGCACCTCTGGTAAAGAGTCTACTATGAAAAAGAGGAAACACACTAAAGTAGAGAAACGTCTCCTATGGGATTATTCAGCAACCTCTCAAGTGTACCAGGAGGAAGATATGCATGCTAATAAGGCTGAGAGAACCACAAGTGGCAATATACCTCCCCCACAAGACCCTTTCCAGACTTTATTCTCAACGCTAAGGCAGATGCAACACGAAGCAAGAACAGAAAGCCGCAGAGCAAGGCAGGCATCAAAGAAAATACAGAATAGCCTAAGGAAGGTTAATAAACTGTATGATGAATTGGTCGACAGAGTCACAGAGGTGGAGGAGCGGACAGGGAAGCTTGAGGACGACGTGGGGAGTTGGCAAACGTTTAAGACTGAGCATGAGAAAATGGCGGAGGATATGCGCTGGAAGATGGAGGATTTTGAGAATCGGCAGAGAAGGAACAATGTCCGCCTTTTGGGTGTGGAGGAAGGGGTTGAGGGGCAGGACGCTAGGCAGTTTGTGATAAATCTTTTGAGGGGCGCATTCCCAGAGTCTCAGTGGCAGTGGGAAACAGAAATACAAAGAGCACACAGGTTCCCCTTTGTATTAAAGAGGGGGGGAGAAGTAGGGGGAGCAGGAAGAGGTGGGCAAAAAAATCAGCCAAGGGCTATACTAGTCTATGTTGGGAATTTTCTGCTTAGGGAAGAGATCCTAGCCAAAGCAAGGCCAGAGAGTAGGAGAACTTTTGAGAATAGTACCTTTTTCGCTAGGCCTGACTTCTGTCATTTTACTGTAGAGAGGAGGTGGAAGATGAGGCAGCTGATTGCACCATTTCAGGCTCTTGGCTCTGAGGCGTATTTACTCTACCCTGCTAGATTAAAGGTAATTGTCAGAGGGAAAACCTGGATGTTTAACTCAGAAATCAAAGCAGGAATCTTTCTAGAGGAAATGAAGAAACAAAAAGGAGCATAAATGCCCGGGGGAGTATAGGATATAAAGGGATCAGTGGGTGACATGAAAAAGCAATAGTTGGATGAGAGAGGGAAGCGATTTGCGCAACACAAGGCGGGCACACATAGGTCGGCTGACCTATTTGCCTGTGAAGGGGGGGGGATGGGGAGGGGTGAGTAGAGCAGGGGCGGCAGGGGAGGGGGGTGTGGGGGGGAAGAATAACAGTTGGTTACTTATGATTTTGCACATTGGTATGTTGGTGGGAGATAGAGGAGATACACAGATTGGTTTGAGGCTGATAAAGATTGACTGTTTTAGTTGGTATATACACTTGTTAATGCAATGATATGTAGGATAGCATCAATTAATGTGTGCGGTCTAAATGATTTGAATAAGAGAATGAAGGTAGCTGCATATTTAAAAACCTTGCGGTTGGACTTGATATGTCTGCAGGAAACCCATATTGAGGCGAGCAAGATGTATCTAATGGAACAACTTGGGTTCAGGGTATTGGCCAGTTCTAAACAAGAAACTAGGACTAGAGGAGTGGCAATTTTGGGCAAACACAGGGATATGGTAGTGGGGAAAAAGAAGGAGGATAAATGGGGAAGGTGGGCTATAGCGGAAATTTCCTTTCGGGGACAGAAAATATCATTAGCCACCATCTACGGATCCACTGAAGATGATCCTGAGGTATTTCAGTTTCTTGATGCAGAGCTGGCGCAGTGGCCTGAACCCATAATCTGTTGTGGTGATCTCAATTTACATGATCTAGAGAGTTCATTTACACAGATAGATGCAATTTATAGAGGGAGGAAAAGGAAGGTGTTCAGGGCACTGGCGGACATGGTTAGGAATAATTCTTTGATTGATCCTTGGATAAAATTACATCCACATCTTGATGGAAGTACCTTTTTCTCGGCCCCTCATAAAAAATTGGTTAGGCTGGATTATTTTCTTATAACTAGTAGCTTGTTATCGGGGGCACAGATTGAGAAACTCCCAAGGGTGGTTTCAGATCACAGCCCAGTAATACTTATCATTGAAAATAATTGCTTACAAAGATCGACTGTACAATGGACGTTTGAGAGGGGACTTTTAAGGGATCTTGCATATAAGGAGCACATGTCAAAATGGATTAAAGGGTTTTGGGATATTAATAGGGGGACGGCAGGTGTAGGAGTAGTCTGGGATACATTTAAAGCAGGGATAAGGGGTGAAACACTGAGCTTTGTGTTGGGTAGACAAAAAAGAGAAAGGGTAAGGAGAGAGCTGGTAGAGCACAAATTATTGCGGCGCACTTATTTTCCTTGTGAATGGTGGTCTGATTCTGGTGGGCCTGTGGTCCTTCGCCCCTCCGGGCACTGGAACCTTTTCTCACTGGAGCTGTGGGCAGTGGTGCTGTGCTGGATCCGGCCCGTGGACTGTTCTGTCCCCTGCCACTTGTGTTGGCTCTTGATGGTTGCTTGTACCCTTAAAGGATGGTGCCAGGATGGTGCCAGTCATCATCGTTTTTTGTTTAGCCCTAAAATGGTTGTTACCGATAGTTATGTGCATTGTCTTACTAACTGACTTAAAGTTTGTTCTCGCAAGACATCCAATATGATTTCTGTTTCTTTTATACCCTTTTTTGTCATTTTCGTGCATTTTGATTTACTATGCATCCACACCTGTTGCCTTATTAGAAAAATAACACTGCTGTATACATGTTATCCTTCTATGCAATCTTACTGGACAGTTGCATGTTCATTTTGTGTTGTTGACATCGCCACTTGCTATTCCCGTATACATGATATGTATCGAATTGCTGACAATGTGGATTGCTTTACTGACCTCAATAAAGTGTTTAAAAAAAAAAAAAATACATAAGAAGCTACTTGGCCCAACATGTGCTCCAACAATACAGGTCGCGTAGGCTAATATTATTCCAACATTAACCTATGGAAGTGAGGTGCTAAAAGGATTAGACAGTGGCCAATTGGATAAAATCATCGCAAAAATCTACAGAACAGTGTTTAAGCTACCAATTCAAACATCACCGGCACAAATCAGGCTGGAACTGGGTATCTGCAACCAACCATTGGCCAGAGCCATGAGTTTTCTAATGTGCTGTCACAAATTGAGGTGCAAACACAACAGGTGATGGTCAGAATGCAGAACAATGTCATACATTCACCCCAGTAGAGAGATCTGGGCCTAAATCCATCTTTTTTTTTTTTTGCTCACCATGCCATTCCAGTTTGAACCCAGCCATATGAAAATCAGTCTTGACCCTGTGCCCCATGGGAACAGTCCAGTCCGAACTGCCAAGCCAGGTCCTCCCTGGACTGGAAACAAGCATCCAAGGACCGGTTTCGGGCTTTCAGCCCTCATCAGCCTGGATAGCTTGATTCCAGTGGCATGGAGAGCACGGAACTCACGTCTGAGCATACCCGTCTCACTCGGGGTGACAAATGCAAAAAACAACAGGTGATGGACAGAATGCAGAACAATGTCATACATTCACCCCAGTACAGAGATCTGGGCCTAAATCCATCATCCATCATCGTCACAAATTGAGGTCATCAAAGGAAGGCAGCCTGGCCCAACACCTATGGGCCTGTCTTAACACGAAACTATGGCGCGCAGGGCATGACTATTGGGAAAAAGGGTTAAGAACTCTAGGCTTGAACGACCTTTGGAACCTGCATGTAAGCCAAAACGAATTCAAACGGCTAGCAAAAATAAGTGCAAAAAAACTTTCTTTAGTGGAAGACAAGGCTTGGCTAGCAAAAAGAAGTCACGGCCGGATGACCTTGCAATCCTATGTCCAGCTGATCCCACAGCCGTATCTAACTTTATCATTCACTGCACGAACAAAACTAAGCTTCTTAAAATTGAGAATGGGAGTCATCAACTTGTCGTGTCACTTGCCAAAATGGAAAAGAGATCATGGCTACGAACACTGTCGACTTTGTGGGAATCATAAAGAAGACATTATACACATCCTATGCCTCTGCCCAAACCTGCTGCATGAAAGACTCTTAAGGAAACTTTGGAATATAAACATGATTAGATCGTGCAGAGCAGCAATTCTGGCATGCTTTGATCCTTGGAACACCAAATTAAACTGTGCCCTAGTAAGGTTTTTGGATCAAGCAGAAAAAAAAAAACTTTGTGATGGGATCCAAACTTGTGAACTTCCATTAGCATAACATCTCGGCAAGGTCCATCTGCTACTTTTATCTATACTGGACTGGAATTCGCATTCTCTTTTATATGTATACTTTTAAATATCTTTTAATTTTTGTAACTTGCAAAGGTTTTTTTAAAATCAAGCAATAAAGTCTTATTATCAGTCTGAACCAAAGGAGATACAGTACTCCATTCTGAACCAAAGGAATAACAGTACTATAGTCTGAATCACTGGAGTTACAATACTCCAGCCTGAACCTAAGGAGTAAAACTACTCTAACCTGAACCAACAGTTACAATACTTTAGTCTGAACCAAAGGAGATACAGTTACTCCAGTCTGAACCAACAGAATAACAGTACTTTAGTCTGAATCACTGGAGGTACAATACTTCATTCTGAACCAAAGGAGTAACATTACTCTAGCTGTATCAAAGAACTTACAATACTCTAGACTGAACCAAAAGAGTAAAACTACTCATGCCTGAACCAAAGGAGCTACAATACTACAACATGTATCGAAGGAGTTACAATACTCTAGCCTGGATCGAAGGAGTTACAATACTCTAGTCTGAACCAAAGGAGTTACAATACTCTAGTCTGAACCAAAAGAGTCAGAATATCTAGTCTGAACCAAAGGAGTAACAATACTCCAGTCTGAATCACTGGAGTTACAATACTCTAGTCTGAACCAAAGGAGTTACAATACTCTAGTCTGAACTAAATGAGTTACAATACTCTAGTCTGAACCAAATGAGTTACAATACTCTAGACTGAACCATATGAGTTACAATACTCTAGTCTGAACCAAAAGAGTCAGAATATCTAGTCTGAACCAAAGGAGTTACAATACGCCAGTCTGAATCACTGGAGTTACAATACTCTAGTCTGAACCAAAGGAGTTGCAATACTCTAGTCTGAACCAAAAGAGTCAGAATATCTAGTCTGAACCAAAGGAGTAACAATACTCCAGTCTGAATCACTGGAGTTACAATACTCTAGTCTGAACCAAAGGAGTTACAATACTCTAGTCTGAACCAAATGAGTTACAATACTCTAGTCTGAACCAAATGAGTTACAATACTCTAGTCTGAACCAAATGAGTTACAATACTCTAGTCTGAACCAAATGAGTTACAATACTCTAGTCTGAACCAAAGGAGTTGCAATACTCTAGTCTGAACCAAAAGAGTCAGAATATCTAGTCTGAACCAAAGGAGTTACAATACTCCAGTCTGAATCACTGGAGTTACAATACTCTAGTCTGAACCAAATGAGTTACAATACTCTAGTCTGAACCAAATGAGTTACAATACTCTAGTCTGAACCAAATGAGTTACAATACTCTAGTCTGAACCAAATGAGTTACAATACTCTAGTCTGAAACAAAGGAGTTGCACTACTCTAGCCTGAACCAAAAATACTCTAGTCTGAACCAGAAGAGTTACAACATCTAGTCTGAACCAAAGGAGTAACAATACTCCAGTCTGAATCCCCGGAGTTACAATACTCTAGTCTGAACCAAAGGAGTTACAATACTCTAGTCTGAACCAAAGGAGTTACAATACTCCAGTCTGAACCAAAGGAGATACAGTTACTCCAGTCTGAACCAACGGAATAACAGTACTTTAGTCTGAATCAATGGAGGTACAATACTTCATTCTGAACCAAAGGAGCAACATTACTCTAGCTGTATCAAAGAACTTACAATACTCTAGACTGAACCAAAAGAGTAAAACTACTCATGCCTGAACCAAAGGAGCTACAATACTACAACATGTATCGAAGGAGTTACAATACTCTAGCCTGGATCGAAGGAGTTACAATACTCTAGTCTGAACCAAAGGAGTTACAATACTATAGTCTGAACCAAAAGAGTCAGAATATCCAGTCTGAACCAAAGGAGTAACAATACTCCAGTCTGAATCACCGGAGTTACAATACTCTAGTCTGAACCAAAGGAGTTACAATACTCCAGTCTGAATCACCGGAGTTACAATACTCCAGTCTGAATCACCGGAGTTACAATACTCTAGTCTGAACCAAATGAGTAAAACTACTCTAGCCTGAACCAAAGGAGCTACAATACTCTAGCTTGAACCAAAGGAGCTACAATACTACAACATGTATCGAAGGAGTTACAATACTCTAGCCTGGATCGAAGGAGTTACAATACTCTAGTCTGAACCAAAGGAGTTACAATACTATAGTCTGAACCAAAAGAGTCAGAATATCCAGTCTGAACCAAAGGAGTAACAATACTCCAGTCTGAATCACCGGAGTTACAATACTCTAGTCTGAACCAAAGGAGTTACAATACTCCAGTCTGAATCACCGGAGTTACAATACTCCAGTCTGAATCACCGGAGTTACAATACTCTAGTCTGAACCAAATGAGTAAAACTACTCTAGCCTGAACCAAAGGAGCTACAATACTCTAGCTTGAACCAAAGGAGCTACAATACTACAACATGTATCGAAGGAGTTATAATACTCTAGCCTGGATCGAAGGAGTTACAATACTCTAGTCTGAACCAAAGGAGTTACAATACTATAGTCTGAACCAAAAGAGTCAGAATATCCAGTCTGAACCAAAGGAGTAACAATACTCCAGTCTGAATCACCGGAGTTACAATACTCTAGTCTGAACCAAAGGAGTTACAATACTCCAGTCTGAATCACCGGAGTTACAATACTCCAGTCTGAATCACCGGAGTTACAATACTCCAGTCTGAATCACCGGAGTTACAATACTCCAGTCTGAATCACCGGAGTTACAATACTCTAGTCTGAACCAAATGAGTTACAATACTCTAGTCTGAACCAAATGAGTTACAATACTCCAGTCTGAACCAAAGGAGTTACAATACTGTAGCTTGAACCAAATGAGTTACAATACTCCAGTCTGAACCAAAGGAGTTACAATACTCTAGCTTGAACCAAAGGAGCTACAACACTACAACATGTATCGAAGAAGTTACAATACTCTAGCCTGGATCGAAGGAGTTACAATACTATAGTCTGAACCAAAGGAGTTACAATACTCTAGTCTGAACCAAAGGAGTTACAATACTCTAGTCTGAACCAAATGAGTTACAATACTCTAGTCTGAACCAAATGAGTTACAATACTCTAGTCTGAGCCAAATGAGTTACAATACTCCAGTCTGAACCAAATGAGTTACAATACTCCAGTCTGAACCAAAGGAGTTACAATACTCTAGTCTGAACCAAAGGAGTTACAATACTCTAGTCTGAACCAAATGAGTTACAATACTCTAGTCTGAACCAAATGAGTTACAATACTCTAGTCTGAGCCAAATGAGTTACAATACTCCAGTCTGAACCAAATGAGTTACAATACTCCAGTCTGAACCAAAGGAGTTACAATACTCTAGTCTGAACCAAAGGAGTTACAATACTCTAGTCTGAACCAAATGAGTTACAATACTCTAGTCTGAACCAAATGAGTTACAATACTCTAGTCTGAGCCAAATGAGTTACAATACTCCAGTCTGAACCAAATGAGTTACAATACTCCAGTCTGAACCAAAGGAGTTACAATACTCTAGTCTGAACCAAAGGAGTTACAATACTCTAGTCTGAACCAAATGAGTTACAATACTCTAGTCTGAACCAAATGAGTTACAATACTCTAGTCTGAACCAAAAGAGTCAGAATATCCAGTCTGAACCAAAGGAGTTACACTACTCTAGTCTGAAACAAAGGATGTCAGTCCCTCTCTTAACTTCCATGAGAGGTGTAGACCATAAAGGAACCCTGCTGCCCTTACCTTAACAGAGACGTATCCCCATTCCCCACTGCTGGCCATCTCATCTAGCAGCACGTGCTCAAGTGTAGCAGCAACACAGCGTAGCAGCTTGAGCAGATTCTGTCTCCTGTACTTGCGTCCGGCAGAGCTATCTGCCATAAACATACACACTGCGAATAAAGGAAAAAACAAAGAATTGGTGATGCAGGTAGTTGAGGGCACATAGCAGGTCCAAAGGAAACCACCTTACTTCTATTGAAAATAATTTCTGCCGGCAGTGGTGGTGGGCGAGTACACATGCTAGACATGACATGCATGGGCTCAGGACTGCATGCTACACACTTCATGATCACTACACTGATACACCTGAGATAACAGTCACTGAAACCAGACAGCGTTTACCTACTCAAAAGAGAAGAGGGACACTATCTTATAAATTAATTCAATGGATGTCAGACTGGGCACGCACAAGTAACGAAGCAAGACGTGCACAAGCAATATGGTGAGACAGCAAACATATGTAATGGCACAAGCAACACTGAGGTAGGGTGTGTAGAAGCAGGAGTACAAGCATGACCACAAGCATGACCAACAGGGTTTTTTATGCACAGCAGGGTAAACATAAATACACTCAGCATTCATACCGTAAGTAGTCTCACTTAATGCTGGACCCCTTTAGCTATTTTTCATTTTTTTTAACTTTTTTTTACCATTATGGGCCTTAAAAATACCAACATGTTATGAGCTGCTAACTAAGAAAACAGGACTAACTAAAAGAAAAGAACAGTGTAAGACATAGGGACTCTTTCCAAGTAAGCAAGCGGCAGAGCTGCAGGTTGAATATGCGCAAAAGGGCTTTGGGATGTAAAGGTCAAAAGAGTGCAAGGTAACTACAAGCAACAGGAATGCAGGAAACAAACAAGTGGGCTACAGCAAACAAACCAGCAATCGAGCTGCAGAGAAGGACCAAGCAACAGGTCGAAGAGAAGAGACAAGAAATAGATATCAGGACAAAGATGACTGCACTGTGAAGGTATCTGCGCTGTCATTCTCTTTTATGGGTGAAGCCTCCATAAAGTCCAACCCAGTAGGGATGCTCCAGTTTTTTCTCAGCTGGACAGAGACTGAACAGCCATCAAAAAATCTTTATTCGGTTATTTACACAAAACAACCATAAAAGCACAATTTGATAAAAACATCATTAAAACCAAATATCTAAAAACCACTTATCCAGAAATATAAAACACAGTTAATCTAGTGCAAGGTTTACAACAATTCTAGGCATTTAACCCTCCATACGGTGTCTCAATTTTAGGGCTAATTTTAAAAAGCTGATTACAAATAAAGTGCATTCGTGATTTAGCAGCTGTAAATAACAAAGTGCAGCTCTAACCTGGGTGAAATTCAATTTTTTGAGAAGAGGCTTAAGATTAACCCTCCGAGGTATATCATAAAAAGGACAAATAAATAAGAAGTGCACCAAGTCCTGCGGAGACACACGGTCTTAGCCGCAGGACGGTAACACTTGGCCTTGGTGGCTACCTTTTGGAACAGCTAGCAGTAAATGGAAAAAGGTCCAAACGGAACCTAATTAACAAAAAACGGTCAAAGCTCGACATTGGCCAACACAAATAAGGTTCCAGCCTGAATGTGGATTGTAAAACAATATATTTTCGAACACTTCTTTTATTTTGTTCCGCCTCCTCACACTGTACATTCTGCGAAAGGGAAAAGATATTCTTCACAAACTCTACATCAGCTACGGTAATAGAGTCAGGGGATTAGAAGAGTTTAGGGCGCCCCAATGCGAGGAAGCAGTTTTTCAGGTATTTTAGCCACAGGATTTTTAACATATTATCCCATGATAAAGCTTCTCTCAAGAGCTGGTGGTTTAACGGTAGGTCCTTATTAAGCCAGCATTTCAACCAGCATATTAAAGGCCGTAATGCTAAGATATCACTTAAATAGGGAGAACCTAGTTCTTCGTGTACTATAAAATTGGCAGTTCCCCTCGGGACCCCCAGCAGCTGTTTCAGGAAAATATTTTCAGCTACCACCAGATCATTAACAGCTGTATGCCCCCATAGCTCGCTTCCATAACAGCCTATCGCCACGCTCTTAGCCTGGTAGATTTTTAACAGCGCGGCAATTGGCCGTTTGCCCATTTTCCTCGCAAAGTTAAAAATGGCCGCATTAGCCCGGGTTATCTCCCCCTTTTTCCTCTGTACGGCGGGTCCCCATTTCAGCTGATTATCGAACAGGACACCCAGGTATGAAAAGGTTTTAGTTGTAGGAATCTTCTTCCTGTTTACATAAAATGAAAACGTCTTGTTATGTCCTTTGCCTACATTCATTACAAAGGATTTTGAGTTGTTAATGGCAAGATCCCAGGATTTCATAAAGCTGAAAAAGGTGTCAAGCAGCGATTGGAGCCCTTTTGCAGTCCTAGCCAACAAAACGGCGGCGTCCGCATAAAGTAGGACAGGTAAACCTTTGCACCCAACATAAGGAAAATCGGCGCCTGTATTTAGAGACTGAACAGAAAGTGTACCCCCAACGATGGGGCAGGTAGCCATTACCCCAGGAGCAGGGAATGGTGGCAGTTGGCAGTAGCTGAGTACGTAGCGGAAGAGCACAGGCCTTCTGACTCTTACCCTCGAGAGAGTAAAATCTGATTGGTGTCTTATATCTGGGCTCCTTCATTATGGCCTGCATGTATGCAATTGATTGCAGGAGCAGTCAAATGAGAGTGTTGCTACTGTGGTTTTTAAATGTGTGTGCATCCATGTGCTTTGTGGACAGTGTCACACAGTGTCCTGATGAAGGTTCAATGTGGTAAAGCTGAAACTATTGATTCCTGGTCAACGTTCAATAACAAATAAAGAATGCTATAAAAGAAGAGTTAATTGAGATAAAGATAAACAATGTGACTTGGAAACTATAAGGAAAAGGATAGATCACATGTTGTAGAGAACGCTCTCTTCCAAGTTGTTTTAATTGTAGAGAATGAATGTGTGGTAAAAGCATCAATACATTTTGCAATGTTCTTGATGATTGTAAAATTATTTATTTAAAATAGAGCACTATAAATAGAGATTTGTTCTGAATTGTTGGGTCTCCAATAAAGTAATCAAAGTAGTTTATTAGATGTCATTAATTGTTGATATGTGTCATGGAGCCTAGACATCTAACTCTATAGGAGACATACCTTTTGTAGTTTTCTGTGTGGACAGTGTACTGCAGCACAAGGCAGATGTTCTGTCTATGGTGTTTTGGCAGCTTGACATTCCCCATGTAGCTTCTCATACCAAAGGCATGCAGCCAACTGGAGGGTTTATGGAATTCATCATAACTAAATACAAACCAGAGATACTCCAGGGCCACAGCAAAATGCTAACCCTGCCTGAGATGTCTGTATGCCTCCACCAATATACTTTCATGTAGCCATCTGTGCTGCACTGATGACTGTCTGTAGTGACAGACTCCACTCCCAAAGAGATCCCTCTCAGAAAACCTCACCTACTCCTCCTAGAAAGCAATTCCTTTTGACCATTTGGTGCCCAGTGGGAACCCCTCCTTGTGG
The DNA here is from genome assembly GCF_964263255.1 of Lissotriton vulgaris. NCBI lineage: Eukaryota > Metazoa > Chordata > Amphibia > Caudata > Salamandridae > Lissotriton > Lissotriton vulgaris. Next base: position 65,720,095 of record NC_141699.1, on the reverse strand, counting down.
ACATGCCTAAGAAGATCTGCCTGACTTAGAGACCTTTAACACAGCAAACCTTTGATTGGCCTTGGTTTTCTACCAGCAGCCTTTGGCAGTTTCTCAAGGATGAAACCGACTGAGATGGTGTCTTGCACCCGGGGTATGATAGAACACCAGATACATTTTGATAACTCTTTCTAGCTCTTTTCCTTAAGGGTGAGGGGCCAGCGGCTTGCCCTCACAGGACTCTCGCGTTCGAAGGAGGAGCTTATATAAGCAGGAATCCTTCCTCAAGCCAGGTAGACTTACTTGCTGGCTGCGCGCTGCGTGACCCGCTACTGCTTTTCTCTGATTGCCTTGATTTTAACTTTTTAAAACATATTTGCATTTACTATTTTCGAGCTGCGCGAGTACAGGACGCAGGCGCTTTAGCTCTTGTAGTTTCATTGGGGAATATTAAGTAGAGCTTACCTGCACTGTAATAGTTTGGCACCCGCACTTTGCGGGACAGAGGGACACTTGGGGCTTACTAGGAACGCTTCGCGCCGTTTTTGGCCGCAATATTGGGTGTGGGTATCTAGGAGGTGATAATTCCTAGGCCCCATTTTGGGTGAGGGGCCAGCGGCTTGCCCTCACAGGACTCTCGGGATCTACGGTATTTAAGATGGACGTCTCCCAAGCGCGCAGCGGGCGCGTCGCAGGCGCGCCGTAGGTGCGCCAGAGGTAAGCCCGTTTGAGCCTGTTCGCGCAACGGGTGAGCCTAGGGCCGGTATTGCTGCCTCTCCTGCCTTCCATCGCATAGTCTATTCCAGTTCAGAACTTATGCAGCTTAGGCCGGACCTATCGCTCTGTAGACAGCAGGACATTGCTATCCGTAAGCCGGAGGTGCTTGCCTGTGGCCTACTTAACGTTCGGTCCCTTTGTAAGCATCACATCGAGATCGCTTTTCTCATTGAGTCCCTTGGGCTGGATGTGCTCTTCCTTACGGAGAGCTGGACGCGGGCAGATAGCGATGTAGAACTGGGACTGGCGTGTCCATTGGGCTACAAAATTAGGCACACTCGCCGCCTGAAGAACAGAGGTGGAGGAATAGGATTTATTTTTAAAGAAACTTTAGCCCTTACTCAGTTGGAGATTAAGGAGGTGCAGGGTTTCGAACCTATGGGTTTTTCCTTTAAAGGACAGAAAGGAGTATTACAATCTGGGGTTCTTTGCTATAGACCACCAGGTAATACAGTATCGACTCTGCCTGAACTGATTGATCTTATCTATGATCTCTCCAATTCCCATACCAGGCTATTAATTTTGGGAGATTTTAATCTGTGGCCGAATGGGCCTTTAGATACTGCCTATAGCGACTTATGCCAGGCCTGCAGCAATATTCAGCTGCAGCAGTTGGTACTCTCCACGACCCATCTGAGGGGCCATATTTTGGATCTAGTTTTTGCGGACACTATGCAGGTGATGGTGAATGATAGAATCCCCCCAGTGTTGGACGGACCATGCACTTGTCTCCTTCTCTCTCTACCTACCGGCGGATTCTTTGTGTGATGCAGGGTCGAGGACTACCAAAGTGGGTAGATCATTGTCCAGACTCTTAAAAACCCCGGCTTTGCCAACTCTACTTCCTGACGGGTATGTGTTGGGGGGTAATGTTGAAGAAAGCTATACCAGTCTGTGTCAGAAAAATTTCGAACTCTCTGGACAAGGTGGCTCCATTTTGCGGGTCAAGGGACAGACAGAAACGAGCTAAGCCCTGGTACTCTAACGATCTTCTGCAGCTGAAGCATTGATGCAAGCGGGCAGAAAGGGCTTGGAGGAAGCATTTTTTAGACCCGGCGAAAGCCATCTTTACGCAGGCACTGAGGGAATATAAAGCACAGATTAAGTGTGCAAAGGCTATCTTTCTCGAGGAAACGCTGAATCAGGCGACAAACAAGTTGCAGACTCTGTTCAAGATTGTTAGCGGCCTCTCTCGACCAGCATGCGCCATGAATAATATTCCAGCCTCTCAGGCTCTTTGTGACTCTGGCAGCTGCATTTGAAGATAAAATCGCTACTATCTTGAGTGGACTTTCCATGCCGGACTCTCAACCTTTGGTGCCTCCGGACCACCCACTTTGGGTGGTCCGGAAGATCTGTTTGACCAGCCTCAGCTGAGCTGCTTCTCCCTTCCTCAATTTGATGATTTTTGCAAACTGGCACAGACTGTGTCGTCGGGTTCCCCAATGGACCCACTTCCCCACAAATTCTGGAAACTTTTCCAGGAGGAACTCTTTCGCCCACTGTATTCCATCGGTCTTCAGTCCTTTGACACCGCTATGGTTCCCGAGTGTTGGAAACTGGCAGTGGTTTCTCCCCTCCTGAAGAAGCCTACACTAGATCCCACCTGCTCGGCAAACTACAGGCCCCTCTCCTTGCTCCCTTTTCCGGTTAAGATCATGGAGAAGTTGGTTACCCAGTCTCTGTCCAGATTCCTGGAAGATAACACCTGTTTGGATGTGGCCCAGTTCGGCTTCCGGCCAGCGCATGGCACGGAATCCGCACTGGTGGTTGTGCTGGACAATCTTTGCTCGCGGGTCGACACTGGTCGGGCAGCCTTTTTAGTGCTGCTTGACATGTCGGCCGCGTTCGACACGGTCTGCCACTCAACCCTCATAAGGAGACTGGAGGAGGCTGGGGTAACAGGGTTTGCAAATAGTGGTTCTGTCGGTATGTACTCAATCTCTTTGATTAAACAATTACTTGGCTCACTATTTTCTCATATGTACTTTTTCATGAAAAACATAGAGATACTTTAGCCCCTTAAGTGCTGCGTCGGTGCATTGGCCGACGGCAGCACTGCCTCCCCAGTGCTGCGCACGACCATTGGACGTCCATTCAGCACTAGTTCCAATGGACAGCGCAGCACTGGGGAGGGATGTTTACTAGCATCTATGAGGTTAAAGAAAAATGCACACACCAAACGTTTTTTTCTTGTACGCAAAGTTGTAATTATTCAATCACTTTGCAAATAAATTTTTTTCTTTTTAGATATTAAAAGATCGGTTGTCCATACACATTGAAAATATAATGACAATAAATAAGTGCTGCAGTGAATAAACGTGATCTGTGACTAATGGTGACTGTTATAGTGATACAGTTTCGTGAAAAATGCAATTAGATACACTGGTCCAACAATAACTTCAATTTCCTCAAACAGTATTGTAAATCATATTTTTCTGTTGAGATGTAGTGAGGACCAATTGGTGGATTAGCGTCGACGTTTCGACCCAGCGGTATGGTGCCGGTTTATTAGCAACCGTTTCGGGTCTTCATCAGGACAAAAGGGGGGACAACCTAAAATTAGATAAAAGGTGCCTGTTTTAGTGATGGGTGTGTGCATGACTCATCCAAAAAATGGAGAAGCACGGCGAGACTTGCTCACCTTAAAGAAGGAGACTGAGGTGTCTTATTCATAACCTCCGTGGGATGATTGTTCTCTCTTATATCGAAGCGTGGTATCTGTAGGTTATTAATATCAATAAATACCAGCTCTACATGTTATTTAAAACAGGGAGGGAGGGGGAAGGGGTGGACATTCGAGTAATCGGTACACGTACCTTCGTAAAAGAATTTATCACCGTCCGGTGACGAATTCGGGTTTGAAGTGCCGCAGCCGCGATCACCTAAACAATGAACATGCCTTAATTAGTCAACTTCCTATCCGCATGGGTAGGAATGAGTGGTTTAACAGAAGGAAGGGTGCGCCAGGCACCATACCGGTGGCCATGTCACTTACGGTGACCGCACTGTAGCATCCTTTTGGGTTCATTAGTTGAGGACTTACTTGAGGAGCATGACAGCAGACGTCTGTATCTCTCTCCCGTTCACGAGTCAATGGGTGGGGATCGCGTCTGATTACCTGTTAAAAGCCAATTGCGTCAGCGTGGCGTGCACGTCTGGGGAACACGTCATGTGTGACGTGTAGGGGGGTATACAAAACCCGGAGGGCATGTTCATATGACAGGGTTAATTGGAAAACCCGTACTGGCCGAGGTAAAATTACAACCACTGGTATAGTGGAAATGGGTCGATTGAAACAGGGCTTTTAATGGGACTATGTCAATTGTAACTGGGACTGTTGGAACTGGAGGTCCTAGCGTGTGGGCGCCAGCGTACAAGTCAGAAACACAGTCTGTGCCGGGTCTGCACGGCATCCAATTATTGCACTGTTTATCAAGGATGTATATTTTTAAGAAATGCATTTACACAAGACACATTAGCAAGTTATCATACAGTGCCTAATTGGGGTTACATAACAAGTGTTTGTTAAAGTCTGCTCATTTGTAAACATGTTTCTTCCTGGCTATTCAAACCCTGTGCTACAGAGTCTAGGTTATGGATCCAGAGGCACTCTTTGTAGTTCAAAATGGAGGCCATGTCCCCTCCTCTCTGGTATAGTTCAATTTTTTCCAAAACCCACCATTCCAGGTGTTCATGTGAGTGGTTGGACATGTTGTAGTGTTCTACTAGCGGGGCACCATGGACTTTGCACCGGATTCTACTTTGGTGTTGTAGGATCCTGTTTTTTACTCGTTAGGTGGTTTGGCCTACATATAACAGTTGACAGGGGCATTTGATGACATAGATGAGATTTTGGCTGTTACAGTTTGTGAAGTTGTTCATTGTATATGTCTTATTTCTGTTGGTAAAAGAATTGACAGTCTTGGTGTATTTGCATGCTTTGCATGCTCCACATCTACAGTGTCCTGTTATAGGTGGCATTCCTAGTTGGCTCCTGATGTTCGTGTTGTTAGGAGTATCCAAGAATGAGGAGACCACATGCTCCTTAATGTTTTTGGCCCTTTTGAAAGTGCACATGGGTGTTTCCTCAATTCCAATCTCTGGCCCTACTAAATTCCAGTATTTCTTAATTATGTTGTTGATATCATGGCTCTTGGTATTGAAGGTTGTTACATAGATCAATCTTTCAGTTGTATCAGGCTTTTCCACCACTTCTAGTAGCGTTTCTCTGGGTCGATACCATGCCCTCTTGCGTGCTCTGTTGAGTAGGCCTTTGGGATATCCTCTGTCTCTTAGTTTCATGAGCAAAATGTCTGTTTCTTTGAAATAATCACATCGTTTGGTGCAGTTTCTACGGATACGTAGAAATTGTCCGTATGGTAGATTGTCGCGAAGATTTCTTGGGTGGTGGGAATTATATTGCAGCAATGTGTTGCGATCAGTTGGTTTTTTATAGAGATTCATTACAATTTTGTCATCTTCCACCTCGAATGTTAGGTCTAGGAAAGGCAGCGCGTCTCTGTTGCATGCCATTGTGAATTTGATGTCTGTAGAGCAGTCGTTTAGCCAAAGCAAGAAAGTATTTAGATGTCCCTCAGTACCATTCCAGATCATTATGATGTCATCTATATATCTGTTCCATTTAGTGATGCAGTTGGAGAATGGGTTATCTTCAGAGTAGATATGCTTCCACTCGAAATCATCCATGTAGAGGTTCGCTAGGCTAGGCGCAAAGCCCGCGCCCATAGCTACCCCTTACATTGGATATAAAATTGATTTTGGAACATAAAGTAGTTCTTGGTCATTGCTATTTGTAGAAGCTGTATTGGAAATTCTGTGGGTACCCAATGTGGAGCTTCTCTGGTATTCAGTATTTTATTCACTATTTCAATTGCTTCATTTTGTGGGATGCTTGTATACAGAGAGCAAACATCTAGCGTGACAAATAATTGTTCTTGTTTGTTGAACGGATGGTTCTCGAATATTTGGATTGTGTGCATGGTGTCTCTGAGATATGACTTGGTTTTTAGAACAAACGGTTGGAGAAAGTTGTCTAGGTATTGATTTATGGGTTCAAGTATTGAGCCACATCCAGATACGATGGGTCTTCCCGGTGGGTTGGTCAGGTCTTTGTGAATTTTGGGAATTGTGTAAATCGTTGGAATTCTCGGGTGTAGTTTGTTCAGAAAACGTGACTCTGGATCAGTAAGGAAGCCATCTTCTAACGCTTGTGTAGTCAGATTCTTTATAAGTTTGCCAATCTCTTTTGTGGTGTCACCTGGTATTTTGGTGTAGCTATCTTCACAGTTCAGCTGTCTCAGGATTTCAGATATATAGTTCTCTCTGTTTTGTATTACTACAGCTCCCCCTTTATCCGCTGTTTTTATCACAATGGATTGGTTAGTTTTGAGTGTCATAAGAGCTTGTCTCTCTTCTTTTGTGATGTTGTGTTTGATGTATTTGGGTTCTTTTAGTGGTATTGGGTGGAGTAGTGGGTACAAATGATAGTCCCTTCGATAGTATGTCTTGTTCTGATTTTGTCAGCATGTGGTCCGAGATGTTGATGATCGGGTTTTTCTTATCGGTATGTCGGTTGGTTGCCTGTATTTCAGTGACAGACGTGGAGGGAATCCCTTCTATCCTCTGGGCATTTTCTGTCAAGTTTGGGGTTTGTCCCAGCGTTTCCGAGGGAGACGTTATGGAAGTATTTTCTACCATCTGTAGGTTTTCTGTCTGGTGTTGCTCTTGGGTTGATGTAGATGGAGTTTGGAATGGTTGTTCATTTACTGATTCTGCCATTTCATGTGCTTCCGAGGGAGACATGGTTTGAATCTCGTCTACCATCTGTATGTTTTCTGTCTGGTGTTGATCTCGTCGTGGTTCTGACGAGGTTGGGGGTTGAAGCGTACTCTCGTATTCCCTTTGTGGTTGTTTGCATCGGGTTGGTCGACGCCAATTCGGGTCTCTGCTGTTCCAGGAGGGATCTCCTAAAAAAGCCGATGTAGATGGACCTTGATATTGGGCCCCAGTGGGGTAATTTGCTCCTGGTGGGAACACCGGTTCTTGTTGTTGATAGTGGTTCCCTTGTTGTTGTCCTCTTGGGATTGGGTTGGTGTGCGTACAAGAAAAAAACGTTTGGTGTGTGCATTTTTCTTTAAAGTATCTCTATGTTTTTCATGAAAAAGTACATATGAGAAAGTACGAGAGTACGCTTCAAACCCCAACCTCGCCAGAACCACGGCGAGATCAACACCAGACAGAAAACATACAGATGGTAGACGAGATTCAAACCATGTCTCCCTCGGAAGCACATGAAATGGCAGAATCAGTAAATGAACAACCATTCCAAACTCCATCTACATCAACCAAAGAGCAACACCAGACAGAAAACCTACAGATGGTAGAAAATACTTCCATAACGTCTCCCTCGGAAACGCTGGGACAAACCCCAAACTTGACAGAAAATGCCCAGAGGATAGAAGGGATTCCCTCCACGTCTGTCACTAAAATACAGGCAACCAACCGACATACCGATAAGAAAAACCCGATCATCAACATCTCGGACCACATGCTGACAAAATCAGAACAAGACATACTATCGAAGGGACTATCATTTGTACCCACTACTCCACCCAATACCTTCAATGTAAAACTTGAATTGCAACAATTTTTCCGGAAGATTCGATTAAAATATTTCTTCCACCAGAAAAAGGATGAATACATCAGAAAACCAGCAGCTACCAATTTTCGTCCAGTATCCACATTCAATCCAGCAAACCACCTTATGAATGAAAGGAACTTAGCCTACGAAAAAATTGTGATGTCAGAGGTTATGAACGCACTAAAAGAACCCAAATACATCAAACACAACATCACAAAAGAAGAGAGACAAGCTCTTATGACACTCAAAACTAACCAATCCATTGTGATAAAAACAGCGGATAAAGGGGGAGCTGTAGTAATACAAAACAGAGAGAACTATATATCTGAAATCCTGAGACAGCTGAACTGTGAAGATAGCTACACCAAAATACCAGGTGACCCCACAAAAGAGATTGGCAAACTTATAAAGAATCTGACTACACAAGCGTTAGAAGATGGCTTCCTTACTGATCCAGAGTCACGTTTTCTGAACAAACTACACCCGAGAATTCCAACGATTTACACAATTCCCAAAATTCACAAAGACCTGACCAACCCACCGGGAAGACCCATCGTATCTGGATGTGGCTCAATACTTGAACCCATAAATCAATACCTAGACAACTTTCTCCAACCGTTTGTTCTAAAAACCAAGTCATATCTCAGAGACACCATGCACACGATCCAAATATTCGAGAACCATCCGTTCAACAAACAAGAACAATTATTTGTCACGCTAGATGTTTGCTCTCTGTATACAAGCATCCCACAAAATGAAGCAATTGAAATAGTGAATAAAATACTGAATACCAGAGAAGCTCCACATTGGGTACCCACAGAATTTCCAATACAGCTTCTACAAATAGCAATGACCAAGAACTACTTTATGTTCCAAAATCAATTTTATATCCAATGTAAGGGGTAGCTATGGGCGCGGGCTTTGCGCCTAGCCTAGCGAACCTCTACATGGATGATTTCGAGTGGAAGCATATCTACTCTGAAGATAACCCATTCTCCAACTGCATCACTAAATGGAACAGATATATAGATGACATCATAATGATCTGGAATGGTACTGAGGGACATCTAAATACTTTCTTGCTTTGGCTAAACGACTGCTCTACAGACATCAAATTCACAATGGCATGCAACAGACGCGCTGCCTTTCCTAGACCTAACATTCGAGGTAGAAGATGACAAAATTGTAATGAATCTCTATAAAAAACCAACTGATCGCAACACATTGCTACAATATAATTCCCACCACCCAAGAAATCTTCGTGACAATCTACCATACGGACAATTTCTACGTATCCGTAGAAACTGCACCAAACGATGTGATTATTTCAAAGAAACAGACATTTTGCTCATGAAACTAAGAGACAGAGGATATTCCAAAGGTCTACTCAACAGAGCACGCAAGAGGGTATGGTATCGACCCAGAGAAACGCTACTAGAAGTGGTGGAAAAGCCTGATACAACTGAAAGATTGATCTGTGTAACAACCTTCAATACCAGGAGCCATGATATCAACAACATAATTAAGAAATACTGGAATTTAGTAGGGCCAGAGATTGGAATTGAGGAAACACCCATGTGCACTTTCAAAAGGGCCAAAAACATTAAGGACCATGTGGTCTCCTCATTCTTGGATACTCCTAACAACACGAACATCAGGAGCCAACTAGGAATGCCACCTATAACAGGACACCGTAGATGTGGAGCATGCAAAGCATGCAAATACACCAAGACTGTCAATTATTTTACCAACAGAAATAAGACATACACAATGAACAACTTCACAAACTGTAACAGCCAAAATCTCATCTATGTCATCAAATGCCCCTGTCAACTGTTATATGTAGGCCAAACCACCTAACGAGTAAAAAACAGGATCCTACAACACCAAAGTAGAATCCGGTGCAAAGTCCATGGTGCCCCGCTAGTAGAACACTACAACATGTCCAACCACTCACATGAACACCTGGAATGGTGGGTTTTGGAAAAAATTGAACTACACCAGAGAGGAGGGGACATGGCCTCCATTTTGAACTACAAAGAGTGCCTCTGGATCCATAACCTAGACTCTGTAGCACAGGGTTTGAATAGCCAGGAAGAAACATGTTTACAAATGAGCAGACTTTAACAAACACTTGTTATGTAACCCCAATTAGGCACTGTATGATAACTTGCTAATGTGTCTTGTGTAAATGCATTTCTTAAAAATATACATCCTTGATAAACAGTGCAATAATTGGATGCCGTGCAGACCCGGCACAGACTGTGTTTCTGACTTGTACGCTGGCGCCCACACGCTAGGACCTCCAGTTCCAACAGTCCCAGTCACAATTGACATAGTCCCATTAAAAGCCCTGTTTCAATCGACCCATTTCCACTATACCAGTGGTTGTAATTTTACCTCGGCCAGTACGGGTTTTCCAATTAACCCTGTCATATGAACATGCCCTCCGGGTTTTGTATACCCCCCTACACGTCACACATGACGTGTTCCCCAGACGTGCACGCCACGCTGACGCAATTGGCTTTTAAAAGGTAATCAGGCGCGATCCCCACCCATTGACTCGTGAACGGGAGAGAGATACAGACGTCTGCTGTCATGCTCCTCAAGTAAGTCCTCAACTAATGAACCCAAAAGGCTGGTACAGTGCGGTCACCGTAGGTGACATGGCCACCGGTATGGTGCCTGGCACACCCCTCCTTCTGTTAAACCACTCATTCCTACCCATGCGGATAGGAAGTTGACTAATTAAGGCATGTTCATTGTTTAGGTGATCGCGGCTGCGGCACTTCAAACCCGAATTCGTCACCAGACGGTGATAAATTCTTTTACGAAGGTACGTGTACCGATAACTCGAATGTCCACCCCTTCCCCCCTCCCCCCCTGTTTTAAATAACATGTAGAGCTGGTATTTATTGATATTAATAACCTACAGATACCACGCTTCGATATAAGAGAGAACAATCATCCCACGGAGGTTATGAATAAGACACCTCAGTCTCCTTCTTTAAGGTGAGCAAGTCCCGCCGTGCTTCTCCATTTTTTGGATGAGTCCTGCACACACCCATCACTAAAACAGGCACCTTTTATCTAATTCTAGGTTGTCCCCCTTTTGTCCTGATGAAGACCCGAAACGGTTGCTAATAAATCGGCACCATACCGCTGGGTCGAAACGTCGACGCTAATCCACCAATTGGTCCTCACTACATCTCAACAGAAAAATATGATTTACAATACTGTTTGAGGAAATTGAAGTTATTGTTGGACCAGTGTATCTAATTGCATTTTTCACGAAACTGTATCACTATAACAGTCACCATTAGTCACAGATCACGTTTATTCACTGCAGCACTTATTTATTGTCATTATATTTTCAATGTGTATGGACAACCGATCTTTTAATATCTAAAAAGAAAAAAATGTATTTGCAAAGTGATTGAATAATTACAACTTTGCGTACAAGAAAAAAACGTTTGGTGTGTGCATTTTTCTTTAAAGTATCTCTATGTTTTTCATGAAAAAGTACATATGAGAAAATAGTGAGCCAAGTAATTGTTTAATCAAAGAGATTGAGTACATACCGACAGAACCACTATTTGCATATCACGTAATACCCAGGTTCTGAGGGTCACTGGGTCACCCCATTATAATTAAGGGGTAACAGGGTTGGCACGGGACTGGTTAGTCTCATACCTTCACAATAGGCAGCAGGTGGTGGCACTGCCGCCTTTTAGATCAGGTGTTCAGAAAGTAGGGCAGGGTGTGCCTCAGGGCTCGGCCATCAGCCCAATATTATTCAATCTATACCTCCGCCCTCTGATCCAATTGATAAGCTCTTTTGGTATCTCGGTATTTAATTACGCCGACAACACTCAATTAGTCTTCTCTTTGGAAGGTACAGAGGCCGTTTCTTTAGAGACCTTTCACCGCTGTATGACAGCAACAGCGGACTGGCTGTGCTCTAATTCACTCCAGTTTAATGGGTCTAAAACGGAGGTGTTGTACTGTTCTAACGACCGTGTCCCGCGCCCCCTGCCAGAGGGCTTCTGGCCCCCCTCCTTTTCGGGGGCAGTGAAGGCAGCGGAGTCTGCTCGCAACTTGGGGGTCATGTTTGGCCCCAATTTACAACAGGATGCCTTTGCCAATAAGACCGTAGCTACATGTATGATGCTGCTCCGTATGCTACGCAAAGTCCTTCCTATGCTCCCAGCACAGGCTAGACCCAAGGTTGTGCGGGGGATTATCTTAAGCAGGTTGGACTACTGCAACGCACTGCTCCTGGGAGCGCCAAAAACTCTGGTGGGTAAGTTGCAACGCATACAAAATATGGCAGCTAAGCTAGCACTCTCTCGTCCGCGTACTGCCTCCTCCACTTCAGCGCTGCTTGATCTTCATTGGCTGCCTGTCCAGCAACGGATTATTTTTAAAGCCTCGTGTTTGGTTTTTAAAGCCTTGCATGGACAGGAACCTGCCTAGCTGCAGAACTTTTTCTCTTGGTATTCTACCTCTCGAACCCTGCGTTCTTCCTCTGCATGCCTGGTAACGGTTCCCAGGTTTCAGAGGCTAAGGATGGGAGGTCGCTCCTTTAGTTTCTCCGCTGCTCAAATTTGGAATTCTCTCCCGCTATCGCTGAGGAGCCAGGGCGAACTTCCATCCTTTAAGAGAAGTCGGAAGACCTACTTATTTCCAAGAGTAGTGTGATTCCTGTGAGTGTGTATCAGCTATGTTCAGTCAAAGCGCCAGGATACCCTTTGGGTGACAGTGTTGCGCTATACAAGAATGCAATACATACATACATACATGAGAAAAAGTAGCAACAGTAAATAACTGTGATCCAAACATTTTCACTAACTCCCATGGTGATTTCTAGCCACAGAATAACATGGTCCTGTCAATTCATATGAAACTTACTGCAGAGGACGCACCCGCAACAGGGCTGCAGGGGAGGCACCCGCAACAGCGCTGCAGGGGACGCACCCGCAACAGGGCTGCAGGGGACTTATAGACAAGTGATGCAGGGTGGTGATGAGCACTGGAGCTTCACGTGCAAGCTAGCAATAAGAGTGAGGGGAGCACTGAACTAGAGAGTAGCAGGGGCCGCACTAGCAACAGGGCTGCAGGGGACTTATAGACAAGTGATGCAGGGTGGTGATGAGCACTGGAGCGTCACGGTGCAAGCTAGCAATAAGAGTGCAGGGAGAAATGAACTAGAGAGTCGCAGGGGCCGCACCAGCAACAGGGCTGCAGGGGACATACAGACACGTGATGCAGGGTGGTGATGAGCACTGGAGCTTCATGTGCAAGCTAGCAATAAGAGTGAGGGGAGCACTGAACTAGAGAGTAGCAGGGGCCGCACTAGCAACAGGGCTGCAGGGGAGGCACCCTCAACAGGGCTGCAGTGGACCTATAGACAATTGATGCAGGGTGATGATGAGCACTGGAGCGTCACGGTGCAAGCTAGGAATAAGAATGCAGGGAGCAGCTGGAGGAGCTACGCGGGCATCCAAGATGGTCGCGTGAGCAGAGAGCTCCCGAGACCCGCGCCGTCCTTCTTTATCTATCCTTCACCTATCCTGGTCATTTTGACGGGCTTTTGCAGCGCCATCATCGCTGATGCTACTGATCCTTTTCTGGTCGAAATCGGACCCTGGGGACCATTTTTCTGAAATTTGCAACTTTCTGGCCTGCCCGCGGGCGCGACCGGGGACTCGGCTGCCCACTGTGGCCGACCTGTAATTGAACAACAACGGCTGCCTGGCATCTGGCCCGCCGGAGGTGTATTTCTTTCACTTTCGGTTTCCTTCCCTTTGTTCCTGTCTCCTCCTACTCTGCCTCGCCTGCTGCCCTCTCAGCCTGCACTATCCTCCGTGGGACTGGCAAGGAGGCCGCGACACCTTTGTCTCAGTGGCGCGTCGGAGTTTCGAGACTTTTCTACCTTCTCGTCACTCCCCCTGGCTATCCGGCCGACACTGAACGCGAGATGGCAACGAAAGCGGAGGCCGAAAAACGCCGGAAGGCTGCGACCCGGGGGGGATCGATCCAGTCGAACATGATCGAACGCTACACCCAGCCGAGAGGCTCCCCCGGGGCCGTATGCATGGGTGCTGAAGGACTTCAAACGGACACATCGTCTACTTCGGAAGTGTCGCTCCAAGACCTTTTGGCTGCCATTACTGGACTCAAGGCCGACATGAGTCAACAATTCGAAGCCGTAGTGTCCAAAATAGACACGGTGGCGGTGGATGTGACTCTGATTCGGGCCGACTTGGCCAAAACAAATGAGCGGGTGAAGGCACGGGATCTTAAAACGTCGAGCCTGGTGAACGACATGGCTGAGGCGCAATCCGAAATTGGCAATCTGCGTGCATCGCACGACTTACTGCTCAAGCGGATGGAGGACTATGACAACAGGGCCAGGCGGAACAACATACGCCTTGTCGGAGTGCCGGAAGGTGATGGTGCTGTAGCGACCGATCTTTTGGTCGAGGAGCTTATAGTCGCCCAACTGGCTCCGGCAGGACTTAGTAAGTTCTTTGCCGTGGAGCGCGCCTATCGTTTTCCAGGAGGTCAAGTGAAGCCGGGGAACCCGCCGAGGCCTATCATCGCGAGGCTTTTTCACTACCGGGACAGGGATGCTATCCTCCAGGCCGCCCGTAAACATGGTCCCCTGAAGTATGACAATAACTCTGTCTCCATATATCCCGATTTCACTCCCCAAGTGCAGCGACAAAGATCAGGTTTCCTTGGAGTGAAGCGTCGCCTGAGAGACCGGGGACTGAAGTATGCCATGCTGTTTCCGGCCCGGCTCCGGATCGAATATCGGGAGCGTGCCTATTTCTTTGATCAACCTGAACGTGCAGCCGACTGGTTGGACTCGTTGCCAGCAGATGACTTTGGGAGCGGAGGCCCTGGTGGTGCGGAAGGTGGTGCAGCGGCCCAGGAGTAACTGAGGCCCTGGAGGTTCCGATTGAGACTATGCAACGTACTGTGTAAATTGACTTAGTCCCTAATGACTCTGCCCGTGGCGGTGCGGTAACGGGTGATTTCTCCCTTCCTCCTCGGGGGGTTCTTTGTGTAGAATTATGGGGCGACAGGCACACTGCAGTTGGGGGTGGCTTTTTAGTCAGCAGGGGTGCAGGGAGGGGGGTGTTGTAACGGGTTTGGGTTTTGGGGTTGGTGTTTGGGGACTGGGTTGTGTTTCGTTTAATTTGTTCTGTTTTGTGTTTCATGGTATTTCGTATCTTGCAATGACTTTTCATATTGGGTCCTGCTGGGGGGTGGGTGTGGAATGTTTTTGTCGCAATGGGGGGGGGTGAAATGCGGATTCTTTCTTGGAACGTAAATGGTTTGGGTGACAGGATTAAGCGGGGCATTGTACTGCAATTCTTGAGGCGCCACGCCCCTGATGTTGTGTTCCTTCAGGAGACCCACTTGATTGGCAATGCTTGCAAGGCCTTAGACCGCCGGGGTTATCGACTGGTTGCACATGCGGGTTTCACCTCGGGTTCCCGGGGTGTGGGTATTATGGTAAAGTCTTCCCTTGCTCTTGCTATCGACGATGTTATCCTTGATGAGCGTGGGCGGTATGCTGCTGTTCCGGGGAGGTGGGAGGGTAAGCAGGTCGTGTTTGTTGTTGTCTATATCCCCCCGGGACTGCAGGCTACCACTTATGCTGATTTAGGCAGGACTCTCCTTGGGCTGCCAGACGGCTTGTTGGTCCTGGGCGGGGACTTCAATTCTGTCATGTCCGGTGACTGCGACCGGCTACCCCCTAGAGTATTGCCACAGTCCCAGATGTGGCTCAGTGAAATGGCTGACACTTTTGGCTTCGTGGATGTCTGGCGCTCACTACATCCCACACTCCAACAATACACTTTTCACTCTGGTGCGCACGGCAGCCTCTCCCGTATCGATTATTTTCTTATGTTAGCCTCCACTTTGTCCACTGTTCGTGAGATTCGGCATCTCCCCCGGGGTATCTCGGACCACTCCCCCCTGCTGATTACGATTTCTGTGGGCGGTCTGCCTGGTAACAGAGTTCCCCCGATTCCTCCCTGGCATTTTCGAAACCCCCGGCTCCGCTCAGACTTGATTAAGGCAATAGATTGCTATTTTTCTGAGAATCTGGGCTCAGTCGCTTCCCCCACTGTTCTCTGGGAGGCCTTCAAGACGGTTATTCGGGGTTCCGCCCTGTCACTCATTGCCACTGAGCGTAGGGTCAAGAGGGAGGCTGTTGTGGCTCTTGAAACCGAAATCACTGCGCTTGAAAGTGAGTTGGGTGGGAATGACACGCCTGCACTGTTGCACGAATTGGAATTGAAGCAAGCAGACTATAAAGCCTGTGTCACGGATGCTGCTAAATTGATGCGGTCAAATCAACTTGGTCGACTGTATGATGTGGGTGACAAGGCTAGCAAGCTTCTTGCGTGGCTGGATAAGACTGAGCGTGCGAGTCGTGTTGTTCCTTCCATTGTTCGTGATTCTGGTGAGACTGTCTCTGATCCGGGTGAGATTGTTGAGTGCTTTGTTGACCACTTCCGTATGGTTTACACGCCTGTTAGTGATCGAGATGAGGCCGACTCCAGGTTACTCCTACGTGATATTGCCCTGCCGACTGTGTCTGATGCGGACTGCCTCGCTCTGGAGGCCCCCTTTACTGTCGACGAGATCGCCCTTGCAATTCGTTCCCTTCGTTCGGGTAAGGCAATGGGCCCTAATGGACTCCCCATTGAACTTTACAAACTTTGCCCCGACAAGATGGCCGCCCACCTGCGTCACATGTTTCTCGAGGCGGTTGAGGCTGGATGCCTCCCCCTTGAGCAGCGCCTCGCTACCATAGTGGTCATTTATAAGGATGGCAAACCTCGTGACCGTTGTGCCTCGTACCGCCCCATCTCCCTCCTTAACGCGGAACCCAAAATCCTCGCTAAGGTGCTGGCCAATCGGATGCTTGCTGTGATTTGTGACCTGATCCACCCGGATCAATCCGGTTTCATCCCCCACAGAAACACTGCTCTTAATTTGCGTAGGCTCCACAGTGTCCTCGCGAGAGCTTCTATTCTCGCCGAGCCAGCAGTAGTCGCTTCCCTTGACGCCACAATGGCATTTGACACTATTGAATGGCCCTACCTATGGGCAGCCCTCGCTAAATTTGGCTTTGGCCCCAATTTCATCGCATGGGTCAAGCTTCTTTACGAACAGCCGCTAGCTCAGGTCGCGGTGAATGGTAGATGCTCAGACCCCTTCCCCTTGGGCCGTGGCACACGTCAAGGCTGTCCCCTTTCTCCGCTTTTATTCGCTTTGGCACTCGAACCTCTTGCCGCGTGGCTCCGGTGGGAACCCTCTATCAAAGGGATCCGATGGTCCCCTGACCTCGAGGATCGTGTCTCCTTGTACGCGGACGATATCCTCCTTTATCTCACTTCCCCTCAGAAGTCACTCAATGTTCTCTTTGACGTCCTCACGTCCTTCGGTAAGAACTCTGGACTTGTCATTAATTGGACCAAGTCCTGTGTCTACGCCATAGCTGGTACTCTGCCGCCTCTTCCCCGCAGATTTCCCATCCTGGTAGCGACTGACGGCTTTAAGTATCTGGGGGTCCATGTATCCATGATCTCTTCGGTCCGCTATGAGCGGAACTTGTATGCTCCGCTCCGCAGACTGAAGCAGGATGTTCGGCGTTGGCGCGATCTGCCCCTATCTCCATTAGGCCGGGCGGCGCTCTTTAAAATGATGTCGCTCCCCCGATTCCTCTATGCCCTGCAAAATTTCTTCGACCCTGTTCCAGCTCGCTATTTCCATGAAGTCGAGAGTTTACAGCGGCAACTTATCTGGGACGGCCGTGCCCGCATTGCCTTATCCAAGCTCACGCTCTCCTGGTACGACGGAGGTATTGCGCTGCCGGATATTAGACGATACTACTGGGCCTCGCACCTGAGCGCCATCAACCATGCGACATACTCTCCGGAGCCCGCTCCTGCCTTTGCTTTGGATAAACTGCTGTTGCCCGGTGGCAACTTTAATAGGGCGCTGTATTCTAAGGCCCCCTTCCGACTCCTCACGGGCCCAACGAAATGTGCTGTGCGGGCATGGCGGGACGCTACGGTGGCCACGGGCTGGGGTGGTAGACTGACACGTATGACGCCGCTGTATGATTCGGAACGACTGGGCAACCTGTGGAAGACGAAAGGGTTTGAGAAATGGGACATGATTGGGATTAGCACGGTGGGGGACCTGTGGGCACGCGGCGCGGTTAAGTCCTTCGAATCATTGAAGCTGGAATACCGGCTCGATGATAGGGAGCACTTCCGGTACATGCAGGTGAGGCATGCCTTGTCTTCTGTCTTCCCCTCCGGTACGGACGTTCCGCAGTCCTCCCCTTTGGAAGATCGAGTTCTAGACGGCCACGTCCCAGACAGTACCATCTCCTTAATTTACAAGAAGCTTATTAATAACAGAGCTGACCAGCTCGAGAAGCTCCGGGCTGCCTGGACGGCTGACGGACTTGAATTGGACGACGAGGACTGGCAGTCAGCTGTGTCCTCCCCTAAGGAGGTGGCTATTCCGGCACGACTTCGCTTTGTCCAATTGAAAATCCTCCATCGTGTGTATCTTACTGGAATGCGTCTGGTGCGAATGGGTTTGGTTTCGGATGGACGATGCAAGCGTGGGTGTGGGATGGACGGTACCTTTCTTCATGTTCTGTGGGAATGTCCGATGATTGCAGCGTACTGGTCTAGGGTGCATGATGTGATGAGTCGTGTCACGGGGGTCCCATTGCTTCCTGAGGCACGTCGTTGCCTGTTGAATGTGTGGGAACCGTCTGACTGCACTGCTGCCCAGACACTTTGGGTTACCCTAGGCAATATGATTGCGAAGAGGGATATCGCGCAGCTTTGGGGCTCCCCTAGACCGCCAGTGCTAAGTGCCTGGAAAGAGAACATGGACTGGTCCATGTTCCGAGAGAAGACGGTATATGAGGCCCGGGGGCGTCCAGGGAAGTGGTCTAGAGTTTGGGCTCCCTGGAATACTTATCGTGGAGACATCTGTTCTCCCCCGCTTGACTACGAGGTCCCTCTCCCCTCCTTCCCGTGATTTACGTTCCTCTCCTATTCTCACCACATGCTTTGTTCTCTTGCGCGCGCCACCCCCCCCTCACCATTGTCGTTTCTCCTACATCCATTCCCCCCCCCCACCTCCAGCAACCCGTGCCACTATGATACCATGTGTTTGTTTGTTTGTGTTCATTTCGACAAAAACATAAAATTAAACCTTTTTTATCCTATTTGTATGATGTTATGCTCTTGCCGATAATGTTGACGTGAGAGATTGCTCCAGCAACGTACTGCCTCGTATTGCACTTTTCGCTCAGCCTGTTTTTGTCATAGCGGCCGGCCCTTCGGGGTTGTAGGCAGACGCTGTGTATTGTGCATTCGTAAATAAAGGTTTTAAAAAAAAAAAAAAAAAAAAAAAAAGAATGCAGGGAGCAATGAACTAGAGAGGCGCAGAGGATGCATCCGCAACAGGGCTGCAGGGGACATACAGACACGTGATGCAGGGTGGTGATGAGCACTGGAGCTTCACGTGCAAGCTAGCAATAAGAGTGCAGGGAGCAATGAACTAGAGAGGCGCAGAGGATGCATCCGCAACAGGGCTGCAGGGGACATACAGACACGTGATGCAGGGTGGTGATGAGCACTGGAGCTTCACGTGCAAGCTAGCAATAAGAGTGAGGGGAGCACTGAACTAGAGAGGCGCAGAGGATGCATCCGCAACAGGGCTGCAGGGGACATACAGACACGTGATGCAGGGTGGTGATGAGCACTGGAGCTTCACGTGCAAGCTAGCAATAAGAGTGAGGGGAGCAATGAACTAGAGAGGCGCAGAGGATGCATCCGCAACAGGGCTGCAGGGGACATACAGACACGTGATGCAGGGTGGTGATGAGCACTGGAGCTTCACGTGCAAGCTAGCAATAAGAGTGAGGGGAGCACTGAACTAGAGAGTAGCAGGGGCCGCACTAGCAACAGGGCTGCAGGGGAGGCACCCTCAACAGGGCTGCAGTGGACCTATAGACAATTGATGCAGGGTGATGATGAGCACTGGAGCGTCACGGTGCAAGCTAGCAATAAGAGTGCAGGGAGAAATGAACTAGAGAGTAGCAGGGGCCGCACCAGCAACAGGGCTGCAGGGGACATACAGACACGTGATGCAGGGTGGTGATGAGCACTGGAGCTTCACGTGCAAGCTAGCAATAAGAGTGCAGGGAGCAATGAACTAGAGAGGCGCAGAGGATGCATCCGCAACAGGGCTGCAGGGGACATACAGACACGTGATGCAGGGTGGTGATGAGCACTGGAGCTTCACGTGCAAGCTAGCAATAAGAGTGAGGGGAGCACTGAACTAGAGAGTAGCAGGGGCCGCAACAGGGCTGCAGGGGACATACAGACACGTGATGCAGGGTGGTGATGAGCACTGGAGCTTCACGTGCAAGCTAGCAATAAGAGTGCAGGGAGCAATGAACTAGAGAGGCGCAGAGGATGCATCCGCAACAGGGCTGCAGGGGACATACAGACACGTGATGCAGGGTGGTGATGAGCACTGGAGCTTCACGTGCAAGCTAGCAATAAGAGTGAGGGGAGCACTGAACTAGAGAGTAGCAGGGGCCGCACTAGCAACAGGGCTGCAGGGGACTTATAGACAAGTGATGCAGGGTGGTGATGAGCACTGGAGCGTCACGGTGCAAGCTAGCAATAAGAGTGCAGGGAGAAATGAACTAGAGAGTCGCAGGGGCCGCACCAGCAACAGGGCTGCAGGGGACATACAGACACGTGATGCAGGGTGGTGATGAGCACTGGAGCTTCACGTGCAAGCTAGCAATAAGAGTGCAGGGAGCACTGAACTAGAGAGTAGCAGGGGCCGCACCAGCAACAGGGCTGCAGGGGACATACAGACACGTGATGCAGGGTGGTGATGAGCACTGGAGCTTCACGTGCAAGCTAGCAATAAGAGTGCAGGGAGCAATGAACTAGAGAGGCGCAGAGGATGCATCCGCAACAGGCCTAGTAGAAACAGATGGCAACAATACTACAGGACAGTCATGAACATAATATTCCTTTACACGCACTATCGGTAGTAGGAGCAGAAGTGCTTGGGTGAAATGGGAACACAGTTAGAAGGGGACAGCAAGAAAGATAATTTTGAGAGAATTTACAGTGAGCAGGAAAACGTAGGGATGCGTGGAAGATAATGAGAATTTGATACTAACCTGCCTGTAGGTCTCCCAATGACAGAACCTGAAATGAAAAGTTTAGGGACAGATGAATGTCTGCTATCGCTACCCAGATTATTGGTGTGTGGCGGGGGCAGGAAAGGAGATGAAACCGCGACAAAACGGAGCATCCCTTAATGACGTTCCCAGAAGCAAACAGAACAGCCTTGTTCCAACATCATGTCATGGAGATTATTACGCTAAAAACAAGGCCTATATACAGCACAGTCCCTGTAACAGCACACGCTTGTTTAATTTGCACACTCTGCCTTTAGCACAAACGCAGGAATATTGCAACTTCTCCTGTATCACACACTTCCGTGTGCCTCTTACACACGTCTGCATATCACACAGTAGTCTTCTATCACACCCTTATGTGTATTCTAAGGAGAATGGACATTTCTTACAATGCACACAAAAAATCGATTGAGATTTAAGCCAGAAGTGCATTTGGTTTTTGTGGTGGATTGATATCAGGCTTTCTTGGTTTAATCCAAAATCGGGAAATCCGGCTTATATCACATGAGCAGGTGTGTTGGCACTCCTCTGATATCATACACTTAGATTGATTGTACACTTTACTTTATATGATGCTCGGGGATATAGCATACTTCACTTGTATCACATTCCACGTACAGCAATCCACTCAGGTACTCTGCAGACTTCACCTTTGAGGGACACAGAAGGACAGACCCTAAAGCAACAAAAATAACATTCTGAAGAGTTACAACTATGGCACACCTCTTTGTTGACCCCAAGCTTCACAGGCGCGACCTTCAGAATCTGTGCACTGTCAGGCTGGCCTCTCACCTCTCTGTTGGCCAGCAGGCTGCCCATCAGTCTCTCCACTTCTGATGAGACCAGAAACTCATTGGATTTGTAGAAGAGTGACAGTATCTAGAGAAAGATGGAGAGAGACAGAGGAAGAAAGAGCAATAAGGAGAGTTTACAGACAGCCTCAGGTTGACCAACTGCTCACAACAGAAGTGTTATATAATGCATGAGCCAGAGGACACGCGTCGAAATACAAATAAACAATTTGATTTAAAAAAAATCATGAAAGGTCAAGGTGATAGAGTATGGAGGGACGGTAAAAAAACAGAATCTTGCAAATATGGTTCAATCAATCAAGTAGGAAAAACCTGGGTTTCCAGGTAAATGTGGTTCAAAATATTTGTGGGAGTATTGACAAGGGGCAGTACCACATCCGTAAATGTGATCATTCCCCGCTCTGTCCCATCCAGCATACTGAATCTCCTGCAGGTCCCCCTAATTTACATTAGGATTTCTACATTTACAACGATTGCCCACAAATATGACCTACCGGTTTGTTTCATTAGGAAGGATTCAAGTTAGTTGAATGTTACTAAATAACAGCTGGTTGTCAACCTTTAAATCTCAACTCTGGACAGTTTCAATGCACGATTAGCAGAGAATCCCAAGTCATCAGGAAGACTATGCTGCAATTAAGGTTCTTTTTACAAACCTTTGCTCATTTGACCTTTAGTCCAACAGGACATAAAAAAGACCAAGTCAATCTGCCTCTGCTCAAAACAGACAAATAATGGAGGATGCTCCCTACTCTCAGTTGCAGAACTTGGTCAAAAGGAGCTCCTGGCTCAACTGCCATGTCTGAAAAAGATAATTTAAGCGGCATTCTTCAAAAAAGGCATTGAGGAATCAGGAATTCATGTTGATACGCAACTGCAATGCTAGGTAAAGAAAGATATTTCAGAGTTTTAACTTAAAAAGTACAGATAATTCTCAGGGATCAGTAATAGTAGGCCATTGGAGAGTGATGCACCTAATGCATTCCCAACTGTTGACTCCAGCGTTTAGGTTTTCAATTCAATTCATTTGTGTTTATATAGCGCACGGCTACCCAAAAGGGCCTCCTAGTGCCTTATAAAATAATTCTGTACTTATTAAGTCCCAATTACGCAAACAGCCAAGTTTTCAATAATTTCCTAAAACAGCTTTCATCTTCCTTAATCTAACAGGCAGATCATTCCACAATTTTGTCAATAATAAAGAGAAGGACCTGCTTCCACATCTTACTTTCCACACTCTTGGGATCTCAGCTAAATTTAAGGAGGAGGATCTCAGGGGTCTAAATGGCCTATAAGAACCCGTTGTGTGTTGGAGCAGTTGAGGACCTATTTGAGATATTCTGTGTGAGCAATGCATAGGGACTTTAATTGAATTCTTTGTTTAACTTAGGGCCACAGCAGACCGACCAGAGACCTCGATTCTTCGGTATCTTCAACAGCAGATGCACTGATGTGCTCAGGACCACCTGCAACCTTCTCACGTGTTGCGGACAGCCAAGGTAGAAGGAGTTTCCATAACCAAGACAGGCCACTGCATGCTGTAGGTAATGCAATTTGCTCAAAGTTTTGCTTGATTTTCATGACAGAGACTATATACATAGCTAGTCGTGGGGATGCAAAAGCTGTTACTACAGATACCAGGGAGAATTTGATAGGCGTTGAGAGTAAAGGCTTTAGGAGTGACTACTGCAGTAGTGGATTACACTGAGAAAGCATGTATGAATGGATAGTGCTGATATGTGGCTAGAAGTCGAGTACTCTAGCTAGCTTAGCCCAGAAATATCATTGGAATTCAGTAAGAGGGAATTAAATGTGTTAACTATTTTGTAAGAAGTTGGTGTGCGTGATCAAGAGAAGGTCAGAGACGAGCTGCAGAAGGATCTGCCTGGTAGTGAACTCAGGCAAAAAGTTCAGAAGGAAAGTCTGCAACGGTGTTGGGACAAAGGAGGGTTTTTTATAAAAATGCGCTGCCGTTAATTGAGATCCACAATTCACAACATTGCGTCTGAAGAGTTCATAGTGTTGAAATGTTGATACAGTCACTATAGGTGAAACTGCACAATGATAAGGAAAAAATACTTCATTTTTCAAAAGTTCAGTATTTTAAAAATTACAGAAAAGGCTCATAGTGTGGTCAGGGGAACCATGAACATCTGTTGTAGCCGCTTAGTTACTCATGGTATAAACAATCTGCCATTTTGTGAAGCAATATGGTACCAACTCTTTACATTGATGTGGGCTAGAAATTCCTATGTATCATCGGAGAATGTGACAACGGTTACTTTTTCTTAATTCATACTTAAAATTTGGCAGCTAAAGCGGTGCAATAACTTAATTTATTCCAAATATTATTGTGGAACTGAATGGAAAAATAATTTACAACGAAGACGTCGATATAAATATTTTTGAGTAGCACTGTGGCAGATGAACAGTTTAAATACAATACTTTGGGATGTTGGAAATCCTCAATTAAAATAAAATTTACTATAACACAGTTGAAATTTTAAAGAGAACATAAAATGGATTCAAAGCACACGTTGGTAAGCTAGAAATACGAATGTGTGGGATAACACAAAGAAAGAGACATACGCAATGCTATTTGGACACTGAGCCACACGAAGAGCAGCAGGAAAAGAGTTAGATCTTCTTTTGCTTGTGTGTGATGGTTATATAATGAAGTCCAATATGGCGCATACATTTATCACCCTAACACAGGTGATATGTGCCAAAAACTCAACAAATCGTTACTAAAAAACATCTTTGATGCACTCACATGACCTAAGTTATTAAGTGATTAACAAGTGAGGTTAAGAATGGAGACGAAAAGGCCTATCAAATAGCATGTGAAGTTGTATAATCAAAAAACATGTTGTAGATGTAATCAATTCTGTTCACAAACATAGGATAAAAAGTACAGTGTGCAGCAAATTAACCTCATTTATATTAGAATACTGAAATCAGATTTTTTTGTTGAAATGTTAGTTTGAAATCTCACATTTTATATTAAATTGCTGATGATAAACTGAGTTGCGCCCTTCAGTAGCAACATTTATGTATTACAAAACTCGTTAGTAGATTGATTGATACCAATTATTAATGAATATAAAAGAAGTTGTGAATACATAATTTAGGAAAATATTTCATCTTTGAAGACATTGTTTGTGAAAATAAGGGCATATATAAAGCAGGAATAATATTTTTTTTAAAGTAATAAAGTAGAGAAGGCGAACATATAAAGTCCCTCCACTTGTTTTTGATGTAGTTGCCTGTGAAGTTCCACTTGCAAGTCAAAAATAAGATTACCTTTGATTTTGACATGTAAAGCGAGGGCTGAGAGCGTGCATTTCGGAGCTTTTTTGGAACACCCCCAGGTCAAGCAGAATCTGTGGTGTTTCTAGACAACTGAAACAGCCAATTGTTTTATGGCCATTTCTTGCAGGTGCTTCACAAAAAACAACCAGGAGGACTGACAGGGGAGACCCCTCAGCAATCCTGCATATTAATGTTTTAGGAGAAAAGATAGTTGGCCGTCTGGACACGATTGGACAAAACCAAAGAAAAACAGCAGTCGTTTTCACGTTTGGGGTGTCTTTAAAGCCCTAGCCTAGCAAAATGTCATCTACATATCAAGCACCATGTAGAGATCACGTATAATTGGCATTGCGATGTTTGCCTCACCCACTATTTTGGACTCATTTAGAAAGCATTCAGCAGATCAATATCAAATTTGAGACGTGAGGGTTCAAAACAATAATTTTGTTAAATGCAGCAGCCCAGGAAATTGAACAGAGACAATCAAGTTGGACCCCGGGCCTCTTACAAATATTCATCCTTCGAATACTGATAGCAGGTTTAAGTATTACAGAGAGAAGAGGCTTTAATCACAAATGTGCTATTGTTTGTCTTCTCGAATTTAGATAGAACGAAACCTTGAATGCTGATATCAGAGTATAGGATCTAAAATTGCAGCAGAGTGAGGAAGATATTGTGCAGCTCTTGTTTCCACCTTGAACTCAGTGAGAGGAGGGGATGGTAAATGTGACTCCCTGGAACCAGAGGCATTTATCGAAGGCAGCATAGACTACGGCATGCTAAACCTAACACAGTATGTTGTGACAATCTCAAGAATATGGGAACATGCTGCAACACCGACATATCAAGACAAAAGCAACAAAAAGGCAGGGTTATTGCTATGAGTTCCGACACCTTAACCTGCACAGATGCATTAAAAAAGTGGAACAAGATGCAGTATCAGAACATTCATGGCCACAGATGGGCTCACTCACCTTCTCCAGCTTATTGAAGGAGCCAGAGCTGCTGGCAGACTCCAGCTGCATCAGGAGCAGGCAGCGGACTATGGGCAGCAGATCTTCCACGCCCACCGCTTGCAGTGATGGGATATTCCCTTGTAAGAGCTCCAGCGCCTCCTCCAGACTCCTGTCCTTGCAGCGCTTCACAGATTCCCTTGAAAGGAAAGACATTCGTTTAAGGAAGACATGGCATCCTTCTCTGCCTATAAACCCACAATCTGTCCAGTGCTCCAAAATCAATCTCAAGCTCCTATCTAGTACACAGTAATTTCTCCAGTGCTCCTCTGTAGCATTAATCTCACTTTCCTATAGGCCTCACTTGTGTGTGCTCCCTACAGACATGAAATCTTTCACAATAACGCCTAAAAACCTCTTACCCATTACCTACATCGTTTGATCATGTGTGCTTCCTCGCGCGTTTCCTTCGTGCCACAAG
This sequence comes from Lissotriton vulgaris, assembly GCF_964263255.1. Classification (NCBI taxonomy): domain Eukaryota; kingdom Metazoa; phylum Chordata; class Amphibia; order Caudata; family Salamandridae; genus Lissotriton; species Lissotriton vulgaris. The sequence continues at coordinate 65,693,829 of NC_141699.1, read as the reverse complement.
GTGTCAATTATGCTACTGCAAAGTCTAGCAACTTTATCTGCCACCCAACAGCACAAAGTTTAATCATTTGTTCATCGACAGCATTCACTACTCTCCTACAGCCTAGAAATGGTTCCTTCCTTTGCAGTTCTAAAGCATAGCTCTTCAAACTCTTGTGTAGCTCCCCATGTTCCTCTGAAGGCCCCAGTGTTCCTCTGAAGCCCAGCCAGGTACTCAGTGCCCCCTATATCCTGTGATTTATTCTATGGCTCCACATGTTCTTCTGTGGATCTCTGTAGCACTGCTTGCACCCGGTGCTTCTCTATGGCCCTGCATGTCCCATGTTCTAGCCCTGAAAAGTATCTGTGCTCAATTAAACCATAAAGTTCTCTCGTAACTCCGCAAGCTCTCTCCTCTGCTAGCTACAGCCTCTTGCCTGTAATTCTATAAGCTACATAGAGCAGTGGTTCATAACCTCTGGTCCTGGGTCCTCTAGGGATCCACAATGCCTACTCAGGGGGTCCGCGACTGCTTAGAAAATTAAATAAGATTAATAAAATGCATATAACTACAGAAGCAAAATGTAACACTGAAAATGTTCAGACGTTCAGTAAATGAGAAGGAACTAGAAATTGGAAGCTAAAAATGAAGTTGCTATCTTCAGACTGATTCGTGGGAGCAGTGCAGGCGCATCAAACAGACTAGAAGATAGGTGGCCCCAAATGAATGTAGAAAAGATGCAACGTCCCATTCAAATTTAGATTTTGTTTTTATTTGTTTCAATTAAATAAAATATTTCCTCATTTGTGTATTTGACTAATGTTTTTTGCAGAATAGTTGTGCATTGTTTTACGGTTCAAATGATCAATATAGCTTAGGTTTGGGTCCCTGGCTTCCAGTAATGCCTCAGTAGGAGTCCCCGAATTCCAGTTGGGTCACCAGATCCCAGTAATAATAGAGTGGAGGTCCAGAGAAGTCAAAAGGTTAAGAACCACTGGCCTATAACCGTGGGTGTTCTGCTATAGCCCTGCAAGTCCTTCTATGCTCCTCCCTGTACATCCCTTTAGTTCCACCACATTCTGTGTTACTCTATAGCCCTGCAAGCGTCTATTCTCCTCGAGGCCTTCATGTTCTCCAGTAGGACCATAGGTGCTTCTTTCTGATCCATAGCTCAGAAGGTTTGTTTCCCTACAGTTCTGTGAGTGTTCAGCTGACACTAGAAGCTCTGCTCCTCTAAGTCATGCAAATGTTGCTGTGGTTTTCTTCAGCTTTGCAAAACCTTCTGCATTCCATGGTGGCGCTGTATTCCATGGTGGCGCTGTATTCCATGGTGGCGCTGTATTCCATGGTCGCGCTGTATTCCATGGTCGCATGGTCAGTGACCATAAAAGGCACAACACTCTCAGGCAGGACTAATGGAATTATGCGGCTGCAAGGTCTTATAATGATGGATTTGTCATACGAGCCACATAACTCACTGTCTACTGCAGAATTTGCAGAATTCGGGCTCAAACAGATCAAGCCTTACTAAGAAAACAGTGCATTTAAGCAGGCAGGCAGTACCAGACAAGTTGTACAAGTTGTTCATCTTTCACCTATTGATCAAGGTATTCGGGTGTTTTATAGGTAAACAGGGTGAAAAGGTGGCCCACTTCGTTTTAATGCCCCCACCACGAAACAAAACCTTAGATATTTAAAAGCGATTTACACGGGTTGGAAACCATTGTTCCTCCTTTGTCATGGAAATATTTTGCTTCATTATTAATGTTAAACTAGACACTATTCTCAAAGAACTAGTTATTTCAGCGGGACCTTCGGAGTGCAGACGAATTTCAATCAATTTCTGTTTATTAACAGGAGTGACTCAAGCGGACCATGGTGAGGAGACAGAACATACCCAATTCCAGCCCCGTGCAGATGTATTTAGGCCTGCTTTGCGCTGAATGCAAAATGATATATTTTACACAAACTTCTTTACAAAGGGAGTAAGAAAGATGGTGTTAACAAAGGGTTGCTCGTGTGCATTCGTGCAAGGCAAAAGTGTTATCTGCTGGTGAAAAAGATGCGGAATGGGATCTTCTGAATGTGTGTAGTGTTCTTTCTTAAATACATCGAGCTTTTGGAACCCTTCTGCATCCGTTTGTGTTATAATATGGAACTGATAAGCTCACTTCATGTGCCACATAAAACGTCATTCGTTGCGTTTTAATTCAGCCAGCCCTGCTGCATAATCCAATTCTGTAGTGCCGCATAATTCCAGTAGCCCGGTCTATGGGTGGCAGTTAAGGTTAATACAAACAGCCCAATCCTCAGTAAATATGCCCAAGTCTTTCGCATCTTTTTGTAAAAACGTAAAATAGACCATTCGGACGACTGACCACAGCACATATCAGAATGTAAATTTAAAGACACAGGTTAGGAATAGGACAGTGACCATTTAGCTTCACCTCCTGATAAAACAGGTACATTTAAGTCAGGCAGATGCACTAACAACTAATTCAGCTTACACTAAATAATTGTAAAATATAGCCATTAATATCTTACCCCGCAGACTGACAAAGCTTCTGCGCTAAAGCTGCCAGGCACTCCCCAGCGGCCCCTAAGTGCCCCTGGCTTGAGTCCTGGTAGAAAAGCAGGCATGCCTGGTACTGTGCGGTGGTACCTTCCATAACCCCGGCTGCCACCGTAGGACTGGGTTCAGTGTAAAGGGGCTTCATGCAGACCCTGCAACGCTTCCTTCGAAGGCCAAAACAGGTCAGAAGGGGGGGAAGGACACCAGCAGTGAAGCCAAGGCACTCGGGGGTACAATGCCAGGCTTTCTGCCAAAGATCACAGCCGGCAGGGCTCTACCAAAAGGATCAAAGCAGGTGAGAGGGCAAATGTCTCGGCCTACAGAACTCTGGTACTATGAGAAATATCACTATTGGAATCCATGGAAGTTCGGAGAAAACATGTCACTATCTACAGGGGTCTGCCAGAGAGAAGCCAAGGCAGGTCAGAGAGCAAAGGTCATCGCCTGCAGAGCTTTGCCACGAAACCTGAAGAGGTCAGAGAGTCAAGGGCACCCACTGCAGAGCTTAACTGAGGTAAAAGCAAGCAGAGGGTCAAAGTTCACTCAATACTGAACCTGAAAGCAATGCAAATCAAAGGGCTGGGGTCACCACCTGCAAAGCTTTGGCAGGGTAAGGAGAGGGCAAAGGCCACTCCCTGCTGCACTCTGACAGGGGAAGAAAGACAGGGTAGATGGCAAAGATTCTGTCAGAGGAGCAAAGAAAGGGCAGCATGTATCCAGGGCACATTAGAGCCACTCTCTACAGCACTCTACCAAAGATAGGGCAGCATGTCTCCAGGGCACATCAGAGCCACTCTCTGCAGCACTCTACCAAAGATAGGGCAGCATGTCTCCAGGGCACATCAGAGACACTCTCTGCAGCACTCTATCAAAGATAGGGCAGCATGTCTCCAGGGCACACCAGAGCCACTCTCTACAACACTTTACCAAGGATGGGGCAGCAGGTCTCCAGGGCACACCAGAGCTACTCTCTGCAGCACTCTGCCTAGGCTGGGACAGCATGCCACCTGGGCACACCAGAGCCACTCTCTACAGCACTCTACCAAAGATAGGACAGCATGTCTCCAGGGCAAATCAAAGCCACTCTCTACAGCACCCTACCAAGGATAGGACAGCATGTTTCCAGGGCACACCAAAGTCACTCTCTGCCAAGGCTGGGACAGCATGCCACCTGGGCACACCAGAGCCACTCTTTGCAGAACTTTGCTAAGGACAACGCAATGGGTCAGAGGGAAGGGTCCCGCCCACAGACAGCTGCCACGGGGCCAGTGTCACCCTCTGAAGAGCCTTGTCAGAGGGACCAGAGCAGATCAGAGTTGAATTCACGGAAGTCCTCTCCTGTCATCCGGGGAGCAGAGCCAACGGGAAATAAACCCCTTTAACGCTCTGTGAAATCGTCGGCGCAGATCCACTAGATCAGGAAACTGCGAGAGGCCAGAGATGAATGGGCACTTTCAACCGAAGCCTAGACCACGCAGGATCCATGTGTATTATCCATCACTTGGGGTCAGAGAGTAAAAGGCGGGTCTTCCGGTTGCCATAGAGGCAAGGGTAAACCTAGAGCCGGAAGCGGCGACGCTCTCTCCGCCTGCGCAAGTCCTCGATGGTGCCTGAGGAGGTAGAGACTGGACGGTGGAGCTTGACTGCCATCTGCTGGCTGCAGAGAAATCTGCTCCCATATTCACGGATGCGCTGGGTGTATGGCATAAGCAATTTAGAAAAGCCTGCAGTCTGTTTATGATAACTCTTACTGGCCTCATCCTGATAATAGGCTCACAGTTTTCAGCGGAAACATAATTGATGCGTATTTCGACTTGCTTTTTTGGATTGGATGTTTTGAATAATTCACAGATGAGTTTAGTTTATGGTTCAATATAAGGACTTTGATTAAACGTCGCCTCACTGCTTTTAAGCAGTGTAACAAAGGAAAAAAAAAATAATAACTAAAAGTTATCATTTTATTTGTTCTTGCGGCTGGGGTGGGCATGGCTGTTCTATTGAAGGAGCAGGGCAGAGGAGGAGTGCTTTGCCCACTCCTATGTGCACATGACTGGCCGACCCTCTCGTGCCGCCAAAGAGTCATGCGCACTTTCCCTCCACACAGGCTGCGTTACAGCCTGCATAGAGAACATGCCCAGGCTCCCTGTTCCTGACTGAGCGACGAACCACGACACTCAGACCAATCACAGTGCTGCATGGGATCTTCCTGGTTCCCGAGTGAAACAGAGGGAAACAGAGTGATTTCTCCACAGAAAAAGAAGTTGTGCTTCAGATGCTCATATTCCAATAAAACAGATTCTGGCGGAAGTCTCCCGATTTTTCAAGTGATAAATGGCTTTATTTTAGCTGCCTTCCACTAAAAATTACATTTTCTTCAATAGAAGTCAATAGGGAAATTACTTTCTCCTGATTTTTCTTTCAAAATCCCCCACTTCACTGTCCTAAAATGTTGGCATGTATTTAGATGTGGATTTTCATTTCCACAACAAGGTAAATGTCCCGCCATTGGGCAGATTTGCAAAGGCTGCAGAAAGGAGAACCATTTTGTAACAATCTGCAAGGCGAAGGAAAAAGTACGTGCTTCACGACGCAAAGATAAAATTGCAGCCCGAACATTCCAGAAGCGATGATCGATGCACGCCCACAAGGCCAGGCAACCACATAAGCTGATGCAAACCAACACCAAAAAAAGTCGATTGTCATCTAAAACTTTGTTAAACAGTTCTTCAGTATCAATGTGAAGTGAAAGTGAAGAAGATGGTTGTGCCATGTCGATGTTTACATCAGAGAAATGTGAACATGCTGGATTGGCCGCATGTGAGGAAAAATACCAGTCCCAAGAGAAGTCGACACGACAAAGCCCCTATGTCATTCAAACATTGTCTGAAAATTATGCTGCTCAGTACCCTTCATTATCAATAGTGGTGCGTCAATAATTAATATGCTTAGGGGAAATGTAATGAGCTATCTCAGTTGCCCCGACTTACGCCTTTGAAAACTAAAGTGTATATGTTAGCTGCATCAAACCCGTTTAAAAGTCAAGGTTCATTTGTAGCAATGATGAAACACAAGAAAACAAAATTAAAAGCACCCATTCATTACATCACAGTACAGCGCCAAGTGCCTGTTTACTTAGTTTCAGCACTGCTGCTGATATGGGACTGATATCAGTGAACTATAACATGAATGCTCATAATGAAATAGTCAGTCAATTTTCTTTGTTTCTTCATGGGTTGGAAAACTCAAGAGAATGAAAGTACAATAACACATTAATGAGGACATACTTCCTACTGCTCATAGACACAGATGAATTGCCTTTCAATTACAGTAAGCAGTTGAAAAAGAACTTGAATCCTTACTCAAACATGATATAATTGATCATTCCAATGGCCCAACGCCATGGGTTTCTCCCATAGTGGTAGTACCCAAGAAAAGGACAGTAAAGTAGTTGTATGCATCTGCGTGGATATGCATCAAGCGAACAAGGCAATCGAAAGAGAATGACATCCAGGTCCGCACATTGCCAACATGATAACACAATTGAATGGTGTGAAGGGATTCTCTCATCCTAATCTGAATAAAGGATATCATCATTTGTAACTCCAGGAAAAGTGTAGTTACATTACAACCTTTTCTACACATATTGGTCTGTTCTATTACAAAAAATAAGTTTTGGTGTGTCATCAGCTGCCAATTTGTTTCAGGACTTCATTTAACGTATCATACAGCCTGCCATGAATGCTTTCAATTATAGTGATGACATATTGGGTTTTGGAGCTACACAGAAGGGGCACTATAAAGCTCTCATGTAAGTGTGTTGTTTGCTGATGGAGGTTTCACTTTGAATGTTGAGAAATGTAAGTTCCATAACATAAAGTTAAAATTCTTCCGCCATATCATTTCTGATGGGGGCATAACACCTAATCCAGCTAAAGTGCAAGCGTTGCCATCTTCCAGTCCCCCACAAGATGATTTCATGTTACGTTAATTCCTTGGCATGACCAGCTATTGTTCAATATATATATGAGACTTTGCCATTGTCAGTGCGCCTTTAAGAGACTTGCCCATAAATAATGTTTATGTTCATGTTTATGTTCATGAATGCAAAAAAAGCTTCCAGAAAACTGACAACGTATCAAGAACACTACTGAAATGGCATACTTCTATCCAAAGCTTCATACTGTGGTGCTTGTTGAAGCTAGCCCGGTTGGGTTGGACACCATTCTTGCACTGCACAGCACAGCGGACACCCAAATGCTAGAAGATGTATTGTGGCATAATCAAGTGAACGTTTGTCCCACAGGGAGCATGCTTATTCACAACCTGAGAAAGCTTAGCAGTGTGTGGGCTTGTGAACATTTCCACGTATTCTTGTATGGGAAGCCCTTCATGCTTGTGACAGATCGCCAAACATAGTTAATTTTCTTTGGTAATCCAAAGGCAAAAATGCCTCCTCGCATTGAACGTTGGGGTCTGCGATTGCAAGAATACAACTACAACATCATGCTTCATCATCAGGCCATGAGCATCAACAGGGGAAGTGAAGCGGTGCCGGGCGCTTCAATCGGCGCTCCGATCGGCCGAGGGGTGTAGGAGAGAGAGGCCATCGAAGATTGCGGCTTAATACTCCAGAAGCCGGGGCCTCGAGTGGGATATATGATGATACAACGCATGTTATTACAACGCATGCTTTTACATCGCCATTTTTTACAACGCAAAAACTTTTACAACGCATGTATTTACAACAAATGTTTTTACAACGCAGGTACCTTTACAACGCATACCATTACAACGTAAGTATTGGTAAATATATATTAATTTTATAATCGTAAATTAATTTAAAAAAATATAATTTAATGTAATTTAATTTAAATTTAATTTTAATTTATTTTTACCCTGTACCCTTGTACCCCAAAAACCCAAAGCTGACCCTCAACCCCAAAAATACCCCTTTACCCAAAAACCCAAAACTGACCCTGAACCCCAAAAATACCCCTTTACCCAAAAACCCAAAACTGACCCTGAACCCCAAAAATACCCCTTTACCCAAAAACTAAAACCTGACCCTAAACCCCAAAAATACCCCTTTACCCAAAAACCCAAAACTGACCCTGAACCCCAAAAATACCCCTTTACCCAAAAACTAAAAACTGACCCTGAACCCCAAAAATACCCCTTTACCCAAAAACTAAAAACTGACCCTGAACCCCAAAAATACCCCTTTACCCAAAAACTAAAAACTGACCCTGAACCCTAAAAATACCCCTTTACCCAAAAACTAAAAACTGACCCTGAACCCCAAAAATACCCCTTTACCCAAAAACTAAAAACTGACCCTGAACCCCAAAAATACCCCTTTACCCAAAAACTAAAAACTGACCCTGAACCCCAAAAATACCCCTTTACCCAAAAACCCAAAACTGACCCTGAACCCTAAAAATACCCCTTTACCCCAAACATATAACATTTAAAATATAATTATATACTTACCAATACTTACGTTGTAATGGTATGCGTTGTAAAGGTACCTGCGTTGTAAATACATGCGTTGTAAATACATGCGTTGTAAAAGTTTTTGCGTTGTAAAAGTTCCGTTGTAATGGTATGTCGTTGTAAAAGTTGCGTTGTAAGTGATGTTTCCCCCTCGAGTGGCAGTAGAGACCCGGCTGCAGTAGGATAGGATAGGATAGGATAGGATAAAAGGTTTGTAAAGCGCGCGATTGCTGTGGTGTCTTGGCGCTGGTGTGTGTGAATACAGATCCAAAACCGTAGTTATGCCAGCCTAAGTTACAAAAAGCAGCGTCTTCTGGTTCTTCCTAAACAGCCTCATATCTGGTTGGAATCTCATATCCAGAGGTAGTCTATTCCACAGGTGTGCTGCCCCGCTGGATAGTGTCCTACCTCCTCATCTGGCCCGTTTAACCCTGAAAGTCTTAAAAAGCCCTAGATTAGTAGATCTCAGGTGACGTGAGGGAACATAGGGCGTGAATAATTTAGAGACTTCCTTGGAACCCCCTCCATAGAGTGCCTTATGAACCAGGCACAAGGCCTTAAAATCAACACGCTGCTGTACTGGAAGCCAATGCAATGATTTAATGCAAGCTGAGGTTGGGCAACCCCTTGGGATGTTCAAAAGCAGCCTTGCTGCTGCATTCTGAAGGGACTGGAGCTTTCCCATCTGCGTTTTATCTATGCCCATAAACAGGGCGTTGCAGTAATCTAATTTGGAGAGAAAAAGACTCACCATCACCGTCTTCTGGAGGTCACGTGAGATGAATGGGAAAATCTTTCTTAAGGTTTTTAGGAGAAAGAAACAGGACGATGTCAAACTATTAACCTGGGCTGAGAAATTTAACTTCTCATCGAAGATAACCCCCAGGTTCCTAACCTTGGAGACAGGAAACAGACATTTCCCAGCCTCGGCTGGCCACCATGAGTCATTCAATACGGGGGGTCCCCCTCCAAATTCTATTACCTCCGTTTTGTCTGTGTTAATCTTCAGAAAATTGTGGTTCATCCAGACAATGATCTCGGATAGGCAGGCGTGGAATTTAGCAGCTGTTACCTCAGGCTGCTTGCAGATGGAAATAACAAGCTGTGAGTCATCAGCATAAGATACCAACGCGAAACCATGTCTTCTGATGAGCCTCGCTAACAGGGTGACATATATGTTGAACAGTGTGGTGGATAAAGATGATCTCTGTGGGACCCCGCATGGAAGATGAAAACTCTTAGACTCCAGTCCATCCCAAACCAAATTTTGTTCCCTGTCTTCCAAAAAGGAGGCAAGCAAGGCAAGGGCGCTGTCCTCAACCCCCAGATCCTTCAGCCGCTGCACTAACACCGAGTGATTCACGGTGTCAAATGCTGCCGATAGGTATAGGAGTATGAGGACCGCCCTACCCCCTTCATCAACCACCCTCCGAAATTCCTCAGTTGCAACAACCAAGGCCGATTCGGTGGAATGACAGGCGCGAAAGCCATGTTGGGTTGAGTCTAGCAGCTTGTAAGAATTTAAATAGTCACTCAGCACTTTGTTAAGTGATTTCTCAATGACCTTCGCCACCATGGGTAGTCCTGCAATCGGACGGTAGTTATTTAGTACCTCCGGATTCAGGTTGGGCTTTTTAAGCAAGGGCCCAATGGCCACTTGTTTCCACCAAGCCCGGTATGATCCTGTTGTCAGTACTTGATTAATGAGGGGAGTCAGCCTTTCACAAATCTTCTTAGGGGCTAGATGCATAATGGCAGGAGGGCTAGGGTCTCTGGGAGAGCCTGATTTTATATAGAGGAGCAGCTTTTGCACCTCCCCCTTTGCCAATTCTGGGAAACAGGATAACTTGCACTGTGTCAGCGGCCCATCATCCTCCTCTTTATGTCTGTTGACATCCTGGGATCCCTGTGCATTTAAAAGGTCCTCATATATCACTTGCACCTTGTTTTGAAAGAACAGGGCCAAATTGTTACACATCTTCTGGTCAGCCTTAAAAGCATTTTTCTGCTGAGGTTTTGCCAGAAAATTGACCACTCTAAAAAGTTCTTTACTGGAGTTGGCCGCATCACTGATTTTGGTAGTAAAGTATTGCTCCTTAGCAACAATTATCTCATTCTTATATGTCTGCAGTGCATGGTTGTAAATTGTTTTACTGCTCTCACTGTAATCTTGTCTCCACCGACTTTCCGTTCTCCTGCATTCCACCTTTAGAGCTTTGAGCTGAGGACTATACCAAGGAGAGGATATCCTTGACTTCCTTACATTTAGCTCTTTCTCAGGGGCTACCTGCTTGGTCACCGCCTCAATCCATTTATTGAACAGGGATGCCACAGCATCTTTGTCTAAAGAGGACAAGTCCGGGCCCATGTCCAACGCAATCTCAAAATCACTACCCTGAACCTTTTTCGAGCCCCAAACCTTTGCTTTACCAGATTTGGTAACGGGCTCTCGAACAAGATTTGTGGTTCTGATAGTGAAATTAATAGCCTTCCGATCCGTCAAGGTCAAGGGCAATATGTCGCCCAGCTCAAGATCGGGATTATTTGTGAAAATGCCATCTAAGGTATGGCCTGCCTTATGGGTCGGTCCAGTAACTAATTGACCGAAACCGTACGCCTCCAAAGTATCTAGCAATTTGGCAGATTCTGAATTATCTGAGAGTTCTAGGTGACAATTAAAATCTCCCAGAATAGTGAGAGGCAAGGCGTCGGTACAGGACTCCAACAGTGTCTGCAAGGCATGAGAAAAAGCTTGCCTTGCCCCAGGCGGATGGTATGCTTGATGGAGCTGGGATTCGCATGTAAAGCGCCTTGCTCGTATGCAAAACCCTTGTCTAAACTGCATAATAATATTAACATCATTGTTCGTCATTCATAAAGTGTTTTTCCCAACACGCGGGTGTCCCCAGGATGCTTGCTTGTTTGTCTTTTCTCGTACTAAACGAAGCTTGCACTAAAATCGGCTGCTTCGCTGTAATTCAGTCTGCGCATGCGTCGGTCATACCCATGTGATGTGACGCACTCGCATTCTGGAGGGAAGTTGTGCTCATGCGCACTGTAGCAAATATGGCCGCTTGTCTCTCATCATGCTCTCCGCTTGCTACCGCTGCTTTTGCCTATCTGTCTTTTCGCACTAAACAATAATGCTATAGTCATTATAAAGTAAGGGTTGGTTAGTATTTTATCATGGTATACAGTGTGATCAATTTTATATGTGATTTTAATTCGTTCTCGCTTACTTTTCATGTACCGCGTCTTTGTGGGCTGGGGCATACATGAGCGACGCCATGATGAGGCTCCTCTGAACCCTGTCAGGTGACCGGGGAAAGTCCTAACTGCGCAGAAGCTAAAACTAGCCAGCTGGCTCCTGAAGCCCGATGCGCCTGGGAACCCATCCCGAAGATGCAAGATTGCACCTTGAATTGTCATACACTGTTGCTATTTGCTGTGCTCTTGTATTGCATTCTGTATTCCTATGCCTGGGAACGTGAACCCGGGGGGCGGGTGTGCAAAATTGAATAATTATGATGGGAACATTGAATTCTAGGAGGTGGTAATGACCGCACCACCTCTCCTGACCAATCATAATGTGGGAAACTGTCATTTGCAACATTAGTGGGTGGTCTGAGGGACCCCAAAACAGTATAACTGCCCTAGTTTAGCTTAGGAAAATTGTCCGACTTGTCCGAGTAGCAGACCTGTCACTGACCCTACGAACTCTATAGGTGCTCAATCTGAAGTGCTGCGGAGCACTCTGTCCATACTTTCCACAAACTCCTAAGGGGTGGAAATAATCCTAAGTGCTGGCGAAGCACTTTGCTGGGAAAATTCGAAAACCCAAATCGGGGTTACTGGCGGATTACTTGCAGAGAGGGGTAACGCTGGCGTTGCTTCTGAAGCTGTGGGTGTTGGTCGTACCTTGGTGAGCCCAGTCCTGATCCCAAATCCTGAGGGGTATCCTGTCCTTACTGTCCGTGAGCTGTACCTGCTCGCATTCTGGCATTCTTTCCTGAGGGTCCTTGTCCCCGTCCTTCCAACTGACCCGTGGCCAGGGTTAGTCTTCTCTCAGACCTAGGTAAATATTAACTTGTGGGTTTGCGTCTCTCTCTCTCCCTCTCCTCTTATTATTCTCATAATAAAGCGCTCTTGCCTGTGATATTGCTCTATCACCTTGAGAACGAGTTATATGCAATTGTTCTAGAATTTTTCCACTTCTCTCCCCTCCCTTAGAAAATTACCTACTGTTATATTATATTAGTATGTTCCAATTTTTCCCCTGCCATTAGCCTGATTGCGGTGAACTTAGTAAGAATAGTTTAAACACTTTGGTTAAGTACGTGTTCTAGGTCCCATCCACATCCTATGTTCTAGTATAAAGTTGCAGTGACTAGTTTTGTTCTAAAAACTCCTACCTTTTAGTCTTCCCATGTACTCAAATGGTCTTAGCACTTATCTATAGCTACTTTATGGTTTTGATGTTAGATGCATTATTCTGCCTATCACTTATTGCCTTGTCATATTCTCCTTGAACTTTATATAAAACTTTAAACATCCTCAGGTGTCTGTGGTCATTTTACAGAAATTGTGGATAAGTATTGTACTAATTATAAAGGGTATTTGATCTCAGGCCTGTCTGCTATTTTCCCTGTTAGCTCCAGATCTGTCATATGAATTGTGCCTGTGGTAAGTCAGGTGCATGGTAAGCAGAGGTGAAACCAAACCTTAATTACTCATAGCAGCGTGCAGGAGGAGAAATCCTCACCCGGTTCACCCAAACTAATTTGTGTAGTAGTAAAGGTTTGCACGCCAAGGGCCCAGTGCGTGTAAAGAATTGGTAACTCAGGTGACCCGGGGGAATTGCGCGCTCTATCAGTAATTTTCTGGCAGCCAGAGGATGGTTTGGACTAGTTAGATTAGGTAGACAGGATAGGTCATAAACAAACCGTGAAAATTAAATGTGCTGCTGATTTTCTACTGTATTCGGTTCAAATATTTTTGAAATGTTTTAAGGATTTATATGTAAATGTATATGATTTTTGCATTGCTGCTATAAATGTCATATTAACCAGTGTTTGTGAATGTTCAGTGTAGTCCGAATCCCCGGGGAAGTATTTAGCTAACGGTGAGCAGAATCCGGTTAGCTGTTGAAGTCACTAAGTTCGAGGTATTAGTGCAGGGTTAAGGATAACTGGAAGCACTAATTAGGACCTCTATTTCTGGAGTGAATGATAGCTACGAGTCCTTTATAAAACTTTCAATGCGATATCACCTAGTAAGGGTCGCATACGGAAGGAGTAGTAGGGTCTCTGAGGCTTGTCTGGTAAGTAAAATAGTTCGCTGGTGAAATCCTGGCTCAGTACATATCCCCGACTAAGGTGGATGAGTCAGAAGAATAACGGGTTCTATGTTACTAGAGTGAAGGGACAGGCAAAGAAGTCTATCCAGAGTGAATGAAAAGTAGACAGAAGTGGTTTACTAGTAGCGAAAGAAAAGTCTTTTCTCTCTTTAGAACACTCAGACATAGTGGCAAACGTTGTGTATTGTTGACTAAAACGTGCACTCGCACTTTAGAGAGAGTAAAAAGTTTCCGTTACCTTGTGAAGGAGGGAGTCAGTCGGAGAGCTGCTCTGACGTCACTCCGTGCCGCGCTGGTATTGGTCAAAACAGCGGGTGGGTAGTGGAGCTGAATTTGTAAAGGAGGGGTGAGTGCCGAAGCGTGAGACTCTGTCTTGCGAAAAGGCCGCGCACCCATTGGTTAACAGTATTTGTATTTTCTGACCTGATTGGGTGGTGCGAAAAATAAGTCGCGCTAGCATTGGAAGCACAAAGGTAAACAAAATTAATCCAGCCGAGTTAGAAGCGAGTCTGGAGAGTTGTATGTGGTATCCAGATTTCATACCGAATCCAAAGTACCTAGGATTTCATACGGATCAGCTTAGACGAGGTAGACCGCACATGATGTATGGAGTAAAGAGGAAACTGTCATTCTCTGATAAAATAAAGAATTTTTTCAAAACTGACAAGCCCATTAGAACGAGGGAGGGCGTACTCATTCCCCCGCCAAATACCCCTGCTTCTTTCATGTTGTTTGATAAAGGGTATCACACTTGTGTCTGGTTAGAAAATTGGGCAAAGTATACTGCCGAGGACGGAGTCCTAGCATTCCCTGTTGAAGGTACATTTAATGGTTGGATCCTGTTTAACTTAAGGACCCGCATGAATGAATTACACCCTAGACCTAGGTTGACCCAGTACGAAGCTCTGGAGGAATGGGAGATTGAGGCTGCAGAGCGAGATAAACCCCGGATGGATAAGGGAGTAAGTAAATGGTATCCGAGGGTCCAAGCGCAGACCAAAGAACAGAAAATGAAACAGTGGAGGCAATTTATGTTGACTGAAGGATTGTTTCCCATGATGGGGGTATCAGAAGAAAAGAGAGGAAAATGTAAGGAAAAAACCCATCACCTAGTACCTATGGGAGACATAGAAGATGAGCACCTGGAAGATTTGTTAATGAAAAATCCACCTCCCTATGTTGCAGAGTCAGAGCCTGTGCATTCTCGAAATCCCTTTTCAAATTATCCCCGAGGTAGGAGGGACAGTGATACGGATGGAACAGGTACAGACAGTAAAACCAGTGAAAGGGATGGGTTTTGCAGACCTAAATCCACGGTCCCGAATTATCAGCCATTCGGAGAAGGTCCACCTCGATTGGTCACTCCGACTGCTCCGAATATTTATCCGTCCTTAGTACCTCAGGTATTGCATGACAATTCTGCCGAAAAGGTATTGGGGGAAAAAGAGAGAGAGGCCCTGGCTAAACAGCGAGAGGACTTAGTTCGAACCATTGCCCAGATACATCCCCATCCTGATTCCCTGACTATTCCAGTGACTATTGGCCCAGCTATTCCACTGTATAGAAATGACCTGACTAGTCTCCATCCTCCTGTTATCACCCCAATGCCGCCTACTCCTAGCATCCCGTCTCCGAGGAAGGAGATATTCATAGATGAGGATCAAGAGAGTGAGTGTGAATCTGTGGTTCTGATGGATCTGCCCATTAGAGAATCTAGGATTAGTATAGCAGGGGCAAGAAGTCAGCCTAGAACAAAAGAGGTGTTGATTGAAAGTGCAACTGGGGCTAGGAGTGCCACCTTAGTTTCCCCAGAAGAATTGGACAAATGGACAAAAGAGCTGGAGAAGGAGACCACTCCCCAACCCAGAGCATTGGAAATATATAAATTAAGAATAGAAATAGAAGAAATGATGGCTGGGAACGTAGGAGTTGAGCGCCTAAGCTCGTATAATGAAGAAGAGTTACTGTTTATCAGTAAAAGTCTTACCCGGAGTGCTAGGTTGCTCCATGAAAAAATAATGGATACAGCAACAGAAATGGGAATTGATGTTAGTCGCTCCAAAATTCTTCAGAAACCCTACAGAGTGGATTTTTCAGACAAGGATTTAGAAAGCCTGAATGTGATGGGAAAACAGATCCAAGTAAAAGAATTGTTGAAACTCCTGCAGAAGTGGGGCGAGGTGGGGAAATGGAGAACCAGGTGGGCAAAGAAAAAGGAAAGCAGCAGGGCTGGGTCACTGACTTCAGAATTCGTATTAAAGGAAGTAACACCAACAGAAAAATTGTGCCCCATGAGAGAGGTCCCGGGAGGAAAATATGTCCATGTCCCTTGGTCCAGACAGGACATTGTGTCATTTACAAACGACTTCCCGAAATTACGTGAGAAGCCAGTTGACTGGTACAGGCAGGTAGAACGCTTCATAAAAGTTCAGAAGTGTCTGCTGAAAGACCTGGATGGGTTTTTCGACATTGTGGTCCCTGTAGATCTGTGGACGGAATGTAAAATAGAAATTGATTGGCCTAATGATGAATATCCCAGAGATGAGAAAACGGGAGCCCCTTCACCTGATGTAATGAGGAAATATGACCAGGTCATACAGTACCTTAAGAAAAAGGTGCCAGCAAAGGAGACAGATTGGACCCGAATAGATAGAACCACCCAGGAACGTGATGAAACGGTGCATTCATTTTATGAAAGGTTACTGCAGGTATTTAAAACTTACAGTGGTATCGATAATGTAGACATGAAGGACATGACCCATTTCAGTTATAGATTTGTGCTAGGGTTAAGGCCTGAAATCTCACAATGGATTCGAGATAACAAAATCAGTTGGCAGGGAAAGCCCATAGATGATGTCCTAAAATATGCAAAATACTGCGAAGATGAAATCGAAAATAAAAAGAAAGCCCTCAAGGAAAAAGTTATGTGGGCACAGGTGAAATTAGCTGAACAGCAAGAAAAACAGTTAAGTAAATTGACTTCTGATAATGATGTTCAGAAAGCCACTACTGGGGGGGGAGGAAAGCCCAGACCTAAAATGAGTCGGGAAGAAGCCATGAAAAAGTTTCCGTGCCATGGGTGCGGCCAGATAGGGCATTGGCGAGACGAGTGTCCACACCTACAGGCCGGTAATGCCCCTGTAAATGGTTTAAATCCACAGGTACCGAAAGAGGGGACGAGAAAGAACCAGCAACAGGTAAAATTACCTCCAGTACCTCGCGCTCCAAGACAGAATTTTAAGAATCAGGGTCAGCAGAATGAAAGGGCAGAAGTATGGGAAGTCGAGAGTGAAAGAAACGCAGTCATTCCACAGTATTTGTTAAATGATACCTTCCTCTGTGAAGATCAAGATTGACGGGGCCTGAGAGGGGAGGATGAGGAGTGCGTGCTTGGCGCCTCCTTACCGGTAGACCAGACGGGACCATACATTGAAGGAAAGGTTGAAGGAAAAGACGTCACCTTTCTGTTGGACACTGGTGCTACCAGATCTACTGTAAGAACAGTGGATGTTCCTAACCTACCCCTCTCGGGAGAAGCGATCCAAGTAGTGGGTGTCTCCAATCAGATAATAAGTACTCCAGTAACTGAACCAATGGAAATTTCTATAGGAAAATTTAAAGAAATGCACAGATTTGTGGTCTGTGATTCCAGTCCTGTGAACCTGCTAGGACGTGATTTGTTGTGCAAGATGAATTGTACCATTTATTGCACACCAAAGGGCGTCGAAGTTCAGACCCCAGATGAAGATGGTTTGTACAAGCTGATGTTAGTCAGACAAGATTCTGATATTAAGCCTTTGACAGTTGAAGATTTACCTGAAGAGTTCCAAGTAAGAGTAGTTCCAGAAGTATGGGATTTCACAGGAAAAGATGTAGGCTTAATGGCAAATGTGGACCCAGTTAAAATAGCAATAAAAACTAATGCAATTTACCCAAAAACCAGACAGTACAAAATGAGTGCAGAGGTAAAAGCAGGAGTAGCGACTGAGATTACCAGGCTGCTCGAAGCCGAAATAATAGAGGAAGTGATGAGCAGTCCCTGTAATTCGCCAATCATTGGGATCAAAAAGCCTAGTGGAAAGTACCGGGTGGTGCAAGATTTGCGCAAGGTAAACCAAATTGTTGTGCCTTGCTGTCCTATTGTGCCCAACCCTGCAGTGATACTATATCAGATTCCCTGGAATGCAGAATGGTTCACTGTCATTGACCTGTGCCACGCATTCTTTTCCATCCCATTACATCCAGAAAGCAAATTCCTTTTCAGTTTTGAATTTGACAGCCATATCTATGTCTGGAATCGTGTCCCCCAGGGGTACACCGAAAGTCCATCGATTTTCAACCAAATACTAAAAAAGTGCCTTGAATCCCTAGTGCTGCCAAGAGAGTCTGTTTTGGTACAGTACATAGATGACCTGTTAGTGGCATCTAAAACCCAGACTGACTGTGTCACTGACACCATTGCCTTGCTGAATCACTTAGGAAAAGGAGGACATAAAGTGTCACCTGTCAAGTTGCAATTTTGTAAAAACTCAGTGAAGTATCTGGGGCACCAGATAGAAAAAGGAATCAGGAAAGTTACTACCGAAAGAATCAAAATAATTAAAGCAATGGAACTGCCCAGAACTCAGAAAGAGGTGAGAATGTTCTTGGGAGTTGTGGGTTACTGCAGACAATGGATTGTAGGATTTGCGGCTCTAGCCAGACCCCTGATAAATATGACGAAGAAAGGAGTAGAAGACCCCGTCCATTGGGACAGTGAAAGCATGAATGCTTGGGTAACTTTGAGAAACTGTCTATGTACCGCTCCTGCATTGGGTATGCCTGAGTACACTAAGCCCTTTGAGCTGTTCTGTGACACGAGAGAGAATTGTGCTCTTTCAGTCCTGACCCAGGAGCACGGATTAGTTAGAAGACCAGTAGCCTATTTTTCGGCCACCCTAGATCCGGTGGCTGCTGGATTACCTGGATGCTTGAAAGCCGTTGCTGCTACTTGCGTCAGTCTGGAACAGAGTGAGAACATTGTCATGGGACATCACGTCACTGTATATGTTCCTCACTCTGTTGTCATCCTACTGACGAGAACTAAGACCCAGTACCTCACACCTAGTCGGCTGACTAAGTATGAGAGAATTTTGATTGGTGCTGAAAATGTAACTATTTCCCGGTGCAATGTCCTAAACCCTGCGACACTGTTACCTATCCCTCTGGATGTAGAAGCTGAAGAGGAAGGGGAACATAATTGCATCGATCTAACTGAATTTAGCACAAAACCCCGTCCAGACATCCGTGAAATAGCGCTACTTGATGGGGATAAAACAATGTTCGTGGATGGCTCGTGTTTGAGACATGAGAGTGGGAGTCTGAGTGCTGCCTATGCTGTGGTTACACAGACAGGAACTATAGAAGCATCTTACATGCGCGAGGTGAAATCTGCACAAGTGGCGGAGCTCATCGCGTTAACCAGAGCTTGTAAGAGGGGTAAGAACAAGAGAATAACTGTTTACACAGACAGCCAGTATTGTTTCGGGGTCGTTCATGACTTCGGCCAGTTGTGGCTACAAAGAGAATTCATGACTTCCTCAGGCACACCTATCAGAAATGGGAAGGTGGTGCATGACTTACTGGAAGCTATCCAATTACCCAAAGAATTGGCTGTGGTCAAGTGTGCGGCTCACAAATCTGGAAATGATGATGTGACTGCCGGTAATAGGTACGCTGACCAAATTGCACAGTTTTGTGCCCGACACCATATGTCCCTACAAATTGCACTGTGGGATGGAACCAGCTGCCAACTTATGTTGTTTGAGAATGTGTCAACGTGGGAAGAATTAAAAGAGTTGCAACAGGCCACAGACAGGAAAGAAAAAGGAAGGTGGGCAGCAAATGGATGCAAACTGAGAGATGATGGTGTGGTGATAAACTCGACTGGGGTGCCTGTACTGCCTGATAGCTTGGTCGACCCCATGATCAGAATGATACATGAGCCAACACATATGGGAAGAGACGCAATGTGTCGGGTGTTTGACAAGGTGTTCTGTAATTCAAAGTTCAGGAACCAGGCGGAAAGGCTTTGCCAGAGGTGCCTAGTGTGTCAGCAATTCAATGCAGGAAAGAGGACTGTAGTGGAGCAGAGTACTATTGGAAAGGCAGTAGGTCCCTTCGTTAGAATGCAGGCAGACTTCATAACCATGCCCAAATGCAAAGGATATAGATATATCTTAGTCATAGTTTGTCTATTCTCCAGGTGGGTGGAAGCATATCCAGCTAAGAAAAATGATGCTCTCACCACAGCCAAGTTATTGCTCAGGGAGTTGATACCTAGGTACGGAATTCCAGAGACAATCGAAACGGACCAAGGTGGGCATTTTGCCAACGATGTCTTAGAAGAACTCTGTAAAGCATTCAAAATTAAGCAAAGATTGCACTGTGCCTACCATCCAGAGGCTTCTGGGGTAGTGGAACAAATAAATGGCACCCTGAAGTCCAGATTGGGAAAAATGTGTGACTCCACAAAGATGAACTGGATAGAGGCTTTACCCCTTGTGCTGATGAGTTTGAGAAGTATCCCGAACAGAAAAACTGGCCTGAGTCCCCATGAAGTGTTGATGGGAAGAGTGATGCGACAGGCATGGGTACCCGGACACAAACTGCTAAGCATTTCTGATGATATGGTATTAGAGTACTGCAAGCAGTTGGGTGACCAAGTGCGTTCTCTCTCTCAGCAGATTGGAGAGACAGAAGACGAATGGCCAAAGACTCCAGCGCATAAACTGCAACCAGGAGATTGGGTGGCGTTAAAGAAACACACCCGGAGCAGTTGCCTGAAGCCAAGGTGGGGAAAGCCACGACAAGTGATCCTCGTCACTACTACTGCTGTAAAGTGTGCTGGTGTACCGAAGTGGATCCACGCCAGCCACACAAAGCGGGTATCTGGAGAAAACGCGACTGGAGCTGAAGGCAGCGCAGCTGAAGAAGCTTCCGAGGAAGAGAGTCCGGAGCTAGCTGACATCGAACTGCCGAGCACAAGTCGAGACGTTGGATGGTACCCCGCCGACGACCCGGTTCATGATCCAATACGAACCAGGAAATATTCTTACTTAGACAGTGAGTGGGATAGTCCAGGTGAGTTAGAAATAGAGGAAGAAGGTCAGGTCAACGAAAGTCACAACACACCTGATCAGGACGTAGGGCAAGTAGGGTCAGATCAAGACATCGAAACTCCTCCTGAAACTCCTGAAATTGGAAAGGGACAGTTAGAAATTAGAGCTGACATTCATGCAGAAGAAAGCGAAGAGATCGAAGAGCATGAACAGGAACAGATAGAACTAGATCAAAGTGCTCAGACAACGGAAACAACAGTAACCAGAAACAAAAAGCAAGTGCGATTTGAATCTGAGCAGGGACAGATTAGGGACCAGGCAGAAGAAATAGATGAAAGACCTGGAACTAGTCAGACAGGCAGGGAAACAGAGGTGCCACATCAAAAAGTAAAAAGAGTGCACGAAGAAGGCCAAGTTTCCTCAACGACTGGGAGGCACGGAGGCAGAAGTGCACCCAGATACGTCAAGAGATTGAGGCTCAGATTAAAGACAGTCGAAGAAAACCTGAAAGACCGAAAAAGGGCTGAAAGTGAACGAAAGGCAGCCCAAGGTAAATCGCTAAGAAAGAGCGACAGAATAAAGAAACAGAACCGACTGTATCGGAGCCCTGAGTGGACTTACTTTGTGTTGGAGGAAATAGACGAACCACATCACAGTGGCAACAGTGACGACGAGTCCATTGCTGATCGGAGTTCTGACGAAGACCCTCCTTGAGAGAGCCCCAAAGTGAGCCTTTGGTGCAAAGAAACGAAGAGGGGTAGCAAAAGCCACCTGTAAGCTAAAAATGTCTGATCCGAATGTCTCTGGGAGATCCCGGTGTGGGTGTCTTAAGACCTGTTGTAAAATATGCTTGTGTAGTATAGCAATGCTAATAGTCATGTGGATAGGACTAACAGTTTTTTTACCTTTTATGATAAGTAGAAATCCTAACTTGTCCCCTACTGAACCAGAAGCAGTAGACGTAGGGGCTGTACAGACTGCAGAAACACCACGAAGTTTAGAAAGACGCGACAAACGAGTAGGACTGACACACACACGACCAAAATTAGAAACATCAGATGAGGATGGACTACACTTTCACAAAATGAGAAACAAGACGCATCTAAATGTTTTTGCTAACTTGTTAGTGCATTACGTAGAAGCTATGGAAATAGAGGACTGTTATGTCTGCATGAAGCTACCAACCTCAGTGGCTGAAGGCGTGACATACCACCATTTGCCTTTAACGTACGGAATCTCCTGTAGTATATTAGCTTCCTTGTTCTATAGAAGCACCTTGCAGTACTATTATTCAAATGATGACGTAGTATTTTCTGAACTTCCTATTAGAGGACACTTGAACCGTGTACATACTACAAGTGACGTGACCCGCTATATGGGAGAATATTTCCTGACCATAGGTAACATAGATTTAGATAAAGCAAGAGAAGATAATCTGACCTGTTCTCTGCAAGAGCAGGAAAAGATGTTTATAAAGATGGCAGACAGAAGGAGAGAAAAGTTTCAGAAAAAGGCAAATGACGAAAAGGATAGAGTCCCCAGGTGGGCTGAGCACTTGGATAACACCTCGCAAAGCGAAGCTAGTCCTGCCTTGTTGCTGGATTTTGAACGAAAAGGGAAACTTTGTATCCATAGGGAAAAGACAGAGTACTATAACAATGTATTCATCGGTTCCAGCGAGTGTGAACATAATTACAAGGTAATTGGAGGTTGGGGTTTTAAAAATGGGTCAGAACCTGTGTTTCCCGGAATATATTATATATGTGGGAACAAGGCTTATTTCAAATTGCCGGATCACTGGTATGGAAGCTGCTACTTTGGCATTGTTTTCCCGAAAATATACCATGTGAATAACGCAGCTGGAAGCGATGAAGAAACTAATGGCTTAGTGCGTAGTAGACGTGAAAGTGTAGGTGAAATTATAGGTGATATTTTTAGTGCACTGATACCTGGAATGGGGGTAGTTCTGAACACTCATAGAATCTGCAAATTGTCTACAGTAGTGGACCGGTTATCAACGGACACTGCTGCTGGATTCCTGCTGGTCAATACTGAAATGGTTGCGATCAGATCAATGGTTTTACAAAACCGTCTTGCCCTTGACACCCTATTAGCAAAAGAGGGCGGAGTCTGTAGAATGCTGAAGGCGCAACATTGTTGCACTTACATTCCTGATAAAAGTATCGAATTAAAACAATATGTGAAGAACATAACTAATTTGGAAAGGGAACTCAAACCATTGGAGGTTGACAGTGCCTGGACGAGACTGACTGGAGGTCTCTCCTCTATAGGTAGTTGGTTTACTAACCTAGGTAGAAATCTTTTGTGGAAAATACTGATGCCAATAGTTGTAATAGGTGTAATTGTATTGATCATTTTTATCTGCTGCAAATGCCAAAGGTGCAAAAAGAAATATACAGTAAATCAGAGGGGGGTGAAAAGAAACATTGATGAATTAGAACTAGAAGAGCTAAAGAGTGCAATTTACAAAAAGGCGAAAAATCACCACTCACATAGGGAAGCTGAAAGAAAACTAAACAATAAGTTTATTGAAATTGAAATGAACGATGTGGATGAATGAGAAAAGTTGGCATCTGTTTCCTTCTATGTGGTGATGATAGTAAATATCATCAAAGAGGGGATTGATGGAGCTGGGATTCGCATGTAAAGCGCCTTGCTCGTATGCAAAACCCTTGTCTAAACTGCATAATAATATTAACATCATTGTTCGTCATTCATAAAGTGTTTTTCCCAACACGCGGGTGTCCCCAGGATGCTTGCTTGTTTGTCTTTTCTCGTACTAAACGAAGCTTGCACTAAAATCGGCTGCTTCGCTGTAATTCAGTCTGCGCATGCGTCGGTCATACCCATGTGATGTGACGCACTCGCATTCTGGAGGGAAGTTGTGCTCATGCGCACTGTAGCAAATATGGCCGCTTGTCTCTCATCATGCTCTCCGCTTGCTACCGCTGCTTTTGCCTGTCTGTCTTTTCGCACTAAACAATAATGCTATAGTCATTATAAAGTAAGGGTTGGTTAGTATTTTATCATGGTATACAGTGTGATCAATTTTATATGTGATTTTAATCCGTTCTCGCTTACTTTTCATGTACCGCGTCTTTGTGGGCTGGGGCATACATGAGCGACGCCATGATGAGGCTCCTCTGAACCCTGTCAGGTGACCGGGGAAAGTCCTAACTGCGCAGAAGCTAAAACTAGCCAGCTGGCTCCTGAAGCCCGATGCGCCTGGGAACCCATCCCGAAGATGCAAGATTGCACCTTGAATTGTCATACACTGTTGCTATTTGCTGTGCTCTTGTATTGCATTCTGTATTCCTATGCCTGGGAACGTGAACCCGGGGGGCGGGTGTGCAAAATTGAATAATTATGATGGGAACATTGAATTCTAGGAGGTGGTAATGACCGCACCACCTCTCCTGACCAATCATAATGTGGGAAACTGTCATTTGCAACATTAGTGGGTGGTCTGAGGGACCCCAAAACAGTATAACTGCCCTAGTTTAGCTTAGGAAAATTGTCCGACTTGTCCGAGTAGCAGACCTGTCACTGACCCTACGAACTCTATAGGTGCTCAATCTGAAGTGCTGCGGAGCACTCTGTCCATACTTTCCACAAACTCCTAAGGGGTGGAAATAATCCTAAGTGCTGGCGAAGCACTTTGCTGGGAAAATTCGAAAACCCAAATCGGGGTTACTGGCGGATTACTTGCAGAGAGGGGTAACACTGGCGTTGCTTCTGAAGCTGTGGGTGTTGGTCGTACCTTGGTGAGCCCAGTCCTGATCCCAAATCCTGAGGGGTATCCTGTCCTTACTGTCCGTGAGCTGTACCTGCTCGCATTCTGGCATTCCTTCCTGAGGGTCCTTGTCCCCGTCCTTCCAACTGACCCGTGGCCAAGGTTAGTCTTCTCTCAGACCTAGGTAAATATTAACTTGTGGGTTTGCGTCTCTCTCTCTCCCTCTCCTCTTATTATTCTCATAATAAAGCGCTCTTGCCTGTGATATTGCTCTATCACCTTGAGAACGAGTTATATGCAATTGTTCTAGAATTTTTCCACTTCTCTCCCCTCCCTTAGAAAATTACCTACTGTTATATTATATTAGTATGTTCCAATTTTTCCCCTACCATTAGCCTGATTGCGGTGAACTTAGTAAGAATAGTTTAAACACTTTGGTTAAGTACGTGTTCTAGGTCCCATCCACATCCTATGTTCTAGTATAAAGTTGCAGTGACTAGTTTTGTTCTAAAAACTCCTACCTTTTAGTCTTCCCATGTACTCAAATGGTATTAGCACTTATCTATAGCTACTTTATGGTTTTGATTTTGATGTTAGATGCATTATTCTGCCTATCACTTATTGCCTTGTCATATTCTCCTTGAACTTTATATAAAACTTTAAACATCCTCAGGTGTCTGTGGTCATTTTACAGAAATTGTGGATAAGTATTGTACTAATTATAAAGGGTATTTGATCTCAGGCCTGTCTGCTATTTTCCCTGTTAGCTCCAGATCTGTCATATGAATTGTGCCTGTGGTAAGTCAGGTGCATGGTAAGCAGAGGTGAAACCAAACCTTAATTACTCATAGCAGCGTGCAGGAGGAGAAATCCTCACCCGGTTCACCCAAACTAATTAGTGTAGTAGTAAAGGTTTGCACGCCAAGGGCCCAGTGCGTGTAAAGAATTGGTAACTCAGGTGACCCGGGGGAATTGCGCGCTCTATCATACTAAGTATCCCTGAAATGAGGTAGCATTATTTAATTTAATACAGAAGCGTAATGCTTCTGCCGGCAAGACCGATATGGATTCTGTCCGTATCTTAAAATGCTCCCGGTATATAATAGCTATTCCCCCACCACGACCCTTTTCTCTATCTTGTGATAGGATGGCGTATCCCTCTGGCACTGCAATGTTCCAGTCGGGAGCGGCAGTATTGTCCGTCCATGTTTCTGTTAGGAATAGTATGTCTGGGGAGGATGCCTGAATCATATCCTCCACTTCGTATTTGTGTTTTCCCATAGAACGGACGTTTAATAAAATACATTCGGCAATGCCTTGAGTTGTCCCATGTCGGTCCTTAATTTGTCCCCCATTGTTAGTAGCCTTTCCCCATATCTTCCTTCCTCCCTCCCTTGTCCAACTCCACTAACTCCTTCATCTGGATCAACAACGGGACCGAAACCGGAAGTCTCCGGCTCGGGCCCGTGAAAGTTGCAGCCTCTCCCCGCTCCCCCCACCCCGGCCTGTTATAAAATGCGGATCATCCCTAAAGTGTGCGGGGAGCGGGTGCAGGGCCGTTGATGATTCAGCGCAGTGGTGCGCTTCGATTGAGAAGACCCCCCCCTCCTCTATGTGATTGTTGCCCGGGCGGAGGCTGGGGGCGACACAGCGCTCACCAAGGACTTGGCTGGTTCTATCTTTGGTGCGCTGGAGCCTAGAGGGCCTGGCTCTGGTCCCTGCAACAGCTGGCCCATATCAACATTCGCTTCTCCTGTGAGATTGTACTGTACTGCCCCCTGGGCAG
Source organism: Lissotriton vulgaris (assembly GCF_964263255.1). Classification (NCBI taxonomy): domain Eukaryota; kingdom Metazoa; phylum Chordata; class Amphibia; order Caudata; family Salamandridae; genus Lissotriton; species Lissotriton vulgaris. The sequence goes on along the minus strand of NC_141699.1, from coordinate 65,667,789 downwards.
ATTACTTTGGCCCCTCCTCTCCATGGAGACTCACTGAAGTAACTGGTGCACTGGGCGCATGGAAATCGGTGGTGCCCCGTTTGGATTGCTGCGGCGAGCCCCGGTGGGAAGCAATGATCAAGCAAGTGGCAGACCATGATTGAATATTGGTGGCACTGCGCATTTTTCTACCGCACTTCCGATACCTGCCTGGCCAATATCAACTCCCTCGAGATCCGGACTGGCACCGGGGAAGGCCTGCTCATCCTTGGATTTGCCGTGCATTGGATTGTGTTAGGAGCTGGGCAAACTATCCCCCAGGATTGGTTTGACTTATTGTATCGGTCACGCAGGTGTGCATATCTTGAGACTAGTTCCGAGATCTTGTCATTGGTGGTGGGAGCGCTGAGGAGGCTTGGATCGCTTTTCACGGTTGACAAAATGGCGTCAAAACCCGAGACAGAAAAACAACAATCAAAGGCGCCCTGGGGGACCTAGATATACCCAATCCAACAAGCTGGACCGCTACACGCAACCTAGCGGATCGCCATCTTGATCCGGGAAATCTCAGGATGTAGGCACGGAGATGTGGACCTCCGCGGTGGAGCCTACGCTGCAGGATGTGATGGCGGCGATTGAGGGGGTGCGTACATCCCTAGGTATAAAGATGGAGTCCTTGGATCATAAACTGGACACGGTGACAATAGAAGTTAATTTAATCTGTGCGGACCTTACTAAAACCAGCGAAAAGGTGAAATCCCTGGACATTAAAACGACCAGTCTCACAGATGATGTGGCCTCTTTGCAGCAAGAAGTTTGTGATCTCAAAACCGCCAGTGATATCGCAGGTCGCAAGTTGGATGAATACAAAGGGAGGGCCCGTAGAAACAATGTACGTATTATTGGTGTGCCTAAAAAGGCTGAGGGGCAGTCCGCCAATCTCTTTGTTGAAGATATCATTCTCAATCATTTAAAGCCCCGAGGCCTTGGGAATTTTTTTACGGTGGAAAGAGCACACAGAGTTCCGGGTGGGAGACCGCGCCCTGGGGCCCCACCCCGGCCGATGATCATGAGGGTGCTTAACTTTAGGGATAGAGACGCTATCCTGCAGGCTTCCAGAAATGGAAGTCCTCTTCAGTATGAAAACTCTGCTCTCAGTTTTTTCCCGGACTTCACGAAGGCAGTACAAAAACAACGGCAGACCTTCATGGGCATCAAGAGAAGACTCCGGGACAAAGGTTTGAAGTATGCCATGCTGTATCCTGCCAGGTTGCGAGTTGAACATGAGGGGAGAGCTTTTTTCTTTGACATTCCTGAGGTTGCGGTGTACTGGTTGGACACGGTTTATCCTCGGGATGAGCGACAGCGACGGAGCGGAGATGAAGAAGAAGGCACTGAAGAAAAAGAATAAGAACTGCTCTCGCCGCAGGTGTGGTCAAAGTGGGTTGGGGTGGGGTGCGTGTGGGTGAGTACAGTAACTAGTTGATTGTCTAAACTGCTTAGATGGGCCTGATAGTATTGTTGGGGCTGGACGGGCAAGTGGGGGCTGTGTTCCTCCTCAAAGTTACTCCTCGATAGATTAGTAGATAGATTATGGGGCGACAGGCACACTGCGAGTTGGGGGCGGATGGACACCGTGAGCAGGGGTGCAAGGTGGGGGGAGGTGAGCGGAGTTTGTTTTGGTGGGGACTTATGTGTTATCTTTTTGTTTTGTTTCTTGTAAGCATTATATGCCAAGGCTTCATTCAGAATTGTAGCAGGTTCGCTTTGCAGGAACTGGAGAGAAAACAGACTAATTTCATGTTTTATGATGGGGGGTAGGGGTCTGAAAGTGTTTAGCTGGAATGTTAATGGGTTGGAGGACAAAATTAAGCGTAGTGTGGTTCTTCAGTATCTTAGACGTCACGCCCGGATGTAGTCCTATTTCAGGAGACGCATTTAGTTGGTAACTCATGTAGGGCTATGCACAGAATGGGGTACCGATTGGTTGCACATGCGGGATTCACTTCGGGGTCCAGAGGGGTGGGGATTCTGGTTAAGAAAACGCTTTCGATGGTGATTGATTCTGTGACTGAGGATGACAGGGGCAGATATGTAGGAATATCGGGCCGTTGGGAGGGGTATATCCTATCCATGATGTCAGTATACGTCCCCCCAGGTATGCAGGCAACCACTTTTGAAGATTTGGGGAAAGCCCTACTGGACTTCCCGAGGGGTCTTTTGATTGTGGGAGGTGACTTTAATGCTGTGATCTCAGGCACTATGGAAGGCATTCCCCTAGGGATACGGGGCGAGCGCAAAGATGGCTTCCCGAGTTTATGGATGCGTTAGGTTTGATCGATAGTTGGAAATTGCTTCATCCTGACCGGCGACAGTCCACCTTTCACTCTGTTGCGCATGGTAGTCTTTCACGTATAGATCACTGTTTAGTGCCGGCGGCTCAGGCATACTGCATCAATGAGACTACACACCTAGCTAGAGGTATATCAGATCATTCGCCACTCTGGGTCAGGTTTGACATTAATTTGGACTCGAGCAGCAGGATAGCTCCCATTAATCCCTGGTACATACGTAATCCTAAAATCCGTAAGGACTTGCTAAAAGCGTTAAAGCATTATTTTCAGGAAAATGTGGGATCAGTATCGTCTCCACTTTCGCTGTGGGAGGCTTTTAAGGTGGTCATACGGGGACAGGCTTTGTCGCTAATTGCATGGGCAAAGAAGGATCTGAATGAAGAAGTGGTGAACATAGAATCTGAAATTGCTAGGATCGAGGCGGACTTGGAACATGAGGTAACCCGGGCCAAATTGCATGTCCTACATCTTAAGCAACTTGAGTATAAAGCGTTAGTCACTGATAGTGCCAGAGCCTTAAGTAGAGAGCAGCAGGGCCGGCTATAGGATGTTGGCGATAAGGCTGGGAAGCTTATTGCCTGGCTAGATAAAAAAGACAGGGATGATCGGGTGGTTCCGGAACTGGAGGCGGCGGAGGGCGTAAAAATAACAGACCCCCGGGGTATAGTGGACAATTTTGCAGCCTATTTTCGTACAGTGTACATTTCGGTTGCAGGGCGGCCAGAGGAGGACTCCCACATGCTATTGCGAGATATCCAACTCCAGGGCCTGACTGAGAAAGATCGTGACTTTATGGACAGTGCCCTCACTGCGGATGAAGTGGCCCTGGCAGTGCGCTCCTTGAATTCGGGTAAGGCGCTAGGCCCTAATGGACTCCCGATTGAGTTATATAAACTAAGACCCGATAGAATTGCACCCTATCTTAAAGATATGTTTGTAGCAGCTCGAGAAAAAGGGATGTTGCCTTATGGTCAGAGAGTGGCGTCTATAGTTGTTATCCATAAGGAAGGGAAACCAAAAACTGAGTGTTCCTCTTATAGGCCTATTTCTTTATTAAACGCGGAGCCCAAGATTCTTTCAAAATGATTGTCTAATAGGCTTGTCAAGGTTATCAGTGGTCTGATACATGCTGATCAATCTGGTTTTATCCCCCATAGAAATACGGCGGTGAACCTAAGTAGGTTGCACAGAGTTTTAGCTAGAGCTCATACCCTGGGAGAACGAGCTATAATAGCATCACTTGACGCGGCGATGGCCTTTGATACGATAGAATGGCCTTATTTATGGGTGGTCTTGGCTAAGTTTGGATTTGAACCGGAATTTATTAGCTGGGTAAGACTGTTATATACTGAGCCTCTTGCACAAGTGGTAGTCAATAACCGAGTTTCGGCAGCATTTTGTTTGGGAAGAGGCACCCGACAAGGGTGTCCACTCTCCCCCCTCTTGTTCTCGCTAGCACTTGAGCCTTTGGCATCCTGGATCCGCTGGGAGCCTTCCATTCGAGGTATTCGATGGTCCCCTCAGATGGAGGACCGGATTTCTCTATATGCGGATGACATTTTAAGCTATTTAACATCACCCAGAAAGTCCTTAATTGTCGTCTGTGATGTTTTGGCCTCCTACGGTAGGAATTCGGGGCTCACTATAAATTGGGGGAAATCCTGTTCTGAGTGGCGATATCCTGACTCCCCCATGAAATTGCCCGATTCAAGTTGCTACTCATGGATTTAAATATCTAGGGATTTTTATTTCACTGGATCCCAAAATTCTATACAAGAGGAACCTTTTTCCCCCATTGGTTAGATTAAAGAGCAAAGTAGACAACTGGGGAAAGTTGCCTCTCTCCCTGTTGAGAAGGGCAACACTCTTTCAGATGATGTCTCTACCTCGCTTTCTTTATGCCCTTCACAATACATTAGATATAGTTCCAGCCAGTTATTTTAGGGAGGTGGAGGGGGTGCAACATAGATTACTATGGGAGGGTAGATCACGTATCGCTCTAGCTAAATTGACGTTACCATGGTATGACGGTGGTATCGCCCTTCCAGACTTTAGGCGTTATTATTGGGCTTCTCAATTGGCGGTCATAAACCTGGGTACGTAAGTGCCTGGCTCAGACCCGGGATACGCAATGGATAGATGGCTACTCCCAGGTGGTAATTACAATAGAGCTTTATATGCCAAGTCGGCAAGGAAATGTTTGACAGGACCCACCAGTGTGGCAGTCAGGATATGGCACAACGCCACCAATTCTTTGGGATGGAAGGCCGCCTCATGCTGGCCACTCCATTATTTGATTCAGAAAGACTGGGTAAAGTTTGGAACATGAAAGTTTTCGATAAGTGGAATTTAATAGGGATTGCTAGGATTGGTGATATCTGGGTCAAGGACAGGATTAAGACATTCGCTGAACTGCAAACCGAGTTTGAATTGAATGGGGCGGAATATTTCCGCTATGCGCTGGTCTGACATGCACTGCGATCAGCGGTACCGGTGGAGGAAGACATACCTGAGGCCTCCCCATTGGAAGATAGAATATTGGACGGTCATTTGCCAGAGAAAACTATTTCCCTCATTTATAGGAAGTTGATCATTCATAGAGCAGACCTCCTGTTAGAGTTGAGAGATAAATGGATGAGGGACGGTATTGAACTAGATGACGAGGACTGGCCATAGGCTGTGTCCTCCCCGAAGGAGGTTGCGATCCCAGCACGATTGCGACTAGTCCAGTTGAAAACACTACATAGGGTGTATGTCATAGGCCCACGCTTGGTCCGGATGAGGCTATCTGAAGATGGTTTGTGCAGGCGAGGATATGGGCAGGTAGGCAAGTTCCTTCATATCCTCTGGGAACGTCATTATATGGTGGAATATTGGAGTGCGATACACAATGTTATGCGAGAAGTGTTGGGAGTAACGGTGTCACCAGAGGCGAGGAGATGCCTCCTTAATATTTGGGAACCTACAGATCTGAACACAGCGCAGACTAGGAGGGCCATTTTAGGGGCTATGATAGCAAAACGAAATATAGCACAGCAGTGGGGGTCCAAGAGGCCGCCCACACTTGAGGAATGGAAAGAAAGCATGGACTGGTGCATGTTCCGGGAGAAATTCGTTTATCTGGCCAGGGGCCGACCTCGCAAATGGGCGACTGTTTGGGGCCTGTGGAATCAATACAGGGGGGAAATTTGTGTACCTCCAGTTGACTCAATGCCGGATATACTTGTATCCCCGTGACCCGCATATGTGAAGGATTACGACCCCCCCCTTTCTTCTCGTATCCTCCAAAATATTATAAGTTATGTTGTAATGATGTGTGGGAATGTTTGATCTCTGTTCTATGCACTTATTGAAATGCCTTGTGTTAATAAAAAGAAATATAAAAAATATATATTACAAAATTGAAACAACCTACCCGTACCTTCGCGACGAATTCTACAACACCCCATACAATCCACCAAGAACATGTAACTGGGGGAGATTCCGAAACAACAAGCAAATAACCTTCTCTGACTCGTCTAATACATCCATTGAGGACACCGATCCTGGCGAGGGCCCGAGCACATCCAGGAACACCAACAGACCAACACCCTTGCTACCCCCCAGTTTTTTAGAACAAGGCCGCGGACGCGGCCAGAATCGGACACGAACCAGGACAAACTACCAGCCTCAATACTCCGGAGAAAGACAAACCCGGAACAGATTTTACCAATGGGGGCCCTCACAGTAAACAACTGCCAATAGTCCCAGGCTCCCATGACTCCTTTGGTCAACGCCAGTAGAACAACACAAGACCCACAACTCATTCCCATCTCCAACCTTACCAGACACACTCTCTCTAGTGACAAAATCAATCTGCTGAGTAGAGGTCTCAGCTTTGTGTCTACAGAAGGCAGCAATTTTTTCGAACTCCAAACACAACTTCTCAAATTCTTCAGAAGGATTAGACTCAGACAGTTCTTTAAGGACCAACCAGACTCCGACTGCACTCCCAGATCCAGATTTCACCCACCCCCCCTCCACTTTCAACCCACCTTCCTCAACTATGTCCCCTGAAGTACTCTCCTTCGAAAGGCTGGTCCTCCATGAGATAGCAGAGCTCCAAAAACAATTCAAATATGTTCCCTACAATCTCCCACTTGTCAAGAAATTAGCCCTTCAACAGCTAAAAGAACAAACAGACGTGATTATCAAGCCAGGGCATAAGGGCGGTGGCATAGTCGTAATGGACCAGGACGAGTATGACATAGAAATAAAGAGGCAACTTTCCAATCCACTACACTATCGCAAACTGCCTAGGGATCCTCTCCCTGAGTTGAAAACCAAGATCCAACTAATAACTAACCAAGCCAAACTGGATGGGATCATCACACAAAAGGAACATCTATTTCTGAACAACCAATATCCCAGGACCCTCGTCATCTACGTCCTCCCGAAGATCCATAAGGACAGCACCAACCCCCCAGGACGACCCATTGTCTCTAGGTGCGGGTCCATATGGGAACCATTGGGCAAATATATAGATGCTGTCATCAAGGAATTTGTCCCCCACACTGAAACATACATCTGGGATAGCATGGACCTCATTAAAACCATAGAGGACCAACCCTTTGACCCCAACACTGAACTCATGGCGGGGCTTGACATTGAGTCCCTCTATACCAACATCCCCCATGAGGAGGGACTCACAGTCATTGAAAAAATACTTGAGACAAGGCCATGACCAACCCCTATCCCTACCTCTTTCATCATGAGCCTCCTACGCATTGCCCTGGAAAATAACTATTTCTTGTACCACGACAACTACTACCTACAAATCAAAGGAGTTTCAATGGGCGCCTGTTTTGCCCCAAACGTATCCATTCTTTTCGTCTATAACTTGGAAATGACACATATACTCACCCCCACCAATTCGTACCAAGAACAATTACACCTCTGGCGCAGATACATCGATGATATTCTATTGCTATGAGCAGACAACTCTGAAACATTTAATAAATTCATTGAACGGCTCAATAACTCCCAACCCCATCTCAGGTTCACTATAAAGTGCAGAACTAACGACTTACCTTTCCTGGACGTCACCATCCACGCAGAGGACGGGAAGATTGGCACGGCCCTCTACCGAAAGCCAACAGAGTGCAACACACTGCTTCACTACTCCAGCTATCACCCATGAGGACTCAAATATGGGCTGCCTTATGGCCAATTTTTACGTATTCGCAGAAACTGCAAATGGCACAAGGACTATTTTAGAGAATCAGACATCCTACAAAACAAACTCATCTCTAGGGGATACCCAGCACGACTCCTAAAACGTGCACGTAAATGGGCCTGGTATTGCCACTGGGATGAACTATTGACACCCCAACCCAAAAGAACCAACTCCTGCATCCCATTTGTTATGAAAAACAGCCCTTGCAGCAATCAAGTCAAGAAAATCATCACTCACAACTGGCCCATCTTGCGTTCGCAAGTTCCTTTCCAAAACCTCCCCCTGTTCTCGTACCAACGTGGGCAAAATCTTACCAACCATCTCGTCCATGCCATCTCATGGCAGACCGGGTCCATGAAACCTGACTCCTTAACAGCTGCCTGGGGACTTCCACCAGTAATCGGACACTACCGGTGTCAATCCTGCATTGTTTGTGATCTCACCCGCAACACGAAAGAGTTTCGACACAATGACAAAACCTACCCACTCAAACCTTCACAAACGGCAGATCCCAGAACGTGATCTATGACATCTTTTGTCCTTGTGACCTGGTGTACATCGGCCAGACAACCCAGATGATCAAACAAAGGATAACACAACATAAAAGTAGAATCCACTGTAAGATCCTGACGGCTGCTCTGGTTTCACACTGTGTTGAAATGAACCTTACTGAACTCGAAATGTCCTGGCAGGTGGTCGAACAGCCTACCTTACCCATCAGAGGTGGCAATCTCCAGAGCCCACTGAACAGCAGGGAATGTAAATGGATCACAATCGGCAACTCTGTTAACCAGGGACTAAATACGCTTGATGAATGGAACAGCACCATACAAGTATAACACCCTGAAGTAGTGTGGCTCACTGGTTAGAGGCGGCAGACCCGAGAGCAGAGGACGGCCCGGGACCAGGGTTCGATTCCCGGCGCGGCAGGTTTCTGGACCAGGGTCAGCGGACTCGATAATTCTCTCGCCTCGGTGCCCACTCTGATCAGCGATCACACTCGGCAACTCTGGGCATTAGCTTGCCTCATCTTCACTAACGGCCCCACCAGACCGCCGGGGATGCCTGGTCTCACCCTGGAGATACCCATTAAGGGACCATCTCTCAGGGAAGCCAGGAAGGGTTTCGCAGCGGTCGAAGCGCCTTGGGACCCTACGGGTAAGTAGTGCGCTATATAAATGCCTATACATTTACATTTACACCCTCACCAGGCCAGTTCATCTCTGCCCATAACCGTAACATTAGATACCCCCTCGGGCCCAGGCTCCCCCTTTGTCTAGGGTCTCCCATTGTCCAAACAGCACCCAACCACACCTGTGAAATCTTGCTCCACCGCCCCTGATATGCCAGCCCTACCATCACTGTAACTAGTCTGTCAATGAGCCCAATTGATTTTCGGCCCCCAAAAGTAGATGGTTAATCGCAGCCTTCCCCTCCTGGCTCGCCCGGGCCATCTCTGCAGACAGTCCAACCCCCTGCCTGACCAGCACATTACAGGACTAGTACTGCTAACTACATGTCAATTAGGCAATATTTATCTGTACCACACTTAGACTGTGAATCCCCAATGTTGTTTACTTATTTCCAAATGTGTTCCAATTTAATTGTCCTGCATATTCCGGAAACTAGATTCACAGTACATCCGTTTTTATAAACCACACTGAACTGTGGTTACTGAACTATCGTAGTGTCAACATTGACTCTGTTTGTACTTCACTTGGTGTGACAACTGTTTTTATCATTTATACTGATCATACACTGTAATACAGGCTTATTGTTCATCCACTGGATGCCTCGCCCACCAGGTCCAGTGAGTTTGTATAAGCATGCTCTTGTCCTTTTCACATTTCACTTGCCGCTACACCCCGGGCAATTTTGCACTTCATAGTCTGTTCTCACTGGCCCCCCTGTGACGCCCCGGGACCACGCGCAGTGGCATAGAGTGTAGTGGCGTAGAGTGCAATGGTGCAGAGTAGATTGGTGCAGAGTGCATTGGTTTTGAGTAAAGTGGTGTAGAGTGCATTACTATAGAGTGCAATAGCTTAGAGTGGTGCAGAGTAGAGTGGAGTGGCGCTGAGTGCAGTGGTGTAGAGTAGTTTGTTTCAGAGGAGAGTGCAGTGGTGTAAAGTAGATTAGAGTGGCATAGAGGGGATTGGCATAGAGTGCACTACCGTGAAGTGGAGTTGTGTAGAGTGCATTAGCATAGAGTGCAGTGGCATAGAGTGCAGTGTTGCAGAGTAGGGTGGCATAGAGTGGAGCGACACAGAGTGGTGTAAAGTGAAGTGGTGCAAAGTAGAGTAGTGTGGAGTAGAGTGGATTGGCATAGAGTGGAGTGGTGTAGAGTAGAGAGGCATAGAGTAAAGAGGTGCAGAGAAGAGTGGAGTAGTGCAGTGATGCAGTGTGTAATTGCATTTATATAGTTCTTACTACCCCTGATGAGGCATCAAAGCACCTTTTGGTGAGTAGCACGCTACTCCGGAACCTAAAAATGATTAGTGGTGGGTTAGTATAGGGAAATTGAGCAGTGGACATGCGAGTCTGTTAGTTGGATTGAATAGGATAATCGAGGGATTGAAGAGGGAAGAGTCTAGGAAGCGTTATTTGGCAGCTCATTAGTAGTAAGATGAGGTTTGAGATGAGAAAAAAGGAGAGGTAGAGAAGGGCAGAGTGTCTAGGAAGGGATTAGGGAAATCATAATAGTAAAATGAGGTTTGGGATACGTGAGTGACTAAGGTTTTGGATGAGCCAAAGAGAATCTAGAAAGGTTTATTTTGGAGATCATAGTAGTAAAATATGGTTTGGGATGAGTCCGAGGAGACAATATGTTGAGAGAGGTATAGGCTGAGACAGAGTAGTGCATTGGAGAGAATCAAAGGTGTTCTTTTAAAAAAAAAATGTTTTAATTAATGGCTGTTGCTGCCCTCAGTTAACTAGATTGTTTATTCACATTTTAATGGTTTATTGTTCAAATATGCATAGTCATTTCCCCTTGTATGTAGGTTAATAATAGCATTCATTCTCACCCTTAGGATAGCCTGCTTCATGTAGCACAATTTGTGAAAAGTTGATTGGTTTGTGTGATATAACTCAGTTGTACAGCTCATCTAAGCACCTCACATTATGTGGGGGGCACGATTCTCAACTCCTGTGAGCCTTATGTTATACTCTTGGTACCAGGAATACAGGGGAGCCCCCAGTACATGGCATCCTGCATCCAACACTGGAAACTGTGTTTGGGTAGGATTCCAACATTTTCGATACCAAACATGACTGGTTTCGGTGCAGCCAATATATAGTTAGACATCTCATAATTGACTTGATGTCCACTATATATATTAAATGGCTGACCGCATTCACAAAGCCTGGAGAATCGACTCCAGGGCTCTTAGGGGGGCCTTGCTCATGCAGGATGCAGGGGCACCTTCACACTTGTAGCAAAGTACCCTGCCCTCAGGACTGAGGAGCCTGCCATAGGGGTGAGCTATTGGTTTTAAATGTAGTGATCTCAGATATAAGGAAACTTATCTGTGGTGAGAGGTGTACGCATCCACTCACATGGGCTGCAATGGCAGGCCTGTAGTCACAGTTTGAGTGGTCTCTCGCGGGTGGCATAATACATGCTGTAGCCCATGGGATACCCCTGGTGTACCTATGCCCTGGGTACCTTAGCACCATTTACTAGGGACTTACAAGGGTACATCAGTAGCCAATTGTGGAGGTACCAAAGTACTTACGATTGTCAAATTTAGGGAGAGAGCACAGTGACTGGGGACCTGATTAACAGGATCCCAGTCAGACTGCTCAGAAAACAGCAGAACACTTCCCAAAAGTGGGGGGTAACCATGAAAGTAGACCCTACTGTCCTACAATGAGGTTAGAGATTTGATAAGAACTGAAATTATTGTCAGCTAATCCTGTTGGTCTTCATAAGCAATAGACCTCTAACACAATTGATGTGTGACACATTCCTTGTGGTCTTATTTGCATTGCAGTTATGCATGAGACAAGAATAAAATGCAGATTGCCCTTGAGCAAAGAAGAAATGAAACTCTTCTGACATTTGTCAAACATTGGATTAATGATAAGGCATATCTGCTAGATACAACAGTCAGTAATCACTGAAACTTTGTTTGCAGTCCTTTGGATCTACACTGCTCCCAGGTATTTGATTCTTGAATTGGACAGAAACTGTAGTGCTGAGATTTATTGTAATCCCCTGATGCTGGAGGACTTCAGACATAATTTGACAATTTTAAACTACTTTCCTATGAGAATGTGGCATGATTAGTCAGTTGTCTATGTATGAGAAGGCAGGTCTTAATTTTCCTGAAATGGGTTGCTATTACTGTGATGCATTTCTCCCAAAACAACAAACTCTTATTTCTGGTTCTTTTTGGCAATGGGGATGTGGACATATGCATTACAGCGGTCTATAGATCACACAAAATACGTCCATGCAGATTTGGATGCGCATGGTGGAGTTTTGAAGTGTTTCTATATTTACCCATTTGTTTGTTGGATATGTAATGGCTGTATGGTACTTTACCCCACTTTCACCTTTTGTGGTAGTGCATGAGGTATCGAAAACAGGTTTTTCCATGAAGCATCCATGCTACTGCTTTCCATGTCTAGAGGAGTAAGTGGAGTGGCGTAGTGTGGAGTGGCATTGAGTGCAGTGTTGCAGAGTAGGGTGACGTAGAGTGGAGGGGAGTGGTGTGGAGTGCAATAGCGTAGAGTGCAGTGGTGCATAGTGTAGATATGCGGGTAGAATGCACTGGCATAGATTAGCGTGGAGTGGTGTAGAGAGATTAGAGAGGCATACAGTGGAGTGGTGCAGATAAGAGTGCAGAGACGCGAAGTGGAGTGGCGTAGTGTGGAGTGATGCAGAGTAGAGTGGAATGGGGTAACGTGGAGTATACTTGGGATAGTAGCATACTGCCAACACAGACAAAACACCTTCAATTGAAAAGGCCATTACATTTGCACTCACATACAGTTTTACTGATAAAAGTAACCAAAAAAAAGGAGAGAGTTCTCCCTGCTAAACCCAGAAAGGACCGGGAGATAAAGTGGCCAAAAAGAGATTTCCTATCTGTGTATTCAATTTCTAGGTAAACAATAACATTTATTTTAATTTGTTTTATCAACAGCCTCCCAAAAAAAACAAAGCATTTAATTCAAAACATAACATTTGATGTATCTAAATATTTTTATTTTTGCTTGCTTAAAAACAATTTCTTTTATATACTCAGTATACACAATTTCTTTCAAAACACAGTCATATAAATGTTCTCAAAAGGACATTTTACATAAATCCAGTCAATTCATCATCACATAATACATAATCAGAAAACAACAATACAGTTTAAAAAGTTTGTTGACGCGTTTCGGTGCTTCTTTGTTTGGAACACCTTCCTCAGGACTATTTAAAACATCTTCATTCTAAAAATAGATACATAACATGAGTTAGTTTTGCAATGTTTTGGGAGATTTTTACTGTTTAACTGTTGGAGAAGAGATAATTGTCTTACTTCTAAGGCAATCTATTTTGTAATACCGGGATCGGTCCTGGAGTTATAATAAACTTAATCACTCCTCATCTCTGCTGTTTCGTCAGGTAATTTTAGTGACTGTTCATCCCTGCTGTTACGTCAGAGAATCTGTATTAAAGAGCAACATCATATTTTAGATTCTATAAACCGGTATAAGGTTGAGTATTGCGTACACCAGATTTATATAACATTCTCGCTTACTTATCATTTGCGCAGCAGATGTTCGTGACCTTGGCAGGACTCTTTAAGACTTTATATTTTCTTTTCTTCCGTATTTTTGTCTGACAATGCCTAGTCTTCAATTTTCCACGGAATCGTGCATAGATCCCTCCTCTTTTTTTAAATTGAGGCGATCAGCAGCGTCTAAATAAATGATATACATGTTGTGAGCGGTCTTCCATTTCAGATTTAGTGTATACACATATAATCATTGCGAGTTTCGTCAAAATTACGTGTTACACATAGTTTAATAAAAAAACTCAAGTGGGAAGTTTGGTTATTTAATTCCTTGTTCCTTCCCAGTGATATATGATGGTAAATGGGATAAAGACCCCTCTAAAGTTCAATGTAACTTATGTTGTTAAATCCATTTTATAAAGAGATAAACAAACATTTCTTGTAAAGTTAAGTGCATTTTGTGTCGAGCGCACATTAACCAGCGCCCGATTGAGAAATCAGTACATCTAGGGTAAATTACCTCCCGACTATGGAGAAGGGGAGATATCACTAGGCGGACCCCCTTCGGTTGTTCTCATCAGAGAATCCTCTTACCTTTCGTAACAGTGAGCGCTCCGCCCGTCCGGTCTCCCTGGTTGCCCGTACTTGTGAAACCATAGCACTGGGCCTTTACCTTATATACCGGTTTTAGTTCTACTTTACGCGCCTTTCTAAGCACCTGTGTTTAATTTAACCGTAGTTTGTCCGTTTTTAGCGCCATGATTGTAGTTTTTCAAGAGATTATCCAATCCACAATAGAAAACGGACCTATCTGGGTTCATATTTACAACAAGGGGTGGTGAGGGACAGAGTCTCTGAATTAAGCAGAAAGCTCTCACCCAGTCAAGAGATCAGGGCTAGATCCAACACCGTTTTTTAGCTCACTGCACCATCCCAGTTTCAGAACCTGGCTGTATGCAAATTAGTCTGTTCCTGTCCCAGTGCATGATGGGAACAGGGCAAACCAAACTACAAAAGCCAATTCTTACACTGGGAAGGAAACAAGCTCCCGGGGACCGGTTTCTGGCATTACAGCCGTCTTCGGCCCGGTTTGCTTGAATCCTGATGGTGCAGAATTGGCTTGGTAGTTTAGTCTGCCCTGTTCCCATGATGCACTGGGCCAGGGACAGACTGATTTGCATATAGCCAGGTTCTGAGCTGGGATGGTGCAGTGAGATAAATCACGGGGATGGATCAAGCCCTGATCTTTGGACTGGGTAAGAGTGGTCTGCTTAATTCAGACACTCTGTTCATCACCACCCCCTTTTCTGAATCTATCTGGGTTCAAGCCCTTATTCATTTATTTATTTGCTGGGTATTTCTGTTACTATTGTTCAATTTAAAGTTGCCATTGCATTTTATTTATTTCTAGCTAATGGTTATCAGTTTAAGTAATAATTCGGTGTTTGCAATCGTATAAGGATTATAGTCCGCCATTTTGGTAGTTCTATTAAAAGTTAAAAACTACCCTACTCCTTCTCATACGCAACGCAGCTACCGTTCTACTCATGTACATATATAAACATATGTCAATCCATAGCAACTAAATTCAATATTGGAAAACATTGAAAAACTGACGTTTTCACTGTCCCTGCTACATTGTAATCAGTAGCTAGTTATATCGTGAGCACAAACCCACCCTCTCTATTGAAATTTAGGTATGGTTCGGGACCCTTATTTTTCTCATTTTAATTAATACAAGGTACCAGATCTAGTGCGAGCGTCCGGTTTTCTACCAAATATTGTAAATACAGTGTGTTTATATGCAAAGTAATTTATACATATTCAGGGCGGTCTCATTGTATCTCTTGATGGGTGTATAACAATAAACATAGAGAAAATGTTTTTACTAAGATGGATGTTATTCTCCTATAGGTTGTATATTTATATAACACGCCCAAGATTTTAAATAACACACAAGTTTTTCACATTAATCAACATTTTTCTTGTAGTACATATGATTTTTTAAAACAGTTATTATTGTATCTATTATTTCGTGAGGGCAAATAATGCTCTGGGTGACTTGCTTTACTTGAACACAATAAACTTATACAGTCCACAAATTCATAAGGTTACATTCGATCTATAGTGCCAACAGATCATTGTATCATGGAAAAAAGTAATGTTCTGTGTGTCCTATTGTATTTAAACACAATACCGATATACAGTTCATATATTCATGAGGTTGCCTTCAATATACAGCGCTAACAATTCATATGAAAAGCTTATTCAACTAGTTTTGCAATTTTCCATTTATACAATATCAAAGTTATACATTGAATACACTGATTGCCTCATACATATTTCGAATTTCCAGTCAGTTGGGTACTATCTCACCATTCTTTCCCATTCCTCTCTGCTATTAAGGCCTTCAGTATATGTTCTAAACTTAGACATAAAGAATTGTTCTCTCTTATACTGATAAAAGTATACATCGCGCAAACAATAATAACATTTCCACACACTACCCACTTGTGAGAGGCTGGCCTGGTATATGATGTAAACTTATGTAAGTGGAGACCCTGCTCCAGTCAAGGCAATCCTTATGGTGATTTAGGAGGTCTTAGACAACCATAGAAATCTCTCTAAGTGGTAGCTGTGGAGAGCAGCCTCAGGCTTAGTACAGAAGGAGTGTAAAGCAGCTTGTTTTACCAGAATGCAATTTTATAGGTATAGATTAAATTAAAAAGAACCACACAAGTTATCTATAAAAATATGTATATATCATATAGTACTCATTAACACGTTTATATATCTCCTACCCAGAGATATGCACAATGCACACAATACTTTGCATAGAAATCACGTAAATAGCACAGAATACACAGTGGACCCCAGGGGGGGGACCAAACCATATATTAAGAAAGTGGTATAAGAACCACGACTCATGTCAAGACAATGTCCAGAGGATGTAGTAGTGTCCTGTACCCAAGAAACCACCCAAGGTGAGTGAATAGGAACCCCACAGAGTTTGTGTGCAGTGTGGGAACACGACCGCGTTCTCCGTACGAAGCAACGTGTAAGTTGCAGTTGCAATTTTAAAGAAAAAGGACCCTTCCCAGTGGAACCAAAAGAAACCCTGTGGAAGACAGAATGTTGGAGAGCTACCCCACACGGGGTTACCTTCGTACCTAGACCAGGGTAGCCGGGTACATAGGTGCAAAGTGGTGTCGGAACCCACCGTCGTTCTCAATGGAGGACTTCAGGAATGTGCCGCTGCTGGAGAAGGAGAAAGTGTCCAGTGGAATCCGAAGATGGATTCTAGTTGAGAGGTACCTGCAAGCCGAGGGAACAGAGTCTATGTCACTCAGGAGTGACCCGAAGACCTGGAAGACAAATACCCAGCGATGTCGGGTGTTGCAGAAGAGTTGACGGTGAACTTGACTCTGCAGCTTTGAGGACCAGGTGATGCTGAGGAAGAACATGAGCTGTGCATGAGCTGTCCCACGTCAGATGTCGAGAGTTATGGGTTCGGTGTCTGTCGGAAGTACCAACAAGTTTTAGCAACTGCAACCGATGTGTAAGTCAAAGAAGGTGCAATTTCGGAACCAGCAAGGTTTAGGAGACTCACTACAAGTAGGGGAGTCAGGGCAGGCCCTGAGCAGTCGGGAGAGCCTAACAGAAACAAAGATGACCCTCAACAAGACCCACAGGCCGGAGGCCCTGGAGTCACAAGAGGACCTCAAGCAGCTCACCAAAAGATGCAGGCCATGATGCAAACAATGTGGTGTGGACATAGATTCTGGTCACTGAAGATGTTCGAGGTTGGAGCTCTTGATGGAAGTAAGCCAACAAGCCTTGGCAACAGCAATTCAACGAAGTGCACAGGGGTTCGGTTCTTGCAGCTCCCACGAGGGATACTGGCCTCAAACTTGGTGAGAGGGCAGGCCTTGAGAGCTGTGGAGAACTACTACCTGTGTTGTTGAACCTTTCAGAGTCCATAGGAGCTCAGGATCAGCAGACCTGTCTGGTTAGTTGCGGTGCCTGCAGATGCAGGGAAGTGACTCTTTCACTTCAAGGGAGATTCCTTCAGGTGTCTTTGATGCCCACAGGCCTTAGAAGGTTCCTGCATGCTACACAGGCACAGACGATGCAGCACACTGACAGGGGGACAAAGTCGAGCTAAACGAAGTCCAGATTGCCAAGACGGTAAAAGTTGAAGTGGTGTCTGAATTGAATCGTATCCGATGACTAATCTAAGGACCCATTCCCAGGTAAGATCTTAGGTACCCCCAGGAAAGGGTTGGGACGATTTAGGGGATTCTCCCAGGGGAGGGTCTGGATAGTAGGGAGGTTACTCCCATGTCCTTTGTTCATTTTTGCACCAGAGTGGGAGCCAATTGATCCCAGAGCAGGTTTGAACTGGACTATGCAAAGAGGCACCAAATGTGCCCCTCATGCAGACAGAGTGACACTGACAAGTGCACCTACCCGGCCCCAATACACTAAATCTTGTCTGGGAGGTGGTCACATCTCTCTGTGACAGGATACCTATTGTTCAGCCTTCCCCTGCTCAAGCTTGGCTCAGTAGCAGGAGGGCACAATCGTGTCTCTGGTCGGCAGCAGCCATGTTGTGCTGTCCGGGTCTAAAAGACTGGTACTGGGACCATGCAGAGCTTAACATAGGGCTCTTCCTGTGCTTGTAATCATACCTCACACTGTTAATGGTGTGGTGGTATGATTCCAACATGTGTGTTACCAAACATGATAGGATTCGTTGCAGCCAGTTTTGAGATGGTCAACGTGTAATTACACGGTGCCCCTCTATATGGTATATGGCTGCTTCACTTATAACCCGGGAGACTGGACTCCGTAGGCTGTAGGGGTGTCCTGCTCATGCAGGGGCACCCTCACACTTAGAACCAAGCACGCTGCCTTCAGGAGTGTGAAGGACTGCTACAGGGATAACTTATGGGTTTTAAGTGCAGTGACCCTAGATATAGGAAACTTATATCTGTCATAAGTGGTGCTAGCACTAGCTTACACAGGTTGCAATGGCAGGTCTGAAGTTATAGTTTGAATGGTCTCCCAGGGGTGGCATAATACATGCTTCAGCCCATGGGAGACCTCTGGGGTACCTATGCCCTGGGTACCTTAGTACCATATACTAGGGACTTACAAGGGCACCCCAATATTCAATCTGGGATGTACCTAAGTAGTGATCATAACAATTTAGGGGAGAAAGCAGATAGACTGGGCCCTCATTAGCAGAATCCCGGTAAGACTAGTCAGAAACAGCATAGTATTAGGCAAAAGGTGGGGGTAACCATAAAAGCAGATCCTGCTTTCCTAAAACACTGTATTGATGTGATCATCAGCACAGTTAATTTACAGACATTTACATTTTTTGTGAACTAGAGAAAAAATAACATTGTACAGCCTTCTTTCATAAGCCCTGCCCAGTAGCCAGCATGGTTGTCACATAAATCCTCCCACTTTGAAGTCAGAGAAAGAAAAATAAACACCGAACTCTCTGGAAGACAGCCTGACATTTGACCTCTGTCTTTGAATGCATAGCAAATGTGACAAGATAAGAGCAAGATTTAAAGGCCTGTTTACAGAAAACGAGTTTGTGGAAGAATACAGTAGACAAGGTTTGGGCAACAGGAGGTACAAACTCGAACTGGACAGCCTAAGGCAAGTAAAGCCAGCAAATAGAAAGCCTAAACATGTGAGTTACAAACCACAAAGCCAATGGTAAGCAATGGTGAAATGCATTTCTAGGTCAACTTTCTGAATGTCCCCAAGACATCTTTAGCAAACCCGACAGCTGTGCTATCTGGTAGGCTGTGAACGAAATAGAAAGAGGAGGAGAGAAAATGACAATTAGGAGGGATAAGGACCAGCCGTTATTTCAAGGGAGCCATCAGACAGCAGAAAAATCCTAATCATTTTGCTCCTCTTTCTAGGGTCTAATGCCTTGGATGCATTGATATCTAGAGGTAAGCAGACTTTAACATTGTAATACCCATGCTACATACAGTCTAAATACCTTCAGAATAGTTATTTGTTTCCAACTCTCGTAGCTTGTCATGAAACTCTGAATCTTTCTGGAGCCGAAACACAATTATTATCTATGAAATGAATGTCGACAATATTCAGAACTATTATTCTTGTATGTTATGTTATGTTATGTTAAATAAACTTATTGAGCGCAACTAACACCATTAGGTTTCTTGGCGCTTTACTGAGGGAGCAGGGAAGAGAAGCGTGAGATAGCAGCTAATTGTAAGACTCAGTGAAGAGGAAGGTTTTAAGGGAGGATCTGAACCTGGAGTAAGGAGAAGACAACCTAAGAGGGAGGGGTAGGGAATTCCAAAAGGACGGGGCTAAAAATGAAAACCTAAGGCCGCCATGTTTCTTCCTCTTGAATCTGGGAACTGATAACAAGGCCATCTGAGATGACCGAAGGGTACGAGGAGGAACATACGGGTGAAGAAGGGAAGAAATAAAAAGGGGGCTGTGACCTGCAAGAGATTTGGAAATAATGCAGCCAAGCTTGAATTTGCAGCAGGCAGATACCGGAAGCCAATGGAGACTTTTTAAAAGGGGGCGAACATGTTGATCTCTGGGTTGGTGATAAATCAGGCGGGCGGCCTGATTTTGGATCAGATTTTGGATTTGTATTCTACAGACAACTGACTTCAGCCTCATAAGAACACTCTCTGTGATTCTTATTATTTTCAAAATGATACACTCATAAACTACAATATAAAAATATATTTCATGTGTCTCAGAAAAATAAAGTCTTTGCAGATATGAGGGTCCTTTCCATTTTCCATGTTGAATAATAAGATGTGCAAAGGCAAGTTCATAAACCTTTAAGGACTGCTCCTGAATCACTACTTTGGTATTGAAGAATAAATCCAGAAATACAATTGGATTCTTAGGAATTCTTCTCCATGTTCTAGCTAGACGCCGCACTCGTGTTCCGTTCGTGTCTTCGAATACTCCGAACAAGACGGACGTGGAAACTGGACCAGCCCTGACGCGGGTCGTGTTCATTGAAAGGAATCAAGTTGCTGTTACCTCGTATAATGAGATCAGTCTCCGACGTTTTTAAATATAGAAATACTATTGCTGTGACGACCGTGTTAATGATAAACATCGTATCGGAAATAAATGAACTGCCCTGATGAAGTCTAATTGCATAGACTGCTGTAAATAGACGAAACACGTGTTGGCTAGTGATCTGAGGAGATATTTGTGATTTGGAGAGAACATTAAAGAAGAAGAATTTGACACAAGAGTTTGGAACACGTCATTTTATTGAACTGCTGTTTTGTACACAATTCAGACATGCTCGGGATATATTGTTTAAAAAGGCATCTATGAGTAGTACAGTTAGACCTTTGTCTCAGTTTAATGTAAGTTTTGTTCTTATTTTTAACTGAAACCAAAAGTCTAGTGTCAGTTAAACTTAAGACTAAACATTAAGTTAAACTGAGACAAAGGTCTAACTTTTCTACTCATAAATGCCCTTTGTGAATACTGAAAGTTGTAAAGTTAGACTTTCATCTCAGTTTACCATTGTAAATCGGGTCCATCGACTTTAAAATGGCTGCCACTGTTTGCAACAACTAGTTTCCTTGACTAAACCTAGGCGTCTCACGTACGGTGAAGATGTCTCACTCCAAGCAGCTCCGATGCTCTGCACTCATTGTTAGCCATTTCTGCTTCTGGGTGTGCACACCATAGTTGAGTGCGAAGAAGTAAGTGCAGTCCACAGATCAGGACAAGAAAAGCAAGATAGTGAGAAAAATAGGAAAGAAAAGAGGAGGACCAATGATGACGGGCAAAGAAAAGGGAGGCGGGGATTAGATTACAAGAGAGAAAGAAACCAAGGAGGGAAGTGATAGGAGAAGAAAAGAGGAGAAGGAAATAGGGGAAATGAGGTACCGAAAGGGGAGGAAGAAGGTGGAATTAAGACAAAGCAGATATGAGAGAATGGTTCAAAGAGGGAGCAGAAGAAAGGAGGAGCCAAATAAAGAGAAAGTAATTAAGATGTTAAAGTGAGAAAGGAGTAGATAGATTTAGAGCATGAGAGCACACGAAAGTCGAAATGGGGCGAAAAGAGTGGGAATGAAGAGCATAGTAATGACATGTAATGTTTATGTCATCCAACATATTGTTCTACTGATATGTTTCTCTTGTATATCTTTTAAAAATGTTACGTAATTGTATATGTGACTTCACAGACTGTATTCCTTTTGTTTTGTTATATAAGTTTCAGCACAAAAAAATTGATGATAATGTTTGTATTTGAAATAATTTCTATTGTTTGGTTACAAAAAGTTATTCAAAGTTATTAGAATAGACATTATCTTCTTAATGAAAACATTTAACAGGGTATACGTGTGTTTTTTGCACTTTATAGCAGTTATTTAAGTAAAAGTACTTGTTCATGTAAACCCTTTTCTTTATACCTGCCTAATCATCTAAGTGAAACAATGTATTTAAGGCATTCAAACCTGTAGGTGTCTTATCTGGGTGTGACTGCATGTGCAGAAAACTGGCAAGTGAAATACATCTGTTCATGTGTTAGCTTTTGATCAAATTGACAGAGTTCAAACCTTGGACCTTGAATTCTGGGGAATACGTAGAACTTTTTCATTCTTATTGCCAGAAGCAGGGCAGGAAAGACCAACAAACGAATATGTGACCTACAGGTCAAGTAACTTAATAAAGTTACTAGCCCTTCAAGGTTTCTATTTGACCTTGTTTTCTTAAAGTATAGGTAAAATCTATACTTTAGGCACACAATTTTTAATTTGTCAGGTTGCTCACTGAAGTAATACATGCAGTTCAGGTATCTATGTTTCACCCCTGGTCATAGATTCATTTAACAGTGGTTCTATTAATTGTATCAGCCTCTGAAGCATGAAGACTGTGTACCACTGAGTTTGGCAACAAACATCCTACACTGGCTCCCGATCAACAAAAGAGTCACCTCCAAAGCTTCTCATGCACGCCTACAAAGGCCTCCACAATGACTGACCTGCATACCTCAATCACCGCCTCGCCTTCTACATACCCACCAGACATCTCCGCTCTGCCCAACTGGCCCTCGCCACTATCCCATGGATACGAAAGACCTCGGCAGGAAGGAGATCCTTCTCCTACCTCCCTGCGAAGACCTGGAACTCCCTACCTCTACATCTCAGGCAATCACCTTCACTGCCTCAATTAAGGATGGACCTCAAAGGCTCTTCGACTAAACGGCAGACCCCCCCTGCCCCTCCCCCTCCCCCCTCCCCCCTCAGTGCCTTGAGACCCTAATATGTGATTAGCTAGTTCCTTATCTGTAATATAGACAAGGGACTCCTTGGGGTAAAACTTGCACTTTGGAATTTTCCCCTTTTCTAAGTTTTGTGTTCACTTCATTTTTTATTGTGTGATGCAGAAGTGCTAGGAAAGAGTCCATCAGGCGTCTGAGGGTGATTGGGGCATAAATGACTCTTAATTCGTTCTGTTTCCCCTTCAGCCAGCCTGCAAGACTGAGATAGTGTGACTGATTCTTCCCTAGTCCCAGACGATCTTTCAGATGTGATTCCGACATAAGACTGACAACGCCCAGCATTTCTATTTGTTTATTTAATCATCTGAGAGTAACTGAATCTGAACCTTTCAGAGTAAATCTGTCATGTGACTCTTACCAAAACGACTAACCTTGTACATGTGATTGTGGCACGTGACTGACAGATGTTGACTCCTGCCAGTGGTGATACATATCCTCCAGAGAGGATCTTGACCCCTGACTGCAGTGCTGCAAGCTTGGTTGCTCCATATATGAAGCAAACATTTCCTCTCTGGGCAATAAATCCTAAAAGTTTTTTTTAAAAAACACAATTCTTAAGGGGAATGTAAGGTAACTACAAAAATTAATTAATAATCGCCCTTAAATATATTACTTCCCCTTATGAGGTATCAGATTTTGAGTGAACACCAAATCCTCATGTGTGTCTTTCTTTAGTCATATTAATTTACTCTGTTTTCATTCTTTTCTTTGTATAAACAATTCATAGTGATTACATACATCTTGTTACTTCACATACTACATATTGACATGAGATAATATACGACAAATATTTCAAACAAGGAACACAAGGCTTTGTTCAATATGTTAGTAGTCATACTGATGTACTATTGCTAGTAGTAGTAGTACTTGTGGTATGGCTATTGATATTGACATTTATTGTGTTTGCAGTAATAGTAGTAGTAGTAGTTGTAGTAGTGTCAATATTGATGTACTATTGCTGGTAGTGATAGTTCTTCTGGTAGTGCTGCTAGTACTGGTACTTGCAGTTGCATTTGGAGTAGTAGCAGTACCTATAGTAGTTTTAGTGGTAATACTGATATACTATTGCTGGTAGTAGTAGTAATTGTGGTACTGCTATTGATACTGGCACTTGCATTTTCAGTAGTAGCAGTACCAGTAGTAGTATTAGTAGTAATACTATTGTGCTATTGTTGGTAGTAGTAGTAATTATGGTAGTGCTGCTAGTACTGGGGTAGTTCTGTTCGTATTGGTACTTGCATGTAGCAGTACTAGTAGTAGTATTAGTAGTAATAGAGATGTACTATTGCTGGTAGTAGTAGTACTTGTGGTAGTGCTGTTGGTACAGGTACTTGTAGTTCCATTTGCAGTATTAGCGGTACCAGCATTAGTATTAGTAGTAAAAATGATGTACTATTGCTAGTAGTAGTAGAACTTGTGGTACGGCTATTGATACTGGTACTTGCTGTTGTATTTTTAGTAGTAGTAGTACCAGTTGTAATAGTAGTAGTAGTAGTAATACAGAAGGATTGCTGGTAGTGTGTGTTTTGATAGTGCTGTTAGTAGTGGTACTTGTTGCATTTGCAGTAGTAGAAGTGCTAGTTGTAGTATTAGTAGTAATACAAATGTACTGTTGCTGGTAGTAGTAGTACATGTGGTACGGCTATTGATACTGGTATTTCTTATTGCATTCATAGTAGTATTAGTACCAGTAGTAATAGTAGTAGTAGAATTATTAATACTCATGTACTATCGCTGGTAGTAGTAGCACTTATGGGAGTGCTGCTAGTACTGGGGTAGTGATGCTTGTACTGGTACTTACAAGCAGCAGCCGTAGTAGTATTAGTAGTAATGCTGATGTACTATTGCTGGTAGTGGTAGTACTTGTGGTAGTGCTGTTGGTACAGGTACTTGTAGTTGCATTTGCAGTATGAGGAGTACCAGTACTAGTATTAGTAGGAAAAATGATGTACTATTGCTGGTAGTAGTAGTACTTGTAGTACGGCTATTGATACCGGTACTTGCTGTTGCATTTTCAGTAGTAGTAGTACCAGTTGTAATAGTAGTAGTAGTAGTAGTAATACAGAAGGATTGCTGGTAGTGTGTGTTTTGATAGTGCTGTTAGTAGTGGTACTTGTTGCATTTGCAGTAGTAGAAGTGCTAGTAGTAGTATTAGTTGTAATACGAATGTACTGTTGCTGGTAGTGGTAGTACATGTGGTACGGCTATTGATACTGGTATTTCTTATTGCATTTATAGTAGTATTAGTACCAGTAGTAATAGTAGTAGTATTAATACTCATGTACTATCGCTGGTAGTAGTAACACTTGTGGGAGTGCTGCTAGTACTGGGGTAGTTATGTTAGTATTGGTACTTGCATGTAGCAGTAGCAGTATTAGTAGTAATACTGATTTACTATTACTTGTAGTAGTAGTACTTGTGGTAGTGCTGTTAGTACAGGTACTTGTCGTTGCATTTGCAGTAGTAGCAGTACCAGTAGTCATGTTAGTAGTAATACTGATGTACTATTGCTAGTAGTAGTAGTACTTGTGGAACGTCTATTGATATTGGTATTTATTGTGTTTGCAGTAATAGTAGTAGTAGTAGTTGTAGCAGTGTCAATATTGATGTACTATTGCTGGTAGTGATAGTACTTGTGGTAGTGCTGCTAGTACTGGTACTTGCAGTTGCATTTGGAATAGTAGCAGGACCTATAGTAGTTTTAGTGGTAATACTGATATACTAATGCTGGTAGTAGTAGTAATTGTGGTACTGCTATTGATACTGGCACTTGCATTTTCAGTAGTAGCAGTACCAGTAGTAGTATTAGTAGTAATACTAATGTGATATCGTTGGTAGTAATAGTAATTATGGTAGTGCTGCTAGTATTGGTGTAGTTCTGTTAGTACTGGAACTTGCATGTAGCAGTACTAGTAGTAGTATTAGTAGTAAAAGAGATGTACTATTGCTGGTAGTAGTAGTACTTGTGGTAGTGATGTTGGTACAGGTACTTGTAGTTGCATTTGCAGTATTAGCGGTAGCAGTTTTAGTATTAGTACTAAAAATGATCTACTATTGCTGGTAGTAGTAGTAGTACTTGTGGTACGGCTATTGATACTGGTACTTGCTGTTGCATTTTCAGTAGTAGTAGTACCAGTTGCAATAGTAGAAGTAGTAGTAACACCGAACGATTGCTGGTAGTATGTGTTTTGATAGTGCTGTTAGTAGTGGTACTTGTTGCATTTGCAGTAGTAGAAGTGCAGTGAACAAGGTGGTCCTGCCACTGAAACACGTCTGACCTTGTTTGAATGAATCGCCTTCTGTGCCAAAATACTTCACGGAGCCTGTGCCTGTTTGTTGTTTGTGGAAAGACTGTCAGGATGGCGATATAGTAATAGTAGTAGTATTATGAATACTCATGTACTATCGCTGGTAGTAGTAGCACTTATGGGAGTGCTGCTAGTACTGGGGTAGTGATGTTTGTACTGGTACTTACAAGCAGTAGTAGTAATAGTAGTAATGCTGGTGTACTATTGCTGCTAGAGGTAGTACTTGTGGTAGTGCTGTTTGTACTGGTGATTACAGTTGCATTTGCAGAAGTAACAGTACAGTACAGTAGTATTAGTAGTAAAAATTATGTACTATTGCTGTTAGTAGTGGTACTTGTTGCATTTGCAGTAGTAGAAGTGCTAGTAGTAGTATTAGTAGTAATACTGATGTACTGTTGCTGGTAGTAGTGGTACATGTGGTTCGGCTATGATACTGGTATTTCGATTTGCATTTGCAGTAGTAGTAGTACCAGTAGTAATAGTAGTAGTAGTAGTAGTAGTATTAATACTCATGTACTATTGCTGGTAGTAGCAGCACGTTTGGTAGTGCTAGGGTAGTGATGTTTGTACTCGTATTTACAAGCAGCAGTAGCAGTGTTAGTAGTAATGCTGATGTACTATTGCTGGTAGTGGTAGTACTTACGGTAGTCTTGCTAGTATTGGGGTAGTGATGTTTGTACTGGTACTTACAAGCAGCAGTAGCATTATTAGTAATAATGCTGATGTACTATTGCTGGTAGTGGTAGTACTTGTGGTAGTGCTGTTTGTAGTTGCATTTGC
Source organism: Lissotriton vulgaris (assembly GCF_964263255.1). NCBI lineage: Eukaryota > Metazoa > Chordata > Amphibia > Caudata > Salamandridae > Lissotriton > Lissotriton vulgaris. The sequence continues at coordinate 65,641,087 of NC_141699.1, read as the reverse complement.
AGAAGAAGCAGTACCAGTACCAGTAGTAGTATTAGTAGTAATATTGATGTACTGTTGCCAATACCACTTACTACTGCTAAGGACTCTTGGATTCTTTCACTGAGTCATGGCAGTACCCTCATCACAGCCCCCCCATACTTCCATAGAGGCTCACTCATGTCCCACCTCATTTTCGCATGTACATCAGTGGAGTTTTACTGAGCCCCCACATCAAATCACTCATCACTTCAAGGGAGGCCCACTCACGCCCCACATCACACCGTTCATCACTTCAATTCAGGTTCATTCATGTCCAACAGCACTCATCACTTCATTAGAGCCGCACTTATGTCACACATCAGATGCCTCACGCACTTCAGTGGAGGCTCCAATCCAAAAAGCTTTATTTTAAAGTTATGTCATAAAAGCACAATAAATAGAATAAAAATATTTCATAACACATTACAGAAAAAATATACGAAGTTTAACTTCTATTTTAAGTTTTGCTGCGGCGGCAATTCCGCTGCAGCGCTAGTGGGAGGGGGGGCCGCGCGGCGCTCCCGTACGCGTGACGGAACCGCTCAGTCACGAGCCTCGGGTGCGCTGTGCTTGTGATGGAGCGGTTCCGTCACGGCCCCGCCTGCTCAATAGAATGCACCGCGCAGGTGCGAAATCAGCGCTGCGCGCCGAGCAAGCTGTGACGGAACTGCTCCGTCAACAGCACAGCGCGACCGAGGCTGGTGACGGAGCGGTTCCGTCACCAGCGCCGGAAGGGGTTAAATTATTATTAAATATACATATGGACTGTTGTAGCAATGATAAAACATAATTCATATGAATTAAAAGACGGAAGCAGATAAAATAAATAAGGCTGTTACAGTACATAGGATTGAATAAAGAATGATGTTACATGTATTTCTTCCAGAAGCATTGCACATTTGCGAAGTATCAAGCTTTGGTTCATCAACAATTAAAACAATAGCCAACTTCCTATATACAGTCGCCAAGATGGCACTAAACATTCTTCAGTTTGCTGGGAGTGAACGTGATCTAATAACCCACGACCAGCTCAAGTATTTAGCAAATGCAATAGCAACACACGGTGATGTATCGGTGTGCAGTATTCTTAGTGCATCACCACACCTTCTAGTGCCCAGTGACCTACAAATTGGCTTGAGCCACACTCAAGTGGAGGCTCAGTCATGCCCCAAATCACACCATCCGTCAATTAAATAGAGGCTCACTCATGCCCCACATCACACCGCTCATCGCTTATATGGAGGAACTCATGTCCCACATCACACCGCTCATCACTTCAATGGAGGCTCACTCACCCATGCCCCACATCACACCACTCATCACTTCAATGGAGGCTCACTCACCCATGCCCCACATCACGCCACTCATCCTTTCAATAGAGGCTCACTCACGCCCCACATCACACCGCTCATCGCTTATATGGAGGAACTCATGTCCCACATCACACCGCTCATCACTTCAATGGAGGCTTACTCACCCATGCCCCACATCACACCACTCATCACTTCAATGGAGGCTCACTCACCCATGCCCCACATCACGCCACTCATCGCTTATATGGAGGAACTCATGTCCCACATCACACCGCTCATCACTTAAGTGGAGGCTCACTCACGTCCCACATCACACCACTGATTGCTTCAATGAAGGCCCACTCATATCCCACATCACACCGTTCATCGCTTATATGGAGGAACTCATGTCCCACATCACGCCACTCATCACTTCAATGGAGGATCACTCACGTCCCACATCACAAGCCTCATGAACTTCAGTGGAATTTCACTTGTGTTCCTGGATGGCCGCAGGATGAACTTTGGTTTTTTGCAAAGTTTTGTAGGATTCTTCACGCGATACCAAAACTTTTAGCAAACCAAAAAATTATTTCCTATGGAAAAGTGGTCCTAACTATAACATGTAAATGTGTTTATTCGTTTTTGAGAAAGTAAGGTTCAAAATATATGTATGGCTGGACAGTTGGGTTCGCGAGACTCTCACAAGAGTCCCACAAGTACGAAACTCTAAATAACAATAAAGCAATCTGATTGACTGAGCAGGCCTCTTTATCCATCTGCAGTCTCGCTTCAGCGAGTCCCGTGTGAGATCGCATTCTGATTGGCTGGCCACAACATGAGGAGAAATTTTGCAGCTGTCGTATAAGGACATGGGGACTCGGTCGCTGTATTCTAATTTTAATTATATGGGTGCATGGCAAGGGTGTGAGTTATAGTTACTTGAAATAACTATAATTGTTGAATTTTAGTTGTTTTTTTGTTTAAAATTTGATAGAGAGTGAGAGACAGAGAGAGGGAAAGAGAGAGTGTGTGTGTTTTTTTATTAGGTCGAGCCTGGGCAGCGCATACATTGCTCTCCGAGGCATGCTTTATTGAAGTAGGGACTTAAACCTCTGCCCACTCTCCACCTATATTTTTAATTGGATTGGGTCAGTGTCCACTGTAAAGTGAGGCTCTTCATTGGTCAAGAGGCTTAGTAGTCCCTACTTAGTACCACCTTGTCACATTTTGTAACCTCCCATGGCGACACCCCCTGTTATGTGTGTTGTTACTCTGTAAGCTTTAATTATAGCCTCCGAGCACTATTTTTTTTTTCATATAGCTTTGTCCTTGTTGCAGGCAGGACACTGTCTCTCCTAAAGCTTTGTAAAAAAATTGTGCACGCATTTACAATGCAATAGGTAACTGTAAATTACAATGCCTTTCATTTATCTGTTCTAAAAACAACACATAAATAATAGGCTTTGTCATTTACAATGCCAATAGCTCAAACTCTCGTAAATGCGAGACCTATTGCAATGCAAATGATTGTTTGGGTTTGCAGGACCAACACATTTTAGGTCCAGTCAGGGCAGCGATTGCGCTGCTGTGCGAGGCATGCTGTATTGGAGTATGAACTTGAAGCACCGCCCACTCTATGCCCATATTTGTGATTGGTTTGTGTCATTGTTCTTCGTAAATGCTGGCTTCTGATTCGTTAATAGGCTTGTTAGCCCCTCCGTAGTACCGCCTTTTCCTCACTTGTAACCTCACATGAGGACTGGCCCTTTAACTTCCGTTGTTACACTGTACATCTTCTTTAGTCTCTAAACACTATTTTCTTTAATTAGTTTCTCCTACTGCAGGCACAACATGCTTTCCTACAACATTCGTATTGAGGAAAACAATGTTCAAGAGGAGGCAGCTGAGGTCCTCATGTGGCCTAGGCCACTGAATTATTTAAAACAGCGTTAGTCAGGTATAAAAAACTTGTAGCAGTCCAGGCAGAGCTGGTAGTGCAATATATGCTGAGACACAACGTTTAGTATGAACTCACATTAATTAACAGCATAAATGGAGTGTCATAGTTTTAATCTGATAATAGTCCAAGTGCTCACACAACAAGTGAAAAGTGCATGAAGTGATGGGTGTTTGTTACATTACAAATTGCATCACATTGATAACAATAGGCAAAACTCCAAATTAATTACTGACCCCTGACCCTGATTGCAGGCCAGGTCACGCCCCTGCTGCCCAACAGCTCCACCTGCTCTTTAGCCCGCTACTGAGCCAAACGCGAGTTCGCGCCAGCTGCACCCCTCTGCCGCTGATCGCCGTCTGATTGGAGGTTGTACCATATTGTGCTGTTTTGTTTCCCTCTTATTCCGCATTATTTTTACCCTGTGTACCGTATTTTGCTTCTACCGCCCAGCGCATCTCCCCTCACCCCCTTCTTGATTTCTGTACCCCTCTTTCCCGCCGCTGCCCCTTGTGGCCACGCCCCCTCGCTGCCCCGCTCCCGCCTCCCAGCTACTCCTCCCTCCCTCCCCGCCTTAAATGGCGGCCGCTGCTGGACAGCAGGAGTGACCTCTGACCCTGCTTGCAGGCCAGGTCACCCCCCTGCTACCCAACAGCTCCACCTGCTCTTCAGCCCGCTACTGAGCCGAACGCGAGTTCGCACCAGCTACGCCCCTCTGCTGTTGATCGCCGTCTGATTGGAGTTTGTACCATATTGTGCTGTTTTGTTTCCCTCTTATTCGGCATTCTTTGTACCCTGTGTATCGTATTTTGCTACTACCGCCCAGCGCGTCCTCCCCACCTCCCCCTTCTTGATTTCTGTACCCCTCTTTCCCGCCGCTGACCCCTGCGGCCACGCCCCCTCACTGCCCCGCTCCCGCCTCCCAGCTACTCCTCCCTCCCTCCCCGCCTTAAATGGCGGCCTCTGCTGGACAGCAGGAGTTACCCCTGACCCTGCTTGCAGGCCAGGTCACCCCCCTGCTTCCCAACAGCTCCACCTGCTCTTCAGCCCGCTACTGAGCCGAACGCGAGTTCGCCCAGCTGCGCCCCTCTGCCGCTGATCGCTGTCTGATTGGAGTTTGTACTATATTGTGCTGTTTTGTTTCCCTCTTATTCCGCATTCTTTGTACCCTGTGTACCGTATTTTGCTTCTACCGCCCAGTGCATCCCCCCAAACCCCCTTCTTGATTTCTGTACCTCTCTTTCCCGCCGCTGCCCCCTGCGGCCACGCCCCCTCGCCTCCCCACTCCCACCTCCTAGCTACTCCTCCCTCCCCGCCTTAAATGCCGAAGGCGCGCCAAAGGCAAGCCCGACTGCGCCCTTCTGTGCCTGGACCGTGCCCAGTGTCAGACCCCCTGGACCCCGGACCTGCCACAATGCCAGGCTTCGATACAACGCCAACACCCTCCACGGTCTCAACACCGGACGAGACCACCGCTACTTCCAGGCCGCCCCCAAACGCACCCACTGACTCTTCTCCTGCCACGCCTGCAACTTCACATGCGAAAGGACCACCACACCTCCAAGAACCGGACCCAACCACCTCCGCTGCATACTCCTCAACACCCGCTCCGCACGCAAATATGCCGTCAAGATCCGGAACCTGCTCGACACCTCCGCTCAAGATGCTGCCTTTCTGACCGAGACCGGGTGGAACGACTCCTCACCTGTCATCGCCATAGCCATCCCGGACAGCTACAAGATCGCCCGCAGAGACCGCACCAACAGAATTGGAGGAAGAATAGCCATCGTCCACAAGTCCACTCTGCAGGTCCACACCCTCACAGACGACTCCCTCAACGCCGCCGAACACCTTCACTTCCAGATCCACAACGACCCCAACACCCTCAGAGGAACACTCGTCTACAGACCTCCCGGACCCCGGGCCCCCTTCAGCGACTCCAACGCCGAACTCGCCAGCAACCACGCACTCGCCTCCATGGACTACATCCTCCTCGGAGACCTGAACTTCCACCTCGAGAACAACAATGATGATGCCAACTCCGCCTCCCTGATCGCCAACCTCGCCAACCTCGGCATCCGACAACTCTCACCGAACCCACTCACGCCGCCGGCCACACGCTCGACCCCATCTTCTCCTCAAGCACCCACATCGCCTTCAACCACACCACCGAGCTCCACTGTATCGACCACCGCTGCATACACTTCACCTTCAAGAAACCAACCACGCACCACCGCACCCAACAGCTGCCTCGCCGATGCTGGAGCAAAGTCACAAGACCAGATGCCCCTCACCCTCGCCCGGAACCCGCCGACTGACCCCACCGACACAGACGCCGCCGCCCGCAACCTCAGACAGTGGATCGACAACTGCGCCAACACACTCGCCACGCTCAAGAAACCCTCCACCAACCACTCCAGCCTGGTTCACAGAAGAGCTCCAGGCATCCAAACGTACTTGCCGGAAGCTGGAGAAGAAATGGCTCCACGACCACACATCAGACAGCCTCGCAGCCCACAAGGACGCCATCCGCAGACATCACCACCTCATCAGAACAGCCAAGAGATCTTCCTTCCAAGCCCGCCTGGACAACAACGCACACGATAGCAAAGAGCTTTTCAACATAGTGAAGGAACTCTCCAACCCCTGCGCCAACACCAACGACATCCAGTCCTCTCAAGATATGGGCGACTCACTGGCCACCTTCTTCCATCGCAAGATCGCCAACATCCACGACAGCTTCAACACCTCACCCGCACCGACCGCTACAGACCACACCTAGAACGCCACCTGCACTAACCAGCTGACCTCCTGGTCCCACGTCAACAACGACGAGACAAGCATAGTCATGAACTCTATCCACTTAGGATCGCCGTCAGACCCCTGCCCACACCACGTCTTCAACAAAGCTGACGCATCCATCTCACCAGCAACATTCCCGGAAGTCTGGAAACACGCCGAAATCAACGCCCTTCTCAAGAAGCCCAAGGCGGACCCCAAAGACCTCAAGAACTTCCGGGCCATCTCCCTGCTCCCATTCCCAGCGAAGGTCATCGAGAAAATCTCCAAAATACATCTCATACGCCAACTTGAGGACAACAACATCCTCGACCCTTCCCAGTCCGGATTCAGATGAAACCACAGCACCGAGACAGCCCTCATCGCCCCCACAGACGACATCAGGCGCAAACTAGACAATAGCGAAACATCAGCTCTCATCCTCCTGGACCTATCAGCCACCTTTGACACAGTCTGGCACCGCACACTAAGAACACGCCACTAAGAAGCTGGAATCCAGAAGAAGGCCCTGGACTGGACCACGTCCTTCCTTTCCGGCAGAACCCAGCGAGTCCGCCTCCCACCCTTCCAATCCGAAGCCACCGATATCATCTGCGGCGTACCCCAGGGCTCATCCCTCAGCCCAACTCTGTTCAATGTCTAGATGACCCCCCTCGCACAAGTGGCCCGCCAGCACAACCTGAACATAATTTCCTACGCCGACGACACACAGATCATCCTCTCCCTCACCAAGGACCTGCACACCGCCAAAACCAACCTTCATGAGGGAATGAATGCCGAATGGATGAGGAACAGCCGCCTAAAACTGAACTCGAACAAGACGGAAGTACTCATCCTCAGCCCCACCCCCTCTGCGTGGGACGACTTCTGGTGACCGACCGCACTGGGAGCAGCTCCAACACCCACAGACCACGCATGCAACCTAGGATTCATCCTCGATTCCTCTCTCTCCATGTCAAAGTAGGTTAACACCATCTGCTCCTCCTGCTACAACACCCTCCTCATGCTTCGCAGGATCTACAAGTGGTTCCCACCCGAACCCAGAAAAACAGTGACACAAGCCCTCTTCAGCAGCAGGCTGGACTACGGCAACGCACTCTACGCAGGAATCCCAACTAAACACCTGCAAAGACTACAACGCATCCAAAACGCCTCAGCCCGACTTATCCTCTACGTCCCCCGCTGCAACCACATCACCTCCCACCTGAGACCTGCACTGTTTCCCCGTCAACAAGAGGATCATCTTCAAGCTCCTCACCCACACACACAAGGTACTCCACAAAACCGGACCAGCCTATCTGAACAACAGACTCAACTTCTACACACCCGCCCGCCAGCTCCACTCCGCCAGCCTCGCCCTTGCCGCCGTCCCGCGCATCCAACGAACAACCTCCGGTGGCAGATCCTTCTCCTTCCTAGCAGCCAAGACCTGGAACACCCTCCCATGCCATCTGCGACAGACCCAAGACCCGCTCACCTTCAGAAGACTCCTCAAGACCTGGCTCTTCGAGCAGTAGAAGCTCCCCGCCCCAGTGCCTTGAGACCCTCACGGGTAAGTAGCGCGCTTTACAAGTACAGTGATTGAGTAATAGAGTTTTGGTTATGGGGTCGACGGCGTTTCGGTCTTATAAATCTGAGATCATCATCAGGACGAGACAAGTGTGAGCAGGTCGAATCAAAGTAGTGCTGATGAGTCAGGGACGGGAGGCGTCTGTAATTGCAGTTACCCAGTGGGTAATCGGAATCCATCGGGATCAGAACCGGAGGAGTAAATCCTGTTAATTCGTAGATTCTGTGCGGGAAGCGCGACGAGTCAGCCTGGGTCGGGAGCGATTCACTCGGGTGAATCGCTCCCGACCGATTTAAACTATTATTATTAGGGAGATTTATAAAGCGCCTGGTTTACGCCCACAGGCGTGTCCTCGCGCTATGATAAGTGGGGTGAGCAGTCCGAGCAGCCATCACAACCGTCTACCATCTAAATAAGTGAGTCTTAAGTTTCCTTCTAAACACGGATTCCGAGGACTCCAAGCGTAACTCTGACGGTAGGTCATTCCACTGCTTCGCTGCCAGATATCTGAAAGACCTTCCCCCCATACGCGCCTTCTTGATTTTTGGAATTTTCAGGAGACCTGTGCAGGAGGAGCGCAGAGTCCTAGTGGGCTCATACCTGGTGACCAGACTCTGTAACGGGGCAGGGGCTTTGCCACCCAGAATGCGGTGACACGTGGCAAGAGCTTTGAATTCCACCCTGCTCCTAACAGGAAGCCAGTGCAAGGCCTGGAGTGCTGCCTTTGAGGATGATCTTCTAGGAAGCCTCAGAATAAGGCGAGCGGCAGCATTTTGCAGCGCCTGGAGGCGATTGAGAACCTTTCCCGTGACCCCCAGATACAGCAAATTGCCGTAGTCCAGGCGTGAGGTGACTAAGGCATGCACCAGCGTCCGACGAGCAGTAATGGGCAGAAGATCCAAGACCTTCCTCAGAGTTCTTAAAACTCCGAAGCATGCCCCCACCACTCGGCCAATCTGGGGGCCAAGGGCAAGGTCAACGTCCAACCACAACCCAAGATTCCTTACTTCCTAGCAGGGAACAGGTGTCTCTCCTAGGCAGGGTGGCCACCAAGCCGACGACCATACAGATGGGCATCCCCCCACCACGAGCACCTCGGTCTTTCTGCCATTAAGTTTCAGGCAGTTGGCGGACATCCAGGTTGCCAGTTCTTGCATGCACACTCTGAAATTGTCCGCCATCAGACCAGGCACACGTGAGAGGGAGATAACCAGCTGCGTGTCGTCGGCATAGGACACCAGACGTAATCCATGGCTTTCAACTATGGCAGCCAGCGGGGAGACATACAGATTAAACAGAGTCGGGCTCAGGGACGAGCCCTGCAGCACGCCCTGGCCCAACCCAATCTCCCTAGAATAGCACTCTCCCTGGCGGACCTGAAAGCATCTGCCTGTCAGAAAAGAACGAATCCACCCAAGCGCAGCCCCGACACCCCTCCATCATTCAGACACTGTAGCAAGGTGGAATGAGCTACAGTGTTGAATGCTGCGCTTAGGTCCAGGAGGATCAGAGCCATAGTCTGTCCCTCATCCACTCCCTGCCGTAAGGACTCTACTGCCATAAGCAACGCTGACTCTGTCGTATGCCGTGGGCGGAAGCCGAACTGAGAGTCATGGAGTTGGGAGGCTTCTTCTACAAAGCCCATCAGCTGGAGGTTTGCAATTTTTTCAGCAACCTTTGCCATGTATGGCAAAAGAGAAATAGGGCGGAGATTGTCTAGCCTGTCATAGCTGATGTTGGGCTTCTTTGGGAGAGGAAGGACTACCGCCCGTTTCCAGGCCTCAGGGACTGTATAGGTCCCAAAAGAGATGTTCAAGAGGTGGCGAATATATGGCTCTAGTATATGCAGACTGCCCATCAGGCGCCTAGGTGTAGTAGGATCTCTTGGTGAGCCTGATTTTATCGATCCACAGATCTGAATAGGTTTTTCAGTAGGCGGGGTGACAAGTGTAGTTAACAGCTGGTGTCCTCCCCTTACCCCGCATTCTTCTGCAATCTCGGGGTCTATGGTAGCTCAACTTGGAAAGGCCGAATAAATAGTTGCCACCTTATTAGCAAAAAACCCTGCTACTCGGTTGCAACTATCCACCGTACAGAATTCTTCTGGGACTGCTGTAGGCTTCCCGACCGAGAGAGATTTGTAAATTAAAAACAATTCCTTCGAGGAGTTTTCTGCTTCCTTGATCCTGGTGTCATAATACACTTTTTTAGCCTTTCTGATTAATCTATGGTAATTGCGCCTACTTACAACATAGTCCATTCTAGTTTGAGCGGCAAAATCTAATCTCCACTGCCTTTCTGCGCGTTTACATGCGCTCTTGGCCATGCGCACCTCTTCTGTATACCAAGATGCCGTTTTCAGGGCACGTCCCTCCGCTCTAATCAGGGCGAGCGGGGCAACCTGGTCCAGGGCATCCATAATGCGCTGGTTCAGGTTATTATTAGCTTTCTCCTCACCCTCCGTCATAAGTGCCTCATTGAACCTGGCTTGGGAGAAGTTAGCCCATCTCAGTCTCGGCTGGTGTAATGCTACCTGTTCCGGTACTCTAGCTCCCGGAATGTAGATCGAGAAGGGCACCAGGTAGTGGTCCGACCAGGGAATGGGTACGGGGGTTGCAGCCTCCACCTGTCCCCAGTTGGCAAAGATGGGGTCCAATAAGTGGCCCCGCAAATGGGTGGGAAGTTTACCTATCAGCTCAAGCTGAAGCGCACTCATCGCTTTGCAGAGGTCCCCAGCCATCTTATCCACAGGATCGTCCAGGTGTAGGTTGAGATCACCCAACACCAGGAACTTATCCATGCGCAGGGCTACCTCTGTGATGCCTTCGACCAGGCTATCAACGAATCTGGCAGCTGCGCCAGGTGGCCTGTATATCAGGAGGCCCTTCACACTGTACCCCCCATTGACTTGAATGGAGAACTCACCCGCCTCACTATCTATGATAACCGTCGGCTCAAAATGGCAGCGTAAGCCCTGCCTGGCAGCAATGGCTATTCCTCCACCTCTCCCCTTCGGTCTATCTTGCCTTACCAGGGTATAACCCTCCGTAATGGCTTCGAGGGCCTCTGGGGAAGAGTCACAGTCCAGCCATGTCTCCGTGAAAAAGACTAGATCCCATTGTTTTTCGCTAAGGAGATCATAAATATCTAGTCTATGCTTGCGCAGCGACCGGACATTTAGCAAACCACAAACCAGCTTGTGATGCTCTCTTTTAACCGACTTGGACAGGTCAAAAGTAAACAGGCAGTGTCTGCAACCCGTATTCTCTTCAACTCTTAAGCTGTGCAGACAAGAGCTGCTAGCGCACATGTTACGGAAGGACAGCAGGTCATCTCTGGTCCAGCATGTATGACCTCTCAGAGGGGCAGGGGGCATGGCCCTGGCCCGCGGACGGGCGCAGACGGGCTTAACTTAGGCGCAACTTCGTCGCGCCCGCTGCGCTGTCGATAACACATCCGCATTATATCCCCCCAGCGTCCCAACAACTAGAGCGCTGCACAATGCTACCGGAAGTAGCTGGCTCGGACCTTTCCACGCTCTCTGCTCGAACGGTGCTAGTCACCGGCGTCAGAACGAGGCGGGAAGGAGGGACGAGTCCAGCGCTGTTCGTGCCGTTGCTGCTACTGCCTGCCTTCAGGTGAGAGCATCAGCTGAGCAGAGCAGAATGCAAAGTTTCCCAGACCGATGAGCAACAGTAAATATGCAGATCAAGCAGCATACGGGGGAGCGTACACGCTCACACTCACACAGTGCCCCTGATAAATTAAAAATGAGCTCACACGCTCTTGCAATTAAAAATGGTAGTAATCACCAATGCGCCAGGTAACCGTGTTGTAAAAGCGGCAGGGACACTGCCACTGTCCACTTACCACCAACTATGACACTCCATTTATGCTGTTAATAAATGTGGGTTCCCAGCATATTTTGCACTACCAGCTCTGACTGGACGACTACAAGTTGTTCATACCTGACTAACGCTGTTTCCAATAATTCAGTGTCCCGGTCCCAGCATATATTGCACCTCTTCAGCGGAGGGGGGGCTTCTTTGATGGGTGTCATTATGTCAGTTTAACAAGCATTGCCACCCCTCGAAGACACTCACTGCATGCTCGAATGAAAGCGGTGCTCAGATTAGCCTAATCTGCTTTTAATGGCTTTACTGGCTCCATTTAAGCAGCAGGGGGCCTCGGAAGCCTTACTTCCTGATAAAATGCGCGGCCCCTCCCCTGCCCGATCCCCTCCGTATCACTCCCAGAGATGGGATCTGGGGCAGGAAGCGGCCGCTAATCCCCCTCTTCATTACCCCGGCGGGCGAGGGGGCGCCGCGCCCCACAGATTACCCGCCTCTCGAGGGGGGCTGCGACGGAGCCCCTTTGTTCCACCTGCCTTCTAAATCCCATAATTCTTCTGATAAAGACAGTATTACCACTTCCATTTCTCTGAAGAGAACGCTGAAGGCGAATAAAGAAAAGCAATCAGGTGGAGATAGAGGGGGAGAGGGGAGTGTGCGCGCGTGCTTTGGGGGGGGGGGGGGGGGGGGGGGGGGGGGCGGAGGCGGGGATAGGAGGAGGGGAGTCTGGGTCCCTGTGCAGAGGCTTGTATAAGTGCCTGTCCCAAGATGCGCTTGTCACACTCTTTGTCATGGATAGACTGCGAGAGTGTGCTCACTTAGGGATGTATTGTTATTGTTACTTAGCACGTGCACAGCGCCCAGACAGCTATTAGTACAGCATCGCAGCGCCATTCTATGGTGCCCAGTGGGAATTCCAAGTGGTCTGTCGTAATCGCAGTGTGATTCGGGTTTGTTCCCTTGTGGCCAGCCGAGCTCTCACGTTTGCCACGCCCATGAGTATCTCATGCATTGCAGGTTAATTCTTTGCATGCTGGGAATTGTAGTCATGATTTCCTAATTAGATCAACAAGAATAGAAATGCCATAATGCAAAGAGAAAACCTAGACTGGATGAGCATCCCACGCATTGAGCTGCTACACTTGAGAGCTCTGGGTCAGTGAAGAGAGAGTGTCAGTTTTAGTGAGTTGGGAGGTGTTTGGATGGGTGAGATCTTAGGGGTGTAGGATATTGCGGGCGCCCGCTGCTGGATCTGGCTTTTTTTTGTCTCACCAGAGAGAGTCACTTGCAAAGACACTTTGTCTACCTATAGGGGTTTTAGAGCCCATCTATTGCTTACCATCTAGCGCCTTGAGACCCTCCGGGTAAGTAGTGCGCTCTACAAATGCCTATGATTGATTGATTGATTGATTGATTGATTGATTACCATTCGTTGGCTTCAATGTCAGTCTTCTTTGGGGCCTTCTGTATGGTCAGTGCGTGCTGGCTTCACTGACTGTTCATCTGGAGCATGGCTTACCGCCTTTATCTCTTCGAACAATCGCAATATGGGTTCAGAGAGGGCCATGGAACAGAAACTGCTCTGATCACAGCAAGTGAGGAACTCAGAAAATCATTGGACGAAGGAGGGAAGGCCGCCTTGATACTATTAGATCTATCGGCGGCCTTCGATACCGAGAATCATAAAATACTAATTGGCAGACTGGCTGAGCTGGGTATACAGGAATCCGCTACCACCCTATTGACGTCATATCTCACTGAGAGATCTTTTCGAGTGAAATGGGTGGATCCAGCTCCCAAGCCTTCAATCTGCCGTGCGGGGTGCCTCGGGGCTCGGCTCGTCCCTGAGCCCTACGCTTTCAATGTCTATGTGGCCCCCCTGGCCGCAATGATCAGACAGTTTGGGTTTTCTGTAATATCTTATGCAGACGACACGCAGGTGGTTGTATCAATAACCAACAACTAGGATGAGACAGCCGATCGTTTTAACAATTGTATGTCCCATGTTAACATCTGGATACAATCCAATTGTTTAAAACTAAACAGTGGAAAGACCTAAATACTGTTGTTGAGCTCTAATCGTCCTGTCTGGTCACCAAAATGGTGGCTGACGGATTTGGGTGATTGTCCAGCACCAGTCTCCAGGGGAAAAAACCTAGGAGTGATTTTTGACAGTCGGCTGATCTTTGATAGCCAAATCAACAGTCTCACCGCCAGTTTTTGGGGCATATTAAAAATGATCAGAAAGATTTGTTCCTTTATTCCCCCTGACGCTCTCAAAACTTTAATAACCAGTCTAGCACTTTTCAGAGTAGACTATTGCAATGCCCTTTACATGGGGATTCAGACACAACACCTTAAAAAAATTAAACGCCTGCAGAATGCAGCAGCCAGATTGGTTTTGGACATTCCCAAATATGAATCGGTATCACAATAACTAGGAGTACTGCACTGGCGTCCTGTAAGGAAAAGAATAACTTTTCAAGTCACTGTGTATTGCGTTTAAGGCGCACCAAGGTAGGGGCCCTTTATACCTGACGTCACGCATGAAATACTATGTGCCTTCCAGGAACTTGAGATCCGCTCAGTTAAAACTGCTGCAAGTTGGGGGTTGTAAACTACGGCATACCGCCGAACAGAGTTAAGTACCTAATTAAATAAATAAAAGGAATGACATTGCGCGCGCTGCATCGCCATTTGGGATACAGCGTGCGCAATGTAATTTGTTTTATTTATTTATTTGGTAGGGTGTTAAAATATCGATAACAAAAATATAGCTGACATAAATATCGTTGCAAAAATATCGTTTACAAAAATATCGACACCCTATACTTAAACAGGTAAGTACATAAATATCGACTCCAAAATATCGTTGTAATTAATATAGATGTAAAAAATATCGACTTTTTAAAATAATTAAAATTACATTAAATAATAAATAAATATAAGTACTATTAACAAAATACATTACATTACTTTTATTTTTTAACTATTTCAAACAAATTTACTACACTTTTTAATTATAAACTTAATAAATGTGGACATATAAATTAATTTTACACATTACTTTATATACCAACAATAATACATATATATAATTAAAATACCCCTTTACCCAAAAACCCAAAACTGACCCTGAACCCTAAAAATACCCCTTTACCCAAAAACATTTTCACTAAAAAAATCCTGTACACACACCTAAAATTAATTAAAAAATTAACATCATTAATGACAATTATTATTCAATTAACTAATTAAAATTAATTAACTATTATTTATTACACTAATTATATTTATTTAAAACATTAATTAATCTATTATTTCATTATATTTAAAAACCCCTTTACCCAAAAACTGAAAACTGACCCTGAACCCAAAAAATACCCCTTTACCCAAAAACTAAAAACTGACCCTGAACCCTAAAAATACCCCTTTACCCAAAAACTAAAAACTGACCCTGAACCCTAAAAATACCCCTTTACCCAAAAACTGAAAACTGACCCTGAACCCTAAAAATACCCCTTTACCCAAAAACTGAAAACTGACCCTGAACCCTAAAAATACCCCTTTACCCAAAAACTGAAAACTGACCCTGAACCCTAAAAACACCCCTTTACCCAAAAACTGAAAACTGACCCTGAACCCTAAAAATACCCCTTTACCCAAAAACTGAAAACTGACCCTGAACTCTAAAAATACCCCTTTACCCAAAAACTGAAAACTGACCCTGAACCCTAAAAATACCCCTTTACCCAAAAACTGAAAACTGACCCTGAACCCTAAAAATACCCCTTTACCCAAAAACTGAAAACTGACCCTGAACCCTAAAAATACCCCTTTACCCAAAAACTGAAAACTGACCCTGAACCCTAAAAATACCCCTTTACCCAAAAACTGAAAACTGACCCTGAACCCTAAAAATACCCCTTTACCCAAAAACATTTTCACTAAAAAAATCCTATACACACACCTAAAAATAATAAAAAAATTAACATAATTAATTACATAATTATTATTCAATTAACTAATTGAAATTAATTAACTATTATTTATTACACTATTTATATTCATTTAAAACATTAATTAATGTATTATTTCATTATATTTAAATTACTTCCCACCCTACTCCCCTATAAACCCACAACCCGCTACGGAACTATTAATACTAAATTCAACTGAAAATACATTATTAAATAATAATATACTACTAAAAATACTACTTTGACTAAAAATAATCATTAAAAACACTACATTACTTATAATTATTTAAAAAACGATATTATTGTAAACTATGTTTTTGTAAACGATATTTATTACAACTATATTAATGTTAACGATATTACTTACCTGTCTGTCGATATTTTGGTCAGACGATATTTTTGTCATCGATATTTCTTCCTGTAGATATTTTTGCGGCGATATTTATGTTAGGCGATATTTTTGCGGCGATATTCCTGCTCTGTACCATTTATTTAGTTACTTAACCCTGTTCAGCCGTATGCCGTAGATTACGACCCCCCACTCTGCCCCTCCCCTGCCCGCCCCACTGCCCGCAGCACTCCCTCCACGAGCTGCTACTGATCAGCACATAGATAAATCAAATAACTTGAGTAGTCTAAGTAAAAACGTTCCATCCATAAGTAACACGTAGAACAGGATGCCAGTAATAATATCACAGTTCACTCAAATGTACTTCGAAGAGGCAACAATACTATACATTAGTAACAAGTTCGGCATATACTTCTGAATGATCATTGCATGAGTTACTCCCTGATGAATTGGAATTACTCCATCTAGGGCTTTTCTGTTATGACAGAATCAGGGTTCAGATAGAGCAGATTCCATACCCATAAGGACTAAGGGACACCAATCACTAACAGACATTGAGGTAATTGTTCTGCCGTTAGCTATGGTAGAAATTTGCTCATGGTCAGTGACATCACTGATGACATCTCAAATGACATCACTGATGACATCATCTATTGAGTGTAAGTATTATTTAAGAGTTTGATTGTTAAACATATATATTAACCTACTACAAAAGTTAAATTAGTATCGTAGGCGCACTACTACTGAGTGATTGAGTGATACTACTTCTAACATATATTATGTGAGTGGCTGTGTAACTGTATATATCCTTGTGTGTATGGATGTGTGAGTGGCTGTATGGATGTAAAAGTGGGTGTGTGAGAAGCTGTGTGGCTGAGGGAGTTGGTGTGTGGGTGGCTGTATTAGTGAGTGAGTGGGTGTGTTAGTGGCTGTATGGCTGAGAGAGTGGTGGTGTGAGTGGCTCTATGGGTGGGTAAGTGGGTGTGTAGTGACTGTATGGGTGAGTGAGTGGGTGCCAGAATGGCTGTATGAGTGAATATATGGGTGCATAAGTGGCTGTATGGATGAGTGAGTGACTATTTGAGTGGATGTTTTGTTAAGTGAGTTGTGTGAGTGGTTGTATTGGAGAGTGAGTGCCTGTGTCAATAGCTGTATGGGTGAGCGAGTGGATGTCTGAGTGCTTGTATGGATGTGAGAATGGGCATGTAAGTGGTTTTGTGGGTCTGTGAGTGCTTGTATGGGTGAGTGAGTGGCTGTGTTGAGAGGCTCAAACTTGGTGTATCACTCATGCCCCACATCACACACATCACACACTTTAATGAAGTCTCACTCATGTCCCACATCACACGCCTCACACTTCAATGGGGCCTAACTCATGACCCACATTAGATGTCTGACACACTTTAATGGAGTGTCACTCATGTCCCACATCAGATGTCTCACACACTTCAATGGAATCTCACTCATATACCACATCGCAAGCGTCAAACACTTCAGTGGAGTCTCACTTCTCAACTAACACACTTCATTGGAGGCTCACTCATGCCCCACATCACACATTTCAGTGAGATGAGACTCTTGCCATGTCCCACATCACACACTTCAATGGCGTCTCACTCCTTATCTCACAGAATTCAATGGAGTCTCATTTGAGATGTCATTAGTGATGTCATGAGTGATGTCACTGACCATGTCATGAGTGATGTAATATGTGAGGTCATAAGCAGTGCTTTGCGGGGGCTGGGTTGTAGTTAGCTGAGGTTACTATAGCTGCTGAATTTCAATGGTTTTGTACAAGTGAAATCTGAGCCTAACATCTCTGTAACCTTTGTTTTTTTCAGTGAATTTATAAGGTATTTCAAATTCTATTTCCTAACTAAACTATCCCTTTGTGTTTTTTTAAAGTGAATTTCCATGTTTTTTTAACTGGTAGTCACGTTTGCACATTGGTGGAGAAAGGGGGCGGGGCCTCCAACCAGCTCTTAGGAATCCCACTGTGTCACACTTACTGGAGGTAACAGGAGGGATTCTTGGCCCTCAAGGACCCTCAGCATTCCATGGGACTTCAACCCTCAACCAGTAGTGCGCCAGGAGGTGCATATGTAGAGTGGTGGAAAAAGGGGACGGGCTTCAAACCAGCTCTCAGCAATCATGCTGTCTGGGACTTACCGGATGTAAAAGGTGGGGTTTTTGGCCCCCAAGTACCCTCAGCACCCAAGGGGACTTCATCCCCCAAACAGCAGTGCACCAGGAGGTGCATTGGCAAAGTGGTGGAGAAAGGGGGCATGGCCACTGAAGACCTCGCAGCAATCTTGCTATGTGGGACTTACTGGGGTAACATGAGGGCTTGTTGGCCCCCAATGACCCTAAGCAGCCAAGGGGACTTCATCTCCCAACCAGTAGTGCACCAAGAGGTGCATTTGCAGAGTGATGGAGAAAGGGGACGGGACCTATGATGACCTCTCAGCAATTCTACTGTATGGAACTTACTGGAGGTAACAGGATGGGTAGTTGGTCCCAAGGGACCCTCAGCATTCAAGGGTACTTCATCCCCCAACCAGTAGTGTGCCAGGAGGAGCGTTTAAAGAATGGTGGAGAAAGAGGGAGGGGCCTCTGACAACTTCCTGCCAGCCAATTTTTTTAATTCTTTATCTTTTATTAGGGAATACGGTTTGTGGACCAGGGCCAATTTTGGCCCTGGTGACCCTGTTCCGTGGGGCCAACCTTTTTTTTTCTTGCTTTTCTTTTATTTAGGGGATGGTGGCCACGCAGCCTCTCCTCCCCGAGCCGTTAAGGTCCCAGGGACTCTATCTCCTGGAGTCCAGCCTTTTTATTTTATTTTTTTTAATTGGGGAAGGGGCCCTATGCCTCCGGGGCCTGTCCTTTTTTAAATAGTGGAGGGGGGCCCCTCCACAAGCCAATTTTGACCTCCGAGACTCCATCCCCCAGGGCCCGGCCATGTCTGCTGGGTGCCCCAAGGGCACCCATTCTCCACTGGGACCACCGAGGGAGCCTCAATGCCCGTGGTCCCTGCCGGCTCCCCGCCTCCTGCAGGAGCCGTTCTTGCTTTCACACACAGGGAGCTGCTGGGGAGGCACTTTCCTGTGTGTGAAAGCAAGTCTGCTCCAGTTACCGCAAGCAAGAGCATTTTGGATGCTCTCGCTTGCTGGAAGAGGAGCATTTGCTATGTTCTCTCTTTCTAATGAAAGAGATTTGCACCATCGTTTTAAAAGGTTTGTGAGAAGCGTGATGGTGTGACCTTGGATTATATGGTATAGAGTACCCCCTTGCCTACATGATAGGGATATTGCAAGATTCTGCTCAGATCCATAACCTTATAAAGCAACTCAGCCTTCCTCATAATGTACGGCAGGGGGTACTTGATCGCTTATATATTATAATTTAATAATCCTTTTATGCAAATATTGTACAACATGGCTAAAAATAAATTGACAACGCCAGTAGAGCTGAGATAAGCTGCATCAGTTGTATTGGGTGCAGAGCAGATAGCCATTATAGCATGTCTCTGTATCCCCCACTCCTGCTCCACCTATTGTCCTTCACTCCATTCCTCTACTGCCCTTCTTATGCCCCTCTTTTATCTTAGCTGGCCTTCACTGCGAGCTAACACAGACTACCAACATCTGTCCATGACCGCAAAGACAACCAGTAAACTCATTAGGATGACCACCACTTTCAAGATCATAATGTACATTGTTTCCAGTCCTGACATTTTATGTAAACTGCTAATGCATTCTGGGTATTGTTGCCTTGCCTTTCTTCTATTGAGCTAATTAGATAAACACACTTGAAATGAATGATAGTATCCTAAATTGTGGTGGTCACCCAAAAATAGTAAGTAGCCTTTACCACACAGTCATTACCACTCATGACCCTAACCATGCAGGTAAGTATTATGGAAGTAAGTATATATAATAGGTATTTACCTTTAGTACTCATCCTTTATCACATGGTACTTTGCGTCGCAGGTAAATACTTTCCTCACATAACATACTTTTATGTTATTTTTAAAAAAGTGTTGAGGTATGGGTAGAGGTAGGGGCGGGTGGAGGTAAAGGGAGGTAAGCGTGGTTTTAGGATTTAGGGGTCGGTAGAGGCAAAGACAGGTAAGGGTAGGTATTGGGAAGGGAAGGGAATGCTGAATTTAGGGTTTAGGGAGGGTAGAGGCAGGGCCGGCTCTAGGTAGGTGCGAACAGAGCAGTCGCACATGTCACTATGTTGCTGACTTCGGGGCACCTTGTTTATAAATGACAGGGTTTTAAAAAGCACCTGCTGCAGAGTTCATTGTGTGTTCAGCAGTTTTCAGGCAACAATAAAAATGTCAAGATAATTCTGGTGATTAATGTTCCTGCTGGAGAGAGATATTATGGCTAGTGGCAGATTTCCACTCATGATAATGTACACACAGGGTTAATATGCCTGCTGCAAATAATGTGCCACGCAAATCACGAGCTGTATTTTATGTGGATCGCTGAGTAGGTTTTTGCTTTTGTCACAAAGATCCTTTTGTAACTTGCAGCTCATAAGTGAGATTGTCAGGTATGGCCAAGTGCCTACCCCTGACCTGATATAGGCCCCAGGGGCTTCCCCCGGGCCCTCCATCACCCACTTTGTACAGACAACACACAAGACTTTTTGGAAACGTTTGAGTTAGGGGTCATAAATCCCTCGGCGGTATTTATTACATAACAAAAACATCACATATAAAAACGTATCAATATCACTTTTACAAATTAATACGCAGAAACCCCATAACACCCCATACAGTCTTATTTACAATTTGTTGAATGGCTAGCCTTAACATAGACTCTAATACATAGCTATTCCTAACCATATGTAGCCTTCCCCCTGCATATCCTGCGATGAGCGCACGAGTGAGATCATGACTGGTACACCTGTGAGGTCCCCCAGAGTGATCTTGTGCAGGGGGTCCGTCTGCCTGCCAGGTTACCTACGTCATGCACCCCCTTCACCCTCAATATCCCCTCCAATGGCCTGTGCTGCTAGCATTGGCGCCCAGACGCCTGTGCGCAGATTGGCCATAAAGGCCTGTTGGCAGCGGGCACTCCCACACCCCAGCTCCTTCTAGCCGACTTGCTGGAAGCACCCCCTGGAGGACCCTGTGAAACCGCTGTCCTCACCTATCCCAAGTTAAAAAATGCCTTCTATGGACCATAAATGGCCCACCAATAATTACCTCACCCGCCACAGACCAACACAGTTCACCTGCTATCTGCCCCCCCACTCAAGAAGGTCTTGCACAACTTTGCCTATGAATCAACCATGCCAGAATATTCTCCAGAAAAATCTCAATACCCATTTCAGAGTGGTGGACCCCATCCTGGACACAAAGCGCTCCCCTGTACGCACTCTTGTGGGATAGTCTGCAGCTTTGGTGATCTAAACATCTTGTCGACCTTCTTATTAATCAGTCTCACAGAGTGATTGAGTGCCCAGATCTACCCCCTCCTCGCCATTGCAAGCGCAGGATGATGTGGGACCATGCTATGACTGACTGGGGGAATTTATTTTCCAACCATCCCATTTCAGTAATCAATGCTTCAAATAAACCCCTTCTGCCAAGGTGTACCGAATCAATTTGCACCCAAATGCACCACCTCTTTCTCCGATGGCATGTCCCCCTTTGAGAGCCATGACTCAAAAACTTTTCACAACTGCACCAGACGGATCTCCCCTTGCCCGTGGAAAGACACATGGAAGCCTGCCTGGTGGGCAAGGCTGTCAAAACTACCTGCAGAAAAAACATGTTTAATCCGTTGCCCAGAAGAATGGTCTATTGCTCACAATACGGTCAACTCTGGCACCACGACGTGCACTGGGGCTGCACAGGGATCCAGCAATCAGTGCAACAATGCAAAATTCCTTTCTGCATCACAGGACAGTAAAACTGTGAGAAAAGGAAAAGAAAACAGTTATTAGCAACCTTAATAGCACCTACAGCGTGTGCAACCTAACAATGCGCTTGTAGCATTCCGAGGACTATCTGCCAATCCTCTGCACCGCCTGACCCGAGAGTTCCTTCGCTGTTGCCTCTGTGGACCCCCCAATTCTGAATAAATGAGACCAGAACTCAGTGTAGTCAAATCCCGCCACCCTGAGCGCCAACCCAAACACCCTGGAGAACTCTAACCTCATCAGAAGGGCACCATCAGAATGCACTAAGAGGGGGTCTCCCGCCCCCTCAGCTTGTGCGCCAAGAATAATTTGCGGATGCTCACAGGACAGCAGACATTACCTGGTGCCTTGTGCAAGATGATGTGGTCCCCCCTGCCATCCTGATCTGTCGTGGAGCTCGCACCTCAATACTCAACAAGCCCACAGAAATGCACATGAGCCAGCTGCAGTCCTCCCAGCATATCTTTCTTGTTCTTGGCAACCAATTCACCTACCCTGAAGGCTCCATAGAAAGCCAACATAAATGCTGTCCTGAAAATGCGAACCTCCTCGATGGACCTACAGACGTTGGAAGGGGTGGGAGCACACTGCCGACCTCCCAGCACAGTTCGCCCTCTAGCACTATGGTAAACGCAGTTTACAGTACGCGCTTACTTGGTATTTTGCTGGAGTGTTCCACCAAAGTTGGTGCAGATTAGTGCTGTCTTCTCTAGACACATGTGTTTCTGGATTTTATCCTTCATCAGTAGAGATCAAAAACGATTTTCTTCTGGGGTTTGCTGAGCAGGCTGCCACAATTCTTACAGGTCTCAGTACCTCTCACAGGCGCACAGCTGCATCTCCACTCCGACCTACAGACGATACCTAGGACACTCAAGACTGCTGCCAACTTGCAGATACCAATGGTGCGCCTGGTATCCGCCTGGTATCCGGCTTTGTCCTGTGCAAATGCCACCATCCCTGTAAAGCCCTCTGCACTATGAATAATCTGGCTGCATCCTGGTGGGCAAGCATCTTTGAGAAGAAAGAAATTGCTGCCATGTGTTGTCGCGCACAAGCTGGAGAGCGCCCCCAATTCCTCGGGGCTTCCAAAAATAACAAGACGGTCCCCAGGAAACCACAGTATGCGCTAAATGCCAGTTCATAAGACCGCCTCGCCCTGGGTGCTAAACTGGCTGCAAAAAGGTCCGGTAGGATTGGGTACCAAGTTGCCACAGATGGTCCGGAAAAGGCGTTGGGGCTTCCGCTGCTTCTGGGTGGTGTAACCTGAAAACCTGAATCTTGAAACGAGGTAGAGTGTCAGCAGTATTATGCCGCACCCCTGGGACATGATTGGCCCTAAACAATACATTGAGTTTCAAGCATTGGAGCACAATCTGCTTCAACAATCTAGGTATTATCTTACATTCGGCCGCCTGCTGGTTAATGCACTCAACCACGGACATGTTATCCGGCTTGATGGATAACGACACCAGGATAGGAAAGAGCTCTAGAAAACATATGTTAGCAACCAGGCCTGACTCCATCCTGGCAGCAGGCCAGCACTATGCATACCATGCCAGGCCCAGGATGGCATCATAACCCTCACTGTCCATCGCGTCCGTAACAAGGCCCAGCTCCTCACTGGTCCTGAGAAGGCTGGGCCACACCACTGTGCCATTGTAGTCTTACAGGAGTGCCGGCCAGATATGAATGTACTGTCTCACTTTGCTTGACAACCTGGCGTGGTGGTCCTTCTCCCTCAGACCTGACATTGCCTGCCCAATGGATTGTGAAAAAGGGGGCTCAAAGGGAATGATCCTTAAAGTGAATTTGAGCTGCCCAACAGTCTTCTGCAACTGATGCAATGCATCTTTTTCTTTACTCAAGCAATCCTGCAAAGCCTGGGAGAAGGCGGAATCCTTTCCTTGGGGAATCGGAGTCCAATTCAATACCCAAGAACTCGATGACCGTTGGCAGTCCCACAATCTTGCCTCGAGCTAGGGGAACCCCAAACTCTCTCATTTATGTGCAGAAACAATGCAACACATCGCTGCACTCCAGCGAGCCAGGTGAACCCAGGAAGAGAAAATCATTCAGATAATGCAACACCCACCGTTGTCTCGCTCCCTGCCTGCACACCCACTTGAGGAAAGAAGTGAACATCTCAAAGTAGGAGCTGGAGACCGAGCAACACATGGGCATACACTTATCAAGATAGTATTTCCTCTCAGACTGAAAACCTAACAGATGAAAGTCCTGAGGGTGCACGAGGAGAAGCCAGAAGACTGATTCTATGTCTGACTTTGCAAGGAGGGTACCCGGCCCCAGCATTCTTGAACGAGCATAAGGTCCCATCACTTGCCTCATTCACAGACTGACCCCCTAGGATCGGAGAGGTTATGTACTAAACTAAATTTGCCCGGATCCTTCTTGGACACCACCCCAAAGGGGGAGCAGACAAAACCCTCAAGAGGTACTGACTCGAACGGGCGATCCACCCTTCTCAAACCCACTTTTATGCCAAGCTTTCCTGCAGCCACTGCCTGGTTGGACCTCAGGGACTGCTGGTTCTTGCAATGGGGGAACAGACACATATCCTGGGGCTGAAATCCTGAAACCTTCCAATAGAACCTGGGCTACCTTCGGGCTATTGTACCTATTAAGCCACGGGACCATTGCCGTCAAATTCACTGGGGAGGGGGTTTGGTTAGGAGTGGGTCACTAATCCTGCTACTTGCCCCTTCTAACCTTGGATTTCTTGAAACACTCCGATTCAGGATGTGAAGGCAAGCTAGAGAATGAGCAGGCATGCTTGAATTTACACAAGCCCAGAGGCCTGGTAGAGGAACGCTTATTGAAATCTCAGTATGCCCCCTTCTCACCTCGCTCCCGGGCTACTGAAGGATCCTGACCGTAAGGGCTGATTGGGGGGAGCGTCATGGCGCTGTTGCGTAACCATAAAATTACATCAATCTGATCCCTCTATAAAGCAGGGCTAGTTGCCTTACCCCTCTCAAACTCTTTGTTGTATTCTTCCCATCCCACACCACCATACTCATCATGCGCGCATGCAATCCTTTTCTGGCAGCACTCCAGCTGGGAGCCCGTACATTGAAATGGCCACTTAAGATTGCCTGAAAAATGGAAAACCCTTTACTCCAATTGACTAATGTTTCCTCCACCCCCCTCTTGTAAGGCCAGTGGCCATAGTCCTTGGTAGGCGCACACTCTTTACACCTTTTTGATTCCTTCCTATCAGGCTTGTCCAGAAGCAAATCAAAGATATCAACATAGGCCCCCTTCCAAATCTTTTCATTCACTTCAGCTGCAATATACCTGCCCAACTGGTCTTATGCTGATCGCTCCCCCCCCAAACCTAGACTCGGCAGCAGAGTTCCCATAACTGTATCCACGGAATCTTTAGCCTTGGGGGCCGCCTCTGCTGCTGTCGCAGCACCTTGTGCTGGATCGAGGAGGGTCTTGCTCACCACCGGAGGCCCCTGGGCCACAGCCTGATTAGCCCCTGTGACCTGACTTACCCCGGCGTGGCACCTGCTACCCCTGCCATCACAGGAGACCCTATTTGAACTCACTGCGGCCCAGAACCCTCTAAGTGCAAAACTAATCTCCTGGCCTTCTCCTAGTCGTCACCCTCAGTAGCCATGGCCTCACCCCTAGCAGGAGCAGATTACATGCCGAATTTGGAAAGCCACAGCAGAACGCTAGCCAGATTGGCGACTAAATCAGGCTGGCTGGGTGCTCCAGCGGAGGCACCCCGACCGCCAAACAGCCATTGCCACTCTGCACAACCCCCCGCCCAGCTGCAGACCCTATCACAGCAGTCATGCTGCCTTGTGCCAACACCAAACCCTGGGATCCCTCCACTAGCACCCCTTTGCCCAGCCCAGAGGGACATGCCGTCTCTTCCTCAGGCCTGGCATTGTGGGGCCTCTCAATTGCATGCCTATTGGACTGCTTCTTAGCTCATTTAGGTTCAGATGGATTGCTGCCTTAGGGGCCACACCTGCCAATCTGGGCCTTTTCCCCTGCGTCCCCCGCCTCTCCTTGCCCCCGCAGGAGGGCAGTCAGTCAACTCAGCCAGGGACTGGTCTATGGCATCCATCCTAAGCATCGTAGCTTCCATGAGCTCCTCCGTGTGCTTGTGCTTTGCACCCTTCTGTGCCCTTACTGGCATCCCTGCACACACTTGGCTGTCTGTAAGTGAATGGAGCCTGCAAGTCCCAAGCACACGTCTGCCCCGCTGAGCTACACCTCTTGCAAAAAACAAGGTAAGTCTCTAACTAATCCAAAACAAGACAATACCCACTCAACAGCAGAGGGAGTTGCCTCCACACCCCAGTCACAAATTAAAGCCCATTTAACACCCCTGCAACTTATATTGCTTATCAATAATTATATCACCTCTACAGCACATTATACAATATGGAGGCAAGACATTTACATGGTTACATTTCCCATCAGATCTCATCGGGAAGTTCATAATATACATATATTAATATTAAATTCTTAAAGAACATGAAAATCCCTGTATGTTAGACATCTCAATTCCAATAATTGCCATCTGTCTATGAGGGTTGTCTGTCAATGAAAATAAACAAACAAATTCAAAACCCACCTTTAAAAACTGTAGTGTTTTTAAAAACAAACTCATTAAAATGTGTTCCAAAACACCAATCATCTTGCCAGGCTTTTGACATACAATTCAAGGCTCTTTATAAATGTACATGCATCTCTTCATCAATATTTAGTCCCAAATGTTCTTTGCTATTCAAGGCAAGGGTATGTTTCAACTCTAGCCTACATAGCACCCTTTCTCTAGCTGCTGCTTGCGGGTTGAGCTTGATGTTATCAATTGCCATATATGCCATTGCATTGTTATCTCCCTCATGGTATTAGTAGAATGGCTACTCTATAGCTAGTATCTTTATCTTTAAATGCTCTCAGGTGCTTTAGAATCCTTTTGTGTACCTGTAAAGTAGTACTACCCACATTTACCTTGGGGCAGGCACAATTTAGAATACAAACTGCATAGTCAGTTGCATTCCAAAATGGAGTCAGGCGGCCTTTTATCTTTACCTGTTTGTTGTTGTAAGGACAGTAAGGCCCTAGTAAATAGTACCACAGGCACCTAGGGCATGGATAGTAAAGAGGATCTCTAAGGGCTGCAGCATGTATTATGTCACACTAAGGGACCCCCATACAAATTGCATGCAGGCTACCACTGCAGGCTGCGTGACATGGTGCAAACCATTTCTGACAACACGCATGGCAAACTCACTGTGTGCCATGCCAAAGTCACTGCATATTCACTTACAGTATATGTAAGTCACCCCTATAGCTGGCATTATAGCCCTAAGGCAGGGTGCAGTATGTTATATGTGAGGACATATCTGCATGAGCTTATATGCCCCTGTGCGGTCTAGATCAAGTACTAGCTAGTACAACTGAACAGGGAAGCCATCTTAAGTATATGTACTGGGCACTGGTCATGAAGAGTCACCCAGCCACATGATGGCTTTACTGAAACCTATGGTGTTTGGTACAAAACACCTTGCCAGTGCTAGATTTATTATGATATGCACCCAGAGGGCACCTCAGAGGTTGCGTCCTGAAAAACCTAGAACTATCTAGCATGCTGGCTGACTGGTATCTTCAAGCATGCCACCACAGACACGTTTCTAACCCCCTGGAGGAGATAGTCCGCACTATGGGAGGTCTGAAACAATGCCTTCTGAGAAGGAAGTTGTTCACACCACCTCCAGCAGGATGACTAGTGATTTAGCATATCAAGACCAGGGGCTTCATAGCCCTGCCACCTTCAATATGAGAACTCAGCTTCCCTCAGACCTGGGAGATACCACCCCCTGCCCTAAGGCCCATTTGGCACCAGGAAAGGCAGGAAATTAGCTATGCAGTAAGCGTGTTGCACCACCAGGCTAGTCAAACCCCTAAGGTAGGCTACCTGATAGCTTCACGAAAGAAGGATTTCACCATCTTGTTTTTGGTGTTATTAGGATTACTGGAACATGGGTATGCCCACTCCCCACCGGAATAGGTCATGTAGGGGGTATAGTGACCCTAAGGGGATAGTCCATTGGCTACTGCCCTTCACTCCCCTTAACACTGCTAAATTTAGTATTTAAGTAGCCCCCTGACACCAGGAACGCAGATACGACTGACTAAAGAAGGAGGACGAAGAAAAGCCGAAGAGCACAAGAACGGTGGACTAGTTGTGGACTTGGCACAAAGCCCTGCCTGATCCTGTCCCGACAATTACAACGACCCGACTCGTCCTGCAGCTGTGCATCCTCATAAAGACTTGGAGGACTGCCAGCATCTCTCTTGAATTGGAGGAGCCACTTCCCTGCAGCTTGCAGGCACCGACCACACAGTCTGGTTTATCGATCTGCTGACCCCAAGGTCCACTGATGCAGCATCAGCCCAGGAGAAGATTACAGAGTGTCCAGGACGTGAGCACCATTGATCCATCAAGCTTCGAGATGCTGATCCACCCTGGAGGCTCCTTGCACCAATACCCAGGGTACAGAAGCCTTGTTTGTGTTCAGTCTGAACACCACCACCGCCAAAATGTACCTGCACGGCGAGTGACTTTGACAGATGCCCGCTCCACACCAGAAGTTCATCTTACTGTGTTTCTTTCCCCTCTTCTGCCCGAATCCACTGAAACCAACAGTGTCTCTGTGGTCCTGAGACCCTCAAGAGCTGAGCCCCCTTTTGGGTTCTGTCGGACTGGTCCCCCAAACCCCACTTACAGTCTTTCTTTGCGGGTACTGGTTCCCTTTGACTTCAATGTGTAGCGTTTGAGGCTACCACAGCAAAAAGCCCCTCTGCAACTGGACATCCCAGGG
This sequence comes from Lissotriton vulgaris, assembly GCF_964263255.1. Classification (NCBI taxonomy): domain Eukaryota; kingdom Metazoa; phylum Chordata; class Amphibia; order Caudata; family Salamandridae; genus Lissotriton; species Lissotriton vulgaris. The sequence goes on along the minus strand of NC_141699.1, from coordinate 65,612,459 downwards.
CAAGTAAATTTGAACTGTTGGTGCTTTCTTGGACCTTTTCCCCTACTTACCTTAGGTCCAGAAGAACAATCCTGTAAGTCATTTGCACGTGACCCTATGCACTGTATGTGTCTCTCATAGTTTAACATTACAGCGTTCAAGGCTCATGCCTCAAATCTGACAGCTGTATTTTCTATGTTTCTGAAAATCACTAACACAAAAAGTACTTACCTGATCCCGAAGGTCTTGGTGTCTAAAATTATATAAAAATCTATGTTATTCCTGCACATTGGTGTCAGATTTCCTTATTGATTGTGTGTATCATTGTATGACTTGGCCTTTTTGACTAAAGTACCCAAAACTTTTTGCTTTCCCCCTAGACCATTTTCCTGGCATAGAGTTGCCAATTTAGATGCTTTGGGTACTTTGCCACTGCTTATCAGTGTCAAAGTACAAGTGTTCCCTATGTAAAATGCAATGGTAATTGGTGGGCCATGATTGGTATGTTTGCCTTACTAGTAAAGTCTCTAGTAATGTGCACTGTAAGTGCCCAGGCTAGTAATGCAAAGGCGAGCAGAGAAGGGAACTCATGTCTGCAGTGTAGGACCTGCACACAGTTTGCTAAGTTAGCATGTTGTCCTGACAAGTGCAACCAGTTGTCAGGCCTGACTTTCCCTTTTGCATACACATTGAGCACCCCTGTGGTAGGTCCCGGGTAATCCCCGGGCAGGGTGTAGTGTAGGTAAAAGGGAGGACCTATACTAAGGGGTGTTATGTCCTTACAGTGAAAAACACTCCATTTAGTTTTTCACTGCTTAAAGGCCACCCTGCCCATAGGACAGAATGGGAGAGGCTGGGTGTTGTGTTTGTTAGCCTAGTTTCCTGTAAGTTTATAATGGAGAGGTGAAGTTTAGTATGTATGAACTCATAGTGTCATAGCACATTTTTCTGTGAATGTGGTTTTGTCACCATGTGTTCAGAAACCACTCTTTTTGAAAGTGGCCAGGTTTTGTGCTTTAAGCATTTCTTTGTGTCTCTGCTGAAATGTGGATTGACTGTCTGGATCTGAGAGGTGAGAGGAGCTGGGAGAGGTCTTGACCCAGGGAGGGGTTGAGATGGCACCAGGCTGCCCTGCATCTGGAGAGTAGAGGGAGGAGAAGCCCGGGAGGGGAAAAGGCCTGGGCCGGTGCGATAAACCAATTGACCCATCTCCTGCTGAATGATTAAGGATCCAGATCCCAGTATCAAAGGGAGAAAGGTGACACTGGGAGGGAGACACCCAGAACTGATTTAGGGAGGGTCAGGGACCCCTGAGCACAAACAAACTTCAAAGCCATTAAGGGGTATAACTATGAGAGCTGAAACCCCAGAACATTGGAATGAAACAGAAATGGATTGAGACTGAAAAGACTTGGACTTGGACTCATTCTGTGGTCAAGAGGAACCTCTGCTAAAGAAGAAGCAACTGAAGAGACTGCTGTGGAAAGACCAATCCTTGCTTCGTGATCTGGGGCTAGTCTGCAGTTTGCTGTTCTAACCAAGGGAGAGGCTGTTGGGACTGTGCTTGACCGCGCTGGGTCCCCCTGCTTGAAGAAGGCTGTGCTTTGTGCTGTGTCTTGTAACCTCAAGGGCCCGAGGTGAGCTGGGTCCCTTTTTGGAAACACAGGCAGGGGTGGTGGGTGACATTTCAAAGTGGTGGGGCGCAAAGAAAAAAAAACTACACTTTGCCAGGGGGCCCTCTAGAAAGTGAGGGCCCTGTGCAATTGCCCACTTTGCACGTGCCTTAAAACGTCCCTGTGGTCTGTGTCCTTTACTGTTCGGTGGTGGGGGTGATAGTGCTGCTGCTGCCACCAATCCTTGCAATTGTTGTTTGAGCTTGGAAAACTTGCACTGCACCGGTGCTGCCCAGTATGTACCATGGTAAGTGATAATGACGTATGGTTAAATAAATGTATAGAAAAGGCTTCATGAGTGGTGTGGTCAATGCGTATGCTCCCTTTTCTGGTTAATTTGGTGCTGTTATGCAACCTATTGTTGCTGTATTATGTTCGGATATGTATCTATGCATATTTGTACGATTTTTTTCCATAACTGGCCTAAATTCCTCATTCTCGGTGGGTGTCCCTGACAGCATTTCTGACGACCATTGAGGCGCAAAACAGCGACGATAATAAATCACAGCTGCTCTCCGGTGCTGAATCTGTCACCTGCGTGCTGCAGCAGTGATACACGAAAACACACAGCAACGAAACTGCCAATCGCTCGCCTGTTAGTGCAGGGGACGCAAAATGGGTCTGGCAGGTGTATGACTAAAGTGACGCCTTGATTTCCCAATGATTACCTCTTAAAAGTTCTTAAGCCAGTTATTAAAAAGAAATCTGAATGTGTACCCGGTCTCATGCATATACTGCCTGGCACGCGTAAACACAGCAATTATCGTGTCATGAACTTGGAAGTATAAAACAAATGTTTCTCGTAACGTAAGGAGTTTTTAAAAGAGAACAATCAGAGAAAACATGCTGGGGAAAACAAAATACGAGCGTTGGCATTACCAGAAGGTTGCAAGCTAAGGTACATAACAAAACACATTTAAAGATGGTGTCCAATCTGTTACCTAATCAGAGGAACAGCAACTCAATTGGATAGGATTCTGTTATTTATGCTCCGTGAGATAGATTTCTAAGCATTTATGGGAGTGCATATCAGGAGAAAGGCCGTTTGTGTAAACAATAGGAGAGCACCACGCGCATTTTCCGAAGTGCAGTGCGACGTGCACAACACATCTACTTCATTTGAGGATTTTACATTAGAAACAGTTACGTTACAGAAGGACACATTCATGTTGGTGGGCACAGGTGGGATTAAGCAATTTACCCGGAGTCACAGGATTGTTGAGCCAACGCCGAGACTCGAACCTGGTTCCCCAGTACCAAAGTGGGCAGCTCTGGCGTTTACGCCACACTCTCTCCCCTTCTCGTTGCTTTCCTAGATTTCTGTCTCCTGGCCTGCGTCCCGGCGAGCACTGGTGCTCACGATCACACCTATTTCTGTTGGCAACCAGGACACTCCTGCAAGCCTCCTGCGGCAGGCGTGTTTCCAGAGATGGTGCACAAGGTCACCCCGGCACCCCTCGGGACCAGACAAGCTGCCAGAATGTGTTTCTGCCATGGAGAAAAAAGTTCTATAACATGCGCAAATTAGTGTTCATTATAGTAACGTCGTGCTGCTGTTTTAATTTTTGTAAGCAGCTCGTCGAAGGGCCTTACTGTTAGGGAAGACATTTATTTCGCTGAAATATTGACGTGTAAACAACCACAAAGAATGCATTTTATGTGACCTTTATACAATATAAGAAATCATTCTTATGTGCTAAATTTCGTCTTGGCTTCTGAAACTGAAATCATGGTGCGGCACATCCAATTAATGATGCAAACACCTCCTGCAAAGAAAGTCCTTGCGTTCGACTACCTACCTAAAACATAAACTCACATCTTCGGTGAAAGATATTTTTCTGAACTAGGCACAGACTTGCGGTTAACGCATCCCCGGCCCCGCAGTCTTTCTTTCAGAGGGGCTCGGCTTTGATGTGAAGATGTGAAAGTGAGCGGGTTCCTAATAGCTCCCCTTCTGCATGGGCCCCACAGACTCCAACGTGAGACAAAGACATTCAATTGTGAATATGGTCCAGGCCTCTGTATTGTCAGGCCAACAAAAAGCTGACGTGTGGCTCGCCATGTTAATTCATTCAGACACATCTAATCGCGTTGTTTGCATCATTTTCAACTGTGTTCTTTAAAGCAGCACTTCAGTTGGGAAAAGAAACGGCGCAAGCCTTTCAACCGATAGCGATGATTGGTTTAAAAATGGGCATCTTCAAATTTGCATAGCTGCCCCCTGCACAATAACCATGAGGGTATGGTTACATAAAGAAGGGAAAACTTACCTGACCGCCGATCAGCGCAGCCTGCATCTTCAAGGTTCTGCGACCTTGGCGCCTTCACTGGAGCGGAAATCCCGCCCTCCCTCCTCATCCAATCCTGGCGCTGGAGCTGCGCCAGTATTGGCTAAGGAGGCACATTTGCTGCTCGCCCTGTCGCCCTTTGGAAACCCGGGCTGTGGCAGCAAACAAGCACCCCTGGGTCCCGCTGGGGAACTTACAGTGCGCATGCTTGAGAAAGTTTTCAACTTCCCCAAGCATGCGCACTGTACTTCCCCAGCGGGACGGTCTGCTGCAGCCTGAGTGTGGACTGTCACTCAAGCTGCAGCAGGCCACCCCCCCTGTGCAATTCCCGTCGGCGGCTGATCTGTTGCAATACTAGAAGATTGGCCGGCGGCCGCGATGCGGGCCCATGGTGGCTGGTGGGGCTACGCCCCTACGCCCCAATGGACGCACCGCTGCTGAACACAGGAACATAAAAGTTTCAGGAGAAGTCCCAAGCACCGCGGTGCACACATGCTTTTGCAGCTTGAGACCTTCAGAAGTTGTGTCTTGTGATCGTGGGCACACAGGAGTAAGCTGAGTCTCAGACACACAGGGTGCATGTTGTTGTGCAGGCCAAGGCGTTGGTGAGGAGCACCTAGTCGTTGTGTGCACGGGGAAACGAGGTGTGACTCGGACGTGCATAGTGCGTGTTGTGGTGCAGGCCAGGACGTTGGTGAGGAGCGCCTGGTTGTTGTGTGCACCGAAAGAAGAGTGAGTCTTGGACGTGCAGAGTGCGTGTTGTTGTGCAGTCAGAGCATTGGTGAGGAGCGCCTGGTCATCATGTGCACCAGGAGAAGAGGTGAGACTCGGACGAGCAGAGTGCTTGTCGTGGTGCAGCCAGGGCATTGGTGAAGAGCGTCTGGACATCGTGTGCACCGGGAGAAGAGGTCAGACTCCTATGCGCAGAGTGCATGTCGGGATGCAGCCAGGGTATTGGTGAGGAGTGCCTGGTCATCGTGTGCACAGGGAGAACAGGGAGACTTGGACGCGCAGAGTGCGTGTCATGGTGCAGCCAGGGCATTGGTGAAGAGCGGTGGGTCATTGTGAGCACCAGAGAAGAGGTGCTTCTCGGGCGCGCAGAGTGTGTGTTTAGGTGCAACCTGAGGAGCTCATGAGGAGTGCCTGGGTAGTGTGTGCACCAAATTCAAAATAAGTCACCACAGTGTTGAGGACGGGTCTCGGTGTTCACTGAGACCGCCGGAAAGAGGGCCAGGTCATTGGGCCCTCGGAATGAAACAGCAGCGGCCCAGACCGGCAGCCCCGGAGGAGCTGAGCTGCTGGCCCGAGCTAGACAATCAAGTCAAGTCAAGTTTGAATTTATATAGCGCACTGCTCACCCAGAGGGTCTCAAGGCGCATGAGGGAGGGGGGGAGCTTTACTTATCAAATATCCAAGTTTTAAGTTGTTTCCTGAAGGAGAGGTGGTTCTGTGTGAGGCGGAGGTCCGTGGGGAGGGAATTCCAGTCTTGACCGCTAAGTAGGAGAAGGATCTTCCTCCCATGGTGGATCTTTGGATGCGTGGAATTGCGACGAGGGCTTGATTGGATGATCGGAGTTGGCGGGTGGGGGTGTAGAAGGACTGGCGTGTGTTGAGGTATTCGGTCCTAGGTCGTAGAGGGCTTTGTGTGCGTGGGTGAGGAGGCGGAAAGTTATTCTCTTGTTGATGGGGAGCCAGTGGAGGTCTCTCAGGTGGCCGGAAATTTGAGCTTGGCGGGGGATGTCTAGGATGAGTCTGGCTGAGGCGTTTTGGATGCGTTGGAGTTTTTTCTGTAGTTTGGCTGTGGTTCCGGCGTAAAGGGTGTTTCCGTAGTCTAGTCGGCTTGTGGCCAGTGCATGGGAGACCGTCTTTCTGGTTTCGGTGGGGATCCAACGGAAGATTTTGTTGAGCATTCGTAGGATGTTGAAGCATGATGATGAGACGGCGTAGACTTGTCTGGTCATCGAGAGGGAGGAGTCTAGGATGAAGCCCAGGTTACGTGCATGGTCTGTTTGTATGGGTGCAGTTCACCATGAGTCGTCCCAGGCGGAGGGGGATGATCCTAAGATGAGGACTTCCGTTTTGTCTGAGTTAAGTTTTAGACGGATGTTCTACATCCACTCGGCTACTTCTTTCATCCCTTCATGTAGGTTGGTTTTGGCGGTGTTTGGGTCTTTGGTGAGGGATAGGATCAGCTGAGTGTCGTCTGCATAGGAGATAATGTTGAGGTTGTGTTGGCGTGCGATGGATGCGAGGGGACTCATGTATACGTTGAAGAGGGTGGGACTGAGTGAGGATCCTTGGGGTACGCCGCAGATGACTTCGGTGGCCACTGATCTGAAAGGGGGGAGGCGGACTCTCTGGGTTCTTCCGGCGAGGAACGAGATTATCCAGTCTAATGCTTTTCCTTGCATTCCGACGTTGCTGAGGCGCTGTATGAGGGTGCTATTACAGACCGTGTCGAAGGCTGCGCAGTGGTCGAGTAGGATGAGGGCAGCAGTTTCTCCGTTGTCCAGTAGAGTTCGAATGTCGTCTGTTGCTGCGATGAGGGCGGACTCGGTGCTGTGTTTGGCTCGGAAGCCAGACTGTGAAGGGTCGAGGGATTTGTTGGATTCGAGGAAGGCGGCGAGTTGACTGTTGACGGCTTTCTCTATGACTTTGGCAGGGAAAGGGAGGAGCGAAATGGGGCGGTAGTTTTTAAGTTCGGTGGGGTCCGCTGTAGGTTTCTTCAAGAGGGCGCTGAGTTCGGCGTGTTTCCAGCTTTCCGGGAAGGTGGCGGAGTTAAGGGAGCAGTTGATGATGTCTCGGAGATGGGGTGCGATAATGGAGTCTGCTTTGTTGAAAATGTGGTGGGGACATGGATCGGTTGGCGATCCTGAGTGAATGGTGTTCATCAGGCGGATGGTGTCTTCAGTGGTGATTGTGTTCCAGGCGTAAAGGTTGTTGGAGGGGGGTTTTGGTTCGGAGGTTGGTGGGGTGGTCTGGTCTCCAAAGCTGTTATGGATGTCGGCGATTTTGTTGTGGAAGAATGAGGCAAGAGAGTCGAAGAGGTCTTGGGATCGAATGATGTCGTTGGTGCCGGCGGAGGGGTTGGTAAACTCTTTGATGATGTTGAATAGTTCTTTGTTGTTGTGGGCGTTGTTGTCGAGTCGATTCTTGAATGCTGATTTCTTGGTGGATCGGATCAGTTCGTGGTGTTTGCGGGTGGCGTTCTTGAAGGTGGTCAGGTTGTCAGTGGTTGGGTTTTTACGCCAGGATTTCTCGAGGGTGCGACAGATCTTCTTGGATTTCCTAAGGGCATCATTAAACCAGGGGGCTTTTTTGCTGCCTTGTTTGATTTGATGGTTTTTCAGGGGTGCTAATTCATCAGCGCTGTGGGTGATCCATTAGTGGCTGCTTGGTTTGGGTTTGATGATTTTGCAGGAGGGTTTTGGTGAAGCGATGTGAAGAGCTGTTCGGTGTAAATTTTATTCCAGTTTCTCCGGGGAATAGGTTGTGGGTGGTTGTGGGTCGTGGTCTTTTTGTAGTTGAAGTGAACGCAGCTGTGGTCCGTCCAATGGAGAGCTGTGGTGTGATTAAAGGAGATGTGCTTGCTGGAGGTGAAGATTGGGTCGAGCGTGTGCCCGGCAAGGTGGGTGGGGGTGTCGACAAGTTGTTTGAGTCTGAGATTGGTGAGGTTGTCTAGAAGGGGGGTGGTGTTGCTGTTGTTGTTCTTTCCAGGTGGAAGTTGAGGTCTCCCAGTAAGATGTAGTCCTCGGAGGGGAGGGCGTGAGGGCTGATGAAGTCAGTGATGTCATCGCTGAATTGTGTGCAGGTTCCGGGTGGTCTATAGATGAGGGTGCCTCTGAGTGTGGTCTTAGGGTCGGTGTGAATCTGGAAGTGAAGGTGTTTGGCGGTTGTGAGGTTGTCATCGGAACTGGTCGTGATGCGGATGGTGTTCTTATGGACGATGGCGATGCCTCCTCCTGTTTGGTTGGTGCGGTCCTTTCGGATGATCTTGTAACCATCCGGGATGGCTATGGCGATGTCGGGAGCTGAAGAGGCGTTCATCCAGGTTTCTGTAAGAAATGCGACGTCTGGCAATGTGGTGTCGTGTAGGTTCCAGAGTTCAATGGCGTGTCTGTGGACCGAGCGGATGTTGAGTAGGATGCACTTCAGGTGGTTAGTGTCGGAGCTCTGTTTGGAGTCTTTGGGTTTGGTGTGGGTCCTGATGCAGTTGAACTTGCAGGAGTGGCAGGTGAAGGGTCCATGGGTGTGTCCTGGGGCGGTTGGTAGCAGTTTGGGAGTCGGCCGGAATTAAGTGCTGAGAGGGTAGCGGAGTCGTACGTTATGCGGGTGGAGATGAGTTTGCGGGGGCCAGGGGGTCTGGCGCTGGGCGTGGTCCAGGCGCGGACGGGCGTAGACGGGCTTACCTTTGGCGCACCTTTGGCGTGCATAGGGCGCTACCGCTGCACGTGAACGCTGCGCGTCTGTTGCATTGATATATGTAGATAGTGGAGGGGGGCGGGGCGAGGGAGGAGCAGCTGGGAGGCGGGAGCGGGGTGGTGAGGCTGGCTACGAGGCACAACAACAAATATGGCGGTGAAACCAAAACCGAAACAGGACGAGATTGGGGGCAGAAAGTTGGATGTCGCAGTGGCACCGGCACTAATTGGATAATTTAAAATCAGGCAATGCGAGCGCTCAATAATAATAAAATACTTTGCACAGATAAAAATGCGAGCAGCAGCAGTGAGCACTAGCAGGCAGCAATTCTTCACAAGTAAAGCGAACAAATCGCTACGATACCCAGATCACAAGTAAAGCCAGCAAAGCGCTTCGATATCCAGGAAGGGAGCGTGGGGAGCGACCGCTTCTCCGAGAGACAGAGCGGTCACAGCACTACTGCCACGGGACGAGCCTTATCAGTCAGTGGGAGGGAAGAGCAGCTGGGAGGCGGGAGCGGGGTGGAGAGGCTGGCTACGAGGCACAACAACAAATATGGCGGCGAAAGCAAAACCGAAACAGGACGAGATTGGGGGCAGAAAGTTGGATGTCGCAGTGGCACCGGCACAATCAGGCAATAATTGGTTAATTTAAAATCAGGCAATGCAAGCGCTCAATAGTAATAAAATACTTTGCACAGATTAAAATGCGAGCAGCAGCAGTGAGCACTAGCAGGCAGCAATTCTTCACAAGTAAAGCGAACAAAGCGCTACGATACCCAGATGACAAGTGAAGCCAGCAAAGCACTTCGATATCCAGGAAGGGAGCGTGGGGAGCGACCGCTTCTCAGAGAGACGGAGTTCTGGATCAAGGCACAAGTCGCTGAAGTAGGAGAGGAGAGTGGGGTTGCGCCCCCCAGGTAACGTGGATCACCACCTGGGGTGAGGTGCGGGCCCGGAGAGACACTGTCGGCCTCTCGCTTCTGTCAGCTGCGCGAGGGTGTTGCCTCGGCTCGGTTCTCAGCCAGTGCTGGCCCAAGGAGGGGCAGTACTGGGGCCGAAGTGGGAAGCAGTACTTTTGTGTTATCATTGATCCATATTGGGGGCACTGTTAATGGAGCACCTAAACTGTCGTATTATACTTTGCATTATTGCTGCTAACGAACTGTCGTATGACGCCTGACCTCATTTGTGCCTGACGAACTACATGCTTGGTGCCCTACGCACTGCGTTATTTTTCCCTTGCAGAGTACATGATTGTAACGTGGTGCATTGCATTATTTCTCCATCGCACAGTACCTGATTATAACATGGCGCAGTGCATTATTTCTTCATTGCACAGTACATGATTGTAGCATGATGCATTGCTTTGTTTCTTCCTGGTTCAGGGCATGCTGGTGGTGATACGCATTGCATTATTCCTTCTATTGCAAAGTACATGACTATGGTGCTACGTATGACATTGTTTCTCTGTTGCATAGTACAAGAGAATATTGTTACACATTGCAGTATTTCTTTTTTTTTGCAACATCTGTGATTCTAGCAATAAGACTTGCCTAACCTTTTGGAAATGGTTAGAAGTGAGCTTAACTGTTGGTTAGAAGCGGTGGTTGGGATTAGAACCTACCAACCCACTGGAAGGAATACTACCCATTCTTATATGTTGGTTTTATATCATGTGGTCATATCGTATAACTTCTTATATAAAGATTTTATTAATTTTATAAAAACTTGTGTGGAGTCTATTTGTGGTGACATCATTGGGTTGCTGTGAGAGTGGTTGCACATACTGTAAAGACAGCATCCCTTTCTCCCAATTCCTGAGAGTTAGGCGCAATTGTACCAATTTAGCTGATTTTGACCGACAAGCTTTAATCATGAGAAGTAAATTTATTGAGAGAGGCTACCCTCACCGGCTGGTGAGACATTCTTACAAGCGTGCCCGTTACTACGATCGGGACTGTTTACTTATAACCAACCGTCCGAATCCAAAAGATCAGATTGTTTGTATAACAAAACATTCCACCATTGATACCAAAATTAAACAAGTAATAAATTCAAATTGGAATATTTTAAACAGCAATTGCCCCTCTGAACAGAAACTGGCCAAACCTCTCTTCGCTCATAAGAGAAACAAAAACATATAAGAATATATTGTCCACTCTCGCTTTAATAAAACTACAAATGGAAGAAACTTGATGCAAAGGTCAATTGTGACAAATAATCCAATCAAAGGAACTTTTCCTTGTTCCTCTTGCTCCTCTTGTACCAACATTTTGAGGGGAGAAGACTTTATACACAATGGACACAAAACATCTGCAAAGTAAATGTCCAATTGCAGATCTTCGAACTTGATTTATTTTATACAATGCCCCTGTCTCCTGGGGTATGTAGGAGAAACCTCCCATATGATTCAGACATGTTTAAATGAACACCGCTCTGCAATTAGAACTAGAAGACTTGCTGCCCCTATGGTAAAACACTTTTTAGAGAAAGGGCACAATGCTGAAGACTTCTCTTGGCGAGTCTTAGAAAAAATCCACACCTCTGACACAAACGGAGGATCAGTAATAAGAAAGAAAAGGGAGGTGTTTTGGATTTTTGTCTTTAACACCTTCCGCCGGGGGTTAAATAGCGAAATACCATGGGAACATGCCATATGCTAAGTTACCCTCTGTTTATTAGGTATATCCGCTGATAATAGAATTTTCCCTTGATGCAAATTATATATTCCATATAGTAGCCATTTCCCTATGTTCCATTCATTTTATTCTTTCTCCCATTATGAGCTGTATAGTTTAAATTGAGACTATAGAATATATTATCCTAGTAATTGAAAATTATATTCTTATAGGGCCTGTATTTATTTCATTATATATATTTTTTTCTTCCCCCCCCAAACCCCCCCCCCTCCCCCCTCTTTTTGGAATTTCACGAATAATAAGCCTTTTTAAATCTTACCTTGCCTTACAAACTGTTCAAGCAATAGTAACTCTGGCCCTCCTTTGAATTTTATCAATAATGAGTCTTTTCCAATTCTTCCTTGCTTTACAAGCTTTCTAAGCAAGAGAACCTCCGCCCCCCCAGTAATCCCAACCCACATCTCACAAGAAATAACCTTACTAGACATCTGCCAGTGGTTATCGTCTCCGTTCCACTGTTTTTTTTTTTGTTTGTTTTTTTGGAAAACCTTTATTGAAAATTCAAAGCACACAGCTATTCAGCCTTACATCCCTGAGGCTAGGCAGCATTATAAAGAACGGAGAAGAGGTGCGCACAAATCAAATCAAGGAGCACATCAGGTTTAATTTTGTATTATAAATATGAAAAACCTAAAGAGTCAACAAGAAAGGAACATGAAAAGAAAGGAAGTGGCAAGGTACAACACATGAGCGGCAATGCACGATTCCAGGGGGCGGGTGGGACCATTTAGCTTTCTGTAATAACCATACTGGAAAGGCGTGCAAAGTGGGGGGGGGGGGGGGGGAGAAAAACAGGATTCCATTTTAGTAAAAAGTTGGGTGGAAGGAAGGGCTAGGGAGAGAGACGAACCTCCAGCGGACCTGCATCGGGAGGCACACAAAGATCACCCCTATATTCATTCCAGGCCCCCCAAACAATCCCCCACCTCCTGGGTTTACCCCGGGCCACATACACAGTCTTCTCGCGGAGCATGCACCAATCCATATTGGTTTTCCACAGTTCCACGGTGGGGGGAGTCGGGGCGCCCCACTTCTGAGCAATATCTTGCTTGGCCACCATGTTCCCTAGTGTGACCCACTGGGTTTGGGCAGTAGTGTAGTCAGTCGGACCCCACACGTTCAACAAGCAGCGCCGAGCTTCTGCAGGCAGGTCCACACCAGTCACCTCACGCATAACCGCATGCACCCGTTCCCAATAAGAAGCAACAACCTGACATTCCCAGATGGTATGCATGAAAGTGGCCAGTGCACCGCACCCACGCCTACAAAGACCGTCCACAGAGAGCCCCATGTGAATCAGTCTAGGGCCAGTTACATAGACTCTGTGGAGTATCTTCAATTGGACTAAGCGAAGCCTAGCCAAGATTGCCACTTCTTTGGGGGAAGACACCGAACACTGCCAATCCTCATCATCCAATTCAATCCCATCACGCACCCACTGGTCTCTCACATTCAACAACAGATCCGTCCGAACATTAACCAGCTTTTTATAGGTCAGGGAAATGGCACTATCAGGCATATGGCCGTCCAGCACCCTGTCTTCCAGCGGGGATGAGTCAGGAACCTTCTCACCAACGGCCAGGGCAGCCGTAAGGGCATGTCGCAATTGGGCGTATCTGAAATACTCCGTGGCACCCAGTTGAAACTCAGTTTTCAGAACCTCAAAAGACTTGATTTCCCCCCTGGCCATCACATCAGCCACCTTGGAGATACCAATGAGGTCCCACCGGTCAAACCCCTTCGAGTGCCACAGCCTACCCAGCAAGTCAGAATCATAAAGTGGAGTGGCCATAGTAAGTCTACCCTTCCACCCCAGTGCTTTCGTGATGGCCCTCCAAATGTGCACAGCAATCTTAGTGGGACCAGTCATTTTTCCATCCAGAGATCTGGAGTATAGCGCTCTGTAGTACATCCCGTCATTCAGGAGCCAACGATCCATGGCGTACCCCGGACTCTCCGCCGGTCCATAAAAGCCGTGGTTAAGAGCGGCCAATTGAGAGGCCCAGTAGTACCGGCGGATGTCAGGCAGAGCAATGCCGCCATCGTACCAGGGGATAGTCAGTTTAACAACGGCGATACGCGGCCTACCCTCCCATAAGAGGGTCCGCTGCAGGCCTTCAATTTCCTTAAAGTATTTGGAAGGGACGGGATCCTGCGTGTTTTGGAGCGCATATAAGAATCTCGGTAGGGACATCATCTTGAACAATGCCGCGCGGCCCAACAGGGACAGCGGCAATCTTTTCCAGCCCTCCACATCACGCCTGAGGCGCGCAAGAGGGGGAAGTAAATTATTAGTGTATCGTACCCGGGCATCCGTTGATATATAGATACCCAGGTACTTAAACCCCTGCTGCGAGACCTGTATAGCGCAACCCCTAGGAAGACGTGGGGTTCCTCCACTGAGCACATAGAGGTAGGATTTAGACCAGTTAATGACTAGGCCCGAGTACCCGCCAAAAGTGCTCAACACGTCAAAAGCCACAATCAAAGACTGACAAGGGGAAGTTAGGTAGAGCAGGATATCGTCCGCGTACAATGAGACTCGGTCCTCGAAGCCCGGCGACCACTTGATCCCACAGATGTCAGGGTGGGTGCGTATCCAGGCCGCGAGCGGCTCAAGCGCTAAAGCAAAAAGGAGCGGCGACAGCGGACAGCCCTGTCTGGTACCCCTACGCAAGGCAAAGGAAGCTGACACCCGGCCGTTGACCGTTACATTGGCCAGCGGGGAGGCATAGAGAAGCCTAACCCAGCCAATAAAGTCGGGGCCAAGCCCAAACTTAGACAACACCGCCCACAGATAATTCCATTCGAGGGAATCAAACGCCATCGTCGCGTCCAGTGAGGCCAGGACGGTCGGTTCGCAGAGTTTGTGCACCCGTGCCATGACAGCGTGAAGCCTCCGAAGATTGAGAGCGGTGTTGCGGTGAGGTATAAAGCCCGACTGGTCCGGATGAACCAAATCGGCGATCACACCCACCAGCCGGTTGGCCAGTAACTTAGCCAGAATCTTGGGTTCAGCATTCAGCAGGGAGATCGGGCGGTACGACCTGCAAAGATCCCTGGGCTTCCCCTCCTTATGAATAACCACAATGGTGGCCAATCGCTGGTCCAGCGGAAGCTCACCAGCTTCACGAGCCTCCAAAAACATACGCCGCAGGTGCCCTGCGACGGTGTCAGCCTTAATCTTGTAAAGTTCCACCGGAAGACCGTTGGGACCGGGAGCCTTACCAGAGCGCAAAGATCGTATCGCAAGCGCTACCTCGTCGGCCGTAATGCCCCTGTCCATGTCGTCACGCTCGGTGTCCGACAGGCAAGGGAGCTCAACTCCCTCCAGAAAAGAGGCCGAGTCCGACTCAGTCAAGGTGGACACCGAGGTGTAGACCGTCTCGAAATAGTCGGCAAAAGCCGAAACAATAGCGCTGGGGTCAGTAACAACCACCCCGTCCTCGCCCAGAACCTCGGGCACCACGCGGGAAGCCATCTCCCTCCTATCCAACCAGGCAATAAGCTTGCCCGCCTTGTCCCCGGCATCGTAGATCGTCCCCTGCTGTTCCCTGCCCAGCGCCTTGGCAGCGTCAGTGGCAGTGGCTCGGTACTCCGACTGCTTTAAGGAGAGGGCGTGAAGCAGATCGGGTGTCGGTTCCGTTTCCAGTTGAGAATCAAGGTCCTCAATTTCCGACTCCAACCGCACCATTTCCTCATCCCTGCTTCTGCGCACCTCGGCTATTAAGGTGAAAGCTTCTCCTCTCAGGACAGTTTTGAAGGCCTCCCACAGAGATAAGGGTGACGATACCGAGCCCGTATTCTCAGAGAAATACAGGTCGATAGCTTTAGCTAGGAGGTCACGAGTTTTGGGGTTGCGAAAGTACCAAGGATTGACCGGTGCTAGTCTAGAGGCTGCCACAATACCAAAGTCAAACGACACCCAGACCGGGGAGTGGTCCGATATGCCTCTGGCCATCAGGCGGGCCCCGGAGACGGTCGAGGCCTGGACCGCCGGAGTCAAGATATAGTCAATCCTGGAGAGGCTTCCGTGCGCGCCCGAATGAAAGGAGTACTGCCGTTGGGCGGGATGGAGAAGCCGCCAACAATCAATAAGACCCATGGAGCTCAGGAAATTCGGGAGCCATGATTGTGCACTACGAAGATCTCTGGATGGAAAACGGTCAAGGGTCCCCGACACCACCGCATTAAAGTCCCCACCAATTATGAGCAATCCCTCCGGCAGGCCCAAAATGGCGCCCCCGAGATCCTGGAAGGTAGTCGTCTGCAGGCCTGGGGGGACATAAACCGAAACCAAAACCAGGGTGCGCCCCTCCCATCTACCCACAACGGCAACATAGCGGCCTCTGTCATCAATCACCCTAGTCTCCACCTCCAATGGGAGAGACATGCGCACCATAATCCCCACCCCTCGGGACCCCGAAGAGAACCCCGAGTGAGCCACCATCTTAAACCCTTTCCTATTGAGTGCGTGGCACGTATTGCCAATGAGATGCGTCTCCTGTAGCAAAATGACATCGGGTACACACCGTTTAAACATCTGCAGTACCACCCCACGTTTAATGCGATCCCCCAGCCCGTTCACATTTCAACTCAGTACATTTAGCGTCTTACCCCCCATCATCAAAGAAGCACAGTCCCAACCTCCACCCCCAGAAAGCAGCTACTGCAACATAGTAAACAGGAGCATAATCACCTTGCCTCAAGAGAAAAGAAAAAGGAGAAACATAAGTAAAACACTCAAACCAACCACCCCCCACCCTGCACTCCTGCATTAGACTAAGAAGCCCCCCCAACCAGCAGTGTGCCTGTCGCCCCCAAAAACTAATCTACGGAAAGCCCGCTGAGGAGAAAGGAGACATCCTATCACCCCCCGTTATCCCCCAGTCTTGAAAAATCAGCATTAGAAAGAAAAGAAAAACAATAGTCCGTGACTGATTGCACTTGCAGGGCCATCCACCGAAAGAAGTCCGAGGAAACATTGTTCATTCCTGAAGATCAGGACCACCCAACGCCTCTTCCGACTGATCCTCAGGGGCATTCCGACGTTGAGGCAAGGTGTCCAGCCAGTCCCCAGCAGCCTCCGGCAAGTCAAAAAACACCACCCGGGCGCCATGTTCTATCCGAAGCTTCGCCGGGAATAGCATAGAGTACTTCATCCCCATCTCCCTCAGCCTACGCTTGACGCCCATAAAACTTTGCCGGCGTTTCAGAACCGCTTGAGTGAAGTCGGGGAAAAAGTTCACATCGGCATTCTGGAATTTCAACGGACCACCTCTTCTCGATGCCTGCAGGATCGCATCTCGGTCCCTGAAATTGAAAAGTCTGGCAATGATGGGGCGCGGAGAGGCTCCCAGTTTCGGCTGGCCACCAGGTAGTCTGTGCGCTCGCTCCACCGAAAAGAACTTGCTCAGTCCACCGGGAGCCAAGTGCTTCAACACCAAGTTCTCAACAAAGAGATCGGCAGCGTCATCTTCGGCGCCCTCCGGCACACCGATAATGCGGACGTTCTGGCGCCTGGCCCGTCCTTCAAAATCGTCGAGCCTGCGGGCAAGCAGCGTGTTCGTGGCTTTCAGGTCCCGAACCTCCGACTGCAGGTCGGACATATCAGTAGTCAAACTCGACGTCTTAATGTCGAGCGACTTGACTCTGTCGTTCGTCTTTCCGAGGTCGGCCCTGATGAGGTTGACTTCAATCGCCAACGTGTCGACCTTGTGCGACAACACTTCGTGCTGCTTATGCATTTCGGCCTTGATGCCCGCAATGGCCCCCATAACATCCCGGAGGGTGGGTTCAGCATCTTCCGGAGACACATCGCGCTGCGAGTCTTTAGTACGACCTGAAGCATCAGGCGATCCCTTTGGGAGGGAGAAACGTTCAGAGATGGTGGTCTGCGAGAGGGAAGGTTTCCTGCTAACTCTGGGGGGCTTCCCTTTGTCCGGGTCACCTCTGCCCGCCATGATGGGCGACGGGGATATCACAGTCAGAAGAAAGGTCGAACCGGCACTACCGCATCCAGGCGGCAGAAATCAATAATCACCTCCACCTTCACATTAGAACGTCAGGCCGCCGGACAGTCTGATCTGGCCACCAGCGCAGAACGGGGCAGCTCCAACCCTCTCAAACTGCCACCGTGTGAAAGCTCCACCGTCACCCTCGTAATGCCAGACTGTTATGGCGTCGTCGTCTCCAATCTTCACCACGGTGTAACTCAGCATGGGAAACCCGGATCTTCGATCGGAGAACGGGCCCCACCTCAGCAACAGCACCGCAACAGATTCCCACTACTGTGGGACAGGATAGGTAGCAGGATCAATACGGAGGATCGGAGGGTCTTCGGAGCTCCGAGCTCACGCGGCCATCTTGGTTACCCGCGAAGCTCCTCCTCCGTTCCACTGTTAAACAGAAGAACCCCTTTCCTTTTCCCGTGTTATATTAAATATATCTTGTCGTAATTGCTCTCCATTCATTTCCATATACCATTGTATATTACTGGGTTTCTTTCCTATTAAATGCCCATTCCAATATTAGCAAATTACTTTTGAAAATTTCCCTTGTTTTTATTTCAAAAATCTCATCTTTAAATCGCTACTCGATAGAAATGCTGGGACTGAAATATACTTTTTCTGTTCCTTTCCTACCCCATTAACACATTAAACAGCAATATGGAGTCTTTTCTCAGCGGCAGTAGTCTGCCCTCGACTTCTATCTCTTCAGCGGCTCCAGTCCGCTTTCTACTCCTATGTAAAGCATACCTGAGCCACATCTAATCCCCTCCCAACACTATATAAACACCTGCGCAGACACTTTCAGTCACTTTCTGCTTGTGCACACTTGCACAAACCTCGAGTCCCGCCGCCGGAAGTAGAGAGCCCTGTTGAATCATTTTGGGTTAGTACCCCTTTAGATTAAATAGCACAATCCTAACTCTTAAATTTACCTATTAGCTACATCTCCCTTTTCTTTTATTTTCCAGACAGGGAGTTATTTTAACCTTTAACTAACCATCTCAATTGGAAGAAGAACCACCTGATTAGAGGTAAAACAACAAGAGTTCTCATACAATAATATGTATGTATAGTGATATCCTTTCTTAGGAATATTAAAATAACAGAACCTCAATCGCTTTCTTTGCGCTCCTCTCTTTTTAAATAAATTAAAATTACCTTTCTCTAATTATACAGGGGTTTTGCTCTACCAAACATCTCCACATCAGGAGGATCTCGCTATTTTAAATTACCAAGTATATCCTTCACTTGAATGAATAAGAGGTTCCGGTCGGCGGGATCAGTTATTAACCCTTTTTTTCATACAGGTAACTCACTGAAATTTTCCTTAGAACAACATAATTAGAATAACACGAATTTCCAAATAGATTAATTATAATGATAGGTTGATAGTTTATCCATATTCTCAAATTGAGATCAATTTATCTAACCGATCATTACACTAACTAAAATAACATGGATTCTATCATTTGCTATCTCGCATAATTTTCTTAGAATAAGATAAGGGTGATAAATAAAAAAACTCCAATACCTGCATCTCCTGGATTTAAATGAGTTGTAGACTGATTACCTAACAATACTAACCAGCAATGAATTTTTCAGATAATCTGCCTAGGAACCCTTTCATAAAATCACCTTTAAAATACAAAAAGATAACCCAACTATGATGATATGGCTAGAATAAGATAACAAACCTGGCCTTTTTTCTAAATATCATTTTTATCCCTTGTGATTTTACAGCGTGATATTTTCTTGTTTGGAATCCGTCCATCTAGGAAATAAAATACTAATGTCCTATCTTGACTAGATGTCGCCATTGAGCTTTACACGCTATATCTACATATCATGTAAGTGTCTTATAATTGCTAAAATATATATATATATATATATATCAATGTCGCATAAAGCTAGGATTAATATAGAAAATACATTTTTCTTTAGACTTTTGTTACCAGACAGCTAGAACCGCTCTCTAAAGAAACTAAGAAAGAAAAGTATTTTCCTTACATCATTACAACAACTTTTTGTAAGTATAGATTATCATTCTAATCTATTTTCTACCACAGGGCCTATTCAAGTAAAGTTGTATTACTTTTCCATATTGGTCAGTAATACAAGGAAATAAGAAAAAAAATTTGATAAGATTTGTCATTATTTTTTGACTATCTTAAATAGGAAGGTTCAATTTTTAAGCTACTGTAAAATCTGTAAACTGTTCTCTTGTTGTAAAGTCATTTACCTATGTGTGTAATCCTTATTTCTGTCTATATTTATTTATTTTTTTAGAAACTTTTTGTGGCTACTCCAGAAGAAGGCGCTGGCCGCCGAAACGCGCGTAGAGTACAAATCTGCCACTTCCAGTGTTTTTTAACTTTATATATGTTCTCATTTGCATTGTGATTCATGCCATGTAATTTATAGATTGTTGTTTTAAGTCTAGTTTGTTTAAACTACACTCTTTTAACGTACATATTAAATTGTGAATGTGATATTGTTCTTTTTAACTCTGAATAAATTATTTTCTTTACAAACATTTTGTAGCTTAATTCCCTTCCATTTATTAAAACTTCTTTGATTGTCTTTTATGGTTGCCTAGATTGTTAAATATGAAATGGTTACTTTTCCCTGGTCTAGGAATCTATTTTCTATAAACTCAGGGGGTCCTTGTTAAATATACGCTAAATAATGCACATACTGTAAACTCATGCCTTGGAGATAAGCCTGGCTGCTCTTGCCAAGCTACTAAGGCGGCGAGGAGGGCTATCGCAGACGGTGTCCTTACTTAGCCTAACGTTGAAACGAGGGGTCGGGACTCCTGCCTCCAACATTTGGTGGCGGTGTGAGGGATAAGGACCCCCACTTCGAACAATAATTTATTGACTCTGTGTGTGCAACAAATGCCTAACACTCCCCACTGATAAGCCTAAGGCTGCTCGACCACATTACCACAAATAGAGCACCTGGGATTGTTAAAGCAAGCCCCTATACAATAGTAAGGAACATCGCGACTCTCTGCATAGTGCACCCTAATTTTAGTACAATATATAGAGAGCCAGCTTCCTACAGGATCATGTCATTTCTCCAGGTCTATGTCTAACTCTGGTAGTCCAGGCCCCATGCCCACCTCTGGTTTGATGACTGCTGAGGCCAGTTCTAATCTGTTTGTACAATTGCCTGAGACACAGAGTTATTCCTTGTATCTGGTTATGCCACCTACTTCTTACAAGATCTCATCTTCCTTTCCAGCTGCTGTTGCCACCACGCATAGTTCCTTTCCAATGTTAGGCAACACATTGCCACCCATCAAGCTAGTCCCAGCCATCTTTAGGATTCAAGAAATGCCACAATGTCCCTTCAGCATTGACTCTTAGATGAGCTGACACCAGCATAATGTATTTTAGTTCCCTTTCCCTGAGAGCCTGCTTGACTGTGTCCCTGCCATTGCACCACCAGGTTTGTAGTCTGGTGGAGGGCAGGGGGTGGAAGGGGAGCACCCACTTCCTTTTGTGGGCTGAGGCCCATGCGTACCTGCTCCCCAGATAAGAAGTTGGAGAGACTTTTAGGGTGTCAACACATGGAGTCTCACATATCAGATTCCTGCCAGTCTGAAGTTATTTCACCTAGAACTCCCCTCCACGTCTTCAAGGTGGTTTTTTAAATGTTTGTTTTAATATTGTCGCTTCTCCATGGTGGTACATAAGGATATCACTTCCGCTATGGTATCCAGAAATGAGCATTCAACATTTTTAATTTTTCCGAAATCAGTGTGTAGGAAGTTAACCTCAATGTTCCTCCTATCAATTTTTTGTTACAAGGTAGTTTTAGTGTCTATGACAGGCATTATTAACTCCATTAGGGTTGGTCCCAACTCTCCCGCAATGTCTCTGTGAGAGAGGCTTCCCATGCCTGGTCCAATTCTGCTGCTTGGGGTTTGTTTCACAAAAAAGTGAACTTGTCTGGTCAGTGGTGTTGGTGAGGTTTGATGGGTCTCACCTGCACCGGTATTGGCCTTCTGAAGGTCCCAGCTGTTGTGTCGCTCTGCCTTATGCAATTGTCTCATTGTGGTGCCCTTAGGTCAAGGCACAGGTTGGAAGTCGACTGTTCACTCCCTTCACAGGCGTATAGTACTAGGGCCAACCAAACATTTCTTTCCTCTAGATAAGTGGCTGGAAGAAGAGGATTATGGTACTCATTGCCGCCTGCCAATGGCCCATCCAATGGCAAGGGGGAGTTACATGGAGCCTCATTGCCGGCCTGTCTGTCCTTCCACCTCACCTCCTGGTCCATCCCCTTAGGCCACCGTTGTAGTACAGGCATTACATTTGGGCTCCTTGTATTCTGGACCATCTGGGGAATGTAATTTTTGGTGGCAGGGTCTCCATCCACTACTTGCTCCCTCCTTGGACTGAATATATGTCGTTAGAACGCATGCGATACATCGCATGCCATTAAAACGCGGTTGGTACAACCACCGCATTGTTACATCTCATACCAGTACTTCACAAGTCATTACAACGACTTGCTGTAGGGCGCGCGCTGGACTTAGGAATAGTATAATTTACTATTCCCACTCCAGTTTGTGCAGCAGCAGGGAAGGTGTTGGATTGTAAATCGAACACCTCCTGCCCCCTACAGCAAGTCGTTGTAACGACTTGCAATGTAATGGTTCGCGATTTAACAGCGTGGTCATTGTAACAACCGCTTTGTAATGGCATGCGATGTATCACAAGCGAAATATACAATGTCTCCCCCTTGAACCACCATCACTTGTTGTCATCTTTACCTCATTGGCTTTAGATGGTGGTTTAGGGTGCCCAGTCCCCACTGATGCTCCAAGATTCCTACATCAGGGCGCCTCTTTGTGTAGGATCTCAGGCCTATGCGGGACACTGTTATGCATGGAATCGGTGGCGGGCCGTTGCCCTGCTCCCATATATTGGTCCCCTGCCACTTCTAGTTTCAGGGCTGCTGTGCTTCTTCCAAGAGCGCACCGATACAGCCGTGACCAGGAAGGGAATTCATTATGCTTGATATGGTGTAGTCTTTATTGACCACGTCCTGTGCGTCAGGTGGCCAACCCACCCTGAAAGATCACGGAGCTCACCTTTTAGCATTCGCGGGTAGCAAGAATAAAAGTTGTGCCTGGGGGGAAGTGCCTCACCTGCTATAATGGATAGCTGTCTTTATCATGCTGATGAGTATTTTCTGAATCCTTGGGTTCTTGGCCATTCGTTGCGCTGTCAGCCCGAACTGGAAGTTGGGTACTTGTCTGGAGTTCCTTGTCACCAGCTCATCTTTCACCCCTGGGGAGTCCTGGAGTTGGTTTCATACACTGGTGCTGCTTTACCGCTCTGCTGAAGGAACCAGGGGAACAGTAAAAGAAAATTAAATAACACTTACCAACAGAGGGCTGTTGCTATAAATTAGTAAGGTGTATACACAAATTGGATTTGGAGAAGTACTTACCATAATGAATGTCTATGCCCAGAATCATCGCTTCCAAAGTTTCTAAAGTTTCTACAAAGAGAAAAAACTTTATGTGAATCATAGAAAAGTACTTATTTTTCATGTGTTTTTCTTGTACGAAGACTGTTGTTCTAAAAGACTATGGGACATTCTTTTGTTCAAGTAAATATTACAGTATAAGAGTGAATGAGAGAATGATGTGGAAATTAACTGGATGCAACTACCATTGCATCAGTCCACACTATGTGGGTAAAATAGTTATTAAAATGGTTTCTATAGAAAGCTACTTATGTCACACTGTTTAATTTAAAATATTTAGTAATGGTTTTGTTTGCGTTTCCATAGGAGTGCTTGTGTTTCCATGGGAGTGTTTGCGTTTTCATAGAAGTGTTTGTATAGGAGTAGGCACCTGGACACCTAGCTTGCCACTTGCCTGTGGCCTCCAGTTCCTGCTTGTTCCAGACTGATCCAGTGACATACCAGCTGCCTGGATTTTTCCAACTGAGATTTTCCCAACCGGCTTTTCCCACTCACCATTCTTCCTGCCAACATAAGTCCCTCCCACCGCAGCTTCTACTTAATGAAGGCTGCAGCTCGACCGTGCAGCAGACGGTTGCAACGGTCACGCTGCTGGTGCGTATGGAAAGTATTGGACTTAGAATGTGTAAGATTTACTATCACATCTCCAGTCTATGCAACAGTAGGGAAAGCATTGAACTCAGGAGGGGTAACATTTACTAGTCCCACTCGAATCTGTGCAACAGAAGGGAAAGCGTTGGACCACGGAAGAGTAATATATATTATTCCTAATCCAGTCAGTGAACAGTAGGGGGAGAATTGTACTTCGGAGAGATTAAAATTACATTTCCCACTCCAGTCTGTGTAACAGTAGGGAAAGCATTGGACTTCGGGGGAGTAGATTTACTATTCCCACTTCAGTCTGTGCAACAGTAGGGAAATCGTTGGACTACGGAGGGGTTAAATTTACTATTCCCACTCCAGTCTGTGCAACAGTATGGAAAGTACTTCACTTCAAACACATTACACATTTGAATAACCTATTAAATTGGAACAAATATAAAACATCTTAGTGTGAACATTATTAATTAACCCCCTCACAAAAAAGTATTTTATATATATATATATATTACCTACTGGCGGTCGCCAGTAGGTATATATAGTTAGGATTTTTTTCCTATGGGATTTCCGAAAATTCTATGTCGAATAACTTTGGCGTTTGTGGACGGAATTGGCTGAACTTTTCAGGAAAATGGCACATTTTGTTTCTGAGCAGCCCCTGAAAATTTGGGGGGGGGTTTCGTCAAGGAGAACCGAGAAAAAAGGGGGGTCCCAAAACGTGTTTTTCCCATTCATTTTTCCATAGGGCAGTTGGAATCACTTTTAGGTCGAACGGCTGAATGGATTTATACGAAACTTGGCAGAATTGTAGATATGGTTTGCCCGACGTGCCTTTGCTATGTCTCAATATATGTGCTCCAGTGGATTTTGAGAAATTAACGTTTTAAAAAACAGATATATCTGTGACAGCGCTCCGGTTAGCGCTCCGGTTCGCGTACCTGACGCGTAACGGAACTTCGCGAAGCTGATTGGCTCTCCGTTGTCTGTCAACATTCTAAACAGTCCGGGCCGGCCTCCATCTTGTCTCTCGGTAAGATCGAGAGACAAGATGTGGTGAAAAACGAAGGGGGAAAAGAAGGAAAGGGGGCAAGGTAGACCCCTCCTGACCCCCTAGGATTGATGAGGGGGATATTAAAGTGCCCCGTGGGGCAAAAAAAAAAAAATGTTTGCGATTTTTCGTAGTAGAGGCGCGTCCCGGTACGCGAACCGGGTAGCTTACCGGTAGCGTAACGGGAGTTCGCCATTTTGTGTTTTGGACAAATTTTATCACAAGATGGAGGAATAACAATGTGGGAAATGGGTGTAAGGGGGCATGGGAGAAGTATCTTGACCCCCTATGTTTTCTGAGGGTAGCTGAGGAGGCTCATATATGTCGTAAGAAAAAAAAAATTAGATTTAGCTGCCGGTACGCGAACCGGGTAGCGAACCGGGACGCGAACATAAGTGAAAATTAGTGAAAAAAGGTACATTCAAAATTTTAAAAGAGTAATTATAGTTAAGGTAGCTCTGAAAAGAGCTTTTGAGTTCTGTGTAAGTTCTAAGTAGGTACCAATACACAGTCTTAAATTTTGTATGAAAACTCTGTTTCCCTCATCTGAGAAGTGCACACCATCTCCTCTGTAGATATCTTGCATGTAGTAACGCAAGTTATTGTTGTAGATGGAGCCCATTCCATGGTTTGTTATGTAAGCTGAAACAGACTTATTTACATGCTTCCTCGCTTTCTCAATTTGTGGATAAAATTGATTGGACCACTTCCATTTCTGTCTTTGGCATATTTTGGAATATACCAAGGCAGTTTGAGGAAAAAATGCCATCAATTGCTCAAAGGTGTCCTTTAAAAGCATTTCAAGACCTACCCCAGAGAAGGAAAAAATGGTGTCTGCTTCTTTAAACAAATATTTCACTTGCTCCATGATTCAGGGAGAATAATTTGCTTACTTGATGTGTATAAAAACGTTTCTTGAAGTCATTTAGGTTTCTTGATATGTACTGCTAGAGTTTCATAGCCAGCATGGGGCATATTTACAAGGCCTTTGAGCCACTTTCAAGTTATTTTCCCCATGTTAAAAGTGATGCCAAAGTGGTGCAAGGGCCTTGTAAATACGCCCTCATGTGTGTTAGGGCATTTTAAGTAAATTCCCCATGAATGGGGGAGAATAATTTGCTTACTTGATGTGTTTAAAAACGTTTATTGAAGTCATTTAGGTTTCTTGATATATACTGCTAGAGATTCATAGTCAGCATGGGGCATATTTACAAAGCCTTTGAGCCATTTTATGTCAAAAAACACATTTTTAAAACACATCAAGTAAGTAAATTATTCTCCTAGATTCATGGGAAAGTAGAAACAGATCCTTTGAGCACTCCCTGAGCACATAGTAATATAAAAATGTTGTACTCTTTACCATTAGTCTGATTTTTTTTTATAATTACTCTATTATTATATCTTAAATTTTGAAAAAAATGAATAATGTCTTAAACAATTTTTAATTTATAAATACAATTTTATTGATATTAATTTTAAAAATCTTTGGAAATTTCAAGTAGTACTTTATCTGAAATTTCATGATCTTTATTTTCATAAATTGTCTCTTGTTTATCAAAATTGTCCATAAATTCCAACAGTTGTTCGTCTACTGTCACATTAAAAAAATCGTCATTATTGTCCTTTGAGATGTCATCAGTGATGTCATCAGCGATGTCACTGACCATGTCATGAATGATGTAATATGTGACATCATCAGCAGTGGATTGCGGGTGCGCGATATATAGGTAGTGCAACTAACTATATATGGGAATTTCAATGGTTTTGTGCGAGTAAAATAAGGTTTTGTAAATGCTAATCCCTAACTATATATGGTCTATAACCTATGGTTTTTTCAGTGAATTTTCAAGGTTTTTCACTTTACACTTAAAACTATCAGAAAAATTCTACCATATCTGGAGAAGAAATATAGGAAAACAATTGTCACAGGTCTAGTGCTTTCACGCCTAGACTACTGCAACAGTCTGATGCTAAACGCCCAGCAGTGCGTTCTCAACAAACTTCAATTACTGCAAAATGCAGCCGCCCGCCTTATCACTGACACACTCAAATTCTCCTCGGTATCTCAAGATTTGGTAAAACTACATTGGCTACCCATCCGTAAAAGAATCATTTTCAAGGCGGTATGCATGGTTTTCAAAGCCCTCCACGATACAGGCCCCAGGCACCTGAAATCTCTTTTCCACTGGCACAAACCAGCTAGAACTCTGAGGTCAGGACAACTGGCCCTGGCCACAGTCCCCAGAACAAAAAAAGCTCGCTGGGGCGGTAGGAGCTTCTCTCTTGGAGCGGCAGAGGCCTGGAACAAACTCCCACTGGGGCTCAGACAGACTCAGAACCTGATGGTCTTTAGAAGAGGACTTAAAACTTGGCTCTTCACTCTGTAAGCACGCTCCTTCACACCAGCCTATCCTTCCAGCGCCAGGACACCTCCGGGTAACAGAGCGCTCTACAAATGTGTAAAATAAATAAATAAATGCTAATTCCTAACTATATATGGTCTATAACCTATGTTTTTTCAGTGAATATATATATATATATATATATGTATATATATATATATATATATATATATATATATATATATATATATATATATATATATATTTGATTTGATGTGGTTTTTGTATAGCGCTCTATCACTCCGAGGAGTATCTTGGCGCTGGATGTGAATTGTGTAAGCCTGAAAAACGAAGGAGCAGAAAGTGAATAGCCCCTAGAGATGATTCAGGAAGTTTAGACCAGGGTTTTGCAGAAGGTGGATGTTTGGTTGTATATCCAGGTTTTAATGGTTTTCCTGAATTTACTCTCACATGAGATTTCTCGGATATGAGGGGGAAGTTTGTTCCAAGCTCTAGAACCTCTTACCACTAGGGATTTGCCACCTCTAGTGGTCAATCGGAACTTGGGGATGGTCATGAGGTTGGCCGTTGCAGATCTTAGATGACGTCCAGGATGGTAGCGATTGAATTTACTAGACAGGTAAGTGGGGCCTGTTTTGTGGAATGCCCTGAAGGAAATAATCAGTAATTTGAATAGAATTCTCTTTTGGATGGGAAGCCAGTGGAGGGTGTCTAGTGCTGCAGATGCTGATGTCCTTCTTGGCAATTTTAGCACCAATCTTGCTGCGGTGTTTTGCACCATCTGCAGTTTATGTAGAAAGGCTTTATTGGCACCTACATATAGACCATTACAATAATCTAACCTAGATGTGATTAGTGCTACCGCTACAGTTTTCCTGGCTGATAGAGGGAGGAAGTCAAAAAATTTTCGAAGGCTCTTAATGACATTGAATCATGAGCCAGCCACTTCACTGGTCTGTTGCTTAAATGATAGTGCCTCGTCAAATTTGATTCCCAAGTTTCGGGCACTCTTTATAGTGCTTGGCGGGGCTTCGGCCTTGGATGGCCAGCAGGCTTGAGGGGAGAACAAATTATTTTTCCCGAAAGGTAGAATTTCGGTCTTTGCAGTATTACATTTAAGATGGTTAGAATTCATCCACTCAAAAGTTGCTTCCAAACAGTCCCTAAGGGAACGTTCAGCCGATGCCGCATCCTCATCTAGGATTAACACTAGTTGAGTGTCATCGGCGTAGGCTATAGAGCTAATGGCAAAGGAGGAGATAAGTTTCATTAAGGGGACCATATACAGGTTGAACAATATGGGGCTTAAGCTGGAGCCCTGAGGTACCCCAGATTGTACTTCCCTTGCCTCAGAGTGGTATGGCCCTAAGAAGATGGTTTGTTTCCTTTGTCTGAGGAAATTGGTAAACCATTTCAACACGGTGCCCCCTATGCCTGCATTACTCAGGCGGTGAAGTAGAATATCGTGGGACACCGTGTCGAACGCCGCGGATAAATCCAATAGGATCAGTACAGCTCTTTTTCCCTGATCTAGTGCAGTCCTGATTGTTTCCATTGAAAAGATAAGGGCAGACTCGGTGGAGTGGTGCGAGCGAAAACCCGCTTGGTTAGGGTGGAGAAGGTTATTATTCTCTAAGTATGCAGTGAGCTGTTTATTTACACATGACTCTGTAAGTTTACAGAGTGCTGGGAGAAGTGAGATAGGTCGAAGATTTGATAATGTCGTCGGATCTTGGATTAGTTTCTTTTGGAGAGGTTTGACTACCGCGATTTTCCAATCTGTGGGAATATCTCCTGTTTGCAGAGAAGAGTTAAGAATAGAGTTGATTAGTGGGTTAACCTCATCTTTTAGGGTCTTGATAAGTAGAGGAGGACAGGGGTCGAGAGGGGAGCCTGAATTCAGTTTTAGGATGGTTTGAGATGATTCAGTTGGGTTAATCGTGGTAAAGTTATCCCATGTAGAAGTACAAGGAGTCTCAGTTAGTATGATGGGGTCTGCAGTGTTAGAGGGTAGCTGGCTGATTTGTGGAAAAGGTTTGGTAAAATTAGTGATTTTCTGTTCGAAGTATTCCGCTATTTTATCGCAGAGGGCTTGGGACGGTGGAATTTCCTGTGTCAAAATTTTAGGTTTTCGAAAACTATTGACTATTTGGAATATTTCTTTTTGATTGTTGTTAGATGATTCTATCAGGTTGGTATAGTAGTTGGTTTTCGCTAGTTTAATAGAGGTATGGTAATTCCTCCTGGCGTTTTTGTAATTTTCCCTATCTTCCTTCTTATAATGACGTCGCCATTTTCTTTCAAGTAATTTTACTTCTCCTAGTGTGGTTTTTAAGGGTTTGGTGTACCAAGGAGCGGATTTTTTCCTTTGGGTCTTGTTAGGTTTGGTTCCGTCTGTTGTCAATCTGTCACCGATTGATTTCATCCAGCTCTTATAGTGATCATAATCAGTATTCACGTTTCCCACTGGTAGTGGTTTATCTGTCTGAACCCAATTCATTAGATCTGGGTGCTCAATGATTTTTTTCCAGCAGGGGGTTGAACTAATATTGTGAGCACTGGGGTTGGTTACTTTTTTGTTGTCTGTTTTTATATTGAAACCTAAGAGTTGTTGGTCTGACCATGTCTGGGGCAGAGGGGGTTCTGCCGTTAATGTATTAATATTGGAGCAAATACAGTCTAATATATGCCCAGCGTTGTGAGTTGGTTCCTCAGTGAGAATTTTCAGGCCCAGTATGTTTAAGATATCTTTAAAGAATATTGTATTGGGGTCATTGGGATTGTCCAGGTGTATATTTATATCTCCTAATAAGGTAAAGTTAGAAGAACGTAGGATTAAGTTAGCAAGTGCTTCTCCGAGACTTTCCAGGAAGCGAGTTGCTGGCCCAGGGGGTCGATATACTAATAGGCCGGAAAAGGTAAAAGAGTCATGGACTTGCAACCTGAAGCTAAGACTTTCTGCTTCTTCTATTTCTGATATTTCCATGCTGGAGAATTTAAGGGATTCACGGTGAATTATTGCTAGTCCTCCTCCCCGTTGAAGAGGTCGGTCCAATCTTTGGATTAGAAAGCCCGAGGGTAGGGCTTTTACTATATCAGGATTAGACCAATCCTTGAGCCATGTCTCAGTTATCATTAGGAGATCGAGATCATTTTCAGCAATAAGATCATATACGTGTTGTGCATTCTTGCACATTGAACGTGCATTAATAAGGCCTCCCTTAAGGGTCCTATCAGAATTATTGAGGCGTTTAGTTGTAAAGGGTACAATGTTTTGCTTGCATTGTGGGCACTTGAATGGTTCGGTCCACTTAGCTACCGCAATGGTTTGGGGACAGCAAGAAGAGTGGGTATTGAGCGATAGAAGAAATTGTCTAGTGGGTGACATATGAGGGGTAATCGGGGCAGTACTTCTGGCCCTAGGCCCGGACTCAGCGCGGACGGGCGCAGACGGGCAGGACTTTGGCTTGACTTCGGCGTCACTACGGCGCCGCTGTCCGCGTCCGCTGCGCGGAGGAATAATCATTTCCTTTTATAGTTTTGTCGCTAGAGCGCTGGGACTGCTTACTTCGCTCAATATGGCCGCCAATAACCTCTGTTGCCTGAGGAACGGTAACCAATGTTATCCACGAGTGTGGGGGATGCAGGGCAGGGCTGCAGTACTTGCGTTTTAAAATACGGCGCAAATATGGAAAAACGAAGGTATTTATGAATTAAAAGTAAAGGAGTGCTGCGACTGGCCTAACACCCGGCTTTCCGCCTCAGGTGTACACAGAAACACAAATCTCGCGAGTTCTCGCGGTGCTTCCTTTTATAGTTTCGTCGCTAGAGCGCTGGGACTGCTTACTTCGCTCAATATGGCCGCCAATAACCTCTGTTGCCTGAGGAACGGTAACCAATGTTATCCACGAGTGTGGGGGATGCAGGGCAGGCTGCAGTACTTGCGTTTTAAAATACGGCGCAAATAAGGAAAAACAAAGGTATTTATGAATTAAAAGTAAAGGAGTGCTGCGACTGGCCTAACACCCGGCTTTCCGCCTCAGGTGTACACAGAAACACAAATCTCGCGAGTTCTCGCGGTGCTTCCTTTTATAGTTTCGTCGCTAGAGCGCTGGGACTGCTTACTTCGCTCAATATGGCCGCCAATAACCTCTGTTGCCTGAGGAACGGTAACCAATGTTATCCACGAGTGTGGGGGATGCAGGGCAGGGCTGCAGTACTTGCGTTTTAAAATACGGCGCAAATAAGGAAAAACGAAGGTATTTATGAATTAAAAGTAAAGGAGTGCTGCGACTGGCCTAACACCCGGCTTTCCGCCTCAGAGTTCGTGTATATATATATATATATATATATACGAACTCCGTTCCCCACACGCTGCAGTTTCCCCAGACGTGGGGCAAGAACAGACACGGACCACAAGATAGTAGATGCCGGATTTATTTCAGTGCTGTCGCCATAACGTTTCTGCTCACCACGAGCCTTGATCACAAGAAGGTATATATATATGTATGCAAAAAAAGAAAACTTAAACCATGTACATATTTATTAAAGCATTTAATAATTAATTATCAATTTTTATAAAAAGGTTCTCTATAAATTACTTCATTAACTTCGAACACTATTCCCCCTCAAACCAACCAGCCCACACTTAAAATATAACTCAAATAAACAAGTATAACACAATGTACATACTTGATAATCATTCAACTAATTAATTAAAAATTATTTGTCAATTAAATTAGTACCTAATAAAAGCATACCCTATACCCCTACAAGTCTAGCAACCTGCAACTGAATTATAACTAAAAAAAGAAAAAATTCACACAATCTACATAATTATCAGTTGTCGATTAAATAATTCATAAAAAATAAATAATTGATAATTGTTACTTAATTTACTTCACACCCTATATCTCTACAAATATATAAAGTTATTAAACAATTTGCATAATGAATAATCAAATAAATAATTCATAATGATTAATTATTTAATTTACTTCCCATTCTATACCCCTACATACCCAGCAACCTGCACCTAAATTATAACTACTATATAAAGTTCTTACATAATTTACATAACTAATAATCAATTCAATAATAATTGCCAATTAATTATTAATTAACTTCCCACACTATACCCCTCTGAACAAAGCAGCCCGCACATAACATATAACTAAAGAATATAATTATTACACAATTAACATAACTAATAATCAATTAAATAATTATTAATACATTAATAATTAATTGTTAATTAATTATTACTTAAATAACTTACCACCCTATAATCCTACAAACCTAGCAACCCAATATGACACTACAAATTACTATAAGCATTGAAATTAAAACTTCTAAATCACTTAAAATGAAAAACTATACTAAGAAATATTAACAATTATAAAACACTAATGACACATACAAATATTATGTGAACTAAAACACATTAAGATAATTAAAGAACAATATTTTATACAATATTATTGAAATTGATATTAACAAAATGATATTCTTAACAACGATATTACTTACCTGAAAAAAATGATATTCTTGACAACAATATTTCTACATCACAATATTTTGTATCACCATATGTCTGTTTCTCGATATAAAAAACTAGCTATTTTATCCAAACACCCCCATACATTTTTTTTTAAAGGCAGCTATCAATGCAGTCAAGCACTTTAGCCCTAATTCAACTCAAATTACATTATTGTGCTAAATACATTTCCTTTTCTTATGAAACAGGCTGTATGCAATATTATCTTAGCTGTTAAGTAGGAACTGCAGATAGATTATGCTTAGAGTTCTATTTCTGGTACTCACAATAAAGGATTATAGAGGGAGGTGAAAGAGCTTAGATCACCAACCTAGCAGATTTTGAACATGCATGAAAGAATCAATGTTGCACCTACTCTGCTGCTGTCCAGAATCTATAGGTGAAAACTTCTTAGAACATTGTTTAAAAAATATGTGATTACAGCTTGCATAGAGGCACTAAAATGTTGCTTGCGTGCTGGCGACATTACCAAACTCTGCAAGCCTTTTAAATATAATATTTAAAGGAATTAACTAACAACTATATATAAGCTTAAACTAAACCAAATTGTATTGTATTGTACTGCATTATTTATCTAGCACTTACTGCCCCTATGTGGGGCACTAAAAGACTTGCCTACATGTGTAACATACTACACCATGAGGGATGTGTGGTAGGAAGGATGTTGTCTTTGTTTTGATCCTATTTATGGAGAGTTTCCATGTCATGCACGATGAACACTGAGATGTGGTCATCGTATTATGAAACTCAGCACGTAGCAGAGTGACGGATGATATAATATGATAGACAGACGTTCAGTTTTCTAGTTTTCAGTATGCTATTGGCTTTGAACAGCTCTGCAGGTCCCTTTATGGGATTTCTTATGATATAGTCTGCTTACTTGGCTACTGTGCAATCTGAGATTTTATGTATAGTTGTGGTCCTGAGGTGGCATGGTTGACATGAGAGAGAAGTGGATGGATCTGTTGGGGTGGGCATTTTTATTATTATCCCATATCTGAGTCTTTGTGAGATCTAAAGAAGTGGTCAGATTATATGGATATATGGGTACTGCTGTGATGGTTATATTGACCAGCAGTTGCACTCTTTGTATTGTTTTTTGATTATCAACTTACTTCTTTTGCTGAGTTAGTTTGGTGCGACGCCCTTGTAAGTGTTTTGTCTAGGAACACTGTCACGTGAATTGAGATAGGTGAGAACAGGGGTACTGTCCTCGGGTTCAAGGTGTGCACACTCTTTATCATGGACCGAAATCAGTCCTCTTAATCTATTGTCTTACTTCAATAAAGAATCTTTAGAAGCAATATCCTTTATACCATCTTATGTTATGTTTTTTAATGATGATTTCTCATTAAATCCATTTTTTTTAGATGTTAGCAGGTTTCATTGTTACAACATTTCACTTTCACCCAATGCATTTCGGGTACAAATGGACCCTTCGTCGGGGGTCTCTACGAAAAGAACAAAGAATACATAATGAGCCCAGAGCTACGTTCATACTGTCTAAATAACATAACTCATCAATGCTTAAAAAATCTGCTGCAAATTCCAAATCTATCTCATGAAATAAACGTATTTCTATACACATGCCTGTTCATGACTTAATAACGTAGTGCAAATGAGGTTAAAAAATGGCAAATCTAAGCAAAATTGCGTATAAATCATGAATAACGCGGTAAAAAAATCCCTTGCTAACGAAGTTGCGCTCTTGTTTACTTGGCGTTACACGCTCGTACTCACAGTGATGTGTAGCGTCAGAGCTTCCTGCCGTATTGTCCAATCCCTGCTGCATTTAGTTCACATTGCGAATGCGCGACTTATAGCTGCTCTGATTGGTCGGTAATGCGACCACGTGATCACTACATCTTGCGAGTGTTTACAATATGTCTATGTTTGAATTGATAACTGAATAAACAATATGTATAGCGCACCTAATCAATCTATTTCTGTCTATACATAAATGTCGGACTGAAAATTACCTTCGGTAATAATTTTTTTACCAATCGTGCGCGAAGCTTTCAAATATGAACTACATCATAGACAACGTCTTAAAGACTGAAACTCATAATTATCCAAACATACACTACAAACTAAACATAGATGAACCACGGTATAGGACAGTATATTCATTACTTTCACATGGATATCGGCCTAGAAGCAAAAGGTGTCGGCCATTTTGAAACGGGCTGAGATCTTCTATTGTAAATGTAATTTCATATACAGGATTAACCTGTCCCTCATGATTGTGAATCCCCGAGGGAGAAAGCGCATCTATATGTGTCACAATGTAAATAAACAATATAAAAAGAATCTTATAAGGGAAAATCAAATTGTATAACACAGTCCATGTTACATTCTGTAGTAATCACACAACGTTATGAAGACAAGCACTGAATCCTCAGCCCTGTCAGGACAAATCCAATATAGTAGTCCAAAGTTTATAGAAAACATGTTAATTCCAACCTGTCATTGAGCCCGTCTGGCAGAAGACTTCCCATTTTCTTTATCCAAAAGTATTCAGATCTTAATCTCATTTTGTGTGTGTCAACATCTGAGCGCGCTTTTACCACTTCTAATATGGTAAAGCGTAACTGAGCGATATTGTGTCCTGTCTCTGTCCAATGTGCTGCCACTGTTGATTTCAAATTCTTTAACCGGATATTGCTCTTGTGCTCGGTTATTCTTACCTTAACTTTGCGCTCCGTCTGTCCAACATATAACTTACCACAAGGGCACTTAATCCCATAGATAACACCTTTGGTATCACACGTACTTGAATGTTTTAACTGTATAACTTGTCCCGTTCTGGGATGTGTGAAAGATGATCCAGTTATTACATTGTTACAATGTGTACAGTTTTCACATTTGCGCATTCCTTTATACATAGGTTCATTAGGATCCTTGCTTTTGGGCTTGAGCAATTCTTTTAAGTTCTTGGATCTGTTGTATGCAAATGTTATCCGGTTTGCGAATAGGGGCTGTAAATCAGGTTCTTGAGTGATGATGGCCCAATGTTTTCTCATGATGTTTGTGATTTTAGCTGACTGCATGGAATATCTCAATACACACACTGTACGTTTTTGGTCAGTTTTGTCTTTTTTTGTGAGTAGGGATTCTCTTGTTAAAGCCATGACTTTAGTTTTAAAATCTTGTAGGAGTTGGTTGGGATAACCTCTTTTTTCAAATTTCACAATCTGTCTGTCGATAGTTTCGGAAGCCTCCAAGGTGTCTGATGTAATCCACTTTATATCGGATGAATTGAGACATCGGGAGATGTTGTTTTAAGGCCTGGTGGTGAAAGCTTAAGTAATGCAACCCACTGTTGCGATCTGTTTCTTTGATATGCACACTGGTATGAATTTGACCCTGTTTGATGGCGACTTTCACATCCAAAAAGGATAGTTGTTGCTGATCTATCACATGTGTGAACTTGATTCTGGCATGTACCAAATTTAGTTTCTCTATATTGGCTGTCAGTTCTTCTTTCTTGCCCTTCCACATAATGAATATATCGTCAATGAATCTCTTATAGACTAGCAGTCCTCTTTGCCAGTCTGGGTTATCCAAAATGTGTTCGCTTTCAAATTTGGACATGAAAATGTTCGCGTAGGAAGGTGCTCCAGCAAAGCCCATGCTGGTCCCACTGCACTGCGCATAATATTCGTCATCCCATTCCAGGTAGCTATGGAATAGTGCCAAATGTAAAATTTCCATCAAAAATTTTGTTTCTGAACCTTCAACTTCATTCTTTAGTAGGCACCACTCCATTGCTTCGAGTCCCTCAATATGGGGGATCGAGGTATATAGTGCAGTGACATCTATTGAAGTTAGCCAGATTTCTTCATTTTCTGGAATCTTAACTTCTGTTAGAACTTTTAGAAATGCAGTAGTGTCTTTAATGTGGGTGCACCAATTTTGAACTAGTGGTTGTAAAAACCAGTCTAGGTACTGTCCGATGGGTTCGGACAAGGATCCGCAAGCTGATACTATTGGCCTGAAAGGTGGATTTGTTGGGTGCTTGTGCACCTTAGGCAACATATAGAACTGTGGTCTCCTTGGGTATTTTATATTCAAAAATTGATAGGTCTTGTTAGTAATCCATTTCATTTCTAGAGCCTTGTCTAGTATCACTTTCAGTGTGATTGCGAAAGTTTCCGTAGGGTCTTGTTCTAGTTTGTGATAAATAGTAGTGTCTTGTAGATGTTGTTTCACACTTTCATTGTAAAAAGTTGAGTTCATTACAACCAGGGCTCCCCCTTTATCCGCTTTTTGGATAGTTATGTCAGTCATCTTTTTTAAAGTGTTCAACGTGTTCCATTCTTTCTTTGAGAAATTGCTTTTTGTGCCACTTTGGTGACTGATGTTCTTGATTTCTGTGGACACGACACGCTCGTATGCGTCTATTGTTTTGTGTGAAATTGGGGCACAAAATGTGCTTTTCACCTTAAATTCCTTCTCTGTGCTTAATTCTCTGTCTGTGGGCGGAAGAGTACTGAAAAAGTTCTTTAACCTCAAGGTCCGAAAGAATTTAAACAAAGCTATTTCGGTCTCTTCAGGATTAGATTTGTACACTGGGACAAACGAAATTCCTTTATTCAATAAATTCAATTGTGCCTTGGATAATGATCTGTCTGAGATGTTTATGACAAGTTCGTTTTCTTTTTCTTGGATCTCAGTTCGCGTTCCGCTTCTGATTCCCTTGGTTTTTCTTTTTCCCCTCCTTGTTTTGAAGGTTCTACGATTGCGGATGTTGTCGGTGCACTGTTGGCTGCCGGGCTCACATCTAAAAAAGACTTATCCGTTTGTATCTTTTGACCTGCTTGTGATGTCTTTTCTATGGGTCTTCTATTTTGGGTTGTGTCCGAATCTGATACGATGCTCTCCTGAGACGAGGTGATGTTGGTAGTGGGCTTTTGCCATTTTCGCTGATTATACACCTCCGCCCAACTGTAAACTTCTTCCAACTTATAGTCTACTGTGTCTCTTTTGTATTTTTTGATTTTTCTGTCTTCAATTTCTTTAGCATATTTCTCCAATTTCTTATTGATGTCTTCAAGTAGTGTCGTTAGATCATCATATTTATTTAGTTCACTTTTGACTGTTTCCAATTCGATTTCAACTTCTTTTAATTCCCTGGATAGTTCCTCCACTATCAATAGAATCAGATCTAAACTGCATTTGTTTAGAATTTGGTACCACTTATTAAGAAAGGATTTGTTATTCCTGCATAGCATCGGTTTAAGTGCTATTCTTAGGCCTCTTGGTATGCGTTTATTTCGATGATAATGGATTAATGTAGTGGCATGTAACCGTTTGCTAATTTCCCGTTTGCTTATGTATTCAAGTTGTTTTAATAATTGATTCGCTGTGCTTAATTGTGGGCTGAAGGCTCTCGTTTCTTTTATCAGTCCGTAGATTTCTTCCGCCTCTTCTGTTGTATAGGCTAAGGTCTCTGCCTTATTGGTTGTAATTAAAGCTATATCTTCCAAATTCATCTTGTTTCTTGGGGTTGGTGCTAACTGTGGGGGGTAGACACACTGAATAATGTTTATATTGACCAGCAGTTGCACTCTTTGTATTGTTTTTTGATTATCAACTTACTTCTTTTGCTGAGTTAGTTTGGTGCGACGCCCTTGTAAGTGTTTTGTCTAGGAACACTGTCACGTGAATTGAGATAGGTGAGAACAGGGGTACTGTCCTCGGGTTCAAGGTGTGCACACTCTTTATCATGGACCGAAATCAGTCCTCTTAATCCATTGTCTTACTTCAATAAAGAATCTTTAGAAGCAATATCCTTTATACCATCTTATGTTATGTTTTTTAATGATGATTTCTCATTAAATCCATTTTTTTTAGATGTTAGCAGGTTTCATTGTTACAACATTTCACTTTCACCCAATGCATTTCGGGTACAAATGGACCCTTCGTCGGGGGTCTCTACGAAAAGAACAAAGAATACATAATGAGCCCAGAGCTACGTTCATACTGTCTAAATAACATAACTCATCAATGCTTAAAAAATCTGCTGCAAATTCCAAATCTATCTCATGAAATAAACGTATTTCTATACACATGCCTGTTCATGACTTAATAACGTAGTGCAAATGAGGTTAAAAAATGGCAAATCTAAGCAAAATTGCGTATAAATCATGAATAACGCGGTAAAAAAATCCCTTGCTAACGAAGTTGCGCTCTTGTTTACTTGGCGTTACACGCTCGTACTCACAGTGATGTGTAGCGTCAGAGCTTCCTGCCGTATTGTCCAATCCCTGCTGCATTTAGTTCACATTGCGAATGCGCGACTTATAGCTGCTCTGATTGGTCGGTAATGCGACCACGTGATCACTACATCTTGCGAGTGTTTACAATATGTCTATGTTTGAATTGATAACTGAATAAACAATATGTATAGCGCACCTAATCAATCTATTTCTGTCTATACATAAATGTCGGACTGAAAATTACCTTCGGTAATAATTTTTTTACCAATCGTGCGCGAAGCTTTCAAATATGAACTACATCATAGACAACGTCTTAAAGACTGAAACTCATAATTATCCAAACATACACTACAAACTAAACATAGATGAACCACGGTATAGGACAGTATATTCATTACTTTCACATGGATATCGGCCTAGAAGCAAAAGGTGTCGGCCATTTTGAAACGGGCTGAGATCTTCTATTGTAAATGTAATTTCATATACAGGATTAACCTGTCCCTCATGATTGTGAATCCCCGAGGGAGAAAGCGCATCTATATGTGTCACAATGTAAATAAACAATATAAAAAGAATCTTATAAGGGAAAATCAAATTGTATAACACAGTCCATGTTACATTCTGTAGTAATCACACAACGTTATGAAGACAAGCACTGAATCCTCAGCCCTGTCAGGACAAATCCAATATAGTAGTCCAAAGTTTATAGAAAACATGTTAATTCCAACCTGTCATTGAGCCCGTCTGGCAGAAGACTTCCCATTTTCTTTATCCAAAAGTATTCAGATCTTAATCTCATTTTGTGTGTGTCAACATCTGAGCGCGCTTTTACCACTTCTAATATGGTAAAGCGTAACTGAGCGATATTGTGTCCTGTCTCTGTCCAATGTGCTGCCACTGTTGATTTCAAATTCTTTAACCGGATATTGCTCTTGTGCTCGGTTATTCTTACCTTAACTTTGCGCTCCGTCTGTCCAACATATAACTTACCACAAGGGCACTTAATCCCATAGATAACACCTTTGGTATCACACGTACTTGAATGTTTTAACTGTATAACTTGTCCCGTTCTGGGATGTGTGAAAGATGATCCAGTTATTACATTGTTACAATGTGTACAGTTTTCACATTTGCGCATTCCTTTATACATAGGTTCATTAGGATCCTTGCTTTTGGGCTTGAGCAATTCTTTTAAGTTCTTGGATCTGTTGTATGCAAATGTTATCCGGTTTGCGAATAGGGGCTGTAAATCAGGTTCTTGAGTGATGATGGCCCAATGTTTTCTCATGATGTTTGTGATTTTAGCTGACTGCATGGAATATCTCAATACACACACTGTACGTTTTTGGTCAGTTTTGTCTTTTTTTGTGAGTAGGGATTCTCTTGTTAAAGCCATGACTTTAGTTTTAAAATCTTGTAGGAGTTGGTTGGGATAACCTCTTTTTTCAAATTTCACAATCTGTCTGTCGATAGTTTCGGAAGCCTCCAAGGTGTCTGATGTAATCCACTTTATATCGGATGAATTGAGACATCGGGAGATGTTGTTTTAAGGCCTGGTGGTGAAAGCTTAAGTAATGCAACCCACTGTTGCGATCTGTTTCTTTGATATGCACACTGGTATGAATTTGACCCTGTTTGATGGCGACTTTCACATCCAAAAAGGATAGTTGTTGCTGATCTATCACATGTGTGAACTTGATTCTGGCATGTACCAAATTTAGTTTCTCTATATTGGCTGTCAGTTCTTCTTTCTTGCCCTTCCACATAATGAATATATCGTCAATGAATCTCTTATAGACTAGCAGTCCTCTTTGCCAGTCTGGGTTATCCAAAATGTGTTCGCTTTCAAATTTGGACATGAAAATGTTCGCGTAGGAAGGTGCTCCAGCAAAGCCCATGCTGGTCCCACTGCACTGCGCATAATATTCGTCATCCCATTCCAGGTAGCTATGGAATAGTGCCAAATGTAAAATTTCCATCAAAAATTTTGTTTCTGAACCTTCAACTTCATTCTTTAGTAGGCACCACTCCATTGCTTCGAGTCCCTCAATATGGGGGATCGAGGTATATAGTGCAGTGACATCTATTGAAGTTAGCCAGATTTCTTCATTTTCTGGAATCTTAACTTCTGTTAGAACTTTTAGAAATGCAGTAGTGTCTTTAATGTGGGTGCACCAATTTTGAACTAGTGGTTGTAAAAACCAGTCTAGGTACTGTCCGATGGGTTCGGACAAGGATCCGCAAGCTGATACTATTGGCCTGAAAGGTGGATTTGTTGGGTGCTTGTGCACCTTAGGCAACATATAGAACTGTGGTCTCCTTGGGTATTTTATATTCAAAAATTGATAGGTCTTGTTAGTAATCCATTTCATTTCTAGAGCCTTGTCTAGTATCACTTTCAGTGTGATTGCGAAAGTTTCCGTAGGGTCTTGTTCTAGTTTGTGATAAATAGTAGTGTCTTGTAGATGTTGTTTCACACTTTCATTGTAAAAAGTTGAGTTCATTACAACCAGGGCTCCCCCTTTATCCGCTTTTTGGATAGTTATGTCAGTCATCTTTTTTAAAGTGTTCAACGTGTTCCATTCTTTCTTTGAGAAATTGCTTTTTGTGCCACTTTGGTGACTGATGTTCTTGATTTCTGTGGACACGACACGCTCGTATGCGTCTATTGTTTTGTGTGAAATTGGGGCACAAAATGTGCTTTTCACCTTAAATTCCTTCTCTGTGCTTAATTCTCTGTCTGTGGGCGGAAGAGTACTGAAAAAGTTCTTTAACCTCAAGGTCCGAAAGAATTTAAACAAAGCTATTTCGGTCTCTTCAGGATTAGATTTGTACACTGGGACAAACGAAATTCCTTTATTCAATAAATTCAATTGTGCCTTGGATAATGATCTGTCTGAGATGTTTATGACAAGTTCGTTTTCTTTTTCTTGGATCTCAGTTCGCGTTCCGCTTCTGATTCCCTTGGTTTTTCTTTTTCCCCTCCTTGTTTTGAAGGTTCTACGATTGCGGATGTTGTCGGTGCACTGTTGGCTGCCGGGCTCACATCTAAAAAAGACTTATCCGTTTGTATCTTTTGACCTGCTTGTGATGTCTTTTCTATGGGTCTTCTATTTTGGGTTGTGTCCGAATCTGATACGATGCTCTCCTGAGACGAGGTGATGTTGGTAGTGGGCTTTTGCCAT
This sequence comes from Lissotriton vulgaris, assembly GCF_964263255.1. Lineage (NCBI taxonomy): Eukaryota > Metazoa > Chordata > Amphibia > Caudata > Salamandridae > Lissotriton > Lissotriton vulgaris. The sequence goes on along the minus strand of NC_141699.1, from coordinate 65,570,906 downwards.
TTTCGCTGATTATACACCTCCGCCCAACTGTAAACTTCTTCCAACTTATAGTCTACTGTGTCTCTTTTGTATTTTTTGATTTTTCTGTCTTCAATTTCTTTAGCATATTTCTCCAATTTCTTATTGATGTCTTCAAGTAGTGTCGTTAGATCATCATATTTATTTAGTTCACTTTTGACTGTTTCCAATTCGATTTCAACTTCTTTTAATTCCCTGGATAGTTCCTCCACTATCAATAGAATCAGATCTAAACTGCATTTGTTTAGAATTTGGTACCACTTATTAAGAAAGGATTTGTTATTCCTGCATAGCATCGGTTTAAGTGCTATTCTTAGGCCTCTTGGTATGCGTTTATTTCGATGATAATGGATTAATGTAGTGGCATGTAACCGTTTGCTAATTTCCCGTTTGCTTATGTATTCAAGTTGTTTTAATAATTGATTCGCTGTGCTTAATTGTGGGCTGAAGGCTCTCGTTTCTTTTATCAGTCCGTAGATTTCTTCCGCCTCTTCTGTTGTATAGGCTAAGGTCTCTGCCTTATTGGTTGTAATTAAAGCTATATCTTCCAAATTCATCTTGTTTCTTGGGGTTGGTGCTAACTGTGGGGGGTAGACACACTGAATAATGTTTATATTGACCAGCAGTTGCACTCTTTGTATTGTTTTTTGATTATCAACTTACTTCTTTTGCTGAGTTAGTTTGGTGCGACGCCCTTGTAAGTGTTTTGTCTAGGAACACTGTCACGTGAATTGAGATAGGTGAGAACAGGGGTACTGTCCTCGGGTTCAAGGTGTGCACACTCTTTATCATGGACCGAAATCAGTCCTCTTAATCCATTGTCTTACTTCAATAAAGAATCTTTAGAAGCAATATCCTTTATACCATCTTATGTTATGTTTTTTAATGATGATTTCTCATTAAATCCATTTTTTTTAGATGTTAGCAGGTTTCATTGTTACAACATTTCACTTTCACCCAATGCATTTCGGGTACAAATGGACCCTTCGTCGGGGGTCTCTACGAAAAGAACAAAGAATACATAATGAGCCCAGAGCTACGTTCATACTGTCTAAATAACATAACTCATCAATGCTTAAAAAATCTGCTGCAAATTCCAAATCTATCTCATGAAATAAACGTATTTCTATACACATGCCTGTTCATGACTTAATAACGTAGTGCAAATGAAGGTTAAGAAATGGCAAATCTAAGCAAACTTGCGTATAAATCATGAATAACGCTGTAAAAAAATCCCTTGCTAACGAAGTTGCGCTCTCGTTTACTTGGCGTTACACGCTCGTACTCACAGTGATGTGTAGCGTCAGAGCTTCCTGCCGTATTGTCCAATCCCTGCTGCATTTAGTTCACATTGCGAATGCGCGACTTATAGCTGCTCTGATTGGTCGGTAATGCGACCACGTGATCACTACATCTTGCGAGTGTTTACAATATGTCTATGTTTGAATTGATAACTGAATAAACAATATGTATAGCGCACCTAATCAATCTATTTCTGTCTATACATAAATGTCGGACTGAAAATTACCTTCGGTAATAATTTTTTTACCAATCGTGCGCGAAGCTTTCAAATATGAACTACATCATAGACAACGTCTTAAAGACTGAAACTCATAATTATCCAAACATACACTACAAACTAAACATAGATGAACCACAGTATAGGACAGTATATTCATTACTTTCACATGGATATCGGCCTAGAAGCAAAAGGTGTCGGCCATTTTGAAACGGGCTGAGATCTTCTATTGTAAATGTAATTTCATATACAGGATTAACCTGTCCCTCATGATTGTGAATCCCTGAGGGAGAAAGCGCATCTATATGTGTCACAATGTAAATAAACAATATAAAAAGAATCTTATAAGGGAAAATCAAATTGTATAACACAGTCCATGTTACATTCTGTAGTAATCACACAACGTTATGAAGACAAGCACTGAATCCTCAGCCCTGTCAGGACAAATCCAATATAGTAGTCCAAAGTTTATAGAAAACATGTTAATTCCAACCTGTCATTGAGCCCGTCTGGCTGAAGACTTCCCATTTTCTTTATCCAAAAGTATTCAGATCTTAATCTCATTTTGTGTGTGTCAACATCTGAGCGCGCTTTTACCACTTCTAATATGGTAAAGCGTAACTGAGCGATATTGTGTCCTGTCTCTGTCCAATGTGCTGCCACTGTTGATTTCAAATTCTTTAACCGGATATTGCTCTTGTGCTCGGTTATTCTTACCTTAACTTTGCGCTCCGTCTGTCCAACATATAACTTACCACAAGGGCACTTAATCCCATAGATAACACCTTTGGTATCACACGTACTTGAATGTTTTAACTGTATAACTTGTCCCGTTCTGGGATGTGTGAAAGATGATCCAGTTATTACATTGTTACAATGTGTACAGTTTTCACATTTGCGCATTCCTTTATACATAGGTTCATTAGGATCCTTGCTTTTGGGCTTGAGCAATTCTTTTAAGTTCTTGGATCTGTTGTATGCAAATGTTATCCGGTTTGCGAATAGGGGCTGTAAATCAGGTTCTTGAGTGATGATGGCCCAATGTTTTCTCATGATGTTTGTGATTTTAGCTGACTGCATGGAATATCTCAATACACACACTGTAAGTTTTTGGTCAGTTTTGTCTTTTTTTGTGAGTAGGGATTCTCTTGTTAAAGCCATGACTTTAGTTTTAAAATCTTGTAGGAGTTGGTTGGGATAACCTCTTTTTTCAAATTTCACAATCTGTCTGTCGATAGTTTCGGAAGCCTCCAAGGTGTCTGATGTAATCCTTTTATATCGGATGAATTGAGACATCGGGAGATGTTGTTTTAAGGCCTGGTGGTGAAAGCTTAAGTAATGCAACCCACTGTTGCGATCTGTTTCTTTGATATGCACACTGGTATGAATTTGACACTGTTTGATGGCGACTTTCACATCCAAAAAGGATAGTTGTTGCTGATCTATCACATGTGTGAACTTGATTCTGGCATGTACCAAATTTAGTTTCTCTATATTGGCTGTCAGTTCTTCTTTCTTGCCCTTCCACATAATGAATATATCGTCAATGAATCTCTTATAGACTAGCAGTCCTCTTTGCCAGTCTGGGTTATCCAAAATGTGTTCGCTTTCAAATTTGGACATGAAAATGTTCGCGTAGGACGGTGCTCCAGCAAAGCCCATGCTGGTCCCACTGCACTGCGCATAATATTCGTCATCCCATTCCAGGTAGCTATGGAATAGTGCAAAGTGTAAAATTTCCATCAAAATTTTTTTTTCTGAACCTTCAACTTCATTCTTTAGTAGGCACCACTCCATTGCTTCGAGTCCCTCAATATGGGGGATCGAGGTATATAGTGCAGTGACATCTATTGAACTTAGCCAGATTTCTTCATTTTCTGGAATCTTAACTTCTGTTAGAACTTTTAGAAATGCAGTAGTGTCTTTAATGTGGGTGCACCAATTTTGAACTAGTGGTTGTAAAAACCAGTCTAGGTACTGTCCGATGGGTTCGGACAAGGATCCGCAAGCTGATACTATTGGCCTGAAAGGTGGATTTGTTGGGTGCTTGTGCACCTTAGGCAACATATAGAACTGTGGTCTCCTTGGGTATTTTATATTCAAAAATTGATAGGTCTTGTTAGTAATCCATTTCATTTCTAGAGCCTTGTCTAGTATCACTTTCAGTGTGATTGCGAAAGTTTCCGTAGGGTCTTGTTCTAGTTTGTGATAAATAGTAGTGTCTTGTAGATGTTGTTTCACACTTTCATTGTAAAAAGTTGAGTTCATTACAACCAGGGCTCCCCCTTTATCCGCTTTTTGGATAGTTATGTCAGTCATCTTTTTTAACGTTGTGTGATTACTACAGAATGTAACATGGACTGTGTTATACAATTTGATTTTCCCTTATAAGATCCTTTTTTATTGTTTATTTACATTGTGACACATATAGATGCGCTTTCTCCCTCGGGGATTCACAATCATGAGGGACAGGTTAATCCTGTATATGAAATTACATTTACAATAGAAGATCTCAGCCCGTTTCAAAATGGCTGACACCTTTTGCTTCTAGGCCGATATCCATGTGAAAGTAATGAATATACTGTCCTATACCGTGGTTCATCTATGTTTAGTTTGTAGTGTATGTTTGGATAATTATGAGTTTCAGTCTTTAAGACGTTGTCTATGATGTAGTTCATATTTGAAAGCTTCGCGCACGATTGGTAAAAAAATTATTACCGAAGGTAATTTTCAGTCCGACATTTATGTATAGACAGAAATAGATTGATTAGGTGCGCTATACATATTGTTTATTCAGTTATCAATTCAAACATAGACATATTGTAAACACTCGCAAGATGTAGTGATCACGTGGTCGCATTACCGACCAATCAGAGCAGCTATAAGTCGCACATTCGCAATGTGAACTAAATGCAGCAGGGATTGGACAATACGGCAGGAAGCTCTGACGCTACACATCACTGTGAGTACGAGCGTGTAACGCCAAGTAAACGAGAGCGCAACTTCGTTAGCAAGGGATTTTTTTACCGCGTTATTCATGATTTATACGCAAGTTTGCTTAGATTTGCCATTTTTTAACCTTCATTTGCACTACGTTATTAAGTCATGAACAGGCATGTGTATAGAAATACGTTTATTTCATGAGATAGATTTGGAATTTGCAGCAGATTTTTTAAGCATTGATGAGTTATGTTATTTAGACAGTATGAACGTAGCTCTGGGCTCATTATGTATTCTTTGTTCTTTTCGTAGAGACCCCCGACGAAGGGTCCATTTGTACCCGAAATGCATTGGGTGAAAGTGAAATGTTGTAACAATGAAACCTGCTAACATCTAAAAAAAATGGATTTAATGAGAAATCATCATTAAAAAACATAACATAAGATGGTATAAAGGATATTGCTTCTAAAGATTCTTTATTGAAGTAAGACAATGGATTAAGAGGACTGATTTCGGTCCATGATAAAGAGTGTGCACACCTTGAACCCGAGGACAGTACCCCTGTTCTCACCTATCTCAATACTGCTGTGATGGACCATATTAAAATCTACTGAATTATTCAGCAATGTGTGGCGATCTCTTCAGTTATTTCTCACCTTTTTATTTGGTGATGTTTGATTATTTGGCTGTACAGTGCCAGTAATGGACAACCCTCATAGCAGATATTATTTTTGTGAATTTAAGAGGTATAATTGATCATTTGGTGCTGACCGCTGAGTATTGTGGCCTTAGTATTTTTGTGGCCCATATCTGTCCTAGATGCAAGCACATGTCTATATACTACCACGTCAAACCATCAGTGAGCCCTTCTTACTTTACTTGCATACTGAAAACAGTTTCCTGGTTGAGGTATTTCCCGTGTGTGGGTTGTAAGCTGAGGATTGCGTTTAAGGGTGCAAGTATATACTGGGCTCTGTTGCCAGAAGTTGGGTTGTGCAGTTATCTAGGAAATACATCTTCAACTGTCTTCTGAAGTGTATACACTATGGAGTGCTTCTATTGTTGACTTGTAGTAAGTTCCAGGGTTTGGTGTCTTATACAGTCAGTCAGTCAAAAATACTTTATTTCGGCTTTACAGCCATAAAAGCAAGATAAAATATACATGCATCCAATATAGCTTATAATTTGAAAAAATTACATGGACAAATAAAGTTGTGGCATCCAAAGACCAGAATTGATGATATACAACGATAAAATACAGTAATAACAGCCGTGACTCATGATAGGTCACTGACCAGTCCTACAAATATCATAAACACTTGCCGAAGGATCCAAGAGAACAATCTATTTTGCGAATATACAAAAGGGATAGAAACATCACTATTGCTTCAGTCCACAATCTATAAAAATACATATTAACCCCTTCACTGCGGCGGCTATTCTGCCGCAGTGCTAAAGGGGAGGGGGGTGGCGCGGCGCTCCCGTGCTCGTGACGGAACCGCTCCGTCACGAGCCTCGGGCGGGCTGTGCTTGTGATGGAACGGTTCGGTCACGGCCCCGCCCGCCTAATAGAATGCACCGCGCAGTCGCGGCGAGTGGGCCGTGACGGAACCGTTCCGTTACCAGCACAGCCCAGCCGAGGCTCGTGACGGAACGGTTCCGTCACGAGCATGGGAGGGGTTAAAAAATAAATAAGTTAAGAAAGTAGGTTAAAACCAGCATATTAATAAAAAATACATGAACATGATTATTGTCAACTCATTCACTATGATGTTGCATAATAATAGGAGAAGGGAATATAGAGCTAAGGATACAGAAACATCAATTGGTCCCCCGCTCTATTCCCTTTAAGAATCCTCTGCGAGTACACCACATAGCAAATAGAAATGTTGAGGTTGTGACTACAAAGAGTGGTGAAGTTTCATATTTAAGTAGCCTAAAAACCTCATGGTAATTTCTTAACCCTAGATTTCTACACAGCTGGTAAACCCACCTCGATCAGGACCTGTGGTAGGCAGGACAGAACAGTAATACATGCAATTCTGTTTCCTCTGCTACAGCACAACCTGGGCAAAGAGATTGAACAGGGTCCTTCCATTTGTTTGTAAATGCTCCCAATGGAAGGGTTCCAAATCTAAATTGGATAAATATTTTTGTAAGAAACAGTTGCAAATCATCCAAGGACTTTTCCAATTTATATTGCTGCTTGACATCAAGGAACCTTGAAGGGAGCTAGAGGTCGTGCTCCTGACTAAGTGGGCACATTTCAGTTCCCTCATAGCTGTTACAAGGGTTTTTTTCGAGGTGGTGGGACAGAAGTCCTCTGGATTCAACCATAAATTACCATAGCCTAGAGAGAAACACAAACTCCTAACACAGGATAGCCAAGGTAAGTTTGTAGCCCCCACTTTTCACATTACATCCCTCAGTTCCTCCCTGTAGTTGATTAGCTCTGGCGTACTCCATATACGGCGCCAGAAGAGGAGAGGGCGAGAGGCAATAACATCAGAAATAGGGTCGATACCAAGGTCCATCCTAAGCGGGGTTAGGGGCGTGCTCTTAGGCAACTCAAGCAGCTGTCTGAGGAAGGTATTCTCCGTTGCCTGTAGTGATTGGGATGAACAATGACCCCAAAGTTCAGCACCATAGAGAGATGCTCCCCTTGCTTGGATTTTATAAATTTCGGCCAGTGGCCCTATCACTTTTTGGGAGCACTTTTTAAATACTTTAAAGGATGCCTCCCAAGGACTGGGGGCCCGATTCACAGAACTAACTTAAGACAAAATCCTAAATTTACTACTTTTGATATTCACAGAAGTTAGGATTTTGTCTTAAGTTTGTCTTAAGTTTGTCTTAAGACAGACTTAAGACAGAATCCTAACTTAAGTCTGTCTTAAGTCTGTCTTGAGTCTGTCTTAAGACAAAATCCTAACTTCTGTGAATACCAAAAGTAGTAAGTTTAGGATTTTGTCTTAAATTAGTTCTGTGAATCGGGCCCTGGGTTAGCCTCAAGTTTGCCTTCGTTATCTGGGATCTCCAGTCCATTGAGTCGTTTAATGAGATACCTAGATAATCGAAAGCAAGTTATAACAAACACTAAAGTAGGACAGAGAAAGAGGAAAAGCAGGATGTAACAGGCAGTTTGTTGTATTGGCGTGGAAAACCATATATTTGGTTTTCTTGATGTTAATCTACAAGTTCCTTTGCCTGCAAAATGAACTTAACTCATCCAAGACACGCTGCATCCCCATAGATGATTTAGAGAGGAGCAGCGTGTCGTAAACAAACATTAAGGCTGTTATTTTCCTGTTTGCCAACCTTGGAGAGTCTATGTCCTTTGCGGTTAAAAGGGTGTCTATTAGACCGTTCAGGAAAAGAGGAAAAAGAGTTGGGGCCAACACGCATCCCTGCCTAACCCCTTGCTCCACTAGGAATGGCTCGGTCAGTTCACCCTTTTTTCCAAATCTGACCCTGGCATAAGTGCCATTGTGTAATCATTTAAAAATTTTACACAGGTATGCCGGTACTCCCATGTCAAGTAACAAGCCCCATAACTGCTCTCGATGGACCAAGTCAAACGCAGACGTAAGGTCCACAAAAGTGAGATAGAGACTACCCCCTCCCATTGTAACAGTTTTCCAATAGATCAATTGAAGTCTGAAGATTCTACTGCGCTCTGTTGCCAGAAGTTGGGTTGTGCATTTATCTAGGAAATAGACATCTTCAACTGTCTTCAGAAGTGTATACACTCTGGGGTGCTTCTATTGTTGGCTTGTAGTAAGTTCCAGAGTTTGGTGTCTTATACAAATGTTTACTTGTGATATTAAAGTGAACAGAACAGAAATGCTAGCCCTCCTACTTATTTAGTCTCGCCTTGAGTTTATGAGACAACAAACAAAAATCAACGTTTCTTTGTTTGTATGGGTAATTTTATTTAACCCTTTTGTTCATTATTTTTAGTAAGATTTATCTTTTTCATAGGCAAGAAGAACACTTTATATACACCTATATACAAATACAAAACATTTATACATATTTACAACAACTATACAAATAACACATTGAATCAAACAGTTATCAACAAGCTTCTCGTATGAGAAATATATAGCAATTCCGTGTTCACAGATAGTTAATCTTTGTGAAGTAATCAAAAAACCGCTACTAAACCCAAAAGGTTGAAAAGAAATAATGCGACAGAAATCAGAAATTAATTCACAGTTAATTCCACCAGTAAAGACTGCACCCGTCAAGGGCAAATATTTTGAACTGTCTGTCTGTCGTTTGCCTTGCCAACGCGTTTCGAATCTGTCAAAGCTTACAGATTCTCCTCAGGGCTCTCTCAGTGTTTTCAATCTAAACAAAATAATAAAACGAAGCTTGTTTCAGTGTTTGTGACTTATTTGTAAAGAACCCCCTAAATTGGCTAGACTGTGCTGAACTGGTTACCTTTATACAGAATGCGGTCGGCTCTCGTGATTCAGTTGTACACGAAGGGCTGTGCGCCGCATGAAGTCAGTAAATTAGAAGAATGATTCTGGAAAAAATAAATCAAAGACTTACAACGCCATCTGGAGCAGTGCCAAGCGACTACTACAGACCTAAAGCTGCACGCTCATACCTTAGTCGAGTGTGGCATTAGATTCTATCTTAGGTCCTCTATTTGCTCATTCTATCCTTTCCGTGTGACCTGTAAAGCATAAGGGTCACGCTCAGTATTGAAATTAGTTATGGTACAAAGACGCTCGTGAAGTGCTGCGGGATCATGTGAAGCCACCTACCTAGATTCCTGGTAGTGAGAACGGGGCGTCGATCGCCATGCCATGTGCTCGTTGTCTTAATCTCACTCGGATTCAATCAGTGGCGGGGGTGCGTGTTCCTCGCCGTTGTTTACAGTTGCGCGGCTTGCTCGCGCTGTAAGACATAAAAGGTCCCTTAGTCCCTGACTTAATACAGTTTAGATGTACTAAAGTCTCACGCATTAGGAGCCTCTCCCACTCTCACCTTTCTTCCTCAGGAGCGAACCAGGAAATGAGCAAACAGAGGACCTAAGATAGCATCTAATGCCACACTCGACTAAGGTATGAGCGTGCAGCTTTAGGTCTGTAGTAGTCGCTTGGCACTGCTCCAGATGGGCTAATTTTAAAAAACTGATTGCAAATAAAGTGCATTCGTTATTTAGCAGCTTTAGGTGACAAAGTGCAGGTTTAATCTGGGTAAAATTCAGTCTCTTAAGGAGAGGCTTAAGATACGCCCTCCGGGGAATCTCATAAAAAGGGCAAAAGAATAAAAAGTGCACCAAGTCCTGCGGAGACACACAGTCGCAGCCACAGGTAGGTAACACTTGGCCTTGGTGGCTGCCTCTTGGAACGGCTAACAATAAGTGATAGAGGTTCAGCCGAAACCTAATTAACAGGAAACGGTCAAAACTCGACATTGGCCAGGTCAGGTATGGTTCCATGCTTAAAGTGGTTTGTATGACAACATAGTTTCTATTGCTGCTTTTCTTTAGATCCACCTCTTCCCGCTGGGATAGCTGCGAAAGAAGGAAAGTGTTTTTCACAAACTTTACATCGGTTACTGTAATTGAGTCGGGATTTGAGAAAAGTTCTGGGCGCCCCAATGCAGTGAAACATTTCTTTAAGTATTTTAGCCACTGGATTTTTAACATGTTATCCCATGTCAGTGCTTCTCTCAAGAGCTGGTGGTTTAGCGGGAGGTCTTTATTTAGCCAGCATTTCAGCCAGAATGTTAAAGGCCGAAGTGCAATGGTATCACCTAAATAGGGGGAACCTAATTCCTCATGCACTATAAAATTGGCGGTTTCTCTTGGAACCCCCAAAAGCTGTTTCAAAAAATTGTTTTCTGCTACCACCAAGTCCTTAACATTCGTGTGCCCCCATAACTCGCTTCCGTAACAGCCTATTGGCAGGCTCTTGGCCTGATATACTTTTAGCAAAGCGGCAATTGGGCGTTTACCCATTTTCCTTGCAAAATTAAAAATTGCTGCATTTGCCCGTGTTATCTCCCCTTTTTTCTTCTGTACAGCGGGCCCCATTTCAGTTGGTTATCAAACAGGACCTCCAAGTAGGAGAAAGTTTTAGTCGTAGGAATCTTCTCCCCATTTACATGAAATGAAAACTCCTTGTTATGTGTTGTACCTACATTCATAACAAAAGATTTTGAGTTTTTAATGGAGAGATCCCGGGATTTCATAAATGTAAAGAAGGTGTTAAGCAGCAGTTGAAGCACTTTTGCGGTCCTTGCCAACAAAACGCCATTGTCCGCATAAAGTAAAACAGGTAGCCCTTTACGTCCAACAAAGGGATTGTCAGCACATGTTTTTAAGAGGGTATTTTCCAGATTGTTGATGTATAGATTAAAAAGAAACGGGGCCAGGATGCAACCCTGTCTTACACCCCGGTGTACTCCGAATGCCCTGGTCACCTTCAGGTCCTGCGTGTAACGCACATTAGCTCGAGTGTCTTGGTGTAGATCCGCCAAGAAATTGACCAGGGTCTGATCCACCCCCATATTTCTCATTGCCTCCCATAGTTTGCCCCTGTTGACACAGTTGAAGGCTGAAGAGAGGTCCATAAAAGCCATATGGACTGTGCCCTGGCGTGCCAAAGTATGTTTACCTAACACCATGTATAAGTTGAGACACTGGGAGATGGTGGAGTGGCCTTGTCTAAAACCGTATTGAATTGGCGAAATTATATTATTTTCGTCAGCCCAGGTTGTTAGCCTATTCAGGATTACACCGCCTACTACTTTTACGACCGAATCAATTAAAGATATTGGCCTGTAGCAGGATGTGCAGTTTCGGTCCCCTTTTTTAAAAACGGGGACTATTGTGGACAAACCCCAAGACTTTGGGAATCCATGGTCAGCGGCTGCATTAAATACAGCGGTGAGAACGGGGGCCCAAAGTGACTAAAATGTGAGACCCAATCATCTTCTGTAATATTGGTGCCTAGTGGGGAATCACCTGTGGAAGCAAAGAGGGGTGTATGTATAATGCCCCAGAATTTAGAGCTGTTACCGAGTATTTCTGGATCTAACAGGTTTTCCCAGGTGGCCGCTTTTACTTCCGCTTTGCGTTTAACCAGAGCCCTTTTGTAGGTGAGCCGAGCAGCCCTGATGTTTACCTGGTCCCTTGGATTGGCCTTAAGGGCTGACTTTAGGTCACGGCTTGCCTTTGAGCATGCATTGTCAAACCACTTTGGCGCGTTACAAATTCGGCCTGTAGAGGCTAATGTTAGCATTCCCCCAACTTTAGTGACTATGCCGTTAAACGCTAATAAAATTTCCTGTGCTGAGGGTCTGGGAGATACGCAGGTCAAAAGCTCAGTATTACAAGTCCTATTAATCTTTTCATAAAGTTTGGCCGAGTTCACCCTTTCCCACTTTAGACGTCTGTTTCCGTCCGTACATTTTAGGACCCCACTGTCTGGCCTTTCTTCTTGTATATTGAGAAGCGTCCCACCAAAATAAATGCAAACAGGATTGTGGTCACTCAATGGATTCTCTAAAATTTTAAAACTAGATATACAAGAACTAAGATTACTAGAATAAAGAATATGATCGATATAGGAACCCCCCACGCTGCCTTTGAAGGTAGGAATTTCATAAAAGGTGTAATCATCCACCTGAGACATGGCGGTAACTAAGTCGAAATCATCCATAAAGGCATTCAGCAAATTTCCTCGAGGGGTATGATCAAAGTGGAAGCCTTCAAGTCTATTACAGCCCATTAAACCTATTGGGGTGATTGCTGGGTTCCCACAAGGATGTACATTCAAGTCACCTACAATGACGACCTGAGGTGGGAGTTTCTCCATGTTGTCCCTTAAAAAATGATCTAGATCCCCAATCTTACAACCCCCTTTAAGATTAACAGCGTTGTAAAAATTAATCAATGCCAGGGACTCTTTCCCCTTTTTGATCAACAGTATCTGGATGTCACTATTATTAAAGGGAAATATTTTAACAGAGCATGATAGTGCTAAGTCAATGTACACAACAAGACCCCCTTTGGCTCTACCACTCCTTGAACGTTCAGCTGACACAAAGAAGCTTTTGTACCCTTCTATAAAAGCATTGTTTCCTACCAGCCATGTTTCCTGTAGGCATATTATTTTGTAGGATTTTATAAAAGACACCTAAGATGGATCATTGATTTTGCTGGTTAACCCAGCAATGTTCCATAAAATGATTTTTTGCCTCACTACTATTGACCCCTCTTGGTCAGGAGCATCACCCATTAAGGCATTGTTATCAGAACTGGGACAACTTGACTCAGAAATGTCCACTGCCACTGGTCTTAGTTCCGTATTGCAATTACAGTTCCTTATGGGAATATGGGGATGTTCTTGCGATTGTGGGTGCCCAGTATTATCATGCTCACTATGTGTCGGCGGTCCATTAAATGTCAACAGTTGTCCCTCGGTAACAAATATATCCCAGTCTATTTCCTTCGGCTGATGGTTGGTGGTAGCCCCTGTGTCGATGTAAAGTATCTCGGCTTCCTGGGTCATCCCCCAGTTATCTGCGCTTTGTCTAGGGTATGGGGGGACATCTGCTACTAGTGTAGATGAAGTGTCACAAAGTCAATCCACTCCCTCGAGACCTTCCTGCTGGTAAAAGGCAGCGAAGCGGTTAAAAGTGGGTACCCTGTACTGGGTGTCAAAGTAATCAGGGTGCCCATGTCCAGAAATATAATTGGCGTGCATGCTTCCATATGCCGTTTGATGTGGAGTGTCGTACCTAGTTCTATGTGGGTATTGTCGATTTGTGTTCCCTAGAAACGTGGTTGGTGGTTGATAGGAATAGCTGAGATCTACCGTTTGTATTCTGCTTTCTAGGTCACCATTCCTCCAACGACTGATGTAGTTAACCACCCGCCGATCTTTGAAGTTTATAACGATGCAGTCACCCTCATAATTCTTTTTCCTGTGTCCCACCCAGTTTATTCTTCTAACCCGAAGAATTTGACCATTTAGGGCTTGGGTAATAGGTCTGTGTCCAGTTAGCCAATGACTAACTTTGTTTTTTAGTTCTAATTGACCCTCAGATTTCCCTGTGCCCAAGGGTGGGACTCCTATCATGATCACAGTATAGGGATAGGATTCCGGTGGCAGATCAATACGTGAGAATTTGCTGACCGGGGCTGAGCTGATAGGATGATCCTGTCGGCTGGTAATGATGTCGCTATTTTGTACCTCAGCTGCCCACTCACTTTCACCCCCCCCTTCTGTGGTGTCTGTTCCGATGTTACTTGGTCCGGTGTTACTTGGTTGGGCACTTGATGTGATTGTCAAATCTGTGCTCACACCCAGTGTCGCAGGTAAGACATTGGGTGGCTCTATGTGTCCCTTAGCTGTTTTTTCTACTGGTTGTGAGGGTTTATGCAGTTTGCCTAGGCCTGGTGTTGCAGCTGGAGTTTTCTTATTAGCAACAGGGCACAATGGCTTGGTTAAGTGTTTTTGGGTGACCAGAGTTTGGGGTTTTTTGGCATACTTCAACAGCATTTCATTGTTCTGCAAGAGAACTTCTTCCACCTTATTGACTTTCTCAGTCATCGTTTTAACTCTTTGTGTCAGGGAAAGCAAGAGTGACTTCATCAGATGCTCGATTTTTCCCATAATAGTATCTAGGTAGGTGTCATTGTTGCAAGCCCTGTTAGGTAACTCACTGCCGGTATTAGCAGTTTGGGGGCCTATGCTATTGTCTGCAAATAACAGCTGACTTTGAAGTGATGGTATAGGGTTTTTTGATGTTTGGATAACCGCCCCCTGACTATGCCTAGGTTTATGTTTGTCGTATTAAAATTTAGCCCTAGGTTTTTGTGTCGCCCTCATCTTCCTCCTAGTTGTAAAAGTGCCTACATTCCCTTTCCCTCGGGTGGAAGTGTTAGGGGAAGTTATTCTATTGGGGATTTGAGAGGCTGTCACTATTACTGCCACAGAGGTATCAGTATGTGTGGAAGTTTCTGCGGGAGCCTGTATGTTAGGTGTCATAGATAACCTGTTTTCCCTGTTATCAAAGTCAGGTGGAGGAGTGGTACTGGACGGGACAAACTGTCTGTTCTCAGTGTCCGGGAAACCCGCAAATGATTCCATAAGGATGGAGTTTTGAGAATATACTGTATGTGTGGATGAGTTGGCTATTGTGTATACATCCTGGGCTTTCTGCGTTGAGAGGCACATGCTTGGGGGCAGTGAGAGGCGCCTCTCCGTATTTTCTATCGCGTTGACAACAATTCCTATGGTTTTTTGGAGCATTCTGTCAATCGCGGTGAGGCTTGGGAGGGGGGTGGTAACTTGGGCCTTCTGCCTAGAGGTGGACCTAGTCGATATAGGAGTGGTCTTACTTTTATTCATGATGATGATACACCGGCTTACTAATGGTAGAGATTTATCCTTATTAAGGGAAGTACAGGTTACATAGATTGAGCAGGTAGCACATATGGTTATGCCTAGAGGGAGAGTGTCAGATAACCAAAAACCTTAATATACAGGCACGAATGTTAACTAAACAGTGCAAAAGAGTCACCTTGGTAAGAGAGCAGGGGGCGCAGTGAATCCAAGAGGTGTGGCCCAGTCAAGTCAGTGGGTGGGGCCTGGTGGAATTGTGGGGGCTGTAGTCCCCCCACTCGGCGGCCGTGATTTGAATGCGGCGGCGGGGGAGACCGAGTGCCCGAGTGCAGCTACCCCAAGGAGACCTATCCGCTGGTACAGCAGGCTTGGCGGCAAGGCAAAGAAATCCCTCCTGATTCGGCAAGGTTTGTTGATCTCACTCGCTCCTTAGCGGAGCTCTGGTCTTTTTGTGCGCCTCCGGGCGCGTCTGACACCGTCAGTGGGCGGGGCCTGGTGGAATTGTGGGGGCTGTAGTCCCCCCGCTCGGCGGCCGTGATTTGAATGTGGCGGGGGGGACCGAGTGCCCGAGTGCAGCTACCCCAAGGAGACCTCTCCTCTGGTACAGCAGGCTTGGCGGCAAGGCAAAGAAATCCCTCCTGATTCGGCAAGGTTTATAGAGTTGAATGTGGCTAATATTGTCAGATTTTTAACTCTTGCAGCTGAATATGGTCGCACGTGTAGGATAGATTTAAGGGGGGGAAGAGATAATTTGAGCAAGCCTTCCATGATAAAATCTTCCCCCTAGGGCTTCACTCATCTGAAACACTCTTGAGAGTGAAAGAGGTGACCATTCAGAACAGGTGAAATTGGAATAGAGCAATCTTGTAAATTTGCATCGAGAGCGGGGAGTCAAGAGTGCAATCTGGGAGTTTACCAGTTGAAATCAGAGTGGTGGTGGTCTCAAGATGGGCTTCTTCATTAAGTTAGGAACAAAGTGAGGGTCACAAGTGAAAATGTTTCACAAGTTTTTAGCTAGAATTCCAACTTTGAGATATCAGTGGACTAAGGAGCTGTCTGGAACAGCAGTGTGTGATTACTGCATTGATGTATGTCAATTGTCTTCACTGGCACCAATGAGCTAAGGTGTCCCATGTACATGCTGAAATATGTAAGGAAAATGTAAGAGGCGGAAAAGAACACTGAGCACAGCCGGTGAAGAGTTGGTGGCCAAGGATATAAAGTCCTAAGAACCGAGATCTGTTTGCAAGGATCAAAGTGATAGATTTTAGAACCAGACCATCCATTCTCTTCCCAGTAGCCAGAACCTCCATGTCAAAAGCCAGAGACAGCAACGGCACCAACAGCAGACAAGCAATATCTCCATCCTGTTATGTTAATTTTGATTTATATAGCGCCAAATCACCGACAGGTCTCTTAGCGCTTGCTTTGGGAACCAGTCTTGGCTTTCCCTGCGAGATAACCCCTACTGGGCATCCCCAAGGTGAAGACCAGGCATCCCATCGCGGTGGGGCTGTAGTGGAGATTAAGCAAGCTATTGCCCAGAGTTGCAGAGTGTGAACCCATGATTCGAGTAGGCACCGAGGCGAGAATTATCGAGTCCGTGGACATTTTTGAGCTTAAGACCCTGCCACGTCGGGAATTGAACGCTGGTCCCGGGTCTGACCTCTGCATCAGGGTCAGTCTCCTCTAACCAGTGAGCCACACTTCTCCTTCATCCTGTATGTGCTGAGCATCTTCTACGGCCTGAAGTGGGATGGTCTTACCTCCGAGTGTCTGACTGATGGAAACCAAAAAAGAGCGAGGATATTAATACGAGAAAAAAATTGGAGTCTCAATACTTTCAACACATTTCCATAAAATGAAAGCTTGGAAACTATTCAGAAGTAAGCAGTCATGTCTGGGCTCAGATTTGGGGCCTTAATAAAAGTTGACTGATGGGATACGCCTTCAAAAGGTGTCAGAAATCCTATCCACCGTTCTACGCGTGCCAGTGAAGTTAATGCACCTGTAGTACCTCAGATGGGACACCCACCACATTTGTGACAGAGTACCCCGTCCACCAAACTCGAAGTATGGTGATTAGTTTCTTATAAATGTGGAGATTGGATGAGTTTTCGGAGCTGATGGAAACATCTTTGCATTAGGAAAGTATCTACAAAGTTGAAAAGGAGGCGTAACATGTGTATGGAACATTGTTTAAAGTTTTGTAAGAATTGAATTGTCAGCATTAGTGAACGGTTGGATGGCTGGTAAGGTTAATTGTACATCTGTGTTATTTAATGCTTCGAAACAAGAGCATTAGCGAGTTGCATGAGGTGAAAAGATGGGCAAAAGCTTAACAGATACCTCTTTGATCCTGGGGGGGAATTTAATGGTCTTCGAAGTAAGGTCACCCGAGTAAGGAGCAGGGTGGCTGGGAAAAAGGTTTATAAAGTGCTTTACTGTACAGAAATGGGCTCGAGGTCTGTTGGAGGGAGATTTGATGTGACTTTGTAAGAATCCTACCCTGGTTTTAGCAATGAGGAGTTTACACTCTGATCTTGCTGCTTCTATGCATAAGTGATGCTGATCTGGAATCAATAAGTTACCAATGCCTGGGGCTCTATCCTTTGTGGGTGATGCAGAGCGGCATGCTTTGCGATGGGTGTTGCTCTAAAATGCAGAACTCTATGTTTAGCGGCTGATGGCTGCGGCTCTAGACTATAAACTGATTGTTTTTTTATTGATGGTTGCAGATCGATATTGTAGATCGAGGTTGTAGAATGTAAGCCTTGAGATCGCTGTGGGCTTGATAAAACAAGGTCAACATACACTTTTGTGTAACTTTACTATTATTTTCGTATTCACAAACTAAGGGTTTAATTTTACTAACAGTAATTTTAGGCCTGCAGAGACTCAGCATGTAAAAAGATTGGCAGAGTCTCCACAGTCATAAAAACACTATTAGTAAAATGAAACTTGTCGTTTGTGGTTACCAAAACAAATAGTAAACTTGCACAAAAGTGTAAGTTTACCTTTGTAGGTCAGGACTTGCGTCAGGAAGCCTGGGAAGGATGGGCAGATAGTGAGGAGCTAGGATTAGATGGACAATGCGTGGAAGCTTGGCGCGGCAGATCGTTCGATGGCGCGTGGTGATGATGGACCTGCAGTGTGACGGAACTTGAGTAAGATGCACTGATGCTTGCGACAGACAGTGTGGGATGGAATGCCGCTCTGGACCAGTGGCACACCCTGTGAGGAGCTAAAAGGACACGGGTGGGTGTGTGAGTACTGAGACGCTTGAAGAACGTGTAGCGGGAGGAGGTTGGTGCTAGCCCATGGACAGACAGGCGCTCTGCGACAGAAGCTCGGGGCACGTGGACGGTGTAAGGTGCTTGTGGGCACTTGGACAGACAGTGTAACGGACAGAAGCTCGGAGCATGTGGACAGTGTAAGGTGCTTGAGGGCATTTGGACAGACAGTATGAGGGACAGAAGCTCGTGGCACGTGGACAGTGTAAGGTGCTTGAGGGCACTTGGACAGACAGATGCTCAGGGACAGAAGCTCGGGGCACGTGGACAGTGTAAGGTGCTTGAGGGCACTTGGACAGACAGTATGAGGGACAGAAGCTCGTGGAACGTGGACAGTGTAAGGTGCTTGATGGCACTTGGACAGACAGATGCTCAGGGACAGAAGCTCGGGGCACGTGGACAGTGTAAGGTGCTTGAGGGCACTTGGACCGACGGGCGCTCTGGGACAGAAGCTCGGGGCAGATCATGGACAGTGTAAAGTGCTTGTGGGCACTTGGACAGACAGTATGAGGGACAGAAGCTCGGGGCACTTGGACAGTGTAAGGTGCTTGAGGGAACTTGGACAGACAGATGCTCAGGGACAGAAGCTCGTGGAACGTGGACAGCATGAACTGTTCCACCCCACGCAATTGGGCTTTAGGGATCACCACTCAACGGAGTCTGCCTTACTTTTCTCCACAGAAAGTCTCCGGAGACATGTGGACGGAGGGCACCAACAAAACAGAAGTACTCATCATGGGCCCAAACCCCGATGCCTGGAGCGACACCTGGTGGCCCACCGCCCTCGGAAACCCGCCAACCCCCACAGACCACGCACGCAACCTGGGAATCATCCTGGACTTCGAGCTCAAAATGGACCGCCAGATCAACTCTGTCTCATCTTCCTGCTTCCACACCCTCCACCTCCTTCGTAAGACCTTCAAATGGATCCCCCTCGAACACCGAAAGACAGTCACTCACGCCCTGGTCACCAGTAGACTCGACTATGGCAACGCACTCTACGCCGGAATAAACAAAAACCTCATCCGCAAGCCACAGAACATCCAGAACGCCGCTGCAAGACTGGTCCTCAACCTGCCAAAACACTGCCACATCTCCCAGCACCTGCGCACACTCCAATGGCTCCCCGTCGAGGCGAGAATCACCTTTAAGATGCTCACCCACGCACACAAGGCCCTCCACGGCACCGGACCAGCATACCTGAACAGCTGACTCAAATTCCACGCACCCCAAAGGACCCTACGATCAGCCCAGCTTTCCTACGCCGTGGTCCCTCGCACCAGAAAGACCAGATCGGGAGGCCGCTCCTTCTCCTTCCTCGCGGCCAAAGCATGGAACGCCCTTCCGCTCCACCTCAGACAGACAACATCGCTCCCCATCTTCGCAAGAAACCTCAAAACCTGGCACTTCGACATACCCCCTCCTTTGATGGAATGGAACCTGCAACCCCCCTCCCCCCCCACCCCTAGCGCCTTGAGACCCTCACGGGTGAGTAGTCGCACTTTAACAAACTCCTGATTGATTGATTGATTGATTGATTGAGGGCAGACAGCGGCACTTATTCTTTTAGATCTAAGTGCCGCTTTTGACACTGTGGCACATCACACCATGCTGCAGTGTCTCAGTAGAGGGGGAGTGACAGGCTTGGCGTGGAAATGGTTAGAGTCTTTTCTTCAGTAGCGCAGCTTCCTAGTGGCTCAGGGGCCCTTTCGCTCAAATGCCATCGCCCTGAAGCAGGGGGTCCCTCAGGGGTCGAGACTCAGCCCCACTCTTTTCAATCTGTACGTGGCACAGCTGGCCACGGTCACCGGAAAATATGGTGCGGAGATGATCACATACGCTGACGACACTCAGCTGGTTGTGACTTTGACACAGCCAGCTGAGAGTGCCGCTAGCAACTTCGCATCGTGCCTTCAAGAACTGGCGGTCTGGATGGCTGACAACTGCCTCAGACTTAACGGTGATAAAACCGAAGTACTGATTGTGGGGAAAACCCCCTCTATCTGGACGTCGGCATGGTGGCCTCAGACTCTGGGGCCTCTCCCGGTGCCCAGTGATCAGGTGAGGAATCTGGGGGTCTGGATTGATTCCAAGATTTTGTTTGACTACCATACCAGCCGTGTGACGGGCGCATGTTTTGGTATCCTGCGGGGCCTAAGAAAGATTCTGGACCTACTTCCTTTAACAGCAAGGAAGTCACTGGTCCACGCTCTGGTTACCTCCAGATTAGATTATGGCAATGCCCTCTATCTGGGGGCGAACGTGAGATGTTTGCAAAGGCTGCAGCGGATTCAAAATGCGGCGGCACGGCTGGTCCTAGGGCTACCTAGGAGAGCATCTTCTCGTAGGGCTTTAGATGCGCTACACTGGCTGCCTGCCACAAAACGGGTAGAGTTCAAGAGCTTATGTGTGAGCCATCGCATCATTCAGGGGAAAGGCCCACGCTTTCTTCGAAATCTACTAGTGCCTCACATCCCGACGCGGCAATTAAGATCAAGTGGGGCGGGTCTTGTGCAGGTACCCAAGGTCAAAAGAGCCAGAATGGGAGGGAGGTCAATCAGGTTTCTGGCTGCCCGACTGTGGAATGGACTGCCCAGTAAGCTGCGCCTGGAAACCTCGGAAACGGCGCTTCGCAAAGAGCTAAAAACGTACCTCTTCCCAAAAGAATGCCTTTAGAGTCAAA
Organism: Lissotriton vulgaris; assembly: GCF_964263255.1. Taxonomy (NCBI): domain Eukaryota; kingdom Metazoa; phylum Chordata; class Amphibia; order Caudata; family Salamandridae; genus Lissotriton; species Lissotriton vulgaris. The sequence continues at coordinate 65,550,077 of NC_141699.1, read as the reverse complement.
GCAGATGGTGTGGTGCCGCTGAGGGCTGCACGCAAGTCCACACACTAGCGCGGGGACACACTGTTAGTGTAACCAGTTGCTTTAGAAATTCAGTTTACTTACTTACTTACTTACAGTGTAAGGTGCTTGAGGGCACTTGGAAGGACAGACGCTCAGTGACAGAAGCTCGGGCACGTGGACAGTGTAAGGTGCTTGAGGGTACTTGGACAGACAGACGCTCGGACACTTGGACAGTGTAAGGTGCTTGAGGGCATTTGGACAGACAGTGTGAGGGACAGAAGCTCGGGGCACCTGGACAGTGTAAGGTGCTTGCTGGGACTTGGACAGACAGTGTCAGTGACAGAAGCTCGGGGCACGTGGACAGTGTAAGGTTCTTGAGGGCACTTGGACAGACAGTGTGAGGGACAGAGGCTCGGGGCACGTGGACAGTGTAAGGTGCTTGAGGGCACTTGGACAGACAGTGTGAGGGACAGAAGCTCGGGGCACGTGGACAGTGTAAGGTGCTTGAGGGCACTTGGACAGACAGTGTGAGGGACAGAAGCTCGGGGCACGTGGACAGTGTAAGGTGCTTGAGGGTACTTGGATAGACACTGTCAGTGACGGAAGTTCGGGGCACGTGGACAGTGTAAGGTGCTTGAGGGCACTCGGACAGACAGTGTGAGGGACAGAAGCTCGGGGCACGTGGACAGTGTAAGGTGCGTGAGGGCACTTGGACCGACAGGCGCTCAGGGACAGAAGCTCGGGGCAGATCATGGACAGTGTAAAGTGCTTGTGGGCACTTGGACAGACAGTATGAGGGACAGAAGCTCGGGGCACGTGGACAGTGTAAGGTGCTTGAGGGAACTTGGACAGACAGACGATCAGGGACAGAAGCTCGGGGCAGATCATGGACAGTGTAAGGTTCTTGAGGGCACTTGGACAGACAGTGTGAGGGACAGAGGCTCGGGCACGTGGACAATGTAAGGTTCTTGAGGGCACTTGGATAGACAGTGTGAGGGACAGAAGCTCGGGGCACGTGGACAGTGTAAGGTTCTTGAGGGCACTTGGATAGACGGTGTGAGGGACAGAAGCTCGGGGCACGTGAACAGTGTAAGGTGCTTGAGGGCACTTGGATAGACAGTGTGAGGGACAGAAGCTCGGGGCACGTGGACAGTGTAAGGTTCTTGAGGGCACTTGGATAGACGGTGTGAGGGACAGAAGCTCGGGGCACGTGGACAGTGTAAGGTGCTTGAGGGCACTTGGACAGACAGTGTCAGGGACAGAAGCTCGGGGCACGTGGACAGTGTAAGGTGCTTGAGGGCACTTGGACCGACAGGCGCTCAGGGACAGAAGCTCGGGGCAGATCATGGACAGTGTAAAGTGCTTGTGGGCACTTGGACAGACAGTATGAGGGACAGAAGCTCGGGGCACGTGGACAGTGTAAGATGCTTGAGGGAACTTGGACAGACAGTGTGAGGGACAGAGGCTCGGGGCATGTGGACAGTGTAAGTTGCTTGAGGGCACTTGGACAGACAGTGTGAGGGACAGAAGCTCGGGGCACGTGGACAGTGTAAGGTTCTTGAGGGCACTTGGATAGACGGTGTGAGGGACAGAGACTCGGGGCACGTTGACAGTGTAAGGTGCTAGAGGGCACTTGGACAGGCAGTGTCAGGGACAGAAGCTCGGGGCACGTGGACAGTGTAAGGTGCTTAAGGCCACTTGAACAGACAGTGTCAGTGACAGAAGCAGTGTAAGGTGCTTGAGGGCACTTGGACCGACAGGCGCTCAGGGACAGAAGCTCGGGGCAGATCATGGACAGTGTAAAGTGCTTGTGGGCACTTGGACAGACAGTATGAGGGACAGAAGCTCGGGGCATGTGGACAGTGTAAGGTGCTTGAGGGAACTTGGACAGACAGACGATCAGGGACAGAAGCTCGGGCACATGGACAGTGTAAGGTTCTTGAGGGCACTTGGACAGACAGTGTGAGGGACAGAGGCTCGGGGCACGTGGACAGTGTAAGTTGCTTGAGGGCACTTGGACAGATAGTGTGAGGGACAGAAGCTCGGGGCACGTGGACAGTGTAAGGTTCTTTAGGGCACTTGGATAGACGGTGTGAGGCTGGACAGAAGCTCGGGGCATGTGGACAGTGTAAGGTGCTTGAGGGCACTTGGACAGACACTGTGAGGGACAGAAGCTCGGGGCACGTGGACAGTGTAAGGTGTTTGAGGGCACTTGGACAGACAGTGTGAGGGACAGAAGCTCGGGGCACGTGGACAGTGTAAGGTGTTTGAGGGCACGTGGACAGATAGTGTGAGGCGTTTGCGCTGCTATGAAGGGCTTCACCCTCAGCCATGGTCAACTTTCAGAGTTCCAAAATGCAAAGCGCCATGAGGCAATGCAGCTTTCAGTGCGAGCTAGATGCGAAGAAGCATACTCTGGTGCTTGCTGCCTCTGAAGCGGCTCGCGCTGTGATGTTTGTCAGCTCGAAGCGGCACAAATACAACATCAACTAATACCTCACCCCACAGACAACAATACAGAGACTTATACAAGGTGCGGTGATAGGGGCTCTGCGCAGCCAAGCTGATTGCAGATTTAGGGTCAGAGAAAATGCCAAATTGTCCCTTTGTTGTGCGGGACAAAGAAGTTGGGTTTATCAGCACGATTCGGCACACGCGCCCCTGGGACTGAATCCCCTCTCATTGCTATAGGCGGCCATGTACTGTTGAAGCTGACAGCTCATTCCTGGCGGGGGCACGGTCCCTCAAAGCTGGGGCCATGCGGAGCGATAATTGTGCCTCTCTTGGGCCTTAATCCGCCGCCGTCCCCGGGCCCGGCCCCCCTGGTCCGCGCGCCCAGGCCCTGCAAGGCCCGGCCGCCACAATAGCGCTCAGCCGACCCCGCCTTGGAACCTCGCTCAAGATGGCCGCCCCTGATTCCAGGCCCGGCTCCTTCCCCGGGATTAGCTAAATCTAAGATCGCACACTCACCCCAAACAAAGCCTCCCAAGATTAGAGGCCTTATTGTGCTGTGCTCCCGGCATTCAAGAGGATTATTCTTTTAAAGCGGCCTTCTGTACAGCAGCCAGCTTAGAGAAAAAAACATATATAGGTATTTAAAATGTAGGAAAAGGTGTCACTAGATTGAAAGAAAACAGCTTAAAGCTAAACGAATTACTGAAAAGGTATTTCAGGGGGAATTACAGGTCTTCTTAAAAGGCAGCTCATGGTGCGGTGATGGCACTTTGCGGGTTCCTGCCAGGCGGCATGCGGGGCGCGCCGTCTCCTGAACACTAAAGGTGAAGGGTTTATTCAGATTCCAATGGAAACCACAGTACCAGCACTTCCTGTCGTTCAGCATCACAGTACCTGCACTTCCTGTCGTTCAGCATCACAGTACCTGCACTTCCTGTCATTCAGCATCACAGTACCTGCACTTCCTGTCGTTCAGCATCACAGTACCAGCACTTCCTGTCGTTCAGCATCACAGTACCTGCACTTCCTGTCGTTCAGCATCACAGTACCGGTAATTCCTGTCGTTCAGCATCACAGTACCTGCACTTCCTGTCGTTCAGCATCACAGTACCTGCACTTCCTGTCGTTCAGCATCACAGTACCAGTACTTCCTGTCGTTCAGCATCACAGTACCTGCACTTCCTGTCCTTCAGCATCACAGTACCGGTATGTCCATCCAGAACTTAAATACCTTTAATGGCACAGATCTGGCACTTCTCAGCAACTGGCACTTCTGCAATACTTTTAATGGCACAGACTTGGCCTTCAGCAGCTTGTGGACTGTAGTTCTTTGTATGACAGGACAGGCGCGCCTCACCACAGAGGTTACACTTTTAATGGGACAGTGTCTGCACGTTTGGGTAATTTTGCAACACATTGGTACTTTGAATGGCACAGAACTGGCACTTCTAAGGTGGACTACAGCACTTCGAATGGGACACTACAGAGATTCCTCAGCAGAAGGGCTGCAGTATTATTGTGCAATACTAGAATAGTTGTAATGGGATGCACAGGCACTTCTACACAGCGCTGCAGACCTTTTTAAAGGAGCAATACCAGCTCTTGTGAAAAACGCTGCCATGAATTTAATATTAATGGTGCTTTTTTCCACAAGGAAGCAGCTGTATTAATGGGATACACCGGCACTTTTCAACAGTACCACCCTTTTCACTAGTTCTGCTGTACTTTACTCAGACAGTGAAGCCATTTCTCTGCATGACTGTTGCACTTTTGCTGGGACAGGCAAGCAGTTCTCATCAGAGCTGCTGTGCAGTCGTGGGGCATTCTCAGCACTTCTCAACAAGACTTCCGTGGTTTTAATAGGACAGAACCTGCAATTCTTAGCAGGAATGGGACAACTCCACCACTTCTCAGCAGGGCTGCTTATTTTGAATGAGACAATAGCAGCAATTCTCAGCAAGACGCCTATACATGTAATGGGACATCCCCACCATTCTTAGTAGGGATGCTGTGCTGTTAAGGAGACAGTACATGCAGTTCTCAGTATTGCTGCTATATATTTCATCGCACAGTAACAGCGCTTCTCAGCAGCCCTGCTTACCTTTAAGGAGACAAAAGCAGCAATCCTCAGGAAAACTGCAGTAGTTTTAATGGAACATTACCACCATTGTCGCTAGCGCTGGTGTGCTTTCACCAGGACAGTACATGCAGCTGTTATACAGATTTAATCATACAGGACCAGCACTTCTCACCAGACCTGCACTACTTTTAATGGAACAGGACATGCACTTCTCAGCAAAGCTGATGTACATTGAATCATAAAGTGCCAGCACTTCTCAGCAGGCATGCAGTACTTTTAATGGGACAAGAAATGCACTTCTCAGCAGAGCTGGTGTATATTTAATCATAAAGTGCCAGCAATTCTCAGCAGGCCTGCAGTATTTTTAATGGGATAGGACATGCACTTCTCACCAGAGCTGATGTATATTTAATCATAAAGTGCCAGCACTTCTCAGAAGGCCTGCAGTACTTTTAATGGGACAGCAGAAGCTAGTAACCCCTTTTATGACGTAGGGAGCTCGAAGGCGTGAGTATTGAGCTTGTCATATTACTGTTTCAAGAGCTGCCACTGACCAGTGGCTGTGCAAAACAGCATCCAGCAGGGAGCGCAATTGTCGACCTAAGATGTCTACTGAGGTGGTGCGGGGCGATGACCCTCAAAGACCCAGCGCCAAGAAGCAGCGCGCCTTCACTATTGACAATATCCTGGCAGACTCATCCGTGGAGCCAGCACCCACAACTCCCTTCCTGGCGCGGGGGCCAGGGCGTGGCGGGCAGGGTGCAGTTCCTGCAGCTTACAGAGAGGAAGGGATGGCGCCGGTGTGTGCCTGCTGCTGCTGCTCCCACGCAAATGCTCACTCCCCACAGGAGACTGGGGTCTGGATGGGTGAGTATCCTCCTCCTCCTGCATGGTAAAAGGGTAAGGTAAGGCAGGGGTGGCCAGGGTATACGCATGAGGGCCGGATCCATGCCAGATTTTCATGATAACCAGTGAACATGCAAAAAAGTTCCATATGATTTCATTGTATGCAAAGGTATCTTTGGTGGATCTCCAGAAAGCATGAAATGGATGAGGACCTCCTGGGCATAGTCTTGTCACAACTTGGTTGGGAGAGGGCGGGTGGCGGTAAGTGGATCAACATTATCGTGTAGAAGAGGCTTCTGTGCAAGTCAACGGGTGTAGATTCAAGAGTCTGGAGTTACACCCACACTTCCTGCACACGCTTTGTACATGACATGGTGTGACACAGTCTGCTCTTGGGCATATATACCTCTCTGCACATCAGTAACTCCTTCTGAAAAACATGGTCTGAGAAGGAACCCCTGGAAACACAGAAATGGTCATGGTAAATTTAGAGATATTAATTTACTGAACCGTTGAAGATGAGTAACAGAGCAGGAATTCTATCTGCATCTTACCACACTCAAGGCTTTGACTGTGACTCCCATTACATGGCTTAAAATATCTTTACAGGCCGCAAATCATTGATTTTATCATCAAAGCACAGATTTTACACATATTTTATCATTTGTGAGCTAGAAGATCTCTTTCATTAGACGGAGCACGAGGCCCATCATGTACGAGAGGGTTGGCGAAGGCATGACCATTTATACAAAGGGATGAAATGCCCCTTTCTCCTATTAAAAATGATACTGCCACAGCGGCCTTGTAATAGAAGCACATGAAAGAATGATGGCTACAGTGCTTGAAATAATTACAGCCGCTGACAATTACTCTGGGCCACATTCCAGTCCATCCTTATTTTGCCCACCATGCCACCTCAGTTTGGAACCAGCCAGGTGCAGACCTATCTCGACCCTGCTCCAATGGGAACAGTCCAGCCCGAACTGCCAGGCCAGGCCCTCCCAGAAGCAACTCAGTACGGTATATATGACGTTACAATGCAAAATATTACAATGCATGCCTTTACAGCGCAGTTTTTACATCACAACTACCATTACATTGCATGATTTTACAACGCATGCCATTACAGTGCATATTTAAAAACTACCCTTACAACGCATTCCATTACAACTCATAATACTTTTTGGGTAACAGCGGGGTAAGCGTTGGATAGTGTAGGGGTACAAATTACTATTCCTACTCCAGTGAGTGCAACAGTAGGGAAATTGTTGGACAGTGTAGGGGTGACAATTACTATTCCCATGTACCCTAAAACCCATACCCACCCTAAAACAAAATAATCTCCATTATTTACCTTATAATGCGTTGTAATGGCATGCGCTTTAATGGTATGCGTTGTAATTGCATGCGTCGTAATGACATGCATTGTAATGTTATAATGGCATGCGACGTAAAGGCAGTTGCACTGTAACAGCTGCGTTGTAAAGGTAGTGCGTTGAAATGACTGCATTGTAAGGGTTGTTTCCCCTCAATACCACCCTTGTAATAGAGCTCAGATTTACATTCTCATCTCTCTCATTGGCCACTGAATTTGTCAGTGTCTTGTAATACCCTGCAACGTTTAGTAATGCATTCTTTATCCCATATAGAATGGCATTGATGTGTTTTGGTGAGCTGTCTATCTTTCTGCCTTGCAATACAATCATTGCTCTCAAACCATGTGATCTGAGTCCCACTGACGAGCCTTCAACAGTGCGAGCCGTGTCTGCGATTTCTGAATACCTCTAAGACATGACTGTCCTTGCTTCCCAAAGTTACTCTTTAACCCCTTCACTGCGGCGGCTATTCTGCCGCAGTGCTAAGGGGGAGGGGGGTGGTGCGGCGCTCCCGTGCTCGTGACGGAACCGCTCCGTCACGAGCCTCGGGTGGGCTGTGCTTGTGATGGAACGGTTCGGTCACGGCCCCGCCCGCCTAATAGAACGCGCCGCGCAGTCGCGGCGAGTGGGCCGTGACGGAACCGTTCCGTTACCAGCACAGCCCAGCCGAGGCTCGTGACGGAACGGTTCCGTCACGAGCATGGGAGGGGTTAAACTGACATTTCCCCGCACGTGGACAGGTATTCTGTGTAATCAGAGCTCAATTTGATGCATTTCGAGGTCCGAGGCTTTATGCTTGCTAAAGGTTAAGGGCGTGTGATTTCCTGTCAAATGTTTACCTTTGCCACATTTTTACAAATCACTTTAAAAAAAAATAATTCCAATTTCTATAGATTTCTCTATAGGATGTCATTTGAATGATTTGTCCAGATTAATCTAAACCCGCATGTGCAAAAACCTGCACGAGACGTGGTCATGTCACATTCCCCTGGCAAAATGTCATAGGTTCCCTGTGTTATCTGGTGAAATCAAACGATCCAGAGTTTACCTTTAACAGGAGCCCACCACTGTGCAATGCATAAAATGCCACCAACCTCTCTACAGTCTAAAGGTGATTCCACTACTTTCCACTACTACACTGATAAAATAACAAAGTATTAGTCAAAATTGCAGTGGCTCAACAGGATCCCCTGTAATTGTTTTAATCTGCCCCCTTCAAAGGTGCCACTGGGGTTCTGTGTGCACGAGGGCAAAGCATAGTCAATAAGAGGGGCGTGAATCTCTAATTTCCTAACTAATAAAGCAGCAGGGTGGAGGGGTGAGATGACCAGGCTTCGGGATGGGCTGTTTTCATGAGGATCTTGAGGATCATCAACAAGGTCTCTGTCAAGAGTGGCACAATTGGTGAAAAATGATGGATTGGAATGCTTTATGAGCGATTGCCGATGGTAGACTATTTGCAAGGGCGCAGAGACAGAATATCGAGTAAAAAATGTCAAGCTGCACAAATATTGAGTTATTAATATCGAGGTTCAGAAATATTGACAGCAAGAAAATCATGGTCAAGAATATCGACTTAAAGGAAGTAATATTGATTTTAAAAATATTGAAGTGTTTAATATCGTTTGCAAAAATATAGTTAAAAATATCGTTTTTTTATTAATGGTATGTATTTTAGTAAATATTTTATATGAATATAATGTATGTTTTTTTGTATAAGAATTGTTTGTATTTTTAATATATGTGTTACATTTTTAGTAGTTATTATTTTTAATTTCAATTATGCATTTTTAGTTCTGTAGCGGATTGTGGGTTTATAGGGGAATAGGGTAGGAATTAATAGAAATATGTAAAATTATTTGATTATTTTTAACGGTTATGAATTATTCTTTATTTGAATTTGCCTTATTTAGTTCTTTGGCGGGTTGTGGGTTTATAGGGGAACAGGGTGGGAAGTAATTTAATGATATTACATTTATTGATTATTTTGTATTTATTAATATTTGTTTAATTGAGATGTTATAGTGATAAACATGTAAAGTAATTTATTATTAATAAATAATTGGTTGTAAAACAACTTTAATTGGTAATTCATTATGGTAATTGTGTAATTAATGTTAGGTGTGTGTTGTGGTGTTTATAGGTGTAAAGAATGGAAAGTAATTTATTTTTTATTTATGAATTATTTACTGGTTGTTAATTAATTAATTTGTAATTAATTATGGTAATTGTGTAATTAATTTTAAGTTTGTGTTGTGGTGTCTAAAGGTGTAAAGGGTGGGAAGAGTGGCAAGTATTTTTTGTGTGATGTTTTTACTTTTAAAGGGGTAAAGTGGGGGGATTAAATACATTTCAATTATTTAATTATTAATTGTTGACAGTAATAGTTTGTCATTAAAAAATACAGTTTAATTGTGTTTTATTATTTTATAGTATAATTTATGTGTGTGTTGTGGATATTATAGTGTTAAAGCCTGTGTAGTCTATTAATGTTTATTAGTTTGTCCATTAATAATATTTTATTAATTGGTGTGGTGTTATTGGGTAGGAAATAAAAGAAATACGTTTATGTTTGAATTCATTTTCTGTTTGTAAATATTTTCTAGTTTAAAAGAATATTTTTTATAAATGTATTTATTATGTTATTTTATATAATATTTCTAGGTTTTTGTTATATGTAATTAATATTATAATAAATGTACCTTTTTATGTTTTATATATTTGATTTTTGATTTTTTTAATATTGTTTATTTATTTGTATGATTTGTTTACATTTTTTATATATATTTTTTAACAATTTGAGTGTGAATAGTAAAAAGAAAAATTCGCTATCCAACACTTTTCCTAATGTTGCACTCACGGAAGTGGGAATAGTAATTTTTACCTCTCAGCTATCCATCATTTTCACTACTGTTGCACTCACTGGAGTTGGAATAGTAATTTATACCTCTCCGATATCTAACACTTTCCCTACTGTTGCAGTCTCTGGAGTGGGATTAAAAACTTTAACCCCTTTGCTACCCGACTCTTATCCTACTGTTGCATTCAGTTGATTGGGAATAGTAATTTTTGCCCCTGCACTATCCAACACTTTCCTTACTATTGCTCTCACTGGAGGGAGAATAGTAAAATTCACCCCTCCTTTATCCAACACTTTGCCTACTGTTGCACTGATTGTATTGTGAAATGTAAGTTTAAATATTTTTCGAATAGTTTAATGATTTAATTTAGTATAGATTTCAGTTTTTTATATTTTAAATCATTAATATATATTTTTTTATAAATGGTAAACTGTTAACATAAATTAGAAATAATAGTTTATTGTTTTTAAAGTAAATATATATGTAGAAATTATGAATGTGTGTTTATTTTTAATTATGTTTATTTGTTATATTTTATTAAAATGTATATTAAGTGTATTTTATTTTGTTAATATTATATTTGATATTTAATGTATCTAATATACATTCTTTTATTTTCTATTGATATAAAAGTCGATATTTTATACATCTATATGTTTTACATCAATATTTTTGTACTTACCTGTTTAAGTATAGGAGTCGATATTTTTGTTGTCTATATTTTTTATTTGATATTTTTAACATCAATATTTTTTACATCTATGTTGTGTCGGTGAACCATTTGCAAGCATTCCTCCATCATCTTCTGGGTGTTTGAGAATTTCAGGCATGGATGGTCCAAACCTCGAATAGCGATCCACCCACAACAAAAAGAGTGTTGACCAAAAGGGAGGGAAAGTTGGACCTTGTTACAAAACACTACAGTAGTATACCTGGAGACTTGAAACTGGCACAGCTTATCAAACCTACAACTGGCAATGGTTGTTAAATCACCAAAGTAGTAAATTAGCACCAATTCAAGGAGTAATGTAAATGTAAATGTAAGGAGTGCATCTATGGCTGCACATTTACTACTTTTTCTGTAAACCGGTCAATATATGTATTAAAGATCCTGATCCAAATAGGACGGTTGATGACTCAGTGGACTGATGCGCCCACTCTGGGAATCTGTGTTCGATGGCCCGATTACAGGTTTGAATCTATCCATCCGGGTCCATTCAACCTTTTATCCTTTGAGCTGGGTGAAATGAGTACCATTGAGTTGGTAACAATAAACATCTGTTATTTCAGCACCAAGAGGCCCACAGGTGAATGTGTGCTGTGCAAATACACGTCATGTTATTGGGTAAAAATGAGTTAAACTTAGTGAAATGCGAAAGACGTGACCATGCGCAAACTCCTATACTAACATTTTAAAAAATGCATAGAGTTAAAGAATGTACCGGAAACCAAAGGAAAATACATATTTGACAATGGAACCACATTTTAAAGCACACCCGGGAAGATTTAAGTGTGTCGCTTTCTGGCCTCTCGAGGATAATGTGTCGCGCTCTGGCCTCTCTAATGGAGTGTGTCATGTTCTGGCCTCTCTAGGATAATATGTAATGCTCTGGCTTTTCTATGATAATGTGTCGCGCTCTGGCCTCTCTAAGGGAGTGTGTTGCAGTTTGTCCTCCCTATGGGAATATGTCATGTTCTGGCATCACTAGAAGAGTGTGTCGTGTTATAGAATCTCTAGAAGAGTGTGTCATATTCTGGCCTCTCTAGGATAATATGTGATGCTCTGACCTTTCTAGGATAATGTGTCGTTCACTGGCCTCTCTAAGGGAGAGTGTTGCAGTCTGACCTCTCTAAAGGAGGGTGTTGTGGTCTGTCCTCCCAAGGGGATATGTCATGTTCTGGCGTCACTAGAATAGTGTGTCATGTTCTGGCCTCTCTGGAAGAGTGTGTCATGGTCTGGCCTCCCTGGAAGAGTGTGTCATGTTCTGGCCCTCTAGAAAAGTGTGTTGTGTTCTGGCCTCTCTAGAAGAGTGTGTTGTGTTCTGGCACCTCTAGAAGAGTGTGTCATGGTCTGGCCTCTCTGGAAGAGTGTGTCATGGTCTGGCCTCCCTAAAAGAGTGTGTCATGTTCTGGCCTCTCTGGAAGAGTGTGTCATGTTCTGGCCTTTCTGGAATAGTGTGTCATGTTCTGGCCTCTCTGGAATAGTGTGTCATGTTCTAGCCTCTCTGGAATAGTGTGTCATGTTTTGGCCTCTCTGGAATAGTGTGTCATGTTCTGGCCCTCTAGAAGAGTGTGTCGTGTTCTGGCCTCTCTGGAAGAGTGTGTCATGGTCTGGCCTCCCTGGAAGAGTGTGTCATGTTCTGGCCCTCTAGAAGAGTGTGTTGTGTTCTGGCCCCTCTAGAAGAGTGTGTCGTGGTCTGGCACCGCTAGAAGAGTGTGTCATGGTCTGGCTCTCAAGAAGAGTGTGTCATGGTCTGGCCCCCTTGGAAGAGTTTGTCATGTTCTGGCCTCTCTGGAAGAGTGTGTCATGTTCTGGCCCTCTAGAAGAGTGTGTCATGTTCTGGCCCTCTAGAAGAGTGTGTCATGTTCTGGCCTCTCTGGAAGAGGGTGTCATGGTCTGGCCTCTCTGGAAGAGTGTGTCATGTTCTGGCACCTCTAGAAGAGTGTGTCGTGTTCTTGCCTCTCTGGAAGAGTGTGTCATGTTCTGGCCTCCCTGGAAGAGTGTGTCATGGTCTGGCCTCCTTGGAAGAGTGTGTCATGATCTGGCCCTCTAGAAGAGTGTGTCGTGTTCTTGCCTCTCTGGAAGAGTGTGTTGTGTTATGGCGTGTCTGGAAGAGTGGGTCATGTTCTGGCACCTCTGGAAGAGTGTGACGTGTTCTGACCTCTCTGGAAGAGGGTGTTGTGTTCTGGTCTCCCTGGAAGAGTGTGTCATGTTCTGGCCCTCTAGAAGAGTGTGTCGTGTTCTGACCTCTCTGGAAGAGGGTGTCGTGTTCTGGCACCTCTAGAGGATTTAAGGGTGTCGCTTTCTGGCCTCTCGAGGATAATGTGTCGCGCTCTGGCCTCTCTAATGGAGTGTGTCATGTTCTGGCCTCTCTAGGATAATATGTAATGCTCTGGCTTTTCTATGATAATGTGTCGCGCTCTGGCCACTCTAAGGGAGTGTGTCGCAGTTTGTCCTCCCTATGGGAATATGTCATGTTCTGGCATCACTAGAAGAGTGTGTCGTGTTATGGAATCTCTAGAAGAGTGTGTCATATTCTGGCCTCTCAAGGATAATATGTGATGCTCTGGCCTTTCTAGGATAATGTGTAGTTTACTGGCCTCTCTAAGGGAGAGTGTTGCAGTTTGTCCTCCCTATGGGAATATGTCATGTTCTGGCATCACTAGAAGAGTGTGTCGTGTTATGGAATCTCTAGAAGAGTGTGTCAAATTCTGGCCTCTCTATGACAATATGTGATGCTCTGGCCTTTCTAGGATAATGTGTTGTTTACTGGCCTCTCTAAGGGAGAGTGTTGCGGTCTGACCTCTCTAAAGGAGGGTGTTGTGGTCTGTCCTCCCAAGGGGATATGTCATGTTCTGGTGTCACTAGAATAGTGTGTCATGTTCTGGCCTCTCTGGAATAGTGTGTCATGTTCTAGCCTCTCTGGAATAGTGTGTCATGTTCTGGCCTCTCTGGAATAGTGTGTCATGTTCTAGCCTCTCTGGAATAGTGTGTCATGTTCTGGCCCTCTAGAAGAGTGTGTCATGTTCTGGCCTCTCTGGAAGAGTGTGTCATGGTCTGGCCTCCCTGGAAGAGTGTGTCATGTTCTGGCCCTCTAGAAAAGTGTGTTGTGTTCTGGCCTCTCTAGAAGAGTGTGTCGTGTTCTGGCACCTCTAGAAGAGTGTGTCATGGTCTGGCACCTCTAGAAGAGTGTGCCATGGTCTGGCCTCTCTGGAAGAGTGTGTCATGTTCTGGCCTTTCTGGAATAGTGTGTCATGTTCTGGCCTCCCTGGAATAGTGTGTCATGTTCTAGCCTCTCTGGAATAGTGTGTCATGTTCTGGCCCTCTAGAAGAGTGTGTCGTGTTCTGGCCTCTGGAAGAGTGTGTCATGGTCTGGCCTCCCTGGAAGAGTGTGTCATGTTCTGGCCCTCTAGAAGAGTGTGTTGTGTTCTGGCCTCTCTAGAAGAGTGTGTCGTGTTCTGGCACCCCTAGAAGAGTGTGACATGGGCTGGCCTCTCTGGAAGAGTGTGTCATGGTCTGGCCTCCCTGGAAGAGTTTGTCATGTTCTGGCCCTCTAGAAGAGTGTGTCATGTTCTGGCCCTCTAGAAGAGTGTGTCATGTTCTGGCCTCTCTGGAAGAGGGTGTCATGGTCAATCAATCAAAGCATTTATATAGCGCACTACTCACCCGGAGGGTCTCAAGGCGCTAGGGGAGGGGGGGTCCGCTACTGCTAGAACAGCCAGGTCTTGAGCTGCTTCCTGAAGGCAAGGTGGTCCTGGGTCAGGCGGAGGTGGGTCGGGAGGGAGTTCCAAGTCTTGGCGGCCAGGTAGGAGAAGGACCCTCCTCCTGTGGTGGCTCTTCGGATGCGGAGGACGGCGGCGAGGGCGTGGCCGGTCGATCGAAGCTGGCGTGTGGAAGCGTAGAAGTTGAGGCGGCTGTTGAGGTATCCTGGGCCTTGGTTGTGTAGGGCTTTGTGTGCGTGGGTGAGGAGACGGAAGGTGATTCTCTTGTTGACCGGGAGCCAGTGCAGATCTCTCAGGTGTCCGGAGATGTGGCTGCGACGGGGGATGTCCAGGATGGTCTGGCCTCCCTGGAAGAGTGTGTCATGTTCTGGCAGCTCTAGAAGAGTGTGTCGTGTTCTGGCCTCTCTGGAAGAGTGTGTCATGTTCTGGCCTCCCTGGAAGAGTGTGTCATGGTCTGGCCTCCTTGGAAGAGTGTGTCATGATCTGGCCCTCTAGAAGAGTGTGTCGTGTTCTTGCCTCTCTGGAAGAGTGGGTCAGGTTCTGGCATGTCTGGAAGAGTGGGTCAGGTTCTGGCACCTCTGCAAGAGTGTGACGTGGTCTGACCTCTCTGGAAGAGGGTGTCGTGTTCTGGTCTCCCTGGAAGAGTGTGTCATGTTCTGGCCCTCTAGGAGAGTGTGTCGTGTTCTGACCTCTCTGGAAGAGGGTGTCGTGTTCTGGCACCTCTAGAAGAGTGTGTCGTGTTCTGGCCCTCTAGAAGAGTGTGTCATGTTCTGGCCTCTCTGGAAGAGTGTGTCGTGTTCTGGCCTCTCTGGAAGAGTGTGTTGTGTTCTGGCCTCTCTAGAAGAGTGTGTCATGTTCTGGCCCTCTAGAAGAGTGTGCCATGTTCTGGCCTCTCTGGAAGAGTGTGTCGTGTTCTGGCCTCTCTGGAAAAGTGTGTCGTGTTCTGGCCTCTCTGGAAAAGTGTGTCGTGTTCTGGCCCTCTAAAAGAGTGTGTCATGTTCTGGCCTCTCTGGAAGAGTGTGTCGTGTTCTGGCATCTCTGTAAGAGTGTGTCGTGTTCTGGCACCTCTAGAAGAGTGTGTCATGTTCTGGCCTCTCTGGAAGAGTGTGTTGTGTTCTGGCCTCTCTGGAAAAGTGTGTCGTGTTCTGGCCCTCTAAAAGAGTGTGTCATGTTCTGGCCTCTATGGAAGAGTGTGTCGTGTTCTGGCATCTCTGGAAGAGTGTGTCGTGTTCTGGCACCTCTAGAAGAGTGTGTCATGTTCTGGCCTCTCTGGAAGAGTGTGTCGTGTTCTGGCCTCTCTGGAAAAGTGTGTTGTGTTCTGGCCCTTTAAAAGAGTGTGTCATGTTCTGGCCTCTCTGGAAGAGTGTGTCATGTTCTGGCCTCTCTGGAAGAGTGTGTTGTGTTCTGGCCCTCTAGAAGTGTGTGTCGTGTTCTGGCCTCTCTGGAAGAGTGTGTTGTGTTCTGGCCTCTCTAGAAGAGTGTGTCATGTTCTGGCCCTCTAGAAGAGTGTGCCATGTTCTGGCCTCTCTGGAAGAGTGTGTCGTGTTCTGGCCTCTCTGGAAAAGTGTGTCGTGTTCTGGCCCTCTAAAAGAGTGTGTCATGTTCTGGCCTCTCTGGAAGAGTGTGTCATGTTCTGGCCTCTCTGGAAAAGTGTGTCGTGTTCTGGCCTCTCCAGAAGAGGGTGTCGTGTTCTGGCACCTCTGGAAGAGTGTGTCGTGTTCTGGCCTCTCCAGAAGAGTGTGTTGTGTTCTGGCCCTCTAGAAGTGTGTGTCGTGTTCTGGCCTCTCTGGAAGAGTGTGTTGTGTTCTGGCCTCTCCAGAAGAGGGTGTCGTGTTCTGGCACCTCTGGAAGAGTGTGTCGTGTTCTGGCCTCTCCAGAAGAGGGTGTCATGTTCTGGCACCTCTGGAAGAGTGTGTCGCGTTCTGACCTCTCTGGAAGAGTGTGTCATGTTCTAGCCGCTCTGGAAGAGTGTGTCATGTTCTGGCCTCTCTGGAAGAGTGTGTTGTGTTCTGGCCTCTCTAGAAGAGTGCGGCGTGTTCTGGCCTCTCTGGAAGAGTGTGTCGTGTTCTGGCACCTCTAGAAGATTGTTTCATGTTCTGGCCTCTCTGGAAGAGTGTGTCATGTTCTGGCCTCTCTGGAAGAGTGTGTCGTGTTCTGACCTCTCTGGAAGAGTGTGTCATGTTCTGGCCTCTCTGGAAGAGAGTGTCATGTTCTGGCCTCGCTGGAAGAGTGTGTCATGTTCTGGCCTCTCTGGAAGAGTGTGTCATGTTCTGGCCTCTCTGGAAGAGTGTGTCGTGTTCTGGCCTCTCTGGAAGAGTGTGTCATGTTCTGGCCTCTCTCGAAGAGTGTGTCGTGTTCTGGCCTCTCTGGAAGAGTGTGTCGTGTTCTGGCCTCTCTGGAAGAGTGTGTCGTGTTCTGGCCTCTCTAGAAGAGTGTGGCGTGTTCTGGCCTCTCTGGAAGAGTGTGTCGTGTTCTGGCACCTCTAGAAGATTGTTTCATGTTCTGGCCTCTCTGGAAGAGTGTGTCATGTTCTGGCCTCTCTGGAAGAGTGTGTCGTGTTCTGACCTCTCTGGAAGAGTGTGTCATGTTCTGGCCTCTCTGGAAGAGTGTGTCATGTTCTGGCCTCTCTGGAAGAGTGTGTCGTGTTCTGGCCTCTCTGGAAGAGTGTGTCATGTTCTGGCCTCTCTCGAAGAGTGTGTCGTGTTCTGGCCTCTCTGGAAGAGTGTGTCGTGTTCTGGCCTCTCTGGAAGAGTGTGTCTTGTTCTGGCCTCTCTAGAAGAGTGTGGCGTGTTCTGGCCTCTCTGGAAGAGTGTGTCGTGTTCTGGCACCTCTAGAAGATTGTTTCATGTTCTGGCCTCTCTGGAAGAGTGTGTCATGTTGTGGCCTCTCTGGAAGAGTGTGTCATGTTGTGGCCTCTCTGGAAGAGTGTGTCGTGTTCTGACCTCTCTGGAAGAGTGTGTCGTGTTCTGGCCTCTCTGGAAGAGTGTGTCGTGTTCTGGCCTCTCTAGAAGAGTGTGTTGTGTTCTGGCCTCTCTAGAGAGTGTGTTGTGTTCTGGCCTCTCTGGAAGAATGCGGTGCTCCACCATCATGAAAACTGTTGTGCTCCCACATCTAGATGGAAAGCATCCTAAACAGAAGGAAGCCAGATGTAAAGTACCCACACGTCGCTTGTCAGCTTCAAGCGCAGGTTAAAGAGCACATGGGGGCATATCACCAAGGGCCTTATCACCGCTTTAGCTGGAATTTTTCCCGCTAAAGCGGCGATAATTTTATCACCCTATTACCTAGCTGTCGCTAACACCAGTTAGCGACAGCTAGTAGGAGATAGCGATCATCTTGGGGCCAGCTTTGCATGTCAGCGATTTTTATCGCTAATGACATGCAAAGTGGGCATGCCAAGATGTTAGCGACTGGAAACAGTCGCTAACATCGCTATCTCCTATTACCTACTTTTGGAAATATTTGTGCTAAGCGCGAATATCTCCAAAAGCTAACGCCTGCCCAGAGCAGTTCTTATCCATGTTATCCAATGGTAGGTGGATAACATGGCTAAGAGCATTAGCTCAGTAATGCATGAATATCGCTGACTTTTCAGCGATATTCATGCATTTCGGACAATTTTTATCGCTTTTGAGATAAACCTTGATAATAGCAAGGTTTATCTTCGATAAAAATCGTCGGAGCTCGGCGATAATTATATTGCCGCTAAGCCAACATAGCGATAATCATCGCTAGTTGTTGGTAATATGCCCCATGATTCGCTGATAAAGTTTGTCAATGGGTCCCCTGTCGCCTGTCCCTCAGCTTAGACCTGAGGCTGTTAGAGGCAGAAATAATTTCCTTTTTCCTTTCAGACTTCCTGCGGACTCTCTAGAGCAGGGATGTCCACAGTGGGTGAAGGAAAGCCGAGTCCATGGCAGACTTGCATGGCAATCATTCACTATGTTGATTATTTCTCGGAGGATGAATACAAGTTTTCCTTAAATTCTGACCTCTGTGCAAAGCTGGTTTAATACAGGCTAAAATGATGAGTTTTGTGGAACCTATAAAGCCCGCACTTATCAGCAGCATAAACTTGCCAGACTTTAACAAGAAATAATTGTCTAGTAAATACAAGGACTTGCAGATTCTGCTGCAAAATCCATGTGCAACAACAACTTTCTGGGGGCTAAACTCGAAAAAGGTGCTAATTATTGGACGTGGTGGATTTCAAACAACAAGGTGGTGAATTTTATTGGTTAAGATAATTATCATTGTCATGGCCATAGACTGATTGCATGTACAGGTCTCTCATGTGGGGACCTCCTGGTTATCCCTCTTGGATTCACTCCTCCTGGATCTATGTTGGACACCTCTGATTGACAGCCTTTGACTGATGTACAAGTGTAAAGTGTGAAGGCTGGACAGCACAGGTGATCCTTACTGTGTGTCGAAGTGAAATATTTTTATTATGCTCCATATGAGGTCAAAGTTGAACTCCTTGGGCTTGATAAGCAGACATGTAGAGTTTTGTTGTGAACCAGCTGTTTATTTCACTGTTCTCTGCTTGTTATGTTGTGCACCTGCATGCATCCTGCCTTCTGCCCTCATGATCATTCTCCACTGCCTGCTCCAGTTACACAAGTCCTGCATTCAGTCTGTTCGCCAGGTATTAAGACCGCCTGCTTACAGCTGGGCATGGTCAGGCCACTCCTGAGGTTTTGGGCAGACCTTGCTGGTTTCTTAGATTGTGCCTGCTCGACTTCCAGGGACCCTCATTCAATGGAGAGGTTCATCAGCCTGCACTCCCCTCCCTAGAGGGCAGAAAGGGTTGGGTGGGGCGGCTTCGGCCTGCAAAGCTCAGTTTAAGTGTGTGGTTGACTCAAAGATGCCCTCTCAATCAGTCAGGGGCTTGTATAGCTTGGCTACTCACCTGTGAGGGTCTCAAGGCGCTGGAGGGGGGGGAGGGCTGCTGGTCACTCTGGATGTAGGATGATTCAAAGAGCCAGGTCCTGAGGTCCTTCTAGAATTGGGTCAGCGACGCAGATTGCCCGATGTGAAGAGGTAGAGTAATCCAGATCTTGGAGGCGAGGTAGGGGAAAGATCTTCCTCAGGTTGTGGTCTTGTGGATCCTGGAGACGGAAGCAAGGGCCAGTCGAGCGGAGCAGAGGTGTCTGGTGGGTACGTAGAATGTGAGGCGGTGGTTCAGGTATGCTGGTCCGGCTTCGTGGAGAGCTTTATAGGTGTGAGTGAAGAGCTTGTAGGTGAATCTCTTGTTGACTGGGAGCCAGTGGAGTTGTCGGAGGTGTTGTGTGATATGGCTGTGGCGGGGGATGTTGAGGACCCGCCTGGCTGCAGCGTTTTAGATGTTCTGTAGTTTTTTGAGCTGTTTCTGTGCGCGCCGGCATAGAGTGTGTTGCCGTAGTCGAATCTGCTGGTGATGAAGGCGTGTTTGAGCATCTTTCTGGATTCTGTGGGGATCCATCTGAATGTCCTTTGAAGCAGACGGAGAGTGCAGAAGCACACTGAGGAAAGTGTGTTGGTTTGGCGGTTCATTTGAGCAATGAGTCCAGTGTGATGCAGAGGTTGCGTGCGTGGTCCATCGGGGTGGGAGGGGACCCCAGAGTGGCTGGCCACCAAGAGTCATCCCGGTCTGAAGGGGTGGGTCCCAGGATGAGTGCTTCGGTCTTGCTCGAGTTGAACTTGAGGCAGCTCTTTTATCCAGGTGGCAGTGTCCTTAATTCCACTTTGGAAATTGGTTCTGGTGGCTTTGGGTTCATTGGTGAGGCAAAGAATTAGTTGGGTGCCGTTGGCGTAGGAGACGATGTTGAGTCCATGGCTTCTGACGATGGCTGCGAGGCTGTAAACGTTGAAGAGGGTGGGGCTCAGGGAGGAACCCTGGGGCACTCCGCAGCTGATCTCTGTCGGTTTTAAAAGAAACGGGGGTAGTCTGACATGCTGAATCCGGCTAGTAAGGAAGGAATGGATCCAGTCCGAGTTCTAATATGTATAAGGAGTGGTGTGACTACGTCGCTGCAGTGGTGCAGTGTGGTTGAGGTCACAGGGGGCGGTTTCCCTGTGCGCAAAATTCTTAGGGGAGCAAATTTTTAATAGGGGCTCAAAAATGTAAAAGAAAAGTGGAAACTGAGTAAATGACATTGGAACGTAGAGACAAAACGACTAATTCCACCTAATGAAACATGTGATTCTGTGCATCCCACTCCATGTCTTTGTGCCTGAAAGTGTAAATATGTGTGCTGAAAAAATAAAACAATGGTCCGTTTCATCACCAGCAGACCCAAAGTTGATCTACATTACCCATCTTTCTATTATAACCTGCAAACGCTGTGTTTGTGGAAGAAATTGTGTGAAATTGTGTAAAACTTGTGAAAAACCTTTGAGTAACTACATGAAATTTTGGAAAAATTATGAAAAATTATGGCAAATGATGCAAAAATGGTGTTTGGTAGCTATATATTTTAGTGTAAAATGTTTTATTGTGCCCATATTGGATGCGAGGACTCATTTTGCACAAAAAATAGTGCAAAGAACACAAGTGCCGCAAACAGCAGCCATTCGCATTCTGGTCGTCCCCGTGCTAAATTTTTGCCAAGAACGAAGCTCAATTATGTGACATGGCTTAATAGAGTAATTTTGGGAATTTTGAGTAACAAGCCCAATTGGAAATTAGTGAAATTACGCAAGAATATGCCCACACTAAGGAAATTTCGCCCAGGCCTAGTAGAAATGCTTTGTTTTAACAGCTCACACCAAACCTCTGACATAGCCTTTTTCCTTTCTCAGCCCCCAGGTTTCCATGGTCCATGCGGCTCTTCCACCCCAGGACCAGGGCTGAAGAGCCGCCGGCCCCCGGGGGCTCCGGGGAGCTGCGGCCGGCGCAGCCCACGCACAGGAGGACCCGCCGGCACCGCACCATCTTCACCGAGGAGCAGCTGCAGGCCCTGGAGGCCCTGTTCCATCAGAACCAGTACCCT
Source organism: Lissotriton vulgaris (assembly GCF_964263255.1). Lineage (NCBI taxonomy): Eukaryota > Metazoa > Chordata > Amphibia > Caudata > Salamandridae > Lissotriton > Lissotriton vulgaris. The sequence goes on along the minus strand of NC_141699.1, from coordinate 65,529,043 downwards.
GACGTCATCACCCGCGAGCACCTGGCCGGCCGCATCCAACTCAAGGAGGAGAGGGTGGAGGTGAGAATGAAACCCCAGGGCTTTAAGTGGGAAAAAACTGGGGGTGCTCTAAAAAGGGCGTGGCAAATTTCTTAAAGGGGTGTGGCCTATCCGAGTAGGGGCGTGGTCTAAATCAAGATAACTAGCAATGTGTGCTTAAGAAAATCATATCGCATCCAGGAAAGAATAATAAAATAGGCAAAAAAGTATATTTATTAAGTATAAGCCATAAAATATCAAACACTTTAAAAAAACATTTGCTATTTCGAAACTTAGAATTTAAAAACCATCTATACTAAAGGATGTGTTATTAAATTCTGAGTTCAGGCAGAGGCGCAACAAGAGCCACATTTTGGGGGGGCTAAGAAATCATTTCGGGGGGGGGGGGCTGAATCTTTAAGCAATAGTCAGAGTGGAGCTGCAGGGGCTCTTAGAAGGGGTGAGACAACATCAATTCTTCATTATTATGCAAATGGTCTTTTAAAGACCTGTGAAGTGCTCGGGTGCGGCTGTATGTGTGTCCGGGAAGCATCTCATCCCGGGCTGCCACACACAATGGGGGGGGGGGGTGGGGGGGCTGAAGCCCTTTGAGTCCAATGTGTGTTGCGTGCCTGAGTTCAGAGATACCAGATTCCATATGTCTATCTTGCTGTTATGGGAAGATGTGCAGGTAAACATGTCACACAGCATTCCCCATGTTATCCTATGGGTAAGATAGCCTTTCAATTGTGAAAAACGAAATTGGCAGTATTTCACTATCAAGACATGTTACCTACACTAGTAACACCAAACAAATACCGGGACGTCTGCCCACCCTACCTTGGACCTTTGACGCCCGAAAATAGAGCCCCCCATAGCCCCCTTTCGAGGTCCTCCCAAAAAAACTGGGGGGGCTCAGCCCCCCACAGATCCCCTCCCCCCCACTTACAGCCCTGGGAAACCCCCAAATTCATAGGGAGAGCCAAGCCAATGGCAAGGCTCTAGTGAACCCTGCACCCCTAAGGCATGAATGGAATGGTATCTGCTCTCTTGGCACTAGCTTGGGAATTAGAAGGTACCTGAAGGCTGCGCAATGTTTGGAGGGGTTGACACTATGTTTCGTCCCTACATTTAATTGCACTCTGTTGCTGTATTATGTTAGTGCATTTCACTTTCGATAATAATATTTTGTTTTTGCATTTCATTGCTGCATGTCACTATTTCATTGTATTATTCCATTTCATTAATTCAGATTTTTGTTGTTTGTCATCATTTTTGTGGCATGTTACCCCAGTGGCAGTGCTTAATTTGTGCCAGTGGCTGCAGGTGGTGGGCATCTGCACTCATTTTTGGAAACCTGGACGTATATTTTTATGATCAAACATTGACACAGAGCAAGAGAGAGAAAGGGAAAAAGAAGCTGGAAGATAAATACAGGAAAACTGTGATAAAGGAAGAAAGCATGGATAAAAGACAGGCGAAATAAAGAGACAGGAACTGTAGGGTGGTGGAAGAAAGAAGCATGAGGTGGAACAAAACTATGTACCATTGGTATTTACCAACCCCCACATTCTGGAGGGGCCAGCATTGGGCACCTAAGAAAAACTTTGGGTCCCTGGACCTATTTATTGATTTATTTGCTTTAATATTAATAAGTACTGCCCCCTACTGCCAACCAGGCGACTACCCTGCTCCCCCAACTCCTGCCCCACTTTGACTTCCTACAACACAGTTCTCACTACAGCCCCCAACTCTAAAGACCAAGAGATGAGTGGTGATGGATTAAACCCAGATCTGTTGACTGGGTGTGAGTGTTTGATTGGTTCAGATGCTCCATCCATCACCACCCCCTTTTGTACCGCTTTTGGCCGCCATAAGTTGGCAGGGTATGCTCAGACGTGCGTCCCTTGCTCACTTTGCCACTGGATTCAAGCAAGCCTGGCTGAAGACGGCTGTAATGTCAGAAACCGGTCCTAGGAAGCTTGTTTCCGGTCCAGGGAAGGCATGGCTTGGCAGTTCGGGCTGGACTGTTCCCATGAGGCCAGGGTCAGACTGATTTGCATATGGCCATGTCTGAACTGGGGTGGCAGAGTGGGCTAAAGAACGGTGATGGATTAAACACAGATCAGTTGACTGGGTGTGAGTGTTTGATTGGTTCAGATGCTCCGTCCATCACCACCCCCTTTTGTACCGCTTTGTTAGCCATAAGTTGTCAGGGTATGCTCAGACGTGAATCCCTTGCTCACTTTGCCACTGGATTCAAGCAAGCCTGGCTGAAGACGGCTGTAATGCCAGAAACCAGTCCTGGGAAGCTTGTTTCCGGTCCAGGGAAGGCATGGCTTGGCAGTTCAGGCTGGACTGTTCCCATGAGGCACAGGGTCAGACTGATTTGCATATGGCCATGTCTGAACTGGGGTGGCAGAGTGGGCTAAAGAACGGTGATGGATTTAACCCAGATCTGTTGACTGGGTGTGAGTGTTTGATTGGTGCAGATGCTCCGTCCATCACCACCCCCTTTTGTACCGCTTTGTTCGCCATAAGTTGGCAGGGTATGCTCAGACGTGAGTCCCTTGCTCACTTTGCCACTGGATTCAAGCAAGTCTGGCTGAAGACGGCTGTAATGCCAGAAACCAGTCCTAGGAAGCTTGTTTCCGGTCCAGGGAAGGCATGGCTTGGCAGTTCGGGCTGGACTGTTCCCATGAGGCACAGGGTCAGACTGATTTGCATATGGCCATGTCTGAACTGGGGTGGCAGAGTGGGCTAAAGAACGGTGATGGATTAAACCCAGATCTGTTGACTGGGTGTGAGTGTTTGATTGGTTCAGATGCTCTGCCCATCACCACCCCCTTTTGTACCGTTTTGTTCGCCATAAGTTGGCAGTGTATGCTCAGACGTGAGTCCCTTGCTCACTTTGCCACTGGATTCAAGCAAGCCTGGCTGAAGACGGCTGTAATGCCAGAAACCGGTCCTAGGAAGCTTGTTTCCGGTCCAGGGAAGGCATGGCTTGGCAGTTCGGGCTGGACTGTTCCCATGAGGCCAGGGTCAGACTGATTTGCATATGGCCATGTCTGAACTGGGGTGGCAGAGTGGGCTAAAGAACGGTGATGGATTAAACCCAGATCTGTTGACTGGGTGTGAGTGTTTGATTGGTTCAGATGCTCCGTCCATCACCACCCCCTTTTGTACCGCATTTATAATGCGGCGCGCCGGGACGCAAGGATAGGCAGATGTGTGTCGTATCTGCCGTCGTAAGGTTGGTGCAGTGCTATAGTCGTGTCGTGGGCGCGAGGCAATTCCAACACTCCTCCAACCCGGCCTATCTCTAACATGCTGCGTTACGTCTTACGCCTGCTTCAAACAGGCGCAAGGTTTTGATGCAGCGGGGTCAGAAAAGTGACTGAGTGAAATCTTGTAGATTTGACTCAGGCACTCTTCCGAGGCTTTCCTGCGACGGACCGCCCACAATGTGACAGTACGCCAACGTTATATATGACGCAGGTGTAATGTGGAGTAGGGGTTTAGGGCGTGATGCATCTCCCTAGATGCATCAAATTGTAAATCCGTTGCAACATGGCACAGAAGTGACTCAGCGGCGGGGCAAATGTGTTGCAAGTGCCTTGTAAATCTGTCCCTCAGAGACGTACTTCCTGTTCGCAGCCTTCAATTGCCACAGACCAGGCAAACACAGCCAGGTGTGGCGCTGGTACCCAAAGCCACTCCTGACTGAGATCCGGGGGTGGGGGGGGGGGGGGGAGGGCTCAGTGTTGCTGTAAGTCTGTCTTCAGTGTAAAGATCATACATAGTCCACGCCTTCACCTGTTGTCGTTCCCCCTGCAGGTCTGGTTCAAAAACCGAAGAGCTAAGTGGAGGCGTCAGAAGAGGCTGTCGAGCTCTGCACTGCTGCTGCAGGGAGCCAAGGAATCCAGTGAGGAGATCCGCTAGCCCAGTGCAAGAGGAGCTGCACTGCGAACTGAGAGACCGCGGGAAGCATGGTGCTCTGGAGGGCACACTGCAATGATGAACTAAGGAGAGACACAGGAGAAATGGGTGCACTGTAGGGCACACTGCACTAATGAACTAAGGAGGGACACGGGAGGCAGGGTGCAACTGCACTGATGAACTAAGGAGAGACGCGGGTGGCAGGGTGCAACTGCACTGATGAACTAAGGAGAGACGCGGGAGGGAGGGTGCACTGGAGGGCACACTGCACTGATGAACTACGGAGACACAGTGAGTGATAGGGTGCACTGGAGGGCACTGGAGGGCACACTGCACTAATGGACTAAGGAGACACCATGAGTGACAGGGTGCACTGGAGGGCACGCTGCTCTGATGAACTAAGGAGAGACGCGGGAGGGAGGGTGCACTGGAGGGCACACTGCACTGATGATCTAATGAGAGATGCGGGAGGGAGGGTGCACTGGAGAGCGCTCTGCATTGATGAACTAAGGAGAGACGCTGGAGGGAGGGTGCACTGGAGGGCACACTGCACTGATGAACTAAGGAGAGACGCAGGAAGGAGGGTGCACTGGAGGGCACACTGCCCTGATTAATTAAGTCGAGACACAGGAGGCAGGGTGCGACTGCACTGATGAACTAAGGAGAAACGCAGGAGGGTGCACTGGAGTGCACACTGCACTGATGAACTAAGGAGAGATACAGGAGGCAGGGTGCACTGGAGGGCACACTGAACTGATGAACTAAGGAGAGACACGGGAGGCATGGTGCACTGGAGGGCACACTGCACTGATGAACTAAGGCGAGACACCATGAGTGTGATAGGGTGCACTGGAGGGTACACTGCACTGATGAACTAAGGAGAGGCACAGGAGGCAGGGTGCACTGGAAGGCACACTGCACTGATGAACTAAGGAGAGACACAGGGGGCAGGGTGCACTGGAGGACACACTGCACTGATGAACTAAGGATGGACACAGGAGGCAGGGTGCACTGGAGGGCACACTGCACTGATGAACTAAGAAGACCATATGAGTGTGAAAAGGTGCACTGGTGGGCACACTCCACTGATGAACTAAGAAGACACAGTGAGTGATAGGGTGCACTGGTGGGCACACTGCATTGAATAACTAAGGAGACACCATGAATGATAGGGTGCACTGAAGGGCACACTGCATTGATGAACTAAGAAGACACAGTGAGTGATAGGGTTCACCGGTGGGCACACTGCATTGATGAACTAAGAAGACACAGTGAGTGATAGGGTGCACTGGGCAGCACGCTGCACTGATGAACTAAGGAGACACCGTGAATGATAGGGTGCACTGGAGGGCACACCACTGGTGAACTAAAAAGACACAGTGAGTGATAGGGTGCACAGGAAAGCACACTGCACTGATGAACTAAGGAGACATCATGAGCGAAAGGGTGCACTGGAGGGCACACTGCACTGATGAACTAAGGAGAGACATGGAAGGCAGGGTCCACTGGAGGGCACACTGCACTGAAGAACTAAGGCGAGACATCATGAGTGTGATAGGGTGCACTGGAGGGTACACTGCACTGATGAACTAAGGAGAGACACAGGAGGCAGGGTGCACTGGAAGGCACACTGCACTGATAAACTAAGGAGCGACACGGGAGGCAGGGTGCACTGGAGGACACACTGCACTGATGAACTAAGGAGAGACACGGGAGGCAGGGTGTCCTGGAGGGCACACTGCACTGATGAACTAAGGAGAGACCCGGGAGGCAGGGTGCATTGGAGGGCACACTGCACTGATGAACTAAGGAAAGACACGGGAGGCAGGGCGCACTGGTGGGCACACTGCACTGATGAACTAAGAAGACACAGTGAGTGATAGGGTGCACCGGTGGGCACACTGCACTGATGAACTAAGAATACACAGTGAATGATAGGGTGCACCGGTGGGCACACTGCATTGAATAATTAAGGAGACACCATGAATGATAGGGTGCACTGGAGAGCACACTGCACTGATAAACTAAGGAGACACCATGAGTGATAGGGTGCACTGGAGGGCACACCACTGGTGAACTAAGAAGACACAGTGAGTGATAGGGTGCACTCTGCACTGATGAACTAAGGAGACACCATGAGTGATAGGGTGCACTGGAGGGCGCAACACTGGTGAAATAAGGAGACACCATGAGCGAAAGGGTGCACTGGAGGGCACATTGCACTGAAGAACTAAGGCGAGACACTATGAGTGTGATAGGGTGCACTGGAGGGTACACTGCACTGATGAACTAAGGAGAGGCACAGGAGGCAGGGTGCACTGGAAGGCACACTGCACTGATGAACTAAGGAGCGACACGGGAGGCAGGGTGCACTGGAGGACACACTGCACTGATTAACTAAGGAGAGACACGGGAGGCAGGGTGCCCTGGAGGGTACACTGCACTGATGAACTAAGGAGAGGCACAGGAGGCAGGGTGCACTGGAAGGCACACTGCACTGATGAACTAAGGAGTGACACAGGAGGCAGGGTGCACTGGAGGACACACTGCACTGATGAACTAAGGCGAGACACCATGAGTGTGATAGGGTGCACTGGAGGGCACACTGCACTGATGAACTAAGGAGAGCCACAGGAGGCAGGGTGCACTGGAAGGCACACTGCACTGATGAACTAAGGAGAGACACAGGAGGCAGGGTGCACTGGAGGGCACACTGCACTGATGAACTAAGGAGCGACACGGGAGGCAGGGTGCACTGGAGGACACACTACACTGATGAACTAAGGAGAGACACGGGAGGCAGGGTGTCCTGGAGGGCACACTGCACTGATGAACTAAGGAGAGACCCGGGAGGCATGGTGCCCTGGAGGGCACACTGAACTGAATAAACTAAGGAGATACCATGAGTGACAGGGTGCACTGAAGGGCACACTGCTTTGATGACCTAAGGAGAGACACAGGAGAAATTGGTGCACTGAAGGGCACACTGCACTGATGAACTATGAAGACCACATGAGTGTGAAAGGGTGTTCTGGTGGGCGCACTCCACTGATCAACTAAGAAGTCACAGTGAAGTAGTGTGGCTCACTGGTTAGAGGCGGCAGACCCGAGAGCAGAGGACGGCTCGGGAGCAGGGTTCGATTTCCGGCGCGGCAGGTTTCTGACCAGGGTCAGCGGACTCGATAATTCTCTCGCCTCGGTGCCCACTCTGATCAGCGATCACACTCGGCAACTCTGGGCATTAGCTTGCCTCATCTTCACTAACGGCCCCACCAGACCGCCGGGGATGCCTGGACTCACCCTGGAGATACCCATTAAGGGACCATCTCTCAGGGAAGCCAGGAAGGGTTTCGCAGCGGTCGAAGCGCCTTGGGACCCTCTGGGTAAGTAGTGCGCTATATAAATGCCTATACATACATACATACAGTGAGTGATAGGGTGCCCTGGAGGGCACACTGCACTGATGAACTAAGAAGACCACATGAGTGTGAAAGGGGGCTCTGGTGGGCGCACTCCACTGATCAACTAAGAATACACAGTGAGTGATAGGGTGCACCGGTGGACACACTGCACTGATGAACTAAGAAGACACAGTGAGTGATAAGGTGCACTGGAGGGCAAAATATGACTTGGCTCCAGTTCTTGTAGACAAACAACGGACAACCTTTATGTGGTTTAACATCATACAAATAATGTATTTCAAATTACCCACAGTGCACCACTCTCATAGCCTGAGACAAACAGACATGCCAACCCTCCCGATTCAGGCGTGAGACTACCGATTTGAAGGCTAGTCTCCCGCCTCCCGATTCCTACGTGCAAAAACCCGATTCCTCGGGGGTTTCAGCTGACAGGGCTTGTAAAGTGCTAATTCTTCCAACAAAGAGTGGCGATGCAGGGGCTCTTGAAGGAGTGCAGAACCAACAAAGCAGCATTAACAAGGGAATCGTCTTTTAAAGACCTGCGAAGCACTTGGTGGTGGGGGGGGCTGTTTCAGCCCGGGCTGCCACAAGGGGGGGTGGGGGGGGGGGGGTGCATGTACTGCCAACAACCTGCCAGGCCAGTGCCCAACACTTGCATCACCCTCTAGGCTTCTGAAAGGTAAGAACAAAAACGTGCATTTACGTTTCAAATGTCCGATCCTACAGCAACACACTTCCAAAGCCCATATATGACAGTAACCCGATTCAAAGCCCCATTCTCTCGATTTTTTTTTTAATCTCCCACTTTGCTCTCCTGAAATGTTGGCATGTAGGCAAACATGATGGGCTCCAATTGCAAATCCTAGAATTCTGACATGGGGTAAGAACTGTGATGAAAGGGCAAGTGTCACCTAAAGGCTCATGGTAAGAAAACACACCACAAAAACACAAACTCTATAGAGACCCAACACACGCACATACGTTGTAATGTGTTTGGAAAATCAATATATACGTGCCTATGTCCAAGAACTCAGAAATGTATAATTCCATTTACTATCAAATGAAAAAGTTGCTGGTTTGCGAGTTCAGCTCTTTGTGAATTTTCTTTGCTGCTGTGTATTTATTTATTTAAAGTAATTGTTTAATGTATTTTTCATGAATTGTTTGTTTGTGTGCTTACCGTATACGTCACTATCAATAAAACTTCAGCGTGGAATGGTAGAATCTTTGATACCTCAGTAGACAGTATATCGGTTTTATGTCAATCAGATGGACTCATCCAGGCAGTGCGCTTATCAAATGTTGCATCCCGGAGGTAGACTTGAATCATCCAATCACTTTGCTTCTTTCCAGTGTGAGGATTGGTGCAACCATACACATTGGTGTGTTCCAGCGTGTCACTTGTGAAATCAGCCAATCAAATAGGCGAATCGGTGCATTAACCTCGCAAGCGGCCAATCAGATTGTTTTATCTCTGCCATAAATTCGGATTTATTTTGTCGATTAAAGTAATGGCTTTTCTTGTCCAAAATGTGTATTCGACCAAAAGCCTCAGAGACTCGCAGGGTTCAAGTTGCCATGGGGAATAGTGTTTGCAATAAGTGTCTCCAGCCTGCGGCTCGAACATCCATGGCTGGTGCCATGCAGGGCGGTTCAAGCTCGTGGCAGCAGGTCATTCAGGACATGTGAGTAGGCAGACATGTTTTGGACAAAAATATAATGAATGCCCTCATTGGGCTGAGATCTTCTCTCAGCCGTGAGGTGCTTTGCAGTTTAGAGCCACCACAGCTGGCATGGTGGACCCAGGTGTTCTGTTCCGCCCCAATGCAGACATTAGACAGCCAGGACCTCAGTGTAGATGACAAGCATTTGCAATGCAATAGGTCTCCCAGTAATTAAGTTTGAGCTTTTGGCATTGCTAAATATTGCAACACTAATTGCAACAAAAGTCAGTAAATTGTAGGCCAATAAAAAGTGTATTTATTTTTGTAGCAATGGTGGCATGCTGCACTTTAGATGAATATGTTTAAAAGTAGTGTGCCATACTGCGATTACTGCAATAGTTAATTGTGGATGCGTTAACAATTGATGTGTGCAGTGATGGCTAGTGGTGTGTGTGCCTGTAGAAATTGTGCACTGATGGCTGGTGGTGTGTGCACTGCTGGCTGGCGGTGTGTGTGCCTGGTGCAAGCGTGCACTGACAGCTGGTGGTGTGTGTGACTGGTGAAAGTGTGCACTGACGGCTGGTGGTGTATGTGTGCTTGGTGAAAGCGTGCACTGACGGCTGGTGGTGTGTGGATGACTGGGGAAAGTGTGCACTGACGTCTGGTAGTGTGTGCCTGGTGGAAGCATGCACTGGTGGTGTTTGTGCCCGGTGAAAGCGTATACTGATGACTGATGGTGTTTGTGTCTGGTGAAAGTGTGCACTGATGGTGTGGTGGTGTGTGGTTGTGTGTGGTTGTGTGTGTTGTTGTGTGTGTTGTTGTGTGTGTGGTTGTATGTGTGTGTGGTTGTGTGTGTGGTTGTGTGTCTGTGGTTGTATTTATGGTTGTGTGTGTGGTTGTGTTTGTTGTGGTGTGGTTGTGTGTGGGTGGTTGTGTGTGTGGTTGTGCGTGTAGTGTGTGTGTGTGTAGTGTGTTACTCCATTGAACCTAAGCATTTCTACACAGTAATAATGATGCATGCTGTATATGTATAGGCTGACAGTTGGTAGTTGACACACCCGACATTAGTCTTTCTGTGGGCTTATGCACTAGTACTTCCCCCCGGAATTTCTTGCCTAACCACCTCATACTGGAAATGCATCACTCCAAATTCAGAAGAGTCCTAGAGTCCCAACTTTTGGCCATGCCACTCGGATAATTCTGTGCTTCTTTTGACTGCGCAAACATCAGTGCTTTAAATAGGCTGGTACTCAGTACCTGCACTTCTTAATTTGAACTGGAGAGTACCTGCACTTCTCAGCACTCCTCAGTACATTTAATGGGAGAGTACTGGCACTTCTCAGGAGCAAACGTGTACTCTACAAAGTGATACCTGCATTTTTGTATGTCCATTTAAAGCACTGACAAACTTCCTGTCCTTATTCAGTCAATCAGATGCCTAACCAGTACTTCCTAGCACCTGGGCGTGACTACCTCCCCACCATGCTTTATTCTATTTGTCGACCTAGTTTTAAATTGTTTTGGCCCACCCTACCCCACCTCAGACCTTTCTTGGTTTTATACTGCTTCACGTGGTATGCACGCCGTTACTTCCATTCGGAGTGTTTCTTGCAATACATCTTGGAATAAATAAATAGGTTCTCATAGAAACTAATCCTTTAGTGTGTGGGTGCAGCGTTCGAACTACACCGGGCTCCATTCTTTCTGAAGAGGCAGTGGACCTGGGCTGAAGGAGGGAACTGCGGACATAGTTTGGGAAAAGCATCCCGTTCTTCAGTCCTGCACATAACCGCTGGTTGCTGCTGCAAGCGCTTTCCGTGTTAGCTTTGAATGCTCCCGAAGGCGCTGATGCGGCTCTTTTCACAGGCGCAGCTATTCAGAGCCGCTGCTTTTTCCCATCTCAAGGAAACGCATCTTTGACCCTTCACATGACCCGAGCCTCGTCATCACCACGAGCCAGGAAAGCCCCCGCAGGCCCGGCGGAGCCTGTCCCCACGGCCTGGCCGCCTCTGGATGTGCGTAAATCCAGCACTACCCATGCGGCTGTACGTGGGCTCTTGTTCCGAGGCTCCTACCGGTGACCCTCGCTTTCTACCGACCGCGGCCTACACAGCAAGGCCGTTTCAGTGACTGCTTTGACAAGGAGCTGTGCTCAGCACCACTAGCTTGTTAATTGTTCCTGGGTCCTGTTCTGTGGTGGTGGGGGAGGGGGAGGGGGAGCGTTGAAGCGCCGCGAATGATACGCAGCCTCACCGGAAGTCGGGCAAGTGCGCCTGTGACGGGGGCGGGGCCGCGTCCGGACCGGAAGAGGAGGCAGGCGGAGTGAAAGCGTCTCGCGGCCCGGGGCTCCTGTGAGCGGTGGAGAGCCCCGGGGCCGCCAGAAGGAGGTTGCGCAAGTGTTGCATATGTCCGGTGCCTGCCGCCTGCGGAGAGCGGAGTCCCCCGAGATTGGCCCGGTAAGTTGAAAAAGGCTGGGGGGGGGTCTAGGTGCACTCGTGTGCGTGCGACGGGGGGGGGCTCGATGCACTTGTGTGTGTGTGTGTGTGTGTGTGCCGCGTGTGTGTATGCGTGGGGGGGGTGTCTCTGTATGTATGTGCGTGCGTGCATGGGCGCTTGTGTGTGTGTCTCTGTGTGTACGCATGCGGTGGGTCTTGGAGCTTTCCAGGAGAGGAGACAGGAGCTGGCCACAGCGAGCGCGTTCGTGTGCGCATGGCCCGCTCAGTTCCCTGCGTGTGGCCAGCTCCTGTCCCCTCTCCTGGGAAGCAGAGTCGGTCACAATAGGTCTCTGGCGAGACCGCACTTCGGGCGGTTAACACCGGAGACCTAAAAAATTAAGTCTGTCTATTCTGTAAGTTTCCCAGTGCAGCCAAGGAGGGGAAGGCAGCATGGAACTGTTTCATCCCACTATATTCATAACAACATGTAGCAGATGACATGGTAACATTCCAACATCCAGCAGATCGCACAGGGACACACCAACATCCAGCAGGTGACATTCGTGCCGGCCACGCCCCCTCCCCCTGATGCTTAAAAGCGCGCTGAAACGATAGCGTCGCATTTCCAGAACCCCTCCTGAGGCGAAAAGCCGGGAGCTATATTGTCGTTTAAAAAAATTGTGTGTAACCTGCTAACAGCAGAATTTGTGTTTTTTTAATCTCACTTACCCTTTCTGGGCATTCCTCACGTTATCTAACAGACACCCTACACAGCCGATTAAAGGCTGTTGCAGGTGAGGGTTTGTTTATTTTGCGGCCACCCCCGGACCAGCGGACACGCCCACTCGTGCCGGCCACGCCCCCTCCCCCTGATGCTTAAAAGCGCGCTGAAACGATAGCGTCGCATTTCCAGAACTCCTCCTGAGGCGAAAAGCCGGGAGTTATATTGTCGTTTTAAAAATTGTGTGTAACCTGCTAACAGCAGAATTTGTGTTTTTTTAATCTCACTTACCCTCTCTGGGCATTCCTCACGTTATCTAACAGACACCCTGCACAGCCGATTGAAGGCTGTTGCAGGTGAGAGTTTGTTTATTTTGTCGCCACCCCCGGACCAGCGGACACGCCCAGTCCTGCCGGCCACGCCCCCTTCCCTCATCCTCTCTACCTCCATAAAAAATGCTCAGTCATCGGACGCGCAGAGGACGAGCGCAGCGGGCGCGCTTAAGGCAAGCTCGACAGCGCTCGTCCGCACCGAGGCCGGGCCTAGGGCTATTAGCGTCCGCTAATTACCTCAACTGCTTAAACAGAGCTTGTCACAATCTAGCTCCCCTTAAAATTTCTCATCGCACCAGAAAACTCCCCGCGGCCCCGTGGTTCACAGAATCCTTACGACTGCAGAGACAACACTGCAGGAATCTGGAAAGGCACTGGCGCCGCCACTACAATTCCACAGACAAAATCGCCTATAAAAGTGCTCTTTCTAAGTATAAATCACTCATCACCTTGGAAAAGTCACGTTACTACACTGCCCAAATTAATCAGGCAAAGAATTCCGCAAGAGAACTGTTTCAGGTGGTTACCCATCTTTCCAACCCTCCCATCCCCCGCTCTGACAGATCACAGGATCTCTGTAACTCTCTTGCCAAGTTCTTTGAAGACAAATTTACCACTATCTTCTCAGCCTTCACCCACTCTCACTCTGCTGCCACCATCATTCCACCACCTCCTGGTAAAGCACCCAGATTTTCGGCCTTCGAAACTGCCACGGAGGAACAAGTCCAACGACTTGTCTCCGGCACAAAATCAGGATCACCTCTAGTCCCCTGTCCTCCCGCCATCCTTAACCTCATTCCAGAAGCTATTTCCTCTGCTTTCACTACCATCTGCAATGCTATGTTCACAACGGGCATATATCCACCAGTTTGGAAGGAAGCTATCATCAAACCCCTTCTAAAAAAACCTACTCTCGATCCCCTCCTCCCCGCCAGTTATCGACCCATTGCATGTCTTCCGCTTCCAGCAAAAATTTTCGAAAAAATAATGAACATACAGCTATCGAAATTTATAGACAGTAACAACCTACTGGACGACACCCAATTTGGGTTCAGACAGGGTCACGGGACCGAGACTGCATTACTAAAAGCAGCAGACGAAATAAGGATGACATTGGACAAGGGAGGAGCGGCAGTATTAATACTGCTAGATCTCTCTGCAGCTTTCGACACGGTCGATCATGTCACCTTGATCGACCGTGTCTCATCAATAGGAATCCAGAGTAAGGCTAAAGAACTTCTCGCTTCATTCCTGGCTGACCGCCCACAGACAGTAAAAATGGATCAGTACACCTCCCACATCTTTACCCTTCCCTGCGGAGTTCCACAGGGCTCCTCGCTAAGTCAGACACTGTTTAAAATGTATGTTTCGGACTTAGCGAGGGAAATAAAATCTTACGGAATTGCCCTTGCAACATACGCTGATGACACTCAACTGGTGTTATCTGTACACAACAATGGTACATCAGTTGCGGCAAATTTCCAAGAGGGAATGCGGGCAATCAGTTCCTGGATGTCATCAAACTGTCTCAAATTAAACTCTGACAAAACAGAGGTGATGACATTCGGGAAACTGGAACCAATCTGGTCCCCCCTATGGTGGCCATCCGAGATGGGAGCCCCACCTCAACCTGTCACCAAGGTTCGTAACCTTGGAGTCATATTTGATAATAAAATGACTTTCCATCAACATGTCAACTCCGTGGTCTCCTCATCCTTCTACATCCTGAGAAAAATAAAGAAACTGATGCCATACCTCCCCTCGTCGGCCGGCAAAACCCTAATTAGCACTTTGGTTTTTTCAAAAACAGATTATTGCAATGCCCTTCTTCTGAGTGCCCAGGAACAAGTCCTCAACAGATTGCAGCTAGTCCAGAATGCCTCAGCCAGAATCTTACTGAGCATTCCTAAGTTCACTTCCATCTCCCCTTACATTCGACAACTGCATTGGCTCCCAATCAGGAGCCGGACAACATTTAAAGCACTGTGCATTGCATATAAAGCCATTAACAACTTAGGCCCACAGTTTCTTAAAAATGCACTCTGCCCGCTTGAACATTCAAGAACACTACGCTCATCTTCAGCTCATCTGCTGAAAGTCCTGCGTACAAAAAGGGCTAGTTGGGGTGATAGATGTTTCACTATCTCCACAGCCAAACTTTGGAACTCATTACCCCTTTACATCAAAACCGCCCCCACTCTCATCAGCTTCAGAAAAAACTAAAAAATTGTTTTTTTAAATATAATTTTCTGCCACAGTGACGGTTCTGTATTCTGAACGCCGAGACACCCCCGGGTAGTTGCTCGCTATAAAAATCTCATAAACATAAACATAAACATAAACATTCCATCGCCCAGCAGGTGACATGCCAACATCCAGCGGGTGGCATGGTGGCATTACATCACCCAGCAGGTGACATAGTGACATTGCAACATTCAGCAGGTGACATGGTGACATTCCAACATCCAGCAGGTGGCATGATGATATAACAAATCTAGCAGGTGACACAGTGACATTCCAAAATCCAGCAGGTGACACAGTGACATTCCAACATCCTGCAGGTGACATGATGACATTCCAACATCCTGCAGGTGACATGATGACATAACATAATCCCGCAGGTGACACAGTGACATTACAACATCCAGCAGGTGACACAGTGACATTCCAACATTCTGCAGGTGACACAGTGACATTCCAACATTGAGCAGGTGACACAGTGACATTCCAACATCCTGCAGGTGGCACAGGGACATTCCAACATCCTGCAGATGACACAGTGACATTCTAACATCCTGCAGGTGACATGGTGACATTCCAACATCCAGCACGTGACACAGTGACATTCCAACATCCTGCAGGTGACACAGTGACATTTCAACATCCTGCAGGTGACATGGTGACATTCCAACATCCTGCAGGTGACATGGTTACATTTCAACATCCAGCAGGTGACACCGTGACATTTCAACATCCAGCAGGTAACATGGTGACATTTCAACATCCAGCAGGTGAGACAGTGGCATTCCAACATCCAGCAGGTGGCACAGTGGCATTCCAACATCCAGCAGGTGACACAGTGACATTCCAACATCCTGCAGATGACACAGTGACATTCCAACATCCTGCAGGTGACATGGTTACATTTCAACATCCAGCAGGTGACACCGTGACATTTCAACATCCAGCAGGTGACATGGTGACATTTCAACATCCAGCAGGTGACACAGTGGCATTCCAACATCCAGCAGGTGGCACAGTGGCATTCCAACATCCAGCAGGTGGCACAGTGACATTCTAACATCCTGCAGGTGACATGGTGACAATCCAACATCCAGCACGTGACACAGTGACATTCCAACATCCTGCAGGTGACACAGTGACATTCCAACATCCTGCAGGTGGCACAGGGACATTCCAACACCCTGCAGATGACACAGTGACATTCGAACATCCTGCAGGTGACATGGTGACATTCCAACATCCAGCACGTGACACAGTGACATTCCAACATCCTGCAGGTGACACAGTGACATTTCAACATCCTGCAGGTGATATGGTGACATTCCAACATCCTGCAGGTGACATGGTTACATTTCAACATCCAGCAGGTGACACCGTGACATTTCAACATCCAGCAGGTGACATGGTGACATTTCAACATCCAGCAGGTGAGACAGTGGCATTCCAACATCCAGCAGGTGGCACAGTGGCATTTCAACATCCAGCAGGTGACACAGTGACATTCCAACATCCTGCAGATGACACAGTGACATTCCAACATCCTGCTGGTGACATGGTTACATTCCAACATCCAGCAGGTGGCACAGGGACATTTCAACATCCTGCAGGTGACACCGTGACATTTCAACATCCAGCAGGTGACATGGTGACATTTCAACATCCAGCAGGTGACATAGTGACATTCCAACATCCTGAAGGTGACATGGTTACATTTCAACATCCAGCAGGTGACACCGTGACATTTCAACATCCAGCAGGTGACATAGTGACATTCCAACATCCTGCAGGTGACATGGTTACATTTCAACATCCAGCAGGTGACACCGTGACATTTCAACATCCAGCAGGTGACATGGTGACATTTCAACATCCAGCAGGTGACACAGTGGCATTCCAACATCCAGCAGGTGGCACAGTGGCATTTCAACATCCTGCAGATGACACAGTGACATTCCAACATCCTGCAGGTGACACAGTGACATTCCAACATCCTGCAGGTGACATGGTGACATTTCAACTTACAGCAGGTGACACAGTGACATTCCAACATCCAGCAGGTGGCACAGTGGCATTCCAACATCCAGCAGGTGGCACAGTGGCATTTCAACATCCAGCAGGTGGCATAATGACATTCCAATGTTGAGGAGTACAACATTCTATGCAATGAATAAGAATGCTACACCAGACACAATTCACAGATCAGCCAGATTGGCTTTGGAGGCACTGCCCTACACGAGCCAACCCCATAGAGACCACTTCGCTGGTGTTCTGGTGCTGCGGGGCTTTACCCAGCGATAGTGATGGCGGCGTCTCTGCAGACACAAAAACAACCCCACCTCTACATGAAGATGAGAGCTGACGTGACAGATTGTCAGGTTGTCCCATTGCCACCTCCTCTAACTGAGGGCCCCAGTCTGTGTTAGGATGAAGTATTTCAGGGCCACTGGAGAGGGTTACAATGGGGCAAAGACTTATATCAAGTCAGTAAAGAAATGTAGCCTCATACGACCCAGAGCAGTTTCTAATGACTGCTTTTGTTGCGGATAGGTCAGTAAGGCTGGGAAAGGACCAATCACGTCATGTAAAGCAAAGAGATTCCATAAATAGGCACAACTAGTCCAGAACAGCACAAGTGACGCCAATCACCCGAACAATAATAAGAATCATAGTGGAAAATAAGTTGAATGCTGACAGCAGGAACACAGCTCTTTGGGCCATATGAATCAAAATGGGTTCGCAAACGCCAAAATTCACAGAATTCCGGCGTTTGCGAACCCATTTTCCCTAAATGGTATGTATGAAACATTTTTGTTGCAAAATAAGGAATCGCTAAATTTGCCATTCCTTATTTTGCGATTGCATTTAAGGAATTGCAAATTTTGCGATTCCTTAAATGCAATGTATCAAGGAAAAAAACATTCCAAAATGCCATTAAGGAATCACAAATTACCACCAACTTCTAGTTGGTGGTAAGTTGCGAATTCTTTTACAAAAGCATTTTTTTAAAAATCGAAAGGTGTTATGTGACGCTCATACATGCCCTTAGGGCATGTATGTGCGCCATATGCACACACCTGTCATTTTCAGGGGTGCAGCAGGGTGCCCTTGAGACACCCCTGCACTCTTGAAAATATTCACAATTTGCGATTAGCAAATTGCGATTCACAATTTCCCCTTCATTCCTATGGGCCTCCTGGCCCATAGAAATGAATGGGAAATTATTCCTTAATTGCGATTAGCAATTTGCTAATCGCAATTATGGAATTTTAAGAATCGCTAAAATGAAGCGATTTTCTACATACATACCATTTTGCGATTTCTAAATAGCGATTTAGGAATCGCAAAACGGAATGTTGATACATATGGCCCCTATTGAGGTATGAGCATGGGTCCTAGTGAGGTATGAGCATGGGTCCTAGTGAGGTATGAGCGCAGCTCCTAGTGAGGTATGAGCATGGCTCCTAGAGAGGTATGAACCCGGCTCCTAGAGAGGTATGAGCCTGGCTCCTAGTGAGGTATGAGCCCGGCTCCTAGTGAGGTATGAGCATGGCTCCTAGTGAGGTATGAGCGCAGCTCCTAGTGAGGTATGAGCATGGGTCCTAGTGAGGTATGAGCGCAGCTCCTAGTGAGGTAGGAGCGCAGCTCCTAGTGAGGCATGAGCATGGGTCCTAGTGAGGTATGAGCGCAGCCCCTAGTGAGGTATGAGCGCAGCTCTTAGTGAGGTATGAGCATGGGTCCTAGTGAGGTATGAGCATGGCTCCTAGTAAGGTATGAACACAGCTCCTAGTGAGGTATGAGCATGGGTCCTAGTGAGGTATGAGCGCAGCTCCTAGTGAGGTATGAGCATGGCTCAGAGTGAGGTATAAGCGCAGCTCCTAGTGAGGCATTATCTGAGCTCTTAGTGAGGTGACAGCCCAGTTCTTAGTGAGGTATGAGCACAGCTCTCGTGAGGTATGAACACAGCTCTCATTGAGGTATGAGTCCAGCTATTAGTGAGGTATGAGCAAAACTCTTATTGAGGAATGTGCACAGCTCTTAGTGACGTATGAGTACAGCTCCTAGTATAAGCCAGGCTCCTACTGAGGTATGAGCCCGGTTCTTAGTGAGGTATGAACACAGCTGCAAGTGAGGTATGAGCCCAGCACATAGTGAGATATGAGCCTGGCTCCTAGTGAGGTATGAGCATCGGTCCTAGTGAGGTATGAACACAGCTCCAAGTGAGGTATGGCAAAACACACAAGATGATGGATGGAATGTTGCACAATGGCAAAACATTCACCCCCAGTCACAAATCTGGGATTAATCCACTGTTATTTTGCTCACCACACCACCCCAGTTCAGACATGGACATATGCAAATTAGTCTTGACCCTGTGCCTCATGGGAACACTCCAGCCCGAACTGCCAAGCTGTCTTCCCTGGACTGGTGATGGAGCAACGTTTCGCACATTTAGCGACTTGCTTGTAATCAAGAACCTCGAATAACCCTAATTTACTAATCAACCTGTTTGTCTTACTAATTTTGCACCTTTCTACACTACATGATACGTCCCAGTGAAGCTTGCCTATGTGTTTACTAATTTGAATCCGCTTGCAGTAAAATGGCCGCTGCTACGCGGGAATTAAGTCTGCGCATGCGTCGGTCATACCCATGTGACGTGCAGTTCTGGTGGGAATTTGTTGCTCATGTGCAATACAGCTAAAATGGGCTGCTTTGTGTTCTCACATGCTCTGAGCTTGCATTGCCGCTTTTGCAAAGCTGTTTGTTCTGCACTTACCCTAATGCAATAGTTATTATAAAGTAAGGGATATAGTATAGCCATTTCATGGTATACAGTGAAATCTTTTATTCTGTGTTTCTAAATTGTTTTCGCTTGCTTTTCATGTATCGTATTCTTTGGGCCTGGGAGGGGCTTACTACCCATCTTGGAAGCCCGTATGGTACCAGTCACGTGATGGGGGAAAAGAAAACCATGCAGCAGTGGAACCCAGCCAGCTGGCAGCATCGCCCAAGATGCTCCTAGGAATCGACCTGTAACCCAGCAGGACGAAGCTGAACTGTACCTGAATTTGTTACATTTGTAATAAACTGCTGTATACTCTATTGTTCCCTGTAAAACATATGCCATGGGAAACTAGAATTTAAGGGCTGGGTACGAAAACTGAATATTAAGCCCGAGAAAGTATAAAATTTAGGTGGTGTGATGACTTAACCTCCTCCTTTGTCCAATCAGAATTGGGGATCCTTACACTTGCAACATTGGGGGGTGGTACCCTGACCCGAAAAACAGTATAACTAGCCTAGGTTTAGCTAGAGAATTTGTCCGACTTGTCCGAATAGCTGACCTGTCACTGACCCAACGCACTCTATAGGTGACTGATACAGAGAGCTGCGGAGCACTCTGTCCGAATTTCCACAGACCCACTCGGGGTTTTGGGAAACCTTAAGTGCTGGCGAAGCACTTTGCTGGGAGATTCGAGAACCCAATCGGGGTTATTGGCAGATTCCTTGCAGAGAGGGAGTAGCGCAGGCGTTGCAACCGAAGCTGCGGGTGTTGGTCGTACTCTTTGGTGAACCCAGTTCTGATCCAAAATTCTGGGGTTATCCTGTCCTGACTGTCCGGGAGCTGTACCTGCTCACCTACTGGCAACCTAAGTCCTTGAGGGTCCTTTCCTGTCTTTCCAAAATGACCCGTGGCCAGCGTTAGTCTTCACTCTATCCTAGGTAAATATAAAATCTGTGTGGGTGTTCGTTTATCTAAACTTGCTGACCTAACCTCTCGAATAAAGCATAATTGCATATGTTCCTTTTTCCCCTGTCCTTTTTAATTGAGATTTTCATGCATTATTGTCTATTAGCATGTTCCACTTTTCTACCTACCTTTAGTTAAATGCTAAATCGTTTTCTTATATAGTTTATGTTCCAATCTTACCCTCCCTTTAGAAACTAAGCACATCTGGATAAATAAAATTGCATAAGTTTCATTTCCTCTGAACCGTTAGTGAATTTCGAAAGTCTACTTTGATTAGCATGTTCCCTTTCTTTACCCGCCTTTAGTGAAGTTGTGAAAGTCTGATGATCTAAATTAGTGTATTCCTTATTTTCACCTTCCCATTAGTTTTTTTTCCCGATTTCTAAATGATTCTTTGCCTTATCCATAGCTATACCATATTTCTAATTCTAGGTATAGATAGTTTGATCTGTGTAAATCTTCTACTCATGGCATATGATGATGATGATGATTAGATAAAGGTTTTCAAAACTTCCTGAGTCTGTGGTTATTATAAAGAGTACAAACATGATTCAATTGTATATGGTATTGTGTTGTCTACTTATTCCACAGATAGCTCCTTCATCCATTGTGATCTTAGGTACCTGTGACGAGGATTGGTAAGTCAGGTACAAGGGAATGAATAGAAAGGAACTGAATTGCTGGTAGTAGAGTGTAGGTTACCTGATTAAAGTGTAATGAAAATATTTTATGGGCCCAATGTGCATTATTTGGTAACAAAGTTAGTCGGGTGACCTGCGCGCTCTATCAGTAATTTTCTGGTAGCAGTAGTATGGTTAAGGACTAGTTAAGATAGGTAGATAGGTTACTTGCTGATAACTGTATAAAATAAAATTGCTGCTAAAATGTTATTGCTGCTAAAAGAATTGATCGATCGAATATAAAATTGCTTTGAAATGTTATGAAATGTTTTTGAAATATTTTTTATGAAATGCTGCTATTTTGATTCATGTATTAACACAACTCGTTAGTGACTGTAATATGTTTGTCTGGAATCCCCGGGGGCAGAATAGCGGGTGGTGAGGAGAATCCACCTCGCAGTGAGGTCAGTGGCTCGACGAAAATTAGTGCATGGTTAGGCAGAACTGGAAGCGCTGATTAGGGTTTTCTGTATGAATAGTTGAATAAATCATAGCAACGAGTTCGCTAACAAAACTTCTATTGTGATATAACCTTGTAAGGGTCACACGGAAGGAGTAGTAGGTTCGTCGGAGCTTGAGTGATAGCAAAAGAGTTCCCTAGTGAAACTTTAGACTTAGTATATATCCCAAAAAGAGTGGATGAGTCAAAGAAGCAGCAGGTTCTCTATTGCTTGTGTGAAGGGTAGGCAGAAGGGATCTATCCGCAGTATATGAAAAGTAGACAGAAGAGGTTTACTTGCAGTGAAACAAATCTTTCCTTTCTAGGCACTTGAGTACAGTGGTGAATGTTATATGTTGTAAATTAAATAAAGCACTTGCACATTAAGAAAAAGAAATAGAGTGTCCGTTACCTTGTGAAGGAGGGAGTCAGTCGCGGAGCTGCGCTGACGTCACTCTGTGCCTCGCTGGTATTGGTCGAAACAGCGGATGTATAACGCAGCTGGTTTTGTAAAGGAGGGTGGAGCGCAGGAGCGTGAGAACGCGTCTCACGGAAAGGCCGCGCTCCCATTGGTCGAAACTATTTACAACCACAGTGTTGATTGGTTGTCGAAAATTGAAAGACGCGCTAGCATTGGAAGAATATAGTAAACAGGAGTACGTATTTTTATACGATTTAAGTCTTTGCAAAATATATGTGGTATCCGACTCATCCCGAGACTCGACCTGATCATTGATACCAAGGGTTTGTGAGAGATTAGTGGAAAGGTCGTAGACTAAACGGAATGTACGGAGGCAAGAGAAAAATTACTCTAGTAGACAAAGTAAAGAATTATTTTAAGAAAGACAAGCCAATCAGAACTAGAGAAGGAGTTATCATTCCACCACCAAACACTCCGGCTTCATTTATGATGTTTGACAGAGGGTATCATGCTTGTGTATAGTTGGAAAATTGGGTGGAATACACTAAAGATGACAGAATTTTAGTATTTCCCTTAGAAGGTACCTTTAATGGTAGGATTTTGTTTAATTTAAGGACTCGAATGAATGATTTGCAACCCAGACCCAGACTAACGCAAAATGAGGCCCTAGAAGAATGGGAAATAGAGGCTTTTGAGTGGAGAAGTATGGCACACTGGTTAGAGGAGGCAGACCCTAAAGCAGAGGTCAGACCCGGGACCAGGGTTCAATTCCTGACGTGGCAGGGTCTTGAGGCCAAATGTCCACAGACTCGATAATTCTCGCTTCGGTGCCTACTCGAATCACGGGTTCACACTTTGCAACTCTGCGCATTAGCTTGCTTAATCTCCACTACGCCCCCCCGCGGCGGGATGCCTGGCTTTCACCTTGGGGAGGCCCAGTACGGGTTATCTCACAGGGAAAAAAGACCGGACGGGTTCCCAAAGCAAGAGCCGAGATGCCTCACGGTGATTCGAGCGCTATATAAGATAACATAACACAAGTGAGACAGACCCAGAATGGACAAAGGGTTAGCAAAATGTTATCCAAAAGCTAAGAGAGAGACCTGAGAGAAAAGAATGAAAGAATGGAGACAGAACATGATGGTAGAAGGACTGTTCCCAGTATTAACTGTAGACGAACCCGTGGGAGGTAAAAGGACCGAGAAAACTAGACACTTAATGACTACTGGTGATTCTGAGGATGAATACCTGGAGGATTTATTAATGAAAAATCCACCTCCATATAATGAGGAGCCCAGGTCCCTCAGTACAAAAAATCCTTTCTTTAGGCCTCCCTGTAATGAGGAGTGGAGTAAGTCCAAACTGACTGTTCCATATTATAGGCCTTCCTGTAATGAGGGACCAAGTATGGCCAATCCAAGTGCACCGAATCTTTACCCTCCTTTGATCCCACAAATAGTACATGAAACCATCATGGAAAAGGTATTACAGGCCCGAGAGAGAGAGGCATTAAATTAAACAGAGAACTGAACTTATTCAGAAGATTTCCCAGTTAAATACAAGTCCTGAGGCTTTAACAATTCCAGTAACTATTGGCCCAGTTGTTCCTCTATACGGGGATAAACAGGCTAGTCCAAAAACTCCAGTTATTATTCCAGCGGTAGTGCTTAATAGTTGATGACCAGGCAAGTGAGTGCGAATCTGTAATTTCCCTGATGGATTTACCCATAAGGGAACCAGAAGGCAATTCACAGAGAAAGAACATTCATATTGGTGCAATAGAAGTCCAGATTGAGGCCTCGTCGGGTACTAGAAGTGCCACAGTAGTGACTCCTGAAGAAATAGATCGATGGACCCGAGAACTAGAGAAAATAAATCCTCAGCCAAAACCCTTAGATATTTACAAATTAAGAATACAGTTGGAAGAATTGATGGCTGGGAATGTAGGACTGGACAGGCTGAACACCCTTAGTGAGGAAGAATTACTATTCATTTGCAAAAGTATTACTCGAAACAGCAGAGTGTTCCATGAGAAACTAATGGACACAGCAGCTAGCATGGGAATAGACGTCAGCAGATCCAAAGTGTTACAAAAACCCTACAGAGCATAATTTTCTGACAAAGATTTAGAAAACATGAATGTGTCAGGGAAAAAGGTCCAGATAAGAGAATTGCTGAACCTGTTACAGAAATGGGGAGACCTAGAAAAATGGAAAAACAGGTGGGCAAAGAAAAAGGAAGACAGTAGATCTAGACAAGTGACTTCTGAATATGTCCTAAAAGAAGTTGACAAGGCAGAAACATTGTATCCTATGAGAGAAGTGCCAGGTGGAGGATATGTACATGTTCCATGGTCCAGACAGGATATTGTGTCATTTACAAATGATTTCCCAAAATTACAAGAGAAACCTGTAGAATGGTACAGACAAGTTGAGAGATTTTTTAAAGTCCAAAAATGCCTCCTGAAAGATCTAGATGGGTTCTTTGACATTGTAGTTCCCGTAGGTTTGTGGGCGGAATGTAAAATTGCTGTTGATTGGCCAAATGAAGAATATACCAGAGACCCAAAGACAGGAGCTCCTTCAGGGGAGGTGATGAGGAGGTATGACCAGGTAATGTTGTACCTGAAAGGAAAGGTGCCTGCAAAAGAGACAGATTGGACTCAAATAGATAGAACTACCCAGAATCGAGATGAAACTGTGCAATCATACTATGAACGACTGTTACAGGTGTTCAAAATTTACAGCGGGCTAGATAACATTGAGATGAAGGACATGACTCATTTCATTTATCGATTTGTGTTAGGATTAAGACCTGAAATTTCACAATGGATTAAAAATAATAAAATCTGCTGGCAAGCAAAACCAATTGATGAGGTCCTGAAATATGCCAAGTACTTGGAAGATGAGCTAGAAAATAAGAAAAAGGAATTAAAAGAAAAAGTCATGTGGGCACAAGTAAAATTAGCAGAGCACCAAGAACAGCAGTTAAATAAAATGACAAATACTCAGAATCAGAATCCTGGGGGTGGAGGAAAACCAAGAGTAAAAATGAGTCGAGAAGAGGCCAGGAAGAAGTTCTAATGCCATGGGTGCGGAAAGATGGGGCACTGGAGGGTGAGTGTAAGGCTGTGCAGAACGATAATGTCCAAATTAATGATTTAAATCCACAGGCGCAGAATAAGGGACCACGGAAGACACAGCAACAGGTAAAACAGAATCAGTTGCCTCATGCACTTAGGCCGAACTATAGGAGCAAAGCACAACAGAGGGAGGAAGCAGAGGTTTGAGAAGGAAGGGTGGATAGAAATGCAGCAACTTCGCAATTTTTGTTGAATGATACATTCCTCTGTGACAAGCCTTTCTGACGGTGCCTGAGGGGGGAGGACGAGGAGTGCGTGCTTGGCGCCTCCTTGCCGGTAGACCAGTCAGAACCATACATTGAAGGAAAGGTTGAAGGAAATGACGTCACCTTTCTGTTGGACACTGGTGCTACCCGTTCTACTGTGAGAACAGCAGACGTTCCAAACCTACCCCTCTCGGGAGAAGCAATCCAAGTAGTGGGCCTTTCTAATAAATTAATTAGTACCCCAGTTACAGAGCCAATGGAAATTAAAATGGGGAATTTCAAAGAAATGCATAGATTTGTTGTTTGTGATTCAAGTCCTGTAAACTTACTAGGACGAGATTTGTTGTGCAAAATGAATTGCACCATCTTTTGCACACCAAAAGGCGTTGAGATCCAAACTCCAGATGAAGACTGAATTTACAAATTGATGTTAATAAGACCTGACTCAGAAATTAAAAGACTGACAATACAAGACTTACCTGAAGAACTCCATCAGACGGTGAAACCAGAAGTGTGGGATTTCACTGGGAAAGATGTGGGATTAATGGCAAATGTTGACCCAATTACAATTTCAATAAAAGAAGATGCAGTTTACCCGAATACTAAACAGTATAAAATTAGTGCAGAAGTGAAAGCAGGAGTTGCTATTGAAATAAAAAGGTTGTTAGAAGCAAACATCATACAGGACGTAATGAGCAGTCCTTGTAATTCGCCCATAATTGGAATCAAGAAACCAAGTGGTAAGTACAGGGTAGTACAGGACCTGCGCAAGGTAAATAAAATTGTCGTTCCTTGCTGTCCTATTGTGCCAAACCCTGCAGTGATCTTGTACCAAATACCATGGAATGCTGGAAAGTTTACTGTCATCGACCTATGCCATGCATTCTTCCATTGCATCCAGACAGCAAATTTCTTTTCTCATTTGATTTCGACAGTCATGTTTACGTCTGGAATCGTGTCCCTCAAGGGTACACGGAAAGTCCTTTGATTTTCAATCAAATTCTGAAAAAATGCCTTGAATCCTTGGTATTGCCTAGAGAATCAGTCCTAGTGCAATACATAGACGACCTCTTGGTGGCGTCTAAAAGCAGGAAAGACTGTGTCATTGATATATTTCCTTACTGAACCACTTAGGTGAAGGAGGACATAAAGTGTCACCAGACAAACTACAGTTCTGTACCTCTTCAGTGAAATATCTGGGGCACCAGATAGAGAAAGGTATCCGGAAAGTTACCACAGAAAGAATTAGGATAATTCGAAACATGCATCTGCCCAATACTCAGAAATAAATCAGAATGTTTCTTGGAGTTGTAGGATACTGTAGGCAGTGGATTGTGGGATTTGCAGTCCTAGCAAGACCATTGATAAAAATGACAAAGAAAGGAGCAAAAGACCCAGTGGAATGGGATGATGAGAGCATGACAGCTTTTGTGAAATTACGAGACTGTCTGTGTACAGCTCCTGCATTGGGAATGCCTGATTACTCAAAGGAGTTTGCATTGTTTTGTGACACACGAGACAATTGTGCACTTTCAGTCCTGACTCAAAGTCATGGTTTAACCAGACAACCTGTAGCGTACTTTTCCTCTACTTTGGATCCAGTGGCTGCTGGATTACCTGGATGTCTGAAAGCAGTAGCTGCAACTTGCATGAGTCTTGAACAAAGTGAGTCTATCATTATGGGACATCCTGTAACCGTATATGTTCCACATGCAGTTGTAATTTTGTTGACCAGAACGAAAACTCAGTACCTACACCTAATCGGCTAACTAAGTATGAGAGAATTCTTGTAGGTGCAGGAAATGTAACCATTGCTCGATGTAATATCTTGAATCTAGCCACCCTCCTACCAAACTCACTCACAGCAGGAGTGAGGGGAGAAGTTGAGCATGACAGCCTAGACCTGACTGAATTCAGCACAAAACCCCGCCCTGACATAAGAACAGTACCCTTAACTGATGAAGATTATGAGCTGTTTGTAGATGGCTCTTGCATGAGACATGAGAGTGGAGGCTTAAGTGCTGCCTATGCGGTGTGCACTTTAGGAGGTCCAGTAGTAGCATCCTATTTGTATGGAGTAAAGTCTGCACAAGTAGCCGAATTGGTTGCATTGGCAAAAACCTGTAAATTTGGGAAAAATATGAAAATAACCATATACACTGATAGCCAGTATGGTTATGGGGTTGTGCATGACTTTGGCCAATTGTGGCTGCAAAGAGAGTTCCTGACTTCTTCAGGTACTCCTATCAGGAATGGAAATGTTGTGCAATAATTACTGGAAGCAATCCAGTTACCAAAAGCATTGGCAGTGGTCAAGTGTGCTGCTCACAAATCTGGCGATGACAAAGTGACAGCAGGTAATCGATATGCTGACCAACTGGCCCAACATTGTGCGAAATACAAAATATCAATCAATACAAATTTGGGGGTAAGCGGAAACAGCTGCCAACTTATGGTGTTTGAAGACATAAAAACATGGGAAGAACTGAGAGATTTACAGGATGCAGCAGAACCAAAAGAAAAAGAAAGGTGGAGAAAATGTGGTTGTCGCAGAAGGAATGAGGATGGTGTTATTATTTACCTTGATGATACGCCTGTGTTGCCAGACTGCATGCTTGCTCCTATGGCTAGATTGATACACGGAGATACCCATATAGGAAGAGATGCAATGATACGTGTTTTTAGACAGACATGGTTCAATTCAAAATTCAGGAACATAGCAGAGGCACTCTGCCAGAGGTGCTTAATATGTCAGCAATTTAATCCCGGAAAGAAAACAGTAGTTTTATCAGGTACAATTGGAAAAGCAGAAGGTCCTTTAATAAGATTGCAAATTGATTTTATTCAGTTACCCCCCTGTCAAGGAATGAAGTACGTCCTCGTCATTGTCTGCCTATTTTCAAAATGGGTAGAAGCTTATCCTGCACGCATAAACGACAGCATCACTGTAGCCAAATTGTTACTGAGGGAACTAATACCTAGCTACGGTTTTCCAGTCACAATTGAATCAGACAGAGATGGGCATTTTCAAAGCGAAATAATAGGACAAATCTGTGAAGCATTCAAAATCACGCAAAAACTACACTGTGCATATCGCCCAGAGGCTTCTGGAGTGGTAGAACAACTGAATGGCACAATCAAATCAAGATTGGGAAAAATGTGCGAGTCGACTAAGAAGGAGTGAATAGATGCCTTGCCCCTTGTCTTGATGGGACTTAGAAGTATTCCAGACCGGAAGACAGGCCTGAGCCCTCATGAGATACTGATGGGAAGAGTAATGAGACAAGCATGGGTGCCAGGACACAAACTGATAAACATATCTGATGATTTGGTGCTAGAGTACTGCAAGCAAATGGGTGACCAAGTGCGTTCTATCTCTCACCAGATTGGAGAAGACGCCGTCGCCAGGCCAGCAACTCCAGCCCATAATCTGAACCCAGGGGATTGGGTTGTAATTAAGAAACATACTCGGAAGTGTTGCCTTACACCGAAGTGGGGAAAAAGAAGACAGGGGATTCTTGTTACCACAACAGTGGTGAAGTGTGCAGGTGTGCCAAGGTGGATCCACGCCAGCCATACAAAGAAATTGACAGAAGACGAAGAAGAAACTGAGGCTGAAGGTTGTGCAGCTGAGGGGTCTCCTGAAGTTAGTCCTGAAGTAGCTGAAGAAGAACAACCGAGCTCCAGTCAAGAAGATTGGGTCCCAGTAATCGACCTGACACTCGATCCAATAAGAACCAGAAGACAAACCTACATAGATAGAGAGTGGGATAGTGAGGACGAGACAGGAATAGAAGAATATAATCAGATCATCGAAATCCATGTCAAATCTGATGATGAGGAAGGCCAGGTAGGGACAGAGCAGGTCATCGACACACCTCCAAAAACTCCTGAGCCTGAAAAGGGACAGATAGAAATTAGTGCAGAAGTTCAAGCGGAAGAAAATCAAAAGTTCGAAGTGCTTGAACAGGATCAGATAGAAATAGATAAATGTGTTCAGAAGAAGAAATTGAAACAAAACAAAGCCAAATCCAGCATATACCTGAACAAGGCCAGCTTAGTGACCAGGCAGAAGAAACTGACCTAAGACCTGGAACTAGTCAGACAGGAAGGGAAGAAGAAGACACAGAAGCAAATGTGCCACAACTGAACGAGAATAAATGAGCATTTGAAGAAAGCCAATTTACAGTGCCAGTTAAAAGATTCACGAAAAAAGATAGAGAACCGAGATTTGTCAAAAGACTGAGACTAAAAACTATCGACGAAAAACTTGAGCAAAAAAATCAAGACTCCAGTAAAGCTGACCAGTCTGGAGCAAAGCCTAAGAGAAGAAGTGTCCGAATAAAAAGACTAAACAACAAGTATTAGAGTCCTGAATGGACTTATCTGGTGTTAGAAGACTTTGAAAATCTTGAAATAAGTGACGAAAGTGATGAAGAATTGATTGCTGATCAGACTGACGAAGAAGTGCAACCAACCTGAAAGTTGGTCTGTGTAAGCAACCTGTGTAAAGTTACAAAGAGGGGTTGAATCTTCTTTTAAGCCAAAATGTCTGATTCCACTGTGAATGGAAGGCCAAGACGAAATCGTTGTAAAACATGCTGCAAAGTATGTTTGTGTAGTATAGCATTAGTACTGATATTATGGATAGGACTAACAATAACTATTCCTTACATGATGAATAAAGATACTAATTTGTACCCTACTAAATCAGTGACAAAAGACACAGAAGAGCTGCAAACGAAAGATACATCACAAAGAGTAGAAAAACAAGGAAAAACACTTAGCCTTAGACAAACTGGAATGGACTTAGATGCATCAGATGAGGAAGGACTACATTATCACAGAATCAAGAATAGAACTCATTTAAATGTATTTGCAAACTTGTTAGTACACTACGTAGAAGCAATGGAAATAGAAGACTGTTATGTCTGTATGAAGCTACCTACTTCAGTAGCTGAGGGTGTGTCCTACCATCATTTACCACTAACCTATGGAATTTCCTGTAGTATTTTAGCTAGTTTATTCTATAAAAGAGGACAGTTACAGTATTATTACTCTAACTCAGACGTGATATTTTCTGAACTTCCTATACGTGGAAATCTAAATCCTGTACATACTAAGAGTGATGTAACACGTTATATGGGAGAATATTTTCTAACCATAGGTACAATAGATTTAGGTGAAGCACATAGAGATAATTCAACATGTTCATTACATGAACAAGAGAAAATGTTTCTAAATATGGCAGAGAAAAGAAGAGAAAGTTTCCAAAGAAAAGCGAATGATAATAGACAGAAAACTCCTAAGTGGGCTGAAAACATGGGGAGCACCTCAAATGGTGGAGCAAATGCTGTGTTGTTACTGGATTTCGAAAAGAAAGGGAAACTTTGTCTTCACAGAGAAAAGACTAGTTATTATAATAACATATTCATTGGTTCCAGTGAATGCGAACACAATTACAAGGTAATTGGAGATTGGGGTTTCAAAAATGGGTCAGAACCTGTGTTTCCCGGTACTTTATTATATATGTGGAAACAAGGCTTATTTCAAATTGCCGGATCACTGGTATGGAAGCTGCTATTTTGGAATTGTCCTCCCAAAAATATACTGTTAGACCTGGCACCTTGGCGTGAGTCTCCCTTCCACTTTTTGCTGATGTGCCTCCGATGTTTTGCTGGTTTTCCGATACTCAGGGCACTGCGCCACGGCTGATCCGTGCCGCAGTGCAAGTGCTCCCTACTGTAAAACTGTACATACGATTGGTATCCATGATTGGTGCATTGGATTTACTGTCAGTCCCTAGTAAGGCGCACTAGAGAGTGCCGGGGCTTGTAGATGCCAATACTGCTGGTGGGCCTGCAGCGCTGGTTGCGCCACCCACCGAAGCAGCCGTAAAGTTGTGTCCGGGAACTGCGACCGCAGAACCCGCGTGCAGTCCCGTACTGTCACGCTAGCTGGGCAAGTGTACCCACTTGCCAGCCTCGACCCTTCCCTTGACTACATATTAGTCACCCCTATGGTAGGCCTGCGGGCAGGGTGCGTTGTAGGTGTAAGGTAGGACAGGCCCTGATGTGTGTGGCATGTCCTAGTAGTGACTTACAACCAAGACCGTATTTCACTATTGAAGGCTACCTGTTCCATTAGGCCAGACTGAGCTGCTGGAATTATTACACCCTATAATTCCCGCAGGCTCAAGGAGCATGGTAGCGAGTCATGTTTAGTAAGCCTGAACTCAGGATGATAAAATACTTCTTGTAGTCAAGTTTATTTTAGTATCCTGGGTTTGCAAATGCTACTTTTAGAAAGTTAGCATTTGCTTGCTTAACCATTTCAGCCCGCCTCTGCTGGTATGTGTATCTGACTGTCTGGGATGTGTGAGTGACAGGGCTGGAGGGAGGACAGGTGGGGAATGCGCAGATTACACCTTAGTGGGAGGTAGGAGTGCCTCTTGACTCGAACTGTAGCTGTGCTCGGCCACCACAATGCTGGCTCCACCCTCCTGGGGAGCGGCGGATGACTCTGCCGGCACCTGGCCCAGGAAGGGCGAAGCCCCCATCAACAAGGTACTCTGGCCGCCCCTGTCCGCACAATGCTGGCTTCACCCCCTGTGGGGCGTCTGATGCGCCTGCCCCTCACACGGAAAGCAGAAGCCGGAGTACACCCGCCAGGGTACTCAAGGACTGAGAGTGGCTATGCAAAGGCCCCCCTGGCCTGCGAGAACAAAAGAATTGGCCTATAAAAGAAGGAGCCCTGCTCCTTGAAAACTAGATCCGGTTTGGGCCACAGAAGGACTCTGCCCGACGAGAAGGACCGTGAGAGACAAGGAAGGGTGCTGACTCTTGCCTGTGTCTGGTGCCTTGCTGCCGAAGGAGAGGAAGGAGAAAAGACTACGAGAAGACTTTTGCTTTACTTTGTGCCAAACTCTGCTAAAGAGATCTCCAAGGGCTTGCAACTGAACTTGCCCCCTGACCAGCGTCCCAGGACCAGTGGACGCTACCCCCTTGGAAGAAAGCGACTGCGGGTGCTGACCATCGCCGCAGCACCGACGGAGGAATCTCCTCCAAGGCAACGACATCCACCCGACCACCGTGACCGGGGCCCAAAGCAACAGCGAGAGCAAAGTAAGGACCAGCCGCCGCTGGCCCGAACACCGTGACCGCAACTGCACCGGGAGCCCGAGAGCAAAGCGAAGGAGGACCCGTCCGGTCCGAGCTCTCGAGGTGACTGCATAACGAGCAGCCACTCACCTGCAAAGACGGACAGTTGCCCTGTGAGAATCCGCAAGGTCGGTAGCCTGCCCGACAGCCCAGCTGTGAGCCCCCAGCTGCACCGGCACTTGGCTGGGTACGTCCTGCACTTGGGGACCGTACTGCCACTTGCCACCACCGCACAGCCGCCGCCTCCAGGGTCGGAGCGGATGACGAGGAGAGGACCCTGCCCCCACAGAACACCGCTGCCCCGGATGACCAGTGACCTGCTCGGCTGAAGAGCCGCAACGATCAGCGACCCCGGGAAGGCAACGCGACGTGGGACAGATCCCCTGGAAGCCGCCGGCTCCACAAGAACTTTGGTTAACACCGGCCTATGGGCCTCAAGAGAACTGCTATAAGAACTGTGGTAACCTGAACTGAGTAACTTGCAACCGTTATCATAAAGTACGTTGACTGTATTCACAAGCCTGCTTAAAATCTATATAAAGATATATATTTTTACAGAATACAGTCTGGTCTCGTTGTGTGGTGGGTTGGTTGTAAAGGTGTACTATTGCAAGTGTTTAACCTATATGCCCCAAAGATTAGCCTGCGACTGCTTAAGCCACACTACCTAGAGGGTAAGCAGAGGTTGTCTGGAAGGTAACCCTCAGCCCTGACGAGGAAGAGGAGAGTCCCTGCTTGTCGCTAGTGTTGCACTGCGCCAACTAGAGACTCCCCCTTCCTACATTGGACGCAGCGGTGAGGATTTTAGAATTTACACTTGCGATATCTATACCTGAGCTTCTGACCACTACACAAGGATTACGGTCCAGTTACTTAGCCACAGACTTTGCTTTTGAATTTTGCCGAAAGAAAGATTCCGAGTGCAGAAACCATGCCGGGCACAAAGAGCCTGGATGGAGCAGAGTCCACGACCTCCGAGGTGTTGGAGGTGGAGTGGGACCCCGCCAAAGTGGATAAATACTCCAGGGACGAACTGAAGTTCTTTTGCAAGAAACTCAAGGTCCCGCACGCTGGCTGCAAAAACAAGACACAGCTCTCCAAGGCCCTGAAAGCCTGGATAGAGTCCAGAAAGACCCCGGAGGATCAAGACGCCCTCGCCGAGCAGAATGCAACGGAGGAGCAGAATGCACTTGGGGATCTGATTGACCTCGAGAGGCAGGACAGCGAGCACAGCTTTGGTAAAGGCCTGTCGCCAGAGGAGCTGGCGCACAGGAAGGAAACGAGGAATCACGAAAGAAAGCTGGCAGAATTGAAAATCCAACTGGAGCTTGAAACGAAAAGAATGGCGCTGGAAGAGCGAAAGCACCAGATGGATTATGAAGTAAAAATGAGGGAGATAAGTCTCAAGGAGAGAGACTTGGATCGTCCTCCCTCTGGTGGCAGCGCATCGCCAGTGCAGGTAGAGTCAAGAGTGCACATCCCGAAGGACGTAGTTAAGGAGTTCTTTAAGGGGGATGACATAGGACAGTGGTTTAGGGCATACGAGGTAGCCATGTCCTCCCACCGGGTCCCTGACAAGGATTGGGGAGCGGGGTTGTGGGGAAGGTTCCTTAGCGAAGGGAGAGATACCTTGCTAGATTTGCCCGTTGAAAATCAGAGATCCTATGCCCACATGAAAGAAGCTTTAATGAACAGGTACGGGCTTACCCCTGAAATGTATAGGCAGAAGTTTAGGGGATGTACTAAGCGGCCTGGGAATACGTATGTGGAGTATGTGACTTACTTTTGCAGAGCACTGGATGGTTGGGTGAAAGGTAACAAAGTTAATGATTTTCAAGGTCTCTTTGATTTAATTGCATGGGAGCACTTGTCTGATCACTGTTTTCCTGAGTTACGCCAACACCTGATTGATAGCAAGCTGTCCAACCCGAGGAAGCTTGCTGAGGAGGCGGACCGCTGGCTCAGCACCAGGGTCCACAAGGGTCCCGTGGGAGACTCCGCCAAGAGTGGGCAGGGTCCCCAGCAGAAGAGTGGGGGGGACAAGGGGGGAAAACAGAAAGGGTTCCAAAAAGGCCCCCAAAGTAGTTCCCAAGGGAGCCCGCAGCAGGGTTCTCAGCCTCCCCCACCTCCGAAGCAGAATGGGGCCCCGACAGGTAAACCTGTTCCAAAGGGGCCCTTCAATTGTTACAAATGTGGCGAACCTGGGCACATATCCAGTGACCCCAAGTGTCGCCTGTTTGGAAAACCCGCACCCACTGGTGCTCCGCCCCGACAAGTGACTAGCGTTCACCTGGGAGAAGAAATGATGGTCCCGGGGGGTGGAGATCCCGTTCACATGACCCTGGTCTCGCTAGGAGACAGCGAGATGATCCCTACGAACTACCTGCCCTCTAACACTAAGAAGTATGGGCAGGTGGTGATCATCAATGGTAAGGAAGCTGAGGCTCTTAGAGACACAGGAGCCAGTGTGACTGCAGTGAGGCAGCACCTGGTGTCTCAAGAGCAGGTTGTACCCCATGCCTACTGTAGGGTTATCAACGCTGATAATTCAGAGAGTCAGTGTCCGATGGCTCAAGTTCCCTTCGAGTGGGGGGGGGTCTCTGGTACTCTGCAGGTCTGTGTGAGGAAAACCATGCCTGTTGACTGTTTGCTAGGGAACGACTTGGAGCACTCCCCTTGGGAAAAGGTGGAGAAGACGACTCACCTGCGGATGGTGGGTCTGCCTGACTGGGCGTGCGTGACCACCCGGTCAATGGCAGCCAGTAGGGGTGATCGAGAGGTCCTGGGGCCTGAAGGAGAGGCCCAGGAACCGGCCTTAGGGAGAAGGCGCAGGGGGCGCGGGAAACCGGCTCCTGAAGTTCCCACGGTCCAGGAGGAAGCAGACCTTGAGGGGGATGCCCTGGAGCCTACAGGGGAACAGATCGCCGAACTGGGGGACCTGCCTGAGCTGACCCATTGGCAGCAAGAAGGAGGACCCTCCAGGGAGGAATTCTGCAAGGGGCCGAAAGAATGCTCTTCTCTCGTGGGTATGCGGCAGCAGGCTGCAGACCAGGCCAATGGTGTTCAGGCCAAAACACATTACGTGTACTGGGAGAACGACCTCCTGTATTCGGAGCCTAAGGCTGCTGAACCTGGGTCAGCCCGTGTGCTGGTGGTACCCCAGAAGTTCAGAGCCTTCCTACTGGGTCTGGCTCATGATGTGCCTTTAGCAGGACATTTGGGGATGGACAAGACCTATGACAGGCTTGTCACCCACTTTTACTGGCCCCAAATGCATAAGAGTTCCGATGCTCATTGCAGAACCTGTCCGACTTGCCAGGCAAGTGGGAAGACGGGAGGGAAGAACAAGGCTCCCCTCCAACCCTTCCCTGTGGTCGGTACGCCATTCCAGCGAGTGGGTATTGACATCGTTGGGCCTCTGGACCCCAAGACAGCCATGGGCAACAGGTTCATCCTGGTCTTGGTGGACCATGCCACCCGGTACCCTGAAGCCATCCCTCTGAGGACAGTGACGGCTCCCGTGGTGGGGCGTGCACTGATGGGAATTTTCTCACGAGTAGGATTCCCTCTAGAGGTGGTGAGCGACAGGGGGACCAATTTCATATCGAAGTATATGAAGTCCCTTTGGCAGGAGTGTGGCGTGACGTATAAGTTCACCACGCCCTACCATCCCCAAGGTAACGGGTTGGTTGAGAGATTCAACCGAACCCTAAAAGGCATGATCATGGGCCTGGAAGGTCCGATGAGGCGTAAGTGGGACGTCCTCTTACCATGCCTGCTCTTTGCATATCGCGAGGTGCCACAGAAGTCCTTAGGGTTCAGCCCCTTTGAACTACTGTACGGTCACCCCGTGAGAGGACCGCTGAGTTTGGTAAAGGAAGGCTGGGAGCAATCTCCCAGGAAACCTCCCCAGAATGTATATAGCTACATGCTGGCCTTCAGAAACCAGACCAGACGCTTCAGACAACTTGCCGAGGCAAATCTGGAAGCGAGCCAGGAGGAAATGAAGCGGTGGTACGATCAGAATGCCACTCTGGTTGAGCTTCAGCCTGGACAAGAGGTGTATGTCCTGGCCCCAGTGGAGCCCTGTGCCCTTCAGGATAAGTGGACAGGACCATTTGAGGTTGTGGAGCGCAAGAGCCCCGTGACATACTTGGTGGACATGAAGACGCCCAGGAACCCTTTGCGGGTCCTGCATGTCAACCGCCTCAAGCCCCACTTGCGAAGGTCCGAAGTGGGCATGTTGTTGGCAATCGATGACGGAATGGAGGAGGAGTCGGAGCCTCTTCCTGACCTCTTGGTGGCCTGTGAGAAGGATGGGTCAGTGGATGGAGTTAACCTCTCACCCACCCTGACCGCCGAACAACAGGAGGACTGCCGCCAGTTGCTGGGGCAGTTTCCAGACCTGTTCTCCCTGGTTCCGAGTGTCACAGATTGGTGCGTCCATGATGTGGACACTGGAGACAGCTTACCTGTGAAGCACAAGGCTTACAGGGTGACTGACAGGGTCCGGGCCTGCATCAAGGAGGAGGTCTCCAAGATGCTTGCCCTCGGGGTGGTTGAGTCTTCCAGGAGTCCTTGGTCCAGCCCCGTGGTCTTGGTTCCGAAGGCTGCTGCGCCGGGAGCCACACCCGAACTCCGGTTCTGTGTGGACTACAGAGGACTCAATTCAGTCACGAAGACTGACGCGCACCCCATCCCCAGAGCTGACGAGCTCATTGATCGGCTAGGGGCTGCCCGGTTCCTCAGCACGTTTGATTTAACGTCTGGGTACTGGCAGATCGCCTTGACCGATGGGGCAAAGGAGAGGTCGGCATTCTCTACACCAGATGGGCATTTCCAGTTCCGGGTTATGCCATTTGGAATGAAGAATGCCCCTGCCACCTTTCAGAGATTGGTCAACCAGGTGTTGGCTGGACTGGACGAGTTCAGTGCCGCCTACCTGGATGACATCGCAGTGTTCAGCGGTACCTGGCCCGAACACCTGCGACACCTCTGGGAAGTGTTGATGGCCCTGCGCAGAGCAGGCCTCACAATCAAGGCAAGCAAGTGCCAGATTGGGCAGGGTTCCGTGGTGTACTTGGGACACCAAGTTGGGAGTGGCAAGGTAGCACCCTTGCAGCCCAAAATCGAGACCATCCTGGCTTGGGAACCCCCCAAGACCCAGACTGCAGTGAGAGCCTTCCTGGGGCTCACTGGGTATTACAGGAGGTTTGTCAAGGGCTATGGCACGATCGTGACCCCCTTGACAGAGCTGACTTCGAAGAAGCAGCCCAGGAATGTGATTTGGACTGACACCTGTCAGAAGGCTTTTGACACCCTGAAGACTGCCATGTGCACGGCGCCCGTGCTCCTGGCCCCTGATTTCTCCAAGGAGTTCATTGTGCAAACAGACGCTTCAGAGCATGGTGTAGGGGCTGTTCTTTCACAGATGACTGAGGAGGGCTTTGACCAACCCGTAGCCTTCATAAGTAGGAGGTTACTTCCACGGGAAAGTAGGTGGAGTGCAATAGAGCGTGAAGCATTTGCTGTGGTCTGGGCGCTGAAGAAGCTAAGACCCTACTTGTTTGGGTCTCACTTCCGAGTTCAGACGGACCACAGGCCCCTCAGATGGTTGATGCAAATGAGGGGTGAGAACCCGAAACTGTTGAGGTGGTCCATTTCTCTACAGAGTATGGACTTTACGGTGGAACACCGCCCTGGCACCGATCACGCCAACGCTGACGGTCTGTCCAGATTTTTCTGCCTTAGTGATGTGGAACTCCCTGGGGAAGGGTAGTTCCCCCCACATTTCAGCTGGAGGGGACACATGTTAGACCTGGCACCTTGGCGTGAGTCTCCCTTCCACTTTTTGCTGATGTGCCTCCGATGTTTTGCTGGTTTTCCGATACTCAGGGCACTGCGCCACGGCTGATCCGTGCCGCAGTGCAAGTGCTCCCTACTGTAAAACTGTACATACGATTGGTATCCATGATTGGTGCATTGGATTTACTGTCAGTCCCTAGTAAGGCGCACTAGAGAGTGCCGGGGCTTGTAGATGCCAATACTGCTGGTGGGCCTGCAGCGCTGGTTGCGCCACCCACCGAAGCAGCCGTAAAGTTGTGTCCGGGAACTGCGACCGCAGAACCCGCGTGCAGTCCCGTACTGTCACGCTAGCTGGGCAAGTGTACCCACTTGACAGCCTCGACACTTCCCTTGACTACATATTAGTCACCCCTATGGTAGGCCTGCGGGCAGGGTGCGTTGTAGGTGTAAGGTAGGACAGGCCCTGATGTGTGTGGCATGTCCTAGTAGTGACTTACAACCAAGACCGTATTTCACTATCGAAGGCTACCTGTTCCATTAGGCCAGACTGAGCTGCTGGAATTATTACACCCTATAATTCCCGCAGGCTCAAGGAGCATGGTAGCGAGTCATGTTTAGTATGCCTGAACTCAGGATGATAAAATAGTTCTTGTAGTCAAGTTTATTTTAGTATCCTGGGTTTGCAAATGCTACTTTTAGAAAGTTAGCATTTGCTTGCTTAACCATTTCAGCCCGCCTCTGCTGGTATGTGTATCTGACTGTCTGGGATGTGTGAGTGACAGGGCAGGAGGGAGGACAGGTGGGGAATGCGCAGATTACACCTTAGTGGGAGGTAGGAGTGCCTCTTGACTCGAACTGTAGCTGTGCTCGGCCACCACAATGCTGGCTCCACCCTCCTGGGGAGCGGCGGATGACTCTGCCGGCACCTGGCCCAGGAAGGGCGAAGCCCCCATCAACAAGGTACTCTGGCCGCCCCTGTCCGCACAATGCTGGCTCCACCCCCTGTGGGGCGTCTGATGCGCCTGCCCCTCACACGGAAAGCAGAAGCCGGAGTACACCCGCCAGGGTACTCAAGGACTGAGAGTGGCTATGCAAAGGCCCCCCTGGCCTGCGAGAACAAAAGAATTGGCCTATAAAAGAAGGAGCCCTGCTCCTTGAAAACTAGATCCGGTTTGGGCCACAGAAGGACTCTGCCCGACGAGAAGGGCCGTGAGAGACAAGGAAGGGTGCTGACTCTTGCCTGTGTCTGGTGCCTTGCTGCCGAAGGAGAGGAAGGAGAAAAGACTACGAGAAGACTTTTGCTTTACTTTGTGCCAAACTCTGCTAAAGAGATCTCCAAGGGCTTGCAACTGAACTTGCCCCCTGACCAGCGTCCAGGACCAGTGGACGCTACCCCCTTGGAAGAAAGCGACTGCGGGTGCTGACCATCGCCGCAACACCGACGGAGGAATCTCCTCCAAGGCAACGACATCCACCCGACCACCGTGACCGGGGCCCAAAGCAACAGCGAGAGCAAAGTAAGGACCAGCCGCCGCTGGCCCGAACACCGTGACCGCAACTGCACCGGGAGCCCGAGAGCAAAGCGAAGGAGGACCCGTCCGGTCCGAGCTCTCGAGGTGACTGCATAACGAGCAGCCACTCACCTGCAAAGACGGACAGTTGCCCTGTGAGAATCCGCAAGGTCGGTAGCCTGCCCGACAG
The DNA here is from genome assembly GCF_964263255.1 of Lissotriton vulgaris. Lineage (NCBI taxonomy): Eukaryota > Metazoa > Chordata > Amphibia > Caudata > Salamandridae > Lissotriton > Lissotriton vulgaris. Next base: position 65,488,962 of record NC_141699.1, on the reverse strand, counting down.
CCCAGCTGTGAGCCCCCAGCTGCACCGGCACTTGGCTGGGTACGTCCTGCACTTGGGGACCGTACTGCCACTTGCCACCACCGCACAGCCGCCGCCTCCAGGGTCGGAGCGGACGACGAGGAGAGGACCCTACCGCCACAGAACACCACTGCCCCGGATGACCAGTGACCTGCTCGGCTGAAGAGCCGCAACGATCAGCGACCCCGGGAAGGCAACGCGACGTGGGACAGATCCCCTGGAAGCCGCCGGCTCCACAAGAACTTTGGTTAACACCGGCCTACGGGCCTCAAGAGAACTGCTATAAGAACTGTGGTAACCTGAACTGAGTAACTTGCAACCGTTATCATAAAGTACGTTGACTGTATTCACAAGCCTGCTTAAAATCTATATAAAGATATATATTTTTACAGAATACAGTCTGGTCTCGTTGTGTGGTGGGTTGGTTGTAAAGGTGTACTATTGCAAGTGTTTAACCTATATGCCCCAAAGATTAGCCTGCGACTGCTTAAGCCACACTACCTAGAGGGTAAGCAGAGGTTGTCTGGAAGGTAACCCTCAGCCCTGACGAGGAAGAGGAGAGTCCCTGCTTGTCGCTAGTGTTGCACTGCGCCAACTAGAGACTCCCCCTTCCTACATATACCATGTGAATGAAGTCGCTGGAAGCAATGAAAACACTAATGGATTAGTGCGTAGTAAAAGAGAAAGTGTAGGAGAAATATTAGGTGATATATTTAGTGCATTGATACCTGCAGTGGGAGTAATTCTGAATACACACAGAATTTGTAAATTGTCTACAGTGGTAGCTCGGTTATCAACTGACACTGCTGCAGGTTTCCTGCTGGTCAATACCGAAATGGTTGCGATCAGATCTATGGTTTTACAGAATAGACTTGCTCTTGACACTCTATTGGCAAAAGAGGGCGGAGTCTGTAGAATGTTGTTGCACTTACATTCCTGACAAAAGTATTGAAATTAAGAAATATGTGAAAAACATAACAAATTTGGAAAGAGAGCTCAAACCAATGGAGGCTGATAGTGCCTGGAAGAGACTAACTGATGGTCTCTCCTCTGTAGATAGTTGGTTTTCTAACCTAGGTAAAAGTCTTGTGAGTAAAATACTGATGCCAATAGCGGGAATAGGCTTATTTTTGCTCATCATAATAATTTGCTGCAAATGTCAAAAACACAAAAAGAAGTATGCTGTGAATAAGAGAGGAATGAAACGAAATGTTGATGAACTTGAATTAGAAGAGCTGAATAATCAGATCTATAAAAGGGTGAAAAATTCTCATCCAAATAAAGATGCAGAGAAAAGGCTGAATAAAAAGTTTGAAGAAATTGAATTGGGTGAAATGTGAAAAGTTGCCATCTGGTTCCATTAATAGTGATGATAGTAAATATCATCAAAGAGGGGATTGATGGAGCAAGGTTTCGCACATTTAGCGACTTGCTTGTAATCAAGAACCTCGAATAACCCTAATTTACTAATCAACCTGTTTGTCTTACTAATTTTGCACCTTTCTACACTACATGATGTGTCCCAGTGAAGCTTGCCTATGTGTTTACTAATTTTAATCCGCCTGCTACGCGGGAATTTAGTCTGCGCATGTGTCGGTCATACCCATGTGACGTGACGTACTCGCAGTTCTGGTGGGAATTTGTTGCTCATGCGCAATACAGCTAAAATAGGCTGCTTTGTGTTCTCACATGCTCTGAGCTTGCATTGCCGCTTTTGCAAAGCTGTTTGTTCTGCACTTACCCTAATGCAATAGTTAATATAAAGTAAGGGATATAGTATAGCCATTTCATGGTATACAGTGAAATCTTTTCTTCAGTGTTTCTAAATTGTTTTCGCTTGCTTTTCATTTATCGTATTCTTTGGGCCTGGGAGGTGCTTACTACCCATCTTGGAAGCCCGTATGGTACCAGTCACGTGATGGGGGAAAAGAAAACCATGCAGCAGTGGAACCCAGCCAGCTGGCAGCATTGCCCAAGATGCTCCTGGGAATCGACCTGTAACCCAGCAGGACGAAGCTGAACTGTACCTGAATTTGTTACATTTGTAATAAACTGATGTATACTCTATTGTTCCCTGTAAAACATATGCCATGGGAAACTAGAATTTAAGGGCTGGGTACGAAAACTGAATATTAAGCCTGAGAAAGTCTAAAATTTAGGTGGTGTGATGACTTAACCTCCTCCTTTGTCCAATCAGAATTGGGGATCTTTACACTTGCAACATTGGGGGGGTGGTACACTGACCCGAAAAACAGTATAACTAGCCTAGGTTTAGCTAGAGAATGTGTCCGACTTGTCCGAATAGCTGACCTGTTACTGACCCAACGCACTCTATAGGTGACTGGTACAGAGAGCTGCGGAGCACTCTGTCCGAATTTCCACAGACCCACTCCGGGTTTTGGGAAACCTTAAGTGCTGGCGAAGCACTTTGCTGGGAGATTCGAGAACCCAATCGGGGTTATTGGCAGATTCTTTGCAGAGAGGGAGTAGCGCAGGCGTTGCAACCGAAACTGCGGTGTTGGTCGTACCCTTTGGTGAACCCGGTTCTGATCCAAAATTCTGGGGTTATCCTGTCCTGACTGTCCATGAGCTGTACCTGCTCGCCTACTGGCAACCTAAGTCCTTGAGGGTCCTTTCCTGTCTTTCCAAACTGACCCATGGCCAGGGTTAGTCTTCACTCTATCCTAGGTAAATATAAAATCTGTGTGGGTGTTCGTTTATCTAAACTTGCTGTCCTAACATCTCGAATAAAGCATAATTGCATATGTTCCTTTTTCCCCTGTCCTTTTTAATTGAGATTTTCATGCATTATTGTCTATTAGCATGTTCCACTTTTCTACCTACCTTTAGTTAAATGCTAAATCGTTTTCTTATATAGTTTATGTTCCAATCTTACCCTCCCTTTAGAAACTAAGCACATCTGGATACATAAAATTGCATAAGTTTCATTTCCTCTGAACCGTTAGTGAATTTCGAAAGTCTACTTTGATTAGCATGTTCCCTTTCTTTACCCGCCTTTAGTGAAGTTGTGAAAGTCTGATGATCTAAATTAGTGTGTTCCTTATTTTCACCTTCCCATTAGTTTTTTTCCGATTTCTAAATGATTCTTTGCCTTATCCATAGCTATACCATATTTCTAATTCTAGGTATAGATAGTTTGATCTGTGTAAATCTTCTACTCATGGCATATGATGATGATGATGTAGATAAAGGTTTTCAAAACTTCCTGAGTCTGTGGTTATTATAAAGAGTACAAACATTATTCAATTGTATATGGTATTGTGTTGTCTACTTATTCCACAGGTAGCTCCTTGATCCATTGTGATCTTAGGTACCTGTGACGAGGATTGGTAAGTCAGGTACACGGGAATGAATAGAAAGGAACTAAATTGCTGGTAGTAGAGTGTAGGTTACCTGATTAAAGTGTAATGAAAATATTTTATGGGCCCAAGTGTGCATTTTTTGGTAACAAAGTTAGTCGGGTGACCTGAGCGCTCTATCACTGGAATCAAGCATCCTAGGACCAGTTTCTGGCTATCAGCCATCACCAGACAGGATAGCTTGACTCCAGTGGCATAGTGAGCACGGGACCCACGTCTGGACATACCCTTACCACATAGGGCGAACAGCAAAACACACAAGATTGTCGCATTCTAATCTAGGACCCCGATCAATACTGTGACCTTATGCCCCTATCCGGCTATAATCCATTTATTCCCCTATAATGGCATAAACGATCAAGAGCGATTTTTCAGAAACTCGTCTCTGGCCTAACACGATCAGAGCCACATTTCAGAATCTCTTCCTCTGCAGCTCATTAGAGCAAATGACACAGCAGAAGCCACTATCTAAGATTCCTACATTACACTCCGAGTTCTTCAACAAGATAAAACTCAGCAACCTGCGAAAGCCCCGCTTGCTATGTTTTGATTAGTAATAGAACGCTAATGAGCACTGAGAGACGATCACTTCCTAGTGACATCTTTATTGACGTCTTATGTCCAAAAACTTACGTCAAACCAGGCACCTTTCAGGTATAAATATTACCAACGTTGCCTTAAGCAAACGCTGCCTCAACGACATCGATGATAGTGATGGTGTGGTGAACATAGGAGCAGAACAGCTGTCCCCTGCACAGCCCAGCAGATGCAAGCTGGCCACGGACGCTGCCCCTCCTCCTCCTCGATGCTCTGAGAGAGACATTGTCTTTTCTCTTGCCGAGAAAATCCAGCTCCGGCGTTTCCAGCCCACTCTTGCGAGTGACTGGGATATCGAGTCCTGGAAGGAGATACAAGACCTTCAACATTCTATTTCAGAGGTACGGTGTTGACTAAACCCTTAAAGAGAATTCTTGAAGCAAACCTTGGCAAAACCAACTTAACTAAAACTGCTACTTACTTACTCCCTCCCAAGTATTAGGCTTAGGTCAGGTACACTGGGGTAGGCGTAGTTAGAAGCACCAGTTGAGTACGTTAGCTAAATGTATATATGAATGTATATATTTTATCCATTTTAACCATTGTATGGCTAAGAAACCATATCAATGCTTTTACAGTATTATTTCGCAATCCTCATTTTACTGTACGCACTTTTTATAATAACAAGTCTTGCAATTGTGGCAATTCATTTCTCTTGCATGAGAAGAAAGACTGTTCAATAAATAATACCTTTTATTGAAAACGCCTGTCTCTCTATTCTCTGCACTTTGGTGAAAGTAATCTGCACAACTGACTGAGTAAAATAACTGTCTATTGTTTCACACGACTCTAGAGATTGACTCTTATTCTAAGGAGCAAAGTTGTCATGTTTATGCGGTTGTTGGAAAACTGAATCCCTTCTTGTCTGTACCAGGGAAGCTGATCACTTCCTATTCAGTCAAGAAAGTTTCCAGTGACCTCTGGGCTAGTTGGTAACAAACCCAATTAAGTTTAGCATAGTCAGTAGAGACCTGGAAGACCGCACTTCTACGTCTATACTATTGTTTATGTTATTCCAATGCGCAGGGCCTATTGGGAAAATAGGAACTACACTACAAGGTGCCCAACGTTTGGTAAGGCGATAAAACTAACGCAAGACGTTAGAGTAACTCAGTCGTGCATACTCCAATAGACATCTGGAGTGGGTGAAAGGTTAAAATCCGCCCGAACTTAGTAGGAAGAGATTCCTATGTAAAGCTCTGGTTTATTCAACGTTGAAGGATACAGTGTTCCAAAATATTGTGCACCTAATCTTTGTCTCCTTGGAGACCTACTCTGCAAAACCTTCCTGACAATAAAATGTCAGACGATGATGCCGCAGTAAATGCAACTCAGCAGGGTCCCGATAATACAGGGACTACTGAACCGGGGGCAATAATCATCCCGGTCAACATAAAAAAATCTATAACGTCAAAACCTATAGAAAATGGACTGACCACACAAGGTGGCACAGTCGTCTTCGTGATAGAGGCACACGAATATCGCCAGACAGAGGTATTCTATTAATGGACAAAATTTCAAGCGGCAAACGCTGCAACACACGAGTTCCACTATTATATAATAGGGGATCCACCGGAAGAGTGCGCTCCTTTCGAGGAGATTGAAATCCCATTAAAATTCAAAGAGCATCTGCTCTGGTTTAAAGGCACCCTAAAACATAATGATCATATTATCAGGCTCGGTCCACTAGGTAGACCAGGAGCAACGTGGCCGGTTCTAGCCAGCTACACACCACATCCGGACATTGCAAAAATGTCTAGAGAAGAACTTTTAGCACAGCTAAAAACATTAATTAAAATACATAGACAATTAGTCCAATATGTAATGCGGACTGCAACAGTCTAAACAGCTGTTAATGTACCACAGCTGACCCCTCATCAGGGGAACACAAACAAAATTACACCACAGAACATACAGGCATGTCTTGGTAAAACACCCATAAAACGGGAACAAATTCCTTTCTGGTTAGCGCAGCAAATTACTCAAATAGAGGCAGTATTTCCGAATACTACCCCTATTGAGAAACACAGGATTCTGACCATCTGCCTTCCAATGGGGGTCGCACCACAGGTGGAGGACTGTGACACTTGGGGTACAGTCTTTACTTCCATTTACACGAAAACACATGTTGTTCCGTCAATGGCGGTAATACCAGAAGTGCTAAAACAGATTCAGAATGAATACGGTCCAGAACCTGCTTTAACTCATTCATTCATTCATTTCATTCATTCATTCATTTCAACTCTTGGTATGAAATTACTGAAAGACTTCAAGCAGGTCTCGGCTATATTACTAGCCAATATAAAAGGAGAAGCAGCATCAGTGGTGAACCGCCAGAAGTTGAAGGAAACAGATATAACAGATCAACCAATTGAGCTTGCCAGAATCATAGAAAAATGCTATGAAGAATTAGGTAGAGACAGCTTGGGTGGAAAACCAGTAAAGCCCCAACTGCTCGAAAATCCTGAAAAATTATTTATTAAAAATAATTCAAACACTCCTAAAAAGAGCTGGGATGGAAATAAACAATCCACTCCCAAGGAAAAAGTTTTCCAGTCCAGAGGAAGGTCTCCTCGACAGAGGGAAAGAACTCCGACTCGAGAACACCAGTCTCCCCAGAGGGAGCCCTCAGAGAAAAGATACAACCTTAGAAATAGGGATAATTTGAAGAAGCCTGATAGATATCAAAGTATTGATACACGTCCCTCTCAATCTTTTTCGCAGAAATCGGAAAGAAGAGGACGGTCAGACCAAGGAGAGCACACCAAGTCCAAAGACAAGGAACCTGCTCAAAGTAAAAAATCTCAATTTCCAAGAAAGAAGGTAGCCAGTATTAGAGTAATCGAATATGCCGAGAATACTGAGGACACAGTTGAAAAACGGGGAGTGGGCACAGACAATGCTAGACAGTGCAGCAGAAATCACCATAGCACGCAAGATCCTGATGAGTCATCTGGAGACAGTGGACACGAATGAATACATTCAAGTAGAAACTGCCGACTTCAGAGTTAGCGAGCCCCATAAAATATACGAAATAACACTGCGTATAGAGGGTGATAAGACTAGGAAAATAAGGGGTCTATTTTGGGATAAACTCTCAAAAGGCTATGACATTCTGTTAGCTGAAAAAGATTGGCCCCCAGAGTTTGTCAGGGAGTGCCCTCGTGGCGAAGAAATGATTATGCCTGCCTTCTCGAATCACATTCCGATTCACACTAAATATATATATGCAAGGAAATGGGCAGTGGCCCAGGCACTATCATTATATAAAAATCATGTAGGATGGGATGAGGACTCTCCTCCTCACAAAATCCAGTTAAAAAGTCAACCGACTGCACAAAGGCAGTATCCCATTAAGCAAGAAGCTAAAAAACAAGTCAGGGAGATTTTAGATCAACTTGAATATCAGGGGGTGATTGAAACATGCACCTCTCAAATGAACAATCCTTTGTTTCCTGTCTCCAAGCCAGACAATTCATATTGTCTAGTTTTGGACTACAGACACCTTAATGCATGTTGCAAAACATTTGCAGTACAGAATTCGCATAGTGCTGCACTAATGAATAACATAGTTAGGAAAAAATATAAAACAACATTAGACATATCAAATGGTTTCTTTTGTCAAAATATTGCACCAGAAAGCAGATACTTGACCGCTTTCTCAGTAATGGGGTCTCAGAAAAATTTCTGTAGGCTCCCACAGGGATTCAAGAACAGCCCAGAACTTTTTTCAGCCAGAGTAACAGAGTTACTACAAATGTATGATGATGAGGCATTATCTTATGTAGATGATATCTATCTCACAGACGACGACTTGGAGACTCACTTGAAAAGAGTGAACACCATTATACTTGGGTTCGCAGCAGAGGGTTACAAATTCAACTTTAAAAAGTCTCGAATTGCCCATCTGACAGTATTATTTTTAGGATACGAATTGTCAAGTGAAGGAAAAAGCCTAGCGGACAACTTCTTAGATAAGTGCGCTGTACTCCAAGCACCAAAAAAGCTGAAGAACTTACAATCGATTCTAGGTTTCCTGAATTTCGGAAGAACTTACATTCTAAATTATGCGGAGAGGGTTAAACCTCTCTACGAACTAATTAAACCTGATTTTAAACCAATCACTTGGACTCAAAAACACACAGAAATTTTGAGATCACTGCAAACAGACATGTTAGCAAAAACAAAATTAGATACACGGGATAACACACGCGATCTTGTAATCAAAGTAATCCCAGGAAGATGCGGATTCACGTACCTGACCTCTAATGAGGGAGAAAAGGTACCAATTTTAATTAAATCTCACTTGTACGCACAAGCGGAAAAAACATTCAGTCCAACGGAAAATACTGTGAAAGCAGTAGAAACTGCATTAGCGAATGAACGAGAACTAGCACATGGCAAAAGGATCAATATCCTCACAGCGGAATCCGCCTTCGAGGCGCTATTCAGCCCAGTAAACCTGCCTACAGTGTCACTGGATCCGAAATGGATAGTGTGTAAATTCTCTTGGAGCGGAAGATGTGAAATACTATTTCGCCCCGCAATTCGAAAAACTGAATGATTTGACTTATGAAGAAGAATATCCTCTGCCAATCGAACTTCTGCCTCTCCCACAGTACGCCTGTATAATCTTTACAGATAGATTTGTACAGCATTTCAATGTAGAGAACAAATCCTACGATGCAGCCTGTGCGATTGTAAAAGGTCGTTGGCTGTGCGGTAAATTCAGACCGAAAATAACAAAAACTGAATCAGTGATAAATTGTTCGGCTCAGAGAGCTGAAATCGAATCTTTAAAGATGGCGCTTGAAAATGCAGAACGTGAATTCCCGACACTAATCGTGTGCGATTCGCATTTTTGCGTCAACTCTTACAATAACAAGTTGCAGAGCTGGATTCAAAATGATTTCAAAGATGACACAGGTGCCACAATCAAGCATAAAATGCTTTGGAAACAAATAGTTCTTTTACAGAAAGAACTACAAAAGACTCACGTGATACACACTCTGAGTCATCAACGTGATGGCGTTCACGTTGCAGGGAATTCATTGGCTAATACAGCCATAGCAGAAGCAACTAAACCGGCTTCTGTAGCCACAAAAAAGCGTTCAGAAAAATCCATAGACGGGGAAATCATGCTAGCAGTAAAAACGTCCGTGAAAGGCGACTGTGCAGCGCTACCCGTGAACTATCCACTCAATTATGCATACGTAATTGATGCAAACTCCGTTCCTTTTGCTCGAATCCCTGGAGTGGGGGATAGTGTAATTCCAAACTTGAACCGGAGAAAGTTATTAATAGCAGACGCACACATGGGTGAAGGTCCAAGGCACAAAAAGATCAAGGAATCTCTAAATGAATTACAATCAGTATACTAGTGGCCGGGGATGAGCGTGCAACATCAAATATATGTGAAGAACTGTCCCAATTGTGACAGGGATCGCAGTAGTGAATTGGTCCAGTCTGTTGCCCGGCTACCAATTAGAAACAGCGTAATGCTGTCTACATGCCACCCAGTGTCCTATTAATCATTTAAGACCAAAACTCACATAAAATGTGGCCCCAGCGCTCGGCTGACGCCAGAACGGTTATAAAAGATCTGCGAGTCTTTATCGGCACACACGCAATTGCCATGTTCCATTCTGACCAGGGTCCTGCTTTCAGCTCTCGGGCTTATAAGGAGGCCATGGCCAGCATGGGCATTGGCTTGCGGTATTCTTGTCCGTCACACCCCGAAGGGAACAGTGTGGTAGAAAGAAAAAACCGGGACATAAAGCAATCTATAACAGCGAAGGTATTAGGTTAGGGTGATGGGTGGGTCAAACATTTAATAAGTGTCCAGTTAAGTCTTAACAATTTGCCAAGAAATTCTCTAAAAGGTTTCAGCCCATACGAACTATTGTTTGGAACTAGAATGTACATTCAGGACTTAGATAGTCAGGTATCAGTGGTAAAAGATAAGAATACAGACTTTGACAACAAAGACCGTTTAGCTGTTTTACAGGACTTGAATGAAACAAGAAAATCCTTAAGCAACATAAAGTTAAAGCAACAGCCAACTACCACTGACGAGTCACCACCAGCCCCAGCAAAGCCTGTCTGGATTTCAAAGATTGGGGATCTAGTCAGAGAAAAAAATAGCGGTGAAGAAGGAATTTGGGATTTCTTACAGAAAAGCAGTACCTGTCTTAGCAATCAACGGAACAAGATCAGTAGTACTACCGCCCCTTGCTGGTAAAAAGGAGAACAGAGTTGTATCAATCGACCTGGTAAAACCACAAGCATGTGGCCTATAATCAACAGTAGGCCCAGTGGACTCCCAAGAAACAACAGAATACCATAACTTGCAACAATCCAAGAGGTTCAAACTGAAAGACTAATCACATTCGATAAACCTACAGTGCACAGAGAGGGACTATGCAATAATGCCATGGAACTCGTGCCTCTTGAGACACAGATTGAAACAGTTCGTCAAGAAACACCAGTCTGGAGGAGCCAAGATGGCGGACGGGACGGACGTGTGAGCTCCCGGCTCCGCACGCCGCCTGCTTTTAAACTATTATCCTGGCACTTGTTCGCCCCTACACCGAGCAGGAGCGGCGGCACTAACGCGCTGCTGCGGATGGCGTTCTTTCGAGATCTCCGCCGGCTGATCTGATGCGAGACCCGGGACGTACGCTGGCCTCCGAGGCTGCCCCTGAAGCCCTCGCCGATCGCCGCCGCTGATCATGGCTGGACACTACCGGTGAGGCGGGCTGGGAAGGCGTCGTAGCTTGTGGATAGCACGATTGATCGCGGGACTGTTGTGGCTGACCCCTCTCCTTTCCGCTGGTACCCCGTTGCCGGAGGAGTTCCTTCCCTGTGTGGCCGGCACTTCGTGCGGCGCTTTTCTGAGCTACACTGCTCCACGATTGGAGGGACTCCATCTTGGGGCGCCTTCCCAGCTCCCGGACTCTGAGAGGTCTGTTTTGCAATCGCACCTCTGTGATGCTCTGCCTGTCCTTGAGCGAGGGACCACACTGAGGGTTTCATTGTGTGCTGTGAGCCGCCTGAGAATGCAGGGGGACTGGACCTACGCAGATGTCCTGGCAGCCCTTTACGATCTGCGGACAACATGGCGGAGAAATGTCCGTGAGCTGACTCGGAAGATCGAGATGGCTGTGCCTGCAGCAAGGTGACTGGATCCTGTTGGCCCCCCGGGGCCTCTACCCACTTCAGCATGGGATACACTGTTGTCGAGTGAGATGGCGTGGGAGCTGCGTGTCCCTGGCAACAATGTTGTGCGCTTTCCTATCGAGGAGACTGTGGATACAATGTCTCCCTCCGCCCCAGCTGCTGTGATTCTGCCTGAGACCTCGTCCCCGGGAGCCCTCTCCCCGGTCTCCCAGTTGCTGACTCCTTCGGACACTTCTGCCCCCAGTGCTCCCTTTCCGAGAGTGAGGAGTGCTCATTATCCTGCCATGGAGGGGAAGATTGTCCCTGTTGACACTTTACAGATTGTGGACTCGAGACTCTTGTCCCTTCCTCCCCTGCTTCCTTGTTGTCGTAAACGGCCATCTTGCGCCTTTGTCCTGCCTGAGGGAGGCTCGCAGTGGTGGATATGCTTGGGGTGTTTTCGGCGTTCGGGCCAGGGATGAAGGTGACCTCCTCGTTGGTTCTGATTACTTGGCTGGCGGAGACCCGGATTGAACTTAATTCTTGATATGTTTATTGTTTTACGGTATATCCTGTTCCTTATTATTCATACTGCAAATTGTTTTGTCCTGATGTCCATTCTTGCTGATGGGGGGGGTGGTGAATCTATTTTGACCTGGGGTCCTGAGAGTTTTCGATCCTGGCCCTCCTGATCCACTATGTTCCTAATCTTAATGCATACGGTGTGGGAGCTATTCGCGGCTGGAGAGTCCGGGAGCTCTGGGGTTAGGTGGGCTCCTCCCCACCTTCTTACTTGGGAGCTGTAGATTAGTTTATTCTTTTCTCACTCCCTATATTAAAAGTGTTATAGCTTTCTCTTTTCTATTTCTTTTTCTCCTCTTCTTTACTTGGACTATATTTCGGGTTCTTTAGTGGGCGACAGACACACTGCCGGGGGGGGGGGGGGTAGGCCGTAGCCTCCGCATTGGTGTAGGGTGGGGGGGGGGGGGTTTATTTTCATACTTCGTTTCTATGGGCCTTATTTTTGTATATTCTCTGCGCTTTTCTTAACTCGCTTCTGTTCTGGGTCCGCGACAAGGTTTAGTAGGGAGTGGGTGGCGTTGTTAGCGATGCGCAAATGTTGACTGACACTCTTGTGGTTTACCCAGCACCGCTAGACTATTTAGGATGTTTACCTACACTGATGGTTTCAAGTATATTGCTGCCTGTTCATGTTGGGTCGTTATTGCACGGACGCAGTTCTCCTTAGTTTCTATCCTTCATTGATTGCTTTTGGGGGGGTAAAATTTCAAAATTAACCTATATTGCTCCTTTCCTCGGCGACACGTTTACTCAGTGTAACTTTATTGGATTGTTGGCATACTGCCTGCTGCCGCTGGGGAACTGTATTGCTTACACTTGTGCCTTAAATGTGTCGTGGCCGGCCTGATGGTTGTGGGCCCGTATTTGTTCACCCTTTTATGCACAATAAAGGTTTATAAAAATAAAAAAGAAAAAAAAAAGAAACACCAGTCTACAATGATGTGGCATCAGAATGTGGTACCGAAAGACAAGTTGAGAGAACAATCCCAGCAATTGACAGAACTGCCTCTGGCTACTTCATCAACTTCGGCAACTTTTCGGAGGATCAAAGCAACGCGGAAGTGATGCCAGAAACAAAGACCTTTAAAGAAAAAGCAACAGAACTCTTTCATCAAATCAAAGAAGTATATCTGGATGCACCGTTGATTGAGCATTGTTTATTTCAGGGGTATTTATACTCCTACTATGCCTAATTATAGTTTTAATTTTAGGAAAGTTTATTACAGTTCAATGGACACAGCAAGTCAGAACATCAACTTAGTCCTCAAACCACACAGATCATCCCACGTGAAGAAAAGAGAACTGTCTACAGTAAATATCACAGCCATTCCAATACCCGGCGGGGTAGTATGGGACAAAACTGGCTATGAAGTATATGGTCCGGTCGAAATCTTTAAATATCCTCACCAGTTCAAGGTTTCATTAAGTGACTTTGTAAAACCAAGTACATTCTCTGATGATTGGGATTTTGAAAGTATTAATAATATGATGTCTGATTTAGTGTTGTCAGCAAGATTTACAGAACATGATTATTTACAAGGTTCGTCTAGTTATGAACAGATGTACTGCTTCACGCATTATGGTGATCATTACTTGCATAAATCTGCACAACCTAGAAATGTTTTTAAATATAACCAATGGGAACATTGTGCTACTCCACCTAAAAGCAGTTCGAAAACATTCTATGAGAAATGTCAGTACTTCTCAGGGTTTAACACCAGTGATGCAGAAACGTTTTATTATAAACTGTTAGACAAAACAGGGTTGAAAACAATGCTGACAAATACTAAATTGATATATTCAGAAGCATTTCATGGAAAAATTATGAAATTTGGTTTTGATTATTGGAAAAATAACATTGAAACGAAAACCATCTGGGGTACAAAAGAGTGGCAGGTACAAGGCCTAGAAGCATTATTTCGAGCCTGCATGATCCCAGAGCAAATAATGTTCTTAAATGACACAATTCACCAAACAACCTGTCTTGGCCTAGCTAAGATTAAAGACCTTAACAAACCATCTATTCCAAAGCCAGTACCTGATAATGCAACAACAGATATTGAGAGAGACGTATATAAAATTTTACATCTAAACAGAACACATCCTGATTGGAAAAAGTGGTTAATCTGGCCTACTGACACAAACAACTGTCAAGATAGATTCCTGAATAAAACACAGGGGTTAACAATGACCAGACCAGACCCTAGATACTCCCAGAGACAACATCCAGGGATAGTAACAACATACAGTGTAGGGAAGCTGTGCCTTGAATGGCTAGAATCATCCAAACTGGCTGAAATTAAGCAACACTTATCTTTACTTAAAGATGGTGCTAATTTGCGCAATTTCATTCTGGGACCATGCAAACAGCGTCAAAAGCGTTTCATAGCGGCTTACAACGAGGCTTGGAAAGTCACACAAATTGAAACAGCTGAAAAAATATGAGAAATTGATCGTATATAATTTGGAAAAATCACTTTCTGTAGTGGACAATGGGTTAATGACTCTGTCCTCCAGAATATAGTCACTGGACAGTATTGTATCATCTGCCATAGATATAATAGACAAAGACTTGCTAATGTTACAGCTTGGCCAGTCGCAATTGCGTTCTATTGTACAGTTAGGCTGGACGCTGCAAAATCTTCGTTCAGGCTATGTGCCTTGGCATTTAATCAACACAACGTCATAGTTTTCCATCTTTAACCTTACTGATAAACAAATCAGCTTGGCACAGAAAGGAGCAGACTATACAATCCTGAGCATCGAAAAACTTTAGAGATTACCTTTGACAATGTCAGAAAGTCCTGTCATTGAATGGATAATACACGGGATTATCACAATTCCGATAACAACTTTCCGGTTTAAAAATTGCCTTGAATACATACCTATTGGCCAGTATGAATGATTGGGTAAAGGATACATTAAATCAGCATGGAAATTACCATACACACACACATGCTATAGTGACAGCAACAAAAATGTATTTCTTAGTGGTGAAAACTGCAAACATTCACTAAGCGGTATACTTTTGTGCCAGGGTATTAATTTACACGGAGCCTGTGAAGGAAACTCAAACAACCTTTCATGCCACCAACATGTCACACCTGCAACGCAGCTAGAGCCTTTCTTTAAGCAGCTCTCGAATGGGAGTTCCATTCTAATAACGGATCACAGCTGTTGTGGCCTTCTGCCAGGGAAAGCATATCTCGTAAGCGTAACTTCCATGGTCAAATGCTGTATGCAAGCATTGTTTCCAAATGGTCCTGGAGACACTGAGACTCCCATATGGCCTCGTTTGAATTTCTCTTCTATACGAATTGATACTTTAAGCAGAATTAAGTCTGTGCTTTTGCAGACAACAGTGCCCATCACGTCATCAAAAGAGACGTATGATCTCCTAGTTGCAAGGACAACATCAGAGATTCATGACCTTTTATCAACAAATTGCCCCATGCATTTCACGGAAATGCTTAGCCAAATTCTTAACATGTCTAGTGCCATAGGCATCCCAGGCGTATTTAAGACCATTTTTACGGGACTGTTAACACCATTCAAAGCAATTCTAGGAATTATTCCTACTTTTGCCCATTCAGTCTTTGGCGGCATACCCCTGATTTTGCAACTTGTAGCAGGCATTTTATTTTTGACCTTCCTGCTCCGATATGGCAAGCAAAAAATCAGACATGACTCCGACAAGGATGGAAGAAACGATCCTAGCAATACGCTACCAGGACCGAATAACTAGAGTCCTTGGATTGGCCAGGCTGAGAGATCTGAACATGACCTGGTTTCTTTCATTCAGACCTATATGGCAGACCTGCATCTTACCTGTGCTTCGATGTATGCTATGCGGAGATGAGTGCTTGTTGGATATCTGTCCTGCACTGCCATCAGCAGTACCAATGGATATCGATACTTTGCTAAGTCCTAAAACGGCTCACGCATTGTGTTGTCCCCAGCGGCAGGGGCGTAACAAAGGCCCCCGCAGCCCCCGCGGTGCGGGGGGGCCCCCGAGGTCCAGGGGCCCCCCTCAGCACATTGCAGACTGGCTCAAAACATGAACGAACAGTGTCACCTCACGCATCGGCTGGACACAGTCTCTGAGGCAGAGGAGCATTTAAATATTAATAATGGCCTGCCGCCCATGCACTGCAAAGGCTGGCTCTGTGCACGGGCAGCAGGCCATTATTACAACAGGCCCTCGACCTCAGAGACAGAGGTTGGGATCACGCAGCCCCACGCCAGGCCGGCACGTTAACATTTCGTGCGCAATCTGTGCGTCATCACGCAGGGGAAAAACTTGGAAAGTGTCTTCGAGTACCAGTTGCCATTCTAAACAATGCCTTAAAAAATTTACAATTCAGCAATTCCGATTTGGGGCGATGAATACGTCATTATACTTTGTGAACAAGAGGGCTGTGCAAAAACATGTTACCCATTCCCTTCCTCTCAGAGTACTTAAGTTTCCCGGGTCACTGAAGGAGTAGCACAGGCCCCCGCAGTGCGGGGGACGCCGCAAGCTGCAGGGGGCCCCTCAGCACTTTACTCAGGCCTGAGTGCTCCAGATTAAATCCGGAGTGGGGGCCCCTTCATATACATTGCGGGGGGGAGGGTGTTAAACTTTTGTTAGGGCACTGTGTCAAGATTTTGTATTTAATTCCAGGACTGTTTTTATAGTGTGATAAACGGGGCTCTAAGTCGCAGAATGTAAACAAAACATCTGGACTTCAGATACTCGTACGTGGAACAGTGAGCCTCCAGAACTGGACACTGTTCTTCAAAAGGTAATCTGAAATATGTTTTTATTGACCATAAATTATACTATCTGAATATGGGAAAGTGTTCAGAGCTACTGATGGTTCAAAGGTCATGCGTTGCACCCTCAGCTACAACGTGACTGTATCAGCCACTTTGTAGGTGCTGTTTAATGAAAATAAAGGGTGGAATTGAGAAGCATCTCACTTTCTGCAATCATGGACAGATACAGAGTAGATGGCTAATACTCTATATATTTTTGTTTTTTTGAATTTCCGAACATTATAGTAAAAGTTGGAGAGTCATGAACAGGGTTTAAAGTTGTTTTAAGATAAGAAGCATTTACTTTATTTATTTAGTTACATCTGCTCTATAAGGGTTAAAAACAGAAGAAATATTGGGGTATTCGGTAACTATTATGCTTCCTCCCTCCCTCACTTCCTTGTGTTGATCAATATGTTTCAGCCCCGTAGTATGTACCTAATGCATACACTGGGCTTTCTTCCAGACCTCGGACGCTTCCTATCTTCCCTAAGTGTGTTTTTTTACCTAGCATGGCAATAAAGGAGCACAACGTATCCATAACAAAATACATTACGTTACTTTACGGTAACATAACAACTTCTGTTGGATTAATATTGGTTAAAGGAAGACAGACCATCTGGCTGTATGTTTTTTTTTTTTTAATTTTTGGAAGACCTTTATTTATAGAAAGTCGTACATACAGTCCAACAAAGAGCCCGAGGGCTCACGAATGCAGTACATTTCAACACGACAACAGGCGAAGGATCAATTACAGAGGCATTGAGGTCTAATTTTCAAGGTTTTTTCTGAAGGATAGACAGGATCAGGATATCACAGAACAACGAGATAGTTCCAGCTTCGTAGGATCAGGATAGACAAATACACATTGCAACAAGTTGCCAGAATAGCTGCTGTCCACAAATAAGAAAAACGTCTAAACCCAGAAACGAAAAAAAGGGGAAAAGAATAGAAGGCCCATAGAACCAAAAATAAAAAACAACCCCCCCCCCCGTCCACCCCCCACCCTGCACCCCTGCAGCTGGCTACGGCCTACCCCCCCCTAGCAGTGTGCCTGTCGCCCCACAAAAAGGAGTCCCGAAATATAGAGAGTAAGAAAAGAGTGTCCTATTCTATAACTCCCATTAAATAAGAAAAGTGGGGAGGAGCCCACCACCCGTCCCTCGGCTTCACCCTCCTATAATCCAATAACAGCACATAATAGAAAATCCGGTGACATTGAGCATTACGAGCAAAACAATTGAGAAGCACAAGGGCGGCACAGAGCGCGATCAAGAGCAACAACACACCTCCCACATGCCCGGGTCAGCAACGAGGAAATTGCCAAGCTATGAATAGAAGCGTTCATCCCTGTCCGGTTTTCTCCTGTCTATCACTGCGAGCCTCGGCAACCCAGGGGAACATAGACGAGAAGGCGAGAGAGCCAGTCCGACACAAGCACTTAACCACACCAGGCACAAACAGATCCAGCGATCCCAGGATGAGTTCAAAGTACACAGTTTCCATATAGTTAGGTGTAGCCGGGCAAGGGGAGAGAGTCCCAGTGTTCAGCCCTTCCTGGAGCGGACCCCGAGGGTCGGGGGGAGTGACATGAGGAGAGCACTCCCGCTGCGGTCGCAATCCCCTGATCGTACGCCGTCCCGGAGAAACACCATCCACAGCATAAGACATCTCGGGACTTGGGGTATCGGAACCGTCTCCATCGCATGCGGCAGCCATCTTGTTGCTGGCGGACATGGAGGAAGGAGAGTCACTGTGAACCTGTGTGACCGCAATTTTGAAGCAACTCAGTTCACTCACTATGCCATCCACCTTGCTGGCCAGGGCTTGAGCAGAACACACGATATCGCGGCGAAGAGAAACAACATCCGCCAATAAATCACCATAGCCCTGCACACCTCTATTTGCCCCTTCAAACATGGCCCGCGGCTCCACACGTCCGCGGTCACACTGTGTCATAGGCATCTCAGGGCTGCAATCCAATATGCCCTCCATAGTCCTCATTGAAAACGCCGCGAGGCAAGCTGGGTTACACACAAAGGGTCGTCAGTTCACGTGGGTGGCAAGGAGCGGCAGGCAGTACAAGGATATAGCCACAGACATCGTCCCATAGAATGCCGCCCCATCCGTTACCAAGGGAGCTGAAAAACCGGGAGCTACCTGCCGCTAGCGGGAGAGTGCACAAGCAGGCTCTGGGCAGGCAATAATCCGGGCTCATGCGGACGGGTGATTCACATAAGCAAACTGACAGGCACACGCAGCTCTGTACCTACAGTCCAGTGTGGCGTATGGTGCAGGCTCATCCGTTGCGCGGTAAAAGTTCCGGCCGGGCCGTCCCAAGCGCTGAAGCCTGATGTTGTTCGCCTGGCGGCCGGTCACAGCTTTCACTCGAGGTCCCGGCCTAGGAGCTGCTGCAGGCCTCAAACTGAAGTCGGACGGTTCGCCCACTTGCGCTGCAGTACGAGCTTCGGAATTTCGGCACAGGTCATCGGAGCCCGTCTGCTTCCGCGGTGTGCCGTCTTGGCCCAGGATCGCCGACAGGATAATTGAAAAGGAGGTGGTGATCCCCGGAGCCGAGGGACTACGCGTCCGATCTGGACGCCATCTTGGCTCCTCCCCTCCTGGCTGTATGTTAAATGCAAAACGTGATAGGAGGAATGCTTGCAATTGGTTGTTCCAACCCATCGTTCTGTTGCCCACTATGCACATCAGATTAACAGTGCTCTATGCAAATCAGTCTTGATCCTCGTCCAGTAAGAATACTCCTTGTACTTTGCAGGGGGGGCCCACTCAGGTTTCGTTACGCCGCTGCCCAGCGGCTACCAATCCTGATGACGGCATTCGTTGAGACTCCTGTGCTACGACTAGGTGGTAACAGTGGAGCGAGAAATAAAAGCAACATCACCCAGGTACGACCCTCTGTGAGCATTGCTGATCCAGACTTTGATGATAGCAATCATTCTCACACCTGCCAAGTTACAGCACTATCGAACTTGGTCGAACTGTCACCTGATTTTGTAGACCAATTCTTTGAGAGCCTGTCTGATATGATGTTCTCCCATGAACAGAAACAATAACTTTTGTAAAGCATTCCGACACACAGCGTTCCCATGAACTCTGAATTCGGCCTTCAGTTTTGATCAACAAAAACTGCAGAAAAACGTTGGAACTTCATTCCCCCGTTCATCAAAAAAAAATTTAAATGAACATTTTTTCAAAATATTTACCTTTTTCTGGCACGAAATTCTTTGCTTAAAGTACACCTATTCATAAAGAACAGAAAACTTCTATTTTTAGGTACTTCTAGAGACATAATAACTCAGCCTCTAACACATGTTAAAGCAATGCATTTATATGTGATGAAATTATCTCGCACTTCTTTTCTGTATTAAGAGATATTTCATGTGTAATTTTTTCGCAAAATCGTTCACTGATTACATATGCTATAATTTTGAAGGATTTCTATGCTTAAAGACGTACAGTACAATCCATGTATTTCAAATACGCCATTTCAAATGCGAATATGTATTTTGGGGTGGGTAATGTTACACATGCATCTTATTGCTATAGTTTTTAGTAATTTGATGGACATAAATTCGTGGAGTGGTTGTCGCGTTCTAATCTAGGACCCCGATCTGTACTGTGACCTTATGCCCCTATTCGGCTATAATCCATTTATTCCCCTATAATGGCACAAACGATCAAGAGCGATATTTCAGAAACTCGTCTCTGGCCTAACACGATCAGAGCCACATTTCAGAATCTCTTCTTCTGCAGCTCATTAGAGCAAATGACACAGCAGAAGCCACTATCTAAGATTCCTAGATTACACTCCGAGTTCTTCAACAAGATAAAACTCAGCAACCTGGGAAAGCCCCGCTTGCTATGTTTTGATTAGTAATAGAACTCTAATGAGCACTGAGAGACGATCACTTCCTAGTGACATCTTTATTGACGTCTTATGTCCAAAAACCTACGTCAAACCAGGCACCTTTCAGGTATAAATATTACCAACGTTGCCTTAAGCAAACGCTGCCTCAACGACATCAATGATAGCGATGGTGTGGTGAACATAGGAGCAGAACAGCTGTCCTCTGCAGAGCCCAGCAGATGCAAGCTGCCCACGGACGCTGCCCCTCCTCCTCCTCGACGCGCTGAGAGAGACGCTGTCTTTTCTCTTGCTGAGAAAATCCAGCTCTGGCGTTTCCAGCCTACTCTTGCGAGTGACTGGGATATCGAGTCCTGGAAGGAGATACAAGACCTTCAACATTCTATTTCAGAGGTATGGTGTTGACTAAACTCTTAGAGAGAATTCTTGAAGCAAACCTTGGCAAAACCAACTTAACTAAAACTGCTACTTACTTACTCCCTCCCAAGTATTAGGCTTAGGTCTGGTACACTGGGGTAGGCGTAGTTAGAAGCACCAGTTGAGTACGTTAGCTAAATGTATATATGAATGTATATATTTTATCCATTTTAACCATTGTATGGATAAGAAACCATATCAATGCATTTACAGTATTATTTCGCAATCCTCATTTTATTGTACGCACTTTTTATAATAACAAGTCTTGCAATTGTGGCAATTCATTTCTCTTGCATGAGAAGAAAGACTGTTCAATAAATAATACCTTTTATTGAAAACGTCCGTCTCTCTATTCTCTGCACTTTGGTGAAAGTAATCTGCACAACTGACTGAGTAAAATAACTGTCTATTGTTTCACACGACTCTAGAGATTGACTCTTATTCTAAGGAGCAAAGTTGTCATGTTTATGCAGTTGTTGGAAAACTGAATCCCTTCTTGTCTGTACCAGGGAAGCTGATCACTTCCTATTCAGTCAAGAAAGTTTCCAGTGACCTCTGAGCTAGTTGGTAACAAACCCAATTAAGTTTAGCATAGTCAGTAGAGACCTGGAAGACCGCACTTCTACGTCCATACTATTGTTTATGTTATTCCAATGCGCAGGGCCTATTGGGAAAATAGGAACTACACTACAAGACGATGGACGGAATGTTGCGCATTGGCAAAACATTCACCCCAGTCACAGATCTGGTTTAATCCATCGTTATTTTACTCACCATGTGACGCCACCCCAGTTCAGACATGGCCATATGTAAATCAGTATTGGCCCTGTGCCTCATGGGAACAGTTCAGCCCGAACTGCCAAGACCAGTGAAGTATGAGCCCAGCTCTAAGTGAGATATGATCATGGCTCCTAGTAAGGTATGGCACGGTTCCTAGTGAGGTATGAGCATGGGTCCTAATGAGGTATGAGCCCGGCTCTTAGTTAGGTATGAGCCCGGCTCCTAGTGAGATATAAGTATGGTCCTAGAGAAGTATGAACACTACTCTTAGTGAGGTATGAGTATGGCTCCTAGTGAGATATGAGCCTGGCTCCTAGAGAGGTATGAACCCGGCTCTTAGTGAGGTATGAGTATGGCTCCTAGTGAGGTATGAGCCCGGCTCCTAGTGAGGTATGAGCCCGGCTCCTAGAGAGGTATGAGCCCGGCTCTTAGTGAAGTATGAGTATGGCTCCTAGTGAGGTATGAGCCCGTCTCTTAGTGAGATATGAGCATGGCTCCTAGTAAGGTATGGCACGACTCCTAGTGAGGTATGAGCACATCTCCTAATGAGGTATGAGCACAGTTCTTAGTGAGGTATGAGCCCAGCTCTTAGTGAGGTATGAGCCCGGCTCTTAGTGAGGTATGAGCCCGGCTCTTAGTGAGGTATGAGCCTGGCTCTTAGTGAGGTATGAGCCCGGCTCTTAGTGAAGCATGAGCCCGGCTCTTAGTGAGGTATGAGCACAGCTCCTAGTGAGATATGAACACGAATCATAGTGCAGTATGAGCATGGGTCCCAGTGAGGTATGACCACAGCACCTAGGGAGGTATACAGTTGTTATACACATGCACATTACCAAAGGTAGCACTCTAGGAGATTACATACAGGTGTGTCTTTCATATTCACAGGGATTCTTCTAGGGTGTATGTGGGCTATTGTGGGCCACTGCTCTCCCTTTATTTAAAGCCCTATGTTGCCCCTGACCGTGAGTACATCCAGAATGCTAAGCGTACACTTGAGGGTCATCTGAATGTACAACCTTCTTCCACTGTGCATAGGTTCATTATTGGAATCCATGAGAGCTTGTTTCTAGCTGTCTATGCGCTTCTTTGGTCCAACCGGGGCCATAACACCTACCAGTGGTGCCTCTCGGTGGGGGCTTTACTCAGAGGCCATGAATCTGTAGGACTTTCCCTGTATTAATGAAATGAAAAGAAATAGACTTTTGTGTAGCGCATGGCTACCGGGGGGGCCTCCCAGCGCTGTAGAGGGGGGGTACTCCTTAAGGGAAGAGCCAGGTCTTTAGCTTTTTTCGAAACATGAGACGGTAAGGTTCCATACGGAGGGAGAGCGGAAGGGAGTTCCAGAGCTTGGCTGCATTATATGAAAAAAGCCATCCGCCGGCTCTAGCCCTTTTGATTCTGGGCACTTCTGCCAAGTGAAGCTCATCAGAGCGAAGTCTTCTAGTAGCTTTGTAGGGTTTAATCAAAGCTCTGATGATGGGTGGCCCATTCCCTTCTAAAGACTTGTGTGCAGCACAGTTAAAATGGATTCTCTCCTGCACCGGGAGCCAGTGGAGAGAGCACAGGGCGGGCTTTGCTGAGCAGCGATTGTTCATGTTCATGAGCAGTCGTTCTGCTAAATTTTTTACAACATGTAGTTTTGCGCCCACTGAACTTGGGGTACCTAAGTAAAAAGTAAATAGTAGACAAATATTCTGAGAGTTCGTTACTGCGGCTTCCAGAAACGTCTGGAGCCGCCGGAGGGATGGGGACTTTAAGAAGTTTTTTGGCAATGAGAAATATTTCTCTGGAGGACCTGGCTGATAATAAGATCTTTTCCTCTTAGTAGGACGCTTGGTGTAGGAGAGTAGGGTCTGCAATCCTATGATCACCCAGATTTTTTGCTTTTGTTTCACTGGTTTACGACTTTCTCTGGCTGTGGGCCTGCCAATCAGACCCACAGCCTGGCTGTTCTCTTTCTAAATTACCTCATGTACCCTAGGTGCATCTACCAATTGGTACTGGGCCACCTTATCAGACCCTGTAACTCAGGGCATAGGTGTACCCAGGGCTGCCAGGGGCTGCAGCACGTATTGTGCCACCCCTGGCTGGCCTCCTAAATTTGACACAACTGGCTGCATGACAGCTGGGGCAAAGTCGTGTAATCACCCTTTGCTGTAGGTGTAGTATACCTATACCTAACCCTAAAATGGACACACAGATTCCTATCAGTCACTCCTATGGCAGGCCTTGACAATCCTGAAGGCAGAGTGCTTGGAATCGTGTGAGATGGTGCTCTGGCATGAGCTGAGCCTGTCTGCAGCTTGCGGAATCAAGTCCTAATAGCTGTTCCATGATATCGCATACCATATACTCTTAAGTGCATTATAATCCTCGCGGTTAAATGCTATCTTTGGTATTGCTTTATCAAAACATGTCGAGTAAGGTGTCATACGAATTGGAATACTAACCCCTCGCCAATTCTGGCGACGGGGTTAGCATTCCACCCTTCTAGAGGGACACGACATGTATGTAACTGTGAACCCCGGTTAAAGTTAACTGAAGCCTCAGCTCCACAAAATGGATGCTGCCACCACAGACACGAGTCTGACCCCCTGCAGCTGGGAGTCCTTCCAGCGAGGGGAGCCTGGACAAAGGGTTTCCTGTCAGGGGCGGTGCTAGCACCGTCCCAGACATGGTTTTGTGTATCCTGGGTAGGCAGGGCTTTACAGGAAGGTGACTGCTGAGTGGCACCCCGGTGCTCACTACGCATAGGCCGGTCTGAACCAGTTCCAGGGGCACACCAGCCCCTGGCCTGGGGAAGTCCGGCATGGCTGAGGGGTGTAACCACCCCCCACCTAGTCCCACCCATAGGCAGGACCTAGTCACCGGGCCAGCCCCCTTTTTTTAGTATAAAGATAGGAGCGGGCCCCCTGTTAAAATTAGATCATCTTTGGAATCAAGATACCACTTTCTTCGAAAGGACTTCACGATTTCTTCTTCAAGATTCTCCCTTGTGGCTAAGGAGTAGTCACCCTGCATCCGCAGGCACCATCCTAAAGAACACTGCGGTCTGCTGCAAGTCCTTCATCACGAACCCGACGACCCAGCTCGACGAGACCCGGCTTCCCTGGCACCTCTGACCTCTACTCACCTCTACAGCCAAGCTGAGAACCGTGAGTGCGACGAGACCTCAAGGGACCGACGATCGCCAAGACTGCACGACATCTTTATTGCAAGCCCACCGAGTCTTCCACTGGTGAGTGCTTTGGGGTCCGAGAAGCCCCAACCCTGCGCAGCTCCAGCACCCAAGATCAGCCTCCCTGCATCTCCACGATCGGCGTGGGGCCCTTCTGCTGTTTGCTGTGCACCGCGTTGTTTGGCTACTAGCCGGCTGGCTTGTGGCCTTCTGAACGACGCCCGACGACAACTCTTCTGCTGGTCTGGTTGCTCCAGGCTGGCCCTTGCTTCCTTGTTCAAGAGAGGCACCCCGGACCCTCCTGGTCCACTCCAGACGCCATTTTAGGTCCACCGCGTGGGCTTGAATTTGCCAAGGCTTGGTTGCCCAATCCTGGGTCCAGCGACGCCGACAGCTTCTATCTTCGTGGGACAGCTCGATCCTCCATCCTGGTCGCCGACAACGCCTCCTGGTCCGTGAGATCTTCGAGTCAAGCGTCACCCACTCACCTTGTCGAGGTGGCTACCATCCGGTGCCCTCCTGGTGCCCACTGACTACTGGCTAGTAGTCTCGAACTTGGTCCCCTCTGCTTTCAGGTGTCATCTATCTTCGAGATCCAGGCTTGGATCCAACTGAACTTTCTTCACTGGTCACCGGCCAGCATCTTTTCTTCCGGCTCCTGGTCCGTCTACGAGGATTCCCGACGTCTTTTCAGACCTATGCAGCTGCAGCCCCTGGGCTAGGTAACTTCGGCATTTCGGTGCCCCAGCATAGCCTCACTATCCAAGGGTCAGAATCTACCTTCGTTTTCTCCCTACCAGGTCGGGTTCGCCCGAGAACACTAACCTTCTATTTCCTAGCTACCATAGACTTTTGTCCCGCATCTCGCGTGAGAGTGCACACACTGCACCCGAGTCCCCTAGGCCTCCTAGACGTAATCTAACGATTCCGTAGTCAAGTCCTAGCGATTCCAAAAGCTATTAGTACTGTACTTACCTGCTAGGAATTTCGCATTCCACTTTCAGAGTATATGGTTTTCCGTGCCCCTCGGGCATTTGTATATACTGTGCGAACTTAAGTATTTTTGTAAGAGTTTTGGTTTGTGCTTAGTACCCTGTCCTCATAAAGAGTACAGGGCTGTTGTGATCTTTAAATAAATAACTGTTTATTTTCATAACACTTGTGTGGTGTCCTTTCACTTGGTATTCAAGGGGTATATGTGTGGTAAACAGCTGGCTTAACACGCCCTCTCGAGTCTTTAGCCTTAGACTGCTCGTATCCACGCTACTAGGATAGCTGGTCTATAAGGTTGACTTACAACCAATCATCAATAAGGGTTGCTGGACTGATACATAGTGTTCACTAGAATAGTGAGCACTGCATATCAGGCCACCTTCTCACATTGGTGAGCAGCGGTTGGGATTTGAGCTTGCTGTTGTTTTACCACACGTATCCTAAGAATATCTTGTTGAAAGATCACATAAGTACTGTTAGGTACATATAACTAAAGCTTAGAATACTCTGAGTTCTACTGAACCAGCTGTTGTAGCTCCTCAAGGCTTAGCACACCTTGGCTGCAACTCTTAGCAAGGGATCAGTAGGTAAACACATAGTGTAGGTAGGTGCATCACTTACACCACACTAGAAACAGTATGTCGGACAAAGGAGGAAACACTGAGGTTCCCCTTGTGTCAGTTGACCCTCCACAGGTCATCCCTTCAAGATATACTGCGCTTAGCTTCCATGAGTTACGACAAGTGTGTACCTCTAGGAAGATTAAGCAGGGGTCTAACCCCACAACTGCCTTTCTGATTGGTCTCTTAGAGACTCATGATGCAAGGAGGGCTGGTAACCCAGACCCTTCTACTTCAGATGGCAACATGCCCCCCTTACAGGGTCCCTTTGATGCCCAGGACCATCCTCTTCAGGAAGCAGATGATGCTGATGATGAGGATGATGATTTGGTATCAGGGGATGAGGCAGAAAAGGGACAGGTAGAAGTCAGCAGACTAACCAGGTCCAACTTAAGCAGACATGAGATGGGCACTAGGGGACCCTTGGGGCCACTCTCAGGTCAGCTTAACATTGGGGATGGACGAGATAGATCTCTATCAAGAGGCTCTATCAGATCCCTTCATACCAATGGCTCTCAACGTTCCTCTCAAAGGGGAATGACATCCCCCCAGAGGAGAATGTATGAAGCTAAGGAAAAGGCAGCCAATCTGAGGATTGAAAGGGAAGAACTTGCCCTGGCCAAAGAGAGGCTTGCCTTTGCTAGAGAGCAACAATTGAGTGGGACAGTCCCCACTGGTGGCAGCATTGTACCTAGCAATAGGGAAAGGAGTTTTGATACAAAACACCTTGGTAAGATAGTGCCCCCCTTTAAACAAGGGGATGACATCCACAAATGGATTACTGCTTTGGAGAGGGCCTGCACTGTGCAAGGTGTTCCCCCAAGTCAGTGGGCAGCTATCTTGTGACTCTCCTTTGAGGGTAAAGGAAGAGACAAGCTCCTCACCACAAGGGTGGAGGATGCTAATGATTACCAAGTCTTGAAAAATGCACTGGTTGATGGGTTTGGCCTAACCACTGAGCAGTACAGGGTGCTGTTCAGGGATACCCAGAAAACTCAGTCTCAAGATTGGGCTGACTTTGTAGATTGTGCCACTAAGGCTTTTGAGGGCTGGTTGCTGGGCAGTAAGGTTACTGATTATAAAGGATTGTACAATTTGATGATGAGAGAGCAAATTTTAAACAATTGTCAGAACCAGTTGTTGCATCAGCATCTTGTTGACTCAGATCTGACCTCTCCCCAAGAATTGGGAAAGAAGGCAGACAGATGGGTTAGAACAAGAGTTAAACAGAACCAGGGCCAGAATCAAGGTGGTCAGAAGAAAGCAGACCAGAAGGGTAAGGATTCAAAAGGGGAACAAAATGACCAGAAGTCTTCGACAGGTCCCCAACAACCCAAAGAGGGTGGGGGTCAGGCTCCCCAAAAGAAGAAAGAAGGCCAATCTAAAAGGTGGTGCCAATACTGCAAAAGTAAAACTCACTGGTTTAGTGAGTGCACCAAGAAAGGAGGAGGGCAGACTCCTGCCACTGCAGCCCCTAAGGCACCTGTGCCCCCTAGTACAGCCAGCAGTGGTAGTGCACCTCCCAAGGGTTTAGTAGGGTTAACCCTGGGTTCTGAGGGGAGTGACAACTTAGTTGGCACCCTCACTCAGGCTGTCCTTGTCAGTACAGGGGATATGGATATGTCCCCTGACATAAGTCCCAATACTTTGGGCAAATACAGACAGACACCTTTTATTAATGGAAAAATGGCTCAGGCCTATAGGGACACTTGTGCCAGTGTCACAATGGTGACACCTAGCTTTGTGGACCCTGGACAGATCATGCCAGGTACAGAATTCCTGGTGACCAATGCAAGCAATGTCACTACCAATCATAGTATGGCAATTGTAGCTTTCTCCTGGGGAGGGGTAACTGGCCAAAAGAAGGTTGTAGTTAGTTCAGACCTCCCAGTGGATTGTTTGTTGGGCAATGATTTGGAGTCATCACAATGGTCAGAAGTGGAGCAGAGGACTCATCTGGAAATGTTAGGTTTGCCAGCACATGTGTTTGCTGTGACTAGGTCACAGGCCAGAAGATGCCCCACTGAACAGGTGCTGGATCCTGGAACAATGGACCAGACACCTTCCAAGAAAAAGAGCAGTAGGGTTAAGGCTGTGCCTTCCCCCTTGCCCCAGGTTGTGGATCAAGTCTCAGAGGAGGCTGACCTGCAGGAATTGAGGGAAACTGAGCCTAGAGAGTTTGAACTTGATCAAGTTGAATTCTTGGGTTCAGGGGGACCCTCAAGGGAAGATCTGGGGAAGGACCAGTTAGACTGCCCTTCTCTTGAACCCCTCAGACAGCAGGCTGCTGCTGAGGCTGCTGGGAACGCCACAGGTACCCACAAGGTATACTGGGAAGATGGACTCCTGTACACTGAGTCAAGAGACCCCAAGCCTGGCATGACCAGGAGGCTGGTTGTACCCTTGTCTCAGAGAGGTTTCCTACTTACCTTGGCCCATGAGATTCCCTTAGCAGGTCACTTAGGCCAGACAAAGACTTGGGACAGGCTTGTCTCACACTTTCACTGGCCTCACATGAATGAGGATACCAAGGAGTTTTGTCGCTCCTGTGTCACTTGCCAAGCCAGTGGTAAGTCAGGTGGCACAACAAAGGCCCCCCTTATACCAATGCCTGTGGTGGGGGTGCCCTTTGAAAGAGTGGGGATTGACATTGTTGGTCCAATGGAACCCCAGACAGCATCAGGGCACAAGTTTATACTGGTGGTAGTGGATCATGCCACCAGGTATCCTGAAGCTATTCCACTTAGGACCACCACAGCACCTGTGGTGGCAAGGGCCCTAGTTGGAGTGTTCTCCAGAGTGGGCTTCCCTAAGGAGGTTGTCTCTGACAGAGGTGCAAACTTCATGTCAAGCTATTTAACTGCTATGTGGAAGGAGTGTGGTGTCAATTACAAATTCACTACACCCTATCATCCACAATGCAATGGGCTTGTTGAAAGGTTCAACAGGACCCTAAAAGGGATGATTCATGGACTACCTGAAACACTCAGGCGTAGATGGGATGTCCTGATGCCCTGCCTTCTGTTTGCTTACAGAGAGGTCCCACAAAAGGGGGTTGGCTACAGCCCTTTTGAACTTTTGTATGGGCATCCTGTGAGAGGCCCCTTGTGTTTGGTGAAGGAAGGATGGGAGAGACCTCTCAAAAAGCCTGCAACCAACATAATGGACTATGTACTTGGTCTCCGCTCCAGGATGGCTGAGTATATGGAGAAGGCATCAGAAAACCTTAAGGCCAGTCAAGAACTTCAAAAAGCTTGGCATGACCAAAAGGCTGTCCTGACTGTTTATCAGCCTGGACAGAAGGTGTGGGTGCTGGAGCCAGTGGCCCCAGCAGCACTCAAAGACAAATGGTCTGGGCCCCACACAATCCTGGAGCAAAAGGGAGAGGTCACCTACCTGGTGGACCTTGGAACTCCCAGGAGTCCCCATAGGGTACTCCATGTCAACAGGCTCAAAGCATATGTCGACAGGAAGGACATGAGCTTGCTCATGGCCATAGATGAGGGACAGGAGGAAGAGAGTGACCCTCTCCCAGACCTGCTCACTCAGAATCCTGATGATGGGTCAGTAGATGGTGTTGTCTTTTGTGGCAGCCTCTCTGAACATCAGCAGAAAGACTGTAAACAGGTTCTTCAGTCTTTCAGACGTATGTTCTCTCTGACACCCAGTCAGACCAATTGGTGCACCCATGAGGTTGACACTGGTGACAGCCTGCCAGTCAAGAGTAAAATCTACAGGCAGCCTGATCATGTTAGAGACTGCATAAAAACTGAAGTGCAGAAAATGTTGGAATTGGGAGTCATTGAACCCTCAGATAGCCCTTGGGCTAGTCCAGTAGTTCTAGTGCCAAAGCCTCACACCCAAGATGGTAAGAGAGAGATGAGGTTTTGCGTAGACTACAGGGGTCTCAATGCAGTCACTAAGACTGATGCCCATCCAATACCAAGGGCAGATGAACTTATAGATAGATTGGCTTCTGCCAACTACTTAAGTACATTTGACTTAACAGCTGGGTATTGGCAAATCAGGTTAGCTGAGGATGCCAAGCCCAAGACAGCATTTTCAACCCCTGGTGGGCATTATCAATTTGTGGTAATGCCCTTTGGTCTGAAAAATGCACCTGCCACCTTCCAAAGGTTGGTGAATCAAGTCCTTACTGGGCTGGATGACTTCTGTGCAGCATATCTAGATGATATTGCTGTCTTTAGCTCCACCTGGGAGGATCACCTGGTCCACCTGAGGAAAGTGTTAGAGGCTCTGCAAGCAGCAGGCCTCACTATCAAGGCCACCAAGTGCCAGATAGGGCAGACACAGGTTGTATACCTGGGCCACCTTGTAGGTGGAGGCCAGGTTCAGCCACTGGAGAGCAAAATACAGTCAATCAGGGACTGGGCTCCTCCAACCACCCAGACTCAGGTTCGAGCTTTCTTGGGCCTGACTGGATACTACAGAAAATTTGTCAGGAACTATGGTTCCATGGTGACACCATTAAATGAACTGACAAGTAAGAAAATGCCAAAAAAGGTTCAGTGGACAGCAGGCTGTCAAAAAGCATTCGATGACCTAAAGCAGGCCATGTGCACAGCACCTATCCTTAAGAGTCCAGACTACTCCAAACCATTCATTGTCCAAACAGATGCTTCTGAGTTGGGTGTGGGAGCTGTTCTTTCTCAACTGAATTTTGATGGTCAGGATCAGCCCATTGCTTTTATAAGCAGAAGGCTGACCCCCAGAGAGAAGAATTGGTCAGCTATTGAGAGGGAGGCCTTTGCTGTGGTTTGGGCCCTGAAGAAGCTGAGGCCATACTTATTTGGCACTCACTTCAAGATTCAGACCGACCATAAGCCCCTCTTGTGGCTAAATCAGATGAAGGGTGAAAACCCCAAACTGCTTAGGTGGTCCATTTCCCTACAGGGGATGGACTTTACAGTGGAACATAGACCTGGTACTGATCATGGCAATGCCGATGGGCTCTCCAGATATTTCCACTTAGAACAAGAAGACTCACCTGGTCAAGGTTAGCTTATTGTCCCAAAGTTTGGGGGGGGGTCATGTAGGAGAGTAGGGTCTGCAATCCTATGATCACCCAGATTTTTTGCTTTTGTTTCACTGGTTTACGACTTTCTCTGGCTGTGGGCCTGCCAATCAGACCCACAGCCTGGCTGTTCTCTTTCTAAATTACCTCATGTACCCTAGGTGCATCTACCAATTGGTACTGGGCCACCTTATCAGACCCTGTAACTCAGGGCATAGGTGTACCCAGGGCTGCCAGGGGCTGCAGCACGTATTGTGCCACCCCTGGCTGGCCTCCTAAATTTGACACAACTGGCTGCATGACAGCTGGGGCAAAGTCGTGTAATCACCCTTTGCTGTAGGTGTAGTATACCTATACCTAACCCTAAAATGGACACACAGATTCCTATCAGTCACTCCTATGGCAGGCCTTGACAATCCTGAAGGCAGAGTGCTTGGAATCGTGTGAGATGGTGCTCTGGCATGAGCTGAGCCTGTCTGCAGCTTGCGGAATCAAGTCCTAATAGCTGTTCCATGATATCGCATACCATATACTCTTAAGTGCATTATAATCCTCGCGGTTAAATGCTATCTTTGGTATTGCTTTATCAAAACATGTCGAGTAAGGTGTCATACGAATTGGAATACTAACCCCTCGCCAATTCTGGCGACGGGGTTAGCATTCCACCCTTCTAGAGGGACACGACATGTATGTAACTGTGAACCCCGGTTAAAGTTAACTGAAGCCTCAGCTCCACAAAATGGATGCTGCCACCACAGACACGAGTCTGACCCCCTGCAGCTGGGAGTCCTTCCAGCGAGGGGAGCCTGGACAAAGGGTTTCCTGTCAGGGGCGGTGCTAGCACCGTCCCAGACATGGTTTTGTGTATCCTGGGTAGGCAGGGCTTTACAGGAAGGTGACTGCTGAGTGGCACCCCGGTGCTCACTACGCATAGGCCGGTCTGAACCAGTTCCAGGGGCACACCAGCCCCTGGCCTGGGGAAGTCCGGCATGGCTGAGGGGTGTAACCACCCCCCACCTAGTCCCACCCATAGGCAGGACCTAGTCACCGGGCCAGCCCCCTTTTTTTAGTATAAAGATAGGAGCGGGCCCCCTGTTAAAATTAGATCATCTTTGGAATCAAGATACCACTTTCTTCGAAAGGACTTCACGATTTCTTCTTCAAGATTCTCCCTTGTGGCTAAGGAGTAGTCACCCTGCATCCGCAGGCACCATCCTAAAGAACACTGCGGTCTGCTGCAAGTCCTTCATCACGAACCCGACGACCCAGCTCGACGAGACCCGGCTTCCCTGGCACCTCTGACCTCTACTCACCTCTACAGCCAAGCTGAGAACCGTGAGTGCGACGAGACCTCAAGGGACCGACGATCGCCAAGACTGCACGACATCTTTATTGCAAGCCCACCGAGTCTTCCACTGGTGAGTGCTTTGGGGTCCGAGAAGCCCCAACCCTGCGCAGCTCCAGCACCCAAGATCAGCCTCCCTGCATCTCCACGATCGGCGTGGGGCCCTTCTGCTGTTTGCTGTGCACCGCGTTGTTTGGCTACTAGCCGGCTGGCTTGTGGCCTTCTGAACGACGCCCGACGACAACTCTTCTGCTGGTCTGGTTGCTCCAGGCTGGCCCTTGCTTCCTTGTTCAAGAGAGGCACCCCGGACCCTCCTGGTCCACTCCAGACGCCATTTTAGGTCCACCGCGTGGGCTTGAATTTGCCAAGGCTTGGTTGCCCAATCCTGGGTCCAGCGACGCCGACAGCTTCTATCTTCGTGGGACAGCTCGATCCTCCATCCTGGTCGCCGACAACGCCTCCTGGTCCGTGAGATCTTCGAGTCAAGCGTCACCCACTCACCTTGTCGAGGTGGCTACCATCCGGTGCCCTCCTGGTGCCCACTGACTACTGGCTAGTAGTCTCGAACTTGGTCCCCTCTGCTTTCAGGTGTCATCTATCTTCGAGATCCAGGCTTGGATCCAACTGAACTTTCTTCACTGGTCACCGGCCAGCATCTTTTCTTCCGGCTCCTGGTCCGTCTACGAGGATTCCCGACGTCTTTTCAGACCTATGCAGCTGCAGCCCCTGGGCTAGGTAACTTCGGCATTTCGGTGCCCCAGCATAGCCTCACTATCCAAGGGTCAGAATCTACCTTCGTTTTCTCCCTACCAGGTCGGGTTCGCCCGAGAACACTAACCTTCTATTTCCTAGCTACCATAGACTTTTGTCCCGCATCTCGCGTGAGAGTGCACACACTGCACCCGAGTCCCCTAGGCCTCCTAGACGTAATCTAACGATTCCCTAGTCAAGTCCTAGCGATTCCAAAAGCTATTAGTACTGTACTTACCTGCTAGGAATTTCGCATTCCACTTTCAGAGTATATGGTTTTCCGTGCCCCTCGGGCATTTGTATATACTGTGCGAACTTAAGTATTTTTGTAAGAGTTTTGGTTTGTGCTTAGTACCCTGTCCTCATAAAGAGTACAGGGCTGTTGTGATCTTTAAATAAATAACTGTTTATTTTCATAACACTTGTGTGGTGTCTTTTCACTTGGTATTCAAGGGGTATATGTGTGGTAAACAGCTGGCTTAACACGCCCTCTCGAGTCTTTAGCCTTAGACTGCTCGTATCCACGCTACTAGGATAGCTGGTCTATAAGGTTGACTTACAACCAATCATCAATAAGGGTTGCTGGACTGATACATAGTGTTCACTAGAATAGTGAGCACTGCATATCAGGCCACCTTCTCACACTTGGGCTCTTTTTATTTCTGCTTTGTATCTTACAATGGCCGCCCTGTATTCAAATTTTTTTTCAGGTAAAAAGTCTTTCCTCCAAGTTCTCTCTAATCTTTTACTTTGCTGTTGCAGGACATCTAACCTGGGATTCTATAGGAATTCTATAACCCATGTTAGCAAGCCCATTATCGCCGTTTTATCGGCGATAATTTTAACGAGGTTCCTTGCTAATATGCGCCTCACTTCCCCCATTGCTCCGTGCCACCTCCTCTACCCGGATCTTCAAAGCTGATCTCTAATCGCTCCTCTTTCAAAGACACTTTCAGAACTAATACTGTCATGCTCAGCCCCCTCTTGGACGTTCACTCACTGTAAATTTGTATTTTTTATATATTTTTTTATTTATTTATTTCTTTATTTTTCCTGTACATTCCTCTCTCCTGCGAGCTTTGTTGGATTTTGTGTTTATGTAATCTTCATTTTTAGTTTGTAATGTTGCATTGTGTTTCCACTGTTCTCTTGTAACGTAACTGGCTCTATTGTACAGCACTCCGACACCTTCGGGTAATGTCCGCGCTTTATAAAAATTCATTAAATAAATAAAATAAATAAAATAAAAATACATTTTGGAGGCAGCTTTGACTGAACCAAGATGCAGTATCGGAGCGCACTTGCGCCATGGCCCGTCGATCCTTTGAAGCTGGGAGAAGGGGGTTTTGCACTAGAGGGGGCAGATTTACAATATCTGGCGCATCCCTGCATATAAGCAGGGATGAGACAGTTATTGTGCGCTCGGCTCCGCCAACATGGGTGCGCACCATGGGGCAAAAACTGCACAGATGCGTGACGCATCTGTGTCATAAAGGCAACGCATTGCTGGAGTTGCATCGCAGGCGCGACGCAGATCCAGCAATGCTCTGGGGGGCCCTATCTGTACAATTCTGCGTCAATCCCTACGCCTGCGTCAAGCGCAGAGTTTTGACACAGCATGGGCTCAAAAGTGACTGAGTGAAATCTTGTAGATTTCACTCAGCCACTTTTAGGAGGCGTTCCTGCGCCGGAACGCCCCCCCCTGCGCAAAAACACGTACTTCTGGCGCAGAGCTTTACAACCTGACACATCTCCCAGATGCGTCATGTTGTAAATACCCCGCACCATGGCGCATCTTTTGCGTATCTTCTGCACCACTGCTGTATCACAAAAGTGGTGCAACGGCGGCGTAAAAGTGGCGCAAGTGGCTTGTAAATCTGCGCCGAGATCTCTCCGGGCCTGCGCAATTTCCGGTTGTTTTGTGCTAATCTTTTTCATCGGGGTTTGATGCTACAGCGCCCCCCTGTTCAGTGCAGTTGATGACTTCCATTTGTCACAGCTGTCTAATAAGGCAAAGTTTGAAGGGTTGACAATGTAAACCGGAGCGTGGCCCTCTGTCGGCAGTCAGTAGAATTACAGTCTTTAGTGTGAAGGAAATATCAAATGAGGCCAGAGTATAGAAGAGACGGCAAATCCGGCATACCCATAATGCATCTGGGTAACGCATAGAACTATCGCAGCAGCGAAAGACTGTTATCAAAAAGTATTGGACATTGATTTTGAAACTGTTTAGTAACATAAATACCCGTTCTTTTGGCAATACTCAAGGCCTTTGAATTCGGCCGCTCTAACTTTACCATGTACATCAAACAAGAGGGGTTCGTGTAAAGCACCCGGTGATAATTTCAGAAGTAACTGATACCTGATTTAGTTGCACTTCGTGTGGCGCTGAGGAGGGTAGTCAGTTAATTTTTGGAAGATCTTCGGACTTGACCTTTGCGGAGATCTGATATCTAAGTACACAAATAAGCCACCAATTAAGAACTGTTATAAACGCTTATGCGTTGAGATGAAGGGCTGTCCATACACGAAAGTGTCAGAGAGTTTCTCCATAGGAACAGTACTGGAACAGTACAAGTGATCATATTGCAAAAGTTACATCATACGAGACAAAAGTGACAATCGAGAGGAAACATAACACCAGAGGAAGCAAACGGTGATTTACAGGAGGAAAAAGTGACGTGTGCAGGTTACAAAAGCGTACAAAGTGCAAGTAGAGGTATAATACTGCAATAAATGGAGGACGTTACGTGGGCAATGGTGGCTCTTGTGCAAGTATAGAAAGCAAACAAAATGTAAGAGGTAGCAAACAGTGTGTTACAAGAGAAAAGTGACGTGTGCATGTTACAAAAGAGTACCAAACACCGGTAAAAGGGTATTACTGCAATCAATGGCAGTCTCTCAAACCACAAGAACACACTGGGAAGGCACTTCCATAGTCATGGAGAATAGACATTTTCTATACTAAAAGGTCTTCCTTCAGATAATAGAGAGGGCATGAATTAACTTTGGAAGTGTCTTTGAAGGAGGAGAACTTTGAGGTCAGTTTTGAAGGCCAAAGAAGAATAAGAATGTTTAATTTCAATAGAATTTATCGAACACGAAACGTGAATGCAGTAAAACGTCTGTGCTCTTCTGAAACTGAAATGTGCTTACATTTCCCATAATCCCCCACTCGGCTCTACGTAACGCTATAACCCCCATCAGAGGCGCAACTAGAGCCACATTTCGGGGGCGGGGGAGGGGGGCTAAGAAAAAAATTCGGGGGGGGGCTGAACCTTTAATCAGTAGGCAGAGTGGGGCTTCAGGGGCTCTTAGAAGGGGTGAAACAACTGCAAGGCCTAATTAACCTTCAAATGGTCTTTTAAAGACCTGTTAAACGTTCGGGTGCGGCTCTGTGTGTGTCCGGGATCTGTCTCATCCCGGGCTGCCACACACGACGGGGGGGGGGGGGTGAAGCCCGGTGAGTTCAATGGGTGTTGCGCGCCTGACCCCCATTGAAGCCGTCCGTGGCATCCCAAGCTTTAGTCTCCGTTGAACTCGATTAGGGACTCAGAGTGGGTGGAATTCATTGAGGAATATGACATATGTCTGTTCCAGGAAACGTGGGCTAGAGAACAACACTCCCGCACAGGGTACGCTACCTTTGAGATTGTGGCAAAATGGGGGAGAAGGGTTGACCGTCCGGTGGTCTGTCGATTTGGGTAGGTTCCCACCTTGGATGCAGGGCGAAAAACCTCGAAACCAACTCACCGGACTTTCAGTGTGTTGTCCTAGAGTGGGCATCCGGTGCGAGAGTAGCATTAATAAATGTATACTCTTGCCTGGCTGGCATTACGGGCACTTCGGGAACTATTGAGGATTTAGCTGTGTTCCTCGATTGTGCCACTCTCTGCCCATCACTTATAATTGCGGGGGATTTTAACACTCAGTATGAGCCCCTCCCGGATCATCTGGAAGGGGTATTTAATGAAGAGGATGATCTCTGGGAGATACCAACCTTGGTGGGCCCACCTGTAAAATCATTGTCACCCTTAGCCACTCAAATAATATCTCTCACTTTATCCCACTCATTGAGGGCTTGTAATGGGCGGGTCAAGGGAGACATCCCACCCCAGCCCACCTTCAATAGACCAGGGCACGAATCACGGATAGACTATATCCTGGTTCCGACAAAGGATTGGGCTAAAGTGAGGGACTTTACGATACTCAGAAGGTCTGACAGTGACCATATTGTATTGTCATTGAGATTCGCTGTCCAGGGTATGTCAATGGCAAACACAGATAAAAATTTAGCATTTCCGGAGGGTCTAGTTGCAACCAGCAACAGAAGTAGAATTAGATGGCCAATACTAGTGCAGAACCCACAAAATATTCAGAGGTTATATGAGCAGGGCCGGCTCTAGGCATGTGCAAGCTGCGCACCTGCACAGGGCCACCAAACCCCAGGGGCCACCACGCCAATATATATCCTTAATATATTAATCCTCTGAGGATGGATACATATTTGCGTGGTGGCCCCTGGCAGGGATTTGGCGGCCTCCGGCTCTGTTCCACTTCCAAACATCCTGACCCCCTCCCCTCTTTACTGGCCTGCGCGCTCCGCCCCACCCGAACCACCTCTACCGGGCCCCCTACCTACGCTCCTTGCCCAGGGCCACCATGAGCCTAGAGCCGGCCCTGATGTGAGGTAGTGGTCCCTGTCCTTGAAAAAGTTGGGGATCTCTTCCCTCAGTCACCCACTCCCGATAAGTTCACCATGCTTGGGGATATTCATTCCAAGCTTTGTACCAACTTAGCAGAAGTACTGAACCCGGTGGCCAGGACGAAAAAGGACAAGGGGAGAAGAGCCTCATGGTTCAATGCTTCTTGTAGAAGAGCAAAGGCTGACCTCCTGGAGTCTCTCAAAAGCCGGGAAACTCCTAGTAAGATTAGGGATAAGCGGATGGCCTACAAGTCTATCATCCGCAATGCCAAAATAGAATGGGACCAGGACAACTGGTCGGAAATGACGGCTGCCCTAGCACTTCAAGATGATCGTAAATTCTGGCAGATCGTCAAGCACGGTTCAGCTGAACCTATAGCGGCAGTAGATGCAAATATTGCTGCCACTGTGTGGGAGGACCACTTTAAATCCTTGTATAGTGCTCCCGACCAGGGTCAATTAGGGAACCCACCTGAACCAGCAATGGTTCAACCCCTTGAAAGCGTATCCCAGATGAATGGGTTCACCCTGGGAGAACTTAGTATGGCAATTTTGGGCCTCGCCGCTGAAAAGGCGCCAGGCCTGGACAAGCTTCCAGGTGACCTTTATAGGCATGAAGTTAAGATCTGGGCCCCGTACTTGAGGGTGCTGTTCAATGCAATTCTGAACGGCATGACGATCCCCCCAACTTGGCTGGGGCAGAGATAGTCCCTATATTCAAGAAGGGCTCGCCTCTGCTCCCAGCCAACTATAGGCCAATAAGCCTGATAGATGTTTCCCAGAAACTCTTTACTAGGCTACTCCTGGATCGCCTGTCGGAATGGATGTTGGATTACGATATTCTGAGTCCATTCCAGGCGGGATTCAGAAGGAAGATCTCCACCACAGACCAGGTCTTCCGGCTCGCCCTCATTTTTTGGAAAACGGTACAGCTGGAGGGTGGCAGCCTCTACACTGTATTCGTGGACCTGAGGGCGGCCTTCGACCTGGTCCCCCTCGGAAAACTCTGGGAGGTGCTGGCCAAACTGGGGGTTCCGAGGGGCTTGCTGGAGATGATTATCCGTCTCCATACTGCCAACTTTGCTCAGGTGAGGTGTGGTAAGGAGGGGGCGCTGTCTAACCGATTCCCCTTTGACAGGGGGGTAAGGCAGGGTTGTGTGCTCGCACCGACCCTGTTCTGCCTCTACGTCAACGGGGTAATGGCCCACCTCAATGGGGTTGCCAATTCTGACGCTCCCAAGTTGGCAGGCAGCAGGGTGCCGGCGATTATGTTCGCCGACGACACCCTGCTGCTCTCAAAGTCCCCAATGGGGATACAGCGCGTCCTAAATGGCTTTGTGGACTTTTGTGGGGAACACGGCCTAGACATCAACACCCTAAAGACCAAATGTATGGTCTTTAATCCCCCACCAAAACTACGATCTACCCCTACCATCGGCCAGAGAAGACTTGAAAGGGTGCGCACCTTTGAGTATCTTGGAGTCATGTTAAATGAGAATATGACTTGGTGCACACACCAACAGAAAGACCTACTTAAATTGGCCCAGCACTCGGGAGGGGTTATGAGGCTCGTGGGAAACAACAGGTCATCCATTAAACCCGTCGGCCCACCACTCCAGATTTACAAGGCACAGGCAAGGGGGGCCACCATGTATGGTTGTGAGCTATGGGGTCACGTAGCTTCTCCAGAACTGGTGAGAGAGGAGAACAAGTTCATTAGGCAGGTGGTACGACTTCCGCCTAGCACGCCCCTTGTTCCACTAAGGTTAGATCTAGGGCTGCGACCTCTAAGCGAAGAACTGGCACTGCGTCCCTTGGTTTATTGGCGGAGGTTGTGGGCAGTCCCAGAATTGATCAGTTATAGGCAGGGTCTACAGGAGGTCCTAGCCATGCCTAACGCTGGGAAATTAAATGGCTTAAATTCATTAAAACTGAGCTGGAGGGTATAGGCCTATCGACACTCTGGTCTGATCCTTCAACCGCATGCCCACTAATTCCCAAAAAGAGACTGGCAAAGGTCTACTACGACAGTAAACTAGCGGCACTCTGTCGTCAGGAAACCCTGGGGACACTTACGGAGTCATTTTTATGCATTAAGGACAATTACAGTTTTGAACCAGCCCTGGACAAAATATATCCTGTTCTACTCAGGAAACTCTACTTGCAATTGAGGCATGGGACCCTTCCACTACGAGCTCTAACTAGTAAGTGGAGTGAATCAGCAACTAGTTTATGCCCGGCTTGTAGAGTGGCCAATGAATCAGAGCTCCACATAATCTTTTTCTGTCCGGCCTATAATGTTTCCCGCAAGAAATGGATTGTGCCCATATGTAGGAGCCTGGGGTTCGCGGAGTGCCTGGCCGCGTTTAGAGTACTGAAAACAGATTTGACTGATCACATTGTCTTTGCTGTGGCTAAATATTTAGGTGCAATGTGGTTCCTGAGGAGACAGTGCCTTAAGGCTGGTCATTGATTATTGATTGACTGTAGCATAAAATCTGAAACTCTGTATCTTTGGAAAACTTTTATCTACCCGGATGGATTGTGATGTTTTTAATGTTTTATTGTTTTAATAATTATGAAATGTATTCTGTGTATCTTTTATGGTGATAAAATTACCGAAATAAAGATTTATGAAATGAAATGATTAGGGACTTTGAGAACAAGCACTGGTAAATCCAGTTTACACATAATGCATTGCAAGCACCGAACTGCCAGCAGAGTAAACAAGCACTGGCATAGCCGGTATGTCTCGCCTTTGGGACCTTATACGTGTTTAGCCATGCAACAGTTGATGTTGTTGCACCAAGGATATTGTGCTGCATAACGAAATACTTATAAGGTCCAAAAGGCAAGACCTATTGGCTATGCCTAATGCTGGTTATATGCCTAAGGCACCCTTCCATCCTAAACAGGCTCTGATACCACAGAATAATACAGCAAATAGCCAAGTACCTCAGCCACATGCTCCAGTGAATGATCAAACTTTACTCTGATACAGCATATGATAGCTTTCTCCACCAGCAGATGACGGGTGTCCAGGCAAGGATATATGCCTCCATATATATGCGCCTGCTCATATATTGAGGCATTTACTAACTCAGAGGCATATTATCAAGGGGATTTATCTCTGCTTTTTTGGCTGCAAAAGCCAAGAAAGCGGAGATGAAATTATCTCCCTATTACCTAGCTGTCGCTAACACCAGTTAGCAACAGCTAGTAGGAGAAAGCGACCATCTTGGGCCCCGCTTTGCATGTCAGTGAAATTTATCACTAATGACATGCAAAGTGGGCGTGCCAAGATGTTAGCGACTGGAAACAGTCGCTAACATCACTATTTCCTATTACCAACTTTTGGAGATATTCGCGCTAAGCGCGAATATCTCCAAAACCTAACACCTGCCCTGAGCAGTTCTTAGCCATGTTATCCAGTGGGAGGTGGATAACATGGCTAAGAGCATTCGCTCGGTAATGCATGAATATCGCTGACTTTACAGCGATATTCAAGCATTTCGGCCGATTTTTATCGCTTAGGAGATAAACCTTGATAATAGCAAGGTTCCTAAGCGATAAAAATCGCCGCAGCTCGGCGGTAAAAATATTGCCGCTAAGCCAACATAGCGATAATTATCGCTAGTTGTTGGTAATATGCCCCACAGTTCACCCAGCTCGGGAGTGGTGAGGATTAGATTTGGTCGTAGCATGGATGAGACATGGACAAACTGTTGTACATAAACACAATACATTTCTATGAACTACTGGCATAAACCTATATATTATAAATTATCATAATTGTGTCATACTACTCAGAATCTTCACAGAACTCATCCACACATAAGGTCTGCATGCTATCGCTGCACACACCCCACTGCGGTTTCCACCACCCTGCCTGGGAATGTCCCAAAATCCATGAGTTCTGGAAATTCACCTGCGAAACACTTTCTGACATTACAATCAGACACCTTGAGATGTCCCAATGAATCCATCTCCTTGGACACACAGCTTGGATTCTCCTTAATATTAGGAGCTAACGACCGGACAACCACTATTAGCTAAAGACGGAGGGGCTTATTTACAAGGCCCTTGCGCCACTTTTGCGTCATTTTTAACATGGAAAAAGTGACACAAAAGTGGCGCAATGGCCTTGTAAATCTGCCCCACAGTATCAATTGTGTGGTTTCAATGCCCACCACCTTCGACAAAAGTTGGTAAGCGGTGCTACAAGCTGCAAGAAACATGCTGATCCCTTTGCATCCATGCAGCACTAACCAGCTGAACAAAATCCATATGTGAATTGAATTGAATGACCTCTGAGGCGGAAGCCGGAGGTGTCCTTACGCTCGATTTTTAAAATTGGGAATTGTGACTAATTTGTATGTTTTTAAACTTCTGCACTTACCCCCAGCCACTCCAGCTATTTCCCCTGCCACGCAGACACCCACTTTCAGCGGATTTTAGCGCTGTTGGGAAGGGAATCGGCACACGGACGCCATCGCCAGGAAACGCGAGGCCACGCCCACACGATAGGCCACGCCCACCGCCCACTCTATGTAAGCGCTGAGCAAAGCGCCGGCCATTGAATTGAATTGAATGACCTCTGAGGCGGAAGCCGGAGGTGTCCTTACGCTCGATTTTTAAAATTGGGAATTGTGA
Source organism: Lissotriton vulgaris (assembly GCF_964263255.1). Taxonomy (NCBI): domain Eukaryota; kingdom Metazoa; phylum Chordata; class Amphibia; order Caudata; family Salamandridae; genus Lissotriton; species Lissotriton vulgaris. Next base: position 65,446,065 of record NC_141699.1, on the reverse strand, counting down.
CTAATTTGTATGTTTTTAAACTTCTGCACTTACCCCCAGCCACTCCAGCTATTTCCCCTGCCACGCAGACACCCACTTTCAGCGGATTTTAGCGCTGTTGGGAAGGGAATCGGCACACGGACGCCATCGCCAGGAAACGCGAGGCCACGCCCACACGATAGGCCACGCCCACCGCCCACTCTATGTAAGCGCTGAGCAAAGCGCCGGCCATTGAATTGAATTGAATGACCTCTGAGGCGGAAGCCGGAGGTGTCCTTACGCTCGATTTTTAAAATTGGGAATTGTGACTAATTTGTATGTTTTTAAACTTCTGCACTTACCCCCAGCCACTCCAGCTATTTCCCCTGCCACGCAGACACCCACTTTCAGCGGATTTTAGCGCTGTTGGGAAGGGAATCGGCACACGGACGCCATCGCCAGGAAACGCGAGGCCACGCCCACACGATAGGCCACGCCCACCGCCCACTCTATGTAAGCGCTGAGCAAAGCGCCGGCCATTGAATTGAATTGAATGACCTCTGAGGCGGAAGCCGGAGGTGTCCTTACGCTCGATTTTTAAAATTGGGAATTGTGACTAATTTGTATGTTTTTAAACTTCTGCACTTACCCCCAGCCACTCCAGCTATTTCCCCTGCCACGCAGACACCCACTTTCAGCGGATTTTAGCGCTGTTGGGAAGGGAATCGGCACACGGACGCCATCGCCAGGAAACGCGAGGCCACGCCCACACGATAGGCCACGCCCTCCCTCTTTCCCCATAAATGTGTGTCCCACGCAAGCGCAGCGGACGAGCGCAGCGGGAGCGCCGTTTGCGCGCCGAAGGCGCGCCTAAGGCAAGCCCGTCTGCGCCCGTCCGCGATCGTACGCGGTCTAGGGCCATACCCCATGTCCCTCGTGTGAACCATACACGGTGGAGTAAGTTAGAACTGCTAGCGCTTTGCCCTAGCATTACAGAGCTGTGCAAGCACAAACTAAAAGTAGAGGATAACATAGGCTGCGAACATTGTCACTTCTCCTATGATCCTGGTAGGAGTATGGTCACTGCGGACAATACTTTACAATGCGGGCTGATTAATGTCCGCTCCTTACGCAAACATAAGTTAGATCTATACGATCTACTCACAGAAACACATTGGGACCTGGCATTTCTCACCGAAACATGGCTGGATGAGGAATCCACGCCCGACGCCCTAGAGGCACTCCCAGAGGGATATACAATATACAGACAGGACAGACCCATAGGCAGAGGAGGGGGCATTGCAATAGTCGCACAGGAAAGTCTACGCTGCCAGCTTAATCATGTGCCTATCTTGGACAGCGAGGCAGGGAGCTTCACGATAAAAGTGAATAACAACTATAAACTGGAAGGAATGTTAATCTACAGACCCCCCGGCCCCTCAGCTAGGTTCGAGGAGAGCCTGGTTGAATGCATTATAGAGACCTCGATATGCAAAAATAATTACATGGTACTTGGTGACCTTAACCTTCATTTCACTAACCCATCCGACAACGCTAGTAAAAACCTCTGCCAAGCATTAGAAGCTTTACAATTAAATCAAATTGTAAGCGGGCCTACCCACCAGTTAGGGAACTTACTAGATCCCATATTTGTTAACTGGGGGGAAGTAGAAGCGAAGACTCCCATCCCTATCCCCTGGTCGGATCATCACCTGGTACCGTTTACCATTCAAACTCCTGAAGGCAGAGCCCGTCATCCGACTGCACTGTACCATCTAAGGCGAAAATGGGCCTCCTTCTCCCAGTCTAAGTTCTGTGAGGAACTAACAAAAGGAGGCGATCCTGGGGGGGATGATGCAGACACGGCTAACTCCAATCTCTGCAAACGCATTAACAATGCACTAGATCTTACTGCCCCGCTATCCAAAACTAAACCCAGTGATCGTGCTCAAAAAACCGCACCCTGGTTCAGTACTGAACTGCGAAATGCTAAAACCTTATTGAAGAGAGCAGAAAGGCAATGGCGTCGGGCTATCTCTAAAGATACTAGAGAGGTCTACTTGTCAGAGAGGCGAGTCTACCACGGACTGATTAGAAAGGCGAAAACCACACACTATGAGACTAAGATCAACGAAGCTGGTAACTCTACGAAGGAGTTATTTCTGCTTTACAAAACTCTCTCTAGTGGAAAATCCGTCACTGTCCCTGATGACTGTTCACCTGAGTCTTGTGACAGAATCGCAGATTTCTTTGCCGAGAAAATATCTAGAATTTACTCGGCTTTCCCAACTCAACCCACGAATGGGATAGAGTTTGTGGAAAAACCCAGGGATAGGGGAAACTCGCCCACCCTTACCAACTTTGTTACCCCACCCACAGAAACTCTCCTAAAAATCTGCAGTTCTGTAAAATCAGGTTCCCCACGGGATCCCACCACTCCCAAACGCCTAAAAGACAGCCTGGGGGCCTTGGAGCCCTACATTAGGCATCTACTGGACGTGTCTTTTATGACAAAGACGGTGCCTAAAGAATGGAAAAAAGCGGTGGTCCTTCCTCTTAGAAAAAAACCTACCATCAGCTTTGATAAATTAGACAACTTGCGGCCCATCTCTCTTTTACCATATCTGGCCAAGGTAGCAGAAAAAACGGTCAATCTCCAACTAATGGATTTCATAGACAAAGCTGCCTTACTCCACGACACACAATTTGGCTTCCGCCCCCGCCATTCTACGGAATCGGCACTATTGACGGCTGTGGAATCCCTTCGGCAGGGGGTGGATGAAGGTCACACTATGGCCCTTATCCTATTGGACCTGAGTGCGGCATTCGACACTGTAGCTCACTCCACCTTGCTACAGTGTCTGAATGATGGAGGTATAACTGGAGCCGCACTCCAATGGATCCAATCCTTCCTGACGGGGAGAAGTTTCCAGGTCCGTCAAGGGGACCACTATTCCCGAGACATAGAATTGGGCCAGGGCGTTCCTCAGGGTTCGTCCCTGAGCCCAACTCTTTTCAATCTCTATGTCTCCCCAGTGGCTCCAATTGTAGTGGGACACGGACTACAAATTGTTACCTATGCCGACGACACTCAGCTGGTTGTCTCCCTCTCGCGTGCACCCGGTCTAGCTATGGACAGTTTCAGGGCTTGCATGCAAGATCTTGCAACCTGGATGTCCACTAATTGCCTGAAATTAAATGGCAACAAGACTGAGGTGCTCGTGGTGGGAGGCAGCCCATCTGTCTGGACATCGGCATGGTGGCCACCATGCCTAGGCGAGGCCCCCACACCTCGGAAAGAAGTCAGAAATCTCGGGGTCTGGCTAGATACTGATCTGTCTTTCGGACCACAGATTAACAGGGTGACGGGCATGTGCTTCAGCATTTTAAAAACTCTGCGGAAAGTCCTAATTCTCCTCCCTACGGCCGCCCGCAGAACGCTGGTGCATGCTCTAGTCACCTCACGCTTGGACTTTGGCAACCTACTCTATTTGGGAGCTACCTGTAAAGCGATTAATCGACTTCAGGTGCTACAGAATGCTGCAGCTCGCCTCATTTTAAACCTCCCAAAAAGATCCAACTCCAAGGCCGCCCTCCAGTCACTCCATTGGCTGCCAGTGAGGAGCAGAGTTGAATTTAAGTCCCTCTGTACCTGCCACCGTATCCTCGCTAAAAAGGCGCCAGCACCACTCCAGAACCTTATTACAAGGTATGCACCAACTCGTGCACTGCGCTCCTCGCATGGAGGCTTACTTAAGGTCCCTAGGGTGAAAAAGGCCCGTATGGGAGGAAGATCCTTCCGATACCTGGCGGCAAAAAACTGGAATAATTTACCTCTTAATCTCCGTCTGGACCCCTCCGAATCTAGTTTCCGGAGGAAATTAAAAACTTACCTCTTTTCTAAATGAGTGGGCTCCTCCCCTACTTCTCTCTCAGAGTGCTTCAGTTCAGCGCGGGGACACGCATTTTGCGTAACCAGGCGCTCTATAAATGCCCCTTAATAAATAATAATGTAATCAGTAGGACTGAGACAGCTCCTCACCCACCAAAACAACACCAACAGCATTGACCTGAAATATAGCCCTTAAGTGCCACTACTGAACACAAGATTCAACAAAAGAGGTCTTTTGTACAGTCTTCCAATCTGTGATTTAAGACCCATCTTCTACTTGATGCGCCCTGTCCCTGTTCGCCCCATACCTTTGTAACTGTAACCGTGATTATGGGATGCTGCCACCATTCTATGCCTGGTGAAATGTATTGTATCTGGGCTGCATTTCCCCATGGAATAGTGCTAAACTGCTTTTTTGCCCTTTACTAAAAATTAAAACAAAGGTTTATAAAATATCATGTTATAGCTCATGTTGTGTTGTTACATGTTTGTTGCATTCCTGAATTGATTGTATGTCATTTTACATCACACTGCAATATTCTTACATGATTGTGTTAATGGGGCCTTTTGACATTTGACATGGAGGTTCTACATTTGGGAGGCACAGTTTGTATCAGGAAAGGTAGGGGCATATTTGCAACAGGCAGCGATAATTATAGCTGACCTTGTATACCTCTATCGCTGGAATATTTCACCAGGCTAGCGTTGTATTAACAACATTCCAGTGATTTCGCCCTTTTCCATAGAACATTGCTGGTTTTTCAGCAGTGTTTCATGTAAAACAGCTGTATGCTTGATAATACAACCCTGTGGTCGTATCACATGAATCCACCTCCCATGTTAGGTATGCCTTAGTCAGGAATTTAACAGACCTTAAATTCCTGCGTTAAGGCATACTTAGCGCGATTAAAATAATCGCTTCCCCATGTTGTAAATATCGCGAAGCTGCCTTCGCGATATTTAGCCATGTTGTTTTCACAGACACGCCTACTTTGCATCTCATTAGTGATGCGAAGTTAGTTGTGCTGGAAACGGGAGCAAAATCAGCAAAACCCGCAATAGCGTGTCTTTGCTGATAAGGCAATTAAATTATTGCCGCTTTTCGGCCGAAAACGGCCGCAAAAGCGGGGATAATTTTATATCGCCGCTTTGTTAAAATACCCCTGAGTTCTTCTCTTGAAGTGCAGCATATCCATCGGATATTTAGCGTTTCCATGAGATATTTTGAGAAACACGAGGTTACGCAATGCACATGGCGGTCGGCCTTGATTGTCTACATCAGTTCTGTGAGCCTCAATGAACATCTTCAATAAATAGAACTTTCCTGTAGACAAGTCAACCAGCCACGATGGCTTTATTTCTGAGCAACAGAGACCGTTCTCAGGAGGTACATTTATGGTATTGGAAACACTAATGTAGGAAGTTAATTGCCCAGTTGGGCAAATTCCCCAAGCACCATGCAAATCTTGCACCTAATCAGGCAAGCACTGTTTCTCAAAGGCAGTCTTGTCTACCTCCTCGTAAGGCAGGACTGAACCTGGAGGCAATTTCAGAGAATGCGTGTTAAGGGTTGGCAGGACCAGCATACACTTACATCAGGACACCACCCAGACCAATTTTGTTAAATAAAAGGTATTTTATAATTTAATAATTAAAATAAGGACAAAAGGACAAACCTCAATCGCTCACTGGAAGGTTATAGCTTTTAAAGTGAGAGTTCTATTCCACATGGCTTCTCCATTCTGCATGGATAGTCAATTCAATTTCAAAAGCTTTATTCGGTGTGTAAAACAACCATATGAGCATAAATAAAATACATGAATTGCAACCTCCATTTCAGTGATACTTCATAAGGGCAAAAATATATGCAAAAAGTATACAAAATAATAGTGTTACAAAGTGCATAATTGATTTTCACAGTAAAAGTAGCTTGTGCTGATAATATGCGATACACAGGATTTGCATTAATCGCCCACAAATTTTTCGTTCTTAGTAAAATAATAAGGCCTTTCAAAAATTTGTCAAATATCACGAATAACGATAGCAATTGCAAATATTAGCATTTATCAAACATGTGCAAATTCTGCTTATAAAATGGCATATATAAAGTGACTAGTGCATACAATGTACAGGGTTATAATAATTAATATTGCATGTTTATGTGCAAATCACTTTGTGCAAATTAAGCTTAATGTGCAAAATGCTTACAGATAAGAAGCTCTGATTTTAGTAAACTTTTATAGGACAATTGATTTCCTAGCAGCAATGCATTTTAATATATAAGATGCCACGAAAAAACAGACATCCATGTTTTCCAGAGAAGATACTAGCCTCATGGCATTTTTGGTGGATTGAACTTGATATTTTAAAAACAACGGTTTCAAGTAAAATTTCCTTAAAAAGTAGTAAAATTTGCAAAACAGTAAAAAATGGCAGGAACTTTGCTTTGACATGTTGTCACATGGACATGGTAAACTGGTACTTCTTTTTAGGGTCGGGAATGCCACTAGATGGTGAACACTCCCTAGCCTTAAGCGTGTTAGGAAAAAGTGATAAGAGTTTATTGTTAAAGCATCTAGATAAGGTTGAAATCCATATTTATGGTTCAGTTGTTCATACAATGCAACAGTAGGTTGTAACCTAATTGATCTCTCTCTATTATCTCCCGCTTATGGGCCAAAAATGTTTCCTTGAGCTCTTTTTTAGCAATTGTGGCCGCATATTCTGGTTCGATAAAAATGTTGCTGTTAAATAAAAGACTAAACCAATGATGAATGAAGCTCAGCCAAGGAAGGTGTAAACAGTGGTCGAGCTTCAGACAATCTTTGATAATGCGATGTGTAAATATGGTTTCATCTTTTGCCCAGATGGAGCGCCTTACTGAAAGCGGGCGAAATGCTGCTAAATCTGAAATATAGTTTAGGCCCACTTCCTGATGTATAATCTCTGTGAAAGCCGATGGTGGGGCACACAACAGGCGTTTAAGGAAATTATTTTCGTCTTGTTGTAAAGACTGGTTGTAGTGATGGCCCCAGACTCCTGCTCCATAGAGTGCAGAAGATACACATCTGGGGCCTTATTTATGAAGGCCTTGCGCCGCCGGTGCGTCACTTTTAACATGGGAAAAAGTGACGCACCGGCGGCGCAAGTCCTTCATAAATAAGGACCCTGGCGTTGTATATAGTCACCATGGGGCATATTACCAACAACTAGCGATAATTTTTGTCTCTAACTTGTTTAGAGACAAAAATTATCGCCGCACATCGGCGATTTTTACCGCAGATAAACCTTGCTATTACCAAGGTTTAACGCAAATGCGGTAAAAATCGCCGCAAAGCATGAATATCGCTGAAAAGCCCGCGATATTCATGCATTAGCGAGCTAATGCTCTTAGCCATGTTATCCACCTCCCATTGGATAACATGGCTAAGAACTGCTCAGGGCAGGTGTTAGCTTTTGGAGATATTTGCGCTTAGCGCGAATATCTCCAAAAGTTGGTAATAGGAGATAGCGATGTTAGCGACTGTTTTCAGTCTCTAACATCTTGGCACGCCCACTTTGCATCTCATTAGTGATAAATATCACTGATATGCAAAGTGGGGCCCAAGATGGTCGCTATCTCCTACTAGCTGTCGCTAACTGGTGTTAGCGGCAGCTAGGTAATAGGGAGATAATTTTATCTCCGCTTTCTTGGCTTTTAAAGCCAAAAAAGCGGAGATAAACCCCCTTGATAATATGCCCCCATGTCTTTAACTCTTCGTGCTCCCACTTTTGCAGAAAATCTAAAAAATGCAATTAGTATTTCTACTCATTTTATGGCGTACGTTAGCATATTCATGTAACCATTTCCCATTTCCTGCAAAAGTTACCCCAAGATAGCAAAAGGATTTAAGTGATTCCATTTTTGTTCCTTCCAATAAAACCATTTTACAGATTTAGTCAAGATATTGCCACATGACATTACAAATGTTTTGGATATATTAATTCTGAGTTTCCTGTCATTGATAAAAAGTGTACAATTGTCAATAAGACGCTGAAGGCCGTTTGGGGTACGTGATAATACAACCGCATCATCTGCGTATAATAAAATTGGCACTGCCTGGCCCTCAATCGAGGGGGCGTCCACGGGAATGTTTTTTAGTACTGCATCTACCTGATTGATAAACAATGAAAACACAAGTGGGGCAAGTACACACCCCTGTCGGATGCCCCTTTGAACTTTGAACAGAGGGGTACATTCACCTGCTGGGCCGTAGCACACTTTACTAGACAATTTCTTGTACACCCTTGCCAAAAAATAAACAATCTCCTTCGGGGCGCCGGTGTCCAATAATATTTGCAACAATATCGAGTGGTCCACGAGATCAAAAACGCTACTCAGGTCCGCGAAACACGAAAACATTTTACCCCCTTTAGCCATTGTAAATTTACTAATAAGAAGGTCCAGGTTGACACACTGTTCCAGTGTGCCTAAACCCTTCCTAAACCCATATTGGGCATGGATAGTCAATGAAAGTTCCTGCACAGTACTCTCCAGTGGCTAATGGAGGTTTCTTCTCCTCCTGCACCACTCCCAGCAACAGACTGCCTTCAGCTTTCAGTCAGGCCGGAGAGGCTGGATGCGAGTGAGTCGCCTTTTGCAGGATGTCACAGTTCATAGCTTCCAAAGTTCAGAGTTCCAGTGGCAGTGTCTCTGGCTTGCATCTCCACGACAGGCAGAGTCTATCTGGTCTTTCATACTCTCCCACACCTAGTAGAGAGTACCCTCCACCTCTTTGCCAGCTCCCAGGTCAGTCCCGGGTGTTGACACCAAAATCCTCACTTTTATCTGGAGGGTCCCATTTCCAGAAACAAGTTCACAGTAATAGTAAGTCAGCTTCCCCACTTACTTTCCAGTTCCAAAAATGATTCTTAAGAAATTCCAGTCCCAGAGTAGACTGGTTACAACTGGTCTGCTTCACAAGAAGAGTCCTTGGATGCTCTTTGCAGGTCCGGTTGAGCCGACTGGGGAATCAGACAACAATGGACCTTCTGTAGAACTCAACACAACAGTCTTGGTCGACGCGAGTCACATTCCCACCCACAGTTCAGCAGACTCGGTCCGCTTCCAGGGCCGGCACCACACAGGTCTGAAGGTCCGGTTGTCCTGCTCCTCTTAGACTTCCAGCTGTGGTCCAGATCCGGCTCTATAGCTTTCAGGCCCCACACAAGCTCCCCCAGCTCACTTCAGAGGGTGGGTTTCTAAGCGTCTCAGACAAACCACAGGCAGAAGACGAATGTCTCCACTCTAATCCAACGCTTTGACCTGAAACGCCAATAGATATATCACCTAGGGGAGGTGGAGGAGCACCCATATTGTAATCCCCACATCCACAATGTACAACAGTCTGTCTCTTATGGCAAAGACCCCACTAAATGAGGGGTTTGTTGCAGGGGCTGCCGGCACGGCTCGAGGGCGGGGAGATGGGCACAATGAGGGGGGAGGGTGTGAGGGCACAGGCTGCATTAAAAAATAATAATAATAAAATTAACTTACCTTGAAGCCGTCGCCGGGTCCCATGTCTTCTCTCGTGCTTGCCTGTGTCCGACTCCAGGTCGGAACTGCATGGAGAACAGGGGAGTGCGCATAAATGTTCTGGTCGACCTGAGAGGGCCGACCAAACAGTCTTTGCGCACAGGATCTACCACTCCTCCCCTGCAGCTCCGCCCGCCCCCTCACGCACAGCTGCAGCAGGAGGGCAAAATAAAATCATAATAACATCTCTTTATGATCATTTTATTTTTTCCTTTCTTTGCTGCTCCAGGGAGTGGTGTGACGCTCCTTCGCCTTAGCAGAGGAGCCGTCACTGGTTAATTCACGCTTTTTAAAAGGTTACACTAGTAAAGTTAAAAACCTGGTCCGCCCTTCTTTACTTCATTTACATTGGCTCCCTCCTACTAAATACAGAGGCTGGTCTTAAATAAACTGGTTTGGTAATCTCTGATTTTAGGCTTCAATAGAGGACAAGCTGAAAAAATAATATCTCCCTGCTAGGACGGAAAGATCCCTTCTTCAGTGATTGATGCACAACCCTATCCTGTGTGCCCCAGCCGCATGGATATCTGGATCCGTGGTACTGATTTTTGGTCATGGGTGAATAAGGACAATGCATCTGTGCCATGACCTGGCCTGTCTCGTGGTAATGCAGTCTTCTCAGGCTGGGAGAGACTGCACCAAGTGCTACCCTCTTAAAGGTAGAGGGCTACAGCCCTAATCTGGAGTTATGATATGTTACATCGATTTGTATAGCGCAAGAATCACCCGAGAGGGTATCCAGGCACTTGATCAGATGTGTAGGTGTAAGATCCCCAAGGTGCTTATACGAAGAGCCGGGTCTTCAGCTTCTTACGGAACTCAAGAAGTGAGGAGGCTCTGATGTGTTGAGGGAGGTCTTTCCATGTGTTGGGTGCCATGTAGGAGAATGAGGGATCTCCTGTTTTGCTTTTGCGGATGCGGGGAATGTGTGAGAATGAGGTAGAGCGTACGTGTCCGGTGGGTTGCTGAAAGTTTATGCGGCTGTTCTGATGTTCTGGTCCTGTGTCATGTAGGGCTCTGTATGTTTGCGTGAGAAGTTTGAATTGACTGTGATTGTGAATGGGGAACTAGTGAAGCTCCTTGAGATGCGGTGCGATGTATTTGCGGCATGGGAGGGTGAGTATGATTCTTGCAGCTGTGTTCTGGATGGTCTGGAGTCTGTGTAGGAGTTGTTGGAAGATTCTGGTGTACAGAGTGTTGCAGCAGTACAGAAGGACTACGGCAGCACTCTCTACGCCGGTGAAGAGTGCTTGTGTAACGGTCCTTCTGGTGTTCTGAGGCAACCATTTAAAGATCGTTTCAGCATGTGCAGGAAATAGAAGCAGGAGGTGCACAATGTGTTGAGTTGAGCCGTCATGTTGAGCTTGTCATCTAGGATGATCCCTTGATTTCTTGCGTGGTCTGTGGGCGTGGGTGTTGGTCATAGCTCTGACAGCCATCAGGTAGGAGTACCATGGGGAGGTCTTGTTGCCCTAGACCAGTACTTCTCTCTTGTCGAAGTAGAGCTGTAGGCAGTTGGTTCGCATCCAGTCAGCTGCCATGGTCATGCAGTTGGTGAAGCTGGTCCTGGTGGTGGTTGTCTTGTCCGTCAGGCAGAGGATGAGTTGGGTGTCATCAGTGTAGGAGATGACAGTGAGGTATTGAGATCTGATGATGTTGACGTGCAGTGTCATGCATAGGTTGAAAAGGGTGGGGCTGAGGGACGATCCCTGCGGGACTCCGCATATTAATCTCTTGGACTCTGATGTGAAGGGTGAAAGTTTGACCCTTTGGGTTCTTTCCTTGAGGTAGGAACAGATCCATTTGAGAGCAGATCCTTGTGTGCCACTCTCGTGGAGTCTTCTGAGGTGGGTTTTGTGGGAGACAGTGTTAAAGGCAGCGGAGAGGTCAAGTGTTGCTGTTTCTCCTCAGTCCTGGATTATTAGAATGTCATCAGGGACCGCGATGAGTGCTGTTTCAGAGCTGTTGTTCTTTCTGAATCCTGATTGAGTGTTTTCCAGAAGATGGTGACAGTTGAAGTGGATTGTGAGTTGCTTAGTGATGGCCTTCTAAATCACTTTTGCTGGATAGGGGAGCAGGGAGATGGGTCTGACATTGCTCCGTTGATTTGGGTCGGCTATGGGCTTATTGAGAATGGTGTTGATTGTTGCAAGTTTCCATTTATCTGGATAAGTGGTGGACGTGATGGAGGTGGTGATGATGTGGGTGTAGGAAACAGTGGGGCATATTATCAAGGGGGTTTATCTCCGCTTTTTTGGCTTTAAAAGCCAAGAAAGCTGAGATAAAATTATCTCCCTATTACCTAGCTGTCGCTAACACCAGTTAGCGACAGCTAGTAGGAGATAGCGACCATCTTGGGCCCCACTTTGCATGTCAGTGATATTTATCACTAATGACACGCAAAGTGGGCGTGCCAAGATGTTAGCGACTGGAAACAGTCGCTAACATCGCTATCTCCTATGAACAACTTTTGGAGATATTTGCGCTAAGCGCGAATATCTCCAAAAGCTAACACCTGCCCTGAGCAGTTCTTAGCCATGTTATCCAATGGGAGGTGGATAACATGGCTAAGAGCATTAGCTCGCTAATGCATGAATATCGCTGACTTTTCAGCGATATTCATGCATTGCGGCCGATTTTTATCGCATTTGCGATAAACCTTGGTAATACCAAGGTTTATCTGCGATAAAAATCGCCGCAGCTCGGCGATAATTTTTTCACGCTAACCAAGCAATAGCGATAATTATCGCTATTGCTTGGTAATATGCCCTAGTGTTTTTATTGCACTAGCTCACCTAGGGCCTGAGGTACTAAACAAGGCCCTAAGGGCAGCAACAAAAATTGTGCCACCCTTAGGGACCCCTCACCAAGCACCTGCAAGATGGCCATTGCAGGCTGCATGTCTTGGTGCAGAGAAAAGTGAAAACACGACATGTCACACATTCCTGTGTGCCATGTCCCTAACACTGCATGTGATATATGTTAGTCACATCTACATCAGGCCTAACAGCTCTAAGGCAGGGTGCTGAATATTACATGTGAGGGTATACCTGCATGAGCAGATATGCCTCTGTGCTGGTCACTCCTATTACTGACAGTGCAAGCGGACAGGGAAGCCCTTTTAAGGCATGTGCTGGACACCGGTGAAAACAAGTTCTCCAGCTACATGATGAATTCACAGAAAATAAGGATGTTTGATATAAAACATCTTGTATTGATAAACCCACACTGATGCCAGTTTTTGATTCACCAAAACATGCATCCAGAGGGCACCTTAGAGGTCCCCCCTGAAAACCTACAAGCTTCTGGAGTATTTGTGGACTGGTTTCTGCCAGCCTGCCACCTGAGATATTGTTCTGACCTCCTTGGGTAAGAGCCTTTGCTCTCAGATTCCTGTGCAGGAAGAGGGTGTAGCACCCCCTCCCACAGGATGACCTGCTGATTAGCCTTGCTTCGGAAGCAAACCTTTCAAATTCAAATTTGGATCCCCCTCACAGGAGAGGAAGCCAACCCCTTTGTCTAGAAACTCCAAAAGAAAAGACTCTGAGGCCTCCGGAACTGTCAAAACCTGACCCCTGAAGCCACCACTGCACCAGTCGCTTCCTTCATGAGTTGATGTGAGACACCGGTGTCAACAAGGTCCCGCAGCCCTCCAGAGCTCAAGTCCATTGTGGTTTCACTCCTCGTGGACTCCCCTTTGACGCCTGCAGCCACTGCATGCAAGCCCCTTTGACCCCGACAGCTCCCGGTAAGGAAACCCGACGCCTAAAGACACCTCTGCATCTGTTGCTCCTGGGCCGTGGAGAACAGGAGCCCAGGTGCCCCTACATCCCCAAGCATCACAAGCCTTGAACCCTACTGCTGGTTCACCCCGACTGGCCTTCCAGCCATAGCCTGCGGCCTCTATTCGCAAGGAACGATTTACATAGAAACCTATTGGGCTATCAATGCTGTTTTGCACCCAGCCACCCTCCTGCGGCTGCTTGCAAAACAGCAAACTGGGGTGCAAACTGGGGTCTACTGATGGTGCTGCCTAGGACCTTGCCCACCACTCACCGATACTCCTGGAGATTGGTCTTGGAAGTCGCTGTACTATACCTGTTTGCAGAACTTGCTCTTGCTTCCATAGGATAACATTTCAAAACTCACAAATTGCACTGTGTCCACTTTTTAAAGTGAAAAGAATTTATATTTAAAAACGTACTTGCCAGAACGATTTTTCTAAACATATATAAAGATACTTGCTCTTTTAAAAAAAATGATGTGGATCTCCTTCTTGAGTCGTGTGTGTCATTTATGAATCATTATGTGTATTTGCAAGTGTCCTGGACTCCTCTGTGTTAAGTCTAAGGCTGCTCGACCACACTATCGCCTAATAGAGCACTTTGGGATTGCACAGCAAGCCCCGGTCCACTCATAAGGGAACCCCCGGACTCTTTACATGGTATATCATATTTTGGATATATCACATTAAGAGCCAGCTTCCACAGTATCAGGGTGGTGCTGACTGGTGATGTTTCCATGTTTTAGATGTAGTGGGGGAATGGGTCCGTTCGGACCCCGGAGTCCATGGTCCAGATGATTGCAGCAGTGTTGTTTCTGGTGAGGGTAGTCCATTCAGTCGGGTGGCCTTCTTGGTTGGCGGTGGGAAGCTAGTGATCCAGCGGTGTACCAACAACAGATACTCCAATACCATATACTCACCTGGGCCCATAAACACACACAATTGAGTAAACCGCTGGAGTCAAAGTTTATGATTTTCCACCCTTCCAGATTGATTATTCCTATCTCTTAACCAACCTTTCACTGATCAAAAAGTTCTTTCCTCTGGTCGATGGACCATTAGTTGAACTAGTTGATGGTGAAAATCTACTTAATTCTAACTCTTATATCTTAAAGTAAATAACCACAGACTCAGGTAAGTTTTAAGTCTTTATCTAAATTAATTGCATGTGAACCATTTCAAAGTACAGTACAGTCACCGTCACTCACAGGAGAGAAGATTCAATTAATCAAATCATCTACACATACTTCAAACTTGCAATGACATGCTCAGAAAGGAGAGGACAGAGAGAAAAGAACATCTGCAAATTCACTAATTTATAATTACCTAGGATGGTGTGAAGACCAACCCCCTGGCTAAAGGGTTGGTATGGGTCCCCCGGAATAGTTCAGGAGAAAAAGACTTCAGGACAGGATTCAGGACAGGATAGATGACCTCTCTAACACCGACAATCACGTTGCACCCCTCTCTGATACTCTCTTCATCCTCGAGATTGTTCCGCGATCTTCTTTCTAACCCAATTAAGTTAAAATGATAGGTTCTGCATTCGGTTCTTTAGCATCTTACAGCATCTTTCCCAGCATCACCGCTACATCGACAGCATCCCAAGCTCTGCAGCATTCAGCATCGATGTCTCTCTAACTAACTAAAAACTACCTTAATTATACCTTTTCGTTCCTCATGGACCACCCACTATAGTTTCAATATCGTAAAACTAATAATTCTGATTGGTCATGCAAGGGGGGGAGATCATCACACCATGCTTAAATATCACTCTTTTTAGTTAGCCCTTTGTTAACAAACCCAGCCCCTTTATTTTTATTCGTATTTTATTTTCCCACCGCATTCACCATACATCTGTAACAAATGTTTAACTTTAATATGTTGTCTATTCATTCAGGTCTTTCACTGCCGGTTCTCAGGCTTCGGGCAGACTGTCGTCTTGTACTCTTCTTGACCCACAAGTCATTCTTCCGGGATGATTTTCAGTTGTCATGCGCGAATCCCACATGACTCAGCTGACTTCGGACATACACGAGAGGCCCAAATGCGCACTAGTGAGAAAGTCAGAAAAGACAGATGTTACTTTTAAAAATAAATGGTTTCACTGTACATCACCCATCTCTACTCTAACCCCCTTTACTTAATAAAGCTGTTAAAGCTGTTTTATTAGTTTGTTTGAATGGTTATCGTTAGTAAACACATACACAAGCTTCTCTAACCCTCGTTTTTATGTGGTGCCGATTAGTTTTACACAATACCTAATTAGTTAACATGTTAGGGAGTTAAATGAGAGGATTGCTTCCGAGCAAGTCTCCTTTCTACGAGTCCTTGCTCCATCACTAGCAATGACTTCTCTGGTGTTGGGTTGGTGTGCAAAATTGCTAAAGATAATTGTGATTTTGCTGTGGAAGAAGTTGGATAGGTTGCCACAGAGTTGTTGGGAGGCCGCGATCTTGTTGACAGTGGCTAGGGGTGTGGGAAAATCCTTAACGATCGGAAAAAAACTCTTTGCAGCTGTTGGAGCTTCCTACCATGTGGTCCACCAGTACTTTTTTCTGGTGTATCTTATTTGCTAGTAATAGCATCTGAGTGTAGCCCTGTAGGTAGTTCTGTCTGTGGTGTCATAGATGGCTCCCCATTTGCTTTATAGTTGTTCACAGTGTTGGTTGGTGTCTTGGAGGTCTTCTGTGCTCCAGCTGGCCGTTCTGCTTGTTTGATCTACTATGCTTGTTAGATTTGATGGGTGCAAGGGATTCCACGCTGTTCTAGATCTAGTTGTCAAGGTAGTTGATGTCCTTATAAAGGTTGTTTGTCGAGCTAGGTTGATCCACGCTGAGGGCGCCGAGCCAGTCAGCTTTGTGATTTTGCCCAAGCTGCGGCTTGAAATATTGAACCTGGGTGGAGTGTTGACATGAGGTGCATTGATTTGGAAGTGGATGAAGGAGTGGTCGGTCCATGTGAGATGTGTGGCGGAGTTATATTTGATGCTGTCACTTGCGGTGATGATGGGGTCCAGAGTGTGTCCTGCTGTGTGTGTTGGTTCTGGGACGAGAAGGGTGAGTCCGATGTTGCTCAAGCTTTGGAGGAGTGCTGTGGAGCAGGGTTTGTTTCCATCTTTCAGGTAAAATTTGAGCTCAACAAGGAGAATATAGACTCTGAAGTCGATGGTGAGCAGTGTGATGAAGTTGGTGATGAGGTTGGTAAATGTGGCTCGTGGTCCAGGTGGTCAGTAGGCGCGGGTTCCGTCCAGGGTGAAGATTTTAGAGATTTGCAGCTTGAAGTGCAGGTGTTCCATGAAAGGGGTGGCATCTGTGGATGTTGTGCATTTGATGGATTCCTTGCAGATGAAATAATTGCTTTCTTGCAAGGGAAACACCTGAAATTATGCTCCAAACCGGTACCACTCAGAATACTGTGACTGGTCACCCACAGTTGAGGAGTCCGAAACAGATGATTGGGGATATGAAGAACTGATGCAGGGGTTATGTGAGCAATAATTTCAAGGTGTGTCTCAGCTGATAGCACGGAGAGAGGTGTCTATTTCCTTTTTGAATCCACCTGAGTTTTGTATTACTTTTTTAAAATTGCAACAGAGCTGAACGCATGATTATAAGGCTATATATACATATAAATTGGGAGTATAGTCACTGTGTCCTGAAGAAGGTGGTCCTATCTACTTAAACCAACAAAACGTGCTAACGATTGATAAGAAACCATAACCGCCTTTCCATTATACAAGCTGGACAACAGATATTAATCCGCAATTGTATAACGATATAACGAGTGGAAGGGTTAGGATTTTAAAAGACCGTCAATTTGAAAAAGTTTTGTATGTCTTCCATGGATGGAAAAAAAACATTAAAATGTGTGTAGAGTTGAGTTTTGATGTATATCAATGTTTTTTATGTTTTAGCTTATTATTAGACTAGCAGCCCGTCCCAACGTTGTCCGGGTATGAAATAGAATGTGTGTAATGTGACACGCTCATTCGCGTGTGCCCTGCTTGAGGGCCGTCGGCGACCAATTAACAATTAGAATTGTGTGAGTCTTGAATGATTGTTTCCCGCGGTAAACACCCATTATTCCACAACTTTCTTTCCGCATACCATCACTCCGCATACTTTCATTACGAAAGTACCATGACCCCGCAATGCCATTATAACGCATGGCATTACATTTTATATGCTTTTACCACGCATACATTTACAACGAAATTCGTTGTAAATGTATGAATGGTAAAAGCATGTTTTTTTTTAATGTTTGGATAAGGTAAGTATGGGTATAGGGGTATATGTTTTGGGGTACTGAGGTATATGTTTTGGGATGTTTGGGTATTTTAAGGGTTCAGATATAGTTTTGGTTTACGGAGTACAGGTTTTTTTTTAGGGTTTAGGGATAGGTATGGGTTTTGGGGTACAGGGCTATTTTTAGGGTTCAGGGCTAGGTTTGGGTTCTGGGGTACAGGGGTATTTTTAGGGTTCAGGGTTAGGTTTGGGTTTTGGGGTACAGGGGTATTTTTAGGGTTCAGGGCTAGGTTTGGGTTTTGGGGTATTTTTAGGGTTCAGGGGTTGGTTTGGGTTTTAGTGTACAGGGGTATTTTAGGGGTTAGGGATAGGTTTCGGTTTTGGGGTACAGGTTTTTTTAGGGTTCAGGGGTAGGTTTGGTTTTTGGGGTACAGGGGGTATTTTTAGGGTTCAGGGCTAGGTTTGGGTTTTGGGGTACAGGGGTATTTTAGCGTTCAGGGCTAGGTTTGTGTTTTGGGGTACAGGGGTATTTTAGCGTTCAGGGCTAGGTTTGTGTTTTGGGGTACAGGGGTATTTTAGGGTTCAGGGCTAGGTTTGGGTTTTGGGGTACAGGGTTATTTTCAGGGTTCAGGGCTAGGTTTGCCAATTAGAATTGTGTGAGTCTTGAATATTTGTTTCCCTCAGTAAACACCCATTTTACCGCAACTTTCTTACCGCATACCATCAGTCCGCATACTTTCATTACGAAAGTACCATGACTCCGCAATGCCATTATAACGCATGGCATTACATTTTATATGCTTTTACCACGCATACATTTACAACAAAATTCGTTGTAAATGTATGAATGGTAAAAGCATGTTTTTTTAAAATGTTTGGATAAGGTAAGTATGGGTATAGGGGTATATGTTTTGGGGTACTGAGGTATATGTTTTGGGGTGTTTGGGTATTTTAAGGGTTAAGATATAGTTTTGGTTTGCGAGGTACAGGTTTTTTTTAGGGTTTAGGGATAGGTATGGGTTTTGGGGTACAGAGGTATTTTTAGGGTTCAGGACTAGGTTTGGATTTTGGGGTACAGGGGTATTTTTAGGGTTCAGGGCTAGGTTTGGGTTTTGGGGTACAGGGGTATTTTTAGGGTTCAGAGCTATGTTTGGGTTTTGGGGTACTGGGGTATTTTTAGGGTTCAGGGGTTGGTTTGGGTTTTGGTGTACAGGGATATTTTAGGGTTCAGGGATAGGTTTGGGGTTTGGGGTAAAGGTTTGGGTTTGGGTTTTGGTGTACAGGGATATTTTAGGGTTCAGGGATAGGTTTGGGGTTTGGGGTAGGTTTAGTTTTTGGGGTACAGGGGTGTTTTTAGGGTTCAGGGCTAGGTTTGGGTTTTGGGGTACAGGGGTATTTTAGGGTTCAGGGCTAGGTTTGGGTTTTGGGATACAGGGGTATTTTTAGGGTTCAGGGCTAGGTTTGCCAAAGAGAGTCGGTGTGGGTCATAAAAAAATAAGAACAGCGGGAAACGAATATGTGATGATATTCCGCAAACCAACATCCCGCATACCATCACTTCGCAATTTTTGTAACGCGGGAGTATAACTCCGCAAAGCCATCATTTCTAAAACTTTTAAAACGCATATGACTTTATCACGTATGCCATTGTAACGCAAATGCATCTGTGGTAAAGTCATATACATTGTAAAAGTACATTATTAAAAGAATGAATATATGTTTGTATATATATATATATATGTATATATATATATATATATATTACCTACTGGCGGTCGCCAGTAGGTATATATAGTTAGGATTTTTTTCCTATGGGATTTTTGAAAATTCTATGTTGAATAACTTTGGCGTTTGTGTATGGAATTGGCTGAAATTTTCAGGAAAATGGCACATATTGTTTCTGAGCAGCCCCTGAAAATTTGGGGGGGTTTCATCAAGGGGGGGCCGAGAAAAAAGGGGGGTCCCAAAACGCGTTTTTCCCATTCATTTTTCCATAGGGCGGTTGGAATCACTTTTAGCTCGAACGGCTGAATGGATTTACACGAAACTTGGCAAAATTGTAGATATTGTTTGCCCGACGTGCCTTTGCTATGTCTCAATATATGTGCTCCAGTGGATTTTGAGAAATTAACGTTTTTAAAAACAGATATATCTGTGACAGCGCTCCGGTTAGCACCCCGGTTCGCGTACCTGATGCGTAACGGAACTTCGCGAAGCGAAGCTGATTGGCTGTCGGGTGTCTGTCAACATTCGAAACAGTCTGGAGCGGCCGCCATCTTGTGTCTCGGTAGGATCGAGACACAAGATGTGGCAAAAACAAAGGGGGAAATGAGCATAAGGGGGCAGAGTACATCCTCCCTGACCCCCTACGTTTGATGAGGGGGCTTTAAAAGGGCCTCGCGGGGATAAAAAATAATAATTTTTATATCGTTTTTTTTTGCGGGGGGAGCGCTCGGTACGCTCACCGGGAAGCGGTCCGGGAAGCGTAATATTGGGAAAATAGGATGAAAGAATGTTCAAATATTGTATGTTTATTGATTGTTCTTTTTGTTTTGTTTTTTATTTTTTTTCTTTAAGTACCAACATGTAGGTACCAATGCAGAGTCTAAAAATAAAAATACATTGTTTCCTTTGTAGATATCTTGCATGTTGTTTCAGAAGTTATTGTGGTATATGGAATTAATAGCGTAGTCTGTCAGGAAAGCAGAAAAACCATGGAGGCAGGAGATGATAAAGAGATGTTAAATACACATTGGAAATGATATAGTGGAAGAAAGGAAGTAACTATGAGCAAACTTAAAGTTGCACAGTATATTTAAAGTCTAATTTTACATTATAATCAATTTGCTACTAGTTTAAAAAATACATATAAAAATGAATATTGTCTCAAACAATTTTCGAATTATTATATATAAATTTATTTTTCTGATTTGTTTTCAAAATTAAAAAGAACTTCTAATAATTCTTTGTCAGAATTTGTCTCATTTTCAATTAGGAAATCCACGGATTCAACACATTGCAGAAGTTCTATGTCGAGTGATTCATCAAAGAATTCTGATTCATTTTCTGTATCTTGCTTGCATTCTGCAACAATATCCACGTTATTTTTTTTCTCTCCTTCCATTTTTGTGCTGTAAAATGATTTTTAAAAAAATATATCAGTACAGATAGGGCACTGTTGGGTTTAAGTACAGACAGGTAGTTTGGTTTTTTAAACAATGATTTTTTCTTTGGGCAGTGTATGGTATCAGGCTGGAAGTAGAAATATCAAAAAATGTATGTGATAAAGTCTAAGTCAATTCTTAATTATACAAGACAAGCCTAACTCCATCCATAACTAAAATAGAGAAGTCTATCTTATTCTATAAGTATTACAGAGGGATAGCATATAACCATCAGAAAATGTTTTCCTAATTAACTTAAAGTACAGAACATACTTCAGTTTTTAAAATAACATCTTACCTTTCAAATAGAAGTTTAAGTTCTCAGTTGAAATGCACTTGATATGTACTTCAGGAAGTAGTAGTCAAAATGGCTGTGTTTCTCTCTCTTTCTTTATATATATTTAGGTACATAACCAATCAAATGTCATGAAATAATAGAAGATATTGAAAGTAGCATTTTGATTGGTTGTCAATTCTAACACTTCATTAGTGTTTTTGTTAGGTAATTTACCTCAGGATATTTAGTGAGGCTTACAGCATAATTTTCTCAATGGAATTTCATCAAATTTGGGGAAATGGTAGGGACTGCTATGTAGTAGGGGCTATTCTATATTTGATGAAAGTGTCTGTAGTGGTTTTTCTGTAAATTACTTTCCCACCTTTTTTTATCGAGCGCTTACCGGTGCGCTCCCCGGTACGCGAACCGGCAGCGTTACGGGAGTCCGCCATTTTGAGTATCGGTAGAATTGAGACACAAGATGGAGGATAAACAATGTTCGGAATGGGTAGAAGGGGGCACGGTAGACACTTTGTGACCCTCTAGGTTTTCGGAGGGGGGATTAGGATGCTGATACATGCAAAAATAAAAAATAAAAAAATGTTTAACTTTCGCGGGGGAGCGCCCGGTACGCGCACCGGTAAGCGAACCGGGGAGCGTACTTTGGTGAAAAAAAAAAAAGTTAAAAAAAGATAAACGTTTTGAATAATCAGAGGTAGGGTAGCTCTGAAAAGAGCTATTGGGTTCGGTCGCTAATTTAGGTACCTACAAGTATGTTCCAATGCACACTTTTAAATAAAGGACGAATATTCTATTCCCTTCATCGGGGAAGTGCACACCATCTCTTCTGAAGATGTCTTGAATGTTGTAACGCAATAATATTTACTATTAAAAAACCATTGAAATTCACTGAAAAAACCATAGGTTATAGAGCATATATAGTTAGGAATTAGCATTTACAAAACCATAAAAATTCACTGAAAAAACCATAGGTTATAGACCATATATAGTTAGGGATTAGCATTTACAAAACCTTATTTTACTCGCACAAAACCATTGAAATTTGCATATATAGTTAGTTGCACTAACTATATATCGGCACCCGCAATCCGCTGCTGATGATGTCACATATTACATCATTCATGACATGGTCAGTGACATCACTGATGAAATCTCTGTTGACAACTCAAATGACATCACTGACAACATCACTGATGACATCATTCATGTGATAATACGATGAACCTCTTCAGACTCCAATATAACCTTAGATACACTCAGTGTAAACAAACACTCACAGACTGTCACTCATCCATGGAGTTACACACACACCTAGTCAGTCATGCAAAGAATCAATCACACCTCCATTTCCTCAACTATACAATTATACACACCTTACTTATTCAAACATATACTAACACATATTTACTCTTTTATACAATCCTTGATTGAAGTTCACAATGATCCATACAGCCACTTACACATTCACTGGCTCTTATGCACAGTTATTTATATATGTCAACTCTCATATGTACTGTGTTTTACATATGTACTTACTTTGACATACAGCACTGAGATATCCATTCACTCACCAATAAACTCATGCACACAGTCAACCACGCATACAGCTGTTTCCACATGCAGTTTTGAACCCATACATCTAGTGAATCAACTGGTCACACATCTATGCACAGAGTTATACACCTCCCAGCCTCCCACACACATACTTAGTCTCCCATACAAATACTTGGGCAACCAATCAATAACCCATATAGTTACTCATATAGCTACTGATTAACACATGCAGCAGTTTACAGAACAACAGACATAATGATGCACAAATTAAGACAGTTTAGTCACTAACCCATGCACTCAGTGAGACACATTTAATCACTCTCTCATACAGTCAGTCATGCACCTACTAAAACCTTCATCCAGACACTTATACATCCACTCATTCTTCAATATGTAAGACATATTTTAACTTTACAGAAACATACAGTCACTGGATGATGTCATCAGTGATGTTACTGACCATGTCATGAATGATGTAATATGTGACATCATCAGCAGTGGATTGCGGGTGCGCGATATATAGTTAGTGCAACTAACTATATGTGCGAATTTCAATGGTTTTGTGCGAGTAAAATAAGGTTTTGTAAATGCTAATCCCTAACTATATATGGTCTATAACCTATAGTTTTTTCAGTGAATATATATATATATACACATTTATTTTAATTTAATTAAAACATTTATTCTTTTAAATTGCATTATTTATATTATATTTATTTATTATTTCATTTTATTACATTTTACACCCTAAAAAATAATCCCACCCTGGTCCCTTTAAATACCCCTGCACCCCTTAAATACCCCTGCACCCCATAATCATGCCCACAGCGTTTGTTACTTGATGCGGCGCAATTGCGTAATTGGCGCTTGTATGTACGACTCACATGGCATGAAGGGCGGAACGTAACACACGCCCCAGCGTGTGTCACGCCCCCAGCACACGCCCAAAGCAGTTTGAGTCACGCCCCCAGCACACGCCCCACAGCAGAACGCAGACACGCCCACAAGGGACTACTTTGCTGGCACGGTTCTTTTACCTTTTAAATGTATATGGTGGCCGTCTGCATAGCCTGTGTCCTTCTGCTGCAACTGCCCTTTCCAACGCCGTATTGGGTGTTGTGGTTGGTGCTGTGGTTACTGAGATTACCCGCCTCAAAGGTTTGGGCTCTCTCTTTATTATATTAGTATGGATATGGACATGGATATGGATTGCTGTTTTATATTGCATGCCTAGTATTTAGAAATGTGTTCTTGACATATGTATACTCCTAACTTCTTCACTTGAGGGCCACCTTGGGGAGCTTTTCTATGTTGCTTGGTCCTGGGTGTCCTCATCCCCTAGTTCTGAGGTGGTCCCTCTTTTATGTGTTTATTTAAATAATCAGTGCACCCATATCAAATTGGTCCGGGCATACTACATTCTACATTTTCAAGTTGCCTTTTAAGATCATTATCAGACCGCGTAACGTCACAGTGACAGCACCACTTTAACAAGATCACAAGTGGGAGAAGATCATTCTTTGTAAAAGCTTCAAAACTTTAGAGCAGCCTTCCCAAGACAATCAGATCTATTGAAAAATACCTGACTTTACGGAAAATTCTCAAAACATGCCTGTTCCCACGACCTTCAGCAAGTTACGTTTAACCCTTGCGTCAACCTGGCAGCAACATCCTCTCAAACATGTTATGACTCAAAAGGTACAAATGAAAACAAAGAGAATGCACTTAGGTCCTCAGTCTTACCCTCGACAACTGTAGCACTTGGAATGAAAGAAAGAACCACATAAACACCATTGCAGAGAAACACCCATTCACTGTCAACTACATAAAACCAGCGAGGTTTCAAAGACTAGTAGATCTAAAGCCTATGGTTTATATCCTCCGTGCATGTACTTTAGCGATCAGTGCGTAATCACTTTCCACTTCAACTCTTATCCTGTCTTAGTCCAACTTCGTCCATGATAAATCACTTCTTATATCTAAACCTTCATACCATACTCGTGAAATATACATTCCTTCCAGATTCAAACTTGATTATTTTACAACCTCACAACTACAGCTAAAGACTGCGAAGATGAGGAAGAACCCCTTACACCACTTTTCCTAGTAGCACCTTCAGAGCCTTGGTTGGTTGAAGGGCAAATCTTGGGTTTCCGATAAAGTTTGGATGAGGAAGTTAGCATGAAAAAGGCTACTGGCTAATAACCCTGCAGTGGAGAGACTTGGTTTTTAAAGCCCATGCACAACAAAATCAATTGCCCTCCAGCTCTGTGAACAGGGATAGTTCCCATGATAAAAAAGGCATAGATTATATACTGACTCCTATCACTTGTCCTATCATGCACTGCATATCTTTTGGGACAAAAAAATCAGAAGTACCCAATCTTTTGGAATCTTATGCTTCAGCACGATACTTGTGGTTGGAAAATCTATGCAAAATGAGTCTATTACATATTAGGAGGGAATGTTCCTGAGGCCACTCCTTCTGATGATCTCTGGTCCTAGACTTTGGAACTACTTGGCTCTCAAGTTGAGATAGAATGAAAATCATCTGGTCTACACTGGGTCCTAAAAACATTTTTTTAAACCATTCCTTTTCTGTTAGGGTTTTTTCTCCTTTTGGTTCTCAGTCACATTTCTTGCAAGGCCCTCAGCAAAAGAATCTGTGTCAAGAACCCTCGGGCATATCTCTCTCCTCTGCTCTATTCCATACAGGAAAAAACATTGAATCAAATGCCTACACTCAGCGTAACTGTTCATACCGGCCCTTGGCACATAGTGTACCACCAGCCTTTCTGGATGCCACATGCCATGATGTTGGCTAAGCGATCAATGGCACATCTAGATCAAGTTACACCAGCACCAACCCCATCACCAACAATACACATTAAGCATGCACCATCAAAAGTGAAACATGACTCTAATACATAAAAGTTAGATACAGGATGACATCAAAGGCACATAATGGGCTAAGTCTAAGATGTCTAAACTTATAAGCCAATAACCACAAAAAAAGTAGGTTGCCAGTATTAAATGTAAAGATTAAGAACGGTAAAACCATGGTTGAATATAGAAATCTAATCGCTGTAAGTCATGTGTGGTCCAAGAAGGTTTAGGAGGCCATCCTTAGTGGAAGACGATGCCTCACACACATTATTGTGTCATGCTTCATCATAGGCATCCTCTCCCCACCCTGTTGAGATGGTGCTACCAGTGCGGACTCAACCTGCAAAGACTTTGGCGAGAGGAGGGAGTTCTTACATAAAACTTGCAGGATAAAAGTGGGATCCAGTTAATTAAAAATACGTTCAGGTTCCTCACTTATCACCTTTATTCGTGAGGACCCTCGCTCGTCAAAACACCATCTCTTTCTTGTATTGACAGGTCTAAAAAGGCAAGTTGTTTATCTTTAATGGTCAGAGTAAACCTGAGGTAGGGGTTCAGTGCATTGAGCCATCTCTTAAACTCATGAATCTCATCTGCTGTCCCTGTCCGCATCAATATATCCCATCCATTTTTTAAACAAATTTTATTGACTTTACATACAACAAGAAGGGGGCCTAGAAGTTACCGCCCCTGTCAGTTAGCAATATTACAACAGGTTATATGAGATACCAGTATGGCAACGTATAATACCTACAGCATCATTCCCTTCAGGTTGTGAGAATAACACAATATTTGCTCTCAGCTCTGCACCTGTATTTGTATGCCATGTCACCTGCAAACACCCTTCCCCAACTGCCCCCCCACCCTTCCCACCCCCCAGGCGTGTCACGTAAGTCCAGGTCATTAAGATGCAGTGGCCATACTTACTCCGTGAGACGTCGATTTTAACTGGGATAGTGCTGAGTCGGAGCATGTCCCAGCTAGGTAATACCGTGCCATCTCTGGTAGTGAGGCTTCAGAGCACAATAGTCCTGTTACTGCCCATGTGCTAGTCTGCGGCCGCTGTGAGGTCCCCTTAGGTGGCATCTTCATCGTTGTCTCCGGGGGATTTGAGCTCCACTACTAGCGCCTCCCAAGCTCTTGCCCCTTCTAGCGCCTTCTCACTCCCTGTCCATTTTGCTATCACCCCATCACATTCGGCTCACTTAAGGAACTCTGCTTTCCACCTTGCTATGCTTGGACCCTGTTTCGCTTTACAATGCATGGTTATGTTTCTCTTGGCCAGGAGTAGACCCAAATCTAAAAATGTACTAGTGATTTTATTCTTTGACATGTGAGGGAACCAGTGTAAGATGCAGCGTTTCAAGTTCGGCTCTATCTCTCTATCAGTGAGATCTGATAATAGCGTTGTTAGCTCCTCCCAACAGCGTTCTAGGAATGGACAGTCCCAGAGCATGTGTTTAAAATCTGCGCCTGCTGAATTGCATCGCGAGCAAGCCACCGAGTGGTTTGGGAAGTACTTATTGAGCTTTTCCAGAGTAAGGTATGTTCTATGGAAAATGTGGAAATGCACTAAATGGAACCTTGCATTCCGGATACTCTTCCAGGCTCTCTCCACCAACTCCCTCCAGGACTTGTCCGGGATATCCTCCCCAATATCAGTTTCCCACTTGAGGTTCAGGTCAGTCAGGGGAAGTAGTGATTCCAACGTCATCCGTCTATACAGGCATGTTTACTGCTTTGAATGTACCTGCTGCCATCACTACGTACTGGCAGCCCAGTGATGTCTTTGGCTCTGTGAGATCCAACCCCCAGTGTTTTCGGATAGCTGCATTTAGGGCTGTGTACAGTAGGAAATCTCCCCCGCACAGATCATAACAAGCTTGTAGGTCATTACATGGGATAATGGCTCCCTCCTCATACAGGTCTTCTATGCTAGTCATCCCCGGCTCCGGTCAAGCCCCAACCTCTGCCAGTTACCTCCGTGGGGCAGGGTCTTGCACATAAGTAATGAGATTTCCGGTGCATAGGGGCATCTAATGTTGGTCCGCCGCAGACATCTGTTCCAGCATTTTCAGGCTGTGCTAAGTTCCAGGGTGAGGGCTGTAGACTTGACAGGGAGCCGCAGGATAATGCATGTTAGGAGAGGTAGGGTCCCGAATTCCTCTCTAGGCTATTCCTCCTCTCTGGTGTCACTCGCTACCCACTGCGTGAGCCATTGAAATTGTGCTGCCAAATATTAGGTCTCCTAATCAGGGACCGCTAGGCCCCCCTCTGCTCTCTGTCGCATAAGAATAGCGAGCACCACTCTACGTCTGCCAGTGCCCTAAATGAAGCCTGTGATCATCGATTAGAGCTGTACGAAGTATTTTGCCAGGAATCAAATCGGTAAGGTCCCAAAGTAATATAATAACTTCTGGAGGGTGACCATTTTTAGGAGGGCCACTATGCCTGCGACTGATAATGGTAGAGAACCCCAGAATTCAAAGTTATGTTTCGCTCCTCTGATGGCCTTCCTTATGTTACCCTCTAGGATGTCTTCCTGGCCATGGTATATTTGCGTACTCAGGTATTGTAGGCATTGTCTTCCCATGCCACCCCCTCCGTTTCTTGTGGGCCTATTCTGCCCCTTCTCACAGGAAACAGGCAGGACTTTGTCCAATTCACTTTAAATTCTGCGACTCTACTGAGAGCTTGTAGCAGGTTTTTTGCCCCTATAAGTTTCATTCCAGAATCAGCTAGAAAAAGCAAAAGCTCATCGGCATATAATGCTATATGGAGCACGTTGAGCCCTGGGTATGCCCGCCCCAACCTGGCCCGCGCTGCCAATCAATATATTGCTTCCATAATCTGATTTTTTCATGGAAGGGGTTGTTAACATTCTGGATCACGTCGGACTCGAAGAAGTGTACGTACAGCCAGGCTAGGCTGGGAGTGAACGTGCGCCCCATAGATGTCCCATTCGCTTGAAGATAATAGTTGCCTTCAAACTCAAAGTTCCTTTTTATTTGTTGGCATATTTATATAGCACGAACTGGACCCGAAGGTATTGGAGCGCTTTACATGAGCACCGTATTTACATTACACATTCAGGCCCTTTCTTGATAATATGGCCCTAACTGCCAGATTCATCAAGGACCCGTTTGGCGAGTCTGTAATAGCGATTCATAAGGAATCGCTATTACAGACTCGCAAAACGGGATTCATGTAGGAATCGCAAAATAAATTGCGATTCCTACACATTCCTTATTTGCGATTAGCTAATCGCAAATAAGATAGCGATTTCAAGGGTGCCAGGGGTGTCCAAAGGACACCCTGTAGCACCCCTGAAAGGTAATCTACATTGGTGTTGCGTACACACATGTCCAAAGGACATGTGTGTGCGCAACATGCAACTTAGAAAAATGCTTTTAAAAGCATTTTTTTAAGTTTTCGCTATTTACCACAAGGTTTGACCTCGCGGTAAATAGCGGCCCGAAATTGCGATTTCGCAATTTAAAAATGGTTAATGAATTGCATTTAAGGAATCTCAAATAGAGATTCCTTAAATGTAATTCCTCGCAAATTAGCGAATTCGCTATTACCGATTTTTGCATTTGGGATGATGAATCCCAAATGCAAAAATTGCGCTCGCAAAGGGCCAGATTCTGAGAATCTGGCTCTTTGCGAGTGCAATTAAGCTTCATGAATCTGGCCATAAGTGACTTGCCCAGAATCACAGGATGTGGAGGCGACCCCGAGGCTCGAACCCTTGGAGGCATCTTTGACTGAACCACGATGCAGTATCGGAGCGCACGTGCGCCGTGGTGCGGGTCCGACCATTGAAGCTGGGTGAAGGGGGGTTTGCCATAGAGATCTCTCCGGTGTAGTAGCGCGCACGTAGGTCACGTGACGTGCCGCGCCCGCGCAGGGCTATGCGGCTGCGTAAGGACTTGGCGCGTAGACCGTTAAGCGGCAGTTGAGGCGCGGCGCTCTTCAGAGGTAGATGTGTTTTAATAAAGAGAGTTAAACACTACCAGGTTGCAGCGTCATCATTGCTGGGGTGAATACCGACATTACAATGGCGACGAGGGTGGGATCGACTATCCCTACTCCGCAGTGAACCGACGACAACCAAGCAACCACCCTGAAGAGCGCGGCAGGGCAGAACAACTTTACCTCCTCCAGAGTCCACAACAGCGGGAAGCGAGGAAGACGCGTGGAGCAGCGAGCCACGTGGTATCGTCCACCAGCCGAGGAACGAGCTGGATACCTTGGTAAAGAGCGAGGGGCCTGATACAAGTGGTCCCCAGAACCACGTGTACAAAGCAGAACGAGACAGTGCCCCAGGAAGCCCCAAGGGCCAAACAAGCCATCAGCCTGCGATCAAGAGTGAAAGGATGAGTGTCCAAACTGGATACGCGACAGCGCCGGTGCAATTCCTGCCCAGGCCAGGAGAGCCACTAATGAAGTGGGACGACTGGAGAGAGTACATCGACAACTTCATTGGCGTGTTAGAGGACGAGAGCGAAGAGACGTTCAAACCATCAAGAAACAAGCATTTACAATGCAATGGTTTTGCCTTTGTTAAAGTTAGAGCTATTGGCATTGCTCTTGACATTATTTTTATTTATGTTTTTTTAACATAAATAAATGGCATTGTCATTTACAATGCCACTAGCTTTATCTATCGCAAATGACACACACAAACACACACAGAGCCGCCCCACACACACCCCCACACAGAGCCCCGCACACACAGCCACACAGAGCCCCCACACACACAGCCACACAGAGCCCCCCACACACACAGCCACACAGAGCCCTCCACACACACAGCCACACAAAGCTTCCTACACACACAGCCACACAGAGCCCTCCACACACACCAACACAGCACAAGCAGGCAACAGGGGCAGACGGAGGCACAAGCAGGCAACAGGGGCAGACGGAGGCACAAGCAGGCAACAGGGGCACACAGAGGCACAAGCAGGCAACAGGGGCACACAGAGGCACAAGCAGGCAACAGGGGCACACAGAGGCACAAGCAGACAACAGGGGCACACAGAGGCACAAGCAGACAACAGGGGCACAAGGAGGCACAAGCGGGCAACAGGGGCACAAGCAGGCAACAGGGGCACGAAAACGGAGGCACAAGCAGGCAACAGGGGCAGGTGGAGAAAACACAATTTTCAACAGCCCACTTGGCTCTGCAACAGTTGCCTTTGAAAAGCAATACGGCGTAATGGGCATGATCAAATCCCGTCCCCTGCATAAAAAAAAAACAACAGCCTGAGGCGACTGCTAACACAGATTTAGTACAAGGCATTACACGGCAAGGGTGCTGCTGCCGGCAATTATCCTGGTATTTAAACAAATCTCTCTCTCTCACACACAGAGCCGCCCCACACACACCCCCACACAGAGCCCCGCACACACAGCCACACAGAGCCCCCCACACACACAGACACACAGAGCCCCCCACACACACAGCCACACAGAGCCCTCCACACACACAGCCACACAGAGCCCTCCACACACACCAACACAGCACAAGCAGGCAACAGGGGCAGACGGAGGCACAAGCAGGCAACAGGGGCAGGCGGAGGCACAAGCAGGCAACAGGGGCACACAGAGGCACAAGCAGGCAACAGGGGCACACAGAGGCACAAGCAGGCAACAGGGGCACACAGAGGCACAAGCAGGCAACAGGGGCACACAGAGGCACAAGCAGGCAACAGGGGCACACAGAGGCACAAGCAGAGCACAAGCAGGCAACAGGGGCACACAGAGGCACAAGCAGGCAACAGGGGCACACAGAGGCACAAGCAGGCAACAGGGGCACACAGAGGCACAAGCAGGCAACAGGGGCACACAGAGGCACAAGCAGACAACAGGGGCACACAGAGGCACAAGCAGACAACAGGGGCACACAGAGGCACAAGCAGACAACAGGGGCACAAGGAGGCACAAGCGGGCAACAGGGGCACAAGCAGGCAACAGGGGAAGGTGGAGAAAACACAATTTTCAACAGCCCACTTGGCTCTGCAACAGTTGCCTTTGAAAAGCAATACGGCGTAATGGGCATGATCAAATCCTGTCCCCTGCATAAAAAAAAAACAACAGCCTGAGGCGACTGCTAACACAGATGTAGTACAAGGCATTACACGGCAAGGGTGCTGCTGCCGGCAATTATCCTGGCATTTAAACAAATCTCTCTCTCTCATCAGGAAAGCGTTTAGTGAAGCAGGTGGAGCGAGACAGGCTGACATGGAGCACAGCTACTTATATGTCCCCTCCAGCAACTGCACTTTCTGAACCCGAGTCGTGTCAAATGAAACAACTGCACATTGACTTTTCACTTCTATAAACATTATGGCGTGATTGACAACTCTGGGAAGCAGTCGCTGTAATCATCTCGCCTCCTGCTAGGGTAGATGTGGACGTGTATTTTACATCAGCGCCTCGTCGGGAGTAGTAAGCGCTATATAAATACAAGTCACTCGCAGCCACTCCAACCCCACTTACATATTACATAACGCGCAATTAAAATACATCTACTGCTCCAAGGCAAGTCACGCATGCTCACTCCAGGAAATCACAGGATCAAATCACCACCAGACCTAGTACTAAGAATGTGGAAACTGATGAAAACGACTCTCTTTGTCGTTTTAAATTGATTGATATTCTCTCACGCTAAATACATTTTGTCTTTGGAAATACTCACTTTTAATTCATCAGCAGCAGAGCGGGACGAGGAGGGAAGGCATGGAAAGCGGCGGGCACGTAAACAGCGCGGAACTGTCTGTGGGATCACGAGAAACAGGGGGACACACACAACACGAGACTCTCCACACCTCTGCGGCTGCCGGTAGTGTGCGCTCTGCAGTCCCCAAACCACCACCACCATGCAGTGTGCCCGATGGGGCAGAGGGTCTGAAAACCGTCAACATCTCCTGTCTATGCCCGGCTAGAGCCGAGCCCCCAGGGACATAAGAGAGTCAGACTTCCCTCCCCACCCAGGAGAGCGGCACCTCACCACACCCACAGGGGCGTACCTCAACACTCCTGCGTGCCCCCCACACCCACTGCTGCCACGGGTAGCGGGAGGGAGCCTCCCCTAGCCCCAAATAAAAAAACAAATCGACTCACCTGCACCTTGCGACGGCGGCACTTCTCCGGTCTCCCTCTTCGGCATGGGAGACCGGCAACGTCGACGGCGGCAATGTCTTGGGCACTTCTCCGGTCTCCCTCTTCGGCATGGGAGACCGGCAACGTCCTCCGCATTTCCCGGGGCTCCCTCCAGGCCACGGGAGCCGCCATACTTCTTGCCGTCTTCCTTCTTCCCCCGGGCTGCGGGGGGGCGGGCACTTCCGGCCGGCCGCGCTAGGATTGGCCGGCCGGCTAGTCACTTCGAAAAGGCCGCCATAACTCAGTTTCATATATCGCCCAAGTGTTGCAGTTTTGGGCATCTCCATGTGACGTAAATGCCTGCTATTTATTGTCCAATTAAAAGACATCCCTTGTGAAGCTCTCGGTACCACCGAAACAGTGATCTGCACACCCCTGAAGGGTCGATGCACCAGTCAACACTTCGCCTCCCACTGACATCACTCTAGCACCCACTCGGAAGCTTCTGCTCCCCCTCGCACCCATCTAGTCCCCTCTGCATCTATTGCCACTCATCTGTTGCCACTCATCTGTTGCCCCCGCAAAACCTTGAATTCCTCTGTACTCGATCAAGTGCTACGGGCAGCCATCTGCTACCTTCCAGAGCCCCAGAACCGCTTGGCAGGGCTTTGCAGCTCTTCGCACGGCGACGGTGAAAGGGGGAGGCCTGCATCAGGAAACATGCGGGAGGGGGCGGGAAAGGGGGTGGAGAGACGCAGAAGACGGCCGGAGCAGGCGACGGCGAAAGGGGGAGGCCTGCATCAGGAAACATGCGGGAGGGGGCGGGAAAGGGGGTGGAGAGACGCCGGAGCAGGAAGGCGGGTGCCGGCAATGCCGGACCAGATTCGGGGGCGTTCCCGGCTGACGTCGCGTGACGTCGGCAAAAGCCAAAGAATCTCGGGAACGCCCCCGTGTCTCCTCCGGCATTGACGGACAGGCCCCTCGTCCAATGGCTAGGCTTCATTTATGGAGCCAGCCAATGAATGACGAGGGCCGACCCAAAACCACACTACAGTACTCATTAGGTTTTCGCCTGCGCGAAAAAGCTGCGCAGAGCGCAGCTTTCGCCAGGCAAAACCTAAAAAACGCATCCTACTGTTGAACCTAGGCCCGGAAGGGTTGAGAGTGTACAAAAGCCTGGTGCCGAAGCAAAGGAACAGCACGGACGATGATGTATACGCCAACGCGATCGAGGACCTGAATGAACACTTTAGACCGGCGGTGTGTGTGTCCGTGGACAGGTTCAATTTTCAACAAAGGAAACAACGGCCAGGAGAGATGGTAGAGGAGTACGTGGCGGCGCTAAAACGGCTGGCGGCTGCATGCAAGTACGACAACTGGGAGGAGGAGTTCATAAAGGACCAACAGCCTGATTCATGTAGGCAATAGCGCTCGCAAAAGGGCCAGATTCTGAGAATCTGGCCCTTTGCGAGTGCGATTTTTGCATTTGGTATTCATGATACCAAATACAAAAATCGCTATTTAAGAAGTCGCAAATATGCGAGGAATAGCATTTAAGGAATCTCTATTAGAGATTCCTCAAATGCTATTCATGACACATCCTGAAATTGCGATTTAGCACTTTTGGGGCCGCTATTTACCGAGAGGTCAGACCTGTCGGTAAATAGCAGAAACTCAGAAAAATGCTTTTAAAAGCATTTTTCTAAGTTGCATGTTGCACACACACATGTCCTTTGGACATGTGTGTGCGCAACACCTGTCCAAATGTGCATTTTAGGGGTGCTACAGGGCGTCCTTTGGACACCCCTGGCACCCTTTCAGTCGCTATCTCATTTGCGAGTAGCAAATTGCTACTCGCAAATAAGGGATACTCCCCATTCATTCCTATGGGCCTCTTGGCCCATAGGAATGAATGGGGAGTATTTGCGAGTAGCAAATTGCTACTCGCTAATAAAGAACATGTAGGAATCGCTATTTTATTAGCAATTCCTACATGAATGCCGTTTTGCGTGTCCTCAATAGCGAGTCGCTATGATTCGCTATTAGGGCCACGCAAAACGGCCCGTACATGAATCAGGCTGCATGTGATAATGCACACCACGTGCACTTCCGTGCAAGACAAGTTGTGGGCCAGTGGAGAAACCACCCTGAAGGATGTAATGGTCATCGTCAAAAGAGCAGAGCTGGCGAGGAGATGTGCGGATGCAACTAAGAAGGAGACGGCGACCAGCACTAGGGTGAACAAGATTGATGAAGACGTGACCCGTAAGGACCAGTCGACAAAAAAGTCAATGGAAAAGAATGGCGCCAAGTGGAGCAGTAATGGCGGGCCTCCAGGAAGGCACGCGGGCGCCAACCGGAAACCATGCTACAGGTGCGGAAACTGGACGCACGAAGCGCATGATAGGAAATGTCCGGCGTTCCGGGCCAAATGCATGTACTGTGGCATTATTGGACACTTTGAGAAGGTGTGCAGAAAGAAAGCCTCCAAGAACACGGTGAGACTCATCAGCCAGGATAGCGACACGCAGGAAGATACATCGGAGGAGGATGTAACCACAGTGCTGGGCATATACGATCAAGTACCGGGAGCGGATGGACAAGTCATGAGCGTGGATGGAAAAAGATCGATGAAGCCGGTGTTGGAGATGACTATAGGAGGAGTCACGATTAGTGTAATAGCGGACACCGGTTCGCCGTATACCATCGTCCAGAGGGCTGTGTGGGAGGAGAAGTTTGCACCACGACTAGGCCCGGAACTGGAGAAGCTAGACATCCGCCCAGTCACATACAACGGGGACCGCATACCAATGGCGGGATTCCGGCCACTGAAATTTGAATTCCGAGGCCGATCGGCCTGCTGCAAGCTCTACATAGCGGAAAAGGGACCATCCGTGTTGGGGTGGCTGGACCAGGGTGACCTGGGCATCAAGTTGGATCCCGGGGGTGTGGAGAAGATCTTATTAACTGAACATGAAGAGTGGCCTGACCAAGACAGATGGAGGAAGACATTCCCCAAGGTGTTCGGAGGCACGGTGGTAAAGCTCGAGAAGTTTGCACACAAGATCATCCTGAAGGACAAGGCAGTACCCGTGGCCCATCGAGTCAGAAATATCCCCATCGCAGTACGTGAGGCCGTGCGAGAGGAGCTCCAAGAGCTGGAGAAGAAGGGGATCATTCAACCCATCACATGTGCGGAATGGCTTTCGCCACTGGTTGTGGTCAAGAAGCCCAACGGGAAGGTCCGGCTGTGCGTGGACCTCAGGGAGTTGAACAAGAATATCGTTGTAGAAAGATTTCCCCTGCCAAGAATAGAAGAGATGCTGGCCAGCACCCGAGGCATCAAATGGTATTCCACCATCGACCTGACCTCCGCCTACCACCAAATCGCCCTGCATCCGGAGAGCCGCCATCTTACGTCGTTTATCACCCCGTTCGGGTGTTACCAGTTCCTCCGCATGCCATTCGGACTGGCGTCTGCAGCGGCAGTGTTCCAAAAATTGATGCACCAGCTGTTCCAGAATAGCACCGGCGTCCAGTACTTTTAAGACGACATCTTGATAATGGGCCGAGACAAACCGGATCATGACGCAAAGCTGGGAAAGGCGCTGCGGATCTTGGAGGGAAAAGGTCTCACCGCGGAATGGTCAAAGTGCCGCATCGGAATGTCGTCAGTGACATATTTGGGACATGAAATAGGCGAGGAAGGAGTGACCCCCAAGACGGAGAACGTCAAGGCGATCCGTGAAGCGCCTCCTTCAATCAGCAAAGAGGAAGTAAGATCATTTCTCGGCATGGCCGAATACTATGGAAAATTTGTGCAACATTTCGCCTCCAGGACCCATCACATGAGGCAACTTACGAAGGAAAACACGGAGTTCCGATGGTCAGCAGAGACACAGAGTGAGTTCGATGATGTCAAGGAAGCTATCACAGAAGCCATTCCCCTTCAGGGGTATGACCCCCAAGGCAGAACGGTCCTAACCACAGATGCCAGCGACAAAGGCTTGGGAGCGGTCCTGATGCAGGACAGAGGGCAAGGACAGATGGAAACTATAAGCTTTGCCTCGCGCACGCTGTCGGACACTGAGAAAAGATACAGCGTAATAGAGAAGGAGATGCTGGCAGTGGTGTGGGCCACTGCGAGGTTCAGACAATTTCTGTGGGGCACACGGTTCTTATTGAGAACAGACCACAAACCTCTGCTCAAGGTGCTGACGTCAATTGGGCACGCCGAAGCCACACCAAGAATATCAAAGATGTCGTTGAAGCTACTAGAGTTCCGGTACGACGTGGAGCATGTGCCAGGGAACAGGAATCGTGTGGCGGACTACCTGAGTAGGGCTGCTGCGATGGAATCCAGTGGTGAGAACACAGCAGGAACAGAGGAATGGGTGGCACTCACAGAGGACCAGGAGGTTTCTATCAGCATCACAGAATGGGAAAAGGCATATGACGAGGATGCAGCGTTGAAGGAAGTAAAGAAATTTGTGACACAAGGATGGCCCGAGAAAAAAGCGCTGGTAAGGGAGCTCAGACCCTACTATGAAGTTAGAGAGGAATTATCGATAGGAGACAAGTGGGTGTTTGTACACAGGGGCGAGAGAGTGATACCACCCGCCGACCTCGTAGACCGGTTGCTGGACACACTCCACGAGGGACACCTTGGGATCTGCAAATTGAGGCTAAGGACCAGGCAAACTTACTGGTGGCCGGGAATGGACTTGAAGGCAGAAAGACACGTCAGGAACTGCACCAGGTGTCAAGGAGCTGATAAGACCTTAAAACTCCTCCGACCGGAGATGGGCAAGTTTGAGATACCAATGAGCCCTTGGGAAGAACTGAGCGTGGATATACTGGACCCGGTTCTGGACATACAAGGAGTGCAAAAGTATGTGTGTGTCATGGTGGACAGATACTCGAAATGGCCAGAGATAATGATAAGAGAGACCATGGACACAGACGCAATTATCAAGTTCCTTGCAGATACGTTCGTGAGGGAAGGCATTCCCAAGGTGGTGCTTAGCGACAATGAGCCTCAATTCAAATCAGAAAAGTGGAACAGATTCATGAAAAGGAATGGCATAGGGGCCAAGCACACAGCGATTTACCACCCAGCCGGCAACGGCTTAGTGGAACGTTTCAACAGGGTGGTGATGGGGTCAATCCAAGCTGCCATAGCCGATGACAAGGACTGGGAGGCAGAGATTTGGCACATGATCTGGGCGTACAGGATAACGCCTACCAGTACAGGATACAGCCCGTTCCAAATACTCAGAGGCAGAGAACCTTTCACACAGGACAATCGAGTGTGGAAAGAGAAAACAATCACCAGCGAATGGTCGCCCGCTGTGGTGCGAGCCAACCTCGAGAAAGCCCAAGCACCCTACACTAAACACTATGATCGCAGACGGAATGTACGGGACACTGGATTAGAGGAAGGAGAGTGGGTGCGAGTGAGGTTGGCTAATGCACAGAGGAAAGGAGAGAGCAAGTACAGCAAGCCCATGCAAGTGAAAGAAGTAAGGGGCAGGGCGGCTCTACTGAGTGATGGCAACGTCTGGTCGCAAGACCGCATGGCAAGATGTAACAAAGTTTTGAACTGGAATCAGAGGACCACGGACTGGGAGGAAGAAGGAACAGAGTCGGAAGAGCAGGAGGCTCCGGAAGGAGCACTCGAGGAGGACGGAGAAGACGCACAAGAACTAGAGACAAGGGAGCACGAGCTGGAGTGGATGGCCAGAGGAAGTCGGATGGAAGGAGAAGCAGGCGCGGTCGCGCAGGAGTCAGAAGGAAGTAACGAATGTGAGAACACCAGCACCCCGGTGAGACTGACTCGAAGTGGCAGGGTGGTGGTTAAACCAGCAAAGTACAAAGACTATGAACTGAACTGTGGACAATGAGGAACTGTCTCCATGTTGGGTAAAAGGGGGAGATATGTAGTAGCGCGCACTAGTGTATGCACGTCACGTAGGTCACGTGACGTGCCGCGCCGGCGCAGGGCTACGCGGCTGCGTAAGGACTTGGCGCGTAGACCGTTAAGCGGCAGTTGAGGCGCGGCGCTCTTCAGAGGTAGACGTGTTTTAATAAAGAGAATTAAACACTACCAGGTTGCAGCGTCATCATTGCTGGGGTGAATACCGACATTACATCCGGGCCTGCGCAATTTCCGGTTGTTGGTGCTAATCTACATCATCGGGGTTTGATGCTACAGCGGCCCCCCCTGTTCAGTGCATTTGGTGACTTCCCACAGCTGTCTGTCTAATAAGGCAAAGTTTGAAGATCGCCTGTGAGCCGGGTTGACAATGTAAACCGGAGCGTGGCCCTCAGTCGGCAGTCAGTAGAATTGCAGTCTTTAGTCTGAAGGAAATCTCAAAGAGGCCAGAGTATAGAATAGATGGCAAATCCGGCATACCCATAATGCATCTGTGTAAAGCATAGAACTGTCGCAGCAGCGAAAGACCGTTATCGATAATTATTGGATATTGATTTTGAAACTATTTAGTAACATAAGAACTCGTTCTTTTGGTTGTACCCAAGGAGTTTGAATTCGGCCGCTCTAACTTTGTTATGTATATTAAACATCAAGACTCCGTGTGAAGCGCCAGATTGTGCAATTTATATTCAACCGGCTTATTTACAAGTCCGTTGCGTTACTTGTACGTCACTTTTTCCTCATATTAAAAATTGATGCAACAGTGGCGCAACGGACTTGTAAGTTAGCCTCCTTTTACTAAAATCAGGCGCACTTCGTGCGACGCTCATGATGGTAAATTATTAAAACTTCTGTAAGATCTTCTCAGCGTTGCGGAGATCTGATTATACTGTGCACGAATATATCACACAATCAGAACTTGATAACTTACTTATGTGTTGTTATATTGCGCGGACTTCACACGAAGGTGTCAGAGCGCTTATCAATAGGAACAGAACTGAAATATGACAAGGTGTCAGAGCGCTTGTTACAAGTGAACAAATTGCAAAAGTTACATTACACGAGGCAAACGTGACAATCGAGAGCAAACAAACAAAATACAAGACGTAGCAAACGGTGCAGTCCAGGAGGAAAAGGTGACGTGTGCAGGTTACAAAAGCGTACAAAGTGCAAGTAGAGGTATAATACTGCAATAAATGGAGGACGTTACGTGGGCAATGGTGGCACTTGTGCAAGTATTGAAAGCAAACAAAATGTAAGAGGTAGCAAACAGTGTGTTACAAGAGAAAAGTGACGTGTGCATGTTACAAAAGAGAACAAACACCGGTAAAAGGGTATTACCGCAATAAATGGCATACACTCTAACCACAAGAACACACTGGGAAGGCACTTCCATAGTCATGGAGAATAGACATTTTCTATACTAAAAGGTCTTCCTTCAGATAATAGAGAGGGCATGAATTAACTTTGGAAGTGTCTTTG
Source organism: Lissotriton vulgaris (assembly GCF_964263255.1). Taxonomy (NCBI): domain Eukaryota; kingdom Metazoa; phylum Chordata; class Amphibia; order Caudata; family Salamandridae; genus Lissotriton; species Lissotriton vulgaris. Next base: position 65,406,180 of record NC_141699.1, on the reverse strand, counting down.
AAGGAGGAGAACGTTGAGGTCAGTTTTGAAGGCCAAAGAAGAATAAGAATGTTTAATTTTAATAAAATTTATTGAACACGAAACGTGAATGCAGTAAAACGTCTGTGCTCTTCTGAAACTAAAATGTGCTTACATTTCCCATAATCCCCCACTCGGCTCTACGTAACGCTATAACCCCCATTGAAGGCCTCTGTTAGCCGTCCGTGGCATCCCAGGCTTTAGTCTCCGTTGAACTCGATTAGGGACTTTGAGAACAAGCACTGGTAAATCCAGTTTACACATAATGCATTGCAAGCACCGAACTGCCAGCAGAGTAAACAAGCACTGGCATAGCCGGTATGTCTCGACTTTGGGACCTTATAAGTGTTTAGCCATACAACAGTTGATGGTGTTGCGCCAAGGATATTGTGCTGCATAACAAAATACTTATAAGGTCCAAAAGGCAAGACCTATTGGCTATGCCTAATGCTGGTTATAAATGGGGAGTCGACAACACTCAACTGGATAAATGCCTAAGGCACCCTTCCATCCTAAACAGGCTCGGGTACCACGGAATAATACGGCAAGTAGCCAAGTACCTCAGCCACATGCCCCAGTGAATGATCAAACTTTACTCTGATACAGCATATGATAGCTTTCTCCACCAGCAGATGACGGGTGTCCAGGCAAGGATATATGCCTCCATATATATGCGCCTGCTCATATATTGAAGCATTCACTAACACAGTTCACTCAGCTCGGGTTTTGGCCGTAGCATGGCCGTAGCATGGATGAGACATGGACAAACTGTTGTACACAAACACAATACATTTCTATGAACTACTGGCATAAACCTATATAATATAAATTAACATAATTGTGTCATACTAATCAGAATCTACACAGAACTCATCCACACATAAGGTCTGCATGCTATCGCTGCACACACCCCACTTCGGTTTCCACCACCCTGCCTGGAAATGTCCCAAAATCCATGAGTTCTGGAAATTCACCTGCAAAACACTTTCTGACATTACAATCAGACACCTTGAGATGTCCCAATGAATCCATCTCCTTGGACACACAGCTTGGATTCTCCTTAATATTAGGAGCTATTGACCGGACAACCACTATTAGCTAAAGACAGAGGGGCTTATTTACAAGGCCCTTGCGCCACTTTTGCGTCATTTTTAACATGGAATAAGTGACACAAAAGTGGCGCAAGGGCCTTCTAAATCTGCCCCACAGTATCAATTGTGTGGTTTCACTGCCCACCACCTTCCACAAAAGTTGGTAAGCGGTGCTACAAGCTGCAAGAAACGTGCTGATCCCTTTGTATCCATGCACCACTAACCAGCTGAACAAAATCTATATGTAATCAGTAGGACTGAGACAGTTCCTCACCCACCAAAACAACACCAACAGCATTGACCTGAAATATAGCCCTTAAGTGCCACTACTGAACACAAGATTCAACAAAAGAGGTCTTTTGTACAGTCTTCCTATCTGTGATTTAAGGCCCATAGTCTACTTGCTGCGCCCTGTCCCTGTTCGCGCCTTACCTTTGTAACTGTAACCGTGATTATGGGATGCTGCCATGATTCTATGCCTGGTGAAATGTATTGTATTTGGGCTGTTTTTCCCCATCGAATAGTGCTAAACTGCTTTTTTGCCGTTTACTAAAAATTAAAACAAAGGTTTAAAAAATATCATGTTATAGCTCATGTTGTGTTTTTACATGCTTGTTGCATTCCTGAATTGATTGTATGTCATTTTACATCACACTGCAATATTCATACATGATTGTGTTAATGGGGCCTATTGACATTTGACATGGAGGTTCTACATTTGGGAGGCACAGTTTGTATCAGGAAAGGTCCAGGGTAGCGTTGTATTAACAACGTTTAGCGCCATAGCGATGAATATTCCAGCGATATCGCCCTTTTCCATGGAACATCGCTGGTTTTTCAGCAATGTTCCATGTAAAACGGTGATATGCTTGATTATACGACCCTGTGGTCGTATCACATGAATCCACCTCCCATGTTAGGTATGCCTTAGTCAGGAATTTAACAGACCTTAAATTCCTGCGTTAAGGCATACTTAGCGCGATTAAAATAATCGCTTCCCCATGTGGCAAATATCGCGAAGCTGCCTTCGCGATATTTACCCATGTTGTTTCCAAAGACATGCCTACTTTGCATCTCATTAGCGATGCGAAGTTAGGCGTCCTGGAAACGGGAACAAAATAAGGCAATTAAATTATTTCCGCTTTTCGGCCGAAAACGGCCGCAAAAGCGGGGATAATTTTATATCGCCACCTTGTTAATATACCCATGAGTTCTTCTCTTGAAGTGCAGCATATCCATCGGATATTTAACGTTTCCATGAGATATTTTGAGAAGCACGAGGTTACGCAATGCACATGGTAGTCAGCCTTGATTGTCTACATCAGTTCTGTGAGCCTCAATGAACATCTTTAATAAATAGAACTCTCCTGTAGACAAGTCAACCAGGCACAATCGCTTTATTTCTGAGCAACAGAGACAGTTCTCAGGAGGTACGTTTATGGTATTGGAAACCCTGATGTAGGAAGTTGATTGCCCAGTTGGGAAAATTCCCCAACCACCATGCAAATCTTGCACCTAATCAGGCAAGCATGGGGGCATATTATCAAGAACGCTCGATACATTATCGCCGCTTTTATCGGCAGGAAACTGCCGATAAAGCGGCGATAATGGGATTGATAATATGCTCTATGAATTCCAATCGAAGCCCATGTTAGATGTCTTCACATCTAACATGGGCTTCGATTGGAATTACATGGAGCATATTATCAAGCCCATTATTGCCGCTTTATCTGCAGTTTCCTGCCGATAAAAGTGGCGATAATGTATCAAGCTTACTTGATAATAAGCCCCACTGTTTCTCTAAGGCAGTCTTGTCTACCTCCTCGTAAGGCAGGACTGAAACTGGAGGCAAGTTCAGAGAATGCGTGTTAGGGGTTGGCAGTACCAGCATACACTTACATCAGGAAACCACCCAGACCAATTTTGTTAAATCAAAGGTATTTTATAATTTTATAAATAAAATAAGGACAAAAGGACAAACCTGAATCGCTCGCTGGAAGGTTATAGCTTTTAAAGTGAGAGTTCTATTCCACATGGCTTCTCCATTCTGCATGGATAGTCAATTCAATTTCAAAAGCTTTATTCGGTGTGTAAAACAACCATAAAAGCATAAATAAAATACATGAATTGCAACCTCCATTTCAGTGATACTTCGTAAGGGCAAAAATATATGCAAAAAGTATACAAAATAACAGCGTTACAAAGTGCATAATTGATTTTCACAGTAAAAGTAGCTTGTGCTGATAATATGCGATACACAGGATTTGCATTAATCGGCCACAAATTTTTCGTCCTTGGTAAAATAATAAGGCCTTTCAAAAATTTGTCAAATATCATGAATAACGATAGCAATTGCAAATATTAGCATTTATCAAACATGTGCAAATTCTGCTTATAAAGTGGCATATATAAAGTGACTAGTGCATACAACGTACAGGGTTATAATAATTATTATTGCATGTGTATGTGCAAATCACTTTGTGCAAATTAAGCTTAATGTGCAAAATGCTTACAGATAAGAAGCTCTGATTTTAGTAAACTTTTATAGGACAATTTATTTCCTAGCAGCAATGCATTTTAATATATAAGATGCCACGAAAAAACAGACATCCATGCTTTCCAGAGAAGATACTAGCCTCATGGCATTTTTGGTGGATTGAACTTGTTATTTTAAAAACAACGGTTTCAAGTAAAATTTCCTTAAAAAGTAGTAAAATTTGCAAAACAGTAAAAAATGGCAGCAACTTTGCTTTGACATGTTGTCACATGGACATGGTAAACTGGTACTTCTTTTTATGGTCGGGAATGACACTAGATGGTGAGCACTCCCTCGCCTTAAGCGTGTTAGGAAAAAGCAATGAGAGTTTATTGTTACAGCATCTAGATAAGGTTGAAATCCATATTTATGGTTCAGTTTTTCATACAATGCAACAGTAGGTTGTAACCTAATTGATCTCTCTCTAATTTCCCTCTTATGGGCCAAAAATGTTTCCTTGAGCTCTTTTTTAGCAATTGTGGCCGCATATTCTGGTTTGATAAAAATGTTGCTGTTAAATAAAAGACTAGCCGCCCGATTCATCAATGAAAATAGCGCTCGCAAAGGGCCAGATTCTGAGAATCTGGCCCTTTGCGAGTGCGATTTTTGCATTTGGGATTCAACATCTCAAATGCAAAAATCGCTATTTGCTAATTCGCATATTTGCGAGGATTTACATTTAAGGAATCTCTATTTGAGATTCCTTAAATGTAATTCATCATCCATTTTACAATTGCGAAATCGCAATTTCAGGCCGCAATTTACCGCAAGGTCAAACCTCGTGGTAAATTGCGGAACTCAGAAAAATGCATTTAAATGCATTTTTCTGAGTTGCACGTTACACACACACATGTCCTTTGGACATGTGTGTGTGCAACACCTGTGTTAATTTCCATTGCAGGGGTGCTACAGGGTGTCCTTTGGACACCCCTGGCACCCTTGTACTCGCAATCTCATTTGCGATTAGCTAATTGCTAATCGTAAATGAGGAATGACTCTCCATGCATTCCTATGGGCCTTTTGGCTAATCGCAAATAAGGAATCAGTGGGAATCGCAATTAATATTGCGATTCCTACATGAATACCGTTTTGCGAGTCTCAAATAGCGATTCCTTATGATTCGCTATTTGAGCCTCGCAAAACGGCCCGTTCATGAATCAGGCTGTAAACCAATGATGAATGAAGCTCAGCCAAGGAAGGTGTAAACAGTGGCCGAGCTTCAGACAATCTTTGATAATGCGTTGTGTAAATATGGTTTCATCTTTTGCCCAGATGGAGCACCTTACTGAAAGCGGGCGAAATGCTTCTAAATCTGAATTATCGTTTAGGCCCACTTCCTGATGTATAATCTCTGTGAAAGCCGATGGTGGGGCACACAACAGGCGTTTAAAGAAATTATTTTCGTCTTGTTGTAAAGACTGGTTGCAGTGATGGCCCCAGACTCCTGCTCCATAGAGTGCAGAAGATACACATCTGGCGTTGTATATAGTCACCATGTCTTTAACTCTTCGTGCTCCCACTTTTGCAGAAAATCTAAAAATGCAATTAGTATTTCTACTCATTTTATGGCGTACGTTAGCATATTCATGTGACCATTTCCCATTTCCTGCAAAAGTTACCCCAAGATAGCAAAAGGATTTAACTGATTCCATTTTTGTTCCTTCCAAGTAAAAAGATTTTACAGATTTAGTCAAGGTATTGCCACATGACATTACAAATGTTTTGGATATATTAATTCTGAGTTTCCTGTCATTGATAAAAAGTGTAAAATTGTCAATAAGACGCTGAAGGCAGTTTGGGGTTCGTGATAATACAAACGCATCATCTGCGTATAATAAAATTGGCACTGCCAGGCCCTCAATCGAGGGGGCGTCCGCGGGAATGTTTTTTAGTACTGCATCTACCTGATTGATAAACAGTGAAAACACAAGTGGGGCAAGTACACACCACTTTACTAGACAATTTCTCGTAGACCCTTGCCAAAAAATAAACAATCTCCTTCGGGGCGCCGGTGTCCAATAATAATTGCCACAATATCGAGTGGTCGACGAGATCAAAAGCGCTATTTAGGTCCGCGAAACATAAAAACATTTTACCCTCTTTAGCCAATGTATATTTACTAATAAGAAGGTCCAGGTTGACACACTGTTCCAGTGTGCCTAAACCCTTCCTAAACCCGTATTGCGCATGGATAGTCAATGAAAGTTCCTGCACAGTACTCTCCAGTGGCCAATGGAGGTTTCTTCTTCCCCTGCACCACTCCCAGCAACAGACTGCCTTCAGCTTTCAGTCAGGCCGGAGAGGCTGGATGCGAGTGAGTCGCCTTGTGCAGGGGGTCACAGTTCATAGCTTCCAAAGTTCAGAGTTCCAGTGGCAGTGTCTCTGGCTTGCATCTCCACGACAGGCTGAGTCTGTCTGGTCTTTCATACTCTCCCACAACTAGTAGAGAGTACCCTCCACCTCTTTGCCGGCTCCCAGGTCAGTCCCGGGTGTTGACACCAAAATCCTCACTTTTATCTGGAGGGTCCCATTTCCAGAAACAAGTTCACAGTAATAGTAAGTCAGCTTCCCCACTTACTTTCCAGTTCCAAAAATGATTCTTAAGAAATTCCAGTCCCAGGGTAGACTGGTTACAACTGGTCTGCTTCACAAGAAGAGTCCTTGGAATCTCTTTGCAGGTCCGGTTGAGCCGACTGGGGAATCAGACAACAATGGACCTTCTGTAGAACTCAACACAACAGTCTTGGTCGACGCGAGTCACATTCCCACCCACAGTTCAGCAGACTCAGTCCGCTTCCAGGGCCGGCACCACACAGGTCTGCAGGTCCGGTTGTCCAGCTCCTCTCAGACTTCCAGCTGTGTTCCAGTTCCGCCTCTATAGCTTTCAGGCCCCAAACAAGCTCCCCCAGCTCACTTCAGAGGGTGGGTTGCTAAGCGTCTCAGACAAACCACAGGCAGAAGACGAATGTCTCCACTCTAATCCAACGCTTTGATCTGAAACACCAATAGATTTATCACCTTGGGGAGGTGGAGGAGCACCCATATTGTAATCCCCACATCCACAATGTACAACAGTCTGTCTCTTATGGCAAAGACCCCACTAAATGAGGGGTTTGTTGCAGGGGCTGCCGGCACGGCTCGAGGGCGGGGAGATGGGCACAATGAGGGGGGAGGGTGTGAGGGCACAGGCTGCTTAAAAAAATAATAATAAAATTAACTTACCTTGAAGCCGTCGCCGGGTCCCATGTCTTCTCTCGTGCTTGCCTGTGTCCGACTCCAGGTCGGAACTGCATGGAGAACAGGGGAGTGCGCATAAATGTTCTGGTCGACCTGAGAGGGCCGACCAAACAGTCTTTGCGCACAGGCTCTACCACTCCTCCCCTGCAGCTCCGCCCGCCCCCTCACGCATAGCTGCAGCAGGAGGGCAAAAAAAAATCCTAATGACATCTCTTTATTATCATTTTATTTTTTCCTTTCTTTGCTGCTCCTGGGAGTGGTGAGACGCTCCTTCGCCTTAGCAGAGGAGCCGCCACTGGTTAGTTCAAGCTTTTTAAAAGGTTACACTAGTAAAGTTCAAAACCTGGTCCGCCCTTGTTTACTTCATTTACATTGGCTCCCTCCCACTAAATACACAAGCTGGTCTTAAATAAACTGGTTTGGTAATCTCTGATTTTAGGCTTCAATAGAGGACAAGCTGACAAAATAATATCTCCTTTGCTAGGACGGAAATATCCATTCTTCAGTGAGGGATGCACAACCCTATCCTGTGTGCCCCAGCTGCATGGATATCTGGATCCGTGGTACTGATTTTTGGTCATGGGTGAATAAGGACCATGCATCTGTGCCATGACCTAGGCCTGTCTCGTGGTAATGCAGTCTTCTCAGGCTGGAAGAGACTGCACCAAGTGCTGCCCTCTTAAAGGTAGAGGGCTACAGCCCTAATCTGGAGTTATGTTATGTTACATCGATTTGTATAGCGCACAAATCACCCGAGAGGGTATCCAGGCGCTTGATCAGATGTGTAGGTGTGAGATCCGCAAGGTGCTTATACGAAGAGCCGGGTCTTCAGCTTCTTACGAAACTCAAGAAGTGAGGAGGAGGCTCTGATGTGTTGAGGGAGGTCTTTCCATGTGTTGGGTGCCATGTAGGAGAATGAGCGATCTCCTGTTTTGCTTTTGCGGATGCGGGGAATGTGTGAGAATGAGGTAGAGCGTACGTGTCCGGTGGGTTGCTGAAAGTTTATGCGGCTGTTCTGATATTCTGGTCCTGTGTCATGTAGGGCTCTGTATGTCTGCGTGAGAAGTTTGAATTGACTGTGATTGTGAATGGGGAACTAGTGCAGCTCCTTGAGATGCGGTGCGATGTATTTGCGGCATGGGAGGTTGAGTATGATTCTTGCAGCTGTGTTCTGGATGGTCTGGAGTCTGTGTAGGAGTTGTTTGAAGATTCTGGTGTACAGAGTGTTGCCGTAGTACAGAAGGACTACGGCAACACTCTCTACGCCGGTAAAGAGTGCTTGTGTAACGGTCCTTCTGGTGTTCTGAGGCAACCATTTAAAGATCGTTTCAGCATGTGCAGGAAATAGAAGCAGGAGGTGCACAATGTGTTGAGTTGACCCGTCATGTTGTGCTTGTCATCTAGGATGATCCCTAGATTTCTTGCGTGGTCTGTGGGTGTGGGTGTTGGTCATAGCTCTGACAGCCATCAGGTAGGAGTACCATGGGGAGGTCTTGTTGCCCTAGACCAGTACTTCTCTATTGTCGCAGTAGAGCTGTAGGCAGCTGGTCCTGGTGGTGGTTGTCTTGTCCGTCAGGCAGAGGATGAGTAGGGTGTCATCAGTGTAAGAGATGACAGTGAGGTCTTGAGGTCTGATGATGTTGGCGCGCGATGTCATGTATAGGTTGAAAAGGGTGCGGACAATCCCTGCGGGACTCCGCATATTAATCTCTTGGACTCTGATGTGAAGGGTGAAAGTTTGACCCTTTGGGTTCTTTCCTTGAGGTAGGACAGATCCATTTGAGAGCAGATCCTTGTGTGCCACTCTCGTGGAGTCTTCTGATGTAGGTTTTGTGGGAGACAGTGCTGAAGGCAGCGGAGAGGTAAAGTGTCGCTGTTTTTCCTCAGTCCAGGATTATTAGAATGTCATCAGCGACCGCGATGAGTGCTGTTTCAGAGCTGTTGTTCATTCTGAATCCTGATTGAGTGTTTTCCAGAAGATGGTGACAGTTGAAGTGGATTGTGAGTTGCTTAGTGATGGCCTTCTAAATCACTTTCGCTGGATAGGGGTGCAGGGAGATGGGTCTGACATTGCTCCGTTGATTTGGGTCGGCAATGGGCTTATTGAGAATGGCATTGATTTTTGCAAGTTTGCATTCATCTGGATAGGTGGTGGACGTGATGGAGGTGGTGATGATGTGGGTGTAGGAAACAGTGGGGCATATTACCAAGCAATAGCGATAATTATCGCTATTGCTTGGTTAGAGACAAAAATTTACCGCGGAGCTGCGGTGATTTTTACCGCAAAAAACCTTGGTATTACCAAGGTTTGACGCAAATGTGATAAAAATCGCCGCAAAGCATGAATATCGCTGAATATTCATGCATTACGGAGCTAATGCTCTTAGCCATGTTATCCACCTCCCATTGGATAACATGGCTAAGAACTGCTCAGAAAAGGGGGGATTCAGAAAAGGGGGTGGTGATGAACAGAGTGTCTGAATTAAGCAGACCACTCTTACCCAGTCCAAAGATCAGGGCTTAATCCATCACCGTTATTTATCTCACTGCACCATCCCAGCTCAGAACCTGGCTATATGCAAATCAGTCTGTCCCTGGCCCAGTGCATCATGGGAACAGGGCAGACTAAACTACCAAGCCAATTCTTCACCAGAAAGGAGACAAGCTACCGGGGACCGGTTTCTGGCATTTCAGCCGTCTTCAGCCCGGCTTGCTTGAATCCTGATGGTGCAGTGAGAAAGGGACTCATGTCTGAGTATACCCTGCCACACCTATAGTGGCCAAAAACGATTCAGAAAAGGGGGTGGTGATGAACAGAGTGTCTGAATTAAGCAGACCACTCTTACCCAGTCCAAAGATCAGGGCTTAATCCATCACCGTTAGTTATCTCACTGCACCATCCCAGCTCAGAACCTGGCTATATGCAAATCAGTCTGTCCCTGGCCCAGTGCATCATGGGAACAGGGCAGACTAAACTACCAAGCCAATTCTTCACCAGAAAGGAGACAAGCTACCGGGGACCGGTTTCTGGCATTTCAGCCGTCTTCGGCCCGGCTTGCTTGAATCCTGATGGTGCAGTGAGAAAGGGACTCATGTCTGAGTATACCCTGCCACACCTATAGAGGCCAAAAATGATTCAGAAAAGGGGGTGGTGATGAACTTCTCAGGGCAGGTGTTAGCTTTTGGAGATATTAGCGCTTAGCGCGAATATCTCCAAAAGTTGGTAATAGGAGATAGCGAAGTTAGCGACTGTTTTCAGTCGCTAACATCTTGGCACGCCCACTTTGCATGTCATTAGTGATAAATATCACTGAAATGCAAAGTGGGGCCCAAGATGGTCGCTATCTCCTACTAGCTGTAGCTAACTGGTGTTAGCGACAGCTAGGTAATAGGGAGATAATTTTATCGCCGCTTTCTTGGCCTTTAAAGCCAAAAAAGCGGAGATAAACCCCCTTGATAATATGCCCCACTGTTTTTATTGCACTAGCCTACATAGGGCCTGAGGTACTAAACAAGGCCCTAAGGGCAGCAACAAAAATTGTGCCACCCTAATGGACCCCTCACCAAGCACCTGCAAGATGGCCAGTGCAGGCTGCATGTCTTGGTGCAGACAAAAGTGAAAACACAACATGTCACACATTCCTGTGTGCCATGTCCCTAACACTGCATGTGATATATGTTAGTCACATCTACATCAGGCCTAACAGCTCTAAGGCAGGGTGCTGAATATTACATGTGAGGGTATACCTGCCTGAGCAGATATGCCTCTGTGCTGCTCAGTCCTATTACTGACAGTGCAAGTGGACAGGGAAGCCCTTTTAAGGCATGTGCTGGACACCGGTGAAAAAGAGTTCTCCAGCTACATGATGAATTCACAGAAAATAAGGATGTTTGATCTAAAACATCCTGTATTGATAAACCCACACTGATGCCAGTTTTTGATTTACCTAAACATGCACCCAGAGGGCACCTTAGAGGTCCCCCCTGAAAACCTACAAGCGTCTGGAGTATTTGTGGACTGGTTTCTTCCAGCCTGCCACCTGAGATTTGTTCTGACCTCCTAGGACAAGAGCCTTTGCTCTCGGGAGACCCAGAACAAATTCCTGTACAGGAAGAGGGTGTAGCACCCCCTCAAACAGGATGACCTGCTGATTAGCCTTCCTTCAAGGTATGCCACCTTTGAAATTCAAATTTGGATCCCCCTCACAGGAGAGGAAGCCAACCCCTTTGTCTAGAAACTCCAAAAGAAAAGACTCTGAGGCCTCCGGAACTGTCAAAACCTGACCCCTGAAGCCACCACTGCACCAGTCGCTTCCTTCATGAGTTGATGTGAGACACCGGTGTCAACAAGGTCCCGCAGCCCTCCAGAGCTCAAGTCCATTGTGGTTTCACTCCTCGCGGACTCCCCTTTGCACCTGCAGCCTCTGCATGCAAGCCCCTTTGACCCCGACAGCTCCCAGTAAGGAAACCCGACGTCTAAAGACACCTCTGCATCTGTTGCTCCTGGGCCGTGGAGAAGAGGAGCCCAGGTGCCCCTACATCCCCAAGCATCACAAGCCTTGAACCCTACTGCTGGTTCACCCCGACTGGCCTTCCAGCCGGATCCTGCGGCCTCTATTCACAAGGAACGATTTACATAGAAACCTATTGGGCTATCAATGCTGTTTTGCACCCAGCCACCCTCCTGCGGCTGGGTGCAAAACAGCAAACTGGGGTGCAAACTGGGGTCTACTGATGGTGCTGCCTAGGACCTTGCCCACCACTCACCGATACTCCTGGAGATTGGTCTTGGAAGTCGCTGTACTATACCTGTTTGCAGAACTTGCTCTTGCTTCCATAGGATAACATTTAAAAACTCACAAATTGCACTGTGTCCACTTTTTAAAGTGAAAAGAATTCATATTTAAAAACGTACTTGCCAGAACAATTTTTCTCTGATGCCTAAACATATATAAATGTGTGTAGTATACTTGTAAAGCGCACAGCTGCCCCAGCAACGTGGCGTCCCTGCGCTGTATAACACTGTGGAACCCTTCCTGGCTCTCCCTGTGAGATGCCCCTCCTGGGCACCCCCAAGGTGACTCTAGGCATCCCAGCGTTGTTGGGGCCGTTGTGGAGATTAAGCATGCTATTGCCCAGAGTTGCAGCGTGGGACCCATGATTAGAGTAGGCGCGGAGGTGAGAATTATCGAGTCCGCAGACATTGAGCCCAAGACCCTGCCGCGTCGGGAATTGAACCCTGGTCCCGGGCCTGATCTCTGCTTCAGGGTCTGCCGCTTCTAACCCGTGAGCCACACTTCTCCGTACTTGCTCTTTTAAAAAAATGATGTGGATCTCCTTCTTGAGTCGGGTGTGTCATTTATTAATCATTATGTGTATTTGCAAGTGTCCTGCACTCCTCTGTGTTAAGTCTAAGGCTGCTCGACCACACTATCGCCTAATATAGCACTTTGGGATTGCACAGCAAGCCCCAGTCCACTCATAAGGGAACCCCTGGACTCTTTACACAGTATATCAGATTTGGGATATATCACATTAAGAGCCAGCTTTCTACAGTATCAGGGTGGTGCTGACCGGTGATGTTCCCATGTTGTAGATGTAGTGGGGGAATGGGTCCGTTCGGACCCCGGAGTGCATGGTCCACATGATTGCAGCAGTGTTGTTTCTGGTGAGGTTAGTCCATTCAGTCGGGTGGCCTTCTTGGTTGGTGGTGGGAAGCTAGTGATCCAGCGGCGTACCAACAACAGATACTCCAATACCATATACTCACCTGGGCCCATAAACACACACAATTGAGTAAACCGCTGGAGTCAAAGTTTATGATTTTCCACCCTTCCAGATTGATTATTCCTTACTCTTAACCAACCTTTCACTAATCAAAAAGTTCTTTCCTCTGGTCGATGGACCATTAGTTGAACTAGTTGATGGTGAAAATCTACTTAATTCTAACTCTTATATCTTAAAGTAAATAACCACAGACTCAGGTAAGTTTTAAGTCTTTATCTAAATGAATTGCATGTGAACCATTTCAAAGTACAGTACAGTCACCGTCACTCATAGGAGAGAAGATTCAATTAATCAAATCATCTACACATACTTCAAACTTGCAATGAATTATGCTCAGAAAGGAGAGGACAGAGAGAAAAGAACATCTGCAAATTCACTAATTTATAATTACCTAGGATGGTGTGAAGACCAACCCCCTGGCTAAAGGGGTCCCCCGGGATAGTTCAGGGGACAAAGACTTCAGGACAGGATTCAGAACAGGATAGATGACCTCTCTAACACCGACAATCACGTTGCACCCCTCTCTGACACTCTCTTCCTCCTCGAGATTGTTCCGCGATCTTCTTTCTAACCCAATTAAGTTAAAATGATAGGTTCTGCATTCGGTTCTTTAGCATCTTACAGCATCCTTCCCAGCATCACCCGCTACACCAACAGCATCCCAAGCTCTGCAGCATTCAGCATCGATGTCTCTCTAACTAACTAAAAACTACCTTAATTATACCTTTTCGTTCCTCATGGACCACCCACTAAAGTTTCAATATCGTAAAACAAATAATTCTGATTGGTCAGGCAAGGGGGGGGAGGGAGATCATCACACCATGCCTAAATATCACTCTTTTTAGTTAGCCCTTTGTTAACAAACCCAGCCCCTTTATTTTTATTCGTATTTTATTTTCCCACCGCATTCACCATACATCTGTAACAAATGTTTAACTTTAATATGTTGTCTATTCATTCAGGTCTTTCACTGCTGGTTCTCAGGCTTCGGGCAGACTGTCGTCTTGTACTCTTCTTGACCCACAAGTCATTCTTCCGGGATGATTTTCAGTTGTCATGCGCGAATCCCACATGACTCAGCTGACTTCGGACATACACGAGAGGCCCAAATGCGCACTAGTGAGAAAGTCAGAAAAGACAGATGTTACTTTTAAAAATAAATGGTTTCACTGTACATCACCCATCTCTACTCTAACCCCCTTTACTTAATAATATTTTCCCCGCATTAGCATTAGTTAAATAGCTTGATTTCGTTTCAGCTAAGCAAGTGCCATGCACGCGAGTCTTCAAGACTCCATGTTAGTGCCTTTTGCTCATGCGCATGATTTTCCCTCCAAACTTTAATATGTCATATTACAAAGATGCAGATGACGCATGCTCAGTAAAGATTTCCCTGTTAAAGCTGTTTTATTAGTTTGTTTGAATGGCTATCGTTAGTAAACACATACACAAGCTTCTCTAGCCCTCGTTTTTATGTGGTGCCGATTAGTTTTACACAATACCTAATTAGTTAACATGTTAGGGAGTTAAATGAGAGGATTGCTTCCGAGCAAGTCTCCTTTCTACGAGTCCTTGCTCCATCACTAGCAATGACTTCTCTGGTGTTGGGTTGGTGTGCAAAATTGCAAAAGATAATTGTGATTTTGCTGTGGAAGAAGTTGGATAGGTTGCCACAGAGTTGTTGGGAGGCTGCGATGTTGTTGACAGTGGCTAGGGGCGTGGGGAAATCCTTAACGATCGAAAAAAAACTCTTTGCAGCTGTTGGAGCTTCCTACCATGTGGTCCACCAGTACTTTTTTCTGGTGTATCTTATTTGCTAGTAATAGCATCTGAGTGTAGCCTTGTAGGTAGTTCTGTCTTTGGTGTCATGGATGGCTCCCCATTTGCTTTCTAGTAGTTTACAGTGTTGGTTGGTGTCTTAGAGGTCTTCTGTGTTCCAGCTGGCATGCTTGTTTGATCTACTATGCTTGTTAGATTTGAAGGGTGCAAGGGATTCCATGCTCTTCTAGATCCAGTTGTCAAGGTAGTTGATGTCCTTATAAAGGTTGTTTGTCGAGCTAGGTTGATCCAGGCTGAGGGCGCTGAGCCAGTCAGCTTTGTGATTTTGCCCAAGCTGCGGCTTGTACAAGTGCTAAACCTGGGTGGGGTGTTGACATGAGGTGTATTGATTTGGAAGTGGATGAAGGAGTGGTCGGTCCATGTGAGATGTATGGTGGAGGTATATTTGATGCTGTCACTTGCGGTGATGATGGGGTCGAGATTGTGTCCTGCTGTGTGTGTTGGTTCTGGGATGAGAAGGGTGAGTCCGATGTTGCTCAAGCTTTGGAGGAGTGCTGTGGAGCAGGGTTTGTTTCCATCTTTCAGGTGAAATTTGAGCTCATCAAGGAGAATATAGACTCTGAAGTCCATAGTGAGCAGTGTGATGAAGTTGGTGATGAGGTTGGTAAAAGTGGCTCGTGATCCAGGTGGTCAGTAGGCGAGGGTTCAGTTCAGGGTGAAGTTTTTAGACATTTGCAACTTGAAGTGCAGGTGTTCCATGAAAGGGGTGGCATCTGTGGATGTTGTGCATTTGATGGATTCCTTGCAGATGATAGTGAATCCTCCTCCTGTGCGTGGTGCACGTGCAAAAGGACGCAGACAGGCTCGCCTTTGGCACTTCAGTGGCCCGCCCGCTGCACACATCCGCTCAGCATCCATTTGAAGCTGCCATTAACGAGGTCCTGGAAGGGGCGAGGACTGCAGGGTGTCGTTATGTCATTTCCTGTGCTGATGGGTGATGGGAAATGAAGTCCTATTGCTTAGCTTCTTCTTTTAAAGATAGTTTTGGCATGAAAACCAGTAAGGTCACTTCCTGTCCAAATGGGCAATGGGAAGTTCAGTGATGTCACTGCCTGTGTAGGTGTATGATGGGAGATCCAGTAGTGTCACCTCCTGTGCTGATGGGTGATGTGCGTGAAGGGACATAAGCACGGTGGTGGCAGCCTACCCATTATTGGGTTCAATTGAATCACTAATATGAACAGGCTTTGTTACCTGTGCCATGGGAGTGGGGCCTGCTGGCGCACTCAGTTAAAGTTCTGTGGCTGTGTACTTAACTCACTCTTGGCCTGTATGGATTGATTGTAGTGCTAGACAGCACCTGATACTTGTGAGAGACTTTGAAAATTTTTGGACTTTAACTTTTGGAGCAATGAAGATGACCGAACGCAGAGATTTTATTTTGAGGCGTTAAGAAGAATAGAGAGGCAGATTGAGACTCATGCAACTCCGTTATTCTCTTCTGACGGAGTTAGGCAATATGATTTCTAAATTTCATTTTTTCCTTTTAACATGTACTAAATAAATGGCTAAATCTTCATTCATTTGAATAAACTAAACTTCCGTTTTCCTAAATGAATAGATAAAAAAATTATTTTTTAAATTTAAACTCGAGTTGTGTTTCATTTGATTAAAGTCATGACAGAATAAAATGATAATGTTTTACTTGGATCACTATGATTAAGCTGGTCTTAGTCTCCATCAACTAACTTCTACTAGATGATCTATCGACTAAATAGTGGAGTGCCTTGGTGTAGGGTTTCCCGGGTAACATGTTGGTGCATAAAATAGAAGTTAATGTATATAATATATAAAATTTAAACCTAGGTTCCCTGCTAACCAGCATCTCTACCTTGTTGTCGCTGATTCAGATGCGATGCGTATGTATGTGAATGTGTGTAACTCGTGGTGTTATGGGCCCCACCGAGGAGTTGATAGTAGTTGCATCTGAGTTAAGTGGAATAGATATTGAAGGTTTTTAGAGAGCCGCGCTGGAACATGTACAAGTAACATTCCTGAGGGCTGGGTTGGAACACACACTGAAGGGAGAGGGGCAGAACATACTCAGTGCATTTCAACGGGCTTTGGGTTCCAGGAAGAGTTACTGGTCAGTGGGGCCTGGGTGTATTGTCAGGGGTTGGTGGGACTGATAAGGTTGGCACGACCTGGGAATCTGATAGAGAGGAAGGCTTAATCTTTCAAACATTTATGGGTATATTTTAGTGGAGGATGACAGCCAGGTGTTATCCCTAGTTACTATCTTGGCCTATGTTTTGGGTCAAACAGAACTGGAGACACTCCTGCTGTGGCAGATTCCCTTTGTGCAGAGGAGAGAGCACTCCAAAGGAGCTGCCATCCACAAGGCAAATAATTCCAGATACTAAATCAGTCATGCATCCGAATTTGTATTATAAAGGTGGAAGAATGAGCCCCTTAATTTGTTGAGCAGCACCATCCCACTGGGAGAAAGATGATTGCCGGAATGTGTTTGCTGCGGGAACCAGGACTGGGGATTTAGGTTTGCCAGTCTCCCTGCTAGGTGAGGGAACATCACCCAAGGAGTCAAGGCCAATTGCCCTCAGCCTGGAGCCCCAATCCGCTGTTTGCCTGCCAAGACCAGAGCACCCTGTAAGGAGAAGCAAAGTGCCCAGAGACCGTCTGTCTGATAAGACCAGTGAGGAAACTGATTGGTAATGCAGAGACAGCTGACAGCTTGGGGCTACATCTTTGGGATGGGGAGCATACACTAGGATGGAAGCTCTCTCCAGACTAGCATCAAAAGCTTCATGGGCTTTCTTGGAGTCTGCCAGGCCAGCATCAACAACTTCAGTCTGGAAACCCTCAATTTGCACAACTGTCCTTCCATATCGACATGTTCCCGTCAGAAACCTAACAAACATCAGATCCGCAGTGACCCTCAGCACAAGCTCACAACAAGCTACACACAGGCAATACTTCAAGACTTGAGACATGTCAGCCACCACACAGCCAAATAAATCAAAGAAAACCAACCTTTGTCTCTCACAAGAACTGGTCATAGGCGGATCGGTCAAGAGAGGGGGTTTCAATACAGACAATGATAAGCAGCTTTTTGATCCACTACTAAGAAACCCAATCTCAATCTAATGAACGAATACAAAGTTTTTTAATTTACCATAACTTCAAAAACAACTTTTCGGCAACCTAGAAGTTAGGAAGTTTGGCTTGTCACTGGAATTTGATCCCTGAAAGGAGGTTTCCATAGGATTCTGGATCAACCGATGTACTTGTCAAGTAGCAAGAACATTGGATAAGTGCCCCAGACTTTGCTCCCAGTATTCTTAAACCTTCTCTCACATGAAAATTTCCGCATGTGAGTTAGGTTTATTTTGTCTCCTCTAAGAATAAAATTACATGTGATGTTCAACAAGGATCTTGTCCTACCTCTCCTTTATTTCACATATGCAGGAGACGTTCAAGTGTAACAAAATCAAGTTCCTGATCTATGCTGACAAAACTCAGTTTTTGCAATTGCCCTGATTACTAATACAGAGATAAACGCCAAGGCAAAGAGGAGTTTGAAAAGAAATCGGAATTATGAATCATGTCATGATAGCCGCCCGTCCTGAAGTTTACCAGGGGAAAACAATAATGAAAATCTCAATACACGAGGAAGCAAGTTCAGCAAGCAGCTAGTTTTGCAGGCAATTCCCATTTCTGAGTTTCAGCTCAGAACAAGAGGTATTTACCTGACCAGGTAAGTACCACTATCCGCGGTGTTGATATTTACTGAATGTTAGAAATATCTCATCCTACTCAGGCTCACACATTGTGTGATACTTCATAGATTAAAAGTCTCTTCTATCACACCATCTAGCTGTCTATCACAGCTTAAAGGCCAGGTGAAACTAAATTGGCCAGAAACAGAGCAAAATCATGCGTCCTGACAATTAACTAAATATTCCACAAGAAACTTTCATTGTCCTGAATGATCACCTTAGGACTGGCTTCCACTGTAGTGGACGCATTGAAAACCTAGAACAAGCCACCTATAGTAGGTGACAAAACGTCATTCTATTTCAGGAATACAAGTTCAGAAATTTGTTTTCATAGAAAAAGCCAGAGTTTGCCATAGTTTGCATTGAAGTTGACATTTTAGTGAAAACTACTTCTGTGAAACTTTTTTCATCGAAAAACAGTATCTATTTTCAAGGGAAAAAAAGTCCTACTTTTACTATTTGTTTTGTATATCTTTCGAAAATATGTTTAGACATGGTTTCAAATTGAATACCAAACTTATCCTAACCATTTACCTTTCTCAATGTTGAACCGTTACTCCCATCCTTACTCCAGTCTTGATAGTAAACGCTAATCTTGACTATTGCCTTACCCTGTCCCTAACCTATCTCTATCACTGAAGCTAACTCTGAAGATTACTTACCCAAATATTAACCTAACCCTAATTGAAATCCTATTTTTGATTTACCCTAACCTTTTCCTTAACAGTTACATTAACTCCAGTGATGACTTATACTTTTAGTTATATCCTATTTTGATGTAAGGCAGCTCTCTGATTTGTATTTCTCTAAGTTTGTTTTTAATTAAAATATGTTTGTTATCAAAGCCTGTTTTTTAAATCTTCGCTGTAATTTACTGGAATGAAACAGGAAATCTGCATAGGACAAGTATATTTGCAGTTTAAATTGGTCAAAAGACCAAACAATTTCTTTCCACACCCTAAATAAATATTTTATTGAGGTTTCCATTGTTTCAAAACTAGATGGTGGAAATTCAGTCCTTGTGCTTCATATAGTACTAGTGCCCATCTCCCGCCAAGGCCTACATTCTGGCCAAGGACTAGCAGTGCTCCTAAACAATATGCACAAACTTGAAGATGTCGCCTCCATCTCAGAGTCCTGTGCTTCCCAGCATGATGAGAAGGTTCATATTTAAACTTCAAATTGATCACTTTCTAGTCGGTACCTTTGATTTTAGCAGCATGCCCTTCTGACCTTTGAATTGGGCAGATTGAGTAGGAATCTTGAATTTCTCCTAAGTGCCAGCATGCTTGCCATCCTGGCGTACAGGGGCTGGAGTAATTTTCAAAGCCAGAAAAAACACTAGTGCCAGTTAGCAGGGTGGACACGCTGCTTAAAAAATAGGCCCTTGCAATGCTTTCCTGACTGCCTGTTCTCCTGGAAGAGTTGCAAAAAAATGCCCACCAAGTCAAATGTCTAGGGTGCACATGAAGGCTACCTCCAGCTGACAGGTCTCGCCTATAGGGAAATCCTGTGATGAAAGTCCAAACGTGATACACCTCTAGACCTAACACCGACCAACATGCATGCCCAACTGTGAGCCCTCACCAGTAAGTCAGAAGTAAGTATCCAGGGTTGGACCTCTTTGTGAGAGACCTGTCACCACGGTTGCCCCCGGGTGCCCCTCTGAACCCGGGGATTCCTCTCATAATGGCTGTTTCACATCTGCCTGGTTTGAATAGTTCTGGAGAGCCAAAGCACGTGTAATAGCATCCCTGGAATTGTGCCTTGAGGATACTGGCTAAGAGTGTCCAAAGAAGGTCCAGTATCCATACCAGAAGTTCAGCATACCAACAAAGGATGCATTCACATCCAACAAATCCATGAATCAAAATCAGTTCCTCATAAACCCAATCATCCACTCAGGCCTCCTCAACAATGGCTCTCTGCTTGTTCTGGGCCGGCCTATTCCAATTCCAATAACAGAACATAAGTGATCCTTGAGGATTCATTTAACTTTGTTTTACGTTTTAATTTGTCACATCAGTGAACACAATTCCACAGAACTCAAGAAGCTTTTATCAACAAGGTTGTTTTTATCTTAGACTTAATCTCAACGCATATTTAAATACCTTTTCACAATAGAACATAGAATAGTATTCCATAAATCACATCATGTTTGGCAACCAAATAACTACTGCCTCATTATTTACAACATACACAGTAGTGTCTGATACCTTTTGTACAAAAATATATGGGCAATATAAACACTCAGCCATATATTGCAATTAATTAATTTGTATAAATGCAGTTCAAAAAGCATTCACTGATAGTTATATACACAAAAGAAGTGTTGTTGCGTCGACGTTTAGGTCTCATACACTGTAAATCAAATCCACGAGACCATCCTCAGGACATATGTTGCACCATGAATAGGGACGCCGGGTAATTAAGACCTGAACCTCATTCTCCTTCCGCCACTTTATTATTAGGTACGCGCAGACTGCACATGAATATGCAAATATTTATTTGGGGAAATTGTATCAATCCGTCCCGTGCTCGACAAACTGACCGAGTCTATTCCAATTCCAGTCGGACCGAGAACTCCCAATAAATTATGACCCCAAAATACACAGCCAGGTTTCAAACTTCATTCTTAAATAATTGTTTTCTTGCAAGGGAACCACCTGAAATGATGCTCCAAACCGGTTCCACCCAGAATACGGTGACTGGTCACCCACAGTTGAGGAGTCCTAAAGAGATGATTGGGGGTATGAAGAACTGATGCAGGGATTATATGAGCAATAATTTCAAGGTGTGTCTCAGCTGATAGCACGGAGAGAGGTGTCTATTTCCTATTTGAATCCACCTGAGTTTTGTATTACTTTTTTAAAATTGCAACAGAGCTGAACGCATGATTATAAGGCTATATATACATATATATTTTGGTCACTAGTTTGGTCTGCCCTGGTCCCATGATGCACTGGGCCAGGGACAGACCAATTTGCATATAGCCAGGTTCTGAGCTGGGATGGTGCAGTGAGCTAAATAACGGTGATGGATAAAGCCCTGATCTTTGGACTGGGTAAGAGTGGTCTGCTTAATTCAGACACTCTGTTCATCACCACCCCCTTTTCTGAATCGTTTTTGGCCACTATAGGTGTGGCAGGGTATACTCAGACATGAGTCCCTTGCTCACTGCACCATCAGGATTCAAGCAAGCCGGGCTGACGACGGCTGAAATGCCAGAAACCGGTCCCCGGAAGCTTGTCTCCTGTCTGGTGAAGAATTGGCTTGGTAGTTTGGTCTGCCCTGTTCCCATGATGCACTGGGCCAGGGACAGACCAATTTGCATATAGCCAGGTTCTGAGCTGGGATGGTGCAGTGAGCTAAATAACGGTGATGGATCAAGCCCTTATCTTTGGACTGGGTAAGAGTGGTCTGCTTAATTTGGACACTCTGTTCATCACCACCCCCTTTTCTGAATCATCTCTGGTAGTGAGGCTTCAGAGCACAATAGTCCTGTTACTGCCCCTGCGCTAGTCTGCGGCCGCAGGGAGGTCCCCTATGGTGGCACTACTAGCGCCTCCCAAACTCTTGCCCCTTCTAGCGCCTTCTCACTCC
This sequence comes from Lissotriton vulgaris, assembly GCF_964263255.1. Classification (NCBI taxonomy): domain Eukaryota; kingdom Metazoa; phylum Chordata; class Amphibia; order Caudata; family Salamandridae; genus Lissotriton; species Lissotriton vulgaris. The sequence goes on along the minus strand of NC_141699.1, from coordinate 65,384,332 downwards.
CTGTCCGTTTTGCTATCTGTAGTCTGATCACCCCTTCACATTCGGCTCACTTAAGGAACTCTGCTTTCCACCATACAATGCTTGGACCCAGTTTCGCTTTACAATGCATGGTTATGTTTCTCTTGGCCAGGAGTAGATCCAAATCTAAAAATGTACTAGTGATTTTATTCTTTGACATGTGAGGGAACCAGTGTAAGATGCAGCGTTTCAAGTTCGGCTCTATGTCTCTATCAGTGAGATCTGATAATAGCGTTGTTAGCGCCTCCCAACAGCGGTCTAGGAATGGACAGTCCCAGAGCATGTGTTTAAAATCTGCGCCTGCTGCATTGCATCGCGAGCAAGCTACCGAGTGGGTTGGGAAGTACTTATTTAGATTTTCCAGAGTAAGGTATGTTCTATGGAAAATGTGGAAATGCTCTAAATGGAACCTTGCATTCCGGGTACTCTTCCAGGCTCTCTCCACCAACTCCCTCCAGGACTTGTGTGGGATATCCTCCCCAATATCAGTTTCCCACTTGAGGTTCAGGTCAGTCAGGGGAAGTAGTGATTCCAACGTCATCCGTCTATACAGGCATGTTTACTGCTTTGAATGTACCTGCTGCCATCACTACATACTGGCAGCCCAGTGATGTCTTTGGCTCTGTGAGATCCAACCCCCAGTGTTTTCGGATAGCTGCAGTTAGGGCTGTGTACAGTAGGAAATCTCCCCGCACAGATCATAACAAGCTTGTAGGTCATTACATGGGATAATGGCTCCCTCCTCATACAGGTCTTCTATGCTAGTCATCCCCGGCTCCGGTCAAGCCCCAACCTCTGCCAGTGGGGCAGGGTCTTGCACATAAGTAATGAGATTTCCGGTGCATAGGGGCATCTAATGTTGGTCCGCCGCAGACATCTGTTCCAGCATTTTCAGGCTGTGCTAAGTTCCAGGGTGAGGGCTGTAGCCTTGACAGGGAGCCGCAGGGTAATGCATGTTAGGAGAGGTAGGATCCCGAATTCCTCTCTAGGCTATTCTTCCTCTCTGGTGTCACTCGCTACCCACTACGAGAGCCATTGAAATTGTGCTGCCAAATAATAGGTCTCCTAATCAGGGACCGCTGCTCTCTGCCAGTGCCCTAAATGAAGCCTGTGATCATCGATTAGAGCTGTACGAAGTATTTTGCCAGGATCCAAATCGGTAAGGTCCCAAAGTAATATAATAACTTCTGGAGGGTGACCATTTTTAGGAGGGCCACTATGCCTGCGACTGATAATGGTAGAGAACCCCAGAATTCAAAGTTATGTTTCGCTCCTCTGATGGCCTTCCTTATGTTACCTCTAGGATGTCTTCCTGGCCGTGGTATATTTGCGTACTCAGGTATTGTAGGCATTGTCTTCCCATGCCATCCCCTCCGTTTCTTGTGGGCCTATTCTGCCCCTTCTCACAGGAAACAGGCAGGACTTTGTCCAATTCACTTTAAATTCTGTGACTCTACTGAGAGCTTGTAGCAGGTTTTTTGCCCCTATAAGTTTCATTCCAGAATCAGCTAGAAAAAGCAAAAGGTCATCGGCATATAATGCTATGTGGAGCACGTTGAGCCCTGGGTATGCCCGCCCCAACCTGGCCCGCGCTGCCAATCAATATATTGCTTCCATAATCTGATTTTTTCATGGAAGGGGTTGTTAACATTCTGGATCACGTCGGACTCGAAGAAGTGTACGTACAGGCAGGCTAGGCTGGGAGTGAATGTGCGCCCCATAGATGTCCCATTCGCTTGAAGATAATAGTTGCCTTCAAACTCAAAGTTCCTTTTTATTTGTTGGCATATTTATATAGCACGAACTGGACCCGAAGGTATTGGAGCGCTTTACATGAGCACCGTATTTACATTACACATTCAGGCTCTTTCTTGATAATATGGCCCTAACTGCCAGATTCATCAAGGACCCGTTTTGCGAGTCTGTAATAGCGATTCATAAGGAATCGCTATTACAGACTCGCAAAACGGGATTCATGTAGGAATCGCAAAATAAATTGCGATTCCTACACATTCCTTATTTGCGATTAGCAAATTGCTAATCGCAAATAAGGAATACTCCCCATTCATTCCTATGGGCCTAAAGGCCCATAGGAATGAATGGAGAGTATTCCTTATTTGCGATTAGCTAATCGCAAATAAGATAGCGATTTCAAGGGTGCCAGCACCCCTGAAAGGTAATCTACATTGGTGTTGCGTACACACATGTCCAAAGGACATGTGTGTGCGCAACATGCAACTTAGAAAAATGCTTTTAAAAGCATTTTTCTAAGTTTTCGCTATTTACCACGAGGTTTTACCTCGTGGTAAATAGCGGCCCGAAATTGCGATTTCGCAATTTAAAAATGGTTAATGAATTGCATTTAAGGAATCTCAAATAGAGATTCCTTAAATGTAATTCCTCGCAAATTAGCGAATTCGCTATTACCGATTTTTGCATTTGGGATGATGAATCCCAAATGCAAAAATTGCGCTCGCAAAAGGCCAGATTCTGAGAATCCTTTGCGAGCGCAATTAAGCTTCATGAATCTGGCCATAAGTGACTTGCCCAGAATCACAGGATGTGGAGGCGACCCCGAGGCTCGAACCCTTGGAGGAATCTTTGACTAAACCACGATGCAGTATCGGAGCGCAAGTGCGCCGTGGCGCGGGTCCGACCATTGAAGCTGGGTGAAGGGGGGTTTGCAATAGAGATCTCTCCGGGCCTGCGCAATTTCCGGTTGTTGGTGCCGGTTGTTGGTGCTAATCTACATCATCGGGGTTTGATGCTACAGCGCCCCCCTTGTTCAGTGCATTTGGTGACTTCCCACAGCTGTCTGTCTAATAAGGCAAAGTTTGAATATCGCCTGTGGCCGGGCTGACAATGTAAACCGGAGCGTGGCCCTCTGTCGGCAGTCAGTAGAATTGCAGTCTTTAGTCTGAAGGAAATCTCAAATGAGGCCGGAGTATAGAATAGATGGCAAATCCGGCATACCCATAATGCATCTGTGTAAAGCAGAGAACTGTCGCAGCAGCGAAAGACCGTTATCGATAATTATTGGATATTGATTTTGAAACTATTTAGTAACATAAGAACTCGTTCTTTTGGTTGTACCCAAGGACTTTGAATTCGGCCGCTCTAAATCTACCATGTATATTAAACATGAAGACTCCGTGTGAAGCACCTGAAGGTGTTCTCTGACCATTTCAAAAATCAACCGGCTTATTTACAAGTCTGTTGTGTCACTTGTACGTCACTTTTTCCCTCATATTAAAGGTGACGCAACAGTGGCGCAACAGAGTTGTAAATTAGCCTCCAAATACTAAAATCAGTTGCACTTCGTGCGACGCTTATGATGGTAAATGTCAAATTTCTGTAATATCTTCTTTCTATTGCGGAGATCTGAATATACAGCGCACGAATATAACACACAATCAGAACTTGATAACTTACTTATGTGTTGTTATTTAGCGCAAACTTCACACGAAGGTGTCAGAGCACTTATCAATAGGAACCGAACTGAAACATGATATCGTTACAAGTGAACTAATTGCAAAAGTTACATTACACGAGGCAAACGACAATCGAGAGCAAACAAACAAAATACAAGACGTAGCAAACGGTGCAGTACAGGAGGAAAAGGTGACGTGTGCAGGTTACAAAAGCGTACAAAGTGCAAGTAGAGGTATAATACTGCAATAAACGGAGGACGTTACGTGAGGTGTGCATGTTACAAAAGAGTGCCAAACACAGGTAAAAGGGTATTACTGCAATAAATGGCAGTCTCTCAAACCGCAAGAACACACTGGGAAGGCACTTCCATAGTCATGGAGAATAGACATTTTCTATACTAAAAGGTCTTCCTTCAGATAATAGAGAGGGCATCAATTAACTTTGGAAGTGACTTTGAAGGAGGAGAACTTTGAGGTCAGTTTTGAAGCCAAAGTAGAATAAGAATGTTTAATTTTAATAGAATTTATTGAACACGAAACGTGAATGCAGTAAAACGCCTGTGCTCTTCTGAAACTGAAATGTGCTTACATTTCCCATAATCCCCCACTCGGCTCTACGTGACGCTATAACCCCCATTGAAGGCCTCTGTTAGCCGTCCGTGGCATCCCAGGCTTTAGTCTCCGTTGAACTCGATTAGGGACTTTGAGAACAAGCAGTGGTAAATCCAGTTTACACATAATGCATTGCAAGCACTGAACTGCCAGCAGAGTAAACAAGCACTGGCGTAGCCGGTATGTCTCGCCTTAGGGACCTTATAAGTGTTTATCCATGCAACAGTTGATGTTGTTGCACCAAGGATATTGTGCTGCATAACTAAATACTTATAAGATCCAAAAGGCAAGACCTATTGGCTATGCCTAATGCTGGTTATAAATGGGGGGTCTACAACCCTCAACTGGATAAATGCCTAAGGCACCCTTCCATCCTAAACAGGCTCGGATACCACAGAATAATACGGCAAGTAGCCAAGGGTATACACCCGTTACAACGCATCTTTTACTCCGCACTACCATTACAACGCGACTTTTACTCCGCATACCATTACAACGCATTGCGCTGGGGGGCGCTCTAGGATAGGGAATGAGTATAATTTACTATCCAACACCTTCCCTAGGGTCCACGGGGACTGGAGTTAGAATAGTAAATTATACTTACCACTATCCAGCACCCCAAAGCGCTATGCGTTGTAATGGTATGCGTTGTAAAAGTCGCGTTGTAACGGTATGCGGAGTAAAAGTATGCGGAGTAACATGGTACATCCGTAGCCAAGTACCTCAGCCACATGCCCCAGTAAATGATCAAACTTTACTCTGATACAGCATATGATAGCTTTCTCCACCAGCAGATGACGGGTGTCCAGGCAAGGATATATGCCTCCATGTATATGCGCCTGCTCATATATTGAAGCATTCGCTAACACAGTTCACCCAGCTCGGGAGTGGTGAGGATTAGATTTGGTTGTTGCATGGAGGAGACATGGACAAACTGTTGTACACAAACACAATACATTTCTATGAACTACTGGCATAAACCTATATATTATAAATTAACATAATTGTGTCATACTATTCAGAATCTACACAGAACTCATCCACACATAAGGTCTGCATGCTATCGCTGCACACACCCCACTGCGGTTTCCACCACCCTGCCTGGGAATGTCCCAAAATCCATGAGTTCTGGAAATTCACCTGCGAAACACTTTCTGACATTACAATCAGACACCTTGAGATGTCCCAATTAATCCATCTCCTTGGACACTATGCTTGGATTCTCCTTAATATTAGGAGCTAACGACCGGACAACCACTATTAGCTAAAGACAGAGGGGCTTATTTACAAGGCCCTTGTGCCACTTTTGTGTCTTTTTTAACATGGAAAAAGTGACACAAAAGTGGCGCAAGGGCCTTGTAAATCTGCCCCACAGTATCAATTGTGTGGTTTCAATGCCCACCACCTTCGACAAAAGTTGGTAAGCGGTGCTACAAGCTGCAAGAAACGTGCTGATCCCTTTGTATCCATGCACCACTAACCAGCTGAACAAAATCCATATGTAATCAGTAGGACTGAGACAGCTCCTCACCCACCAAAACAACACAACAGCATTGACCTGAAATATAGCCCTTAAGTGCCACTACTGAACACAAGATTCAACAAGAGAGGTCTTTTGTACAGTCTTCCAATCTGTGATTTAAGACCCATAGTCTACTTGCTGCGCCCTGTCCCTGTTCGCACCTTACCTTTGTAACTGTAACCGTGATTATGGGATGCTGCCACGATTCTATGCCTGGTGAAATGTATTGTATCTGGGCTGCATTGCCCCATGGAATAGTGCTAAACTGCTTTTTTGCCGTTTACTAAAAATTAAAACAAAGGTTTACAAAATATCATGTTATAGCTCATGTTGTGTTTTTACATGCTTGTTGCATTCCTGAATTGATTGTATGTCATTTTACATCACACTGCAATATTCTTACATGATTGTGTTAATGGGGCCTATTGTCATTTGACATGGAGGTTCTACATTTGGGAGGCACATTTTGTATCAGGAAAGGTAGGGGCATATTTGCAACAGGCAGCGATAATTATCGCTGACCTTGTATACCTCTATCGCTGGAATATTTCACCAGGCTAGCGTTGTATTAACAACATTCCAGTGATTTTGCCCTTTTCCATGGAACATTGCTGGTTTTTCAGCAGTGTTTCACGTAAAACAGCGATATGCTTGATAAATGATAATACAACCCTGTGGTCGTATCACAAGAATCCACCTCCCATGTTAGGTATGCCTTAGTCAGGAATTTAACAGACGTTAAATTCCTGCGTTAAGGCATACTTAGCGCGATTAAAATAATTGATTCCGGAGGAGGAGCTACGACACCAACCAAGATGGCCGCATAGTCTCCCGGCTCTGCTGACCCCCGTCCTCCGCTCGCTTATCCTGTCGAATATCCTGATCTCCTGCCCCGGATTCGTGTGGGTGACCTAGTCTGCATCCCGATGGTGTGATCGCGAAATTTTTCTGATGTTCTGGTGTGAAGTAACATCGAAAAATGTTTTGAGGCCTAACCCAGACTGGAAGCCGGGGCCTCGATTTCTGGTCTACCCAGGTCCAAAGTGAACAACAACGGACTGCCGAGGGTGGTTGGGTCCGGTCCCTGGAACTTTCGAAAATTTCTCTGAACTACTTTGCAACCATCTGCTGCCTAGTGCTGTACCTGAGGTGAGGGGACGGGTGGTTCGCGGTGCTGCGTCACGGGGGGCCCAGGCCCGGAGGCCCGGCACTAGCACCGCTGGTGCCCCGGAGTAGGGGTCCCGCCGCACGTTGCTGCATGTTGCTGGCCCGTCCCTCACGGCCTGCTTCTGCTCCGGCGTATCCTGCCCCGGAGAGGGAGCCTCTCCGTGGGGTTTGTTATGCCTGCGGCCGAATGGAACCCGGCGGAACGGACTCAATGTGGCCCTTCCTTGCGGATGGTAATGGCGGAAGTTGCGGCGCTTCACGCGATGGTGAGGGCCCAGGTCAATCATTGGCTGTCGGCAACAGATGGAATCATAGGACCGGGAACGAGCCCTGACTTGCTCTTTGAGACCCGGCAGCCGACTTGCCCCCTATTGGAAGCCCTACTGGTGTGTTTGGACCCGGTGCTGGAAGCTGAGCCTGCCCCCGGAGAAACGGAATTCATTGTGTGTGCTGAGTTTGGTGACTCTCTTAAGTTCTCAGAAACATCGGTCCTACAGTTATCGGAGCATTTCACTGCTTCCCCCATCCTGGACACTGTTGGCCCACACTTTGATCGGTGTCGGTATGAGTCGCACCCCCTCCCCAATCGGTCTCCCAATATGGCGGATGGAACGATGCTTGGCTTCGGGGACGGGGAGGGACACCATTGGTGCAAGCTGTGTGCGTTGGGACCTGCTATTCCTCTCCTAATTGCGGACTCAAGCTCTGGCTGCTTCTGTGTGAACTTTGACTTTCCAGGGATGTGGCTTTTCTTATCCGAGGGACACGGCAACTTTGTTAGACGGGGCCAAGGCTGAGATTGTGGGTTGAATCGTTTACGATGGATCTATTGGAAACAGGACTGCTTCATCTACGACGGATTTCGGGGCGGGGGGTTTGTGGTTCCCCCCGGGGTATTTTTGTATGGTGGACAACTTTACTTGTGTTGTCTTAGGGGGGCCCCTTTGATAGGGCGGGGGGAGAGACCGGGAGCGCATAGACTATCGCCCTCCTCCGCTTCCCCGTTAGGTGGGGTTTCCTTTCTTTCTCTTTTTTCTCTTCTTCTTCTATATTTCGGGTTTGGTTCTCGGGCGACAGGCACACTGCTGGGGGGGGGCCGTAGTCATCTGCAGGGGTGCAGGGTGGGGGGTTGGGGGAGGAGATCTTTCGTTTTATTTTTGTTTCTATGGCCTTTTTTCTCTTCTCTTATCTTTCTTTGTCCTTTTTCTTTTCTGGGTCAGTGCAGTGGGTTCCCTTTGGTATCAATCCCTGCTTTTTTATCTGTGCCTCAATTTTCGTGGTGTTTTTTGGGCTTTAGGGCAGGTAACTGCAGGCGCGAATTGACCGTAATATTCCTTCACATCCTGACCTCTTGTTTCAGCGCCATTGATTTGATCGATTACTATTTATTGTCGATACGCCTGCCATTTTCGCTGCTGAGAAAATTGTTCGGCACCTGATCCTTCCATCTTATATTATAAAATGAAAACCTTTTATATCCTGTTTTTTTAATTGTGATGTTCAGTGGCCAAGAGTACGCTAGCATGGAGATTCTGCTCCCCGAGGTGCTGCATGTGATTAAAACTGATCTCTGTTAATCTGACTGCTTAGCGGCCAGCCCCCGGGGTTGTAGGCCCATGCTTGTATTTGGTTTAAATGTTAATAAAGGTTTTCCCAAAACAAAAACAAAAATAATAATTGCTTCCCCGCGTTGTAAATATCACGAAGCTGCCTTTGTGATATTTACCCATGTTGTTTTCACAGACACGCCTACTTTGCATCTCATTAGTGATGCGAAGTTAGGCGTGCTGGTAACTGGAGCAAAATCAGCAAAACACGCTATAGCGTGTCTTTGCTGATAAGGCAATAAAATTATCGGCGCTTTTCGGCCGCAAAGGCGGCGATAATTCTATATCACCGCCTTGTTAATAATGCCCCTGGGTCCTTCTCTTGAAGTGCAGCATATCTATCGGATATTTAGCATTTCCATGAGATATTTTGAGAAACACAAGGTTACGCAATGAACATAATAGTCGGCCTTGATTGTGTACATCAGTTCTGTGAGCCTCAATGAACATCTTCAATAAATAGAACTTTCCTGTAGACAAGTCAACCAGCCACGATGGCTTTATTTCTGAGCACCAGAGACCGTTCTCAGGAGGTACATTTATGGTATTGGAAACCCTGATGTAGGAAGTTGATTGCCCAGTTGGGCAAATTCCCCAAGCACCATGCAAATCTTGCACCTAATCAGGCAAGCACTGTTTCTCAAAGGCAGTCTTGTCTACCTCCTCGTAAGGCAGGACTGAACCTGGAGGCAATTTCAGAGAATGCGTGTTAGGGGTTGGCAGTACCAGCATACACTTACATCCGGAAACCACCCAGACCAATTTTGTTAAATCAAAAGGTATTTTGTAATTTAATAAATAAAATAAAGACAAAAGGGCAAACCTGAATCGCTCACTGGAAGGTTATAGCTTTTAAAGGGAGAGTTCCATTCCACATGGCTTCTCCATTCTGCATGGACCGTCAATGAAAGTTCTTGCACAGTACTCTCCAGTGGCCAATTTGAAGGTCCAGGTTGACACGCTGTTCCAGTGTGCCTAAACCCTTCCTAAACCCGTATTGGGCATGGATAGTCAATGAAAGTTCCTGCACAGTACTCTCCAGTGGCCAATGGAGGTTTCTTCTCCTCCGGCACCACTCCCAGCCACAGACTGCCTTCAGCTTTCAGTCAGGCCGGAGAGGCTGGATGAGAGTGAGTCGCCTTGTGCAGGGGGTCACAGTTCACAGCTTCCAAAGTTCAGAGTTCCAGTGGCAGTGTCTCTGGCTTGCATCTCCACGACAGGCAGAGTCTGTCTGGTCTTTCATACTCTCCCACAACTAGTAGAGAGTACCCTCCACCTCTTTGCCAGCTCCCAGGTCAGTCCTTGGTGTTGACACCAAAATCCTCACTTTTATCTGGAGGGTCCCATTTGCAGAAACAAGTTCCCAGTAATAGTAAGTCAGCTACCCCACTTACTTTCCAGTTCCAAAATGATTCTTAAGCAAGTCCAGTGCCAGAGTAGACTGGTTACAACTGGTCAACTGGTCTGCTTCACAAGAAGAATCCTTGGGTGCTTGTTACAGGTCCGGTTGAGCCGACTGGGGGATCAGCCGACAATGGACCTTCTGTAGAACTCAACACAACAGTCTTGGTCGACACGAGTCACACACCAACAGTTCACCAGACTCCGTCCACTTCCACGACCTGCACCACACAGTACTGCAGGTCCGGTTTTCCTGCTCCTCTCAGACTTCCAGCTGTGGTCCAGTTCCGGCTCTACGGCTTTCAGGCCCCACACAAGCTCCCCCAGCTCACTTCAGAGGGTGGGTTTCTGAGCCTCTCAGACAAACCACAGGCAGAGGACGAATGTCTCCACTCTAATCCAACGCTTTGATCTGAAACACCAATAGATATATCACCAAGGAGAGGTGGAGGCGCCCTTATTGTAATCCCCACATCCACAATGTACAACAGTCTGTCTCTTATGGCAAATACCCCACTAAATAAGGTGTTTGTTCCAGGGGCTGCCGGCACGGGTCAGGGATTGGGCGACGGGCACAATGGGGGAGGGGGCACGGGCTGCTTTAAAAAATTTAAATAAAAAAATTAACTTACCTTGAAGCCGTAGTCGGGTCCCATGCCTTGTCTCCTGCTTGCCTGTGTCCGACTCCAGGCCGGAACAGGAAATAGGCAGCCAGGCTCCCATCCCTAAGCCAATCACAACGCTCCAATGGAGCGTTGTGATAGGTCTGAGAGCCGTGACCCGTGCTCAGCCACGGGCTGGAGGGGTGGGCATGTTCTCCATGCAGGCTGTAACACAGCCTGCATGGAGAACAGGGGAGTGCGCATGAATGTTTTGGTCGGCCTGAGAGGGACGACCAAATAGTCTTTGCGCACAGGATCTACCACTCCTCCCCTGCAGCTCCGCCCGCCCCTCACGCGCCGCTGCAGCAGGAGGGCAAAATGAAATTATAATAACATCTCTTTATTATCATTTTATTTTTTCCTTTCTTTGCTGCTCCTGGGAGTGGTGTGACGCTCCTTCTCCTTAGCAGAGGGGCCGCCACTGGTTAGTTCAAGCTTTTTAAAGGTTACACTAGTAAAGTTCAAAACCTGGGCCGCCCTTGTTTACTTCATTTACATTGGCTCCCTCCCACTAAATACACAAGCTGGTCTTAAATAAACTGGTTTGGTAATCTCTGATTTTAGGCTTCAATAGAGGACAAGCTGAAAAAATAATATCTCCCTGCTAAGACGGAAAGATCCATTCTTCAGTGATTGATGCACAACCCTATCCTGTGTGCCCCAGCCGCATGGATATCTGGATCCGTGGTACTGATTTTTGGTCATGGGTGAATAAGGACAATGCATCTGTGCCATGACCTGGCCTGTCTCGTGGTAATGCAGTCTTTTCAGGCTGGGAGAGATTGCACCAAGTACTAGCCTCTTAAAGGTAGAGGGCTACAGCCCTAATCTGGAGTTATGTTATGTTACATCGATTTGTATAGCGCACGAATCACCCGAGAGGGTATCCAGGCGCTTGATCAGATGTGTAGGTGTGAGATCCGCAAGGTGCTTATACGAAGAGCTGGGTCTTCAGCTTCTTACGAAACTCAAGAAGTGAGGAGGAGGCTCTGATGTGTTGAGGAAGGTTTTCTATGTGTTTGGTGCCATGTAGTAGAATGAGCGATCTCCAGTTTTGCTTTTGCGAATGCGGGGAATGTGTGAGAATGAGGTAGAGCGTAGGTGTCCGGTGGGTTGCTGAAAGTTTATGCGGCTGTTCTGATATTCTGGTCCTGTGTCATGTAGGGCTCTGTATGCGTGCGTGAGAAGTTTGAATTGACTGTGATTGTGAATGGGGAACTAGTGAAGCTCCTTGAGATGCGGTGCGATGTATGTGCGGCATGGGAGGTTGAGTGTGATTCTTGCAGCTGTGTTCTGGATGGTCTGGAGTCTGTGTAGGAGTTGTTTGAAGATTCTGGTGTACAGAGTGTTGCCGTAGTACAGAAGGACTACGGCAACACTCTCTACGCCGGTGAAGAGTGCTTGTGTAACGGTCCTTCTGGTGTTCTGAGGCAACCATTTAAAGATCGTTTCAGCATGTGCAGGAAATGGAAGCAGGAGGTGCACAATGTGTTGAGTTGAGCCGTCATGTTGAGCTTGTCATCTAGGATGATCCCATGATTTCTTGCGTGGTCTGTGGGTGTGGGTGTTGGTCATAGCTCTGACAGCTTCAGGTAGGAGTGCCATGGGGAGGTCTTGTTGCCCTAGACCAGTACTTCTCTCTTGTCGCAGTAGAGCTGTAGGCAGTTGGTTCGCATGCAGTCAGCTGCCATGGTCATGCAGTTGGTGAAGCTGGTCCTGGTGGTGGTTGTCTTGTCCGTCAGGCAGAGGATGAGTTGGGTGTCACCAGTTTAGGAGATGACAGTGATGTCTTGAGATCTGATGATGTGTGACCGCGATGTCATGAATAGGTTGAAAAGGGTGCGGCTGAGGGACGATCCCTGCAGGACTCCGCATATTAATCTCTTGGACTCTGATGTGAAGGGTGAAAGTTTGACCCTTTGGGTTCTTTCCTTGAGGTAGGAACAGATCCATTTGAGAGCAGATCCTTGTGTGCCACTCTTGTGGAGTCTTCTGATGTGGGTTTTGTGGGAGACAGTGTTGAAGGCAGCGGAGAGGTCAAGTGTCGCTGTTTCTCCTCAGTCCAGGATTATTAGAATGTCATCAGCGACCGCGATGAGTGCTGTTTCAGAGCTGTTGTTCTTTCTGAATCCTGATTGAGTGTTTTCCAGAAGATGGTGACAGTTGAAGTGGATTGTGAGTTGCTTAGTGATGGCCTTCTAAATCACTTTCGCTGGATAGGGGAGCAGGGAGATGGGTCTGACATTGCTCCGTTGAATTGGGTCGGCTATGGGCGTATTGAGAACGGCGTTGATTTTTGCAAGTTTCCATTCATCAGGATAAGTGGTGGCCGTGATGGAGGTGGTGATGATGTGGGTGTAGGAAACAGTGTTATTATTGCACTAGCCTACCTAGGGCCTGAGGTACTAAACAAGGCCCTAAGGGCAGCAACAAAAACTGTGCCACCCTAAGGCACCCCTCACCAAGCACCTGCAAGATGGCCCTTGCAGGCTGCATGTCTTGGTGCAGACAAAAGTGAGAACACAACATGTCACACATTCCTGTGTGCCATGTCCCTAACACTGCATGTGATATATGTTAGTCACATCTACATCAGGTCTAACAGCTCTAAGGCAGGGTGCTGAATATTACATGTGAGGGTATACCTGCATGAGCAGATATGCCTCTGTGCTGGTCACTCCTATTACTGACAGTGCAAGCGGACAGGGAAGCCCTTTTAAGGCATGTGCTGGACACCGGTGAAAACAAGTTCTACAGCTACATGATGAATTCACAGAAAATAAGGATGTTTGATATAAAACATCTTGTATTGATAAACCCACACTGATGCCATTTTTTGATTCACCAAAACATGCATCCAGAGGGCACCTTAGAGGTCCCCCCTGAAAACCTACAAGCTTCTGGAGTATTTGTGGACCGGTTTCTGCCAGCCTGCCACCTGAGATATTGTTCTGACCTCCTTGGATAAGAGCCTTTGCTCTCAGATTCCTGTACAGGAAGAGGGTGTAGCACCCCCTACCACAGGATGACCTGCTGATTAGCCTTCCTTCGGAAGCAAGCCTTCAAGGGATGCCACCTTTGAAATTCAAATTTGGATCCCCCTCACAGGAGAGGAAGCCAACCCCTTTGTCTAGAAACTCCAAAAGAAAAGACTCTGAGGCCTCCGGAACTGTCAAAACCTGACCCCTGAAACCACCACTGCGCCAGTCACTTCCTTCATGAGTTGATGTGAGACACCGGTGTCAACAAGGTCCCCCAGCCCTCGAGTCCATTGTGGTTTCACTCCTCGCGGACCATCCTTTGTGCCTGCAGCCTCTGCATGCAAGCCCCTTTGACCCCGACAGCTCCCGGTAAGGAAACCCGACGTCTAAAGACACCTCTGCATCTGTTGCTCCTGGGCGGTGGAGAACAGGAGCCCAGGTGCCCCTACATCCCCAAGCATCACAAGCCTTGAACCCTACTGCTGGTTCACCCCGACTGGCCTTCCAGCCAGAGCCTGCGGCCTCTATTCGCAAGGAACGATTTACATAGAAACCTATTGGGCTATCAATGCTGTTTTGCACCCAGCCACCCTCCTGCGGCTGCTTGCAAAACAGCAAACTGGGGTGCAAACTGGGGTCTACTGATGGTGCTGCCTAGGACCTTGCCCACCACTCACCGATACTCCTGGAGATTGGTCTTGGAAGTCGCTGTACTATACCTGTTTGCAGAACTTGCTCTTGCTTCCATAGGATAACATTTCAAAACTCACAAATTGCACTGTGTCCACTTGTTAAAGTGAAAAGAATTTATATTTAAAAACGTACTTGCCAGAACGATTTTTCTAAACATATATAAAGATACTTGCTCTTTTTAAAAAAATGATGTGGATCTCCTTCTTGAGTCGTGTGTGTCATTTATGAATCATTATGTGTATTTGCAAGTGTCCTGGACTCCTCTGTGTTAAGTCTAAGGCTGCTCGACCACACTATCGCCTAATAGAGCACTTTGGGATTGCACAGCAAGCCCCGGTCCACTCATAAGGGAACCCCCGGACTCTTTACATGGTATATCATATTTTGGATATATCACACTAAGAGCCAGATTCCTACAGTATCAGGGTGGTGCTGACTGGTGATGTTTCCATGTTTTAGATGTATTGGGGGAATGGGTCCGTTCGGACCCCTGAGTCCATGGTCCAGATGATTGCAGCAGTGTTGTTTCTGGTGAGGGTAGTCCATTCAGTCGGGTGGCCTTCTTGGTTGGCGGTGGGAAGCTAGTGATCCAGCGGTGTACCAACAACAGATACTCCAATACCATATACTCACCTGGGCCCATAAACACACACAATTGAGTAAACCGCTGGAGTCAAAGTTTATGATTTTCCACCCTTCCAGATTGATTATTCCTATCTCTTAACCAACCTTTCACTGATCAAAAAGTTCTTTCCTCTGGTCGATGGACCATTAGTTGAACTAGTTGATGGTGAAAATCTACTTAATTCTAACTCTTATATCTTAAAGTAAATAACCACAGACTCAGGTAAGTTTTAAGTCTTTATCTAAATTAATTGCATGTGAACCATTTCAAAGTACAGTACAGTCACCGTCACTCATAGGAGAGAAGATTCAATTAATCAAATCATCTACACATACTTCAAACTTGCAATGACATGCTCAGAAAGGAGAGGACAGAGAGAAAAGAACATCTGCAAATTCACTAATTTATAATTACCTAGGATGGTGTGAAGACCAACCCCCCTGGCGAAAGGGCTGGTAGGGGTCCCCCGGAATAGTTCAGGAGAAAAAGACTTCAGGACAGGATTCAGGACAGGATAGATGACCTCTCGAACACCGACAATCACGTTGCACCCCTCTCTGATACTCTCTTCATCCTCGAGATTGTTCCGCGATCTTCTTTCTAACCCAATTAAGTTAAAATGATAGGTTCTGCATTCGGTTCTTTAGCATCTTACAGCATCTTTCCCAGCATCACCGCTACATCGACAGCATCCCAAGCTCTGCAGCATTCAGCATCGATGTCTCTCTAACTAACTAAAAACTACCTTAATTATACCTTTTCGTTCCTCATGGACCACCCACTAAAGTTTCAATATCGTAAAACTAATAATTCTGATTGGTCATGCAAGGGGGGGAGATCATTGCACCATGCTTAAATATCACTCTTTTTAGTTAGCCCTTTGTTAACAAACACAGCCCCTTTATTTTTATTTGTATTTTATTTTCCCACCGCATTCACCATACATCTGTAACAAATGTTTAACTTTAATATGTTGTCTAGTCATTCAGGTCTTTCACCGCCGGTTCTCAGGCTTCGGCAGGCTCTGGCCTTGTACTCTTCTTGACCCACAAGTCATTCTTCCGGGATGATTTTCAGTTGTCATGCGCGAATCCCACATGACTCAGCTGACTTCGGACATACAGGAGAGGCCCAAATGCGCACTAGTGAGAAAGTCAGAAAAGACAGATGTTACTTTTAAAAATAAATGGTTTCACTGTACACCACCCATCTCTACTCTAACCCCCTTTACTTAATAATACTTTCCCCGCATTAGCATTAGTTAAATAGCTCGATTTAGTTTCAGCTAAGCAAGTGCCATGCATGTGAGTCTTCAAGACTCCATGTTAGTGCCTTTTGCTCATGCGCATGATTTTCCCTCCAAACTTTAATATGTCATATTACAAAGATGCAGATGACGCATGCGCAGTAAATATTTCCCTGTTAAAGCTGTTTTATTAGTTTGTTGAATGGTTATCGTTAGTAAACACATACACAAGCTTTTCTAACCCTTGTTTTTATGTGGTGCCGATTAGGTTTACACAATACCTAATTAGTTAACATGTTAGGGAGTTAAATGAGAGGATGGCTTGCGAGCAAGTCTCCTTTCTACGAGTCCTTGCTCCATCACTAGCAATGAGTTCTCTGGTGTTGGGTTGGTGTGCAAAATTGCAAAAGATAATTGTGATTTTGCTGTGGAAGTAGTTGGATAGGTTGCCACAGAGTTGTTGGGAGGCCGCGATGTTGTTGACAGTGGCTAGGGGCGAGGGGAAATCCTTAACGATCGAAAAAAAACTCTTTGCAGCTGTTGGAGCTTCCTACCATGTGGTCCACCAGTACTTTTTTCTGATGTTCTTATTTGCTAGTAATAGCATCTGAGTGTAGCCTTATAGGTAGTTCGGTCTGTGGTGTCATGGCTGGCTCCACATTTCCTTTCTAGCTGTTTACAGTCTTGGTTGGGTCTTAGAGGTCTTCTGTGTTCCAGCTGGCCTGCTTGTTTGATCTACTATGCTTGTTAGATTTGATGGGTGCAAGGGATTCCACGCTGTTCTAGATCTAGTTGTCAAGGTAGTTGATGTCCTTATAAAGGTTGTTTGTGGAGCTAGGTTGATCCACGCTGAGGGCGCTGAGCCAGTCAGCTTTGTGATTTTGCCCAAGCTGCGGCTTGGAATGCTGAACCTGGGTGGGGTGTTGACATGAGGTGCATTGATTTGGAAGTGGATGAAGGAGTGGCCGGTCCATGTGAGATGTTTGGTGAAGGTATATTTGATGCTGTCACTTGCGGTGATGATGGGGTCCAGAGTGTGTCCTGCTGTGTGTGTTTGTTCTGGGACGAGAAGGGTGAGTCCGATGTTGCTCAAGCTTTGGAGGAGTGCTGTGGAGCAGGGTTTGTTTCCATCTTTCAGTTGAAATTTGAGCTCAACAAGGAGAATATAGACTCTGAAGTCGATGGTGAGCAGTGTGATAAAGTTGGTGAACAGGTTGGTAAATGTGGCTCGTGGTCCAGGTGGTCAGTAGGCGCGGGTTCCATTCAGGGTGAAGTTTTTAGAGATTTGTAGCTTGAAGTGCAGGTGTTCCATGAAAGGGGTGGCATCTGTGGATGTTGTACATTTGATGGATTCCTTGCAGATGATATTGAATTCTCCTCCTGTGCGCGGTGCACGTGCAAAAGGACGCAGACAGGCTCGCCTTTGGCACTTCAGTGGCCCGCCCGCTGCACGCATCTGTTCAACATCCATTTGCAGCTGCCATTAACTAGGTCCTGGAAGGGGCGAGGACTGCAGGGTGTCGTTATGTCATTTCCTGTGCTGATGGGTGATGGGAAATGAAGTCCTCTTGCTTAGCTTCTTCTTTTAAAGACAGTTTTGACATGAAAACCAGTAAGGTTGTCGCTATCGCCTATTAGCAAGGCAGGCGTAGCAATGGAAATATTCGTGCTGCGCGCGAATATCTCCAAAAACTAACGCCTGCTCAGACCAGTTCTTAGCCATTATATCCAATGGAGGTGGATAACATGGCTAAGACCCTGTTAGTGATAATGCGTAAATATCGCTGTATTCTCAGCGATATTCACGGATTTCGCCGCTATCGCCGGGAATTTTATCGCTTTTGAGATAGAAGTTGATAATAGCACGTTATCTCAGCGATAAAATCCGGTGATGCGCGGCAATAAAAAAATTGCCGCTAACCCTACTTAGCGATAAATATCGCTATTTGTTGATAATATGCCCCTGAGTTTTTGCAATTGCCCTTATTACTAAGACAGATATAAACGCCAAGCCAAAGAGGAGTTTGAAAAGAAATTGGAATTATGAATCATGTCATGATAGCCGCCCGTCCTGAAGTTTACCAGGGGAAAACAATAATGAAAATCTCAATACACGAGGAAGCAAGTTCAGCAAGCAGCCAGTTTTGCAGACAATTCCCATTTCTGAGTGTCAGCTCAGAACAAGAGGTATTTACCTGACCAGGTAAGTACCACTATCCGCGGTGTTGATATTTACTGAATGTTAGAAATATCTCATCCTACTCATGTTCACACATTGTCTGATACTTCATAGATTAAAAGTGTCTTCTATCACACCATCTAGCTGTCTATCACAGGTTAAAGGCCAGGTGAAACGAAATTGTGCAAAATCATGTGTCCTGACAATTAACTAAATATTCAACAAGAAACTTTCATTGTTCTGCATGATCACCTAAGGACTGGTTCCACTGTAGTGGACACAGTGAAAACCTAGAACAAGCCACCTATAGTAGGTGGCAAAACGTCATTCTATTTCAGGAAATCAAGTTCAGAAATTTGTTTTCATAGAAAAAGCCAGAGTTTGCCATAGTTTGCATTGAAGTTGACATTTTAGTGAAAACTACTTCCGTGAAACTTTTTTAATCGAAAAACAGTATCTATTTTCAAGGGAAAAAAGTCCTACTTTTACTATTTGTTTTGTATATCTTTCGAAAATATGTTTAGACATGGTTTCAAATCGAATACCAAACTTATCATAACCATTTACCTTTCTCAATGTTGAACCGTTACTCCCATCCTTACTCCAGTCTTGCTGGTAAACGCTAATCTTGACTATTGCCTTACCCTGTCCCTAACCTATCTCTATCACTGAAGCTAACCCTAAAGATTACCTTACCCAAATATTAACCTAACCCTAATTGAAACCCTATTTTTGATTTACCCTAACCTTTTCCTTAACAGTTACATTAACTCCAGTGAGGACTTATACTTTTATTTATATCCTATTTTGATTTAAGGCAGCTATCTGCTTTGTATTTTCTAAGTTTGCTTTTAATTAAAATATGTTTGTTATCAAAGCCTGTTTTTTCAATCTTCTTTGTAATTTACTGGAATGAAACAAAAAATCTGCATAGGACAAATACATTTGCTGTTTAAATTGGTCAAAAGACAACACAATTTCTTTCCACCTCCTACATAAATATTTTATTGAGGTTTCCATTGTTTCAAAACTAGATGGTGGAAATTCGCTCCATAAATGTCCTTGTCCTTCATATAGTACTAGTGTCCATCTCCCGCCAAGGCCTACTTTCTGGCCAAGGACTAGCAGTGCTCCTAAACAGTATGCACAAACTTGAGGGTGTCACCTCCATCTCAGAGTCCTGTGCTTCCCAGCATTATAAGAGTTCAAAGTTAAACTTCAAATTGATCCCTTTCTAGTCTGCACCTTTGATTTTAGCAGCATGCCCTTCTGACCTTTGAATTGGGCAGATTGAGTAGGAATCTTGAATTTCTCCTAAGTGCCAACAGGCTTGCCATCCTGGCGTAGAGGGGCTGCAGGAATTTTCAAAGCCAGAAAAAACGCTGGTGCCAGTTAGCAGCGTGGACACTCTGCTTCAAAAATAGGACCTTGCAGTGCTTGCCTGACTGCCTGTTCTCCTGGAAGAGCCGCAAAAAAGTGACCACCAAGTCAAATGTCCAGGGTGCACATGAAGGCTACCTCCAGCTGACAGGTCTCGCCTATAGGACAATCCTGCTGTGAAAGTCTAAACGTGATACACCTCTAGACCGACCACCGACCAACATGCATGCCCAACTGTGAGTCCTCTCCAGTAAGTCAGAAGTAAGTATCCAGGGTTGGACCTCTTTGTGAGACACCTGTCACCACGGTTGCCCCCGGGTGCCCCTCTGAACCCGGGGATTCCTCCCTTAATGGCTATTTCACATCTGCCTGGTTTGAATAGTTCTGGAGAGCCAAAGCACCTGTAATAGCATCCCTGGAATTGTGCCTTGAGGATACTGGCTAAGAGTGTCCAAAGAAGGTCCAGTATCCATACCAGAAGTTCAGCATACCAACAAAGGATGCGTTCACATCCAACAAATCCATGAATCAAAATCAGTTCCTCATAAACCCAATCATCCACTCAGGCCTCCTCAACAATGGCTCTCTGCTTGTTCTGAGCCGGCCTATTCCAATTCCAGTCGGACTGAGAACTCCCAAAAAAGTATGACCCCAACATACACAGCCAGGTTTCAAGCTTCACTCTTAAATAATTGTTTTCTTGCAAGGGACCCACCTGAAATGATGCTCCAAAGCGGTTCCACTCAAAATACGGTGACTGGTCACCCACAGTTGAGGAGTCCTAAAGAGATGATTGGGGATATGAAGAACTGATGCAGGGATTACATGAGCAATAATTTCAAGGTGTGTCTACGCTGATAGCACGGAGAGAGGTGTCTATTTCCTATTTGAATCCACCTGAGTTTTGTATTACTTTTTTAAAATTGCAACAGAGCTGCTTACATGATTATAAAGCTATATATACATATATATTGGGAGTATAGTCACTATGTCCTGAAGAAGGTGGTCCTATCTACTTAAACGAACAAAACGTGCTAACGATTGATAAGAAACCATAACCGCCTTTCCATTATAAAAGCTGGACAACAGATATTAATCCGCAATTGTATAACGATATAACGAGTGGAAGGGTTAGGATTTTAAAAGACCGTCAATTTAAAAAAGTTTTGTATGTCTTCCATGGATGGAAAAAAAACATTAAATGTGTGTAGAGTTGAGTTTTGATGTATATCAATGTTTTTTTATGTTTTAGCTTATTATTAGACTAGCAGCCCGTCCCTACGTTGTCCGGGTATGAAAAAGAAAGTGTGTAATGTGACACGCTCATTCGCGTGTGCCCCCGCTTGAGGGCCATCGGCGACCGTTTAACAATTAGAATTGTGTGAGTCTTGAATGATTGTTTCCCGCGGTAAACACCCATTATTCCAACAACTTTCTTTCCGCATACCATCACTCCGCATACTTTCATTACGAAAGTACCATGACTCCGCAATGCCATTATAACGCATGGCATTACATTTTATATGCTTTTACCACGCATACATTTACAACGA
This sequence comes from Lissotriton vulgaris, assembly GCF_964263255.1. Lineage (NCBI taxonomy): Eukaryota > Metazoa > Chordata > Amphibia > Caudata > Salamandridae > Lissotriton > Lissotriton vulgaris. Next base: position 65,363,255 of record NC_141699.1, on the reverse strand, counting down.
AATTCGTTGTAAATCTATGAATGGTAAAATCATGTTTGTTTTTTAATGTTTGGATAAGGTAAGTATGGGTGTAGGGGTATATGTTTTGGGGTACTGAGGTATATGTTTTGGGATGTTTGGGTAATTTAAGGGTTCAGATATAGTTTTGGTTTACGGAGTACAGGGTTTTTTTAGGGTTTAGGGATAGGTATGGGTTTTGGGGTAGAGGGCTATTTTTAGGGTTCAGGGCTAGGTTTGGGTTCTGGGGTACAGGGGTATTTTTAGGGTTCAGGGCTAGGTTTGGGTTTTGGGGTACAGGGGTATTTTTAGGGTGCAGTGCTATGTTTGGATTTTGGGGTACAGGGATATTTTTAGGGTTCAGGGGTTGGTTTGGGTTTTCGTGTACAGGAGTATTTTAGGGTTCAGGGCTAGGTTTCGGATTTGGGGTACAGGTTTCTTTAGGGTTCAGGGGTAGGTTTGGTTTTTGGGGTACAGGGGTGTTTTTAGGGTTCAGGGCTAGGTTTGGGTATTGGGTACAGGGGTATTTTTAGGGTTCAGGGCTAGGTTTGGGGTACAGGGGTATTTTAGCGTTCAGGGGTAGGTTTGGGTTTTGGGGTACAGGAGTATTTTTAGGGTTCAGGGCTAGGTTTGGGTTTTGGGGTACAGGGGTATTTTAGGGTTCAGGGCTAGGTTTGGGTTTTGGGGTACAGGGTTATTTTCAGGGTTCAGGGCTAGGTTTGGGTTTTGGGGTACAGGGTTATTTTCAGGGTTCAGGGCTAGGTTTGCCAATTAGAATTGTGTGAGTCTTGAATGATTGTTTCCAGCGGTAAACACCCATTTTACCGCAACTTTCTTACCGCATATCATCACTCCGCATACTTTCATTACGAAAGTACCATGACTCCGCAATGCCATTATAACGCATGGCATTACATTTTATATGCTTTTACCACGCATACATTTACAACGAAATTTGTTGTAAATGTATGAATGGTAAAAGCATGTATTTTTTAAATGTTTGGATAAGGTAAGTATGGGTATAGGGGTATATGTTTTGGGGTACTGAGGTATATGTTTTGGGGTGTTTTGGTATTTTAAGGGTTCAGATATAGTTTTGGTTTACGGGGTACAGGGTTTTTTTAGGGTTTAGTGATAGGTATGGGTGTTGGGGTACAGGGGTATTTTTAGGGTTCAGGGTTAGGTTTGGGTTTTGGGGTACAGGGGTATTTTTAGGGTTCAGGGCTATGTTTGGGTTTTGGGGTACAGGGGTGTTTTTAGGGTTCAGGGCTAGGTTTGGGTATTGGGTACAGGGGTATTTTTAGGGTTCAGGGCTATGTTTGGGTTTTGGGGTACAGGGGTATTTTTAGGGTTCAGGGCTAGGTTTGGGTATTGGGTACAGGGGTATTTTTAGGGTTCAGGGCTAGGTTTGGGGTACAGGGGTATTTTAGCGTTCAGGGGTAGGTTTGGGTTTTGGGGTACAGGAGTATTTTTAGGGTTCAGGGCTAGGTTTGGGTTTTGGGGTACAGGGTTATTTTCAGGGTTCAGGGCTAGGTTTGGGTTTTGGGGTACAGGGTTATTTTCAGGGTTCAAAGCTAGGTTTGGGTTTTGGGGTACAGGGTTATTTTCAGGGTTCAGGGCTAGGTTTGGGTTTTGGGGTACAGGGTTATTTTCAGGGTTCAGGGCTAGGTTTGCCAATTAGAATTGTGTGAGTCTTGAATGATTGTTTCCAGCGGTAAACACCCATTTTACCGCAACTTTCTTACCGCATATCATCACTCCGCATACTTTCATTACGAAAGTACCATGACTCCGCAATGCCATTATAACGCATGGCATTACATTTTATATGCTTTTACCACGCATACATTTACAACGAAATTTGTTGTAAATGTATGAATGGTAAAAGCATGTATTTTTTAAATGTTTGGATAAGGTAAGTATGGGTATAGGGGTATATGTTTTGGGGTACTGAGGTATATGTTTTGGGGTGTTTTGGTATTTTAAGGGTTCAGATATAGTTTTGGTTTACGGGGTACAGGGTTTTTTTAGGGTTTAGTGATAGGTATGGGTGTTGGGGTACAGGGGTATTTTTAGGGTTCAGGGTTAGGTTTGGGTTTTGGGGTACAGGGGTATTTTTAGGGTTCAGGGCTATGTTTGGGTTTTGGGGTACAGGGGTGTTTTTAGGGTTCAGGGCTAGGTTTGGGTTTTGGTGTACAGGGGTATTTTAGGGTTCAGGGATAGGTTTGGGTTTTGGGGTAAAGGTTTTTTTAGGGTTAAGGAGTAGGTTTGGTTTTTGAGGTACAGGGGTATTTTTAGGGTTCAGGGTTAGGTTTGGGTTTTGGGGTACAGGGGTGTTTTTAGGGTTCAGGGCTAGGTTTGGGTTTTGGGGTACAGGGGTATTTTTAGGGTTCAGGGCTAGGTTTGGGTTTTGGGGTACAGGGGTATTTTAGGGTTCAGGGCTAGGTTTGGGTTTTGGGGTACAGGGGCATTTTTAGGGTTCAGGACTAGGTTTGGGTTTTGGGGTACAGAGGTATTTTTAGGGTTCAGGGCTAGGTTTGGGTTTTGGGGTACAGGGGTATTTTAGGGTTCAGGGCTAGGTTTGGGTTTTGGAGTACAGGGGTATTTTTAGGGTTCAGGGCTAGGTTTGCCAAAGAGAGTCGGTGTGAGTCATAAAAAAGATAAAAACAGCGGGAAACGAATATGTGATGATATTCCGCAAACCAACATCCCGCATACCATCACTTCGCAATTTTTATAACGCAAGACTATTACTCCGCAAAGCCATAATTTCTAAAACTTTTAAAACGCATATGACTTTATCACGCATGCCATTATAACGCAAATGCATCTGTGGTAAAGTCATATACATTGTAAAAGTACATTATTAAAACAATAAATATATGTTTGTATATATGTGTATATATATATATATATATATATATATATATATATATATATATATATATACATACACATTTTTTTTAATTTAATTAAAACATTTATTCTTTTAAATTGCATTATTTATATTATATTTAATTATTATTTCATTTTATTACATTTTACACCCTAAAAACGAATCCCACCCTGGTCCCTTTAAATACCCCTGCACCCCATAATCATGCCCACACCGTTTGTTACGGCCCCAGCGTGTCACGCCCCCAGCGTACCCCTTGATGCGGCGCAGTCGCGTAATTGGCGCTTGTATGTACGACTTACATGGCATGAAGGGCGGAACGTACCACACGCCCCCAGCGTTTGTCACGCCCCCAGCACAGGCCCACAGCAGTTTGAGTCACGCCCCCAGCACACACCCACATCACAACGCAGACACACACACAAGGGACTACTTTGCTAGCACGGTTCTTTTACATTTTAAATGTATATGGTGGCCGTCTGCATAGCCTATGTCCTTCTGCTGCAACTGCCCTTTCCAACGCTGTATTGGGGGTTGTGATTGGTGCTGTGGTTACTGAGATTACCCGCCTCAAATGTTTGGGCTCTCTCTTTATAATATTAGTATGGATATGGATATGGATATGGATTACTGTTTTACATTGCATGCCTAGTATTTAGAAATGTGTTCTTGACATATGTATACTCCTAACTTCTTCACTTGAGGGCCACCTTGGGGAGCTTTTCTATGTTGCTTGGTCCTGGGTGTCCTCATCCCCTAGTTCTGAGGTGGTCCCTCTTTTATGTGTTTATTTAAATAATCAGTGCACCCATATCAAATTGGTCCGGGCATACTACATTCTAAATTTTCAAGTTTCCTTTTAAGATCATTATCAGACCGCGTAACGTCACAGTGACAGCACCACTTTAACAAGATCACAAGTGGGACAAGATCATTCTTTGGAAAAGCTTCAAAACTTTAGAGCAGCCTCCCCAAACAATCAGATCTATTGAAAAATACCTGACTTTACGGAAAATTCTCAAAACATGCCTGTTCCCACGACCTTCAGCAAGTTACGTTTAACCCTTGCGTCAACCTGGCAGCAACATCCTCTCAAACATGTTATGACTCAAAAGGTACAAATGAAAACAAAGAGAATGCACTTAGGTCCTCAGTCTTACCCTCGACAACTGTAGCACTTGGAATGAAAGAAAGAACCACATTAACACCATTGCAGAGAAACACCCATTCACTGTCAACTACATAAAACCAGCGAGGTTTCAACACTACTAGATCTAAAGCCTATGGTTCATATCCTCCGTGTATGTACTTTAGCGATCAGTGCGTAATCACTTACCACTTCACCTCTTATCCTGTCTTAGTCCAACTTCGTCCATGATAAAAACACTTCTTATATCTAAACCTTCATACCATACTCGTGAAATATACATTCCTTCCAGATTCAAACTTGATTACTTTACAACCTCACAACTACAGCTAAAGACTGCGAAGATGAAGAAGAACCCCTTACACCACTTTTCCTAGTAGCACCTTCAGAGCCTTGGTTGGTAGTGGGCAAATCTTGGGTTTCCGATAAAGTTTGGATGAGGAAGTTAGCATGAAATAGGCTACTGGCTAATAACCCTGCAGTGGAGAGACTTGGTTTTTAAAGCCCATGCACAACAAAATCAATTGCCCTCCAGCTATGTGAACAGGGATAGTTCCCATGATAAAAAAGACATAGATTATACACTGAATCCTATCACTTGTCCTATCATGCACTGCATAACTTTTGGGACACAAGAATTAAGAAGTACCCAAACTTTTGGAATCTTATGCTTCAGCTAGATACTTGTGGTTGGAAAATGTATGCAAAATGAGTGCATCACATATTAGGAGGGAATGCTCCTGAGGCCACTCCTTCTGATCTCTGGTCCTAGACTTTGGAACTACTTGGCTCTCAAGTTAAGATAGAATGAAAATCATCAGGTCTACACTGGGTTCTAAAAACATTTTTTTAAACCATTCCTTTTCTGTTAGGGTTTTTTCTCCTTTTGGTTCTCAGTCACATTTCTTGCAAGGCCCTCAACAAAAGAATCTGTGCCAAGCACCCTTTTAGGCAGCTGTGCCCCCACTCTCTTCTCCCGCATATCTCTCTCCTCTCTCTCCCACTCTCTGCTCTATTAGGTACAGGAAAAAAACATTGAATCAAATGCCTACACTCAGCGTAACTGTTCATACCGGCCCTTGGCACATAGTGTACCACCAGCCTTTCTGGATGCCACATGCCATGATGTTGGCTAAGCGATCAATGGCACATCTAGATCAAGTTACACTAGCACCAACCCCATCACCAACAATACACATTAAGCATGCACCATCAAAAGTGAAACATGACTCTAATACATAAAAGTTAGATACAGGATGACATCAAAGGCACATAATGGGCTAAGTTTAAGATGTCTAAACTTATAAGCCAATAACCACAAAAAAGTAGGTTGCCAGTATTAAATGTAAAGATTAAGAACGACAAAACCATGGTTGAATATAGAAATCTAATCGCTGTAAGTCATGTGTGGTCTAAGAAGGTTTAGGAGGCCATCCTTATTGGAAGACGATGCCTCACATACATTATTGTGTCGTGCTTCATCATAGGCATCCTCTCCCCACCCTGGTGAGATGGTGCTACCAGTGCGGACTCAACCTGCAAAGACTTTTGGCGAGAGGAGGGAGGTCTTACATAAAACTTGCAGGATAAAAGTGGGATCCAGTTATTAAAAATACATTCAGGTTCCTCGGTTATCACCTTTATTCGTGAGGAGCTTCGCTCGTCAAAACACCATCTCTTTCTTGTATTGACAGGTCTAAAAAGGCAAGTTGTTTATCTTTAATGATCAGAGTAAACCTGAGGTAGGGGTTCTGTGCATTGAGCCATCTCCCAAACTCATGAATCTCATCTGCTGTCCCTGTCCGTATCAATATATCGCAACCATTTTTTTAAATACATTTTATTGATTTTACATACAACAAGAAGGGGGCCTAGAAGTCATGCCCCTGTCAGTTAGCAATATTACAACCAGGTTATATGAGATACAAGTATGGCAACGTATAATACCTACGGCAACATTCCCTTCAGGTTGTGAGAATAACACAATATTTGCTCTCAGCTCTGCACCTGTATTTGTATGCCATGTCACCTGCAAACACCCTTCCCCAACTGCCCCCCACCCTTCCCACCCCCCAGGCGTGTTACGTATGTCCAGGTCATTAAGATGCAGTGGCCATACTTACTCCGTGAGACGTCGATATTGACTGGGATAGTGCTGAGGTGGAGCATGTCCCAGCTAGGTAATACAGTGCCATCTCTGGTAGTGATTCAGAAAAGGGGGTGGTGATGAACAGAGTGTTTGAATTAAGCAGACCACTCTTACCCAGTCCAAAGATCAGGGCTTGATCCATCACCGTTTTTTAGCTCACTGCACCATCCCAGCTCAGAACCTGGCTACATGCAAATTAGTCTGTTCCTGTCCCAGTGCATGATGGGAACAGGGCAAACCAAACTACCAAGCCAATTCTTATACTGGGAAGGAAACAAGCTTCCGGGGACCGGTTTCTGGCATTTCAGCCGTCGTCGGCCCGGCTTGCTTGAATCCTGATGGTGCAATGAGCAAGGGACTCACATCTGAGTATACCCTTCCACGCTTATGGTGGACAAAATGATTCAGAAAAGGGGGTGGTGATGAACAGAGTGTCTGAATTAAGCAGACCACTCTTACCCAGTCCAAAGATCAGGGCTTGATCCATCACCGTTTTTTAGCTCACTGCACCATCCCAGCTCAGAACCTGGCTACATGCGAATTAGTCTGTTCCTGTCCCAGTGCATGATGGGAACAGGGCAAACCAAACTACCAAGCCAATTCTTATAGTGGGAAGGAAACAAGCTTCCGGGGACCGGTTTCTGGCATTTCAGCCGTCGTCGGCCCGGCTTGCTTGAATCCTGATGGTGCAATGAGCAAGGGACTCACATCTGAGTATACCCTTCCACGCTTATGGTGGACAAAATGATTCAGAAAAGGGGGTGGTGATGAACAGAGTGTCTGAATTAAGCAGACCACTCTTACCCAGTCCAAACATCAGGGCTTGATCCATCACCGTTTTTTAGCTCACTGCACCATCCCAGCTCAGAACCTGGCTACATGCAAATTAGTCTGTTCCTGTCCCAGTGCATGATGGGAACAGGGCAAACCAAACTACCAAGCCAATTCTTATACTGGGAAGGAAACAAGCTTCCGGGGACCGTTTTTTGGCATTTCAGCCGTCGTCGGACCGGCTTGCTTGAATCCTGATGGTGCAATGAGCAAGGGACTCACATCTGAGTATACCCTTCCACACATATGGTGGACAAAATGATTCAGAAAAGGGGGTGGTGATGAACAGAGTGTCTGAATTAAGCAGACCACTCTTACCCAGTCCAAAGATCAGGGCTTGATCCATCACCGTTTTTTAGCTCACTGCACCATCCCAGCTCAGAACCTGGCTACATGCAAATTAGTCTGTTCCTGTCCCAATGCATGATGGGAACAGGGCAAACCAAACTACCAAGCCAATTCTTATACTGGGAAGGAAACAAGCTTCCGGGGACCGGTTTCTGGCATTTCAGCCTTCGTCGGCCCGGCTTGCTTGAATCTTGATGGTGCAATGAGCAAGGGACTCACATCTGAGTATACCCTTCCACGCTTATGTTGGACAACATGATTCAGAAAAGGGGGTGGCGATGAACAGAGTGTTTGAATTAAGCAGACCACTCTTACCCAGTCCAAAGATCAGGGCTTGATCCATCACCGTTTTTTAGCTCACTGCACCATCCCAGCTCAGAACCTGGCTACATGCAAATTAGTCTGTTCCTGTCCCAGTGCATGATGGGAGCAGGGCAAACCAAACTACCAAGCCAATTCTTATACTGGGAAGGAAACAAGCTTCCGGGGACCGGTTTCTGGCATTTCAGCCGTCGTCGGCCCGGCTTGCTTGAATCCTGATGGTGCAATGAGCAAGGGACTCACATCTGAGTATACCCTTCCACGCTTATGGTGGACAAAATGATTCAGAAAAGGGGGTGGTGATGAACAGAGTGTCTGAATTAAGCAGACCACTCTTACCCAGTCCAAAGATCAGGGCTTGATCCATCACCGGTTTTTAGCTCACTGCACCATCCCAGCTCAGAACCTGGCTACATGCAAATTAGTCTGTTCCTGTCCCAGTGCATGATGGGAACAGGGCAAACCAAACTACCAAGCCAATTCTTATACTGGGAAGGAAACAAGCTTCCGGGGACCGGTTTCTGGCATTTCAGCCGTCGTCGGCCCGGCTTGCTTGAATCCTGATGGTGCAATGAGCAAGGGACTCACATCTGAGTATACCCTTCCACGCTTATGGTGGACAAAATGATTCAGAAAAGGGGGTGGTGATGAACAGAGTGTCTGAATTAAGCAGACCACTCTTACCCAGTCCAAAGATCAGGGCTTGATCCATCACCGTTTTTTAGCTCACTGCACCATCCCAGCTCAGAACCTGGCTACATGCAAATTAGTCTGTTCCTGTCCCAGTGCATGATGGGAACAGGGCAAGCCAAACTACCAAGCCAATTCTTATACAGGGAAGGAAACAAGCTTCCGGGGACCGGTTTCTGGCATTTCAGCCGTCGTCGGCCCGGCTTGCTTGAATCCTGATGGTGCAATGAGCAAGGGACTCACATCTGAGTATACCCTTCCACGCTTATGGTGGACAAAATGATTCAGAAAAGGGGGTGGTGATGAACAGAGTGTCTGAATAAGCAGACCACTCTTACCCAGTCCAAAGATCAGGGCTTGATCCATCACCGTTTTTTAGCTCACTGCACCATCCCAGCTCAGAACCTGGCTACATGCAAATTAGTCTGTTACTGTCCCAGTGCATGATGGGAACAGGGCAAACCAAACTACCAAGCCAATTCTTATACTGGGAAGGAAACAAGCTTCCGGGGACCTATTTCTGGTTTTTCAGCCGTCGTCGGCCCGGCTTGCTTGAATCCTGATGGTGCAATGAGCAAGGGACTCACATCTGAGTATACCCTTCCACGCTTATGGTGGACAAAATGATTCAGAAAAGGGGGTGGTGATGAACAGAGTGTCTGAATTAAGCAGACCACTCTTACCCAGTCCAAGTACCCATTCCCAGTCCCCTTTTCTGAATCGTTTTTGGCCACTATAGGTGTGGCAGGGTATACTGAGACATGAGTCCCTTGCTCACTGCACCATCAGGATTCAAGCAAGCCGGGCCCACGACGGCTGAAATGCCAGAATCCGGTCCCCGAAAGCTTGTCTCCCTTCTGGTGAAGAATTGGCTTGGTAGTTTGGTCTGCCCTGTTCCCATGATGCACTGGGCCAGGGACAGACCAATTTGCATATAGCCAGGTTCTGAGCTGGGATGGGGCAGTGAGCTAAATAACGGTGATGGATCAAGCCCTGATATTTGGACTGGGTAAGAGTGGTCTGCTTAATTCAGACACTCTGTTCATCACCACCCCCTTTTCTGAATCGTTTTTGGCCACTATAGGTGTGGCAGGGTATACTCAGACATGAGTCCCTTGCTCACTGCACCATCAGGATTCAAGCAAGCCAGGCCGACGACGGCTGAAATGCCAGAAACCGGTCCCCGGAAGCTTGTCTCCTTTCTGGTGAAGAATTGGCTTGGTAGTTTGGTCTGCCCTGTTCCCATGATGCACTGGGCCAGGGACAGACCAATTTGCATATAGCCAGGTTCTGAGCTGGGATGGTGCAGAGAGCTAAATAACGGTGATGGATCAAGCCCTGATCTTGGGACTGGGTAAGAGTGGTCTGCTTAATTCAGACACTCTGTTCATCACCACCCCCTTTTCTGAATCATCTCTGGTAGTGAGGCTTCAGAGCACAATAGTCCTATTACTGCCCCTGCGCTTGTCTGCGGCCGCAGTGAGGTCCCCTATGGTGGCACTACTAGCGCCTCCCAAGCTCTTGCCCCTTCTAGCGCCTTCTCACTCCCTGTCCGTTTTGCTATCTGTAGTCTGATCACCCCTTCACATTCGGCTCACTTAAGGAACTCTGCTTTCCACCATACAATGCTTGGACCCTGTTTCGCTTTACAATGCATGGTTATGTTTCTCTTGGCCAGGAGTAGATCCAAATCTAAAAATGTACTAGTGATTTTATTCTTTGACATGTGAGGGAACCAGTGTAAGATGCAGCGTTTCAAGTTCGGCTCTATCTCTCTATCAGTGAGATCTGATAATAGCGTTGTTAGCTCCTCCCAACAGCGGTCTAGGAATGGACAGTCCCAGAGCATGTGTTTAAAATCTGCGCCTGCTGCATTGCATCGCGAGCAAGCCACCGAGTGGGTTGGGAAGTACTTATTGAGCTTTTCCAGAGTAAGGTATGTTCTATGGAAAATGTGGGAATGCACTAAATGGAACCTTGCGTTCCGGGTACTCTTCCAGGCTCTCTCCACCAACTCCCTCCAGGACTTGTCCGGGATATCCTCCCTAATATCAGTTTCCCAATTGAGCTTCAGGTCAGTCAGGGGAAGTAGTGATTCCAACGTCATCCGTCTATACAGGCATGTTTACTGCTTTGATTCTAGCTGCTGCCATCACTACGTACTGGCAGCCCAGTGATGTCTTTGGCTCTGTGAGATCCAACCCCCAGTGTTTTCGGATAGCTGCAGTTAGGGCTATGTACAGTAGGAAATCTCCCCCGCACAGATCATAACAAGCTTATAGGTCATTACATGGGATAATGGCTCCCTCCTCATACAGGTCTTCTATGCTAGTCATCCCCGGCTCCGGTCAAGCCCCAACCTCTGCCAGTTACCTCCGTGGGGCAGGGTCTTGCACATAAGTAATGAGATTTCCGGTGCATAGGGGCATCTAATGTTGGTCCGCCGAATAACATCTGTTCCAGCATTTTCAGGCTGTGCTAAGTTCCAGGGTGAGGGCTGTAGCCTTGACAGGGAGCCGCAGGATAATGCATGTTAGGAGAGGTAGGATCCCGAATTCCTCTCTAGACTATTCTTCCTCTCTGGTGTCAGGTGCAAGAACAGACCCAGCCAATTATAGGCTGATCGCCCTAATCGACGTGGAGGCAAAAATTTACGCATCTAATCTCCTGAGAGATCTGGAAGACTGGGTTAGTTCCAAACATATCCTTCCAATCACCCAGACGGGGTTTAGGCCCGGAACCAACACCACATGTAATCTTCTAGCTTTAAACCTCCTCGTCGAAAGAGCAAAGGAAAGGTCAACAAAATTGTACACCTGTTTCGTAGATCTAAAGGCGGCGTTCGACACTGTCCCAAGGGAGATCCTATGGCAAAAGATGGCCAATTGGGGCACTCCTCCGAACTTGTTACGAGCAATAATAGAATTATACTCATCCACCTGGGTCAAGATCAAATTAGGCACTGGAGATAGAACAACAAAAAAAATCCCCACCCTAATCGGCCTGAAGCAGGGATGCGTATTAGCCCCAACCCTTTTCAACATCTTCACCGCCGACCTTGATAAGCGCATCGCGGAGACACAAACTGACCCGCCAAAGCTAGCTCAATACAAAATAAGGAGCTTACAGTCTGCCGACGACATAGTTCTCTGCAGCCAGACCCCTTTGGGTCTTCAACGCTCCATCACAAAATTGCATGAATACATCTCTGCGAATCGCCTGCAAATTAACTATAATAAAACAAAGATAGTCTGCTTCTCATCCCGGCAAGGACGACAACCCTTCAAATGGCACATCGCGGGTAACACCATAGAGTCAAGTAACTCTTACAAGTACCTGGGGGTAGTGGTCGACTCAAGCTGGTCATTAAAAACTCACCAACTGCATAGAAAAGCGCAGTCCAATAAACTACGGTTTGCTCTAATGTTACTGAAAACAAAATTGAAATGCCCCTCCAACCTTTACCTCTTGAAAGTGATTGAGGCAAAGTTTTTACCCTCCCTCACGTACGGTTCAGAGCTATTCAGAGGCAAAGACGCAAACTTCTTGAACTTACAACAGTCAAATCTGTTCAAATACATCTTTTACATACCAAGCTCTGTATCACAAGCGCAAGTACGCCTGGAATTTGGGCTTTCAAATCAGCATCAAGTCAGGCAGGCCGGGATACTAAAAATGTGCTGGAAAAAGGGGACATTATATGTTTACAGGAATGTGCAATCCCCCACTCCACGGACTACAGTCACATATCCAAATATTGGGAAGAAGGCCCCTCCAAATGGTCTGGGGGTGGAAACAAGAATGCTGGAATAGGCATTCTCATAAAAAACAAAGAAATGTCAATCCTTGATACTAAAATCATACAGCCAGGCAGGGCTATGATGGTCACCATACAATACAGAAACACCACCTTTAAGGTCTGTAATATTTATGCACCAACCGACAAGAATGAAAGAATGTCCCTGTTTGAAATGCTCCCACTTTTTATTGCAGGTGCAACCCCAATGGTGTTAACAGGGGATTTCAACTGCATCTTAAACCCCACAGACAGATGTGGCAAGAAAAATTGTTACGAAATTGATAAGTCTGCAAAATGTCTCAAAAACATGTGTAAAGATTTGCAACTGTCAGATACAGGGGCAAAATCAGGGTCAAAACAAAGGTTCACATGGGAAGCAGAAAGTGGCAAAGTCAAATCAAGAATTGATTTCATTTTCACCTCCAAAAATATAAAAGCAAGGAATTATGAAACAAACGAGAGTGGTATGTCAGACCACAAAATCTTGAAAGCAACCGTTGAAATCTCAAACATGTGTCAAATGGGGAGGGGTGTGTGGAAAATGAACACCTTGTTATTACAAGAGAAAAATATATGTAAAAATTACAGTGATATGTACAACAACTTAAAAACCAGAAAGGAAAGTTTCCCATCCTTAGCAGAATGGTGGGAAGAGGTAAAAAAACAAACAAAACTTTTTTTCAGAAAACAGAGCATGATCAAAAGCAAGGAAAAGTTTCAAAAATTTGATGAAATACAACAAAGAATGATCACGCTAGGAAACCTGGAAAGGGGGGGAATGGAAGTAGGGGAGGAAAGAGAAAAAACAAAAACGGAACTGAAAGAATGGCTGAAACAACGAGGGAAAGAACACATTTTTAACTCCAGGGTCAAGATCTTTGAGGAAGATGAAAAGTGCTCAAGGTTTTTTTTCAAAAAGGCACAGCAAGTGCATAAGGTAATGAATGAACTGAAAGACACAAATGGGCAAACACAAAAGGGCACAGAGAAAGTAGGGAAAATAACAACAGCCTTTTTTTCCCAATTGTACAAAAAAGAGCCATCAGATATAAGTGCATGTGAAGATTTTCTAGGGTCTTTGCAGAGCGCTTTATCCCAAGAGGAACAACAATTTCTAACCACCCCCATTTCAGGAGAAGAACTATTCCAAATCATTCAGGAAGCCCCAAAAGGATCAGCCCCTGGGCAAGACGGCCTTCCATGGGAGTTTTACAAAACTTTCTGGGGGCTTATTGCAAAGGATTTTTGGAGTCTGTTGAAAGAATGCTTGGAAAAAAATGTTTTACCCCCCTCCTTTCCACAGGGCATCATAAAACTGCTGGAGAAAAAGGGGGACAAGCTGGACATCAACAATTGGAGGCCAATCACCCTCTTGAATGTGGACAGTAAGATCCTAAGTAAAGTCCTGGCAGGAAGATGCAGAAAGGTGCTGGCCTCCATCGTGCACCCAGACCAAACATGTGCGGTCCCAGGAAGGAAAATCTGGGACAGCTTGACCATTATTAGAGACACCTTGTGGTTAGCGAAAGACAGGGGGAATCCACTAGCTATCTTGGCCCTTGATTTCCAGAAAGCCTTTGACTCCCTAAGTCATGAATACCTTTTCAAAGTGCTCAGGAAAATGGGATTCCCAGAAGGTTTCATCAAAACTATTGGCTTAATATACACTGGATGTGAAAGCCAGGTCCTTATAAATGGTACACTATCTGAGGGGTTCCACATTGAATCGGGGGTCAGACAAGGATGCCCCTTATCACCGGCACTCTTTGTATGTGCAATTGAACCTCTCCTATGTGCCATCAGGAAGGACAAGTGCATAACTGGCCCTCTGGTACCGGGCAGCCAAGGCAAACAGGTCAAATGTGTAGCATACATGGACGATGTCACCATTGCTTGCACTGATACTAGATCCATGAAAAGAACTTTCCTTATAACCCAACTCTTTTCCCTAGCAGCTGGGCTACAGGTGAATGTGGAGAAAACACACTGCATGACGGTGGGACAATGGGACAAACTGTCTCAGCTCCCAGTGAAACCTTCCAAAGACCCAGTAAAAATACTGGGGATTCTTTTTTCACAGGACATGGCGGGAGAAATAAACTGGGAGAAGATCCAGACAAAGCTCAAGCAGAAAATGGCGCTCTGGACGACAAGAAAACTTTCCCTGGAAGGGAAAGTCTTGGTGCTGAAAGCAATATGTCTACCAATCCTGATGTTTATTGCCATGATTTTCCCTCCATCATACAGGTGGACAAAAGTGACACAAAGACTTTTTGCAAATTTCTTTTGGGGGTCAAAAATTGAAAAACTAAAAAGAGACACAGTTTTTAAACTACCCACAAAAGGAGGGAAAGACCTGCCAAACCTCCATGACTTCCTGATGTCACATTTTGTTAAAAACATACTGGGGAATGCAAAGAAAGACTCACATGTGGCTGCCTACACTCTGTTTGCTACAAGCTTCATCTTATCAAGAGAGGGCATATGTAATCTGGACAATACAAGGCCTTTTTTACTAGAACCACCCCCTGCGTACAAAGGCATCAAGCCTTTCTTCAAGAAGCTGAAAGAGAGACAAATTCAAGCGAAGGACATCACACCCCGGATGGCCTTAAGCAAAGAACTGAAAGAAACAGACTCAGTGACAATGGTAAACAACTTGTCAGAGAAGCAATCAGGGAAGGTTTGGGAAATGGTGAACCACAAAGACTTGACAAACTCCCAGAAAGACTTGGCATGGATGATGGTATCCAAATGCCTACCCGTGAAACAATTCCAACATGCAAGGAAACTGGCAAAAACAGCAAGATGCCCAACACCAGGCTGTGCAGCAGATGAATCCCTGATGCACTTCATTTGGAACTGCGGCGGAGCACAAAGCATGTGGAAGGCAATGGGACAGCTCATTAAAGAATTAACAGGACAGACATCCCTGTCCTATGAACTGGTTCTATATGGGTTGGGCATGAATTGCAATGCAAATAAAGAAAGGACACTATGGAGAATAATAAACTGCGTGAAAGAGGCGATGTGGGAAAACAGGAACCTTTCCTTGTACAAACACCAAGCAATCACGGAAAAAGAATGCCAAAAACTTGTTTTCACTAAAATGTTCTCTTACATGTGCATAGACACCCACAGATTTGGACAAGAGTGGGCAAAGGAAACCTGGAAAATCAGGAGTTGGTCTGGATGGGTAAAATGAGAAATCTTGATGGAAAACCACCAAAGATAGCCTGATGCGCTTCTTTGAGAATGGTTAAATGTACAGCACCCAAATATAAGGGACTGCTTAAAATGTAAACCTGACAAATATTTTAAATAAAGTATATTTTTACAAAAAAAAAAAAAAAACCTGTACGTCACTTTTTCCCTCATATTAAAAAGTGACGCAACAGTGGCGCAACAGACTTGTAAATTAGCCTCCAAATATCAGTTGCACTTCGTGCGACGCTTATGATGGTAAATGACAAAATTCTGTAAAATCTTCATTCTATTGCGGAGATCTGAATATACAGCGCACGAATTTATCACACAATCAGAACTTGATAACTTACTTATGTGTTGTTATTTAGCGCAAACTTCACACGAAGCTGTCAGAGCACTTATCAATAGTAACCAAACTGAAACATGATATCGTTACAAGTGAACTAATTGCAAAAGTTACATTACACGAGGCAAACGTGACAATCGAGAGCAAACAAACAAAATACAAGACGTAGCAAACGGTGCAGTACAGGAGGAAAAGGTGACGTGTGCAGGTTACAAAAGCGTACAAAGTGCAAGTAGAGGTATAATACTGCAATAAATGGAGGACGTTACGTGAGGTGTGCATGTTACAAAAGAGTGCCAAACACAGGTAAAAGGGTATTACTGCAATAAATGGCAGTCTCTCAAACCACAAGAACACACTGGGAAGGCACTTCCATAGTCATGGAAAATAGACATTTTCTATACTAAAAGGTCTTCCTTCAGATAATAGAGAGGGCATGAATTAACTTTGGAAGTGTCTTTGAAGGAGGAGAACTTTGAGGTCAGTTTTGAAGCCAAAGTAGAATAAGAATGTTTAATTTTAATAGAATTTATTGAACACGAAACATGAATGCAGTAAAACGTCTGTGCTCTTCTGAAACTGAAATGTGCTTACATTTCCCAGAATCCCCCACTCGGCTCTACGTGACGCTATACCCCCATTGAAGGCCTCTGTTAGCCGTCCGTGGCATCCCAGGCTTTAGTCTCCGTTGAACTCGATTAGGGACTTTGAGAACAAGCAGTGGTAAATCCAGTTTACACATAATGCATTGCAAGCACTGAACTGCCAGCAGAGTAAACAAGCACTGGCGTAGCCGGTATGTCTTGCCTTAGGGACCTTATAAGTGTTTATCCATGCAACAGTTGATGTTGTTGCACCAAGGATATTGTGCTGCATAACTAAATACTTATAAGGTCCAAAAGGCAAGACCTATTGGCTATGCCTAATGCTGGTTATAAATGGGGGGTCTACAACCCTCAACTGGATAAATGCCTAAGGCACCCTTCCATCCTAAACAGGCTCGGATACCACAGAATAATACGGCAAGTAGCCAAGTACCTCAGCCACATGCCCCAGTGAATGATCAAACTTTACTCTGATACAGCATATGATAGCTTTCTCCACCAGCAGATGACGGGTGTCCAGGCAAGGATATATGCCTCCATGTATATGTGCCTGCTCATATATTGAAGCATTCGCTAACACAGTTCACCCAGCTCGGGAGTGGTGAGGATTAGATTTGGTCGTTGCATGGAGGAGACATGGACAAACTGTTGTACACAAACACAATACATTTCTATGAACTACTGGCATAAACCTATATATTATAAATTAACATAATTGTGTCATACTATTCAGAATCTACACAGAACTCATCCACACATAAGGTCTGCATGCTATCGCTGCACACACCCCACTGCTGTTTCCACCACCCTGCCTGGGAATGTCCCAAAATCCATGAGTTCTGGAAATTCACCTGCGAAACACTTTCTGACATTACAATCAGACACCTTGAGATGTCCCAATTAATCCATCTCCTTGGACACTATGCTTGGATTCTCCTTAATATTAGGAGCTAACGACCGGACAACCACTATTAGCTAAAGACAGAGGGGCTTATTTACAAGGCCCTTGTGCCACTTTTGCGTCTTTTTTAACATGGAAAAAGTGACACAAAAGTGGCGCAAGGGCCTTGTAAATCTGCCCCACAGTCTCAATTGTGTGGTTTCAATGCCCACCACCTTCGACAAAAGTTGGTAAGCGGTGCTACAAGCTGCAAGAAACGTGCTGATCCCTTTGTATCCATGCACCACTAACCAGCTGAACAAAATCCATATGTAATCAGTAGGACTGAGACAGCTCCTCACCCACCAAAACAACACAACAGCATTGACCTGAAATATAGCCCTTAAGTGCCACTACTGAGCACAAGATTCAACAAAAGAGGTCTTTTGTACAGTCTTCCAATCTGTGATTTAAGACCCATTGTCTACTTGATGCGCCCTGTCCCTGTTCGCGCCTTACCTTTGTAACTGTAACCGTGATTATGGGATGCTGCCATGATTCTATGCTTGGTGAAATGTATTGTATCTGGGCTGTATTTCCCCATCGAATAGTGCTAAACTGCTTTTTTGCCGTTTACTAAAAATTAAAACAAAGGTTTACAAAATATCATGTTATAGCTCATGTTGTGTTTTTACATGTTTGTTGCATTCCTGAATTGATTGTATGTCATTTTACATCACACTGCAATATTCTTACATGATTGTGTTAATGGGGCCTATTGACATTTGACATGGAGGTTCTACATTTGGGAGGCACATTTTGTATCAGGAAAGGTAGGGGCATATTTGCAACAGGCAGCGATAATTATCGCTGACCTTGTATACCTCTATCGCTGGAATATTTCACCAGGCTAGCGTTGTATTAACAACATTCCAGTGATTTTGCCCTTTTCCATGGAACATTGCTGGTTTTTCAGCAGTGTTTCATGTAAAACAGCTATATGCTTGATAAATGATAATACAACCCTGTGGTCGTATCACAAGAATCCACCTCCCATGTTAGGTATGCCTTAGTCAGGAATTTAACAGACGTTAAATTCCTGCGTTAAGGCATACTTAGCGCGATTAAAATAATTGCTTCCGGAGGAGGAGCTACGACACCAACCAAGATGGCCGCATAGTCTCCCGGCTCTGCTGACCCCCGTCCTCCGCTCGCTTATCCTGTCGAATATCCTGATCTCCTGCCCCGGATTCGTGTGGGTGACCTAGTCTGCATCCCGATGGTGTGATCGCGAAATTTTTCTGATGTTCTGGTGTGAAGTAACATCGAAAAATGTTTTGAGGCCTAACCCAGACTGGAAGCCGGGGACTCGATTTCTGGTCTACCCAGGTCCAAAGTGAACAACAACGGACTGCCGAGGGTGGTTGGGTCCGGTCCCTGGAACTTTCGAAAATTTCTCTGAACTACTTTGCAACCATCTGCTGCCTAGTGCTGTACCTGAGGTGAGGCGACGGGTGGTTCGCGGTGCTGCGTCGCGGGGGGCCCAGGCCCGGAGGCCCGGCACTAGCACCGCTGGTGCCCCAGAGTAGGGGTCCCGCCGCACGTTGCTGCATGTTGCTGGCCCGTCCCTCACGGCCTGCTTCTGCTCCGGCGTATCCTGCCCCGGAGAGGGAGCCTCTCCTTGGGGTTTGTTATGCCTGCAGCCGAATGGAACCCGGCGGAACGGACTCAATGTGGCCCTTCCTTGCGGATGGTAATGGCGGAAGTTGCGGCGCTTCACGCGATGGTGAGGGCCCAGGTCAATCATTGGCTGTCGGCAACAGATGGAATCATAGGACCGGGAACGAGCCCTGACTTGCTCTTTGAGACCCGGCAGCCGACTTGCCCCCTATTGGAAGCCCTACTGGTGTGTTTGGACCCGGTGCTGGAAGCTGAGCCTGCCCCTGGAGAAACGGAATTCATTGTGTGTGCTGAGTTTGGTGACTCTCTTAAGTTCTCAGAAACATCGGAGCATTTCACTGCTTCCCCCATCCTGGACACTGTTGGCCCACACTTTGATCGGTGTCGGTATGAGTCGCACCCCCTCCCCAATCGGTCTCCCAATATGGCGGATGGAACGATGCTTGGCTTCGGGGACGGGGAGGGACACCATTGGTGCAAGCTGTGTGCGTTGGGACCTGCTATTCCTCTCCTAATTGCGGACTCAAGCTCTGGCTGCTTCTGTGTGAACTTTGACTTTCCAGGGATGTGGCTTTTCTTATCCGAGTGACACGGCAACTTTGTTAGACGGGGCCAAGGCTGAGATTGTGGGTTGAATCGTTTACGATGGATCTATTGGTAACAGGACTGCTTCATCTACGGACGGATTCTGGGGCGGGGGGTTTGTGGTTCCCCCCGGGGTATTTTTGTATGGTGGACAACTTTACTTGTGTTGGCTTAGGGGGGCCCCTTTGATAGGGCGGGGGGAGAGACCGGGAGCGCATAGACTATCGCCCTCCTCCGCTTCCCCGTTAGGTGGGGTTTCCTTTCTTTCTCTTTTTTCTCTTCTTCTTCTATATTTCGGGTTTGGTTCTCGGGCGACAGGCACACTGCTGGGGGGGGCCGTAGTCATCTGCAGGGGTGCAGGGTGGGGGGTTGGGGGAGGAGATCTTTTGTTTTATTTTTGTTTCTATGGCCTTTTTTCTCTTCTCTTATCTTTCTTTGTCCTTTTTCTTTTCTGGGTCAGTGCAGTGGGTTACCTTTGGTATCAATCCCTGCTTTTTTATCTGTGCCTCAATTTTCGTGGTGTTTTTTGGGCTTTAGGGCAGGTAACTGCAGGCGCGAATTGACTGTAATATTCCTTCACATCCTGACCTCTTGTTTCAGCGCCATTGATTTGATCGATTACTATTTATTGTCGATACGTTTACTATTCTGCCTGCCATTTTCGCTGCTGGGAAAATTGTTCGGCACCTGATCCTTCCATCTTATATTATAAAATGAAAACCTTTTATATCCTGTTTTTTTAATTGTGATGTTCAGTGGCCAAGAGTACGCTAGCATGGAGATTCTGCTCCCCGAGGTGCTGCATGTGATTAAAACTGATCTCTGTTAATCTGACTGCTTAGCGGCCGGCCCCCGGGGTTGTAGGCCCATACTTGTATTTGGTTTAAATGTTAATAAAGGTTTTCCCAAAACAAAAACAAAAATAATAATTGCTTCCCCGCGTTGCAAATATCACGAAGCTGCCTTTGTGATATTTACCCATGTTGTTTTCACAGACACGCCTACTTTGCATCTCATTAGTGATGCGAAGTTAGACGTGCTGGGAACTGGAGCAAAATCAGCAAAACACGCTATAGCGTGTCTTTGCTGATAAGGCAATAAAATTATCAGCGCTTTTCGGCCGCAAAGGCGGCGATAATTCTATATCACCGCCTTGTTAATAATGCCCCTGAGTTCTTCTCTTGAAGTGCAGCATATCCATCGGATATTTAGCATTTCCATGAGATATTTTGAGAAACACAAGGTTACGCAATGAACATGGTAGTCGGCCTTGATTGTGTACATCAGTTCTGTGAGCCTCAATGAACATCTTCAATAAATAGAACTTTCCTGTAGACAAGTCAACCAGCCGCAATGGCTTTACTTCTGAGCACCAGAGACCGTTCTCAGGAGGTACATTTATGGTATTGGAAACCCTGATGTAGGAAGTTGATTGCCCAGTTGGGCAAATTCCCCAAGCACCATGCAAATCTTGCACCTAATCAGGCAAGCACTGTTTCTCAAAGGCAGTCTTGTCTACCTCCTCGTAAGGCAGGACTGAACCTGGAGGCAAGTTCAGAGAATGCGTGTTAGGGGTTGGCAGTACCAGCATACACTTACATCCGGAAACCACCCAGACCAATTTTGTTAAATCAAAAGGTATTTTGTAATTTAATAAATAAAATAAAGACAAAAGGGCAAACCTGAATCACTCACTGAAAGGTTATAGCTTTTAAAGGGAGAGTTCCATTCCACATGGCTTCTCCATTCTGCATGGACCGTCAATGAAAGTTCTTGCACAGTACTCTCCAGTGGCCAATTAGAAGGTCCAGGTTGACACACTGTTCCAGTGTGCCTAAACCCTTCCTAAACCCGTATTGGGCATGGATAGTCAATGAAAGTTCCTGCACAGTACTCTCCAGTGGCCAATGGAGGTTTCTTCTCCTCCTGCACCACTCCCAGCCACAGACTGCCTTCAGCTTTCAGTCAGGCCGGAGAGGCTGGATGAGAGTGAGTCGCCTTGTGCAGGGGGTCACAGTTCACAGCTTCCAAAGTTCAGGGTTCCAGTGGCAGTGTCTCTGGCTTGCATCTCCACGACAGGCAGAGTCTGTCTGGTCTTTCATACTCTCCCACAACTAGTAGAGAGTACCCTCCACCTCTTTGCCAGCTCCCAGGTCAGTCCTTGGTGTTGACACCAAAATCCTCACTTTTATCTGGAGGGTCCCATTTGCAGAAACAAGTTCCCAGTAATAGTAAGTCAGCTACCCCACTTACTTTCCAGTTCCAAAATGATTCTTAAGCAAGTCCAGTGCGAGAGTAGACTGGTTACAACTGGTCAACTGGTCTGCTTCACAAGAAGAATCCTTGGGTGCTCGTTACAGGTCCGGTTGAGCCGACTGGGGGATCAGCCGACAATGGACCTTCTGTAGAACTCAACACAACAGTCTTGGTCGACACGAGTCACACACCCACAGTTCACCAGACTCCGTCCACTTCCACGACCTGCACCACACAGTACTGCAGGTCCGGTTTTCCTGCTCCTCTCAGACTTCCAGCTGTGGTCCAGTTCCGGCTCTACGGCTTTCAGGCCCCACACAAGCTCCCCCAGCTCACTTCAGAGGGTGGGTTTCTGAGCCTCTCAGACAAACCACAGGCAGAAGACGAATGTCTCCACTCTAATCCAACGCTTTGATCTGAAACACCAATAGATATATCACCAAGGAGAGGTGGAGGCACCCTTATTGTAATCCCCACATCCACAATGTACAACAGTCTGTCTCTTATGTCAAATACCCCACTAAATAAGGTGTTTGTTCCAGGGGCTGCCGGCACGGGTCAGGGGTTGGGCGACGGGCACAATGGGGGAGGGGGCACGGGCTGCTTTAAAAAATTAAAATTAAAAAAATTAACTTACCTTGAAGCCGTAGTCGGGTCCCATGCCTTGTCTCCTGCTTGCCTGTGTCCGACTCCAGGCCGGAACAGGAAATAGGCAGCCAGGCTCCCATCCCTAAGCCAATCACAACGCTCCAATGGAGCGTTGTGATAGGTCTGAGAGCCGTGACCCGTGCTCAGCCACGGGCTGGAGGGGTGGGCATGTTCTCCATGCAGGCTGTAACACAGCCTGCATGGAGAACAGGGGAGTGCGCATGAATGTTTTGGTCGGCCTGAGAGGGACGACCAAACAGTCTTTGCGCACAGGATCTACCACTCCTCCCCTGCAGCTCCGCCCGCCCCTCACGCACTGCTGCAGCAGGAGGGCAAAATGAAATTATAATAACATTCCTTTATTATCATTTTATTTTTTCCTTTCTTTGCTGCTCCTGGAGTGGTGTGACGCTCCTTCGCCTTAGCAGAGGGGCCGCCACTGGTTAGTTCAAGCTTTTTAAAGGTTACACTAGTAAAGTTCAAAACCTGGGCCGCCCTTGTTTACTTCATTTACATTGGCTCCCTCCCACTAAATACACAAGCTGGTCTTAAATAAACTGGTTTGGTAATCTCTGATTTTAGGCTTCAATAGAGGACAAGCTGAAAAAATAATATCTCCCTGCTAAGACGGAAAGATCCATTCTTCAGTGATTGATGCACAACCCTATCCTGTGTGCCCCAGCCGCATGGATATCTGGATCCGTGGTACTGATTTTTGGTCATGGGTGAATAAGGGCAATGCATCTGTGCCATGACCTGGCCTGTCTCGTGGTAATGCAGTCTTTTCAGGCTGGGAGAGATTGCACCAAGTACTACCCTCTTAAAGGTAGAGGGCTACAGCCCTAATCTGGAGTTATGTTATGTTACATCGATTTGTATAGCGCACGAATCACCCGAGAGGGTATCCAGGCGCTTGATCAGATGTGTAGGTGTGAGATCCGCAAGGTGCTTATACGAAGAGCTGGGTCTTCAGCTTCTTACGAAACTCAAGAAGTGAGGAGGAGGCTCTGGTGTGTTGAGGAAGGTTTTCTATGTGTTTGGTGCCATGTAGTAGAATGAGCGATCTCCAGTTTTGCTTTTGCGAATGCGGGAAATGTGTGAGAATGAGGTAGAGCGTAGGTGTCCGGTGGGTTGCTGAACGTTTATGCGGCTGTTCTGATAGTCTGGTCCTGTGTCATGTAGGGCTCTGTATGCGTGCGTGAGAAGTTTGAATTGACTGTGATTGTGAATGGGGAACTAGTGAAGCTCCTTGAGATGCGGTGCGATGTATGTGCGGCATGGGAGGTTGAGTGTGATTCTTGCAGCTGTGTTCTGGATGGTCTGGAGTCTGTGTAGGAGTTGTTTGAAGATTCTAGTGCACAGAGTGTTGCCGTAGTACAGCAGGACTATGGCAACACTCTCTACGCCGGTGAAGAGTGCTTGTGTAACGGTCCTTCTGGTGTTCTGAGGCAACCATTTAAAGATCGTTTGCACCATACGCAGGAAATGGAAGCAGGAGGTGCACAATGTGTTGAGTTGAGCGTCATGTTGAGCTTGTCATCTAGGATGATCCCTAGATTTCTTGCGTGGTCTGTGGGTGTTGGTCATAGCTCTGACAGCCATCAGGTGGGAGTCCCATGGGAAGGTCTTGTTGCCCTAGACCAGTACTTCTCTCTTGTCGCAGTAGAGCTGTAGGCAGTTGGTTCGCATCCAGTCAGCTGCCATGGTCATGCAGTTGGTGAAGCTGGTCCTGGTAGTAGTTGTCTTGTCCTTCAGGCAGGATGAGTTGGGTGTCATCAGTGTAGGAGATGAAAGTGATGTCTTGAGATCTGATGATGTTGGCGCGCGATGTCATGTATATGTTAAAAAGGGTGGGGCTGAGGGACGATCCCTGCGGGACTCCGCATATTAATCTCTTGGACTCTGATGTGAAGGGTGAAAGTTTGACCCTTTGGGTTCTTTCCTTGAGGTAGGAACAGATCCATTTGAGAGCAGATCCTTGTGTGCCACTCTTGTGGAGTCTTCCGATGTGTGTTTTGTGGGAGACAGTGTTTAAGGCAGCGGAGAGGTCAAGTTTCGCTGTTTCTCCTCAGTCCAGGATTATTAGAATGTCATCAGCGACCGCGATGAGTGCTGTTTCAGAGCTGTTGTTCTTTCTGAATCCTGATTGAGTGTTTTCCATAAAATGGTGACAGTTGAAGTGGATTGTGAGTTGCTTAGTGATGGCCTTCTAAATCACTTTCGCTGGATAGGGGTGCAGGGAGATGGGTCTGACATTGCTCCGTTGATTTGGGTCGGCAATGGGTTTATTGAGAATGGCGTTGATTTTTGCAAGTTTCCATTCATCAGGATAAGTGGTGGACGTGATGGAGGTGGTGATGATCTGGGTGTAGGAAACAGTGTTTTTATTGCATTAGCCTACCTAGGGCCTGAGGTACTAAACAAGGCCCTAAGGGCAGCAACAAAAACTGTGCCACCCTAAGGGACCCCTCACCAAGCACCTGCAAGATGGCCATTGCAGGCTGCATGTCTTGGTGCAGACAAAAGTGAAAACACAACATGTCAGACATTCCTGTGTGCCATGTCCCTAACACTGCATGTGATATATGTTAGTCACATCTACATCAGGTCTAACAGCTCTAAGGCAGGGTGCTGAATATTACATGTGAGGGTATACCTGCCTGAGCAGATATGCCTCTGTGCTGCTCAGTCCTATTACTGACAGTGCAAGTGGACAGGGAAGCCCTTTTAAGGCATGTGCTGGACACCGGTGAAAACAAGTTCTCCAGCTGCATGATGAATTCACAGAAAATAAGGATGTTTGATATAAAACATCTTGCATTGATAAACCCACACTGATGCCAGTTTTTGATTTACCAAAACATGCATCCAGAGGGTACCTTAGAGGTCCCCCCTGAGAACCTACAAGCTTCTGGAGTATTTGTGGACTGGTTTCTGCCAGCCTGCCACCTGAGATATTGTTCTGACCTCCTAGGGTAAGAGCCTTTGCTCTCAGATTCCTGTACAGGAAGAGGGTGTAGCACCCCCTCCCACAGGATGACCTGCTGATTAGCCTTCCTTCGGAAGCAAACCTTTGAAATTCAAATTTGGATCCCCCTCACAGGAGAGGAAGCCAACCCCTTTGTCTAGAAACTCCAAAAGAAAAGACTCTGAGGCCTCCGGAACTGTCAAAACCTGACCCCAGAAGCCACCACTGCACCAGTCGCTTCCTTCATGAGTTGATGTGAGACACCGGTGTCAACAAGGTCCCGCAGCCCTCCAGAGCTCGAGTCCATTGTGGTTTCACTCCTCGTGGACTCCCCTTTGCGCCTGCAGCCTCTGCATGCAGGCCCCTTTGACCCCGACAGCTCCCGGTGAGGAAACCCGACGTCTAAAGATACCTCTGCATCTGTTGCTCCTGGGCGGTGGAGAAGAGGAGCCCAGGTGCCCCTACATCCCCAAGCATCACAAGCCTTGAACCCTACTGCTGGTTCACCCCGACTGGCCTTCCAGCCAGAGCCTGCGGCCTCTATTCGCAAGGAACGATTTACATAGAAACCTATTGGGCTATCAATGCTGTTTTGCACCCAGCCACCCTCCTGCGGCTGGGTGCAAAACAGCCAACTGGGGTCTACTGATGGTGCAGCCTCGGACCTTGCCCACCACTCACCGATACTCCTGGAGATTGGTCTTGGAAGTCGCGGTACTATACCTGTTTGCAGAACTTGCTCTTGCTTTCATAGGATAACATTTCAAAACTCACAAATTGCACTGTGTCCACTTTTTAAAGTGAAAAGAATTCATATTTAAAAACGTACTTGCCAGAACAATTTTTCTCTGATGCCTAAACATATATAAATGTGTGTAGTATACTTGTAAAGCGCACAGCTGCCCCAGCAATGTGGCGTCCCGGCGCTGTATAACACTGTGGAACCCTTCCTGGCTCTCCCTGTGAGATGCCCCTCCTGGGCACCCCTAAGGTGAAGCCAGGCATCCCAGTGTTGTAGGGGCCGTTGTGGAGATTAAGCAAGCTATTGCCCAGAGTTGCAGCGTGGGACCCATGATTAGAGTAGGCGCGGAGGCGAGAATTATCGAGTCCGCAGACATTGAGCCCAAGACCCTGCCGCATCGGGAATTGAACCCTGGTCCCGGGCCTGATCTCTGCTTCAGGGTCTGCCGCTTTTAACCCGTGAGCCACACTTCTCCGTACTTGCTCTTTTTAAAAAATGATGTGGATCTCCTTCTTGAGTCGTGTGTGTCATTTATGAATCATTATGTGTATTTGCAAGTGTCCTGCACTCCTCTGTGTTAAGTCTAAGGCTGCTCGACCACACTATCGCCTAATAGAGCACTTTGGGATTGCACAGCAAGCCCCGGTCCACTCATAAGGGAACCCCTCGACTCTTTACACGGTATATCATATTTTGGATATATCACACTAAGAGCCAGTTTCCTACAGTATCAGGGTGGTGCTGAGTGGTGATGTTCCCATGTTGTAGATGTATTGGGGGAATGGGTCCGTTCGGACCCCGGAGTCCATGGTCCACATGATTGCAGCAGTGTTGTTTATGGTGAGGGTAGTCCATTCAGTCTTGGTTGGCGGTGGGAAGCTAGTGATCCAGTGGCGTACCAACAACAGATACTCCAATACCATATACTCACCTGGGCCCATAAACACACACAATTGAGTAAACCGCTGGAGTCAAAGTTTATGTTTTTTCCACCTTTCCAGATTCATTATTCCTTACTCTTAACCAACCTTTCACTAATCAAAAAGTTCTTTCCTCTGGTCGATGGACCATTAGTTGAACTAGTTGATGGTGAATATCTACTTAATTCTAACTCTTAAATCTTAAAATATTTAACCACAGACTCAGGTAAGTTTTAAGGGGAAGATTTATGAAGGGCTTGCGCCACGTTTACGCCGCTGTTGCGTGACGCAACGGCACGGAAACGTGGCGCATCCCTGCGCCCTATTTACAACGTGACGCATCTAGGAGATGCGTCACGTTGTACAGCACTGCGCCATGAGGAGGCGTTCCTGCGCAGGGGGGGCGTTCCTGCGCAGGAACGCCTCCTGAAAGTGGCTGAGTGAAATCTATGAGATTTCACTCAGTCACTTTCAGGGCAATGCTGCGTCAAAACCCTGCGCCTGCTTGAAGCAGGCGTAAGGCTTGAGGCAGCATTGAAAGAATAGGCCCCCCCAGAGCATTGCTGGAGCTGCGTCCCGCTTGCGACGCAACTCCAGCAATGCGCCACATTTCCGGCACAGATGCGTCACGCATCTGTGCCGTTTTTGCCCCATGGTGCGCCGCATCATAAATGCGGCGCACCATGGGTGGCGTAGCTGTGGCGCACTGTGGCGCATGTTAACTGGCGCATCCCTCGGGATGCGCCAGTTAACATAAATCTGCCCCTAAGTCTTTATCTAAATGAATTGCATGTGAACCATTTCAAAGTACAGTACAGTCACCGTCACTCATAGGAGAGAAGATTCAATTAATCAAATCATCAACACATACTTCAAACTTGCAATGACTTATGCTCAGAAAGGAGAGGACAGAGAGAAAAGAACATCTGCAAATTCACTAATTTATAATTACCTAGGATGGTGTGAAGACCAAACCCCTGGCTAAAGGGCTGGTAGGGGTCCCCGGGGATAGTTCAGGGGACAAAGACTTCAGGACAGGATTCAGGACAGGATAGATGACCTCTCTAACACCGACAATCACGTTGCACCCCTCTCTGACACTCTCTTCCTCCTCGAGATTGTTCCGTGATCTTCTTTCTAACCCAATTAAGTTAAAATGATAGGTTCTGCATTCGGTTCTTCAGCATCTTACAGCATCTTTCCAAGCATCACCGCTACACCGACAGCATCCCAAGCTCTGCAGCATTCAGCATCGATGTCTCTCTAACTAACTAAAAACTACCTTAATTATACCTTTTCGTTCCTCATGGACCACCCACTAAAGTTTCAATATCGTAAAACTAATAATTCTGATTGGTCAGGCAAGGGGGGGAGATCATCACACCATGCTTACATATCACTCTTTTTAGTTAGCCCTTTGTTAACAAACCCAGCCCCTTTATTTGTATTCGTATTTTATTTTTCCACCGCATTCACCATACATCTGTAACAAATGTTTAACTTTAATATGTGGTCTATTCATTCAGGTCTTTCTCTGCCGGTTCTCAGGCTTCGGGCAGACTGTGGCATTGTACTCTTCTTGACCCACAAGTCATTCTTCCGGGATGATTTTCAGTTGTCATGCGCGAATCCCACATGACTCAGCTGACTTCAGACATACACGAGAGGCCCAAATGCTCACTAGTGAAAAAAGTCAGAAAAGACAGGTGTTACTTTTAAAAATAAATGGTTTCACTGTACATCACCCATCTCTACTCTAACCCCCTTTACTTAATAATACTTTCCCCGCATTAGCATTAGTTAAATAGCTCGATTTCGTTTCAGCTAAGCAAGTGCCATGCACACGAGTCTTCAAGACTCCATGTTAGTGCCTTTTACTCATGCGCATGATTTTCCCTCCAAACTTTAATATGTCATATTACAAAGATGCAGATGACGCATGCGCAGTAAAGATTTCCCTGTTAAATCTGTTTTATTAGTTTGTTTGAATGGTTATCGTTAGTAAACACATACACAAGCTTCTCTAACCCTCGTTTTTATGTGATGCCGATTAGTTTTACACAATACCTAATTAGTTAACATTTTAGGGAGTTAAATGAGAGGATTGCTTCCGAGCAAGTCTCCTTTCTACGAGTCCTTTTCTCCACCACTAGCAATGACTTCTCTGGTGTTGGGTTGGTGTGCAAAATTGCAAAAGATAATGGTGATTTTGCTGTGGAAGAAGTTGGATAGGTTGCCACAGAGTTGTTGGGAGGCCGCGATGTTGTTGACAGTGGCTAGGGGTGTGGGGAAATCCTTAACGATCGAAAAAAAACTCTTTGCAGCTGTTGGAGCTTCCTACCATGTGGTCCACCAGTTCTTTTTTCTGGTGTATCTTTTTTGTTAGTAATAGCATCTGAGTGTAGCCTTGTAGGTAGTTCTGTCTGTGGTGTCATGGATGGCTCCCCATTTGCTTTCTAGTTGTTTACAGTGTTGGTTGGTGTCTTGGAGGTCTTCTGTGCTCCAGCTGGCCTGCTTGTTAGATTTGATGGGTGCATGGGATTCCACGCTGTTCTAGATCCAGTTGTCAAGGTAGTTGATGTCCTTATAAAGGTTGTTTGTCGAGCTAGGTTGATCCACGCTGAGGGCGCTGAGCCAGTCAGCTTTGTGATTTTGCCCAAGCTGCGGCTTGTACAAGTACTGAACCTGGGTGGGTTGTTGACATGAGGTGCATTGATTTGGAAGTGGATGAAGGAGTGGTCGGTCCATGTGAGATGTGTGGTGGAGTTATATTTGATGCTGTCACTTGCGGTGATGATGGGGTCCAGAGTGAGTCCTGCTGTGTGTGTTCGTTCTGGGACGAGAAGGGTGAGTCCGATGTTGCTCAAGCTTTGGAGGAGTGCTGTGGAGCGGGGTTTGTTTTCATCTTTCAGGTGAAATTTGAGCTCAACAAGGAGAATATAGACTCTGAAGTCGATGGTGAGCAGTGTGATGAAGTTGGTGATGAGGTTGGTAAATGTGGCTCGTGGTCCAGGTGGTCAGTAGGCGCGGGTTCCGTTCAGGGTGAAGTTTTTAGAGATTTGCAGCTTGAAGTGCAGGTGTTCCATGAAAGGGGTGGCATCTGTGGATGTTGTGCATTTGATGGATTCCTTGCAGATGATAGAGAATTCTCCTCCTGTGCGCGGTGCACGTGCAAAAGGACGCAGAGAGGCTCGCCTTTGGCACTTCAGTGGGCCGCCCGCTGCACGCTTCTGCTCAACATCCATTTGCAGCTGCCATTAACTAGGTCCTGGAAGGGGCGAGGACTGCAGGGTCATTTCCTGTGCTGATGGGTGATGGGAAATGACGTCCTCTTGCTTAGCTTCTTCTTTTAAAGACAGTTTTGACATGAAAACCAGTAAGGTTGTCGCTATCGCCTATTAGCAAGGCAGGCGTAGCAATGGAAATATTCGTGCCGCGCGCGAATATCTCCAAAAACTAACGCCTGCTCAGACCAGTTCTTAGCCATTATATCCAATGGAGGTGGATAACATGGCTAAGACCCTGTTAGTGATAATGCGTAAATATCGCTGTATTCTCAGCGATATTCACGGATTTCGCCGCTATCGCCGGGAATTTTATCGCTTTTGAGATAGAAGTTGATAATAGCACGTTATCTCAGCGATAAAATCCGGTGATGCGCGGCGATAAAAAAATTGCCGCTAACCCTAAATATCGCTATTTGTTGATAATATGCCCCTGAGTTTTTGCAATTGCCCTTATTACTAAGACAGATATAAATGCCAAGCCAAAGAGGAGTTTGAAAAGAAATTGGAATTATGAATCATGTCATGATAGCCACCTGTCCTGAAGTTTACCAGGGGAAAACAATAATGAAAATCTCAATACATGAGGAAGCAAGTTCAGCAAGCAGCCAGTTTTGCAGGCAATTCCCATTTCTGAGTGTCAGCTCAGAACAACAGGTATTTACCTGACCAGGTAAGTACCACTCTCCGCGGTGTTGATATTTACTGAATGTTAGAAATATCACATCCTACTCAGGCGCACACATTGTCGGATACTTCATAGATTAAAAGTCTCTTCTATCACACCATCTAGCTGTCTATCACAGCTTAAAGGCCAGGTGAAACTAAATTGGCCAGAAACGGTGCAAAATCATGCGTCCTGACAATTAACTAAATATTCAACAAGAAACTTTCATTGTTCTGAATGATCACCTTAGGACTGGCTTCCACTGTAGTGGACACAGTGAAAACCTAGAACAAGCCACCTATAGTAGGTGACAAAACATCATTCTATTTCAGGAATACAAGTTCAGAAATTTGTTTTCATAGAAAAAGCCAGAGTTTGCCATAGTTTGCAATGAAGTTGACATTTTAGTGAAAACTACTTCCGTGAAACTTTTTTCATCGAAAAACAGTATCTATTTTCAAGGGAAAAAAGTCCTACTTTTACTATTTGTTTTGTATATCTTTCGAAAATATGTTTAGACATGGGTTCAAATTGAATACCAAACTTATCCTAACCATTTACCTTTCTCAATGTTGAACCGTTACTCCCATCCTTACTCCAGTCTTGATAGTAAACGCTAATCTTGACTATTGCCTCACCCTGTCCCTAACCTAACTCTATCACTGAAGCTAACCCTGAAGATTACTTACCCAAATATTAACCTAACCCTAATTGAAACCCTATTTTTGATTTACCCTAACCTTTTCCTTAACAGTTACATTAACTCCAGTGATGACATACTTTTATTTATATCCTATTTTGATGTAAGGCAGCTCTCTGATTTGTATTTCTCTAAGTTTGTTTTTAATTAAAATATGTTTGTTATCAAAGCCTGTTTTTTAAATCTTCGCTGTAATTTACTGGAATGAAACAGGAAATCTGCATAGGACAAGTACATTTGCTGTTTAAATTGGTCAAAAGACCAAACAATTTCTTTCCACCCCCTACATAAATATTTTATTGAGGTTTCCATTGTTTCAAAACTAGATGGTGGAAATTCAGTCCATAAATGTCCTTGTGCTTCATATAATACTAGTGCCCATCTCCCGCCAAGGCCTACTTTCTGGCCAAGGACTAGCAGTGCTCCTAAACAATATGCACAAACTTAAAGATGTCGCCTCCATCTCAGAGTCCTGTGCTTCCCAGCATGATGAGAGAGTTCATATTTAAACTTCAAATTGATCCCTTTCTAGTAGGTACCCTTGATTTTAGCAGCATGCCCTTCTGACCTTTGAATTGGGCACATTGAGTAGGAATCTTGAATTTCTCTTAAGTACCAGCAGGCTTGCCATCCTGGCGTACAGGGGCTGGAGGAATTTTCAAAGCCAGAAAAAACGCTGGTGCCAGTTAGCAGGGTGGACACTCTGCTTCAAAAATAGGACCTTGCAGGGCTTGCCTGACTGCCTATTCTCCTGGAAGAGCCGCAAAAAAGTGACCACCAAGTCAAATGTCCAGGGTGCACATGAAGGCTACCTCCAGCTGACAGGTCTCGCCTACAGGGCAATCCTGTGATGAAAGTCCAAATGTGATACACCTCTACACCTCCCACCGACCAACATGCATGCCCAACTGTGAGCCCTCACCAGTAAGTCAGAAGTAAGTATCCAGGGTTGGACCTCTTTGTGAGAGACCTGTCACCACGGTAGCCCCCGAGTGCCCCTCTGAACCCGGGGATTCCTCTCATAATGGCTATTTCACATCTGCCTGGTTTGAATCGTTCTGGAGAGTCAAGTCACTTGTAATAGCATCCCTGGAATTGTGCTATGAGGATACTGGCTAAGAGTGTCCAAAGAAGGCCCAGTATCCATACCAGAAGTTCAGCATACCAACAAAGGATGTGTTCACATCCAACAAATCCATGAATCAAAATCAGTTCCTCATAAACCCAATCATCCACTCAGGCCTCCTCAACAATGGTTCTCTGCTTGTTCTGGGCCGGCCTATTCCAATTCCAATAACAGAACATAAGTGATCCTTGAGGATTCATTTACCTTTGTTTTACGTTTTAATTTGTCACATTAGTGAACACAATTCTACAGAACTCAAGAAGCTTTTATCAAAAAGGTTGTTTTTATCTTAGACTTAATCCCAACGCATATTTAAATACCTTTTCACAATAGAACATAGAATAGTATTCCATAAATCACATCATGTATGGCAACCAAATAACTACTCCTCATTATTTACAACATACACAGTAGTGTCTGACACCTTTTGTACAAAAATATATGGGCAATATAAACACTCAGCCATATATTGCAATTAATTAATTTGTATAAATGCAGTTCAAAAAGCATTCACTGATAGTTATATACACAAAAGAAGTGTTGTTGCGTCGACGTTTAGGTCTCATACACTGTAAATCAAATCCACGAGACCATCCTCAGGACATATGTTGCACCATGAATAGGGATGCCGGGTAATTAAGACCTGAACCTCATTCTCCTTCCGCCACTTTATTATTAGGTACGCGCAGACTTCACATGAATATGCAAATATTTATTTGGGGAAATTGTATCAATCCGTCCCGTGCTCGACAAACTGACCGAGTCTATTCCGATTCCAGTCGGACCGAGAACTCCCAATAAATTATGACCCCAAAATACACAGCCAGGTTTCAAACTTCATTCTTAAATAATTGTTTTCTTGCAAGGGAACCACCTGAAATGATGCTCCAAACCGGTTCCACTCAGAATACGGTGACTGGTCACCCACAGTTGAGGAGTCCTAAAGAGATGATTGGGGGTATGAAGAACTGATGCAGGGATTATATGAGCAATAATTTCAAGGTGTGTCTCAGCTGATAGCACGGAGAGAGGTGTCTATTTCCTATTTGAATCCACCTGAGTTTTGTATTACTTTTTTAAAATTGCAACAGAGCTGAACGCATGATTATAAGGCTATATATACATATATATTTTGGTCACTAGTTTGGTCTGCCCTGGTCCCATGATGCACTGGGCCAGGGACAGACCAATTTGCATATAGCCAGGTTCTGAGTTGGGATGGTGCAGTGAGCTAAATAACGGTGATGGATAAAGCCCTGATCTTTGGACTGGGTAAGAGTGGTCTGCTTAATTCAGACACTCTGTTCATCACCACCCCCTTTTCTGAATCGTTTTTGGCCACTATAGGTGTGGCAGGGTATACTCAGACATGAGTCCCTTGCTCACTGCACCATCAGGATTCAAACAAGCCGGGCTGACGACGGCTGAAATGCCAGAAACCGGTCCCCGGAAGCTTGTCTCCTTTCTGGTGAAGAATTGGCTTGGTAGTTTGGTCTGCCCTGTTCCCATGATGCACTGGGCCAGGGACAGACCAATTTGCATATAGCCAGGTTCTGAGCTGGGATGGTGCAGTGAGCTAAATAACGGTGATGGATCAAGCCCTGATCTTTGGACTGGGTAAGAGTGGTCTGCTTAATTCAGACACTCTGTTCATCACCACCCCCTTTTCTGAATCATCTCTGGTAGTGAGGCTTCAGAGCACAATAGTCCTGTTACTGCCCCTGCGCTAGTCTGCGGCTGCAGGGAGGTCCCCTATGGTGGCACTACTAGCGCCTCCCAAGCTCTTGCCCCTTCTAGCGCCTTCTCACTCCCTGTCCGTTTTGTTATCTGTAGTCTGATCACCCCTTCACATTCGGCTCACTTAAGGAACTCTGCTTTCCACCATACAATGCTTGGACCCTGTTTCGCTTTACAATGCATGGTTATGTTTCTCTTGGCCAGGAGTAGATCCAAATCTAAAAATGTACTAGTGATTTTATTCTTTGACATGTGAGGGAACCAGTGTAAGATGCAGCGTTTCAAGTTCGGCTCTATGTCTCTATCAGTGAGATCTGATAATAGCGTTGTTAGCTCCTCCCAACAGCGTTCTAGGAATGGACAGTCCCAGAGCATGTGTTTAAAATCTGCGCCTGCTGCATTGCATCGCGAGCAAACCACCAAGTGGGTTGGGAAGTACTTATTTAGATTTTCCAGAGTAAGGTATGTTCTATGGAAAATGTGGAAATGCACTAAATGGAACCTTGCATTCCGGGTACTCTTCCAGGCTCTCTCCACCAACTCCCTCCAGGACTTGTCCGGGATATCCTCCCCAATATCAGTTTCCCACTTGAGGTTCAGTCAGTCAGGGGAAGTAGTGATTCCAACGTCATCCAGCTATACAGGCATGTTTACTGCTTTGAATGTACCTGCTGCCATCACTACATACTGGCAGCCCAGTGATGTCTTTGGCTCTGTGAGATCCAACCCCCAGTGTTTTCGGATAGCTGCAGTTAGGGCTATGTACAGTAGGAAATCTCCCCCGCACAGATCATAACAAGCTTATAGGTCATTACATGGGATAATGGCTCCCTCCTCATACAGGTCTTCTATGCTAGTCATCCCCGGCTCCGGTCAAGCCCCAACCTCTGCCAGTTACCTCCGTGGGGCAGGGTCTTGCACATAAGTAATGAGATTTCCGGTGCATAGGGGCATCTAATGTTGGTCCGCCGAATAACATCTGTTCCAGCATTTTCAGGCTGTGCTAAGTTCCAGGGTGAGGGCTGTAGCCTTGACAGGGAGCCGCAGGATAATGCATGTTAGGAGAGGTAGGATCCCGAATTCCTCTCTAGACTATTCTTCCTCTCTGGTGTCACGTGCAAGAACAGACCCAGCCAATTATAGGCTGATCGCCCTAATCGACGTGGAGGCAAAAATTTACGCATCTAATCTCCTGAGAGATCTGGAAGACTGGGTTAGTTCCAAACATATCCTTCCAATCACCCAGACGGGGTTTAGGCCCGGAACCAACACCACATGTAATCTTCTAGCTTTAAACCTCCTCGTCGAAAGAGCAAAGGAAAGGTCAACAAAATTGTACACCTGTTTCGTAGATCTAAAGGCGGCGTTCGACACTGTCCCAAGGGAGATCCTATGGCAAAAGATGGCCAATTGGGGCACTCCTCCGAACTTGTTACGAGCAATAATAGAATTATACTCATCCACCTGGGTCAAGATCAAATTAGGCACTGGAGATAGAACAACAACAAAAATCCCCACCCTAATCGGCCTGAAGCAGGGATGCGTATTAGCCCCAACCCTTTTCAACATCTTCACCGCCGACCTTGATAAGCGCATCGCGGAGACACAAACTGACCCGCCAAAGCTAGCTCAATACAAAATATGGAGCTTACAGTATGCCGACGACATAGTTCTCTGCAGCCAGACCCCTTTGGGTCTTCAACGCTCCATCACAAAATTGCATGAATACATCTCTGCGAATCGCCTGCAAATTAACTATAATAAAACAAAGATAGTCTGCTTCTCATCCCGGCAAGGACGACATTCCTTCAAATGGCACAACGCGGGTAACACCATAGAGTCAAGTAACTCTTACAAGTACCTGGGGGTAGTGGTCGACTCAAGCTGGTCATTAAAAACTCACCAACTGCATAGAAAAGCGCAGTCCAATAAACTACGGTTTGCTCTAATGTTACTGAAAACAAAATTGAAATGCCCCTCCAACCTTTACCTCTTGAAAGTGATTGAGGCAAAGTTTTTACCCTCCCTCACGTACGGTTCAGAGCTATTCAGAGGCAAAGACGCAAACTTCTTGAACTTACAACAGTCAAATCTGTTCAAATACATCTTTTACATACCAAGCTCTGTATCACAAGCGCAAGTACGCCTGGAATTTGGGCTTTCAAATCAGCATCAAGTCAGGCAGGCCGGGATACTAAAAATGTGCTGGAAATTAAGGGCAGCAAGCGAGGACACGCTGATGGGCCATTGTTGGTGCGAAATTAACAACCGAACAAATGCAAAAAACGTATGGAAAACATCTTTGGAAGACGCACTGACACAACTTAATATGCGAGAGGCATGGAATACAAACCACCCCTTTATGGCCTTCAAAAAAATAGCCAACAGTACAGCAAAACAAAAATCCATGATTGTTGACAAAGCCGCCCTCGCAAAGAAAAAACATGGCTGGACGGTGCTAGCCACGTATGAGAGAAGTGCCCCACAACCATACCTAGTCAACTATATAACACCGTCCACACAACAAATGCTCCTTCGCATACGTCTGGGCACCTACACCACAAAGGATCAGACCCCAGCATGGAAGCAAACATGGCAAACATCGCTATGCAGACTGTGTGGCCGTTCGGAAGAAACACTGACTCACATCCTGTGCATCTGTCCATCATTGGCTAGTTTGAGACGTTACTACCTATTACAAATATTTCGTTTTTATCAAATCAGAACATGCAGGCCTGCCGTCATGCTAGCACTGAACAGTTTCCAGTTGCAAACGGCCTGTAGGGCCTCCAAATTCTTACAGAAGGCGAGCCTCCTAATCCAGAAAACTGAAAAAAAATGGTGCGGACCAAGTCCGAATGATTGATATGTTAGGTGAGGCTCAGGCCGCAGTCGATGTAACACTGTTTTTTAAAAAAAGAACTTGTTTTTTAAAGAGTGTAAATGCATTTTAACCAAGGCTAGTTCGTATAGTGTTTTGTACTCAATCTTGTAAAGGTTTTAATTAACCATATGCAATACATATTTACTCCTCTCTGGTGTCACTCGCTACCCACTGCGTGAGCCATTGAAATTGTGCTGCCAAATAATAGGTCTCCTAATCAGGGACCGCTGCTCTCTGCCAGTGCCCTAAATGAAGCCTGTGATCATCGATTAGAGCTGTACGAAGTATTTTGCCAGGATCCAAATCGGTAAGGTCCCAAAGTAATATAATAACTTCTGGAGGGTAACCATTTTTAGGAGGGCCACTATGCCTGCGACTGATAATGGTAGAGAACCCCAGAATTCAAAGTTATGTTTCGCTCCTCTGATGGCCTTCCTTATGTTACCCTCTAGGATGTCTTCCTGGCCGTGGTATATTTGTGTACTCAGGTATTGTAGGCATTGTCTTCCCATGCCATCCCCTCCGTTTCTTGTGGGCCTATTCTGCCCCTTCTCACAGGAAACAGGCAGGACTTTGTCCAATTCACTTTAAATTCTGTGACTCTACTGAGAGCTTGTAGCAGGTTTTTTGCCCCTATAAGTTTCATTCCAGAATCAGCTAGAAAAAGCAAAAGGTCATCGGCATATAATGCTATGTGGAGCACGTTGAGCCCTGGGTATGCCCGCCCCAACCTGGCCCGCGCTGCCAATCAATATATTGCTTCCATAATCTGATTTTTTCATGGAAGGGGTTGTTAACATTCTGGATCACGTCGGACTCGAAGAAGTGTACGTACAGGCAGGCTAGGCTGGGAGTGAATGTGCGCCCCATAGATATCCCATTCGCTTGAAGATAATAGTTGCCTTCAAACTCAAAGTTCCTTTTTATTTGTTGGCATATTTATATATTATATATATTATATTATATAGCACAAACTGGACCCGAAGGTATTGGAGCGCTTTACATGAGCACCGTATTTACATTACACATTCAGGCTCTTTCTTGATAATATGGCCCTAACTGCCAGATTCATCAAGGACCCGTTTTGCGAGTCTGTAATAGCGATTCATAAGGAATCGCTATTACAGACTCGCAAAACGGGATTCATGTAGGAATCGCAAAATAAATTGCGATTCCTACACATTCCTTATTTGCGATTAGCTAATCGCAAATAAGATAGCGATTTCAAGGGTGCCAGCACCCCTGAAAGGTAATCTACATTGGTGTTGCGTACACACATGTCCAAAGGGCATGTGTGTGCGCAACATGCAACTTAGAAAAATGCTTTTAAAAGCATTTTTCTAAGTTTTCGCTATTTACCACGAGGTTTTACCTCGCGGTAAATAGCGGCCCGAAATTGCGATTTCGCAATTTAAAAATGGTTAATGAATTGCATTTAAGGCATCTCAAATAGAGATTCCTTAAATGTAATTCCTCGCAAATTAGCGAATTCGCTATTACCGATTTTTGCATTTGGGATGATGAATCCCAAATGCAAAAATTGCGCTCGCAAAAGGCCAGATTCTGAGAATCCTTTGCGAGTGCAATTAAGCTTCATGAATCTGGCCATAAGTGACCACAGGATGTGGAGGCGGCCCCGAGGCTCGAACCCTTGGAGGAATCTTTGACTGAACCACGATGCAGTATCGGAGCGCACGTGCGCCGTGGCGCGGGTCCGACCATTGAAGCTGGGTGAAGGGGGGTTTGCAATAGAGATCTCGCCGGGCCTGCGCAATTTCCGGTTGTTGGTGCTTATCTACATCATCGGGGTTTGATGCTACAGCGCCCCCCCTGTTCAGTGCATTTGGTGACTTCCCACAGCTGTCTGTCTAATAAGGAAAAGTTTGAATATCGCCTGTGGCCGGGCTGACAATGTAAACCGGAGCGTGGCCCTCTGTCGGCAGTCAGTAGAATTGCAGTCTTTAGTCTGAAGAAAATCTCAAATGAGGCCAGAGTATAGAATAGATGGCAAATCCGGCATACCCATAATGCATCTGTGTAAAGCAGAGAACTGTCGCAGCAGCGAAAGACCGTTATCGATAATTATTGGATATTGATTTTGAAACTATTTAGTAACATACGAACTCGTTCTTTTGGTTGTACCCAAGGACTTTGAATTCGGCCGCTCTAAATCTACCATGTATATCAAACATAAGGACTCCGTGTGAAGCACCTAATGGTGTTCTCCAACCAATTCAAAATCAACCGGCTGTTTTACAAGTTTGTTGTGTCGCCTGTACGTCACTTTTTCCCTCATATTAAAAAGTGACGCAACAGTGGCGCAACAGACTTGTAAATTAGCCTCCAAATATCAGGTGCACTTCGTGCGACGCTTATGATGGTAAATGACAAACTTCTGTAATATCTCTTTTCTATTGCGGAGATCTGAATATACAGCGCACGAATATATCACACAATCAGAACTTGATAACTTAATTATGTGTTGTTATTTAGCGCAAACTTCACACGAAGCTGTCAGAGCACTTATCAATAGTAACCAAACTGAAACATGATATCGTTACAAGTGAACTAATTGCAAAAGTTACATTACACGAGGCAAACGTGACAATCGAGAGCAAACAAACAAAATACAAGACGTAGCAAACGGTGCAGTACAGGAGTGTGCAGGTTACAAAAGCGTACAAAGTGCAAGTAGAGGTATAATACTGCAATAAATGGAGGACGTTACGTGAGGTGTGCATGTTACAAAAGAGTACCGAACACCGGTAAAAGGGTATTACTGCAATAAATGGCAGTCTCTCAAACCACAAGAACACACTGGGAAGGCACTTCCATAGTCATGGAGAATAGACATTTTCTATACTAAAAGGTCTTCCTTCAGATAATAGAGAGGGCATGAATTAACTTTGGAAGTGTCTTTGAAGGAGGAGAACTTTGAGGTCAGTTTTGAAGCCAAAGTAGAATAAGAATGTTTAATTTTAATAGAATTTATTGAACACGAAACATGAATGCAGTAAAACGTCTGTGCTCTTCTGAAACTGAAATGTGCTTATATTTCCCATAATCCCCCACTCGGCTCTACGTGACGCTATAACCCCCATTGAAGGCCTCTGTTAGCCGTCCGTGGCATCCCAGGCTTTAGTCTCCGTTGAACTCGATTAGGGACTTTGAGAACAAGCAGTGGTAAATCCAGTTTACACATAATGCATTGCAAGCACTGAACTGCCAGCAGAGTAAACAAGCACTGGCGTAGCCGGTATGTCTCGCCTTAGGGACCTTATAAGTGTTTATCCATGCAACAGTTGATGTTGTTGCACCAAGGATATTGTGCTGCATAACTAAATACTTATAAGGTCCAAAAGGCAAGACCTATTGGCTATGCCTAATGCTGGTTATAAATGGGGGGTCTACAACCCTCAACTGGATAAATGCCTAAGGCACCCTTCCATCCTAAACAGGCTCGGATACCACAGAATAATACGGCAAGTAGCCAAGTACCTCAGCCACATGCCCCAGTGAATGATCAAACTTTACTCTGATACAGCATATGATAGCTTTCTCCACCAGCAGATGACGGGTGTCCAGGCAAAGATATATGCCTCCATGTATATGCGCCTGCTCATATATTGAAGCATTCGCTAACACAGTTCACCCAGCTCGGGAGTGGTGAGGATTAGATTTGGTCGTTGCATGGAGGAGACATGGACAAACTGTTGTACACAAACACAATATATTTCTATGAACTACTGGCATAAACCTATATATTATAAATTAA
Source organism: Lissotriton vulgaris (assembly GCF_964263255.1). NCBI lineage: Eukaryota > Metazoa > Chordata > Amphibia > Caudata > Salamandridae > Lissotriton > Lissotriton vulgaris. Next base: position 65,322,067 of record NC_141699.1, on the reverse strand, counting down.
CATAATTGTGTCATACTATTCAGAATCTACACAGAACTCATCCACACATAAGGTCTGCATGCTATCGCTGCACACACCCCACTGCGGTTTCCACCACCCTGCCTGGGAATGTCCCAAAATCCATGAGTTCTGGAAATTCACCTGCGAAACACTTTCTGACATTACAATCAGACACCTTAAGATGTCCCAATTAATCCATCTCCTTGGACACTATGCTTGGATTCTCCTTAATATTAGGAGCTAACGACGGACAACCACTATTAGCTAAAGACAGAGGGGCTTATTTACAAGGCCCTTGTGCCACTTTTGCGTCTTTTTTAACATGGAAAAAGTGACACAAAAGTGGCGCAAGGGCCTTGTAAATCTGCCCCACAGTCTCAATTGTGTGGTTTCAATGCCCACCACCTTCGACAAAAGTTGGTAAGCGGTGCTACAAGCTGCAAGAAACGTGCTGATCCCTTTGTATCCATGCACCACTAACCAGCTGAACAAAATCCATATGTAATCAGTAGGACTGAGACAGCTCCTCACCCACCAAAACAACACAACAGCATTGACCTGAAATATAGCCCTTAAGTGCCACTACTGAACACAAGATTCAACAAAAGAGGTCTTTTGTACAGTCTTCCAATCTGTGATTTAAGACCCATTGTCTACTTGATGCGCCCTGTCCCTGTTCGCGCCTTACCTTTGTAACTGTAACCGTGATTATGGGATGCTGCCATGATTCTATGCTTGGTGAAATGTATTGTATCTGGGCTGTATTTCCCCATCGAATAGTGCTAAACTGCTTTTTTGCCGTTTACTAAAAATTAAAACAAAGGTTTACAAAATATCATGTTATAGCTCATGTTGTGTTTTTACATGTTTGTTGCCTTCCTGAATTGATTGTATGTCATTTTACATCACACTGCAATATTCTTACATGATTGTGTTAATGGGGCCTATTGACATTTGACATGGAGGTTCTACATTTGGGAGGCACATTTTGTATCAGGAAAGGTAGGGGCATATTTGCAACAGGCAGCGATAATTATCGCTGACCTTGTATACCTCTATCGCTGGAATATTTCACCAGGCTAGCGTTGTATTAACAACATTCCAGTGATTTTGCCCTTTTCCATGGAACATTGCTGGTTTTTCAGCAGTGTTTCATGTAAAACAGCTATATGCTTGATAAATGATAATACAACCCTGTGGTCGTATCACAAGAATCCACCTCCCATGTTAGGTATGCCTTAGTCAGGAATTTAACAGACGTTAAATTCCTGCGTTAAGGCATACTTAGCGCGATTAAAATAATTGCTTCCGGAGGAGGAGCTACGACACCAACCAAGATGGCCGCATAGTCTCCCGGCTCTGTTGACCCCCGTCCTCCGCTCGCTTATCCTGTCGAATATCCTGATCTCCTGCCCCGGATTCGTGTGGGTGACCTAGTCTGCATCCCGATGGTGTGATCGCGAAATTTTTCTGATGTTCTGGTGTGAAGTAACATCGAAAAATGTTTTGAGGCCTAACCCAGACTGGAAGCCGGGGACTCGATTTCTGGTCTACCCAGGTCCAAAGTGAACAACAACGGACTGCCGAGGGTGGTTGGGTCCGGTCCCTGGAACTTTCGAAAATTTCTCTGAACTACTTTGCAACCATCTGCTGCCTAGTGCTGTACCTGAGGTGAGGCGACGGGTGGTTCGCGGTGCTGCGTCGCGGGGGGCCCAGGCCCGGAGGCCCGGCACTAGCACCGCTGGTGCCCCGGAGTAGGGGTCCCGCCGCACGTTGCTGCATGTTGCTGGCCCGTCCCTCACGGCCTGCTTCTGCTCCGGCGTATCCTGCCCCGGAGAGGGAGCCTCTCCGTGGGGTTTGTTATGCCTGCAGCCGAATGGAACCCGGCGGAACGGACTCAATGTGGCCCTTCCTTGCGGATGGTAATGGCGGAAGTTGCGGCGCTTCACGCGATGGTGAGGGCCCAGGTCAATCATTGGCTGTCGGCAACAGATGGAATCATAGGACCGGGAACGAGCCCTGACTTGCTCTTTGAGACCCGGCAGCCGACTTGCCCCCTATTGGAAGCCCTACTGGCGTGTTTGGACCCGGTGCTGGAAGCTGAGCCTGCCCCCGGAGAAACGGAATTCATTGTGTGTGCTGAGTTTGGTGACTCTCTTAAGTTCTCAGAAACATCGGAGCATTTCACTGCTTCCCCCATCCTGGACACTGTTGGCCCACACTTTGATCGGTGTCGGTATGAGTCGCACCCCCTCCCCAATCGGTCTCCCAATATGGCGGATGGAACGATGCTTGGCTTCGGGGACGGGGAGGGACACCATTGGTGCAAGCTGTGTGCGTTGGGACCTGCTATTCCTCTCCTAATTGCGGACTCAAGCTCTGGCTGCTTCTGTGTGAACTTTGACTTTCCAGGGATGTGGCTTTTCTTATCCGAGTGACACGGCAACTTTGTTAGACGGGGCCAAGGCTGAGATTGTGGGTTGAATCGTTTACGATGGATCTATTGGTAACAGGACTGCTTCATCTACGGACGGATTCCGGGGCGGGGGGTTTGTGGTTCCCCCCGGGGTATTTTTGTATGGTGGACAACTTTACTTGTGTTGGCTTAGCGGGGCCCCTTTGATAGGGCGGGGGGAGAGACCGGGAGCGCATAGACTATCGCCCTCCTCCGCTTCCCCGTTAGGTGGGGTTTCCTTTCTTTCTCTTTTTTCTCTTCTTCTTCTATATTTCGGGTTTGGTTCTCGGGCGACAGGCACACTGCTGGGGGGGGGCCGTAGTCATCTGCAGGGGTGCAGGGTGGGGGGTTGGGGGAGGAGATCTTTCGTTTTATTTTTGTTTCTATGGCCTTTTTTCTCTTCTCTTATCTTTCTTTGTCCTTTTTCTTTTCTGGGTCAGTGCAGTGGGTTACCTTTGGTATCAATCCCTGCTTTTTTATCTGTGCCTCAATTTTCGTGGTGTTTTTTGGGCTTTAGGGCAGGTAACTGCAGGCGCGAATTGACCGTAATATTCCTTCACATCCTGACCTCTTGTTTCAGCGCCATTGATTTGATCGATTACTATTTATTGTCGATACGTTTACTATTCTGCCTGCCATTTTCGCTGCTGGGAAAATTGTTCGGCACCTGATCCTTCCATCTTATATTATAAAATGAAAACCTTTTATATCCTGTTTTTTTAATTGTGATGTTCAGTGGCCAAGAGTACGCTAGCATGGAGATTCTGCTCCCCGAGGTGCTGCATGTGATTAAAACTGATCTCTGTTAATCGGACTGCTTAGCGGCCGGCCCCCGGGGTTGTAGGCCCATACTTGTATTTGGTTTAAATGTTAATAAAGGTTTTCCCAAAACAAAAAAAATAATAATAATTGCTTCCCCGCGTTGTAAATATCACGAAGCTGCCTTTGTGATATTTACCCATGTTGTTTTCACAGACACGCCTACTTTGCATCTCATTAGTGATGCGAAGTTAGGCGTGCTGGGAACTGGAGCAAAATCAGCAAAACACGCTATAGCGTGTCTTTGCTGATAAGGCAATAACATTATCGGCGCTTTTCGGCCGCAAAGGCGGCGATAATTCTATATCACCGCCTTGTTAATAATGCCCCTGGGTCCTTCTCTTGAAGTGCAGCATATCTATCGGATATTTAGCATTTCCATGAGATATTTTGAGAAACACAAGGTTACGCAATGAACATGGTAGTCGGCCTTGATTGTGTACATCAGTTCTGTGAGCCTCAATGAACATCTTCAATAAATAGAACTTTCCTGTAGACAAGTCAACCAGCCGCAATGGCTTTATTTCTGAGCACCAGAGACCGTTCTCAGGAGGTACATTTATGGTATTGGAAACCCTGATGTAGGAAGTTGATTGCCCAGTTGGGCAAATTCCCCAAGCACCATGCAAATCTTGCACCTAATCAGGCAAGCACTGTTTCTCAAAGGCAGTCTTGTCTACCTCCTCGTAAGGCAGGACTGAACCTGGAGGCAAGTTCAGAGAATGCGTGTTAGGGGTTGGCAGTACCAGCATACACTTACATCCGGAAACCACCCAGACCAATTTTGTTAAATCAAAAGGTATTTTGTAATTTAATAAATAAAATAAAGACAAAAGGGCAAACCTGAATCACTCACTGAAAGGTTATAGCTTTTAAAGGGAGAGTTCCATTCCACATGGCTTCTCCATTCTGCATGGACCGTCAATGAAAGTTCTTGCACAGTACTCTCCAGTGGCCAATTAGAAGGTCCAGGTTGACACGCTGTTCCAGTGTGCCTAAACCCTTCCTAAACCCGTATTGGGCATGGATAGTCAATGAAAGTTCCTGCACAGTACTCTCCAGTGGCCAATGGAGGTTTCTTCTCCTCCTGCACCACTCCCAGCCACAGACTGCCTTCAGCTTTCAGTCAGGCCGGAGAGGCTGGATGAGAGTGAGTCGCCTTGTGCAGGGGGTCACAGTTCACAGCTTCCAAAGTTCAGGGTTCCAGTGGCAGTGTCTCTGGCTTGCATCTCCACGACAGGCAGAGTCTGTCTGGTCTTTCATACTCTCCCACAACTAGTAGAGAGTACCCTCCACCTCTTTGCCAGCTCCCAGGTCAGTCCTTGGTGTTGACACCAAAATCCTCACTTTTATCTGGAGGGTCCCATTTGCAGAAACAAGTTCCCAGTAATAGTAAGTCAGCTACCCCACTTACTTTCCAGTTCCAAAATGATTCTTAAGCAAGTCCAGTGCGAGAGTAGACTGGTTACAACTGGTCAACTGGTCTGCTTCACAAGAAGAATCCTTGGGTGCTCGTTACAGGTCCGGTTGAGCCGACTGGGGGATCAGCCGACAATGGACCTTCTGTAGAACTCAACACAACAGTCTTGGTCGACACGAGTCACACACCCACAGTTCACCAGACTCCGTCCACTTCCACGACCTGCACCACACAGTACTGCAGGTCCGGTTTTCCTGCTCCTCGCAGACTTCCAGCTGTGGTCCAGTTCCGGCTCTACGGCTTTCAGGCCCCACACAAGCTCCCCCAGCTCACTTCAGAGGGTGGGTTTCTGAGCCTCTCAGACAAACCACAGGCAGAAGACGAATGTCTCCACTCTAATCCAACGCTTTGATCTGAAACACCAATAGATATATCACCAAGGAGAGGTGGAGGCACCCTTATTGTAATCCCCACATCCACAATGTACAACAGTCTGTCTCTTATGGCGAATACCCCACTAAATAAGGTGTTTGTTCCAGGGGCTGCCGGCACGGGTCAGGGGTTGGGGCGACGGGCACAATGGGGGAGGGGGCACGGGCTGCTTAAAAAAATTAAAATAAAAAAATTAACTTACCTTGAAGCCGTAGTCGGGTCCCATGCCTTGTCTCCTGCTTGCCTAAGTCCGACTCCAGGCCGGAACAGGAAATAGGCAGCCAGGCTCCCATCCCTAAGCCAATCACAACGCTCCAATGGAGCGTTGTGATAGGTCTGAGAGCCGTGACCCGCGCTCAGCCACGGGCTGGAGGGGAGTGCATGTTCTCCATGCAGGCTGTAACACAGCCTGCATGGAGAACAGGGGAGTGCGCATGAATGTTTTAGTCGACCTGAGAGGAACGACCAAACAGTCTTTGCGCACAGGATCTACCACTCCTCCCCTGCAGCTCCGCCCGCCCCTCACGCGCTGCTGCAGCAGGAGGGCAAAATGAAATTATAATAACATTCCTTTATTATCATTTTATTTTTTCCTTTCTTTGCTGCTCCTGGGAGTGGTGTGACGCTCCTTCGCCTTAGCAGAGGGGCCGCCACTGGTTAGTTCAAGCTTTTTAAAGGTTACACTAGTAAAGTTCAAAACCTGGGCCGCCCTTGTTTACTTCATTTACATTGGCTCCCTCCCACTAAATACACAAGCTGGTCTTAAATAAACTGGTTTGGTAATCTCTGATTTTAGGCTTCAATAGAGGACAAGCTGAAAAAATAATATCTCCCTGCTAAGACGGAAAGATCCATTCTTCAGTGATTGATGCACAACCCTATCCTGTGTGCCCCAGCCGCATGGATATCTGGATCCGTGGTACTGATTTTTGGTCATGGGTGAATAAGGACAATGCATCTGTGCCATGACCTGGCCTGTCTCGTGGTAATGCAGTCTTTTCAGGCTGGGAGAGATTGCACCAAGTACTACCCTCTTAAAGGTAGAGGGCTACAGCCCTAATCTGGAGTTATGTTATGTTACATCGATTTGTATAGCGCACGAATCACCCGAGAGGGTATCCAGGCGCTTGATCAGATGTGTAGGTGTGAGATCCGCAAGGTGCTTATACGAAGAGCTGGGTCTTCAGCTTCTTACGAAACTCAAGAAGTGAGGAGGAGGCTCTGATGTGTTGAGGAAGGTTTTCTATGTGTTTGGTGCCATGTAGTAGAATGAGCGATCTCCAGTTTTGCTTTTGCGAATGCGGGGAATGTGTGAGAATGAGGTAGAGCGTAGGTGTCCAGTGGGTTGCTGAACGTTTATGCGGCTGTTCTGATACTCTGGTCCTGTGTCATGTAGGGCTCTGTATGCGTGCGTGAGAAGTTTGAATTGACTGTGATTGTGAATGGGGAACTAGTGAAGCTCCTTGAGATGCGGTGCGATGTATGTGCGGCATGGGAGGTTGATTGTGATTCTTGCAGCTGTGTTCTGGATGGTCTGGAGTCTGTGTAGGAGTTGTTTGAAGATTCTGGTGTACAGAGTGTTGCAGTAATACAGAAGGACTACGGCAACACTCTCTACGCCGGTGAAGAGTGCTTGTGTAACGGTCCTTCTGGTGCTCCGAGGCAACCATTTAAAGATCGTTTCAGCATGTGCAGGAAATGGAAGCAGGAGGTGCACAATGTGTTGAGTTGAGCCGTCATGTTGAGCTTGTCATCTAGGATGATCCCTAGATTTCTTGTGTGGTCTGTGGGTGTTGGTCATAGCTCTGACAGCCATCAGGTGGGAGTCCCATGGGAAGGTCTTGTTGCCCTAGACCAGTAGTTGTGGAACAGGAGCCCATATTACCATCAATGCCCAGGCTGCTGGCGCTGTGCGCCTCTTAGTTCCCATTCTGAATAGTTACCAAGTAAAGAGACGGGCGCTGGGAGCAGGAATCACAAGAACAGGATTTATTACTCATGAGGAGAGCCTGTCATTTCCGACACGAAACAAGGTGTCATCGGGAGGTGCTCTAACAAGTGAGCTGAGACATCGTCTTTTATACCTTACAAAATACTTGGCATTACAATCACGATATTGTGAAACAAGGAAAAGACATCCCCATAATCCTCGTGTCAATCCTACCCCACATATGTTCACAATAGGGACCCTTGACCTGCTGATAAGAGGGGAGGGTAATCACGCAGCTGAGTGTTCCGCCAATTTTTAGGATGTGTGCGCCTGATCATAGCCCAGGGGGTGGGGTGGCCAGGATCAATAGTGGGTCCTTTGAAGAGGAGTGACTCCATACAATAAGCAGTAAACAGTATCTCCTGGCTTAGGCGATGACCTCAGACATGTGTGGACAGTCAATCGCGGAGGGAGGGTTTACTAACAGAGGGGTTATTCATGAAAGGAAAGGAGGTGCTGGTCAGGCGCGGCCGTGACTCCCAAGGACAGGGTCTTGCAGAAGAAGAAGGTTTATGACTTGCCCGTGTGAGGGAGAGGGGGAACGGGGAAGCCAGGGTGTGCACAGGGACAGAGTCGCACAGAGAGAGATCTTATGACCCGTACATGAGAGAGCGGGGGCAGTCAGGTGCAGCTGGGGAGGGCTATGTCAGCTGAGGCAAAGGATGCCTCTTCAAGAGGAAATGGGGGGTTTGCGTGGGTCAAGCAGAAGGGTTGCCTTTCAGGGCAGGGTCGCGCAGAGGGAGAGGGTTTCATGGTCTATGCATGTGAGAGAGGGGGGGGTTCAAATACGCGCAGAAGGGAAGCCGGTGATTCTAATGAGCGGGAAAAAGGCCAGGGTGCCTAGAATGGCTGTCATGTACATATGGGTACGTGCTTTTACTGGCGGAGTGATGCGGTCAATATTTTATGGTATTCATGGTGCTTACAGGGAGAGGAGTGGGAAAAGGGAAATGAACGCTGTTTATGTACATCAATTTCTCTAATTTTCCACAGTCGCCCCTTTTTACATTACAGAGTTCATTTTTGTACTTGATGAGGGTACAAATAAACAGTCGTGGTTGAAGAATTAGCATTTGTCGATACTAACATTTGGCATATAATCATGGACAGTTGATGTGATGGGCAGAATGCAGCACATAGGAAATTGCATTTGTCGAGTTCCTATCATTTCAAAAGCACTACATAGCATAAATGTTTCTGACTTAAAAATGTGACCAATGAACATTTTGACCAAGTAGTTGAGGGCGGAATTCAGTTCAATACACAAGATCTCTTCGTCACAGTGTCTTTTTAGCAGTGAGCCGTCACTGGTAGGCTCTAGTCCGTGTCCTTTCGTTGGCGCTGTTGAGCACCGGCGGTGGAGCTATAGGTCCAGCTCGGGTCCATCCTTACGCGTTGCAGGGTGCGGTCAGTCCTCTGCTGTTAGACCACAGTCCTGTTCCCTAACCAATCCCTTTAGTGGCGCCTTATGCTCGGCACCTATATTTCCGTGGCAACACCCTATTCCCACCTGAATGCTGTTCTTCCTTTTTGGCAAGAAGTCACATGGAAAAGAGGGTGCGTTGTTCAAATAGTCGATAGGAGAGAGAGCGGAGTGGGGTCAGATTTCCTGGGACACACCAATGGGACCAAGGGAGCAAAGGATAACAAGCAGGCAGGCCCATCAATCGGGCTTGAAAAGGGGGACGGAGGCTTCAGGCACACGTGGGTTAGCAGACTGAGGGCTTCAGGGCAGCCCGTCAAGTTTCATTTTCCACGTTTGGATTTGTTGTCTCGTCCCGTATCTTGTTGCTCTGCAGCTCCACCTTTGGTCGAGGTCATATGTGTCTCAAGATCTGTAGCCAGGCTGTACGTCACGTCCGACCCTTCTCCTCCGGTGATCGTAAATCTTTGAATAGGTACAAAACAAGCTTTAGAGAACTGGTCAGGAGAAGACATTTATGCATGTGAATTCTTCCCTCAATCCTACGCACTTGGGAGATACGCTCATCGGTCACAGTCAGAGGTTCATTACCAAGCAGTGCATATGTCAGTATTCCTACTGAGTTCATGCCAAGTTTTATTCATCGTCTATTCATGTCACATATGGAGAAAAGTCAGACTCTTATCAACTGTGCATTTCATCAAACTCAACATTTCGGAACCTCCAGGGAGACTCGTCTTTCTAACCTGAGCCTTAACAGTCTAACATTTCCCTTCAAGGCTGGCTAACCTTTTCAAACAGGGCGGGGGCGCTATCATCGAGAGTCAGGGTAAAACAGGTTTTTCGCGAGGGACGACAGTTACTCATGGTCATCATGTTTATATCCGGGACAGCAGCTGGGGTCAATCAAGTGGGGCGGGGATGCTTCGGGCATTCGCGCTTGGGTGCAAAGGGGGTGGGGCAATCTGGGCATTGGGGGTCAATCTTGACGTTGGCGTTCGTCTCTGATGAACTAAAAAATAAGGTGCCATTGACATACAGTTCCCCTGTAAAAGGCCTGATTGGGGGACTTTTAGTCGTCTTACCTGTCCTTTCCTTCTTAGCCAATTCGAGTTCATTCATTTTGCAGAAAGGAGAGGTAGTAATATGGCGAGATACGATCATTTTAGTTTCGGTCAATTTCGCTGAACACCTTCGCGTTCAATAAGTATCCAATCAGACTGGTGCCGGTGGGGCACAATTTTACCACAAAGAGGAAGAGGAAATAGGGAGACTCTCATAGAGAGTGAGAGTCGTCCGCAATCTAAACGAGCCATTCGGTACACGTATGACATGTAGAGAGAGAGAGAGAGAGAGGGAGAGAGAGAGAGAGAGAGATAGATAAGGGGGGGGAGAGAGAGAGAGAGAGAGAGAGACGTGTACGAAAATAGGTCATTTAGTGCGCTCACAACACAGAACAGCAGGGGGTCAGGTAACGGAGAGACGCAAACAGAGGGAGGACATAAATCCCTACAGTACACACACACAAACTCAGACGAAGGAAGGCAGTACATGTATTACATATATAAGACATTCACGACAAAACATAAAACTAATATTGGTCAGAAAGATCTATCTTTACATCCTGCGTATCTTTAATATCCTATTTACCTACGTGCTTAGCTCTTTTTACCTTTCTCTCCTTTTCCCTCTCGCTTGCTATCTTTGCGAACGTTCTCAATTGCCAATACTTACGCCTCGGTCAGCCGGTCAGAAATTAACCTGGTGGTGCTATTTACCCACGGTTGGATCTTAAACCATTTTTCAGTTTCTTCCTTTGGTGGGAAGTTCTCCAGGCTGAGGCAACGGCGGGTATGGATCGGGAGAACAGTCGGACAGCTTGGTTATATCTATAAGAGTGTGAGAAGGAGGCAGTACATTTTGAACATCAGCAACATTCCTAACTTCCCAGACGGGTGGTGCCTTGGTAATCCTTACCCCGGCACTCTTTTTTTTGTCCTTTCCCTATCTAGTCAAACGTCTAGTTACATTATTTAACATGCTATTTCGAGTCAATTTTCGTCATACAGTACCCGTCAAGTTTCTATGTCAGTCCATCCTCCCAGTCGCTACATTCTAAGGAGGAACAGTCATGTCTAAGTCTACGTCTTTTTTTTAAAAAACTCATCAACATAAGGGCTATGCTCATATTCCCTCCTTCCCTTTTCGTCGGTTGTTTGATCATCGCTCTTCCACACTTCAGTCGTCGTTCCGACGCGACCTGCAGAAGGGAGGAGAAAGAAGGGGGTGGGGGCAGCATTCAAACCACATCAGCATGCAGTAGTCCGAAAATGTTTTTACTTACCACATACTCGACCTATCTCAATGTAGTGCATTTCTCTACCATCTCGGTGTTTAAGCCCAGTGGGACCAGTAGTGTCAGATAGATAATCATTGACGATCTGCGTATCTACATGAGTCACTTGGTCGCGACCCCTTTAGGTTGCGTGTAAGGGTGGCGGTCAGGTGGCATTTCTGTGGTGTCGTTTAAGGGCGTCTAAAACACTTTTCCGGCTGCCTGTGACACATAATGTAGCTGCTAAATATCGGGCCCTTTTTAACCTTCAGCCTTAATCATACTGTACGTTTCTTATGTCGGTGACAGTAGCCATACATTTCGATAATATTCATAAACACAAACACTACGAGAATATTTGCGTGTTCAAAAAAACTTTAATGAAAAGGTTGGCGCACAAATACGGGCCTACAACCCAGTGGGCCGGCTATGGAGCAGGCTGGAACTGTGCCTAAGGGAAACGAAATCGGTGGTCATTTATTTCATAAAGTGCAGTAGTGTAATGAAAATCATACCGAACTTTCTTAAGCGGCAAGTATAATGCGTGTCAAGCGTTCAACAATATCATCTCATTATTCTACTATTTGCTCAATATCTAATGTATATCAATTCATCGTTTGAATGCTCCCTCCGTGCCTATTTCATACCAATTCATTGCTTCCAACACATAATTAGTACCCACTCTAAATCAGTTCATTGTCCCAGCACATAATCAATATCCATCTTATATCGCTTTCGTTTCCTAGCACATACTCAATATCCTTCTTATCTACTTTCATTGTCCAAAACTGCATACATATCCCGGGGCATCAAAGCTGAGCAATCAGGGTGCAACAAGGATTTTTTTTTTTTTTAAAAGTCTCATTTTGTGTCGGCGCCATTTTGGGCGAGGTCAGGCAAGTCCCAGTATAGTCAGATTGCCTCCACTGACTCGTAGTAGGACCAGAACCTTCCGTTGGTAGTTCAAAAGTTTTTCGCAATGTGGTAACAGTCTAACAATATGGACCATCAGTCAAAGAGTGGGGAGGGCGGCAACAATTTTTCCTACCGGGTCATTCTGGTGTTCCACTGGAACTGAACAAGTCTGTACCTTGGCTGTATTTTAGCCATTTCCAAACTGAGGCTGGCGCAGGCAGGAGTGCGCTGATGTCGGGGCTCCCAGTGAGGGGGACGGGGGCGCCCATGCGGAGGGGTCGGGGGGGCCCCCCGGCTCTCATAGAATCTTCAAAGTTGAGGAGAGAAGGCTTGGGGCGTGTGCCCGTCCCGGGCAAAAAGACCGCTTTTCGATGTGGACCCTCTTTAAGCAAGAGCGTTGGGGTGTCGCAGGAAGCCTCCACCTGGAGGGAGGTGGGGGAGGGTCGTTCGCGCCGCCTCCCCCTTCCAGCGACCCCGCGCCGTTCTTCGGCTCCAGCGCTTCGGTATTGGCCGTGCCGGCTATTGAAGATGGGGGGGGGTCGGTGGCTGAGGCAAGACATCCCCCCCTTGACATGTGGCGGGACTACCTGCAACTGTCCAGGCGTTGCCGTGTGGCTGGACTACCTGTCACTCTCAGGCGTTGACATGTGGCGGGACTACCTGTAATTTTCAGGCGTGGTCATGTGGCGGGACTATCTGCAACTCTCAGGGTTGTCCGACCTCGCCTTGGCTCCGGTCCTCGTCGATGGCCAGATCAGGCAAGAGAGGGGGTGGGGGGTGGTCGGTGGCTGAGGCAAGACAGCTCCCCCCCCCGTGGCCTGCAGGGCAGCAGAAGAGGGAAAGGGGAGACCTACATGATTCCTCGGGCCGTCCGCCCTACAGCCTCCCCTTTCGACCGCGGCCAGCCGAGCCCTGCACGCATCGACGCCTCGCCTTCCGGATGGGCGTAACCGCGGACCTGTTGCACTTCGGGAGCTTCCGGAATGGGGGTAGGTACCTATTGGTTTGTTCCTAATTCATGTGACCGTTATTTGGGCGTGGCGGGCAATGAGGCAGACATGTTTGGAGCAGGAATAGGCAATGGAGCCTAGCTACCTCGTGGCTGCCTTGGTGTCAAGCTTGTCTTCCCTCGCCATTTTTATGTTTCTTATTGCGGGTTATTTCTAACGTTTCTTATTTTATTTTTAGCGAAGTTGATAACTCATCAGTGGCCTACTGATTTCGCTCAACTCCTTTTCTTGTATTTTTATGCCATAACCTATTATAAGCTATAGCGACTAGTCCACACTTAATGAACATGTCCTTATTAGGTGTGCCCTCCAGTGGAGCTGGATGGTTCATCTCTAATAAGCGGTCCGGGCTAAACAGGCTACCAATCAGTGGGGAGAAGATAGGCATGACGGATTACAACGGGGACAAAAGTCTGCACTACCTATCTTATCACGGCGGGCAAAGACTAGACAGAATATTTCTATTCTCCGTTGTTTGCAGGCGGTGAATACCTCAAAAGAACCAATACCGAACACTTAATGTACGGTCAATCAAACAATCAGTGGGGAGAATAAGTAGGTACGACGTGTTAAAGGTTTGCGTTACCTACCTTTTCGCTACCTACAAAGAGAGACCTTGTTCTTCCCTGTTTGTAGACAGAGAATCTCCAGACAATAATCCACGAACAACAGTTCGGGAAACAGTGGGGGAGGAAGATAGGCACGACGGATTACAACGGGGACAAAAGTCTGCGTTACCTATCCTTCACTGCTTGCAAAGGGAGAGCCTGTTGTTTCTCCGTTTGCAGACGGTAAATCTCCAGAGGTACCAACAAAAGAGTAATACTAGTATTATCCAAATCAAACAATCATTTCACAATTTGTCGCATTGACGCGACCTTACCCGGACCGGACCGTGTGGGCAGTTCTTCGCCTTCCTCCTTCCAGCGCCCGATCGTTCTCTTACTCCATGATTTTACCGCAGCAGTCCTGTGGGATTCCAGTCAGGACAGTAGGTCACTCGAGAGAGGTCCGTTCAGAATCGGTGAAGTTCATTCAATCGGCAGCCGGACGAGGGCCCTCTCAAGGCAGGTATACTCCGATCATTTAGATGTTCACCTCATCGTCTGGATCTCTCTTACTGGACCTTATGTCACTGATGGACCCCGCGTTGGGACGCCAATTGTGGAACAGGAGCCCATATTACCATCGATGCCCAGGCTGCTGGCGCTGTGCGCCTCTTAGTTCCCATTCTGAATAGTTACCAAGTAAAGAGACGGGCGCTGGGAGCAGGAATCACAAGAACAGGATTTATTACTCATGAGGAGAGCCTGTCATTTCCGACACGAAACAAGGTGTCATCGGGAGGTGCTCTAACAAGTGAGCTGAGACATCGTCTTTTATACCTTACAAAATACTTGGCATTACAATCACAATATTGTGAAACAAGGAAAAGACATCCCCATAATCCTCGTGTCAATCCTACCCCATATATGTTCACAATAGGGACCCTTGACCTGCTGATAAGAGGGGAGGGTAATCACGCAGCTGAGTGTTCCGCCAATTTTTAGGATGTGTGCGCCTGATCGTAGCCCAGGGGGTGGGGTGGCCAGGATCAATAGTGGGTCCTTTGAAGAGGAGTGACTCCATACAATAAGCAGTAAACAGTATCTCCTGGCTTAGGCGATGACCTCAGACATGTGTGGACAGTCAATCGCGGAGGGAGGGTTTACTAACAGAGGGGTTATTCATGAAAGGAAAGGAGGTGCTGGTCAGGCGCGGCCGTGACTCCCAAGGACAGGGTCTTGCAGAAGAAGAAGGTTTATGACTTGCCCGTGTGAGGGAGAGGGGGAGGGGGGAAGCCAGGGTGTGCACAGGGACAGAGTCGCACAGAGAGAGATCTTATGACCCGTACATGAGAGAGCGGGGGCAGTCAGGTGCAGCTGGGGAGGGCTATGTCAGCTGAGGCAAAGGATGCCTCTTCAAGAGGAAATGGGGGGTTTGCGTGGGTCAAGCAGAAGGGTTGCCTTTCAGGGCAGGGTCGCGCAGAGGGAGAGGGTTTCATGGTCTATGCATGTGAGAGAGGGGGGGTTCAAATACGCGCAGAAGGGAAGCCGGTGATTCTAATGAGCGGGAAAAAGGCCAGGGTGCCTAGAATGGCTGTCATGTACATATGGGTACGGGCTTTTACTGGCGGAGTGATGCGGTCAATATTTTATGGTATTCATGGCGCTTACAGGGAGAGGAGTGGGAAAAGGGAAATGAACGCTGTTTATGTACATCAATTTCTCTAATTTTCCACATAGTTCTCTCTTGTCACAGTAGAGCTGTAGGCAGTTGGTTCGCATCCAGTCAGCTGCCATGGTCATGCAGTTGGTGAAGCTGGTCCTGGTGGTGGTTGTCTTGTCCGTCAGGCAGAGGATGAGTTGGGTGTCACCAGTGTAGGAGATGACAGTGATGTCTTGAGATCTGATGATGTTGGTGCGCGATGTCATGTATGGTTGAAAAGGGTAGGGCTGAGGGATGATCCCTGCGGGATCCCGCATATTAATCTCTTGGACTCTGATGTGAAGGGTGAAAATTTGACCCTATGGGTTATCTCCTTGAGGTAGGAACAGATTCATTTGTGAGCAGATCCTTGTGTGCCACTCTTGTGGAGTCTTCCGATGTGTGTTTTGTGGGAGACAGTGTTTAAGGCAGCGGAGAGGTCAAGTTTCGCTGTTTCTCCTCAGTCCAGGATTATTAGAATGTCATCAGCGACCGCGATGAGTGCTGCTTCAGAGCTGTTGTTCTTTCTGAATCCTGATTGAGTGTTTTCCATAAAATGGTGACAGTTGAAGTGGATTGTGAGTTGCTTAGTGATGGCCTTCTAAATCACTTTCGCTGGATAGGGGTGCAGGGAGATGGGTCTGACATTGCTCCGTTGATTTGGGTCGGCAATGGGTTTATTGAGAATGGCGTTGATTTTTGCAAGTTTCCATTCATCAGGATAAGTGGTGGACGTGATGGAGGTGGTGATGATGTGGGTGTAGGAAACAGTGTTCTTACTGCACTAGCCTACCTAGGGCCTGAGGTACTAAACAAGGCCCTAAGGGCAGCAACAAAAACTGTGCCACCCTAAGGGACCCCTCACCAAGCGCCTGCAAGATGGCCATTGCAGGCTGCATGTCTTGGTGCAGACAAAAGTGAAAACACAACATGTCAGACATTCCTGTGTGCCATGTCCCTAACACTGCATGTGATATATGTTAGTCACATCTACATCAGGTCTAACAGCTCTAAGGCAGGGGGCTAAATATTACATGTGAGGGTATACCTGCCTGAGCAGATATGCCTCTGTGCTGGTCACTCCTATTACTGACAGTGCAAGTGGACAGGGAAGCCCTTTTAAGGCATGTGCTGGACACCGGTGAAAACGAGTTCTACAGCTACATGATGAATTCACAGAAAATAAGGATGTTTGATATAAAACATCTTGTATTGATAAACCCACACTGATGCCAGTTTTTGATTCACCAAAACATGCATCCAGAGGGCACCTTAGAGGTCCCCCCTGAAAACCTACAAGCTTCTGGAGTATTTGTGGACCGGTTTCTGCCAGCCTGCCACCTGAGATATTGTTCTGACCTCCTTGGGTAAGAGCCTTTGCTCTCAGATTCCTGTACAGGAAGAGGGTGTAGCACCCCCTCCCACAGGATGACCTGCTGATTAGCCTTCCTTCAGAAGCAAACCTTTGAAATTCAAATTTGGATCCCCTCACAGGAGAGGAAGCCAACCCCTTTGTCTAGAAACTCCAAAAGAAAAGACTCTGAGGCCTCCGGAACTGTCAAAACCTGACCCCAGAAGCCACCACTGCACCAGTCGCTTCCTTCATGAGTTGATGTGAGACACCGGTGTCAACAAGGTCCCGCAGCCCTCCAGAGCTCGAGTCCATTGTGGTTTCACTCCTCGTGGACTCCCCTTTGCGCCTGCAGCCTCTGCATGCAGGCCCCTTTGACCCCGACAGCTCCCGGTGAGGAAACCCGACGTCTAAAGATACCTCTGCATCTGTTGCTCCTGGGCGGTGGAGAAGAGGAGCCCAGGTGCCCCTACATCTCCAAGCATCACAAGCCTTGAACCCTACTGCTGGTTCACCCCGACTGGCCTTCCAGCCAGAGCCTGCGGCCACCCTCCTGTGGCTGGGTGCAAAACAGCAAACTGGGGTGCAAACTGGGGTCTACTGATGGTGCTGCCTAGGACCTTGCCCACCACTCACCGATACTCCTGGAGATTGGTCTTGGAAGTCGCGGTACTATACCTGTTTGCAGAACTTGCTCCTGCTTCCATAGGATAACATTTCAAAACTCACAAATTGCACTGTGTCCACTTTTTAAAGTGAAAAGAAATTATATTTAAAAACGTACTTACCAGAACGATTTTTCTCTGATGCCTAAACATATATAAAGATACTTGCTCTTTTTAAAAAATGATGTGGATCTCCTTCTTGAGTCGTGTGTGTCATTTATGAATCATTATGTGTATTTGCAAGTGTCCTGCACTCCTCGGTGTTAAGTCTAAGGCTGCTCGGCCACACTATCGCCTAATAGAGCACTTTGGGATTGCACAGCAAGCCCCCGTCCACTCATAGGGGAACCCCTGGACTCTTTACACAGTATATCTGATTTTGGATATATCACATTAAGAGCCAGCTTCCTACAGTATCAGGGTAGTGCTGACTGGTAATGTTCCCATGTTGTAGATGTAGTGGGGGAATGGGTCCGTTCGGACCCCGGAGTCCATGGTCCACATGATTGCAGTAGTGTTGTTTATGGTGAGGGTAGTCCATTCAGTCGGGTGGCCTTCTTGGTTGGCGGTGGGAAGCTAGTGATCCAGCGGCGTACCAACAACAGATACTCCAATACCATATACTCACCTGGGCCCATAAACACACACAATTGAGTAAACCGCTGAAGTCAAAGTTTATTATTTTTCCACCCTTCCAGATTGATTATTCCTTACTCTTAACCAACCTTTCACTAATCAAAAAGTTCTTTCCTCTGGTCGATGGATGGATGGTCGAAAATCTACTTAATTCTAACTCTTATATCTTAAAGTAAATAACAACAGACTCAGGAAAGTTTTAAGTCTTTATCTAAATGAATTGCATGTGAACCATTTCAAAGTACAGTACAGTCACCGTCACTCATAGGAGAGAAGATTCAATTAATCAAATCATCTACACATACTTCAAACTTGCAATGACTTATGCTCAGAAAGGAGAGGACAGAGAGAAAAGAACGTCTGCAAATTCACAAATTTATAATTACCTAGGATGGTGTGAAGACCAACCCCCTGGCTAAAGGGCTGGTAGGGGTCCCCCGGGATAGTTCAGGAGAAAAAGACTTCAGGACAGGATTCAGGACAGGATAGATGACCTCTCGAACACCGATGATCACGTTGCACCCCTCTCTGACACTCTCTTCCTCCTCGAGATTGTTCCGCGATCTTCTTTCTAATCCAATTAAGTTAAAATGATAGGTTCTGCATTCGGTTCTTCAGCATCTTACAGCATCTTTCCAAGCATCACCGCTACACCGACAGCATCCCAAGCTCTGCAGCATTCAGCATCGATGTCTCTCTAACTAACTAAAAACTACCTCAATTATACCTTTTCGTTCCTCATGGACCACCCACTAAAGTTTCAATATCGTAAAACTAATAATTCTGATTGATCATGCAAGGGGGGGAGATCATCACACCATGCTTAAATATCACTCTTTTAAGTTAGCCCTTTGTTAACAAACCCATCCCCTTAATTTGTATTCATATTGTATTTACCCACTGCATTCACATTACATCTGTAACAAATGTTTAACTTTAATATGTGGTTTCATTCATTCAGGTCTTTCACTGCCGGTTCTCAGGCTCCGGGCAGACTATGGCCTTGTACTCTTCTTGACCCACAAGTCATTCTTCCGGGATGATTTTCAGTTGTCATGCGCGAAACCCACATGACTCAGCTGACTTCAGACATACACGAGAGGCCCAAATACGCACTAGTGACAAAGTCAGAAAAGACAGATGTTACTTTTAAAAATAAATGGTTTCACTGTACACCACCCATCTCTACTCTAACCCCCTCTACTTATTAATACTTTCCCGCATTAGCATTAGTTAATTAGCTCGATTTTGTTTCAGCTAAGCAGGTGCCAAGCATGTGAGTCTTCAAGACTCCATGTTAGTGCCTTTTGCTCATGCGCAAGATTTTCCCTCCAAGCTTTAATACGTCATATTACGTAGATGCAGATGATGCATGCGCTGTAAAGATTTCCCTGTTAAAGCGGTTTTATTAGTTTGTTCGAATGGTTATCGATAGTAAACACATACACAAGCTTCTCTAACCCTCGTTTTCATGTGGTGCGGATTAGTTTTACACAATACCTAATTAATTAACATGTTAGGGAGTTAAATAAGAGGATTGCTTCCGAGCAAGTCTCCTTTCTACGAGTCCTTGCTTCATCACTAGCAATAAGTTCTCTGGTGTTGGGTTGGTGTGCAAAATTGCTAAAGATAATTGTGATTTTGCTGTGGAAGAAGTTGGATAGGTTGCCACAGAGTTGTTGGGAGGCCGCAATGTTGTTGACAGTGGCAAGGGGCGTGGTGAAATCCTTAACGATCGAAAAAAAACTCCTTGCAGCTGTTGGAGCTTCCTACGATGTGGTCCACCAGTACTTTTTAGGTCTCGCACCTGGCAATTACAGCGCGAAAGCGCTGTCTCGCCTGCGAGATCTATAGTCACCGGCTCTGCTTCCCAGGAGACAGGAGATGGGCACGCGCAGCCTCAGGAATCGGATCAGGTCGCGCGCGGACAGCATACCTGAAACACACACGCGCACACCCATCTCCTGTCTCCCCTGCAAGCCTCCTGCTTACTTTCACTTTCCCTCCCCTCTCCCCCCTCCACCGTCGGCTCCACGGCCCATCACCGCGCACAGAAGTGCTCCTTTCACACCAGCACAATTACATTTTCCTCGCGCCACTAGGACCGTCTGCCCACCCGACCAAGCCACCCCCCCCAAAGAAGAAACTTGCAAACTCACCCGGTGTGGTGGCTGGCTGCTGTCAATCTCCAGCTCCTCCAAATTTTTAGCAGCACGATGCGGGGCTTCCTCCTTAGGCATAGGAGCCCCGCACTGCTATCTTCTTCATCTTTGGTGCCGGGTCTCCCTCTTCATCACGGGAGCCCCGGAAGTGGACAGGCACTGCATACACCATTCGCATGCGCGAGCCACAGCGCACGCGAAATGTATCATTTGCCGCACATGCGCGGCCAGCCCTCGCCCCTCCCAGGTCTGCTCCCCGCCCGAATGTGCAGTTCTCAGCTCAGCGATGACGCTCACGGCGTCCCACTCACATCTCCCCACCCAGCTGGATGAGACTGTGTGGCCCCCATTGGCTGAAGAAAACTGTAAAACTGAAGGCGATTTGTTATTGGGGTTCAGCTGATGTTTTGGAAGATAGACTTAGAGCTCGTACAGTCCTCCCTTCTCCTGCAGAGCGCTATTCCTGTCTGGTGTAGCGCTAACTACAAGAAACTGCAGTAAAACACCGTGCATCCCCGTGGTTAAACATGTGCGCTGTGAATTCCAAATCTTAATTTTTGCCACTAGATGATCCTGAGCAAATCTCATTGTCTTATTGGGTCTCCCTTTTCCTCCTGCCACAACCAGTGTCACGTGGATGCAGTCTGAACCATAGTACCGGGAGCATTTTACGTGTGTACTTAAGGCTTGAGAACCGGACGCCAGATTGCGGGGTGGACTCCGGGCCCGGCCACCTCGGGATGAGGATGGAGCCGCTGCTATAGAATGGCTACCCGGGGCACGGCCGGTACGTGCTGGCAGGGCACGTGGGCAGTACCGTCCTCAAATGTCACGTCTAATACAAGGCGGCGACTATCAGGCGAGCCAGCAACAAGAAGGTGACTGCATGGAAAGGGGTTTGTGTGGGAGAAAGGGAGGGGGTGTGTGTTTGTGAGGGGTGAGGAGAGGGCCGTGCACACTGAGAAGGGAGTGCGTGAAAAGACCCAAACTGTAAGAAACGGACAGTGGGACAATGCAGGGTTGCAATAAGAGGCAGAGAAGGGAATGCAAGAGCGGAGGTTATGCAGATCTGGCAAGTTCCCTACGTGTATGTTTGAGTTGGTCACCCGGCCCAAGCTTTTGCTTTGCTTTTTGGGACTTCAAGGGGCAGATTTATGAGTTCTGGCGCATCTCTGCAAATCAGCAGGGATGCGCCAGAACTGATGCGCCACGCAATTCCCTCCTTGCGGCACCACATATGCGCCGCATTTACAATGCGGCGCACCATGGTGCAAGGAAGGGCAGATGCGTGACGCATCATGTGGTGTACTGGCGGCGCATTGCTGGAGTAGCGTCGCAAGTGCGACGCAACTCCTGCAATGTACAGAGGCCACCCATACATAACGTGGTGCGTCACTCCTTACGCCTGCTTCAAGCAGGCGTAAGGATTTGACGCAGCAGCCTCGTAAAACTGACTCCGTGAAATCTTGTAGATTTCACTGCGGCAGTTTTACGGGGCTTTCCTACGAGGGAACGCCCACCCTGCGACAGAACGCCCACATGAAACCTGACGCAGGTTTCATGTGGCGCAGGGCTTTACAACGTGACGCATCTGCCTAGATGCGTCACGTTGTAAATAGGTCGCAGGGATGCGCCACATTTCCGCGCCGATGCGTCACGCAACGGCGGCGTAAACTTGGCGCAAGTCCGTCATAAATCTGCCCACAAGTGTTTATTTTTATGAAGGGATAAACAGGACTGCAAGTCCCAGCATGCAAAGGCAATCCTTGAATTGATGACTTTTATATTGTTGCGTTCTCTTGTATAAATGGATGGCTATTGTGTTCAGGTCACTTTTGAAACCACAATTCGAGAAAGTCGTCAAACCATACAAAATGCAAACCTCCATGTCACATTACTGCCTGATGCACACTGTGTTGTGGCTCACAGTTTCACCCCTTCTGCGAGGAACAACAACATTTTTCCTGTTTACCCAGTCCACTATCGCTAATAACTGCCAACAGCCCTTCTAGAATATTACTTTGCTTGGTCCAGTTCCTGCTCGGGTTTTGAGATCTTGTGACATCATTCACTGGACAGGCTGTCTAAAAACACGTCACCCCTCCATAGCTGGGCTGGTCATCCGGTCACGTTGGCATTTCCATTGTGTTATGCAGGCGGGAAGCTGCTTTCAGGGTCAGGTGGGATACATTCATCCATCCTTAACACCCTGCCTGGTCAGATTCTAGCCGCAGCCCTTTGGCGCTCGCTACCATTGTCATGATGGAGGCAGCTCTCTTTTCCAAGTAGCTTTTTCTCAGCTGGAAATGCCTGCAGCCTGTCACGTGCGGTATGTGCAGCATGGTAGGTTCATGCCAAGCTGATCTGAGCAATAGCAGGAGGCTGACAGGAAGGCCTGCCAGGCGCGCAACAATTGGGATGACAGGGTTTCAGCCCCACCCCCCCCCCATCCACCCCCACACCCGTCGTGTGTGGCAGCTCGGGCTAAGACAGTTTCCCGGGCACACACACAGCTGCACCGAGTACTTCAAGGTCTTTAAAAGACCGTTTACGTGTTAATGAGGCTTTGTTGTTCTTTCACCCCTTCTTGCCCCTGCATTCCCACTCTGCCTGTTGCTGGAAGAATTAGCCGCCCCCGGAAATTTGATTTGGCTCTAATTGCGCCTCTGAGGCCTGCTATACCGCCTCAGAGGGGCACACACAAGTCCCACTGGGAAAGAAAGAAACTCAGGGGCATATTATCAAGAAAGGGCGTTACATTACCGCCGCTTTTATCGGCAGGAAACTGCCGATAAAGCGGCGATAATGGGCTTGATAATATGCTCTATGAATTCCAATCGAAGCCCATGTTAAATGTCTTGACATCTAACATGAGCTTCGATTGGAATTCATAGAGCATATTATCAAGCCCATTATCGCCGCTTTATCGCCAGTTTTCTGCCGATAAAAGCGGCGATAATGTAACGCCCTTTCTTGATAATATGCCCCTTAGTCTTTCTCTCTTTGCAGCAAAACCCCAATCAGCTGACACTACTACAGCCAGTCTTGGCTGAATAGCCTCTCGAGCTCCAAGTCCCTGCAGCGCCATCTCACAGCCCAGTGGGCAGTGTCGCATGTAAAGCCCATGTGAGCCAAAGGGCTAGGGGAGGAATTGATGGGCATGTGCGTTGAGGTGACTTGAATATTGGCAAGGGTGGATGTGCTGCGAAATAGTTTTAATATAGACTCTGGAAGTAGGGTTGTGTGGGTGCTGCAGCAGCCTCAAAATAGCCAGATTTGATAGGTGCAAGGGAGTCCACGCTG
The DNA here is from genome assembly GCF_964263255.1 of Lissotriton vulgaris. Taxonomy (NCBI): domain Eukaryota; kingdom Metazoa; phylum Chordata; class Amphibia; order Caudata; family Salamandridae; genus Lissotriton; species Lissotriton vulgaris. The sequence goes on along the minus strand of NC_141699.1, from coordinate 65,298,904 downwards.
TTCTAGATCCAGTTGTCAAGGTAGTTGATGTCCTTATAAAGGTTGTTTGTCGAGCTAGGTTGATCCACCCTGAGGGCGCTGAGCCAGTCAGCTTTGTGATTTTGCCCAAGCAGCGGCTTGGAATGCTGAACCTGGGTGGGGTGTTGACATGAGGTGCATTGATTTGGAAGTGGGTGAAGGAGTGGTCGGTCCATGTGAGATGTGTGGTGGAGTTATATTTGATGCTGTCACTTGCAGTGATGATGGGGTCCAGAGTGTGTCCTGCTGTGTGTGTTGGTTCTGGGACGAGAAGGGTGAGTCCGATGTTGCTCAAGCTTTGGAGGAGTGCTGTGGAGCAGGGTTTGTTTCCATCTTTCAGGTGAAATTTGAGCTCATCAAGGAGAATATAAACCCTCAATTTGCACAACTGTCCTTGCATATCGGCATGTTCCCGTCAGAAACCTAACAAACATCAGATCCGCAGTGACCCTCAGCACAAGCTCACAACAAGCTACACACAGGCAATACATTTTCAAGACTTGAGACATGTCAGCCCCCACACTGCCAAATAAATCAAAGCAAACCAACCATTGTCTCACACAAGAACTCTTCTAATTATGCAGAACTGGTCATTGGCTGATCGGTCAAAAGAGGGGGTTTCAATACAGAAAATGATAAGCAGCTGTTTGCTCTACTACTCAGAAAACCCAATCTCAATCTAATGAATGAATATAAAGTTTTTTAATTTACCATAACTTCAAAAACAACTTTTCGGCAACCTAGAAGTTAGGAAGTTTGGCTTGTCACTGGAATTTGATCCCTGAAAGGAGGTTTCCATAGGATTCTGGATCAACCGATGTACTAGTCGAGAAGCAAGAACATTGGATAAGTGCCCCAGACTTTGCTCCAAGTATTCTTAAACCTTCTCTCACATGGACATTTCTGCATGTGAGTTAGGTTTATTTTGTCTCCTCTAAGAATAAAATTACCTGTGATGTTCAACAAGGATCTTTTCCTACCTCTCCTTTATTTCACATATGCAGGAGACGTTCAAGTGTAACAAAATCAAGTTCCTGATCTATGCTGACAAAACTCAGTTTTTGCAATTGCCCTTATTACTAAAACAGAGATAAACGCCAAGCCAAAGAGGAGTTTGAAAAGAAATCGGAATTATGAATCATGTCATGATAGCCGCCTGTCCTGAAGTTTACCAGGGGAAAACAATAATGAAAATCTCAATACACGAGGAAGCAAGTTCAGCAAGCAGCCAGTTTTGCAGGCAATTCCCATTTCTGAGCGTCAGCTCAGAACAAGAGGTATTTACCCGACCAGGTAAGTACCACTATCCGCAGTGTTGATATTTACTGAATGTTAGAAATATCTCATCCTACTCATGTTCACACATTGTGTGATTCTTCATAGATTAAAAGTGTCTTCTATCACACCATCTAGCTGTCTATCACAGGTTAAAGGCCAGGTGAAACTAAATTGGCCAGAAACAGAGCAAAATCATGCGTCCTGACAATTAACTAAATATTCCACAAGAAACTTTCATTGTCCTGAATGATCACCTTAGGACTGGCTTCCACTGTAGTGGACACAGTGAAAACCTAGAACAAGCCACCTATAGTAGGTTACAAAACGTCATTCTATTTCAGGAATACAAGTTCAGAAATTTGTTTTCATAGAAAAAGCCAGAGTTTGCCATAGTTTGCAATGAAGTTGACATTTTAGTGAAAACTACTTCTGTGAAACTTTTTTCATCGAAAAAAGTATCTATTTTCAAGGGAAAAAAGTCCTACTTTTACTATTTGTTTTGTATATCTTTCTAAAATATTTTAGACATGGTTTCAAATTGAATACCAAACTTATCCTAACCATTTACCTTTCTCAATTTTGAACCGTTACTCCCATCCTTACTCCAGTCTTGATAGTAAACGCTAATCTTGACTATTGCCTCACCCTGTCCCTAACCTAACTCTATCACTGAAGCTAACCCTGAAGATTACCTTACCCAAATATTAACCTAACCCTAATTGAAACCCTATTTTTGATTTACCCTAACCTTTTCCTTAATAGTTACATTAACTTCAGTGATGACTTATACTTTTAGTTATATCCTATTTTGATGTAAGGCAGCTCTCTGATTTGTATTTTGCTAAGTTTGTTTTTAATTAAAATATCTTTGTTATCAAAGCCTGTTTTTTAAATCTTCTCTGTAATTTACTGGAATGAAATAGGAAATCTGCATAGGACAAGTACATTTGCTGTTTAAATTGGTCAAAAGACCAAACTATTTCTTTCCACCCCCTACATAAATATTTTATTTAGGTTCAGTGGCGGCTGGTGATTTTTGAAAGTGGTAGGGCGTCGTACCTGCCAGACGTTCACCCCATTTTATTCATCATTTGGCTCACTCATATTCACTTCCTCTCACATTTACTTGCTCACTCTTAAATCACATTCTCACACTCATTCTCACTCATACTCTCTCCAACTCTTACTCATGCACAAATGTTCTCATACTCACTTACAAAAACACAAACACTCCTTCACACTCACTGACTCTCTGCCCTGGTGCAAATGCTTTGATAGATACATTCCTGACTCACTTCTTCTCACAATATTCCAATCACTCGCTCATTCTAACACTCATACTCCGTCACTCTTTCCCACGTACTCACTCACTTTCACTTGTTAATTACACATTCTGCACCTCATTTCAATGGGCTGTGGTCAGCTTTTAATGATGCGGCTCATTACAGCTGAATGCACCTTTAATCCACCTACCGCCGCAGCGCACTTTCTTAAGTAGAGTTTTCTGGGAGACGAAAGTGATCAGGTTATTCTGAACAAGGGCCACCTTCATTGACTTAGACCCGGCCCGATCGACGTCCCTTCTAGAACTCCACAGTAGTTGAAATGTCATGCAAAATTCGTTGTCATTTGTGACAATAATGCAATGTAGCAACACCTCACGGAAATGGTGATAGAAAGGTCTCTCACATGATTACACCGGGGCATGATGAATGCTAACAATCAGACTTCTTCTCGAGGAGAGAAAGTGCGTCACTGGAGGAAGCAGCCAGCCACGCGCAAATCTCAAGGTTAATATTACAATCCCCAAGTTCATGTCCTCCAATCAACCCCTTCATGAGTTAATGTTGCCCCTTCTGTTTTCATGAAAAGCCAAACTTTCTTTCAAAACCATTCGTTTTACCCTTCAACTCCTTTATTCTGTGCCATTAACATTTACCCCTCGTTTGTGTCAATGCACTTCTCCTACAACCCCCCGTCCCCAGTACCAAACCGCGAGTTTCACATACCTGCTTTGAACATGAATACTAGTCCATCACCCTCGTCTTTGTTACCGTAAATGTTTGTGCACCCCTTGAACCACCCCCATATAACCACTGCTTCTCAGAACCACACCTGCTGATTAGCGTAGCCAGTCGCGGCCGGCATTACGGGCGGGTGGGGGGGGTTGGAAATGGGGTCGCAACGACCTGAGGGGATGAGGGGGAGGCGGGAGGGGTTTGGAAACAAAATCAAATATATATAAAATAAAGTAAACTTACCGTCCGGAGACTCCGTCCCGACTCCCGCCGTCCTGGTTTTCAAGTCCTGCAGCACGTCATCAGGAAGGCGACGCGGCAGGCAGCCTGCCTCCCCTCCCCCGCAGCCAGTGCTGTGATTGGTTCAGCCGGCTGCCCTACCCGCGTCATTTCTCTCTGTATGCTGCAGCATACAGAGAAATAGGAATGTACCTAGCACACTCGGATTCAATTTCAATCTCTAATTTTCGATAGGTGTGCAATGTTGTAATGAATGCCTACTGTGCATCCAAAACAATGATATAAGCATACAGAGAGACAGGGGGAGTGGGTGTTACTCGAGGGCAGGGGGGAACGGCTTGCCTACTGTTGTTAATACTGTCTGTTTGGGCAGCCTCTCAGGCTGCCCAAACAGACAGTATTAACAACAGTGGTCAAGCCGTTCCCCCCTGCCTTCGACTAACACCGCCCACTTTAAACCAGGAACTTCTGCGTTCTCGCCGTGCGAGAAGGCAGAAACAAATGGTAGTTATTACGGCAATAGCTACCATTTGTTTCTGCCTTCTCGCACGGCAAGAAAGCAGGGGGGCTGCACCCAAACGCCCCCATGGAGGAACCGCCACTGTTGAGGTTGCCATTGTTTCAAAACTAGATGGTGGAAATTCAGTCCATAAATGTCATTGTGCTTCATATAGTACTAGTGTCCATATCCAGCCAAGACCTACTTTCTGGCCAAAGAAACAATATGCACAAACTTGAAGATGTTGCCTCCATCTCAGAGTCCTGTGCTTCCCAGCATGATCAGAGAGTTCATATTTAAACTTCAAATTGATCACTTTCTAGTCTGCACCTTTGATTTTAGCAGCATGCCTTTCTGACCTTTGAATTGGGAAGATTGAGTAGGAATCTTGAATTTCTCCTAAGTACCAGCAGGCTTGCCATCCTGGCGTACAGGGGCTGGAGGAATTTTCAAAGCCATAAAAAACACTGGTGCCAGTTAGCAGCGTGGACACTCTGCTTCAAAAATAGGACCTTGCAGTGCTTGCCTGAGTGCCTGTTCTCCTGGAAGAGCTGCAAAAAATTGCCCACCAAGTCAAATGTCCAGGGTGCACATGAAGGCTACCTCCAGCTGACAGGTCTCGCCTATAGGGCAATCCTGTGATGAAAGTCCAAACGTGATACACCTCTAGACCTAACACCGACCAACATGCATGCCCAACTGTGAGCCCTCACCAGTAAGTCAGAAGTAAGTATTCATGGTTGGACCTCTTTGTGAGAGACCTGTCACCACCGTTGCCCCCGGTGCCCCTCTGAACCCGGGAATTCTTCTCATAATGGCTGTTTCCCATCTGCCTAGTTTAAATAGTTCTGGAGAGTCAAGTCACTTGTAATAGCATCCCTGGAATTGTGCCTTGAGGATACTGGCTAAGAGTGTCCAAAGAAGGCCCAGTATCCATACCAGAAGTTCAGCATACCAGCAAAGGATGCATTCACATCCAACAAATCCATGAATCAAAATCAGTTCCTCATAAACCCAATCATCCACTCAGGCCTCCTCAACAATGGTTCTCTGCTTGTCCTGGGCCGGCCTATTCTAATTCCAATAACAGAACATAAGTGATCCTTGAGGATTCATTTAACTTTGTTTTACGTTTTAAATTTGTCACATCAGTGAACACAATTCCACAGAACTCAAGAAGCTTTTATCAAAAAGGTTGTTTTTATCTTAGACTTAATCTCAACGCATATTTAAATACCATTTCACAATAGAACATAGAATAGTATTCCATAAATCACATCATGTATGGCAACCAAATAACTACTCCTCATTATTTACAACATACACAGTAGTGTCTGACACCTTTTGTACAAAAATATATGGACAAGATAAACCCTCAGCCTTATATCGCAATTAATTAATTTGTATAAATATAGTTCAAAAAGCATTCACTGATAGTTATATACACAAAAGAAGTGTTGTTGCGTTGACGTTTAGGTCTCATATACTGTAAATCAAATCCACGAGACCATACTCAGGACATATGTTGCACCATGAATAGGGACGCCGGGTAATTAAGACCTGAACCTCAGTCTCCTTTCGCCACTTTATTATTAGGTACGCGAAGACTGCACATGAATATGCAAATATTTATTTGGGGAAATTGTATCAATCCGTCCCGTGCTCGACAAACTGACCGAGTCTATTCCAATTCCTGTCGGACCGAGAACTCCCCAAAAATTATGACCCCAAAATACACAGCCAGGTTTCACACTTCAATCTTAAATAATTGTTTTCTTGCAAGGGAACCACCTGAAATGATGCTCCAAACTGGTTCCACTCAGAATACGGTGACTGGTCACCCACAGTTGAGGAGTCCTAAGCAGATGATTGTGGATATGAAGAACTGATGCAGGGATTATATGAGCAATAATTTCAAGGTGTGTCTGAGCTGATAGCCCGGAGAGAGGTGTCTATTTCCTATTTGAATCCACCTGAGTTTTGTATTACTGTTTTAAAATTGCAACAGAGCTGAACGCATGATTATAAGGCTATATATACATATATATTGGGAGTATAGTCACTATGTCCTGAAGAAGGTGGTCCTATCAACTTAAACCAACAAAACGTGCTAACGATTGATAAGAAACCATAACCGCCTTTCCATTATACAAGCTGGACAACAGATATTAATCCACAATTGTATAACGATATAACGAGTGGTAGGGTTAGGATTTTAAAAGACCCTTAATTTGAAAAAGTGTTGTATGTCTTCCATGGATGGAAAAAAAACATTAAATGTGTGTAGAGTTGAGTTTTGATGTATAACAATGTTTTTTATGTTTTAGCTTATTATTAGATTGCTGTTTTACATTGCATGCCTAGTATTTAGAAATGTGTTCTTGACATATGTATACTCCTAACCTCTTCACCTGAGGGCCACCTTGGTGAGCTTTTCTATGTTGCTTGGTCCTGGGTCTCCTCATCCCCTAGTTCTGAGGTGGTCACTCATTTATGTGTTTATTTAAATAATCAGTACACCCATATCAAATTGGTCCGGGCATACTACATTCTAAATTTTCAAATTGCCTTTTAAGATCATTATCAGACCGCTTAACGTCACAGCACTACTTTAACAAGATCACAAGTGGGACAAGATCATTCTTTGTAAAAGCTTCAAAACTTTAGAACAGCCACCCCAAGACAATCAGATCTATTGAAAAATACATGACTTTACCGAAAATTCTCAAAACATGCCTGTTCCCACGACCTTCAGCAAGTTACGTTTAACCCTTGCGTCAACCTGGCAGCAGCAGCCTCTCAAAAATAAACACATCTAACATGTTATGACTCAAAAGGTACAAATGTAAACAAAGAGAATGCACTTAGGTCCTCAGTCTTACCCTCGACAACTGTAGCACTTGGAATGAAAGAAAGAATCACATAAATACCATTGCAGAGAAACACCCATTCACTGTCAACTACATAAAACCATTGAGGTTTCAAAACTAGTAGATCTAAAGCCGATGGTTTATATCCTCTGTGTAGGTACTTTAGCGATCAGTGCGTAATCACTTACCACTTCAACTCTTATCCTGTCTTAGTCCAACTTCGTTCATGATAAAAACACTTCTTATATCTAAACCTTCATACCATACTCCCGAAATATACATTCCTTCCAGATTCAAACTTGATTATTTTACAACCTCACAACTACAGCTAAAGACTGCGAAGATGATGAAGAACCCCTTACACCACTTTTCCTAGTAGCACCTTCAGAGCCTTGGTTGGTAGTGGGCAAATCTTGGGTTTCCGATAAAGTTTGGATGAGGAAGTTAGCATGAAATAGGCTGCTGGCTGATAACCCTGCAGTGGAGAGACTTGGTTTTTTAAAGCCCATGCACAACAAAATCAATTGCCCTCCAGCTATGTGAACAGGGATAGTTCCCATGATAAAAAAGACATAGATTATATACTGAATCCTATCACTTTTCCTATCATGCACTGCATAACTTTTGGGACAAAAAAATCAGAAGTAACCCATCTTTTGGAATCTTATGCTTCAGCCAGATACTTGTGGTTGGAAAATCTATGCAAAATGAGTGCATCACATATTAGGAGGGAATGTTCCTGAGGCCACTCCTTCTGATCTCTGGTCCTAGACTTTGGAACTACTTGGTTCTCAAGTTGAGATAGAATGAAAATCATCTGGTCTACACTGGGTTCTAAAAACATTTTTTTTAAACCATTTCTTTTCTGTTAGGGTTTTTTCTCCTTTTGGTTCTCAGTCACATTTCTTGCAAGGCCCTCAACAAAAGAATCTGTGCCAAGAACCCTTATAGGCAGCTGTGCCCCCACTCTCTTCTCCCGCATATCTCTCTCCTCTCTCTCCCACTCTCTGCTCTATTAGGTAAAGGAAAAAACATTGAATCAAATGCCTACACTCAGCGTAACTGTTCATACCGGCCCTTGGCACATAGTGAACCCCCAGCCTTCCTGGATGCCACATGCCATGATGTTCACTAAGCGATCAATGGCACATCTAGATCAAGTTACACTAGCACCAACCCCATCACCAACAATACACATTAAGCATGCACCATCAAAAGTGAAACATGACTAATACATAAAAGTTAGATACAGGATAACATCAAAGGCACATAATGGGCTAAGTCTAAGATGTCTAAACTTATAAGCCAATAACCACAAACAATTAGGTTGCCAGAACTAAATGTAAAGATAAAGAACGAGAAAACCATGGTTGAATATAGGTATCTAATTGCTGTAAGTCGTGTGTGGTCCAAGAAGGTTTAGGAGGCCATCCTTATTGGAAGACGATGCCTCCCACACATTATTGTGTCATGCTTCATTATTGGCATCCTCTCCCCACCCTGGTGAGATGGTGCTACCAGTGCGGACTCAACCTGCAAAGACTTTTGGCGAGAGGAGGGCGTTCTTACATAAAACTTGCAGGATAAAAGTGGGATACAGTTAATTAAAAATACGTTCAGGTTCCTCAGTTATCACCTTTATTCGTGAGGACCCTCGCTCGTCGAAACACCATCTCTTTCTTGTATTGACAGGTCTAAAAAGGCAAGTTGTTTATTTTTAATGGTCAGAGTAAACCTGAGGTAGGGGTTCTGTGCATTGAGCCATCTCCCAAACTCATGAATCTAATCTGCTGTCCCTGTCTGTATCAATATATCGCATCCATTTTTTTAAACACATTTTATTGATTTTACATACAACAAGAAGGGGGCCTAGAAGTCACGCCCCTGTCAGTTAGCAATATTACAACCAGGTTATATGAGATACCAGTATGGCAACGTATAATACCTACGGCAACATTCCCTTCGGGTTGTGAGGAACACAATATTTGCTCTCAGCTCTGCACCTGTATTTGTATGCCATGTCACCTGCAAACACCCTTCCCCAACTGCCCCCCCACCCTTCCCACCCCCCAGGCGTGTCACGTAAGTCCAGGTCATTAAGATGAAGTGGCCCTACTTACTCAGTGAGACGTCGACATTGACTGGGATAGTGCTGAGGTGGAGCATGTCCCAGCTAGGTAATACATTGCCATCTCTGGTAGTGAGGCTTCAGAGCACAATAGTCCTGTTACTGCCCCTGCGCTAGTCTGCGGCCGCAGTGAGGTCCCCTATGGTGGCACTACTAGCCCCTCCCAAGCTCTTGCCCCTTCTAGCGCCTTCTCACTCCTTGTCCGTTTTGCTATCTGTAGTCTGATCACCCCTTCACATTCGGCTCACTTAAGGAACTCTGCTTTCCACCTTGCTATGCTTGGACCCTGTTTCGCTTTACAATCCATGGTTATGTTCCTCTTGGCCAGGAGTAGATCCAAATCTAAAAATGTACTAGTGATTTTATTCTTGGCATGTGAGGGAACCAGTGTAAGATGCAGCGTTTCAAGTTCGGCTCTATCTCTCTATCAGTGAGATCTGATAATAGCGTTGTTAGCTCCTCCCAACAGCGTTCTAGGAATGGACAGTCCCAGAGCATGTGTTTAAAATCTGCGCATGCTGCATTGCATCGCGAGCAAGCCACCGAGTGGGTTGGGAAGTACTTATTGAGCTTTTCCAGAGTAAGGTATGTTCTATGGAAAATGTGGAAATGCACTAAATGGAACCTTGCATTCCGGGTACTCTTCCAGGCTCTCTCCACCAACTCCCTCCAGGACTTGTCCGGGATATCCTCCCCAATATCAGTTTCCCACTTGAGGTTCAGGTCAGTCAGGGGAAGTAGTGATTCCAACGTCATCCGTCTATACAGGCATGTTTACTGCTTTGAATGTACCTGCTGCCATCACTACGTACTGGCAGCCCAGTGATGTCTTTGGCTCTGTGAGATCCAACCCCCAGTGTTTTCGGATAGCTGCAGTTAGGGCTGTGTACAGTAGGAAATCTCCCCGCACAGATCATAACAAGCTTATAGGTCATTACATGGGATAATGGCTCCCTCCTCATACAGGTCTTCTATGCTAGTCATCCCCGGCTCCGGTCAAGCCTCTGCCACTTACCTCCGTGGGGCAGGGTCTTGCACATAAGTAATGAGATTTCCGGTGCATAGGGGCATCTAATGTTGGTCCGCCGCAGACATCTGTTCCAGCATTTTCAGGCTGTGCTAAGTTCCAGGGTGAGGGCTGTAGCCTTGACAGGGAGCCGCAGGATAATGCATGTTAGGAGAGGTAGGATCCCGAATTCCTCTCTAGACTATTCTTCCTCTCTGGTGTCACTCGCTACCCACTGCGTGAGCCATTGAAATTGTGCTGCCAAATAATAGGTCTCCTAATCAGGGACCGCTGCTCTCTGCCAGTGCCCTAAATGAAGCCTGTGATCATCGATTAGAGCTGTACGAAGTATTTTGCCAGGATCCAAATCGGTAAGGTCCCAAAGTAATATAATAACTTCTGGAGGGTGACCATTTTTAGGAGGGCCACTATGCCTGCGACTGATAATGGTAGAGAACCCCAGAATTCAAAGTTATGTTTCGCTCCTCTGATGGCCTTCCTTATGTTACCCTCTAGGATGTCTTCCTGGCCGTGGTATATTTGCGTACTCAGGTATTGTAGGCATTGTCTTCCCATGCCATCCCCTCCGTTTCTTGTGGGCCTATTCTGCCCCTTCTCACAGGAAACAGGCAGGACTTTGTCCAATTCACTTTAAATTCTGCGACTCTACTGAGAGCTTGTAGCAGGTTGTTTGCCCCTATAAGTTTCATTCCAGAATCAGCTAGAAAAAGCAAAAGGTCATCGGCATATAATGCTATGTGGAGCACGTTGAGCCCTGGGTATGCCCGCCCCAACCTGGCCCGCGCTGCCAATCAATATATTGCTTCCATAATCTGATTTTTTCATGGAAGGGGTTGTTAACATTCTGGATCACGTCGGACTCGAAGAAGTGTACGTACAGGCAGGCTAGGCTGGGAGTGAACGTGCGCCCCACAGATGTCCCATTCGCTTGAAGATAATAGTTGCCTTCAAACTCAAAGTTCCTTTTTATTTGTTGGCATATTTATATAGCACGAACTGGACCCGAAGGTATTGGAGCGCTTTACATGAGCACCGTATTTACATTACACATTCAGGCTCTTTCTTGATAATATGGCCCTAACTGCCAGATTCATCAAGGACCCGTTTTGCGAGTCTGTAATAGCGATTCATAAGGAATCGCTATTACAGACTCGCAAAACGGGATTCATGTAGGAATCGCAAAATAAATTGCGATTCCTACAATAAGGAATACTCCCCATTCATTCCTATGGGCCTAAAGAATCTGGCCCTTTGCGAGCGCTATTAAGCTTCATGAATCTGGCCATAAGTGACTTGCCCAGAATCACAGGACCCCGACCCCGAGGCTCGAACCCTTGGAGGCATTTTTGACTGAACCACGATGCAGTATCGGAGCACACGTGCGCCGTGGCGCGGGTCCGACCATTGAAGCTGGGTGAAGGGAGTTTGCAATAGAGATCTCTCCAGGCCTGCGCAATTTCCGGTTGTTGGTGCTAATCTACATCATCGGGGTTTGATGCTACAGCGCCCCCCCTGTTCAGTGCATTTGGTGACTTCCCACAGCTGTCTGTCTAAAAAGGCAAAGTTTGAAGATCGCCTGTGAGCCGGGTTGACAATGTAAACCGGAGCGTGGCCCTCTGTCGGCAGTCAGAAGAATTGCAGTCTTTAGTCTGAAGGAAATCTCAAATGAGGCCAGAGTATAGCATAGATGGCAAATCCGGCATACCCATAATGCATCTGTGTAAAGCATAGAACTGTCGCAGCAGCGAAAGACCGTTATCGATAATTATTGGATATTGAGTTTGAAACTATTTAGTAACATAAGAACTCGTTCTTTTGGTTGTACCCAAGGACTTTGAATTCGGCCGCTCTAACTCCACCATGTATATTAAACATAAAGACCTCGTGTGAAGCGCTGTTAAGTCGTCTCAGACCAATCCAAAATCAACCGGCTCCTAGGGGAGGGCGGTCAGTTGGGATGTTTTCATTGGACTTTGTGGGTCAATGATATTCCCAATACGGTGAAACGAGATTCGGAACGGAAAGTGACGGAATCGTGACGAAATATGACAGAAATGTCATAATGCATATGACAGCAATGTCATAACGTTTTTAGTAGCCTGGCATGCTGGACTGTCGGGCAGGAACCCCAGTGGGGACTGACTGGCAGGCCGGCTGAATGGCGATTTTTTACGTAGGTTAGCAGGCGAGACTGGGCTGCTGTGCCAACCGGCTTGGGCTGACACCTGGGCTGATGACCTTGGATGGAACGACAGGGCCGAACGGCATGGCTGGAAGGCTAAGTCGCCCCCCTGTCCAGGTGAACCCTCCTAGGTCCGACCGGCACAAGGCCAACCAGCTAATGGCTGTCTGCGGATTGGTTCCCCGCTTTCAGCTGGGCTGGTTGGCTGCTGGGTGGAGGTAGTAGCAGGACAGACCGGGGTTGGCTGAAAAGATAAGCCATGCCTAGTACCCCCTGGGCAAGTAGGCCAGGCGAGACGGCTCGGGTGAAGGGCGAGGCCGGCGGGTGTGGCAGACTGGCCAGACCTGCTGACTGAGGGTGTGACGGGTAGGAAAAAAAAAAAAAAGTATGTCACTTTTACCTCATATTAAAAAGTGACGCAACAGTGGCGCAGCAGACTTGTAAGTTAGCCTCCTAACACTTACATTAATCGCACCTCGTGCGACGGCTAATGATGGATCATTAACTAAAATTTTTGTAGAATCTTCTCCTAGTGCGGGGATCTGATTATGCGGGGATCTGATTATACAGCGCACGAATAAATCACACAATCAGAACTTGATAACTTACTTATGTGTTCTTATAAAGCGCGTACTTCACACGAAGGTGTCAGAGCGCTTATCAATAGGAACAAAACTGAAACATGACATCGTTACAAGTGAACAAATTGCAAAAGTTACATTACACGAGGCAAACGTGACAATCGAGAGCAAACAAACAAAATACAAGACGTAGCAAACGGTGCAGTACAGGAGGAAAAGGTGACGTGTGCAGGTTAAAAAAGCGTACAAAGTGCAAGTAGAGGTATAATACTGCAATAAATGGAGGACGTTACGTGAGGTGTGCATGTACAAAAGAGTGCCAAACACAGGTAAAAGGGTATTACTACTTTAAATGGCAGTCTCTCAAACCACAAGAACACACTGGGAAGGCACTTCCATAGTCATGGAGAATAGAAATTTTCTATACTAAAAGGTCTTCCTTCAGATAATAGAGAGGGCATGAATTAACTTTGGAAGTGTCTTTGAAGGAGGAGAACTTTGAGGTCAGTTTTGAAGGCCAAAGTAGAATAAGAATGTTTAATTTTAATAGAATTTATTGAACACAAAACGTGAATGCAGTAAAACGTCTGTGCTCTTCTGAAACTGAAATGTGCTTACATTTCCCAGAATCCCCCACTTGGCTCTACGTGGCGCTATAACCCCCATTGAAGGCCTCTGTTAGCCGTCCGTGGCATCCCAGGCTTTAGTCTCCGTTGAACTTGATTAGGGACTTTGAGAACAAGCACTGGTAAATCCAGTTTACACATAATGCATTACAAGCACCGAACTGCCAGCAGAGTAAACAAGCACGGGCATAGCCGGTATGTCTCGCCTTTGGGACCTTGTAAGTGTTTAGCCATGCAACAGTTGATATTGTTGCACCAAGGATATTGTGCTGCATAACGAAATACTTATAAGGTCCAAAAGGCAAGACCTATTGGCTATGCCTAATGCTGGTTATAAATGGGGAGTCGACAACACTCAACTGGATAAATGCCTAAGGCACCCTTCCATCCTAAACAGGCTCGGATACCACGGAATAATACGGCAAGTAGCCAAGTACCTCAGCCACATGCCCCAGTGAATGATCAAACTTTACTCTGATACAGCATATGATAGCTTTCTCCACCAGCAGATGACGGGTGTCCAGGCAAGGATATATGCCTCCATATATATGCGCCTGCTCATATGTTGAAGCATTCACTAACACAGTTCACCCAGCTCGGGTTTTGGCCGTAGCATGGCCGTAGCATGGATGAGACATGGACAAACTGTTGTACACAAACACAATACATTTCTATGAACTACTGGCATAAACCTATATAATATAAATTAACATAATTGTGTCATACTACTCAGAATCTACACAGAACTCATCCACACATAAGGTCTGCATGCTATCGCTGCAGACACTCCACTGCGGTTTCCACCACCCTGCCTGGGAATGTCCCAAAATCCATGAGTTCTGGAAATTCACCTGCGAAACACTTTCTGACATTACAATCAGACACCTTGAGATGTCCCAATTAATCCATCTCCTTGGACACTATGCTTGGATTCTCCTTAATATTAGGAGCTAACGACCGGACAACCACTATTAGATAAAGACGGGGGGCTTATTTACAAGGCCCTTGCGCCACTTTTGCGTAATTTTTAACATGGAAAAAGTGACACAAAAGTGGCGCAAGGGCCTTGTAAATCTGCCCCACAGTATCAATTGTGTGGTTTCACTGCCCACCACCTTCGACAAAAGTTGGTAAGCGGTGCTACAAGCTGCAAGAAACGTGCTGATCCCTTTGCATCCATGCAGCACTAACCAGCTGAACAAAATCCATATGTAATCAGTAGGCCTGAGACAGCTCCTCACCCACCAAATCAACATCAACAGCATTGACCTGAAATATAGCCCTTAAGTGCCACTACTGAACACAAGATTCAACAAAAGAGGTCTTTTGTACAGTCTTCCAATCTGTGATTTAAGACCCATAGTCTACTTGCTGCGCCCTATCCCTGTTCGCGCCTTACCTTTGTAACTGTAACCGTGATTATGGGATGCTGCCACGATTCTATGCCTGGTGAAATGTATTGTATCTGGGCTGTAGTTCCCCATGGAATAGTGATAAACTGCTTTTTTGCCTTTTACTAAAAATTAAAATAAAGGGATTCAAAAATATCATGTTATAGCTCATGCTGTGTTTTTACATGCTTTTTGCATTCCTGAATGTATGGTATGTAATTTTATGTCATACTGCAGTAATATTACATGATTGTGGACGATGGGCCTATTGACATTTGACATGGAGGTTCTACATTTGGGGGGCACATTTTGTATCTTGAAAGTGAGCTCTTCTCTTGGAGTGCAGCATATCCATCTGATATTTAGCTTTTCCATGAGAAATTTTGAGAAACACGAGGTTACGCAATGCACATTGTGGTCGGCCTTGATTGTCTACATTAGTTCTGTGAGCCTCAATGAACATCTTCAATAAATAGAACTTTCCTGTGGACAAGTCAGCCAGGCACGATGGCTTTATTTCTGAGCAACAGAGACCGTTCTGAGGAGGGATATATAAGAGGGGAAACATCTATTACAACGCAGTCATTACAACAACCTACCTTTACAATGCAACTGCCATTACAATGCATGTCATTACAACGCATGTCACGACAACGCATGCCATTACAACGGATACCATTACAACGAATTCCATTACATCGCATTATAAGGTAAGTAATGAAGATTTTTTGTACTAGGGTGGGTATGGGTTTTGGGGTACATGGGAATAGTAATTTTACCCCTACACGATCCAGCACTTTCCCTACTGTTACACTCACTGGAGTGGGAATAGTAATGTTTACCCCTACACTATCCAACACTTACCCTACTGTTGCACTCACTGGAGTGGGAATAGTAATTTTTACCCGTACACTATCCAACACTTACCCTACTGTTTGCCCTAAAAGTATTATGCGTTGTAATGGAATGCATTGTAATTGTAGTTTTTAAAAAGTAGTGTGGCTCACTGGTTAGAGGCGGCAGACCCGAGAGCAGAGGATGGCCCGGGACCAGGGTTCGATTCCCGGCGCGGCAGGTTTCTGGACCAGGGTCAGCGGACTCGATAATTCTCTCGCCTCGGTGCCCACTCTGATCAGCGATCACACTCGGCAACTCTGGGCATTAGCTTGCCTCATCTTCACTAACGGCCCCACCAGACCGCCGGGGATGCCTGGTCTCACCCTGGAGATACCCATTAAGGGACCATCTCTCAGGGAAGCCAGGAAGGGTTTCGCAGCGGTCAAAGCGCCTTGGGACCCTACGGGTAAGTAGTGCGCTATATAAATGCCAATACATTTACATTTACATTTACAAAAATCCATTCTAATGGCATGTGTTGTAAAATCATGTAATGTAATAGTAGTTGCGATGTAAAGACTGCGTTGTCATTTCATGCGTTGTAACATCATATATTCATATAGGTTTTGGAAACATCAATGTAGGAAGTTGGTTGCTCAGTGCAGTGGGGCAAATTCTCCAACCACCATGCAAATTTGGCTCCTAATCCGGCAAACATGTTAGGCCCGATTCACAGAATGAACTTAAGACTCAATCCTAAACTTACTACTATTTTGGTATTCACAGAATCCACATACTACTTTTATCATTCACAGAATGAACTTACTACTTTTGGTATTCACAGAAGTTAGGATTTTGTCTTAAGACAAACTTAAGACAGATTTAAGACAGACTTAAGACAGGCTTAAGACAAACTTAAGACAGACTTAAGACAGACTTAAGACAGATTTAAGACAAAATCCTAACTTAAGACTGTCTTATGTCTGTCTTAAGATTGTCATGGGCGAAAAAGAATCATGCATGTGTGTCATGACGTAAGCCTGTCTCGTGGTCAGGTGGACTTCTCTGGCAGGGAGAGAGTGCACCAAGTGCTACCCTCTTAAATATAGAGGGCTACAGCCCTAATCTGGAGTTATGTTATGTTACATTGATTTGATTTGTATAGCGCACTAATCACCCAAGAGGGTATCCAGGCGATTGGCCAGGTGTGTAGGTGTAAGATCTCAAGTTGCTTATACAAACAGCGAGGTCTTCAGCTTCTTACGAAACTCAAGAAGTGAGGAGGAGGCTCTGATGTGTTGAGAGAGGTTGTTCCATGTTTTGGGTGCAATGTAGGAGAAGGAGCGATCTCCAGTTTTACTTTTGCAGTAGCAGGCATTTTTTGTGAGTGAGGCAGAGCTTGGGTGTCTGGTGGGTTGGCGAAAGTGTATGTGGCTGTTCAGGTATTCTGGTCTTGTGTTGCCTAGGACTTTGTATGTGTGTGTGAGAAGTTTGAATTGGCTGTGCTTGTGAATAGGGAGTCAGTGAAGCTTCCTTAGGTGTGGTATGATGTGGGTACAGCGTGGGAGGTTCAGTCTTGCTGCGGTGTTCTGGATGGTCTGGAGCCTATGTCGGAGTTGTTTGAAGATTCAGGTGTATAGAGTATTGCCATAGTCCAGCTTGCTGGGGATGAGTGCTTGTCTGACGGTCCTTCTGGTGTTCTGAGGCAACCATCTGAAGATCCTTTGTAGCATGCGTAGTTTATGGAAGTAGGAGATCCACAATATCTTGTCTTAAGCCGTCATGTTGACCTTGTCATCTAGGATGATCCCTAGGCTTCTTGCATGGTCTGTGGGTGTTGATGTTGGTCCTAGCTCTGACAGCCCAAGGTGGCATCCCATGGGGAGGCCTTGTTGCCCTAGACCAGTACTTCTGTTTTGTCAGATTAGAGCTGTAGGCAGTAGGTTCGCAATAGTCTGCTACCATGGTCATACAGTTAGTGAAGTTGGTCCTGGTGGTAGTTGTCTTGTGCGTCAGGGACAGCATGAGTTGGGTGTCGTCGGCACAGGTGATGACAGTGATGTCTTGGGATCGGATGTTGTTGGCGAGCAGGGTCACGTAAATGTTAAACAAGCATTTACAATGCAATGGTTTCGCCTTTGGAAAAGTTAGAGTTATTGGCATTGTAAATGACAAAATTTGTATTTGTGTTGGTTTTGAAAACAAAACAGATAAATAAATGGCATTGTCATTTACATTGCCATTAGCTTAATCTCTGCAATCACTCTGCACTCTCTTGCACTCCCTAGCACTCCCTAATCACTCTGCACTCCCTAGCACTCCCTAGAACTCCCTAATCACTCTGCACTCCCTAGCACTCCCTACTCACTCTGCACTCCCTAGCACTCCCTACTCACTCTGCACTCTCAAGCACTCCCTACTCACTCTGCACTCTCAAGCACTCCCTACTCACTCTGCACTCTCAAGCACTCCCTACTCACTCTGCACTCTCAAGCACTCCCTACTCACTCTGCACTCTCAAGCACTCCCTACTCACTCTGCACTCTCAAGCACTCCCTACTCACTCTGCACTCTCAAGCACTCTCCACTCCCTCTGCACTCTCCACTCCCTCTGCACTCTCCACTCTCCACTCCCTCTGCACTCTCCACTCTCCACTCCCTCTGCACTCTCCACTCTCCACTCCCTCTGCACTCTCCACTCCCTCTGCACTCTCCACTCCCTCTGCACTCTCCACTCCCTCTGCACTCTCCACTCCCTCTGCACTCTCCACTCTCCACTCCCTCTGCACTCTCCACTCTCCACTCCCTCTGCACTCTCCACTCTCCACTCCCTCTGCACTCTCCACTCTCCACTCCCTCTGCACTCTCCACTCCCTCTGCACTCTCCACTCTCCACTCCCTCTGCACTCTCCACTCCCTCTGCACTCTCCACTCCCTCTGCACTCTCCACTCCCTCTGCACTCTCCACTCCCTCTGCACTCTCCACTCCCTCTGCACTCTCCACTCCCTCTGCACTCTCCACTCTCCACTCCCCAAGAACTCGCGTTTCTCGCTCAGATATGGACAAAAAACAAAAGTACTCCCTTGGGCATCTCACCCACTCTGTGAGTTCACACATCTCCTACACAGCAGCAACCCCAGCAAATACAACATTTCTGCAGAACTGCAGCACAGAAGAAACCAAACTGCGATTATCCGAGGTCCTCCAGAGTATCCCCCTGTCCTTAACATCCTACCCACGCTCAGGGCAGAAACACCCCCGAGACTGTCCTCGTCCGTCTATGCCACACCCAGAGCAGACTTCACCCTGACACCAAGCGAAGAGGCGGCGCTTCCATCACCATCTCTCCCACCTTTGGAGCGCACAGATCACCTCACTCGCCAAGAGCGCTCACAAACATTACACGCTGTCCTGACACGCCAGTCAATGTAAATTAATTTTTAAGAAAAAAAAACATTTACCTAGCGCAGTAATAAACAAGACTACCTGAACGTGAATTTTGCCTCGAGTGGCACATTCAGGTATTCTTGTTTCTCTGCCATCAGCCGTTTACCAGTGCTCGGAGCTATATTTATCTAAAGCATTCACATGGCTCAATATGCTAAATAAATAATATTTTATAGTGTGGGGCCCACGGCTGCAGCTCTTCCTCCGCTGATGCTGGCTTTTAACTTTAAAAAAGATTTATTTTGCTGCAAAAGTAAAAAGCCAGTCGCTACGGAGGAAGAGCTGCAGCCGTGGGCCCCACACTATAAAATATTATTTAGCATATTGAGCCATGTGAATGTTTTAGATAAATATTGACCATAATGATTAGAATCACGATACAAAGTGAAAATAATCACTGACACTTACCAGGACGGACAGCCTTGATTAATCCTAGAGGAGACATGCTGCGCAACACGCTGCTTTCTTCGGTCGTTGGCTGATGAGAAGCCCTGCAGCTGCGCAGTTCAGGGCGGGCCGCGTTAAAAAAACAATGCTTATTAGTCCGAATGTGGGGTGGGCACACACTTGAAGATTCGTCAAGGAGGGATGGGGCGGGCTATTAATATATTTTGCAATCGTTCATTGGTAGCTCATGAGCGATTGCAAAATGTGGTGTGACAGTGATCTACGCCAAGGCAGGGACCCAGGAAGTTTGATTTTCTGGCGGTAATATGTGGCATGTAAAAAAGCAGGCGCAAAGCAGCTGCATCCAATTTGAAATGATTTTACCAGCACGTATTCACTGGCAATATCAGCTCTTCACGGGGGAGGCTCGGACCCTACTCGGAGTTTTGTGAGCAGCTCGCAGCCAATATATACCCATATTGTATGTTGATCAGAGGCAAGAGTGTAGACCCGGCCCTGGGAAAAAAGTGCCGGTGCTAAGCACCGGCTCAAATTGGTTATTGGGGTCGCGTTCAAGCACGCAAGGAACTGTATTTCACGGCGCTCTCCCGTACAGCGATTAGTTGGCTGAGGTGGTCACGTACAAAACAAGTCAGGTCCCGGGCCGCGCTGTGATTGGCTGACGTCACGGGGGTGTCCCGGTCCGGCAGCCAATCACAGCGCGGCCCGGGAATGACGTCACGGGGGTGTCCCGGGCCGGCAGCCAATCGCAGCGCGGCCCGGGACAAAGGGGCGGGGCTTAAAAAAGCCCGAGAAACGCCCCCGAATCGCGTTTTCTCTGAGAAAGCGTGATAGACAGCCTCTGTCTTCCAATGGCTAGCCTCCATTTATGGAGCTAGCCAATTGGAAACAGAGGCGGTTCTAACCTCACTACTGAAGACAAAAGATTTCGACTGGGAGGGGCTTCGCCCCTCGCCAAAAGTCGAAACCTAAAAACATGGGGCTAATGGACAATCCCTGTGGGACTCCACATATCAATCTCTTGGTTTCTGATGTGGAGGGTGATAGCATGAACCTTTGGGTTCTTCCAGTGAGGAAGGAACAGATCTATTTGAGAGCATATCCTTGTATGCCAATCTCGTGGAGTATTCTGAATCGGGTGTTATGGGACAAAGTGTTGAAGGGTGCGGAGAGGTCAAGCAAGATGAGCGCCACTGTTTCTCCTCAGTACCGGATGATTCGGATGTTTCGGATGTCATCAGTGACGATGATGAGAGCTGCTTCGGCGCTGTGATTCTTTCTAAATCCTGATTGAATGTTGTCTAGAAGATGGTGAAGGTCAAGGTGGGTTATGAGTTGCTGATGATGGCCTTCTCAATCACTTTGGCTGGATATGGGAGCAGGGAGATGGGTCAGAAGTTGCTCAGTTGTTTTGGGTCGGCTGTGGGCTTCTTGAGGATGGCGTTGATTTCAGCAGGATTCCATTCATTTGGATAAGTAGTGGACGTGATGGAGGTGTTGATGACGTGAGTGTAGAAAACTGGGTTTGTGTTGCAGTAACCCCCCCCCACACACACACACTTTTTGACTGGTATTTGATCCAACTTTGATTGAAGTGTACTGGGTTCCCGCTAACCAGGTCCCCAGTATCGCTGTTCGTTCCCTAAAAACTGCACACTTGTTTCCCAATCTGCAAAACCTTTAGCACCCTCTATAAGTTCCTAGTAAATGGTACCCCCAATACCTAGGGCCTGAGGTACTAAAGAAGGTCCCTAAGGGCAGCAGCACAAATTGTGCCATCCCAAGGGTCCCCTTACCAAGCACATGCAAGACTGCCATTGCAGGCTGTGTGTCTTGGTGAAGACATGAGTGAAAACACGACATGTCTCACATTCCTGTGTGCCATGTCTCCTACCACTGAATGTGATATTTGTAATTCACCCCTGCAGCAAGCCTGACAGCCCTCCATTAGGGTGCTAAATATTACATGTGAGGGCATACCTACATGAGCAGATATTCCCCTGTGCTGGTCAGTCCTAATACTGCCAGTGCAAGTGGACAGGGAACCATTTTTTAAAACATGTGCTGGACACTGGCGAAAAGGAGTTTACCAGCTACATGATAGTTTCACTGGAAATAGGGATATTTGGTATCAAACATTTCATATTGATAACCCTACAATGATGCCAGTGTTGGATTTACCAATACATGCACCCAGAGGGCACCTTAAATGTTACCCCCGAAAATCTACCATCCTCTGGTTTACTTGCTGACTATCAGCCTGCTACTCGAGACATTGTTCTGACCTCCCAGGGTGAGAGCCTTTTCTCTCAGGAGATCAAGATCAAAAGCCTGGCTGGAAAGAGGGTGAACACCCACTCCCACATGATGACCTGCTGATTAGCCTTCCTTGGGCGGTAAGCCTCAAATGGCTGCCACCTTTGAAATGTGAATCTGGCTCCCCCTCACAGGACCCCCTTAGCATCTAGACAGGTGGGGAAATCAGTTAGTCAGGTATGTGTGCCACCTGCAGACTAGTACCACCCCTAAGCTGGGCTACTTTGAGGTAGACACGATTTTTCAGAAGTAGTTATCTTTGTGATGTCATACATAGGAATTCTGGTACAGGGTTATGCCCACTTCCCACAGGAAGTAGTAATATAAGGGGCGTAGTGACCCCAGGGGTCAGAAGCCCATTGGCTACTATCCTACTCTTCCCTAATGCCCCTAAATTCTATATTTAGTGGAGCCCCTAGCACCAGAGAAGCAGTTCCTGATGACCTACCAAGAAGAAGGACACAAAGAGCTGCAAAAGCAGAAAACTGAAGAGTCTGTCGAATCTGTAAACCTAGGAGGACTGCCTGCCTTCAATAAAGACCCAGACCTCCCAAAGAACAGAGGAACTGCTCCCTGCATCCTGTAGAAAATCCAAAAGTAAAGACTCTGAGGCCTGCAGAACTGGGAAAAAATGCTACCTGAAGCCACCACTGCAGCAGTCGCTTCCTTCCTGAGTTGAAGTGGGCCACCAGTGTCAACAAGGTCCTCCAGCCCTCCAGAGATCAAGTCCATTGGGGTTTCCCTCCTTGTGGACTCCCCGACGACACGTGCAGCCTCTGCACACAGGCCCCTTCGATTGCGACTGCTCCCAGTACAGAAATACGACACCTAAAGATACCTCTGCATCTGGGCCATGGAGAAGAGGACCCCAGGTGGCCCTAGATCGCCAAGAATCATAAGCCTTGAACCCTACTGCTGGTTCACCAAGACTGGAATTCCAGCCACAGCCTACAGCCTCTATTCGCAGGGACCAATTTACATAGAAACCTATTGGGCTATCACCGTTGTTTGAGACCCTGCAACCAGCTGCCCTCCTGCAGCTGGTTGTCTACTGCTGGTGCTGCCTAGGACCTTGCCCACCTCTCACCAATACTCCTCGAGATTGGTCTTGTAAGTGGCTTTACTATACCTGTTTGCAGAACTTGTCTTGCTTCCATAGGATAACATTGCAAAACTCAGAAATTTCACGGTGTCCACTTTTTAAAGTGAAAAGAATTTATATTTAAAAACATACTTAGCTGTATGATTTTTCTCTGATGCCTATACATGTATAAAGGTACTTGCTCTTTTAAGAAAACGATGTGGATCTCCTTCTTGCGGTGTGTGTCATCTATTAATCATTGTGTGTATGTGCAAATGTCTTGCACGCCTCTGTGTTAAAGTCTAAGGCTGCTCAACCACACTACCCCCTAATAGAGCACTTTGGGATTGCACAGCAAGCCCCTGTCCACTCATAAGGGAACCCCTGGACTCTTTACACGGCATATCAGATGTTTTGATATATCACATAAAAAGCCAGCTTCCTACAGTGTCAGGGTGGTGCTGATTGGTGATGGTCCCAGATTGTAGATTTAGTGGGGGCATGGGTCCATTCGGACCCCGGAGTGGACGGTCCACATGATTGCAGCAGTGCTGTTTCTGGTGAGGCTAGTCCATTCAGTCAGGTGGCCATCTTAGTTGGTGGTGGGAAGCTAGCAACACGTTCTCTGGGGTTGTGTTGGTGTGCAAAGTTGCTGTAGATAGTTGTGATTTTACTGTGGAAGAAGTTGAATAGGTTGTCACAGAGTTGTTGGGAGGCAGCGATGTTGTTTACAGTGGCTAAGGGCATGGTGAAATCCATAACAATTGACAAAATCTCCTTGCAGCTGTTGGAGCTTCCTAAGATGCAGTACACTAGTGGTTTTTTGTTGGTGTCTCCTATTTGCTGTTTATAGCATCTGAATACAGCCTTGTAGGTAGTTCTGTCTGTAGTGTCATGGATGACTCCCCATTTCCTTTCTAGCTGTTTACAGTGTCATTTGGTGTCTTAGATGTCTTCTGTGTTCCAGCTAGCCTGCTTGTTTGATCTACTATACTCATTAGTTTTGATGGGTGCAAGGGAGTCCAGTACACGCAGTTCTAGATCCAGTTGCCAAGGTAGTTGATGTCCTTGTGAAGGTTATTTGTGGAGATATGTTGATCTGTGATTTTGCCTAAGCAGTGGCTCGGAATGCTGAACCTGGGTGGGGTGTGAGCTTGATGTGTGTTAATTTGGAAGAGTAGGATGGAGTGGTCAGTTCTTGTGAGTGATGTGATGGAATTGTATTTGATGCTGTCACTTGTGGTGATGATGGGGTCCAGAGTGTGTCCTGCGGTGTGTTTTGGTTCTGGGACGAGATGCTTGAGTCCGATGTTGCTCAAGCTTTGGAGGAGTGCTGCGAAGCAGGGTTCATTTTAATCTTTCAGGTGAAATTTGAGATCATCAAGAAGAATATAGGCTTTGAAATCAATGGTGACCAGTGTGATGAAGTTGGTGATGAGGTTAGTAAAAGTGGCTCGTGGTTCAGGTGGTCAGTAGGTGAGGGTTCCGTTCAGGGTGAAGTTTTTAGAGATTTGCAGCTTGAAGTGCAGGTGTTCCATGAAAGGGGTGGCATTCTCTGTGGGTGTTGTGCATTTCATGGATTCCTTGTAGATGAGAGTGAGTCCTCCTTCTGTGCGGTGCACATGTGAAAGGACCCAGACAGTTTCGCCTTTGGCACTCTAGTGGCCCGCCCGCTGCACGCGTCAGCTGTGCGTCTATTTGCAGCTGCCATTAAGTAGGTCCTGGGAGGTGTGAGGATTGCATGGTGTTGTTATGTCATTTCCTGTGCGAATGAGCAATGGGAAGTTCAGTGATGTCAAATCATGTGTAGGTGAATGGTGGGAGATCCAGTGAGGTCACTTCCTGTGTTGATGGGTGATGTGTGTGAAGGGACATGAGCACAGTGGTGGCAGCCTAATTATTATTGGGTTCAATTGAATCACTAATGTGAACAGGCTTTTTTACCTGTGCCATAGGAGTGAGGCCTACTGGCGCACTCATGTAAAGTTAAGTGGCTGTATACTTAACACACTCTTGGCCAGCATGGATTGATTACAGTGCTGGACAGCACCTGATACTTGTGTGTGTGCTTGCACAACATGTGATACTTGCATTTGCATGCTGGGTTACATGTGTATGCCCGTGGATGGTACATAACATGGAGTCCTGTGGGTCCATTTTGGAAGCACAGGGCCTGGAGAAGCTAGACAGGTGAGGACTGCAGCCCACAAACAGAAGATGTGTACAAGTGATATTCCTGAGGACTGGGTTGGGAGACACACACTGAAGGGAGAGGAGCAGAGCATCCTACGAGTATATCAAAGTGCTCTGGATTCCAGGAAGAGATACTGTTCCGGGGGGCCTGGGCGTATTGTCAGGAGGTTGGTGGGACTGATAAGGTTGGCACGACCTGGGAATTTGATAGAGAGGAAGGCTAAATCTTTCAAACATTTACGGGTATATTTTAGTGGAGGCTGACAGCCAGGTGTTATCCCTAGTTACTATCTTTGCCTATGTTGAGGGTCACTCAGACTTGGAGACACTCCTGCTGAGGCAGACTGTCCCTTTGCCAAAGGGCAGTGCAGAGGAGAGAGCACTTCAGAGGAGCTGCCATCCCCAAGGCGAATAACGCCAGATACTAAATACATATATATATGAATTCGTATTATAAAGGTGGAAGTATGAGCCCCCCCAAATTTGTTGATCAGCACCGTCCCATAGGGAGAGAGAAGACTACCAAGATGTGTTTGCTGGAACCAGTGCTGGGGATTTAGGTCTGCTAGTCTCCCTGCTAGGTGAGGTCAAGGCCACTTGTCCTGAGCCTGGAGCACCAGTCCTCTGCTTGCCTGCCAAGACCAGAGCACCCTGTAAGGAGAAGCAAAGTGCCTATCTGAAAAGACCAGCACCGCACCCTGTGAGGAAACTGATTGGTAATGCAGAGACAGCTGACAGCGCGGGGCTACATCTTTGGGGTGGGAAGCATACACTAGGATGGAAGCTCTCTCCAGACTAACATCAAAAGCTTCATGGGCTTTCCAGGAGTTTGCCAGACCAGCATCAACAACTTCTGGCTGGAAACCCTCAATTTGCACAACTGTCCTTACATATAGGTATGTTCCCATCAGAAACCTAACGAACACCAGTTCCGCAGTGACCCTCAGCACAAGCTCAAAACCAGCTACACACAGGCAATACATTATTAAGACTTGAGACATGTTAGCCGCCACACTGCCAAATAAATCAAAGCAAACCAACCATTGTCTCACACAAGAACTGATCATTGGCGGATCGGTCAAGAGAGGGGGTTTCAATACAGACAATGATGAGCAGCTTTTTGCTCCCCTGCTCAGAAAACCCAATCTGAATCTAATGAATGAATACAAAGTTTTTTTAATTTACCATAAGAGATACATTTATGGAAAATCAAATGAGGCCTCAAAAACAACTTTTCTGCAACCCAGAAGTTAGGAAGGAGCTCACCTTGTCACCCGAATTTGATCCCTGAAAGGAGGTTTTCGGGGAATTCTGGATCAGCAGATGTACTAGTCAAGTTGCAAGACCGTTAGATTAGTGCCCCAGACTTTGCTCCCAATTTTCTTAAACCATATCGCACATGGGGCTTTCAGCATTTTAGATCTTCTATCACACCATCTAGCTGTCTATCACAGGTTAAAGGCCAGGTGATACTAAATTGGCTAGAAACGATGCGTCCTGGCAATTAACTAAATATTCCAAAAGAAACTTCCATTGTTTTGAATGATCATTTTAGGACTGACTTCCATTCTAGTGGACAAAGTAGAAACCTAGTACAAGCCACCTAAGGCAGATGACAAAACGCCATTCTAGTTCAGGAATACAAGTTCAGCGATTATTTTTCATAGAAAAATCGTTCATAGAAAAAGTCAGATTTTGCAATGAAATGGACATTTTAGTGAAAAGTATTTGCGTGAAACTTTATCTTTTTTCAAGAAAACATTTTTCCTTCTTTTACAATTTGTTTTGCATATTTTTCTAAAATATGTTTAGGAATGCTTTCAAATTGAATACCAAACTTTATCCTAACCAGTCATCCTTGCTGAATTTTGAACCATTATTCCTATTCTTACACTAGTGTTGATAACAAACACTAATCTTGACTATAGCCTTACACTGTCCCTAAGCCAACCCTAGCACTAAAGTGAACCTTAAAGATGACCTTTGCCCGAATATTAACTTAACCCTATTCTTGGTTTTACCCTAACATTACTATAATTATGACTTATACTTTTATTTATATCCTATTTCGATGAAATGCAGCTCTATGATTTGTGTTCCTCCAAGTTTGTTTTTCAATAAAATATGATTGTAATCAAAACCTCTACCTTGAAATGTTCTTTGCAATTTACAGGAATTAAACAAAAGAATCTGCATAGGACAAGTACACTTGTTGTTAAATTAGTCAACAGACCACACAATTTCTTTCCACCCCGTACAAAAACATTTTTTTGAGGCTGCCATTGTGCCAAAAGCAAATGGCGGAAATGTGCACCAGAAATGTCCTTGCCCTTCACATAGAACAAGGGTCCATCTCCAGCCAACGCCTACTTTCTGGCCAAGGACTAGCAGTGCACCCAAACCGCATGAACAAACCTGAGAGTGTCACCTGCATCTCAGAGTCCTTTGCTTCCCACCATGGTGGGAGAGTTGTTAATATATAAACTTCAAATAGGTCCCTTTCTAGTTGGTACCTTTGAATTTAGCAGCATGCTCCCCTGACCCCTGAATTGGGCAGAGTGAGGTGAATTCTTTAATTTCTCCTAAGTGCCAGCTGGGCTTGCCATCCTAGCGTACAGTGCCTGGAGGAATTGTCAGAGCCAGGAAAAAACCCTGGTGCAGTTAACAGTGGGGACACTCTGCTTCAAAAATAGGACCTTGCAGTGCTTGCCTGGCTGCCTGTTCTCCTGGAAGAGCCGCAAAAAAGTGCCCACCAAGTCAAATGTCCAGTGTGCATGTGAAGGCTACCTCCAGCTCACAGGTCTCTTCTACAGGACAATCCTGCTGTGAAAGTCTAAACGTGATACATTCCTTGCCGGTGAACCTCTACAGCTACCACCGACCAACATGCGTGTGCAACTGTGAGTCCTCACTAGTATGTCAGAAGTAAGTATTCTTTGTGAGTACTGTCCCTACGGTAGCCCCTGGGTGCCCCTCTGTAAATGTAAATGTAGTACTTGTATAGCGCACGTATCACCCCCGAAGTGGTCTCAAGGCGCTTGTACGCATACCACTGTGGAACCCTTCCTGGTTTTTACCTGTGAAGTGCACTCAATGCAACTACTGACAATAGAAGTAGGCTGGTCTCAAACTCGTGTAACGATACCTTGTATGACATTACAAAACAGGAGACAAAGATGGTCTTCCATGTAAACATACATAAGACATAATAAAAGGACAACGATCATTGCCTCAAATAGAAGCCAAGTCCTCTTTAGGCCAGTGTAACACTTCATCAACTCACCTCAGACTCCCCAGTACAATTTGTAAGTGCAACTCTTCCTCATGATGGAAACAGGAGGAAAAAAAACATAATTTTTTTTTTAAAGTGCCAAAATAAGTACTTATGTTGATGAGACTAGTACACTACCCTCATTGGTCCTCACCGATCCTATCCTGTTTTGCAGCGTACCAAAATGGCAATCTTGGGAGGAAAAAAGAAAAACCCACATATACATATATCACAGAGATAGCCTCGCACTTCCGACACCCTGTAACACAAGATTTGACTTGCTCAGTCTCTGCTCTATTCCACAGAGGAGTGAAAACCCATCTCTTCAGTGAATATCGTGTTCACCATAAACTGAGCGATTAGGAGCCTCAACTGACGTTAGTATGGTATGTATTCCGGCATTTTAATCACTATGGACGAATAGTGCATGGACATCGGCATTACCTCCTCGTCCTGTCTCCCCGTCCTATTCTTTACAAGTGAGCAGCTAGTCTGCTCCACAGAAACCTTTAGCCTAGCTGAGCTGTTTGCACTTCCCCCAAGATGGCGTCACTATCACGTGACAATAAAGG
Organism: Lissotriton vulgaris; assembly: GCF_964263255.1. Taxonomy (NCBI): domain Eukaryota; kingdom Metazoa; phylum Chordata; class Amphibia; order Caudata; family Salamandridae; genus Lissotriton; species Lissotriton vulgaris. Next base: position 65,269,920 of record NC_141699.1, on the reverse strand, counting down.
GGGAAGTGCAGCATCGGAATATCCAGGTCTTTTTTTTCTGCACTACGTGCCTGTTTGCCTGGCTGTGCTGGACGGGGTTGCCTTGAGGTGAGTTGCCTGTTATTTGTTAATGTTTGCTGTTTACGGTGACCTGCTTTAGCGGCCGCCTTTTGTTTTATCGCTGTCATTTCCCCCGCGCTGCCTCTTTGTGCTGACGGCGGTCTTTTCCATTTCATACGCGGTTCGCGTTAGCGGCCGTCTCCGCTTTTGCTCATTCACCTGACTTGTTGGCCTGCTTCAGCCGCCGTTCCTGGGTGTTCTCCGGTCCCGCTGCACCCTGCATTAGCGGGCAGGGGGTTCTGGTGTTGGTGATGCGGCGCACTTGTGTTTTCTTGTGCGTTTGGGGGTGAATTTGGCAGCTGGCTGGGCTTTTTATGCCGGCCCTCTTTTCCCTGCTCCCATGGGAGCTCGGGTCCTCGGGACTTCGTGGGCTATATATGGGGTCCTTCATGGCTGGTTTTTGTCCTTGCTTATGCCTGTTTTTGGTGATTTTGGACTGGAGTGCTGAGCTCTCTGTACTTGTTGCAGCCATGGCTTCTGATGCTTCTTCATCTGCTGCCCCTCTTGATGCCCTGCGCCTGATTATTAATGAGGCTGTGGCTGCTGCTTTCCTGGCTAGGGACTCGGCTGGGCCTCCTCCCAAGGTGCCTCATGGTTCGTTGGATCCGCAGGCTGCTCCTGAGGATGAGTTTGGCCCTGATGAGGATGAGGGTGTGCGTGGTCGCTTTGTTCAGGGTGCTGAGCTCTCTGAACTGTTCACCCATGTGCGGTCCAATTTGGGTTTCTCTCCTCCTACTGCTGATGTTTTGGAGGATGACTTTTTTACGCAGTATGTCCAGCCTGCTCCTGACTCTTTTCCTTTGCATGGGGCGGTGCGCAAAGTGCTGTCTCACGAATGGAAGGAGGTGGACAAGTCTGCTTTTCCTCATTTCCTGTCCAGGCGTTACCCTCTTGAGGGTTTTGCTGCGGAGTTCCCTCAGGCGGTGAAGGTTGACAATTTGATGGCTGGCCTTTCCTCTCAAGGTTTGGTCATTTCGGATGACGCCCTTCCTGCCGACGCTGTGGATAAGCGTGTTGAGGGGGCGGTGAAGCGTTCCTATGCTGCTCCTAATTTTTCAGTCCGGGCGACTGCCTATTCTAACTACATGGTTCAGTCGCTCCTCAAGGATTTCCAGTCCCTGTCCGTTCTGCTGCAGGACGGTGAGGATGCCACACCTCTTTTGTCTTTGATGGAGTTACAGGTGCGATACCTGTCGGATCTTTCCTTTGACAATTTGGGGGCGGCAGCCGCTGCTTCTGGTGCTTCCATCGCTGCCCGTTGTCATATTTGGATGCGTTCCTGGAAGGCGGAGTCTTCCCAGAAGTCGGTCCTCCTTAAGTTGCCCTTTGAAGGTTCCAAAGTGTTCGGTCCTCAGCTAGAGGATATGGTCAAGCAATCGGCGGAGAACCGCAAGCTGGTGGCTCCGGTCCGCCCTCCTTCTAGGGGACGTGGGTTTGAATACAGTTGCGCTTTTGGGCCTCCTGCTCGTGGCGCTTCTCAGCCCTTTCGTGGCAGGGGTCGTGGCCGGGGGGCCCCTGGAAGTGCCAAGCCCCGGGCCGCTGCCAGTGTTGCCAACTCCGCTTCCTCCTCTTCCCAATGACTGTCTGCCTTTGCCAGTTGGTGGTCGCCTCCTGTCCTTCCGCTCCCAGTGGTTTTCAGTTCCGGATGCCTGGGCGGTTCAGACTGTGTCAGAGGGTTGCCAGATAGAGTTTTCGTATCCTCCTCCGGGTTTTATTCAGACACCCCTGCCCCGTCTTCCTCTGCGACAGGAGGCTTTGTTGGCGGGTGTGTGGCTTCTATTGGAGAAGAGGGCTATTGTGGAGGTTCCTCCTCTGGAAAGGGGCGAGGGTTGCTATTCGATCCACTTTCTGGTCTCCAAGAAGGATACTTCGGATCTCCGTCCTGTTTTGGATCTGAAGCGGGTCAATCGCTTCGTTCTCCATCGCCCTTTCAAGATGGTGACTCTGCAGTCCATCCTGCCTCTGGTGCTTCCGGGAGGCTTCCTGGCGTCGCTGGATCAGATGGATGCGTATCTACATGTTCCTGTCCATCCGGAAGACCAGCGTTTTCTCCGGTTTGCTGTGAGGACCCTTCACTATCAGTTCCGGGTGCTCCCGTTCGGCCTTTCATCGGCACCCAGAGTGTTCACCAAGCTCTTGGCCCCTCTGGTGGGTATTCTTCATTCCAGGGGGCTGCAGGTGTTTCCATATCTGGATGACTGGTTGATTGTCTCTCCTTCTTTTTATCAGGCTCTGTCGGATGTGGACCAGGTGTGTCTTCTCCTGGGTTCCTTTGGGTTCCTCATCAACCACAGGAAGTCCTCCCTGGTGCCCTCCCAGTCCCTTAAGTTCCTGGGGGCACTCTTCCACATGGCCCTGGGCATGGTGTTCCTCTCCCATGAGCGCCAGTTGACTTTGTTCCGTCACCTTTCTTGGCTTCTGTCCCAGTCCCGGGTGTCTGCCCGTCTCTGGTTGTGGAGTCAGGGGGAGATGGCGTCTACTTTGCATCTCCTTCCCTGGGCCAGGCTACATCTGTACCCCCTGTTACATCATGTCCTGTCACACTGGGATCCTGCCTCCTTGGACTACGAGACTCTGATTCCTGTCACTCCGGGGATTCGGACGGATCTCCAGTGGTGGTTGTCCCCTCAGTCTCTTTCCCGGGGGTTCGATCTCCTTCCTCCCCAGTCTGTGGTTGTTTTGTCCACGGATGCCAGTGCCTTGGGTTGGGTGCGGTTCTGGGTGACTCGAAGGCTCAGGGTCGGTGGTCCCATCTCGAGTCCCTCCAGTCGTCGAACTGGAAGGAGTTGAGGGCGGTTTGGTTGGCTCTTCTGTGGTTCGCTCGTCTCCTTCGGGGGCGGGCGGTCTCGGTGCAGACCGACACCCAGGTGGTTCGTGCTTATGTGAATCACCAAGGGGGCATGTGTCGATCTCTGTTTCTCCTGTCCTGGAAGCACGGGCTTTGGGCCGAGTTGAATCTCTTGTCTCTATCTTCCGGGGAAGGAGAATGGGCCTGTGGATCCTTTGAGCAGGGTGTTCCCCTCTTCGGTGTCTCTGGATCTGTTCGATCTGATTGTCCTCAGGTTCTGCTGTCCTTGGCTGGATCTTTTTGCCTCTGAGGTTTCCGCCCTTCTTCCTCTGTTTTGCATCGTCATTCCCTCTCCGTTGGCATGGGCCACCAATGCTTTCTCGGTTCCATGGTCGAAGGGTCTGCTATTTGCCTTCCCTCCGTTTGCCTTAATTCCGGTGGTCCTCCGGAAGATTCGGTTGGATCGAGCGGAGGTTCTCCTGGTGGTTCCGGAGTGGTCTCGGCAGTCTTGGTTTCCCCTTCTGCTGACCTTGTCTGATTGCCCACATTGGAGCTTTCCCCTGTCACCATCCCCCTGCGGCTTCCTCTTCTCGGGTTTGCCTCCCTGCACCGCCTCCAGCTGGGGGTTTGGCACTTGAGAGGTTGAGTTTTCTGGGTCTGGGTTGCTCGGTGGAGGTTGCCCAATGTCTTCAGCTTTCTCGGCGTCCTTCCACTTTGAAGTCCCATGCTCGTCACTGGAAAAATTTCGCCTCCTGGTGTCTTGGGAAGGGTCTCTCTTCTGACTCCTGTGAGGCCGTGAGGGTGTTGGACTTCTTAAGGGATGCTTACGTCTTGGGGCTTGCGGTTTCTTCCCTGCAGGCGCAGTGGGCTGCGATTCTTGCTTTTCGGGGTTCCTCTGTGTCATCTGTCTCCCCGTTGGTGGCTCGCCTTCTGAGGAGTTTCTTGATTCAGCATCCTGTTTCTCGTTCTCCTGTGCCTCCTTGGGATCTTCCCTTGGTTCTGCGGGCTTTGATGGGTCCTCCTTTCGAGCCTTTGGACTCTGTGGCTCTGAAATTCCTTTCTGCTAAGGTTATTTTCCTGGTGGCCATTACTTCTGGGCGGAGGGTTGGTGAGATTGGAGCTCTGATGGCTTCTCCCCCCTTTTTGCGCTTTTGCGCTGACAAGGTCATTCTCCGCCGAGTCAGTTCTTTCTTCCTAAGGTGTTGTCTTCTTTTCACTGTCAGGAGGATATTGTTCTCCCAGTGTTTTTTCCGGATCCTGCCTCTCCCGAAGAGGTGCTCCTCCATTCGTTGGATGTGCTGAGGGCTCTCCGCATCTACTTGGAGGATACGGCTGGTTTCCGTAAGGTTGATTCCTTGTTTGTCACCTATGGCCTGTCGGGGCTGGGGCTTCGGCCTTCTTTGTCCACCTTGTCTCGTTCGGTCAGGGTCGCTGTGGTTTCTGCTTACGATTCAGCCCGATGTCCTCTCCCTTCTTCTATTCAGGGTCGGTCGACCAGGGGTGTTTATTCCTCCTGGGCCATGTTCAAAGGGGCCTCCTTGAGGGACATTTGTAATGCTGCCACTTGCTCTTCTCCCCATACTTTTGTTTCCCATTATCGACTTCTGTTGGGGATGGCTGCCTCTGCTGCCTTTGGGGCTCATGTCCTGTCTGCAGTTATGTTATGTTATGTTATGATTATTTATTACGCGCACAGCTGCTCCAGCGAAGGAGCGTCCTGGCGCGAGACAAGGTAACAACATAACACAGCTGAAAAAGGAGATAAACTAAAAGTACAGTGAGTTAAGGAAATAGAAAGGTCTTAACAGCCCCTGCGAAATGAGGAGAGATCGTCAAGGGCACGAATCTTTGAAGGAAGGGAGTTCCACAGCGCCGCAGCCCGAACTCGGAATGAGCGGCCACCAGCACGGCTAAGCTTAAACCGGGGGACTACTGCAAGTTCAAGGTCCGATGAACGTAAAGGACGAGCCGGCACATAAGGAGATAAAAGATTCAGAAGGATCTGAGCAGAGGAGCCCTTGAGGATCCTATAGGACAAACAGAGCACTTTAAATTGAATCCTCTGTTTGATCGGCAGCCAATGGAGAGAGCGCAGAGTTTTGGCAGCAGAGCAGAACCTAGGAAGGCCCACCACTGCTCTGGCGGCGGCAGTACTTGATTTGTGATGTGTACTGTTTTCTGTTGATTAAAATGGACCTGTTTTCCTCGCACCTTTTGGTCTCTTTTTTTCTTACAATCACCGTCTGCTTGGGTATGGGCTCACTTGTACGGAATGGGACGGGGAGACAGGACGAGGAGGTAATGCCCGGTTACTCACCGGTAATATCCATTACTCCGAGTCCTGGTTTCCCCATCCCATTCCTGAGCCCTTCTCTCCCTCCCTGTTTGGGTTTTCTTTGGGTGATTGTCTATTTTGGTTCTGGGTTTTCTTTGGTATTCTCAGGATATTCCGATGCTGCACTTCCCCCTTTATTGTCACGTGATAGTGACGCCATCTTGGGGGAAGTGCAAACAGCTCAGCTAGGCTAAACGTTTCTGTGGAGCAGACTAGCTGCTCACTTGTAAGGAATGGGACGGGGAGACCGGGACTCGGAGTAATGGATATTACCGGTGAGTAACCGGGCATTACTACGAATAAGAATCATTGACATGGCTGTCTCTATGAGAGAAATGTGCTTGGATATTACCATCAGTATGAAAGAAATATGCTTGGAAATTGTCATAAATGTCATTGGATTGCACGCATACGTGTGAAATCAGATTGGATTTGAAAGTGCAAAAGAAATGTTATTTAGTAGAAACATCCGGATTTTTTTTCTCTCACAGATAGCATTAAAAAAGTTAAAGAAATGTGCTTGTTAATTGCTAGCAGTGTGAAAGCAAAAAACGTATTAGTTCCCATACGATTGAACGATCTATTGGCAGCGTGTGAAATCAGGCGGGGATTGTGAAAGCAATGTTAGTCGGTAGAAACATCCGAATGGAAAAAATGTTCACAGATAACATTAACAAGCCCTCACCAAAAGGAAAACAAGTGATGCCACACGCAAGTAGCATCGCGATCGGCGGTCTTCACTTTTCAAGCACTGCACTCGTGCTTGTGGCGGCATCCACCTTCGGGAGCGAGCAGCGGCCATATGTTTGTAATTAACGCGGCCGCACCGCTGCTCGCTCCCGCAAGGTGGATGCCACCACAAGCACGAGTGCAGTGTTTGAAAAGTGAAGACAGATGGCTAAAGGCCCTCCTACAGCAGCGCATGCGCGCTGCCTAGGAGAGACGTAAAAACAGCAGCAACGCCGAGGGAGGCTTGAGAGGCCTGAACGTGGCGGTGATCTGCGGACTTTCGTGGGGGCTGATCGCAACATGGGGGCGGGGCTGGCTACACAGAGGGACCGAACAGCAGCAAAAGGCAGCCACATGAGAGGGGCGGCTGCCCGCAAAGATGTCGCCGCGAAATAGAAAATAGAGTGACGGCTGTAGGAGTGGAGCCATCCTGCTTCAATGGAGCCTGGAAGAAATGACCGCACACTGGAACCGACCTCCAGAAGGGCTACAGTCCCACCGATGTGAGCAGAGCATTTCTCTGCTTGTGATTGAGGGGGAGACCTAATTATGAACTTGATACCAGTGGGGGCTGGGGTTAACAGATAAACATTGAGGCAGGCCACAAAAGAAGGGGGCCCTGTCAGTCTCAAAATGTATCCACCCTGCATGAAAAACCCCTCTCCTCCCACACTTCAGTAAAGAATCCACAAATAGGCCCACAACTACAGGGAGTGGCACCTTGAAGAAGGAGTTTGATCAGGGAGCTAGGCTTGAGGCCCACAAGAGAACAAACTGCAGCGGGACACCACGGAGTGAACCAGCGAGTGCCTGAGATTGACCAGCAGGGGGACCCAGGACTGGAAATCTGCCAGGCGTGCAATATCAGGCCTGGGCAGGCGGCGCAGTGTACCACACTCGGGGTACCCTGACATCACTGGGTAATACCAGCAGGTACTCCTGGTGTGGAAAAACAATGACAGGGAGAAGGGGCGCCTGCTCCACACAACAAACCAAACTGGACAAATACACCCTATCAAAGGATGCAATGGCAGGTCCAAGGACAATGACAATGTCCCACACAGTTACAATGTTGCCCTCATATTTAGCGCATGAACCCATGCTGCAAGATATCATGACGGTGACCCGGAGGTCAAGACGGACCTCACTGGTAAAATAGACTCAGTGACAGCAGAGGTCGCCCTATTGAGAGCGGACATTCGAAATATGGGATCCAGAGTAAAGGAGGTGAAAGGGATCACGGCCGGCCTGATTACAGATGGTCAAATCCTTAAAAAACATGTCATTGAACTACCGGAAGTGACCAGACAGTTGGAGGCCAAGCTAAAAGACCAGGAAGGGCGCTCCAGGTGCAACAACGTTTTAATTATAGGAGTGCCAAAGCAGAGGGGCCAACAGTAGACCTATTTGTGGAAAAACTAGTAACCAAAATGGGCAACCAAGGGGAACATCTAAATACTTTTCAGTGGAACGAGCCCACTGCATCCCAGGCACCAAACCAAAACCGGGAGCTCCTCCACGTCCCATAATAGCAAGAATCTTCAACTTCTGAGACAGGAACTGCTCAGAGTGCCTCACCGCTTAAGTTTGAAAACGTTACCATTTCCTTTTTCCCTGACTTTACACTAAAGGTACAGCGACGGAACTTCCTAGAGGTGAAAGCAGTTCTCCAAGAAAAATAAATCAAATACTCCATGCGCTTCCCTGTAACAATCAGAATAGTTTCGGATGGAAAAGTCTAGCCCTTCCCAACTCCCGAGGAGGCATGGGACTGGTTTTATGGTTAGAGGATGGCAGGGAAAGCCCGGGTGAAAAAATACAAAGAAGTAGATGAACTGACCAAAGACCAGACACAGTTCACCCCCGGATCAAACGGAGGGCCCATCACGGAGCCCGGATCCCTCAGAGTATGGCAGGGAATGACTATAATCCTTGAGACATCACAATCAGCATGCACATGTCTACTGAGTGACTTAAGCACAGATATTGAAAGGAAATATCGAGAACAGAAGAAGTGGGGATGTTGCAGACAGAGACTACTTACAAAGCTAAGTTGATGTTTAATCAATCAGCGGCATGATATATCAGATCACTTTATGATGTGAGACATGCTATGATACACCTGGTATATATTTATATATATAAGAGGGACTGGGGGGGCATGTCCGGCAGACACAAACGCGGCTATAGCCCACCTGATATACAGTATTATAGAACCTGGCTATTCGATAAATAATGATCCCCTCCCCAAGCGCCTTGAGACCCTCTGGGTGAGTAGTGCGCTATATAAATTCTTGAACTTGAACTTGAACTTGAACAGGCGCTCTGCAAGTTAGTGGGGTGCAAAGTTCTAAACCCACTGTGCAGGGTAGCAGGGAGGGGGGAGTTGGGCTGCAATAGGTTAAGTCAAGTGGCCACATTCAAGGTGGCATGGGTTTACAGTTATATTTTGATGCTCAGCTTTGCAAACACAAAGAATTAAGGAGTTAGGATACAAGAGGAAGGGTCCGACCATCCACCAGGACGTTACGATACAAGGGGAAGGGTCCGACCACCCACCAGGACCGACATATATGCCCACATGACACATGTACCACATGACAAAAGGGGTGAAAAGACGGGACTCTCAAGCCCACCAACAGGGCATACACATTCCAGCGCAGATCTGAGAATAATGACCTGGAATGTTAATGGCCTAGGCCACAAAATAAAACATACAATGGTATTGCAACATCTGCAGCAACACAGCCCACACATAGTATTTTTACAGGACACGCATTTAAAAGGTAACAATTACAAAGCCGTAGATAGAGGCGGCTATAAACTCCTAGGACATGCAGGATTCATGTCAGCATCACAGGGAACAGGGACCTTGATCCGGACTGCACTTCCCTTTATACCGGGTGGGGTTTGGAGTGACCGGATGAGCAGAAACGTCGCGCTGACTGGGGGAGGGGAAATTCCTCAACATATGCTCCGTATACATACCACCAAGACTCCACGCTAACACTATGTCAGCCATTAGTACACTAGTGCTTGAACTACCGAAAGGTATCCTGCTTTTGGGAGGTGACAGGAATGCTACAATGGACCCTGTAAAAGATAGAATGTCAACCTCAGATAGGGGAAAGAGCACAGAACCCCCAAGAGCATTCATGGAGGCCCGCAGATGACTAGACTTATGGAGAGAACATAACCCGGAGGACAGACAATACACATTCTTCTCAGCACCTCACGGGGGATACTCTCATTTAGACTACCTAATCACACATTCCACCACAGCAGGGTGGTTTAGGGGGTCAAGGTGTATATCAGATCATGCCCCAGTGGAGGTAGATATGAAGGGACCCATCAGAGACGCCACTCTGCCACCAAGACTAGAACCTTGACTCTTCAAGGATAAGCAACTCCGAGAAAAAGTGAGAGAGCAGACACAGCAATATTACCAAGAAAATGTAGGCACTGTAGATTCCGCATGCATCGTGTGGGAAACTTATAAAACTGTGATTAGAAGGTGTGTGCAAGCTGAAACGGGAATTAAAAAGATGGAACAGAGGGTCAGTATGATAATATAGATCAGACTACAGCGGCAGGAGTTGAGGGACATTGTGGAGGGAAAGGCCAGGGCAGAGAACAAAGCAACCCAGAAAAGATTGTATGAGGTAGGGGACAAAGCAAATAAATTGATGGCTTGGCTAGAGAAATGGGACTAAGAAAGAAAGTGGGTGTTGGAGATCTGCACCATAGGGGGGGAAATAAGCAAGACAGCAGAAGAGATAGCCTCTGCATTTGCAACGCACTACGGGAGCATGTATTGATCTACCACAAATAGAACTGGACCAGACTGTGTTAACCTCCTCCGAGAGGCTAGACTTCCCACACTATCCCCAGAAGACCAGACAGAACTGGATAAAGACCTAACAGTGGAAGAAATAGGGTGCGCTATTAGAGCTTTGCAATCAGGGAAGGAGGCCGGACCTAATGGCATAGCAGCCGCATTATATAAAGGAGAGGCAACTGTGGTGGCACAGCACATGTTAAATATGTGCCAAGTGGCACTTGAGTGTGGTATCCTCCCAGAGGATCAACAGGTGGCCACCATCGTGGTTTTTCCAAAAAAGGGTAAACCACCAATAGACAGTAACTCTTACCGCCCAATTTTACTGCTCAATAGAGAAGCAAAAGTACTAGCAAAAGTGTTGGCGATGAGATTAAGTACCGTTATAGCATCTATAATACATCCTGATCAATCAGGTTTTATGTCGCATAGAAGCACTAGGCTTGTTCTATGATAATAACATGGAGTACTCCATCTTATGAAACAAAAGCCGGAAGAAGATACAACGATCCTATCACTGGACGCCTGTATGGCGTTTGATAGCATTGAATGGCTGAATCTATTCGATGCGCTAGAACGACTGGGATTGGGCTCAAAGTTTTATGTGTGGGCCTGCCTCTTGAACACCAACCCACCAGCCAGGGTGAGAGTAAATGGGGTGACACCGAGGCTAATAACCCTCCATAAGGGTACAAGGAAGGGTTACCACTATCCACTATGCTTTTGCATTAGCCCTGAAACCACTAGTGGCGTGGGTCAGAGGTGACCTATTAATAAAGGGGATACCAGGTAGGAACGACTGGGATGAGAGAATATCACTGTACACGGACAATATATTACTGTACATCACATAACCAAAATCGTCGCTAGGCGGATACTCCACATATTCCAATTACTTGAGGGTCACTCAGGGTATCAAATAAATTGGGATAAATCACTCCTCTTTGTGCTGGTGGGTACGGTGCCAGCATTGCCATCCAGTACTCGAAACAAAGAAGCAAAAGACAAATTCAAATACCTGTGATCTCAAAAACAGGCACTAAATTATTAATACACAACATATTCCCACAGATAGACCGACTTCGAAACAATGTAATGCATTGGAGCCAGCTACCACTGTCTCTTATGGGTTGGGCTGCACTGTTTAAAATGATGGCGCTACCAAGGATCCTCTATGTTTTACAAAATACACCATGTAGGTTACCACCAGACTTCTTTCGGAAAGTAGACTGGGAAATTAGATTATTACTATGGGCTGGGGAAAGCCCTAAGATAGTCCTACACAAACTGCAGAGGAGCGTGTTTGAAGGTGGGCTGGCCATTCCCGACATAAAAAAATATTATTGCGCAGCACAGCTAGTCAACATTAACGCTTGTGCATTTGCGGGAAGGGATGAAGCGCATGCAGGGTAGACCACCAGTCGATGGGACAGAGAAGATGTTCTACGATGCCTTACCAAAAACTAAGGGGAACCCAGCTACCACCACACATGCACACAGAAATAAAGATATGGAGAGAGGCAACACAATTCTTAAGATGGCAGGGGAACCTTACAGGAAGGACTCTGTTGTGGGATAGTGACCATCTCAGGGAAGTGAGTGGACTAAAGGGTTTCAGGAAGTGGAAATTACTGGACATTCACTACCTAGAAGATGTATGGAGGGGACAAAAGATGATTGAATTTGAAGACTTTAAAACAGAATATGAATGGTCTGATACCGAACATTACAGATATATCCAACTGAAACACGCTTTGTGATGCCACATTCCAGAGGGCAAACACATAGTGGAGTACACGCCACTAGAGGATACACTACTATTAGATCCCATGGGTGATAAGATCACTTCCCTCACCTATAAAAAAATAAAGATCAACATAACGGACCCATAAGAAACCCTACAAGTGTCTTGGGAAACGGATCTAGGCACATTGGAAGACGATGACTGGACAGAGCCCTAGAGAGGGTGCAATATGAGCACGATTTCGCCGTATACAGTTACGAATCCTGCATAGATCTTACACCTCAAGGGCAATGTCCACCGAATGGACCTATGTACCTGGGGATGTGGGTAATATGGCACGTTTCACCACAGTTTGTGGGCCTGTTCTAGTATTCAGCTGTATCAAGAAACAACCATATGGGCAATGGCTGAAGTAGAAGGCCAGGAAGTCCTGAGGGAGGCTAGATGGCACATACTGAGTGTGGAAGATGGAAATGGATGGCCTAAATACATAACCCTATGGCTTAAGATAGATGATATGGTAGCCAAAAGAAACATAGCACGAACATGGGGGTAACCCAATCACCAGGGGTTAGTTACTGAATGGAAAGAGGATTTAGACTGGTGCTGCACAGCTGAAAAAGTTGTGTGTTAAAGCAGGGGATGCCACAAGAAGTGGGATAAGATTTGGGACAGATAGTTGGCTTACAGAGGACACTGAGATCCAGGCGGTTATAGAACCATTGACAGGGGAACGCCAACCCAGTAAAGAATAACAAAGAAGTTTAAATTAGACTAAGAAAGGGGATCAAGAGAATGTTAAACTGTAACGCAGGACTAATAAGAACCTGTTGTAGCAAATGTATAATGTAACGAAACCTGGTAATGTAAAAGGTCATGGATATTCGTATAACGATGATGCTTTCCTTATGTTTTGCCAAGCTGATGTTTAATAAAAAGATTTTCCAAAAACAAGTGGGAGAAGATCATTCTATGTAAATGCTTCAAATCTCTATAGCATCCTCCCCAAGAAAAAAAGATCTATTGAGAAATACCTTACTTTCCGCAAAATTCTCAAAGCATGTCGGTTCCCACTAACCTCAGCAAGTTACGTTTGACCATTGTGGCAACCTAGCAGCAACAGTTTCTCAAGGCTAAACATATCAATCATGTTGTGACACAAATGGTACAAATGAAAACAAAGAGAAGGCACTTGGGTCCTCACTCTCACCACCCACAATAGTAGAACTTGGAATTAAAGAAAGAACCACAAAAACACCATTGCAGAGAACCACCCACTCATTGCCTACTACAACCAGTGAGGTTTCAAAACTACTAGATCTATAGTCTATAGTTTACACCCATTGTGTATGTATTTTAGTTATCCATGCATAATCAATTGCCACCTCACCTCTACATCCTGTCTTAGACCAACTTCATCCATGATAAAACACTACTTATACCTAAACCTTCATACCATATTCCTTCCAGATTCAAACTTGATTATTTGACAACCACACAACTACAGCTAGAGACTGCGAAGATGCGGAACAACCTCTTACACCACTTTTCCTATTAGCACCAACAGAGCCTTTGTTGGTAGAGGGAACAACTTGGGATTCCGATAAAGTTTGGATGAGGTCGCTATAATAAAATAGACTACTGGCTAATGACCCTGCAGTGGAGACACTTGGTTTCTAAAGCCCATTCACAAAAAAATCAATTGCTTTCCAAATATGTGAACAACAATATGCCCATGATATAACATACATAAATTGTATCTTGAAACCTATCACTTCCCCTGCTATGCACTGAATAACTCAATTTTTAAGGGCACGAAAAATAAAAAGTACCCAATCTTTTGGAATCTTATGCTTCAGCCCGATACTTGTGGCTGGAAAATATATGCAAAATTAGTCTATCACATATTAGGAGGGAATGTTCCTGACGTCACTCCTTCTGGTCCTAGACTTTGGAACGACCAGGCTGTCAAGTTGAGAGAGCATGAAGGTCATCAGGTCTACCCTGGGTTCTAAAAACATACAAAAACATTCCTTTTCTGTTAGGGTTCTTTCTCCTTTTGGTTCCCAGTCACATTTCTTGCAAGGCCCTCGACAAAAGATACTGTGTCAAGAACCCTTTTATGCAGTTTGTCCCAGTAACTCTCATATAAGAACCCTTTTATGCAGTTTGTCCCAGTAACTCTCATATAAGAACTACAATATCCATAATGCATAGCGGCTGAATTCCAAAATTACGGCATAGTGTCCTTCTAATTTATTCCCATTATGGTTATCTGCCAGAGTAGATAAACTTAAAAACAAAATGCTCACCTTCTCTCGCCTTATAGGAGTAAATTCCATGTTGTGCAGGGGAAAAGTTAATCTTCAAATTCCTCTCATGGGGATTGTTTTTGAAGAGCCCCAAGGGATCACATTAACCAAAGTCTTAAATGCAATCAGGAAGCTTCACCCTGGTAAAGCCCCAGGATTAGACAAGATTCCAGGGGACCTATTTTGGGCAGAACCAAAAATATGGGGACCCTATCTTTGGGCAATTTTTAATGCTACCCTGAGAGGTATGGCGATTCCGGACACCTAGCTAGGGGCTGAAATCTTACCAGTCTTCAAAAAGAGCTCACCTCTCCTGCCGACCAACTATAGGCCGATCAGTTTGACCGATGTCACCCAGAAATTGTCTGCAAGGATCCTCCTTGATCGCCTTCATGTGTGGATGGAGGAGTGTGAAATTCTGAGTGTCTATCAAGCCGGTTTTAGAAAAAACATCTCGACCATTGACCACATTTTTAGGCTCCAATTACTATATTGGAAGGCGGTGTTATAAAATTTGAATTTTGTCGATCTGAAAACAGCCTTGATTTGGTCCCTAGAGACAAACTGTGTGAGGTTCTTAAGCAATTGGGAATCTCCCCCTACCTTCTGACGTTGATCATGAGATTGCACGTGGGCAACTTTGCACAAGTAAGGTACGGGAAATTTGGGGAATTAACCCCTCGCTTCCCAGTTAACAGAGGAGTAAGGCAGGGGTGTGTGCTTGCCCCTACCCTGTTTTGTCTTTTCATCAATGCTCTGGTTGCCCAACTAAATGAGGTAGAAGACAACAATGCGCCAAAGCTGGTGCATAGTAAGGTGCCAGCAATGATGTTTGCAGATGACACTTTGTTATTATCTAAGTCACCTATGGGCATCCAGAGGATTCTTGACAGTTTTGTTACATTAAGTAAAAACAGGCGGCTGGAGATTAATACATTAAAGACCAAATTTATAGTTTTCAACATTGCCAAAACCTCACGCCCATGTGGTAAATAAAATTACCGTATCATTTTTCCATACAATTAATAGTCAAAAAGGATAGCTCAATCAAATGAGAGGCAGAGTCCGTGGAATCTGAGTCATACGGGCTTTAATGAAATACCTCGAGGTATTGGACATCGAGTTCCATCACCACTAAGGTTCAGGAAGGGATATTCAACGTTTTATTAGCATCATACATTATATATAGTAAAACAGTATACTTGAATTGAATACAGTAGGCGTAACAGGTGAAAAGAGAGAGATAAGAACACATGTGCGTAACAGGAGGCGTGTAAGAAGGCGTACACATGGGCGTGCACTTGACATGTCAGAGAAAACGTCACATAAAACGTCACAAGTGGGTGGATGCATAGAGAAAGTTTGCAGAGTCGGCAGAAACTCTTGACCTAGATGCGCGTGCAACTGAGCATGACGTGTAACTGGGGAGAGCTGGGGCTTTGACTTTTGCACGAGTAGAGGAGACTGATGTCTGGGGTGTCAGAACGACCTGCACCTATAGCATATCTGGTATCTCATGTTTGGAGGATGTAGTGTCTGAAGTAAAAGGTCTCTCGGGCAGAGGCCGTTCAATACTGAATGCTAGTGCGTGCATACGAATCTTCATGTAGAGTGCGGGGCCATGGGCCTACCATGGTAGCAGGAGCAGTAAATTTCTTGCATGGAGACAGGAAGGCAGGGCCCTTTGCTCTGCAGCCGGGAATATGTTTACCTATTTCACTAGACTGGAATGTGTTTTCGCAGAGGCTGAACAGATAACTGTAGGCAAAATAACGTGTTGGCAGGCAAGCAGGCCGAGCCGGGCACCGCTCGTCTGTTCTAGCATGTACGGGAAGGAAGTTACACGACATACAAGGAACATGGGTGCATGGATGGGGTGCAAGTGGGGGACACATTGGCTACCTAAAAATTTCTATTACCTCATTCCCTCCTTGGCCCCTACTACACCCTTTATGTTATATCTATATTCATAATACCATCTATCTGTTCATATAACATCATTTGCTCTTCTTTCTTCATTCGGGAACGGGAACGTGTACTTGAACGGGGAATACAAGCTGTGGCGCACAAGCCGCAAATCGCTGGCCCACATTGCAGACAGAGACAACAACTGAATAGGATAAGCAGTATGGTTCCTAGGAAGGATAGCAATATCCATCCCCAAGCGGATATCACACTCCAGAGCCAACCGGACCAAGTCCAGGAGCCTGGGTTCTGGTGTATCAGGTGAGCAATTTCGTGAAGCCGGGTTATGGCCTTATACACGGATGGCGCGTTATTAGGAATAAACACGCAACAACTGGATCCGATGACTCTACAAGCCCCGCCCCTATCGGCCAGGATGACGTCAAGGACAAGGCGATTTTGAAGAACAACAAGTCTCATAGCAGACTGCTCCTCAGTCAGGTTACCTAAAGCAAAAGTAGTCTTGTTCACTACTGCTTCCAAAGTTCTGGTCAATCTTCGAATTATCTTACTATTTTGGACAGGACCTATGAACCAAAAATATCCTTTAATATAATCCTTATACTGATCCCATGCTGATTCAGAATAATCGATAACAGGAGGAAGATCTCTCTTATGTCTCACATGTACTAGATGTGGATTTCGATGATAATCAGGCGGGGCTAGGAAAACAGGTGGCAATAGGAACGCAATATAACACGTCCCATCCCAATCTAATGGTAGACGTACATAGGCTGTCTGACCACATATAAAATAAGAATGGCGTGAGGCTTTGAAAGTTGACTTTCCTTTATCGCTGAATTCGACCACAGTATTACAATCACTGTGTCCTAGATGTACTGAACCATTCTTCCTGACGCATAATTCACCTTTCACTGGCAAAACTGTAATAAACGGCAAGTTCGAATTAGTCTCGGACTGGACGTTCAGGATCATGAGATTGAGGGAAAAGTTACCTAATCCATATACTTCATTTTCTAGATCGGTTCCTGTCCTTTGTGGAAGACCTTCCTTGTCTGGGAAACATATTTTATTCATGACTGTATTCAGGTTCCCCCATATCCAATTACCTTGAGAAACCTTGGACTGACTGTCTAGGGAGGACATTAATGTAAACCATGCACAACACGAACCATTATGTGTGAACGGATAAGGAAAGAGGGGCAGAGCTCCATTGTATTTCTGATAGGGAGGGAGTCGGCCACATACCCAGCAATTGGTGGCATTGCTGGTCTGGTGAGAATGATGTAACATACGGATGAATGTATTGTTGCGCATTGCTAGTCGATAGGACAATTCATGAGGGGGCAGGTCGCTGAAAGTGTGCTCTACAGAATTATTAGAGAAAGTATGTACATGTGAATCAAGAGGGAAAAAAACATGTAGCATGAAACTTATGCAGGTGATCGTAAGACTCAGAAGAAACATAAAAACTAATGCAATAACGCATCGACTGTGCAAATTTTTACAATGTTGTTCTCTTTTGTCAGTTCGTCTATCTCTCTGACTACTTGGGTCTATCTTATACATGTCAGAAACCTGTCTAACCGCTTCACCCGAGGGGGACTTAAACAATTAAATGCTGTCTGACTTACTAGACCTCAACTTGGCACGATACTCCTGTTGGGGAGTTTTTTCTATCAGGGGAAGTTTAGAGTCAGTGTCCAAAAGGGGGCAGTCCTTAATCGAAGTCTCTGGACACAGTCCGTGAACTTTTTTAATATGACTGGAGTGTAACCACCCCTTGCGACCTTCCAGCTTTACAGCGGTCCTCGTTGTCATCAACACCAGCTTCGGCTGCTTCCATCTGGGTTCCAGCGGACTTGATCTGTCGAAATTTCTGACATAAACAAACTCTCCCGGAACGACTTCATGCGGTTTTACTTGGGTGTTGTCCGGGAAGGCAGCCGCAACCTGTGAACGACAATATTGTAGTGCAGACATCAAGAAAGCTAGGTAATCTGTCAACATAGTACTATCGACATCGGTAATCTTTTTAGGCATAGGCGTACCCCACATATTGGGAGGCCGCCCGAAAACTACCTCATAGGGAGATAGTCCGGTTCTGGAATGAGCTACCATGCGCATATAGAAAAGGGCAACTGGCAGTGCTACGATCCAATCTACACCTTTTTCTGCACAGACTTTAGCTAATCGTGTTTTCAGGGTTTGATTATGTCTCTCAACGAGACCAGCTGCTTCAGGATGTCGTACGCAATGAAATTTCCACTGGTAACCTAACAGGAGCGATACCTGTTTCATAAGTTCGGACGAGAATGGCTGACCATTATCAGAGTACACGACACGGGGCAAGCCGTATCGTGGGAAAAATTCACGAACCAGCTGCTTGGCAGTGGTCGCTGCAGTGTAATCTGGGACTGGATATGCTTCTGTCCATCTGGAAAGGGCACATACAACTACGAGGACATATTTGAATCCTCTACATCGGTCCATCTGGATATAATCCATCTGGAGGACTTCAAAAGGATGGTCAGGAGGATGGAAACCACCTTGTTCCACGGGAACACCTTTGCCTGGATTGAACTGACAACAGATCATGCAGGTACGCACTTTCTGTTTTGCTGCTGCTCGTAAATGCTTGTTGAACCATAGATTTTGAATGCTATCTAACATGGCTTTTTCTCCTAAGTGTGCTGGACTATGTGCTGTGTTAATGATAACTTGAACCATAGAGTCGGGGAGGAACCATGTGGCTCTTCCCTTCGTCATCCATCCCTGATCTGTTTGGATCCCTCCTTGTTCAGTCCATTTCTTGATTTCGTCTGGTGTTGCATGTGTCTGTATGTCGAGTACATCTAGTGTGGGATCCTTAACTGTCATACAATGTGTCAGTGAAGTTACTTCAGTCTTTGTCATGTCAGTCGGAATGTCTGTCTGAGTCTGAGCTGTGAGTTTGGCTGTTCGGTCTGCTAGGTCGTTACCCTGGGAAATAGTGTCAGTGACTTTCGTATGTGCCTTGCACTTCATGACAGCAATGGATGCAGGTAAATGTATTGCTTCTAACAGGGCTTGAATGAGGGGACCATGCTGTATCTTGGCACCATGAGAAGTTAAAAAACCTCTTTCTTCCCAAAGAACACCGAAGTCATGAACGACTCCGAATGCATACTGTGAATCTGTGTATATGTTTACTTTCTTGTTCTTGGCTAGTATACAGGCTTGGGTCAGAGCGATGAGCTCTGCTGCTTGGGCAGATAATGTGTCAATACGATGTGTTTCTAAGATTTCAGTTTCAGTGGTCACTGCATAGGCGGCCACTAATTCTCCTGTGCTTGTTCTCATACATGAACCATCCACGTAAAGTGTCAGGTCTGGGTCGGGCAATGCGATGTCTGTCAAGTCTTGTCTGGGCTTCGTCACGGTATTGATGACTTCTACGCAGTCATGTGGTGTCGGGTCAATTGTGCTCGATGGTAACAATGTGGCAAGGTTGAGTATGTTGCAACGTCTGATTTCTATGTGTGGCTGGAACAGTGTCAGTTCATAACCTGTCAGTCGTGCTATGGTCAAGTGTTGAGTCTGGGTTCGGTTCAGAAGAACTTCCACAGAGTGTGGAACCTGTACTGTAAGGGGATGTCCTAACACTATTGAGTCGCTTTGTCTGATTGCTAGAGCTGTTGCTGCAACTGATTTCAGGCACGCAGGCAAGGCCTGGGCTACTGGATCCAATGTACTAGAAAAATAAGCACAAGGCTTGTGGTGTCCTGCTTGATCTTGTGTGAGAACAGATAACGCTGTGCCATCGCGTTCAGTAACAAAAAGTGTGAAAGGCTTGCTATAACATGGTGTCGCTAAAGCAGGTGCTTGACATAAGGCTTTCTTTAACTCGTCAAAAGCTTGTGTGTGTTCCTGAGTCCAAGGGAGGACAGTCGAAGTCGCTGCCTCCGGTGTTGTCAACTGTATGAGTGGTTTGGCTAGATATGCATACTGAGGGATCCATTGTCTGCAGTAAGAAGTGAGGCCAATGAAGGCCCGTACCTCCTTCTGTGTCTTGGGTTGTGGCAGATGTGCAATTAACTGGATGCGTTCTGGTGTCAGTTGTCTCCCCCATTTGGACAGCAAGTGTCCAAGGTATACCACTTGCTGGGCACAGAATTGCAGCTTCGAAGGGGACACCTTATGCCCCTTTTCGGCCAAGAAACATAAGACAGTCAGTGACGCGTGCTCGCAGTCACGTTCGGTCCGTGCAGTAATTAACAGGTCATCAACATATTGGAGCCGAGCAGTGTCAGCAGGCATGTGAATACTATCTAGTTGTCGTTTCAGGGCTTGACTGTAAATACTGGGACTTTCCGTGAACCCTTGAGGTGCACGTGCAAATTTGAAGCTTCGGCCATTTAAACAGAACCCGAAAAGGTACTGGCTTTCCGGATGAATGGGGACACTAAAGAAGGCGTTCTTGAGGTCAATTACAGTAAAGAAAGCAGCTTCGGAATCAATGGCAGTCAATAAGGAGGATATGTCTGGCACCACTGGATACTGTGGTATTATACATTTATTAAGCTCGCGAAGATCAATCACCAATCTGTAGACTGGAGGTGCATTTGGGTCAGTTCGTTTAAGAATCGGAATGATTGGAGAATTACATACATTGGAGTCAGTTTCTACAACGACTCCTTGGGCAATGAGCTCGTCAATAATTTTCAGTAAGGCTGTTACAGCCTCAGGGGGCAATTTGTATTGTCGGATTTGGGGCAGTACAACACCTTGCTTAAGTGTGACACGATAAGGTGTAATGTGCATACAACCTACATCAGTCGGACCCTGTGCCCATAAATGCGCTGGTACATTTTGCAATCTTGGATCAAAATCTCGTAACACATAATGACCTTTGAAGTCACGCAAAAACAATCTCACTCCTTCCGGAGAACAACATATTACAGCTCCTAATGCTTTCAACGTTTTAATACCAAGCAGATTTTCAGGACATGCTTTCGTAAGTAACAAGTCTGTAGTACGGGACAATGGTCCAACTGCAAGGGAAACTGGCTTTGATACTTCGTTAACAATAGGCTTTCCTGAAAAACCCAGGGAAACATTCTGTGAGCCTGAGAGGGGTGCCCCTGGAACCTCGTCATGACTGATGGTAGTTCTGCTCGCCCCTGTGTCAATCAAAAATTTTCTGTCTTTCCCTAATACCTGACTATGTACATAGGGATCTTTTTGATCTACAGGAACCTCAATAAGAGGCAAGCCAACCTCCCTCTCTAGGCTGTTTCATGAGTACTGCTGGTAATCGGGGTAATCTGACTGTGCATACTGATACATTTGTTGTGTGACATGTTGCGTGGCAGCAATAGGCTGGGGTAGCGGTTGGGGTACAGATACGGTCTGTAGTCCTTGCTGTGGTGGTTGCGTATTCTGTGGGATATGTTGTGGGACGTGTTCTGGTCTAGGAGGACGCGGTCTTTCTTTCGTTTTGCCTGTAGCAATATTGTGTTTCAAAACGGCACATTCGTTGATAAAGTGACCTGGCTGTTTACAATAGTTGCAATTCCCTTTAACAGGAGCTGCAGAATGACTAGTCTGGGTGGTACCCCTCTTCTGACCATCTGCAGGGACGGACTGGGCAACTAGTACTTTCATTTTCGTATCTTTCATACGTCTCTGTTCATGTTCGTGTTCCTCTCTAAATCGGTTCTGGTGGTACTGTAACATTTGTAACATTTGAGAAGGGGTATTAGCTTGCCATGTGCTCTCGACTTTCAATAATCTATTTTTTACTTGGGGTAAGGAATTCTCGACTAATTTGGTCACAAAAAGATGTGGGTATGATTCGCTACTTGTTTTCAGGCCGCTATTGATAATGAAACATTTCTCAAATCTGGAATAAAAATCACTAGTGTCTTCGTCTTGTTTCTGTTTGCAGGATGAGATTGCATCCTAGTCTTCCTTTTTAACTGTCAATAACCTCGGTAAAACCTGTACTAATAATCCTGGTAATGCTTTAGTTTTGGCCCCGAGACCAGTACCTGGAATACGTGTATTTTCTTCGTCCTCTAATTCAGTCCAGATAATCTTTTTATCTCCCACCTCCCATTCTTTTTCTTTAAGTTTCTCGTAAATACCGGCTGGCAACAGTACTTTTAACATTTTAAGAATGTCGGGATACGTATAGTCTCCCATGAGTAACATGTCCTTTAATTCACGGTGAAAACCTGCCGGATCTTTATCATGACAAGGCACTATTTTTTTCATTTCCAATAGTTCCATTTTGCTTAAGGGTGTGTATACGAATACGCGTTGAAGCGCACCCCCTGGAGCCTGGATGGGATGAACTTCTCGTAAGAAATTCTGTCTGTCTATGTAAAAGGTTTTCCTTACTGGGGGCGGAACAGGAACAAAATGTGGAGTCAGAAACGTTCTGTATTTGTGGCATTGTTCTAGAATCACATTAATTAAATCGGTACCTAGGCCTCTCCATCTTTTCAGGAGTAAGTCTTCCAATATATTATATAGGGGACCTGGATCAGAATGTTGACTCTCATATAACATAATGAGATGTTGGATCATGTACATACCAGCCAAACGCTGTTCGTCTGGGGTAAGACTCAAAAACGTTTGCGCTACTGAATCATCTTTATATATACTATCATTTCCAGCCCATTGAACTGCTGACCGCGCTAATTCCTGATCACGCATTGTACTAAGTTCACTGTAACCTATTCTTTCTTTCAGTATTTTATTGGTGTCTTGAAATACATGTTCAAGAGAACATTGTTCTGGTATGGGAGAAAGGAAACGTTTCTTGTTTTCTAGACGAACGGGTCTGTCAAAAGGTCTGTCAAAAGAATACTGTTTAGGAAGTCTCGCTCTACCTACGTACGCTATCGTCCCTTGGCTGTCTTCTGTCTCTACTAACTCGTCCTCATCTTCGGTTTCATTCTCTTTCTCAGCTCCCCTAACTTCTTTTTCCTTTTCGTGTATTATTACTATTTCTTTGCGGATCTTTCTGTACATGGCGTCTATGCAATTTTGTTTATCATGTTTACCATCAGCTATATTGTTACTCCAATTTATCAGTATGTCCATCTCTTCTGTGCTTGTACCTGGCCGATCTCGTTCTCTTATCAAACAATTTATCAGAAATCGTAAGATCATTTTTTGTGTCTCAACCTTTTGATGTGCCATGGCCTCGCGAATGCATTCTGGTCTCTCCCCTGTTCTAATAAAATGATATATATTGTCTAGATAGTTAGTCATTCCCGGTAAAAGAATCAGATAGTTCGTAACACGTCATAGACGTATCGAAAATAACATCATCTCTTCTTCGCCAGGTACTGGGTCATATCTACAATCGGTAAGGTACTGTTTAAGGGATTGGAAAGTCGCTGCTTTGGGTGTACGCTGTAATGCTAACTCTCTAAGCGTCGTTCGTTTTACTTGTGGCGGGGTGCGAAGGTGACCTCCTACGGCGCCTCCTGTAGCGGAAGCGAGGGCGTGAACTGACTGGGTTGTAGCTGCTGGTGTCATAGCGGGTAAAGGTGGCATATGTAATGGAGGTGGACTCTGGGTTATGGCTGTCGTGAAAGGATTAAGAGGACCAGTAGTAGGCGGGACAGTAACAGTAGCGGCAGCAGTAGCAGTAGGGGAAGTGACAACAGGCGCGGGAAGCGCGTCTTGGGAACGTGGAGGGGTCGTGGCTTGAAGAGTGGCTTGAACAGATGGAGCAGGCTGCTGTACATTATTAACGGGTGGTACAGGTACATTAGTATATGCTGGAGCAACATCATCTAAATAGGAAGAAAGGAAAATGTCT
Source organism: Lissotriton vulgaris (assembly GCF_964263255.1). NCBI lineage: Eukaryota > Metazoa > Chordata > Amphibia > Caudata > Salamandridae > Lissotriton > Lissotriton vulgaris. The sequence continues at coordinate 65,246,330 of NC_141699.1, read as the reverse complement.
GCTGCGGTTTGTTTATGACGGAGTTTAGTCGGGACCAATGGTGGTGGCAAGTTACGTGATACTTTCGGGGTCGCCTTGAGTAGGCCCTCGGCAAGAACTGGATACAGTCCTGTAATAAGGGCATTTCTTTGTCTGTCTTGTTGTTCTATTCTGACTCGTTCTCCTTCCTCTAGTAACTCTTTTCCTCTAGCTTTTTCGGATTCTTCTCTACTTCTCTCTGCTTTCCTGATTTCTTTCTCTGTTCTTCTATGGGCTTCTTTACGCCATAATTCTATGGCATTTTTCTGGGATTGTCTGGCTTTCTTTTTCCATAATGCTTCTTCTACTCTCATGATGCAATCAGCATCCCATGTCCCTGAGACAGGCCATCTATACTTTTCTTCCAGACCCTTGGTGTAGTCCACCCACAAATCTAGATACAGTATGGCATCTAAGCCATGCTTATTGTACATAAAATGTCCAGGAGTGTCCCTAGGTGGGACGGGAACTGCTTCTTCGAGTATCCCTTTCCTAGTTCCTATCTGACGTAATTTCGAGAACAGGGGCATATTGAGACTGATTTGAACGTGAACACAATAATACACAGTAATGAATTGCAAACAATCATTCATACCACGACATTAAACACATTGAAACATGTCAGACTGATATTACCTGATACATAGAAAACACAAATCCTGAAAGTCTCGAGAAACAAATACTAGAATACTGGATTACTAGATGCACTGCTAAAACAGTACAGACAATACCGGTCCCATAAAGAGACACGTCATACCGCGCTCACCTAAGTGAACACGTCTGGACCAGGTCTGTCTACCCAGACCTGTCTTGACCGGGCCCAAATTAATGGACCCGTCTAGATGCGTTCCCAATAACGGTACTCACCGGGAAGCAAGAACTGAAGGCCTCGGAAACTGGACTGGACTGGACTGCGTCAGGCTACGAATTCTCCTACGCATGCGCATCGGAACAGGTGGGCCTCTGGATACCTCGGACCTTGCTCTCTCGACTCGGGGCTCTGGTCGGGATCCTCCGCATTCCTCACCGCCTCGTCTGGATGCCGGGTCGCAGTCTCGTCTCCTCCGTAGGCCCGAGGGAGATTAGCAGGAAAACCCGCAGGAGTGCACTGGTTCCGTCGCAGCTGTAGAAGGGGCCAAGGCCTGCGGTACATCTCCGGCGAGTGGGGAAGGGGGGGGTCCCTATTCGGGCGCCAAATTATGTGGTAAATAAAATTACCGTATCATTTTTCCATACAATTAATAGTCAAAAAGGATAGCTCAATCAAATGAGAGGCAGAGTCCGTGGAATCTGAGTCATACGGGCTTTAATGAAATACCTCGAGGTATTGGACATCGAGTTCCATCACCACTAAGGTTCAGGAAGGGATATTCAACGTTTTATTAGCATCATACATTATATATAGTAAAACAGTATACTTGAATTGAATACAGTAGGCGTAACAGGTGAAAAGAGAGAGATAAGAACACATGTGCGTAACAGGAGGCGTGTAAGAAGGCGTACACATGGGCGTGCACTTGACATGTCAGAGAAAACGTCACATAAAACGTCACAAGTGGGTGGATGCATAGAGAAAGTTTGCAGAGTCGGCAGAAACTCTTGACCTAGATGCGCGCGCAACTGAGCATGACGTGTAACTGGGGAGAGCTGGGGCTTTGACTTTTGCACGAGTAGAGGAGACTGATGTCTGGGGTGTCAGAACGACCTGCACCTATAGCATATCTGGTATCTCATGTTTGGAGGATGTAGTGTCTGAAGTAAAAGGTCTCTCGGGCAGAGGCCGTTCAATACTGAATGCTAGTGCGTGCATACGAATCTTCATGTAGAGTGCGGGGGCCATGGGCCTACCATGGTAGCAGGAGCAGTAAATTACTTGCATGGAGACAGGAAGGCAGGGCCCTTTGCTCTGCAGCCGGGAATATGTTTACCTATTTCACTAGACTGGAATGTGTTTTCGCGGAGGCTGAACAGATAACTGTAGGCAAAATAACGTGTTGGCAGGCAAGCAGGCCGAGCCGGGCACCGCTCGTCTGTGCAGGATGTAAGTCAGAGGTCAGGGATGCATAAAGTTTTCAGAGACAGAAGAGACTAGGAGCCTCGTTTAAGGGCCTAGCTCAACTGGGCCAGAAAACATGGAGAAAACGTAAAAGTGCACCATGTAAAGACGTTGGCACCATAGGCCTAGAAGCCTAATGAACGGGATTTTCAGGCATGACTGGATAACTGACATGTTAAGGTTGGACGCAAATGCATATGCGTCTTTCTAGCATGTACGGGAAGGAAGTTACACGACATACAAGGAACATGGGGGCATGGATGGGGTGCAAGTGGGGGACACATTGGCTACCTAAAAATTTCTATTACCTCACCCAAACCCCTCTTTAAATTGTACCTTGCTAGAGAGGGTGACTGTCTTTGACTATCTAGGTGTCACGCTGTCCGAAACGTTTGAGTGGGGCCCGCAACTAGCCAAAGCAAGCCGCAAGTTATCCCAGATGGCAGGAGGAATCACAAAAAAATACAGAAATTCCCGGCTGTTCCGGTGACTGAGATTTGCAAAGTGCAAGCCAGGAGCGCTGCAATGTATGGGGCTGAACTATGGGGTCATTGTCCCTCTGGCAGACTGTCTAAAACAGAGAATAACTTCATGAGACAGTTGTTGGGCCTTCCGACAAGTACCCCCCTCATCCCCTTATGCCTGGACCTAGGAATTAGACCTATTGCAGAAGAGACTGGACTTAGACCGCTAACCTTTTGGTGTAGACTGTGGGTGACCTCGGAACTAGCAGTCTACCAGTCAGAACTAAAGGAGATTTTGAGCATCCCGGGTGTGGGCAAATTACAATGGTTTTTACATATAAGGTAAGGATGCTATAGGATAGGTATGCCAAACTTATGGAGCAATCCCGAGGTAGTGTGCCCGACAATTTCACGCTTAGAACTAGTAAGAGCCTATAGATCGCTTAAACTAGCTGATATCCAGTGGAACACTAAACTTGGTCACCTCACAGCTGATTTTTAAAATATAAAGCTGAGTACCACATTGAGCCCTTCCTGGATGATATTCAACCGATCATGGCAAGAAAGTTATACACGCATCCGTAGAACCACAGCCGGAGGCAGATCCTTCTCCCACTGTGCCGCCAAGACCTAGAACACCCTCCCCCTTATCCTACGACAAACCGAAGACCTTCTAACCTTCAGGAGACAACTCAAGACCTAGCTGTACGACCAGTAGCAACAGCACCCCTCGCCCCCACCTCCCCTCCCTCAGTGCCTTGGAACCCTTGCGGGTATGTAGTGCGCTCTACAAATTATTTGATTGATTAATTGATTGACATTCAGTTTAGAATAGGGACCTTGCCGCTTCATGCCTCTACTAACAAATGGTTAAAAGCCCCCCCCCTTGGGTGCCACACTTGCAACTGTGTAGATGAGACTGATACTCATGTTTTTTTCTTTTGTCCCGGCTATAAAACAGTCAGATGGCATTGGCTCGTTCTACTTTGCAGAAATTTGGGGTGTAGGCAGTGTATGGAGGCATATAGTATATTAAGAACTGATACTCACCCACCCATTGTTTTTGCCGTGTCCTGATTTCTGAACATGTGGCATAGTCATAGGGTGCTTTTAAACTCACCACTGCAAGTATAAAATCCCCACAGTGTACATCTTGTCACATTTTAACAATTTTTAACGTTTAACTAATTTGTAACTTTTTCCTAACCCTTTTCACATTCCAAAAACTAAAAGTATTGATGAAATGAAATTTGATCGTACCAAAATGATTTGTGGCTATTCCTTTTATGATAATTTTGGCCATATTTAGGGTATTTGCTGCAGTAGTTGCCGGAGGTCGAGAAGAAGCTTTGTATTTTTTGAACAAGCTACCCTGTGATGAATTTTAATGTTGTCAATAACCAAGTTGTGTTGGTATTTTATTTTTTAAGTATTGGTCTTGTCATGTGTTTTTTCCGCTATTGTTTGTATTACCTACTTTTTATGGTCTACATTTACCGAAATAAAGTTTGTTAGAATGGCATTTCACCTCACTTTTCATGATGTTTCTTTGACTTGTGTTGTGGCTGCCCGCTTAATTCCTTCTCTTGTTCTCGAAGTGCAGGGGCAAGCCCCCGCAAACCCTGGCTGCTGTTAAGATTTCATGAAGATTTCGGCCAGCAGGCCTCCCATTGAGTAAGTGGCAAAGCCTCCTGTATCTGGTATTTCCATTCCAAGTCAAGGCACCCGGCGGGCATCATCGAAACATAAATCCATAAGATATCTTGTGACGATGCAGATGCCCATGTTAACAAAAAAAGGGGGGACAAATTTGTGGGCTTTAGTAGATCCAGCGTACATGCCCTAGATACATTTAACAAAGCGAAGGTACGAAGTTCCTAGGTGATGTGGTAATCCCCATTAAAATGCCGTAGCTAGAATTAGGACCCAGTACTAGAATACAACTAAGGGGCCGGCCCTACCCAGGGTTGTAGGCTTAACGCGGTGTTCCAAATGCATCTCTTACGAACCCTCTCGTTTTGGAAATAAAAACAGATTTGAAATAAAATGCCGTAGCTAGAGAAGTCTGACAGTGTATTACAGGTGGTCAAGGAGGGGAATTCCTCCTTTTGGAACTACGGCTCTCACACACCCAGCAAGCTTGGTGTCATGCTTCATCATTTGAGCCTGCTCCTCGTCGGGCCGGTGCTGCAATGCCCGACGGGCACCCTTAAAGGGGCTCTTTCTCTGAGATCTTCTGTTCCTTGCCGTAAGGGTGCAGTGGGTCTGAGGCAGAGGCGCAACTAGAGCCACATTTTGGGGGGGGGGCTAAGAACAAATTTTGCGGGGGGTGGCTGAATCTTTAAGCAGTAGGCAGAGTGGAGCTGCAGGGGCTCTTAGAAGGGGCGAAACAACAACAATTCTTAGTTAACATGCAAATGGTCTTTAAAACCTGTGAAGTGCTCGGTGCGGCTGTGTTTGTGCCCAGGAAGCTGTCTCATCCTGGGCTGCCAGACACGATGGGGGGCTGAAGCCCCTCGAGTCCAATGGGCGTTGCGCGCCTGGTGTGAGGGGCATAGTTGTGTGTAGACGTGTATTGTGATGTTAAAACAGGTGAGGGAGTCCTCTGTAAGACTTTATTATGTGAGGGACCCTGCCCGAATAAAATAATGCGGGAGGGGTAGCGTATTTTGTTTTTGATATGACAAATTGCATACTCTACTCCCCGATGGTTGACATGTTTCTCGCCCTAATATAGTCATATAATGATATATAGACGCAGACGAGGAAGCACTGAAATGTCGCTAGAAGAGGAAATGAACGAACGCGAGCGGGAAGTGCTATTAATTTTTGATGAAGTAACCACTGGTGTAGCGGCCAAACAACAAACTTCTAAGGCTCGCAACGAGAAGATGCCAGATGTCTTGATACGATTAAAGCGTCTTGAAAAACTGTCCAGAGGGGAGCTCTCTAAATGGTGGGAGTCAAGATCCCTACAACGATATTTAGAAGTAGGGAGGATCCCAAGGGGGTTAAGAATACTTGTAGCCCCGACCTATGAAGACCCTGACCCGCTGATGTTGCAAGAGTGGGCGGACAATAACCAAGAATCATCATTCCGCATGCTTAGAATTTTGATTGAATATGCGGAGAAAGATCGTGCAAAGATGTTAGAGGAAATAAGTCAAATTAACGACATGTTGGCAAAAGAAGACAACCAAGAGCCAATAACCCTTTACAAAAAGGAGATGGGTGAACGCATAAAAAAATTGGCAACTTCCATCAAAGAACGGAAGGCTCAAAAATTTATAAGGGACAAGAAAGATTATGACCGTGGGCAGATCTACACGTTTGCCAAGAAGTTTGAAAATGTGAGGAGATTGAAAATGAGCGGTGCTACCCAGAAACAGCAGATAGCTCAGTCTGGGGTGAGCATTGTACCTAGCTCGGATGTAGTTACCTCAGCAGAGGAAGGTCCTAGTGGGGAAATGGAAGAAAGAATTCCCACTGTGATCGATGAATTTGGTTTTTTTCAGGAGGACCGGCGTTTCAATTTCCGCCCAAGAACCAAGTAAACTACGCCAAACCACCAAGGGCAAAAGGCAAAGGCGCAAAAGGCGCCAAGGTGCAAAACAAAGAATAATAGCTAACACACAGCTGTCACCGATCATTGTCCCAACTATAAGTCAACAACCACCATCAATAATTAATTTGACAGATTTGAAACTCTCCACTGAAGAAGAGCAGACACTCAACTTGGGACTGTCCTTTTGCCCAGAAGCTGAGTTTAATTATGTTCAAACTCGTATCGACATCTTCAAGTTTGCTAGGCTTTTGAAACTTAAAAAACATTTTTCTATGAACCCGAGCTGGAGGAGTGGAGTTTTGAACCCTAGTAACAGTGAGAGCACATTTGGAGAATTGAATGTACAGGATATGGACCTCATGCTAGACTTTTATCCTTCTGTCGGAACAGATGGAAATGATGTGAATGTGAATTTTGAGGAACAGGGACCATCTGAACCTTTGGAACTTATGAGCCACGCGGATGAAGTGGCAAGAACCGAAGGACTGACCATCAATGCCAGCGATCCGACTGGTTTTCGCCCAAGATCCCGTTACACTCCTTATATTGCAGGTGACAACATTGACATTTTCAATGATCTGGTAGTAAATGATTTAAAAAACCTGGAAAAGTGTACTAGTGTGTGCAATAAAAACTTTAGCAAGCAAGAAAAAGCCCAGGCAACCCTTATTGAGAAAATCAAGCAGACTGAGAATTGTATTGTTCGAAATGCTGATAAGGGTGTGTTAGACCTGTCTGCATCTGGGGATACTCTAACCAACATTATTTATTTTTGTCCCCCTTAGCCTCCCAGTGTTTCTATTTTTATTTTTATATAACCACCAGGATTTTTCAGTGCCGTCAGGGGGCTAGGTGTTCCTTGACTATGACGCCATTTTCCCCTCATACTCTGTGAGGCCTAGTTATGCTCCTGGAAAATCTAGGGACACTCAGGAACCTAAAATGGTGTCCACCAACTGCCATAACGGACATTCCAGGGGAACAGGCCCATAGGCTAATATGAGGAAGGTTCCAGAAACATCTAGTGGCTTCCAGAGGTCTCAGGCCACTCTATAAAAGGCCAGTGACCAGCAGCCATTTTGTGCAGTCTCAGGAGTGACCAGTGAGGAGAGAGGCGACTTGTGGAGGAGGATTGTGCACCAGTGGTGACCAGTTCGACCTGTGGGCCGGCTGTCGCGTTATTGGGAAGTGCCCCCTTTCAAGCTGACCAAACCCCACTGTCACGTCATCCATAACGCGTGACCAGAGACTTTGTGACCAGTTTGTGAAGTACTGGGTCGTGTTGAGAGAAGACCCTCATTGTCTGCAGCCAAGCGTCCCTTGTGAGCGACCTGCACATCTGCCCTAAAGGCTATAGGCAGATCAAGTGAACGTCGGACTAGTGTGGGGCTAATTGGCCGAGAAGTGAGGACAGTCCCCAACACACCACTCGAGATTGTCCCAGATGCTTTGGTGAGAAATCGGCGGAAGCGGCTGCGGCCCCTACCTGTGTGGGAGACGCCGAGATCAAGTCTGTCCCAGACGCGTGGGAAGTGGCCAGTTGACCCGTGTGTTGTGGTGAGGAGAGGCGGCATCCGGAGCCGAGCGGAAGGACCCGGCGCGTCAGAAGAGGTGTGCCCAAGGCGAATTCGGAAGAGAGGAAGGACCCGGCCGCGTCACAGGAGGTGCGACCGAGGCGGAGCGGCGCAGCTTCTGCCTGAAGTGACGCGAAAGGAGGCAGAAGCGCCGCCACGGTCCCGTCGGTGGAGCGTCCCAGACGAGCGTAAGCTTCCCCGTCTCCCCCCTCCGACGCCGACCTCACAGAGGCCCTTCGTCAGCGCCAGAAGAAGGCAACGCCGACCGGATTGCCCCTTAAAGAAAGTAAGCCGGGAAGTGGGGAAGCGGGAGGCGGCTGTGCCGGCAGACAGCAACTCGCTGAGGCAGCAATAGCGAGCGCGGCTGCGAAGTGCCGTTTCTTCTAAGATAACCCTCGTGGAACTGTTGACTATATACTCTCTGACTATGAATATGAGTTCATGAAGGGAGGGAGTGTGAAGGGAAACGAATCGCTTGGTTCAGGTGTTTGTGCAAGAATTGTAGAAGCTGGGCTAGAGAGTGCCAGTAATATTTAGAGCTCCCTGACAAAAACCTCTGCAGGCAGTGAATCACCTGGAGACAGTTCCACTTCCAGAGTGGTGTAGCTAGTATAAACAAAAGGAAGCCTTATTAATTCACCTTGTTTTCTTTGTAGCTAAATAACTGGCTGTGGGCTCTGAGAACAGCGCTGCTAGGGGTAGAAGTCTGACAAGCTGACCTGGGCTCTAAGTACAGATGGGTAAGGTACACGCCAAGATTGTGTAAGGTGGCACATTGAACCTGAAAAGTGGGTTTTCCCTTCTGTAACCATTGATTGAAGAAGTAATTTTGTGGAATTGACAGTAACTTATCTCAAGTGAAATGTACCTGTGATTTAGCATTGCTAGAGTGAGAAATGTATTGAAGACTGTGTAACATATGTGAATTTATGCTGAGCTAAATGTAAACGGATTTTGCATATGAAACAGAACAATCATTATTTTTATAAAAGGTACTGGTATTTTTCTAAACTGGTGTAGCGTCTTTTATTTTTAGTGGTCAATCATTGAGTTACTGTGAGTGAGCCTTGTAAGCACTTAACTAACGCCTTAGAGTTTAGCTGTTTCCTCTACTGTGCCAGGCTACCCTATGTAGTCTAGGATACCCTAGGTCTAACATAATTTGTGTTTCAGCGGTGGGATCACGGATTTGTGCTTACACTCACTTAGTAGTAACACAGTGCCTACCACGGGACCACACCTGGAGTTTTCTCCCTGCGGCCCTCCTAATCTGAATTTTGCTTTTCCTAAATTTACTTCTGGTGGTGGGTGGAGGTTGACCCCAGGTCACTTTCTGGATTTCTCCTGTGTAAAAGTGTATTCTCTAAGTGGAAATGGAGGTAAATGTGGAAGAGCTGGAAAACTATACCGTGACCCAACTAAAGGACTGGTGTCAGCAGCAAGGTGTATTTTTTAAGAAAGGCGCCAGGAAAGGTGAGCTGCTGACCAGCATCCGGGCATGGGTGGAGGCTCATTCCGGGGAGGAAATAGATCCAGAGGGGAGTGACAGGGACACTGTCCTTGAGACCGCAACACTGTACCAGGCGGGAGGGGGGGAACCTTTTAACAGGTCCTAGGACACCTTCCAGAGTGGGCAGCAGCGTCTCGGAGAGGGGTTTGACCGACGCCGAGCTAGAGGATAGGAGGGAGGAGAGGAGGATGAGATTAGAACTAGCCAGGATGGACATGGAAAGGGAGGACAAGAGGTTGGCACATGAGCGAACCATCAAAGAGATGGATCTACAAGCCCTAAACCTAAGGTCCCCCAAATCTGAGAATGGTGGCAGCGAAACCAAGTTGAACCCTAGAGAACCCCGACCCTATTTACCCAAAGATGTCATGGCTAGCTATGTACCCAGTGATGATATTGCAAAATGGCTAGCCGCCTATGAGGTCTCATTGAGGGCCCATGGGATCTTGGAAGCCCACTGGGGGGGTGGGTTATATAAATACATGCCACCTGCTGGCAGGGATACCTTGTTGGCCCTGGAGCAAAGTGAGCAGACCTACTACCCTGCTATGAAGGTGGCGCTGATAAGGAAGTTTGGGTTAACCCCTGAGAAGTATAGGCAGAAGTTCCGGGGTAGCCACAAACTAGGTACGCAGAATTGGGTGGACTTTTTGGATTACGCCAGGAAGGCCTTGGAGGGTTGGGTGAAAGGCAGCGAGGTAGGGGACTATGAAGGTTTATATGACCTCATACTCAAGGAACACCTACTCGAGAAATGTCTTCCCGAGCTGCGACAGCATCTGGTGGACAGCAAGCTGACCAGCCCCAGGAAGCTTGCTGAGGAGGCGGACATCTGGGTTAGTACTCGGGTGTCATCTAAGGGGACTGGAGGGGATCCCCAGAAGTCTGGACAGGGCGCCCCCCAGAAGAAAGAGGGCGGGGATAATAAGAGGGAGTTCTCAAGAGGTCCACAAAATACTTCGCAAGGAAGGGGCAGAGGATTCATCCCTAAGAGTAACCCCCCTCGCAACCCTAATCCTGGCCAGAGCCAGCAGCCAAGGGTTGTTCATTGTTTTGAGTGTGGTGGTGTGGGACACTATAAAGGAGATGTGAGATGCCCAAAAAGACCACCCCCTCCCACTGGAGGAAAAGCCCCGGGAATAACTAGTGTAGTGCTCGGGGAGGAGATGCCTTTGGGTAACGGAGGGGAGCGGGCGGGTGTCACTTTAGTGTCCCTGGGTGTTAAAGAGATGGTGCCAAAGACCCAACTGCCCTCTAATACTACCAAGAATGAGCAGTGGGTCACCATCAACGGCCGTAGAGGGGAGGCTCTGAGAGACACAGGAGCCAGTATGACTATGGTAAGGAGTCAACTGGTGTCTCCAGAGCAGGTCATCCCAGATGTACTCCATCCCGCCGTGATGGCTGACGGCAGATTGGGCCACTATCCGGTGGCTGAGGTTCTCTTTGAATGGGGAGGGGTTGCAGGTCCACTTCGAGTTGCCTTAAGCCCTGCCGTGCCTGTTGACTGCCTGTTAGGAAATGATATGGAGCACAATGCTTGGAGGAGGGTGGAGTACCAGACTCACTCTGAGATGCTGGGACCCCCTGACTGGGCCTGTGTCAGCACAAGGTCCACGACTGCCCGAAGGGGGAGTTCACTTACGCTGGAGCCTGGAACAATGGCCCAGCCGGCTGCCAGAGAAGAGAAGGACAGGAGGCCGGAGGACCCTGCCTCGGCATCTCCGCCTCGTGAGACAGACAGGCCACCTGCGGAGGTGGATCTGGAGTCCACAGGGGAGAATGTTGCTTCCTTGGAGAACCTACCCATCCCTACTGAATGGCATGTGGAGGGAGGTCCTTCCCGGGAAGAGTTCTGCAAAGCTCAGAAGGAGTGTCCTACTCTTGAGGGGCTGCGGCAACAGGCCAAAGCCCAGGCAGCAGGAAACATTGTAGGGAGCTACCAGATTTACTGGGAGGATGGACTCCTCTACAGTGAGCCCAAGGCACCTGGACATGGTTCATCCAGGGCCTTGGTGGTCCCTCATTGCTTTAGATACTTTCTTTTGGAACTGGCTCATGAGATACCCTTGGCAGGACACCTAGGACAGGACAAGACCTTTGCCCGGCTTGTCCCCCACTTCTACTGGCCTCGAATGAAAGTGGCGTCTGATACATATGTCGGACGTGTGTGTCTTGCCAAGCCAGTGGGAAAACAGGGGTGAAGCTAAAAGCTCCCCTGGAACCACTACCTGTCGTTAGCACCCCCTTTGAGAGGGTGGGCATCGACATTGTAGGGCCATTGGATCCACCAACTTCAGCTGGTCACCGGTTCATCCTGGTTTTAGTGGATCATGCCACACGGTACCCAGAGGCAATTCCTCTGAGGACCATCACTGCACCCGCAGTGGCAAGGGCCCTGATGGGGATCTTCACCCGAGTGGGTTTCCCCAAGGAGGTTGTGTCCGACAGGGGGACTAACTTCCTTTCAGCATACATGCGGGCTATGTGGAAGGAGAGCGGTGTTACCTATCGGTTTACCACCCCTTACCACCCACAAACCAATGGTCTTGTGGAAAGGTTTAATAAAACCTTGAAAGGCATGATAAGAAGTCTGCCTGAGAGCCTGCGGAGGAAATGGGACTTCGAACTTTTGTACGGGCACCCTGTACGGGGTCCTCTCAGCCTGGTGAAGGACGGATGGGAAAAGACTCCCAGGAAGCTTCCCCAGGACGTGGTGAGCTACATGCTGGCCTTCCGGAGCCAAATGGCTAAGTTGTGGAAGCAAGCTTCTGACAACTTGGAGGCCAGCCAAGCAGTTATGAAGGAGTGGTATGACCACAACGCTCACCCAGTGGAACTGGAGCCTGGACAAAAAGTGTGGGTAATGGAACCTGGAGAGCTAAATGCCCTCCAGGACCGTTGGACAGGCCCCTTTGAGGTATTGGAGAAAAAGGGTAAATCCACCTACTTGGTGGATCTTAAGACCCTGAGACAGCCCCACAGAGTGCTGCATGCCAATCGCCTCAAGCCACACCATGAGAGGCCCGAGGTTGTCTTAATGATGGTGACCGATGGAGCAGAGGAAAAGGAAAGCAAACCTCTCCCTGATCTTCTCTCGTCCCAAGAAAAGGATGGGTCGGTGGAGGGAGTGATTCTCTCACCATCCCTGACTCCTGAACAGCAGAGAGATTGCCGCCAGATCCTGGAGCAATTTTCTCCTCTGTTCTCCCTTGTCCCGGGTAGGACCCACCTGTGTACCCATGACGTGGACACAGGAGACAGCCCACCTGTGAAGTCTAAGATCTACCGGCTGTCGGACAAGGTGAAGGCCAGCATCAAAAGTGAAGTCGCTAAGATGCTGGAGCTAGGAGTGATTGAACCTTCTAGTAGCCCTTGGTTTAGTCCGGTGGTTTTGGTACCAAAAGCTGCCCCGCCGGGCACCACACCTGAATTGAGATTCTGTGTGGACTACCGAGGACTAAATTCAGTAACCAAGACAGACGCTCATCCCATCCCTAGGGCGGATGAACTTATTGACCGGTTGGGAGCTGCCCAATACTTAAGTACCTTTGACCTAACTTCAGGGTACTGGCAGATTTCCCTTACTGAGGGGGCGAAGGAAAGGTCAGCCTTCTCTACACCTCAGGGACACTACCAGTTCTGTGTGATGCCCTTTGGGCTCAAGAACGCCCCTGCCACTTTTCAGCGGCTGGTGAACAAGGTCCTTTCTGGTATGGAAACTTTTTCTGCTGCTTACCTGGATGACATTGCTGTCTTCAGTAGCAGCTGGGAGGACCATTTGCAACACTTGCAAGCTGTTCTTTATGCCCTGCAACAGGCTGGCTTGACAATCAAGGCCAGCAAGTGTCAGATCGGACAGGGGTCGGTGGTGTACCTAGGCCACTTGGTGGGCAGAGGGACGGTGCAGCCCCTCCAGGCAAAGATTGAGGCTATCATAGCCTGGGAGCCCCCCAAGACTCAAACTGAGGTCCGAGCCTTCCTGGGCCTCACTGGATACTACCGTCGCTTTGTGAAGGGGTATGGCACCATTGTGGCACCCCTCACTGAACTTACTTCCAAGAAACAACCCCGACGGGTAATCTGGACGGAGGCTTGCCAGCGAGCCTTCATGACCTTGAAGCAAGCATTGTGTTCCGCTCCAATACTCAAGGCCCCTGATTTTGCTAGAGAATTCATTGTCCAAACAGATGCGTCAGAACATGGCATTGGGGCAGTGTTATCGCAGCGAAATGATGAGGGCTTGGATCAACCCGTGGTTTTCCTGTCTAGGAGACTACTCCCCAGGGAACGGAGGTGGAGTACCATTGAGCGAGAAGCCTTTGCGGTGGTTTGGGCTCTGAAGAAGTTGCGGCCATACTTGTTTGGCTCGCACTTCCTGGTTCAGACTGACCACCGCCCCCTTCGTTGGCTAATGCAAATGAAGGGGGAAAATCCCAAGTTGTTAAGGTGGTCCATCTCCCTACAGGGAATGGACTTTCGGGTGGAACATCGGCCTGGATCGGACCATGCCAATGCAGACGGTCTATCCAGGTATTTCCGCCTTAGTGATGAGAACTCCCAAGGGATTGGGTAGCTCTCCCCACTTTCAGCTGGGGGGGACGCGTGTTAGACCTGTCTGCATCTGGGGATACTCTAACCAACATTATTTATTTTTGTCCCCCTTAGCCTCCCAGTGTTTCTATTTTTATTTTTATATAACCACCAGGATTTTTCAGTGCTGTCAGGGGGCTAGGTGTTCCTTGACTATGATGCCATTTTCCCCTCATACTCTGTGAGGCCTAGTTATGCTCCTGGAAAATCTAGGGACACTCAGGAACCTAAAATGGTGTCCACCAACTGCCATAACGGACATTCCAGGGGAACAGGCCCATAGGCTAATATGAGGAAGGTTCCAGAAACATCTAGTGGCTTCCAGAGGTCTCAGGCCACTCTATAAAAGGCCAGTGACCAGCAGCCATTTTGTGCAGTCTCAGGAGTGACCAGTGAGGAGAGAGGCGACTTGTGGAGGAGGATTGCGCACCAGTGGTGACCAGTTCGACATGTGGGCCGGCTGTCGCGTTATTGGGAAGTGCCCCCTTTCAAGCTGACCAAACCCCACTGTCACGTCATCCATAACGCGTGACCAGAGACTTTGTGACCAGTTTGTGAAGTACTGGGTCGTGTTGAGAGAAGACCCTCATTGTCTGCAGCCAAGCGTCCCTTGTGAGCGACCTGCACATCTGCCCTAAAGGCTATAGGCAGATCAAGTGAACGTCGGACTAGTGTGGGGCTAATTGGCCGAGAAGTGAGGACAGTCCCCAACACACCACTCGAGATTGTCCCAGATGCTTTGGTGAGAAATCGGCGGAAGCGGCTGCGGCCCCTACCTGTGTGGGAGACGCCGAGATCAAGTCTGTCCCAGACGCGTGGGAAGTGGCCAGTTGACCCGTGTGTTGTGGTGAGGAGAGGCGGCATCCGGAGCCGAGCGGAAGGACCCGGCGCGTCAGAAGAGGTGTGCCCAAGGCGGAGTCGGAAGAGAGGAAGGACCCGGCCGCGTCACAGGAGGTGCGCCCGAGGCGGAGCTCCCGCCTGAAGTGACGCGAAAGGAGGCAGAAGCGCCGCCACGGTCCCGTCGGTGGAGCGTCCCAGACGAGCGTAAGCTTCCCCGTCTCCCCCCTCACAGAGGCCCTTCGTCAGCGCCAGAAGAAGGCAACGCCGACCGGATTGCCCCTTAAAGAAAGTAAGCCGGGAAGTGGGGAAGCGGGAGGCGGCTGTGCCGGCAGACAGCAACTCGCTGAGGCAGCAATAGCGAGCGCGGCTGCGAAGTGCCGTTTCTTCTAAGATAACCCTCGTGGAACTGTTGACTATATACTCTCTGACTATGAATATGAGTTCATGAAGGGAGGGAGTGTGAAGGGAAACGAATCGCTTGGTTCAGGTGTTTGTGCAAGAATTGTAGAAGCTGGGCTAGAGAGTGCCAGTAATATTTAGAGCTCCCTGACAAAAACCTCTGCAGGCAGTGAATCACCTGGAGACAGTTCCACTTCCAGAGTGGTGTAGCTAGTATAAACAAAAGGAAGCCTTATTAATTCACCTTGTTTTCTTTGTAGCTAAACAACTGGCTGTGGGCTCTGAGAACAGCGCTGCTAGGGGTAGAAGTCTGACAAGCTGACCTGGGCTCTAAGTACAGATGGGTAAGGTACACGCCAAGATTGTGTAAGGTGGCACATTGAACCTGAAAAGTGGGTTTTCCCTTCTGTAACCATTGATTGAAGAAGTAATTTTGTGGAATTGACAGTAACTTATCTCAAGTGAAATGTACCTGTGATTTAGCATTGCTAGAGTGAGAAATGTATTGAAGACTGTGTAACATATGTGAATTTATGCTGAGCTAAATGTAAACGGATTTTGCATATGAAACAGAACAATCATTATTTTTATATAAGGTACTGATATTTTTCTAAACTGGTGTAGCGTCTTTTATTTTTAGTGGTCAATCATTGAGTTACTGTGAGTGGGTCCTGTAAGCACTTAACTAACGCCTTAGAGTTTAGCTGTTTCCTCTACTGTGCCAGGCTACCCTATGTAGTCTAGGATACCCTAGGTCTAACAGGGTGGGAATGTAGTTCTCTGGGATAGGCAGAAATATATATCTGAAGCCTACAAACAACTAAATAATAGAGCTTGCTATGTGAGAATTAAACAAGAAATCATGTTTAATAGTCATGCACAGTATAACTCAGACCTAGAAAACTGGTATAGCCAGTCTTTGATCACCCATGATGAGCTTAAATTTCTGAAGATATCTAACCCAGTCACCCCAGTGTTTTATTTGCTCCCGAAGGTGCATAAGGATGTACGCAACCCCCCTGGTAGGCCGATTATCTCAGCCATAGGTAGTGGGTTGGAAAATACCTCTAAATTCATTGATTCATTTCTCAATCCTCTGGCTTCACAACTGCCTTCATACATTCTTGATACAGGGGACTTCTTGAAATCCATTTATGACATACCCTAGGAGGAGGATTTGAATCTGGTAACAATCGATGTTACCACATTGTACACAAGCATTAAACATAGCGATGGACTGAATGCCATCAGACACTTTTTAGGAACAAGACCAATCAAATTGTGGGCCCATACGCAAATGTTGTTGTCAATGGTTTCAACCTGCTTAAAGAATAATTTTTACATTTTTAATAATGAACTGTTCCATCAAACCTGTGGTACTGCGATGGGCACCTGCTTCGCCCCCAGCTATGCGAATTTGCATATGGGCTGGTGGGAGGAGCAGGTGATCCGGAAGCAGTACCAAACTGAATGGGAAAACAACATCCTCCATTGGAGTCGTTTTATTGATGACTTGTTTGTTGTCTGGAAAGGCTCTATGTCAGATCTAAACCTCTTTCTGGCAAAAATACAACAGAATAGTTTGAATCTAAAGTTCACGAGTACCGCTAGCACTGAATCTGTCAATTTTTTAGACCTTACTGTTTACATAAAAGATTGTAAAGTACAAACTAAGATATATAGGAAAGAGACCTCTGGAAACACTGTGCTACATGCCAGTAGCTTCCATCCGACATGTCTAGTGAACAGTATCCCCTATGGGGAGGGTCTTAGAGTCCTGAGAAATTGTAGTGACCCACAAGACAGAGAAAATGCCCTAAGAGATTTACAACAGCGCTTTAAACAAAGAGGGTACAGTGATAATTGTCTGAAGTCATCTTTTAATAAAATCAGACAGAAGACCAGAGAGGAAGTTCTTTTCAAAGACAAGAAGATGAAAAAACAGGAAGGGAATGAATGCAGGGTAATCACAAACTACAACAAATTGCATGGCTCTGTGAGGAAGATATTAAGCAGGCATTGGCATGTCATTAAAAATGACCAAATTATTGGTCCTGCTTTAACCACCAGACCTCTGATTACTTTTCGAAAGGCAAGATCCTTTAAACAGATACTAGTCAAAACCACACTGACCAAGGTAAAAAAGAAAAAAAAAAAAAGTAAAATGAGCGATTGGTTGTCCAGAAAGGATGGGTTCCTAAAGTGCAGCAAATGTAAGGCTTGTGAACATGGGAAAAATACCAGTGCATACAAACCAGGCCTCTCAAACAGAATGAAAAAAATCAAAGGACAATTTGACTGTAAAACGGAGTTTTCGATATATGTTTTATGCTGTGGATGTAATCTACAGTATGTTGGTAGTACAATCAAACCCGTTCATCAGCGGATACTACAACATTTGAGGGCGATAAAAAATGCAGACAGGTCATATCCAGTCGCCCCACACTTCGAAAAATTCCATGATAAAAATGTGAGCAGTCTATCCTATTATGTAATTGATTCCGTGCCCTTGAATGAGAGAGGGGGGAATAGGGTGAAAAAACTACGCAAACTGGAGTCGTGGTACATAGTTGAATTAAATACAAAAAGCCCGTATGGATTGAACATTGAAGAAGATCTATACACTCACCTATGAATTGTTTATGATCTTAAAGTCATTTTTTGTGGTTTATTCAACTTCCTGCATAACAAAGTTCATTTTCTCTAGGAGAAAAGTTGTAGAAATATATGTAATTGTTTTTAAATATGTGTTTTCACAGATATCAAATAGAACTGATTGGGTTTGCCCACTGGGGCTTTATTTTTTGATAAATTCTTTTGATTCTTCTATGCACATTTAGAGTACTAGTCGGGCCATATTGGACTTGGATGTCGATTATTGATTATAATTGCCAGTATAGTGGCTTTGGTGAATCAAAAAAAGCCCACTTGGGCTGAATGAGTTTTCCAAGAAACTGTGTTAAGGTCCTTAATTGGGATAGAGGATTGAGCAAATAAGCATGAATTATTTATTGTTTCTTGCCCATTCTTTCACTGTTTTTACCACTTTAAACTAGAGGCTTTATTTATGTATATTGCATTTTGAAACATTCATCTAAATGGCCCGAAAAGAAATTCATTACTTTAATACTGTGCACGAAGAGAATCTATGTAAATAACTTTTCCAGTTCTATGATTTTGTTAGTCACGTGATGCATCACGTGAGTACTGAGCACTTTAAATGTATGTATGTGTTTAAGCAAACTTTATCGTGACCAAGCCTGCTGGGTCAGGCGAAACGCGTCGAAAGCGACTAAGAAAATAAAGAAAAGGTTTTTCCACTACGTTGTGTCGTCTCCTTCGAAAACTGGTTCGAGGTTCTGAGCGCTTTATATATATATATATATATATATATATATATATATATATATATATATATTCACACGATTTAACCAGCAGGTTCCCTCCTCCAGTCCCGGGAAGAAACCACACAGGAGCCGTGGCCACGATTCAGAATTGCAGTTTAATGCGAATCACAAGGACCTACGCGTTTCGGAGTAAAACACTCCTTCCAGGCCCGTGAGGAAGGAGTGTTTTACTCCGAAACGCGTAGGTCCTTGTGATTCGCATTAAACTGCAATTCTGAATCGTGGCCACGGCTCCTGTGTGGTTTCTTCCCGGGACTGGAGGAGGGAACCTGCTGGTTAAATCGTGTGAATTTACGGGGGTGGCTACCCCTGCCGTGTGCCCGCCGAACAAGAGGCTTGGGGAATAGCCATAACTGTGTGTTGATAGATATATATATATATATATATATTGCTCCACAATCCAACTTTGTGTCGTCAGGAAAAACGGCCAGCACACGGGTAATCCGATATAAAAAGTGTTTTATTTGCAACCCCCCTCACCCCAGACAGACGTGTTTCGCTATAGAAGCTTCGTCAGTGTCAATTCGTGTTTGTGTCCAATAGCCATTTTAAAGCCCACCCAGCCTGAATTAATTCATCGACATAAAAGACGGTTTATACATTAAAAAGGCGGCGGCCATCTTATAATGTGCAGTTTCACATACATTGTTAGTGACTTATAATGGCAATTCTAAATAAAGTGCTTAAAGTGCATAATTAGAAATTCATTAAAAACCACAAACATTTATATTTCGTGTACATACTAACATTTTTGAAATATATAAGTCATTTCTTAATTTCAACAGTGACTATTTGATCATGATTTTTGATCGATTTGTTACTATGGTGTTACATCCAGGGATAAATCCCCGAATATCATAATAATGTCAACTGTTATATTTCTGACTTTTGTTATTTAATTTCTTTTAGTTGCTTAGAAGGGGCGAAACAACAACAATTCTTAATTAACATGCAAATGGTCTTTAAAACCTGTGATGTGCTCGGGTGTGGCTGTGTTTGTGCCCGGGAAGCTGTCTCATCCCGGGCTGCCGGACACGATGGGGGGCTGAAGCCCCTTGAGTCCAATGGGCGTTGCGCGCCTGGTGTGAGGGGCATAGTTGTGTGTAGACGTGTATTGTGATGTTAAAACAGGTGAGGGAGTCCTCTGTAAGACTTTATTATGTGAGGGACCCTGCCCAAATAAAATAATGCAGGAGGGGTAGCGTATTTTGTTTTTGATATGACAAATTGCATATTCTACTCCCCGATGGTCGACATGTTCCTCGGCCTAATATAGTCATATAATTATATATATATATATATATATATATATATATATATATATATATATATATATATATCACCTACTGGCGGTCGCCAGTAGGTAGTTATAGTCAGGATCTACTTTCCATAGGAAATCCGCAACATTCTATTGGGAATAACTTTGGCGCCAGTGGACGAATCTTCGCGAATTTCTCAAAGAAGATGGCCCGCTCCGCTCCTTCCCTGAAAATGTGGGGGGGATTCGTCAAGCGGGGGCCGAGATAAAAGGGGGTCCCAAAACGTGTTTTCCCCATGTTAATTTCCATAGGGCGGTTGGACTCACTTTTAGCCCGAACGGCTGAATGGATTTCCACCAAACTTGGCAAAATTGTAGGGACTGGTAGCCCGATGTGCCTTTGCTATGTCTCAAGATATGTGCTCCAGTGGATTTTGAGTAATTTATGTGCAAAAAAATATATCTATCTATAAGCGCGCCCCGGTACTCGCACCGGGGAGCGCACCAACGCGCTACGCAAGTTCGCGTGCGGAAAGCTGATTGGCTCCTGGGTGTCTGTCAACATTCCAAACAGTCCTGAGCGGCCGCCATGTTGTGTCTCGGTAGGTTCGAGACACAAGAGGTGGCAAAAACAAAGGGGGAAATGACCAAAAGGGGGCAGAGTAGACCCCCTCTGATAACTTGCGCGTGCAATGCACTGCTGATGACGTCACATATTACATCACTCATGACATGTCAGTGACATCACTCATGACATCACTGATGACACCATCCTTGTGTCAGAGTGACAGACCTCCTTTCACTGTAATGTAACCCTTGAAACAAATATTCAAAAATAGAAACTAAAATTTACAAAAAAATGGAGATACCCATACCAGTTACAACAACCAATTCAGTAATTCCACCATCTATATACACATCCACTCATTCACCAACTGTTCTATAAAGTCACTCATACATATACTCACTCATCATATGTAGTAATACACCTATACATCCTGTTACACACCGACAGTCATCCAAAACTTACTCACACACATACTCACACATGCAAATAAACTTTTGAACATCCATTTATTTGCATATACAGCTATACACACACTACCACCTTACTTCTAAGGAAACTTACACATACTTACTCTCTTAAACAATCACTTATAGAAACACATACCTATTTAAACAGGAACTCTTACAATCTCTTACTCTCACATATACTCACTTATATACATCAATATTCACATATACTAGATTAAAACATATGTAGTTACTGATAAAGATACTAGTGAGACAGTCATTCACTTAATAACACACACATATACACACTCAGCCACCCATACAGTCCTGCACATATGCTGTCTTCAAAACACATACAAACAGAGAGTCAGTCATTCATGCATCTATGTGCTAAGTCATACCCCCACCAAACCATACAGACACTCATACTGATACTAAAAAAACATCTAACTGTAACTCAGGGCATAGGTGTACCCAGGGCCTACCAGGGGCTGCAGCATGTATTATGCCACCCCTGGCTGGCCTCCTAAATCTGACACAACTGGCTGCACGACAGCTGGGGCAAGGTGGTGTAATCACCCTTTGCTTTAGATATAGTATACCTATATCTAACCCTAAAATGGACACATAGATTCCTATCAGTCACTCCTATGGCAGGCCTTGACGATCCTGAAGGCAGAGTGCTTGGAATCATGTGAGATGGTGCTCTGGCATGAGCTGAGCCTGTCTGCAGCTTGCGGAACCAAGTCCTAATAGCTGTTCCATGATAACGCGTACCATATACTCTTAAGTGCATTATAATCCTCGCGGTTATATGCCAACTCTGGTATCGCTTTATCAAAACATGTCGAGTAAGGTGTCATACGAATTGGAATACTAACCCCTCGCCAATTCTGGCGACGGGGTTAGCATTCCACCCTTCTAGAGGGACACAACATGGATGTAACTGTGAACCCCGGTTAAAGTTAACTCAAGCCTCAGCTCCACAAAATGGATGCTGCCACCACAGACACGAGTCTGACCTCCTGCTGCTGGGAGTCCTTCCAGCGAGGAGAGCTTGGACAAAGGGTTTCCTGTCCGGGGCGGTGCTAGCACCATCCCAGACAGGGTTTTGTGTATCCTGGGTAGGCAGGGCTTTAGAGGAAGGTGACTGCAAGTGGCACCCCGGTGCTCACTATGCATAGGCCGGCTCAAACCAGTTCTAGGGGCACACCAGCCCCTGAGCTGGGGGAAGCCCGGCATGGGAGAGGGGTGTAACCACCCCCCTTCCTGGTCCCACCACTGGGCAGGACCTAGTCGCGTGCCTGCCCCCTTTTGCAGGATAAAGGTAGGAGCAGGCCCCCTTCCAAATTAGATCATCTTTGAATCCTGAAACTACTTTCCACGAAAGGAACTCAAGACTTCTTCCTAAGATTTCTCCCTTGTGACTAAGGAGTAGTCACCCTGCACCCGCAGGCACCATCTAAGAACACTGCGGTTTGCTGCACGTCCTTCCTCCGGAATCCGACTGACCAGCACGACGAGACCCGGCTTCCCTGGCACCTCTGACCTCTACCTACATCTACAGCTAAGCTGAGAACCGTAGGTGCGACGAGACCTCGAGGGACCGGCCATCATCAGAACTGCACGACATCTATTCAGCACGACCGCCGAGGGATCCTCGAGTGAGTGCTTTGGGGTCCGAGAAGCCCCGACCTAGAGCAGCTCCAGCACCGAAGTCCAGCCCCCCAGCATCCACAAGATCTGCGTGGGGCCCTTCTGCTCTTTGCTGCTCACCGCGTTGTCCAGGTCACTTGCCCGTTGGCTACTGGCCCGTTTGACGACGAACTTCGACACTTCCGCCGCTGGTCTGGTTGCTCCAGGCTGGCCCTTGCTCCCCTCCAAAAGAGGAGTACCCCGGACCCTCCTGGTCCACTCCAGACGCCATCTTAGGTCCACCGCGTGGGCTTGCATTTGCCAAGACTTGTTGCCCCAATCCTGGGTCCAGCGACGTCGACAGCAGATACCCCCGGGGGACAGCTCGCCCTCCATCCTGGTCACCGACAACGCCTCCTGGTCCGAGAGACTGCAGAGCACAGCGTCGCCCACTCACCTGGTCGAGGTGACTCCATCCGGTGCCATCCTGGTGCCCATCTAATCACTGGCTAGTGATTCAGAACTTGGTCCCCTCTGCTTACAGGTATCCATCTTCATCGATCCAGGCTTGGATCCATCGAACAATCTTCACTGGTCGCCTGCCAGCAACTTCTTCTTTCAGGCTCCTGGTCCATCAACGCGGATTCCCGATGACACTTGAACCCTATGCAGCCGCAGCCCCTGGGCTAGGTAAACCGAGTACCATGGTGCTCCAGCGTAGATCCACTCTCTACGTGTCTAGATCCACTTTCGTTTTTGACCTACCTAGTCGGGTTCGCCCGAGAACACTAACTTTTGCTTTTACTAGCCTCCATAGACTTTGTCCCGCATCCCGCGTGAGAGTGCACACTCTGCACCCGAGTCCCCTAGGCCTCCTGCTCGTAATCTAAAGGTTCAGTAGTCCAGTCCTAGCGATTCCAAACCCTATGAGATTAGTACTTACCTGCTAGTAATTTCGCATTCCACTTTTAGAGTATATATAGTTTTTCGTGCCCCTCGGGCATTTGTGTAAATTGTGCGACTTAAAGTATTTTCGTAAGAGTTTTGTTGTGTGCTTAGTACCCTGTCCTCATAAAGAGTACAGGGCTGTTGTGATCTAAATAAATACACTGTTTATTTTCATAACACTTGTGTGGTGTCCTTTCACTTGGTGTTCAAGGGGCATATGTGATGGTATAACAGCTGGCTTAACACGCCCTCTAGAGTTTAGCCCGAAGACTGCTCGTATCCATGCTACTAGGATAGCTGGTCTATAAGGTTGACTTACAACCAATCATCAATAAGGGTTGTTTGGACTGATACAAAGTGCTCACTAGAATAGTGAACATTATATATCAGGCCAACTTCTCACATTGGTGGGCAGCGGTTGGGATTTGAGCTTGCTGTTGTTTTACCACACGTATCCTAAGAATATCTTGTGAAAGATCACATAAGTACCCAGGTACATATAACTTAGCTTAGAATACTCTGAGTTCTACTGAACCAGCTGTTGTAGTTCCACAGGGCCTAGCACACCCTGACTACAACTCTTAGCAAGGGATCAGTAGGCAAACAAATAGTGTAGGTAGGTGCATCACTTACACCACACTAGAAGCATGTCTATCCACGGAGAATCTTCCCAGACTCCTCTTGTGGTTGAGGACCCTCCACAGGTCCCTTCAAGATATGCAGCTCTTAGTTTCCAGGAGATGAGACAAGTGTGTACATCCAGGAAGATAAAGCAGGGGTCTAACCGCACCATTCCCTTTCTGATTGGTCTCTTAGAGACTTATGATGCCAAAAGAGCTGAGAATATTGGCCCTTTTAATACAGATGGGAACATGCCTCCCCTAGAGGGAACCACTGGTGACCCTGACCTCCACCTCCAGAACACAGGTAGTGACCTGGAGGAGGATGATCAGGAGTTATCAGGGGATGAGGCAGACAAAGGTCAGGTAGAAGTCAGTAGACTCACTAGGACCAACTTAAGCAGACATGAGAATGGTACTAGGGGACCCCTGGGGCCACCCCCAGGTGGGCTTAACATTGGGAGTGGACGAGTTAGATCTCTCTCTGGAGGCTCTAACAGATCCATTCGAACCAATGGCTCTCAGGCCTCTGCTCACAGAGGGATGACATCCCCTCAGAGGAGAGTGTATGAAGCTAAAGTGAGGGAAGTCAATCTGAGGATTGAAAGGGAAGAACTTGCCCTGGCCAAAGAGAGACTTGCCTTTGCTAGAGAGCAAGAATTGAGTGGGGCAAACCCCACTGGTGGCAGCATTCTCCCAAGAGAAAAAGACAGGAGTTTAGACACTAGACACCTGAGTAAGATAGTGCCCCCCTTTAAACAAGGGGGTGATATCCACAAATGGATAACTGCTTTGGAGAGGGCTTGCACTGTACAGTGTGTCCCCCAGAGTCAGTGGGCAGCTGTCTTGTGGCTCTCCTTTGAAGGCAAAGGTAGAGATAAGCTCCTCACTACTAGAGCTGAGGATGCTAATAATTACCAAGTCCTGAAGAATACACTGATTGATGGGTTTGGCCTAACCACTGAGCAGTACAGGTTGCTGTTCAGGGATACCCAGAAAATTCAGTGTCAGGATTGGTCTGACTTTGTGGATTGTGCCACTAAGGCTTTGGAGGGCTGGTTGCTGGGCAGTAAGGTTACTGATTATACAGGATTGTACAATCTGATCATGAGGGAACAGATTTTAAACAATTGTCAGAACCAGTTGTTGCATCAGCGCCTTGTTGACTCAGATCTGACCTCTCCCCAAGAATTGGGAAAGAAGGCAGACAGATGGGTCAGAACAAGGGTTAAGCAGAACCAGGGCCAGAACCAGGGTGGTCAGAAGAAAGCAGACCAGAATGGTAATAATGCCAAAGGTGAACAAAATGACCAGAAGTCTTCGACAGGCCCCCAACAGAACAAAGAGGGTGGGGGTCAGGCTTCCCAGAAAAAGAAGAACCAAGAAGGCCAGTCAAAAAGGTGGTGCCAATACTGTAAAAGTAAGACTCACTGGTTTAGTGAGTGCACCAAGAAAGGAGGACAAACTCCTGCCACTACAGCCCCTAAGGCACCTGCACCCCCTAGTACAGTCAGTAGTGGTAGTGTACCTCCCAAGGGATTAGTTGGGTTAACCTTGGGTTCTGAGGGGTCTGACAACTTAGTTGGCACACTCACTCAGGCTGTCCTTGTCTGTACAGGGGATATGGATATGTCCCCTGATGTCAGTCCCAATACATTGGGCAAGTACAGGCAGACACCTTTGATAAATGGAAAAATGGCTCAGGCCTATAGGGACACTTGTGCCAGTGTCACCATGGTGACACCTAAGTTTGTGGACCCTGGACAGATCATGCCAGGTACAGATTTCCTGGTGACCAATGCCAGCAACGTCACTACCAGTCATAGTATGGCGATTGTTGCTTTCTCCTGGGGAGAGTAAGTGGCCAAAAGAAGGTTGTAGTTAGTTCAGACCTCCCAGTGGATTGTTTGTTGGGCAATGATTTGGAGTCATCACAATGGTCAGAAGTGGAGCAGAGGACTCACATGGAAATGTTAGGGTTGCCAGCACATGTGCTTGCTGTGACTAGGTCACAGGTCAGAAAATGCCCCACTGAACAGGTGCTGGATCCTGGAACAATGGACCAGACACCTTCCAAGAAGAGGAGCAGTAGGGTTAAGGCATTGCCTTCCCCCTTGCCCCAGGTTGAGGATCAAGTCTCTGAGGAGGCTGCCCTGAAAGAGCTACGGGAAACTGAGCCTAAAGAACTTGAACTTGATCAAGTTGAGTTTCTGGGCTCAGGGGGACCCTCTAGAGAAGACCTGGGGAAGGCACAGTTAGACTGCCCCTCACTTGAACCCCTCAGACAGCAGGCTGCTGCTGAGGCTGTAGGGAATGCCACAGGTACCCACAAGGTATACTGGGAAGATGGACTCCTGTACTCTGAGTCAAGAGACCCCAAGCCTGGTGCAACCAGGAGGCTGGTTATCCCCTTGACTCTGAGAGGTTTCCTTCTTACCTTGGCCCATGAGATTCCCCTTGCAGGACACTTTGGCCAGACAAAGACCTGGGACAGGCTTGTCTCACACTTTCACTGGCCTCATATGAATGAAGATACCAAGGAGTTTTGTCGCTCCTGTGTCACTTGCCAAGCCAGTGGTAAGTCAGGTGGCACAACAAAGGCCCCCCTCATACCACTACCTGTGGTGGGGGTACCCTTTGAAAGAGTGGGGATTGACATTGTTGGTCCAATGGAACCCCAGACAGCATCAGGGCACAAGTTTATACTGGTGGTGGTGGACCATGCCACCAGGTATCCTGAAGCTATTCCACTTAGGACCACTACAGCACCTGTAGTGGCAAGGGCCCTAGTTGGAGTGTTCTCCAGAGTGGGCTTCCCTAAGGAGGTTTTCTCTGACAGAGGTGCAAACTTCATGTCAGGATATCTGACTGCAATGTGGAAGGAATGTGGTGTCAATTACAAATTCACCACACCCTATCATCCACAGTGCAATGGGCTTGTTGAAAGGTTCAACAGGACCCTTAAAGGGATGATTCATGGACTACCTGAAAAGCTCAGGCGTAGATGGGATGTCCTGATACCCTGCCTCTTGTTTGCTTACAGAGAGGTCCCACAAAAGGGGGTTGGCTACAGCCCTTTTGAACTTTTGTATGGGCATCCTGTAAGAGGACCCCTGTGTTTGGTGAAGGAAGGATGGGAGAGACCTCTCAAAAAGTCTGCAACCAACATAGTGGACTATGTACTTGGTCTCCGCTCCAGGATGGCTGAGTACATGGAGAAGGCTTCTAAAAACCTTGAGGCAAGCCAAGAACTCCAAAAAGCTTGGCATGACCAAAAGGCTGTCCTGACTGTGTACAAGCCTGGACAGAAGGTGTGGGTGTTGGAGCCAGTGGCCCCAGCAGCACTCAAAGACAAATGGTCTGGGCCCCACACAATCCTTGAGCAAAAGGGAGAGGTCACCTACCTGGTGGACCTTGGAACTCCCAGGAGCCCCCACAGGGTGCTCCATGTGAATAGGCTTAAAGCATATGTTGACAGGAAGGACATGAGCTTGCTCATGGCCACAGATGAGGGACAGGAGGAAGAGAGTGACCCTCTCCCAGACCGGCTCACTCAGAATCCTGATGATGGATCAGTAGATGGTGTTGTCTTTTGTGGCAGCCTCTCTGAGCATCAGCAGAAGGATTGTAAACTAGTTCTTCAATCTTTCAGACATATGTTTTCCCTGACACCCAGCCAAACTGATTGGTGTACCCAAGAGGTTGACACTGGAGACAGTCTGCCTGTCAAGAGTAAAATCTACAGACAGCCTGATCATGTCAGAGACTGCATCAAGACAGAGGTGCAGAAAATGTTGGAGTTGGGAGTCATTGAACCCTCAGATAGCGCTTGGGCTAGTCCAGTAGTTATAGTGCCAAAGCCTCACACCCAGGGTGGTAAGAAAGAGATGAGGTTTTGCGTAGACTACAGGGGTCTCAATGCAGTCACTAAGACTGATGCCCACCCAATACCAAGGGCAGATGAGCTTATAGATAGATTGGCTTCTGCCAACTACTTAAGTACATTTGACCTGACAGCTGGGTATTGGCAAATCAGGTTAGCTGAGGAGGCCAAGCCTAAGACAGCATTTTCTACCCCTGGTGGGCATTATCAGTTTGTGGTAATGCCCTTTGGTATGAAAAATGCACCTGCCACCTTCCAAAGGCTGGTGAATTAAGTTCTCACTGGGCAGGATGACTTCTGTGCAGCATATCTTGATGATATAGCTGTCTTTAGTTCCACCTGGGAGGATCACCTGGTCCACCTGAGGAAAGTGTTAGAGGCTCTGCAGAAGGCAGGCCTCACTATCAAGGCCACCAAGTGCCAGATAGGGCAGACACAGGTTGTATACCTGGGCCACCTTGTAGGTGGAGGCCAGGTTCAGCCATTGGAGAGTAAGATCCAGACCATCAAGGACTGGGCTCCTCCAACCACCCAGACTCAGGTTTGAGCTTTCTTGGGCCTGACTGGTTATTACAGAAAGTTTGTCAGAAATTATGGATCCATAGTGACTCCACTTAATGAACTGACAAGTAAAAAGATGCCAAAGAAAGTTCAGTGGACGGCAAGCTGTCAAAAGGCATTCGATGACCTAAAACAGGCCATGTGCACAGCACCTATCCTAAAGAGTCCAGACTTCTCCAAATCATTCATTGTCCAGACAGATGCATCTGAGTTGGGTGTGGGAGCTGTTCTATCTCAGCTGAATTTTGATGGCAACGACCAGCCCATTGCTTTTATTAGCAGAAGGCTGACCCCCAGAGAGAAAAATTGGTCAGCTATTGAGAGGGAGGCCTTTGCTGTGGTTTGGGCCCTGAAGAAGCTGAGGCCATACTTGTTTGGCACTCACTTCAAGATTCAGACCGACCATAAGCCCCTCTTGTGGCTAAGTCAGATGAAGGGTGAAAACCCCAAACTTCTTAGGTGGTCCATTTCCCTACAGGGGATGGATTTTACAGTGGAGCATAGACCTGGCACTGATCATGGCAATGCAGATGGGCTCTCCAGGTATTTCCACTTACAGCAAGAAGACTCACCTGGTCAAGGTTAGTTTATTGTCCCAAAGTTTGGGGGGGTCATGTAGGAGAGTAGGGTCTGCAATCCTATGATCACCCCAGATTTTTGCTTTTTGCTTCACTGGTTTACGACTTTCTCTGGCTGTGGGCCAGCTAATCAGACCCACAGCCTAGCTGTTCTCTCACTAAATTGACATGTGCCTTAGGTACATTCACCAATTGGTACTGGGCCACCTTATCAGACCCTGTAACTCAGGGCATAGGTGTACCCAGGGCCTACCAGGGGCTGCAGCATGTATTATGCCACCCCTGGCTGGCCTCCTAAATCTGACACAACTGGCTGCACAACAGCTGGGGCAAGGTGGTGTAATCACCCTTTGCTTTAGATATAGTATACCTATATCTAACCCTAAAATGGACACATAGATTCCTATCAGTCACTCCTATGGCAGGCCTTGACGATCCTGAAGGCAGAGTGCTTGGAATCATGTGAGATGGTGCTCTGGCATGAGCTGAGCCTGTCTGCAGCTTGCGGAACCAAGTCCTAATAGCTGTTCCATGATAACGCGTACCATATACTCTTAAGTGCATTATAATCCTTGCGGTTATATGCCAACTCTGGTATTGCTTTATCAAAACATGTTGAGTAAGGTGTCATACGAATTGGAATACTAACCCCTAGCCAATTCTGGCGACGGGGTTAGCATTCCACCCTTCTAGAGGGACACGACATGGATGTAACTGTGAACCCCGGTTAAAGTTAACTCAAGCCTCAGCTCCACAAAATGGATGCTGCCACCACAGACACGAGTCTGACCTCCTGCTGCTGGGAGTCCTTCCAGCGAGGGAGGCTTGGACAAAGGGTTTCCTGTCCGGGGCGGTGCTAGCACCATCCCAGACAGGGTTTTGTGTATCCTGGGTAGGCAGGGCTTTAGAGGAAGGTGACTGCAAGTGGCACCCCGGTGCTCACTATGCATAGGCCGGCTCAAACCAGTTCTAGGGGCACACCAGCCCCTGAGCTGGGGGAAGCCCGGCATGGGAGAGGGGTGTAACCACCCCCCTTCCTGGTCCCACCCCTGGGCAGGACCTAGTCGCGTGCCTGCCCCCTTTTGCAGGATAAAGGTAGGAGCAGGCCCCCTTCCAAATTAGATCATCTTTGAATCCTGAAACTACTTTCCATGAAAGGAACTCAAGACTTCTTCCTAAGATTTCTCCCTTGTGACTAAGGAGTAGTCACCCTGCACCCGCAGGCACCATCTAAGAACACTGCGGTTTGCTGCACGTCCTTCCTCCGGAATCCGACTGACCAGCACAACAAGACCTGGCACCTCTGACCTCTACCTACATCTACAGCTAAGCTGAGAACCGTAGGTGCGACGAGACCTCGAGGGACCAGCCATCATCAGAACTGCACGACTTCTATTCAGCACGACCGCCGAGGGATCCTCGAGTGAGTGCTTTGGGGTCCGAGAAGCCCCGACCCAGAGCAGCTCCAGCACCGAAGTCCAGCCCCCCAGCATCCACAAGATCTGCGTGGGGCCCTTCTGCTCTTTGCTGCTCACCGCGTTGTCCAGGTCACTTGCCCGTTGGCTACTGGCCCGTTTGACGACGAACTTCGACACTTCCGCCGCTGGTCTGGTTGCTCCAGGCTGGCCCTTGCTCCCCTCCAAAAGAGGAGCACCCCGGACCCTCCTGGTCCACTCCAGACGCCATCTTAGGTCCACCGCGTGGGCTTGCATTATCCAAGACTTGTTGCCCCAATCCTGGGTCCAGCGACGTCGACAGCAGATACCACCGGGGGACAGCTCGCCCTCCATCCTGGTCGCCGACAACGCCTCCTGGTCCGAGAGACTGCAGAGCACAGCGTCGCCCACTCACCTGGTCGAGGTGACTCCATCCGGTGCCATCCTGGTGCCCATCTAATCACTGGCTAGTGATTCAGAACTTGGTCCCCTCTGCTTACAGGTATCCATCTTCATCGATCCAGGCTTGGATCCATCGAACAATCTTCACTGGTCGCCTGCCAGCAACTTCTTCTTTCAGGCTCCTGGTCCATCAACGCGGATTCCCGACGACACTTGAACCCTATGCAGCCGCAGCCCCTGGGCTAGGTAAACCGAGTACCACGGTGCTCCAGCGTAGATCCACTCTCTAAGTGTCTAGATCCACTTTCGTTTTTGACCTACCTAGTCGGGTTCGCCCGAGAACACTAACTTTTGCTTTTACTAGCCTCCATAGACTTTGTCCCGCATCCCGCGTGAGAGTGCACACTCTGCACCCGAGTCCCCTAGGCCTCCTGCTCGTAATCTAAAGGTTCAGTAGTCCAGTCCTAGCGATTCCAAACCCTATGAGATTAGTACTTACCTGCTAGTAATTTCGCATTCCACTTTTAGAGTATATGGTTTTTCGTGCCCCTCGGGCATTTGTGTAAATTGTGCGACTTAAAGTATTTTCGTAAGAGCTTTGTTGTGTGCTTAGTACCCTGTCCTCATAAAGAGTACAGGGCTGTTGTGATCTAAATAAATACACTGTTTATTTTCATAACACTTGTGTGGTGTCCTTTCACTTGGTGTTCAAGGGGTATATGTGATGGTATAACAGCTGGCTTAACACGCCCTCTAGAATTTAGCCCGAAGACTGCTCGTATCCATGCTACTAGGATAGCTGGTCTATAAGGTTGACTTACAACCAATCATCAAAAAGGGTTGTTTGGACTGATACAAAGTGCTCACTAGAATAGTGAACATTATATATCAGGCCAACTTCTCACAAAACATATTTATTTTTCAGAAAGACACACATTCACTGGATGGTGTCATCAGTGATGTCATGAGTGATGTCACTGCCCATGTCATGAGTGATGTAATATGTGACGTCATCAGCAGTGCATTGCACGCGCAAGTTATAGTGATTCCAACTAACTATAACGTGGGAATTTCAATGGTTTTATGCGAGTAAAATTTCCAGCTAACTATAACTGGTGTGAAACCTATGGTTTTTTCAGTGAATATATATATACTAGCAGCCCGCCCCAGTGTTGCCTGGGGCAGAAGGGGGCTGGGGGCTGCATTTTTAGCCCGGGGCCAGAAGGTGGCTGGGGCAGCATGTTGTCGAGCGGTGCACCCGCCGACTCCCTCCCGCCCCCCCGGCCTCCAGCCTCCCGCCCCCCCACCTCCAGCCTCCCGAGTACCGCCCGACTCCCTCCCGCCCCCGACTATTTACTTTTCTTACCTGACCCGCCGCTCCTCCTCTTCATGTCGCCACCACTGCACCGCCGCCTCTTCATGTCGTCGTCGCCGCTACTCACTGCACCACTGCACCACCGCCCCGCTGCTCCTCCATGACGCCGCCGCTCCTCCATGACGCCGCCGCTCCTCCTTCGTCATGACGCACGTCGCGTCGCGGCCAGCGCTAGGTCCCGGCCGGCGCTACTTTCAGGGGACTACTTTGTTTTGTAAATTAATTTTTTTATTTAGCTTTTTTTTTTAAATGTTTATAGCCTATGTCCATCTACACACCCTGACAATTTCAAAGATGTATCGGGTGTGCAGATTGGCGCTGTGGTTCCAGAGATTACCTTGCCAAAAGGTGCAAGTTTTCTCTTTATAATAGTAGTATAGATAGATATAGATATATAAAATAATGTGGTTATTGGTTGATGGCTACTATGGACACTACCCAGGGACTCATGGAATTCAAAGTTTTTTATTGTATTTTGTGTTTAACTTTGAAACTGCTGGTGTAATGAAAAGTGAAGAAAGAAATACATAATCCTCGCCTCGGAGTTCTTAATAGAATTAAAAGTTTCCTTCAATACAGCTAGGAAATGTCTCATTTTGCTTATTAACGTTTTTATTTTACTTTTTACTATTTAGATTTAATTTAATGGTACTGTTTAAAATGCAAAAATATTTACTGTTACACTTTTACTTTTCGTAACATCCAATTATTTTACCAATCTCCAACTACTGACAGCGCTGAGAAAATGACGGTTAAACTACAAATCCCAACAGTCGTAAACCACTAAAGCCGGTGTACTATCAATAGACCCACCCCATCTGTCTTTACACCCCCCACGTTTCCACGCATGCGCAACATTATGCGCATGCGTGGAAACCACATGTCTTGGCTGCATGTATTTTTAAGCTCCCCACTCTCTGGCCGTTTAGTGCGCATGCGTGTGATTACACGCATGCGCTTTCAAGATCCAGCGGCGAACACTACTCCTGCTTGAGCAGCATTAACCACATAACTGCCAGCCAAGGCAGGCAACTGAAAACGGAGCAGAAGGGGAGCCAGGCAGCGGCTGCACAGCTCTCATAGTAGCCACAGCAAGTCAGCTGCACTGCTATATACCGGCGCCGCGGGTTCAGGGAGGTACAGTGACTGCTAGGAGCCAGTGAGCTTACAGAGAGCCCCCTTTTCGGTCACAGGCTGCTCTGAAGACAGGCAGTGGCAGCAAAACACTCTACTGTGTGTGTCACTACACTGTCCGAACACCGCTATCGTACTGGGACATGTGGTATGGTAACAGTTATGTATTACACTGGTGGCCCAAGGAGCTAATGTGCCTACTCCAAGGATCTGTGTTTGCTCTCCTATACTCACATGTTCACTTGTTTCATTCCACATGAGTTTACATAGCTTTTCATCCTTCTGAGGTCGATACAATGAGTACCATTGAACAGAGGATACAAACAGTGGTGCTGTGTTCTGCTAAACAGGCAGAGCACAGCAAAAGACAGTACCACAAGGACAGCACGGCTATACAAATATCCAATCCACCACTGGCCTGAAACCCCCATTGCATGGCCATGCAGTCTATAATAACTGCTGACTGGCACCACTGGTGGACTCAGCAGCTATGACCTGCCTGCTGGAAGCAGGCATGGCGACCAGCTGACAACCTGCAGCCCTGCATTTAATTTGGCCTCATTTCTGACACTGTGGAGTGGGTCAGGTATAAAAACAAATTGTATCCACTTAAAAGATGCCCTCTCCCAGAAACCTCTGAAGGCAACATTGGAGATGATAGATCATTGCAGGATTCCTGTATCCTGGCACCTTTGGAGAAGGCATGTTAGGTGGCAGGGCTGTACTTTTAGAAGACCAGGTGGTGGAGTACAGAATGAGATAGATAGAGTGAGGGCGATAGAGAGATAGATAGATAGATAGATAGATAGATAGATAGATAGATAGATAGATAGATAGATAGATAGATAGCGATAGATAGATAGAGTGAGAGCGATAGATAGAGTGAGGGCAATAGATAGATAGATAGATAGATAGAGTGAGGGCGATAGATAGATAGATAGATAGATAGATAGATAGATAGATAGATAGATAGATAGATAGATAGATAGATAGATAGATAGATAGATAGATAGATAGATAGATAGATAGATAGAGTGAGGGTGATAGATCAATAGATAAAGTGAGGGCAATAGATAGATAGATAGTTAGATAGCTAGATAGAATGAGGGCGATAGATAGAGTGAGGGAGATAGATAGATAGATAGATAGATAGATAGATAGATAGATAGATAGATAGATAGATAGATAGATAGATAGATAGATAGATAGATAGATAGATAGATAAAGAGTGAGGGCGATAGATAGAGTGAGGGCGATAGATAGAGTGAGGGCAATAGATAGATAGAGTGAGGGTGACAGATAGAGTGAGGGCAACAGACAGAGTGAGTGCGACAGATAGAGTGAGGGTGACGGATAGATAGAGTGAGGGCGACAGATAGAGTTAGGGCGATAGATAGATGTGTGTGGTTGTGTGTGCATGTAGTTGTATGTGTGTGTGGTTGTATGTGTGGTTGTGTGTGTGGTTGGGTGTGATTGTGTGTGTGGTTGTGTGTGCGATTGTGTGTGTGGTGTGGTTGTGTGTGTTCGTGCGGTTGTGTGTGTGTAGTTGTATGTGTGTGTGCGCGGTTAGAGAAGGATGCATGTGGAAGAGAGCAGCAGATCAGCACAGCAAAAGAGAACAGGGAGTTAAAGAAGGAGGCGGTTGGAAGAGAACAGCAGATCAACACGGGAGAAGAAAACAGGGAGTTAGAGAAGGAGGCGGTTGGAAGAGAACAGCAGATCAGCACGGGAGAAGAAAACAAGGAGGTAGAGAAGGAGGTGGGGTGGAAGAGAACAGCAGATCAGCAAGAGAGAAGACAACAGGTAGTTAAAGAAGGAGGTGGGTGGATGAGAGCAGCAGATCAGCACATGAGAAGAGAACACGGAGTTGAAGAAGGAGGTGGGGTGGAAGAGAGCAGCAGATTAGCAAAGGAGAAGAGAACAGGGAGTTAAAGAAGGAGGTGGGGTGGAAGAGAGCAGCAGAATAGCATGGGAGAAGAAAACTGAGGTAGAGAAGGAGGCGGGTTGAAGAGAGCAGCAGATCAGCTCTGGAGAACAGAAGTGAACAGGGAGTTGGAGAAGTAGGTGGGTGGAAGAGAGCAGCATAACAGCACAGCAGAAGAGAACATGGAGTTAAAGAAGGAGGTGGGGTGGAAGAGAGCAGTAGATCAGCAGAAGTTAACGGGGAGTTAAAGAAGGAGGCGGGGTGGAAGAAAGCAACAGATCAGCACAGGAGAAGAGAAGAGAACAGGGAGTTAGAGAAGGAGGCGAGGTGGAAGAGAGCAGCAGATTAGCACAGCAGAAGAGAACAGGGAGTTAAAGAAGGAGGTGGGGTGGAAGAGAGCAGCAAAACAGCACGGGAGAAGAGAACAGGGAGGTAGAGAAGGAGGTGGGGTGGAAGAGAACAGCAGATCAGCATGAGAGAAGAGAACAGGTAGTTAAAGAAGGAGGTGGGTGGATGAGAGCAGCAGATCAGCACATGAGAAGAGAACAGGGAGTTAAAGAAGTAGGCGGGGTGGAAGAGAACAGCAGATAGTCATAGGAGAAGAGAACCGGGAGTCACTTTTCATCTCTTATCTTTATAACCCTCCTCCCCCATTTATACCCCTGTGAAGCCTGATACAGATAGTCCACACTCACGTGCATGCGTTTCCAGGAGCCCCCATAACCGGCGCATTTATCTAATATGATGTCTACCTCCTTCATTTCTGTCTAACGGTAACCGGTCGCAGCATCGCACGCCCCGCATGGCTTCTTGGGTAGTAGACGAGCGGCCGCGCTCCCCACGCTAAGATGGCGGCCGGGGAGGCAGGCGTCACACAAAAAGATGGCCGCTGAAACGTCGGTCTTCTCATCGAAATAACAGGCCGCATCCCTCACAAAGATGGATGCCAAAGTAGTCTCTGCTCTTGCACAACGCGTAAGGACTAGAGTATCGCGTCCTTCAAAACAAGGCTAAAGCGGTTATTGGGATCCACGTAACAGTAGCCACGCATGCGTTTGTCTCACAAACGTGCCGGTGTTCCGTGGTTCCCTGCTCCCCGTCTGTATGCGCTCCCCCCTCGTGTGTGCCCATGCGCACTATCCTACGCAACCGCACAATGTACTTTTGGCTGTACAGGTATTGTTCTGCCGTTTTAGTGCGCATGCGTGTCCTTGCACGCATGCGCACTATATATGTTTTTTAATTTGAAACTCCCCACGGCAGCGGTTGAAGTCCCAGGAACAGCCGGGGGCCACCCCCTCCCCATCCACAGCCTGACCTCCCAAAACACAAGCCACGTGCACACGCCACATGCTGGTCGTGCACTAAACACAACCACACGCTGTGCAACGCACATTGGGCTCAAAGTGGTTCAGCCCCCCCCCCACGAGTAACTTCTACAACCAAATGTCTGACACTTGGAGCTTTTCTCTTGTTTAAGGACGCCTGGGTAGGGGATGAGATACCTGGGCAGGTGGGCGGGGAGCTGAATAGGTGGATGTATGTGATTCTATGCGTGGTGGATGGAAAGGTGCTTGTGTGGATGAAAGGATGAGTGAAGTGGTGGTGGATGAATGGGTGGATGTCTATCTGGCTTGATAACTAGGAGGATCTGAATGGAGAGGCAGGCGGTGAAAGGGCGGGTTGCAGAGATCTGGCGTTCAGGGTTTTTAAATATCATTGACATCACTAATCTATAGCGTGAAATAACATCCGGTGGAGAAGAGGATAACTACACTTTCAGGGGAGAGACTGGCCCTCACCTGTGGGACTCCCACTCATACATCTCTATGGTGCCCAGGGAGGTGACCTTATATTCCTAAGTCACAGGGAAACGAGGATTTAATTTGTAAGCATTCACTACAACAATAAATACATTCTGAGGCAAGAGTCTTGGTTTACATCCAATAAACCGACTAAATGCCAAATACAGAAAATACAGCACCTTCGGTGGCAATGGGTCACCTTGTTGCAAACACACAGAGGCCACAAGCCAGCGTGAATGGCGAATACGCCGCACTTCAGGCCTTGGGGGCCGTTAGGCCTCTGGCCTCACAGTTTCTTCACTTACCCATCCAGCAGTGCACAAACACGCCTCCCCACGAATTCATCCATCAATTCATGCTCCAAGCATCCACAGTCAACCATCCATCCATGCATTCATCCATCCACCCCTCACACATCTATCCATCTCCAACCCAGCATCCATCCACCCACAAATCACACATCCATCCACCCCTCACACATCCATCCATGTCCAACCCTGCATCCATCCATTCATCCCCACCCCAGCATTCATCCATCCCCAACCCAGCATCCATTCATCCACCTCTCACATCCATCCGCCCCACTCCATTCATCTCCAACTCAGCATCCACCCAACTCCAAACCAGCATCCAACCAACTCCAACCCAGCATCCATCCATCTCCAACCCAGCATCTATCCATCCCTAACCAAGCATCAATCCATGCCCAATCCATCATCCATCCATCCCTAACCCAGCATCCATCCATCCACAACCCAGCATCCATCCATCTCCAACCCAGCATCCATCCATCCCCAACCCAGCATCCATCCATCTCCAACCCAGCATCTATCCATCTCTAACCCAGCATCCATCCATCTCCAACCCAGCATCCAATTAACTCCAACCCAGCACTCTGAAAAAAAAAAGCGACAAAGACTCCCATCTACCCAGTGGCTATTGCAGCGTGATAACAATCAGCGCAACTGCCTGCCTGTAGCGGTCAATACATAGCCCCTGCAGGGCGCACCAGTAGGAGCCCTCTGATGTTGGTGGTTGGGGTCTCCCACGGATGCTGAGGGCCCCCCTGATATTGAGAGTGTGTGCCTCGGAATATACCCTGACTCTGGGGGATTCAGCACGAGCCAACCTGAACCCAGCTGCCTGACCCTAAGATGGCGGCCATTGGACCCAGGGTTCATTGCGTCCAGGTACCTGGGACTTGCCCGACTCTAAAATGGCGCCCAGACTTCAATTTATAACTACAAGACCCCATCTAAGCTTGGAGACCATTTACTCTACCGTCTTGGGCCCGCACAAGGTTTTTTCACTCCCACTGCTGATCTGCCAGATCTGACCCGCTTCCCAGCTCCCTGCCCCCCCCCCCCCCCCCTCTTTCCTCTTTCCTCTTTCCTCTCCTGGGGACTGGTTTCTTCTGTCTTGGACTTTTGCAACTCTAACTATTGTAACCATGTGCCCTTTACCAAAGCACTCCTTCTCCCCTTGTTGAGAATGGATCCAACATTTATACCCTGGAGTATGTTGGTAAAGTCACTCGGGATCCAGACTCTTCTCCTGCTACACCTCGGCGACGGGAACTTATACTCGGCTGGGTTATTGCTTCATTACCCCTGAGCTGGCACGGCAGGTTAGGGAGGTTTCCTATCTGGCGTGGTATGTATCTGACCACTCCCCGCTTCTGGTGTGCCTGGCGAGGGGCCGATGTGGAGCTTATACAGGCAGTTTATTTGCTGGCGGTGTCCGTCATGACAATGAAAGTGACCATGCCCCTGCATATTTTTAATAAAGCACTAAAAAGAATACATAATCACACTATAATAATTTATTTTTCAAATGTTTTCAAAATAATTTTCACTGAAGTACAATATTGTGTTCTGGATATCAAAAAATATAATTTAGAATAATCACCACAAACTCTGATATTACAGTAAACAAGTTGTAAAAATAGTTTGAATGTATCAAAAAATAATAAATGTGAGCACCACAAACACCGATATTACAGTAAAGAAGTTATAAAAATATTTCCAATGTATCGGAAAAAATAAAATGAGCACCACAAACAACGATATTACAGTAAACAAGTTGTGAAAATAGTTTCAATGTATCAGAATAACTCATTTCACTTCACTGAGAAGGTTTCTTTACTTCTCTCACAGTACTGAAAACAGAGAACACAGTTGAGATCTGGGTCACTATCAGTGTAAGCATCTGTTCTTGGAATGTAGAGCTGTGGATTCACATGTGCCCTCCCACCTCCCCCGACACCTGTGGTTGTTGCAGTTGTTATTATTTACTTAACATACGCATTGACAACTCTGTAGTACACTTATATACTGCATTCTCAACCTCTTGCGGGAAAATAGTCTAACAATGGAATTGATGCCTATGCGCACTATCAACAAAAGGAGTCACCTAACCTCGCGACTGGAAAGACTTCTTCAAAGAAAAACTACTTTTAAACATCCGTAACCAAAACTAGATGGCACAATTATGCAAAGCATGTGATCTACAGCTCACATGCGAACACATCTTTACCGAAGGTAAGTAACTTGTTCATTAAATACATTTGCTACATTTGAAAACTTCTTGATGTAACAAGGATGTTGCATCTTTTCGAATGCATTCGATATGTATCCATCTGCAGCATTGTTTACATAGTGCCTGTTGGAAAGATAGTAAAAAAAAAATATTTATTCACTTTGCATTGTAAACAGGTAAATATGTTTTTATTTCATTTGTAAACTGAAATTAGTTTTCAGAGTTTGTGAAACAAATCTGTAGGAAACTGCACTGATTTGAAATGCTCAACCATAGTTTGTGACTGATATCTAAAGCAACTTTCACATAAAGTCACTTGGCTCATGCGTACAAGGTCCCCAGTGCCAGTGCTCTTTCCTAGCATGGTAAATGCATACTTGTTCCACATTTCACACAGTCCCCAGTCAGTGGCAACAAGCTCAGAACCTACTTCCACCAGAAAATCAGATCCTTCAACGTTCCTCCAACCTCGCACTAGCCAAAACCACGCGCGTCCACAGAGCCAGAGCAGGAGCAAGATCCTTCTCCCACATCGCAGCCAAGACATGGAACAAACTACCACAAGATCTCAGACACGCCCCCTCTTTGAACACCTTCAGAAAGACCCTCAACAGTCGCCTGGCACAGCACTAAGCCGGAGAGCCACAGTTAGTGGGACAGAGCACACAAGCTCAAAGAGGCCCTATCACCCACAGGACATGGGGCAGCCACCACGGGTGTGTGCTGATTTGCGTTGGGGCGAGTGAAGAGATTGTCGGCCCTGAGGACCTCCGGAGAAGGCTCGTCCTGGGTACTGCGAGAGTGAGGGGCTGAGGTGGCCGGGGTCTGGTGTAGGCGCGGTGTCAGGCTGGAGACAAGGGCTGGGCACAGTGAAGCTGGGGCCACCCGCAGAGGTGTTTCGTTATATCGATTTCGAGGTTGTTTATAGTGCAGCCATACCATATACTCTTAAGTGCATTATATAGCTCGCGGTCAAATGCTATCTTGAGAATGGCTGCACCAAACCATGTCGTGTTTGGTGTCAAACATCTTGGAATCATACCCCCACTCCGGTACTGGAGGGGGAGTATGATTCCACCCTACTCAGGGGGTGACATGGCACAAGCTGCAACTGCCGGTAACCAACTACTCTTTCATTTGGCTATTCAAGAGGTTATCTATGGTAAAACAATAAGCTTAACACTTCATCAAGACTTACCCTGAAGGATGCTCTCCACAGCTACCACTAGGATAGCTTTCTTTAAAGGTTGTCTTTAACCTAACACTATAAGGGTGGAATTGGACTGTTGCAAGGTGTTCACTATAACTAGTGAACAGCATATGCCAGGCCAACTTCTCACAATGACCATTACTGTTCCCGCGCCCGGTGGTCGGAACGGGGGAGACTGACTCTGAGAGGTGACCGGTGCCCCGTCCTTCCCCCCGGCGCCAGCGTTGGCCAGCAGGACTTTGCCGGAACCGGGAAGTGAGCGGGGTGAGGTGATCCTAGGGTGGCACCGTGGACAGCTACATCGCATTGGGTCCCGTTTGCAGTGGGGTCCTGAGTCGTACTTTGCTACCACACTGGCCAGCGTCCTGGGCCTGGGGACCACCTTGGGGGCACCATTGGTGAAGCAGGGCCCCCGGAGGCCAGATTATAAGGTCTCAAATGCGAGAACTATTGGCTATGCCAATGCTTGTTTATTTTTATGTTGTTGCTACGATGCCCACATAATGCCTGGGAGAGGGCCAGGTGTGTAGACGTATACATATGTACTCGGGCGGCAAACAATGCGCTCCGAAAGCTGCAGACAGGCTCAGCTCATGCTAGAGCACCATCTCACATAAAACCAAGCACTCTGACTCCAGGATTGTTAAGGCCTGCCATAGGAGTGACTTATAGGTATATATGTGTCTCGATATAGGTTTAGATATAGGTATACTATATCTAAGCAAGGGGTGATTACACGGCCTTGCCCCAGCTGAGTGATCAGCCAGTTGTCAGTTTGGATAGCCACTCAGGGGAGGCAAAAGATAGGCTGCAGCCCCTGGTAGGCCTTGGATGCACCTATGCCCTGGGTACCTATAGTACACTGTACAGGGGCTGATAAGGTGACCCAATATCCAATTAGTTATGCACCTAGGGTACATGGAGTCCATTTTAAATAGAGAGCAGATAGCCTTGGGCCCTGAATAGCAGGAAACCAGCTAAACACAAGGCAAAAAATCTGGGGTAACCATAGTCAGGTATCCACCCTCCTACAGTTCCCCTAATTATGGGCGTTATCCGTGATAATGCACACTCCCCAGTGTGAATATACACCCCCGATAATGGACATTGTTATAAATAAACACAATCTCTATGGCAATATACGTTCTAAGTGCTGATAGGCGGTCCCGAAAGCCATATACGTACATGTCTCTGTTGGGAATATACATACTCCATTTTTTCCTGTAGGGTACCTTTTGATTGAGACCAGCTGAAAGCTCCTCTAGCAAAATGCAGGGCATCTCTGAAAGCGCGAGCATGTTCACGGAACTCAGCCTACCGTTTTGAAAAATAATCGCCACCCAAAGTATCCGTGTTGTTTTTGTCTACATGTGAGTTATATTTTTGGGTGACTTGGAGTTGATTTTTCCTTTGAGAAACAACACCTCCTGTTTCTGGTAGTCTGTGACCTGACCATTTTTAAAAAAAATTGCATTCAACACGAAGGTCTATGCATGTTGTATGGTTTCTAGTCAATCTATGGTATTCAACAGCGGCCAGCTTTTTTTACTGTAGGGTACCTTTTGATTGAGACCAGCTGAAAGCTCCTCTAGCAAAATGCAGGGCATCTCTGAAAGCAGGAGCATGTGCACGGAGCTCAGCATGATGCCGTTTTGAAAAGTGCTTGCCACCCAAAATTATCTGTGTTGTTTTTGTCTACCTGTGAGTATTTCTTTTCATGAAGCCCTAGTGTATAACCTCAAATCCAAGTTTACCTTTTGAGAGTTCTATACTTGACATTTCTAAAAATGAACATGTTGAGTGTAAAACAAAAAGCTGTATCTTTCAGAGCTGCAGCCCTCCTTCCCTCTCGCCCCCTTCCACCCCTCTGCTTCTCTTGCTTCAATCCTACCCCTCCCTAACCGCATGTCCAACCCCAGCCCCCGCACCGGTCACCACCACCCTTCTCCCTCTATTTCTCTTCAGCACCTTCTCTGCAACCCGTTCCCTCACCACTGATTTCGCTTATCCTCCCTCCCCTCGCCTTCTGTGCGATCTACACTGCCCCTTTCCTCTCACCAGTTCCACGTCCCTGTCTCCCGCCTGCCCTGCTCTTCACCACAAGCCGTATCTTATTCCACTTTTTCTTCCCCTATCTTCTCCAGGATACAAGAGACCATCTACCCTATTGCACATTTTCTGCCTCGCACCACCTTTTCTTTTTTATTCTGCCTGTCTGTCTCTCCCCCGCCCTTTTATATTTCTGCGCATGTTTTTCTCCCTATTATAGGCCTTCTCTGCCCATTCCCGTCCTGTTCCTCCCTGTCCCCGCCCCTCACTTCCCTATTTGGCCTTCTCTGCTCTCCTGAATGCACAATTTCAGCTCTATCGGGTTCTTTCCCCGCGTGCCGCTCTCCCTTCTAGTTTTCCTTGCCCTCTCCTGCTCTGTAAAAGGCACCCACCTTTCTGAGTCACTGCCTCTCCACCTGCCAATGCTCTTCTTCTCGTTTTCCAGTTTCCATGTTCTTCCTTCCCTTTCCACGCCTCAAGCACCCCCTCTCATTCCAATAGCACACCTCTATCTTTCTGGTATGTTTCCTCTCACCACCTTTTCTCGAATTTCACTTCATTTTTTTTCTACCTTCTTAATTCCCTTTTATGTTGCTATGTCCCCATTAGCCCCCGCCCCAATTCAAAGCCGCTCATGTCCCTACCCTTTCCTCTAGTTAACTCTCCCCTCCAGATGCCGCTCCTTTCTGCCCCTGCGTTGTGTCTTGCCTCTCCTCTCTGCCCCTGCATTGTCTTGCCTCTCCTGTCTGCCCCTGTGTTGTGTCTTGCCTCTCCTCTCTGCCCCTGCGTTGTGTCTTGCCTCTCAACTCTGCCCCTGCGTTGTCCTGCCTCTCCACTCTGCCTCTGCATTGTGTCTTGCCTCTCCTCTCTGCCCCTGCGTTGTCCTGCCTCTCCACTCTGCCTCTGCATTGTGTCCTGCCTCTTCTCTCTGCCCCTGCGTTGTCCTGCCTCTCCTCTCTGCACCTGCATCTCCTCTCTGCCCCTGCGTTGTCCTGCCTCTTCTCTCTGCCCGTGTTGTCCTGCCTCTCCTCTCCTCTCTGCCCCTGCGTTGTAGAAGACCTGGCACATGTTACTTGAGGCACACTGGTGTCGTGGTGTTAAAGACAGGGGCACTGCTTTCAGAGTCTTTGCCTCCTAAGGGGACCCCAATCACCTGCCAGCTCTTTCACAGGAGCGCAACATTTCC
Source organism: Lissotriton vulgaris (assembly GCF_964263255.1). Taxonomy (NCBI): domain Eukaryota; kingdom Metazoa; phylum Chordata; class Amphibia; order Caudata; family Salamandridae; genus Lissotriton; species Lissotriton vulgaris. The sequence goes on along the minus strand of NC_141699.1, from coordinate 65,202,348 downwards.
ATGCTCCCCCATCTGACCAAAGCTTCCATTCCAGACTACAGACCCCGGTGTCTCACAGAGGATCACACAACACCACACAGACACACACCACACAGACACACACCACACATGCAACACAACACCACACACACACAAACATCATACACACACAACACCACACACACACTCACAGCAGTGTGTGAGTGTGCAGGGTGAGCAGTGTGTGAGTATGCAGGGTTAACATTGTGTGAGCGTGCAGGGTAAACATTGTGTAAGTGTGTAGGGTGAGCAGTGTGTGAGTGTGTAGGGGCAGTGTGTGAGTGTGCAGGGTACAAAAACTGGAACTAAGTCCACCACACACACATAAGACCAAATACACCACACACACAGACACCACCACACACACACTCGGACACCACATTCTCACCACCTCACACACAACCACACACACACACCACCAGCCGTCAGTGCACGCTTCCACCAGGCACACACACCACCAGCCATCAGTGCACAATTTCTACAGGCACACCACCACCAGCCATCAGTGCACACATCAATTGTTAACGCATCCACAATTAACTATTGTAGCAATCTCAATATGGTGCACTTTACTTTTAAACATATTCATCTAAAGCGCAGCATGCCACCATTGATACAACTCAAATCCAACCCACATAATTCCATTACACACCACATGCATACACTCCATAACACATGGCTAAAAGACATTGCCATTTACAATGCCATTAGCACTAACTCAAATAAATCCAAGACCTATTGCATTTCCAATGCTTGTTAAATGTTAGCTGTATCTGGGTCCGTGTTGTAATTGTGTGTGCTGTGTGCAAAACAAGTATTGACAAAACTAACAGTAGTGGCATAATTAAAAATGCCAACCTGGTCACGCAGAAAGGGTCTTGGAAAACCTTCACAGATTACAGCCAGATTTATTGCTATTGGCTTTTTGCAATGCTGGTTTTTAAGGTGCACAAAAGGATCCATGATGCTGGCCAGACACAGTCACATTAGGGCCTGGATACAGCTAAAGGCTTGCCTTAGCCAAGGTAACAACTCTATGCCACCATATGACCTCTAGGGGTTCGTAGCCATAAAAGGCGCCCAAAAAGCTGCCTTTAAAGCTACTAAGGGTTTGCTTCCTTATCAATTTCAGAATAAAATGGGGTCCACCTTTTGGACGCAATTGGGTTAATAGTATGTTCAGCTGAGTAAAATAGCCAGTGTACCTCAAGTAGTAGTTACAGATTCTGAATATTCTTATATACTCCTACACTAAAAAACTCAACATGACCTCCAGTGACGAATAACAATGTTTGATTCGGCATAAGATGCTTGTCATCATGGATGCTGCGTTTTTGTAATGCTGTAAATAACAGGTGTTGCCTTTACACCCCAAGTGGCACGCTATCACCTCAGACTGAGGACCACCAGATATGTGGAGCCGGTGACCTCCAAGTAGCACACAGATGTCTGCAGAGGGTTTAACTCCTATGTCGACCACCCTCCACATTTCATCATCCCACATAAGGCGAAAACCAGTTAAATTCACCTGCAGCCACATACATGCCCCTTTCTATGCAATAGGGGCAGCTGCCTGAGGCGCCACCAAACCAAACAATAGATTTCTCCTGCAACCAGAAAATCGTGCACCTGACATATCTGCCAACATTTGAGAAGAGGAAAGTTTTGTAGAAAATACAGGGGAGTTTATTTTTTCCACTGACTTCCATTGTAGTGAAGGCAATTTCAGGTGTGAAGCAACAAAAAGTTTCTTATTTCCTGCTGTAAAAATCGGGAGTCTCCCGCCCGACTCGGGCGCGTTATCACGTATAAGACATTTGAGGGGAGAGAGTGGTGTCCAAACGTCACTACACCTGTGGCTGCAAGAAGTCCCATCCTGGGACCTGTCATCACCTAGGAATCTGTACTTTAATATCGAAGGCACGGCGGCCTCTGGGCTTGGGAGGGGTCCTGTCTGATGTGGACAGCCGCTCACTTTCCCCTTCGAAAACAGACTTCATCATAGCAACGAGACGTAGAAATAAAAATACTGCACACGCTGCCCTTTTCTGGACAAACTCGATGTGTAAGCGGTGTTAGACCGACCGCATGTGAGGATCAGACGCTTCCGCGGAATCCTGTCAGGGTCATAAATGGAAAGAGCAATGCAGAAAAGAGTCCCCCCCCTCCCATAGTAATAGACATCCTGGCTTATTAAAACAAGAGAGCAGCATCGTAGGTGCCACCTTCAGCCATCTCTTTATGGCCCCCTGAGTTACTTGCTTTGCACTCTCACTGTAGGTCACCTCTGCTGACCTGCGGGTCACCTCTGCTGAGCTGGCCATTGTTCACTTCATGACGACAGCCCCTGCTTGCAAGGCTATGCTCCGAAGCAGTCTTCATGTGACAACCATGTTACACAGTTATTATTTCCCAACAATGCTTTTATTTGACAATACCTCAAGATCTTGTAGGAAATTAAAATTACTGTGCTTCTTGTCCTGATTTTTGGGCAAGCGGCAACTTAAATCCCACAGGAAGATGTCCTCACAAAGTTCAATTGTTAATTATACAAACATAGATAAAGTTTAGTCCTCAAGGTTGACAACCAAACGTCCTTTTCGTGATGTAAAAGTATAGTTTGTGGCAGGCGCTTTTTTTCTGCACATTTTTCCACAGCACCCCCTGCAAGCCGTCCACGTCTCTCCCACCCTTTCACCCTGTTCCTCGGCACTTCATCCCACCCAAGCCCCAGGGCTCCTGCAGCCCTCCCCACCCCCTCCTCACCTCACAGTATGCAGTAACAGCAACTCTCTTCTCTGGTACAATTCCGAGGAGAAAGAGGGCCCTGTGACCGACGACTGTGCTTAAATAACCCACCGTATCTCCCTGCCGAACTCCTCAGATGAAATGTATGACTTAGCAGACCCCCACACTGGGGTCTGCTGGTGCAGCTCCGTCCCTGCCTCCATTCCCTATCACTAGGGGCATCTTAAAGCATAGCGCGGCCAGGTGCGCTGCTGAAGAGGCCTCTTTCCACCTCCTCAGCAGCGGCGCTGCCTTTGCATGCTCTGCCTCCTGGCTTCCAAGTGCCCCGTGGTAGTAGTGGGCATGTTCACGCATGCGCAAGGAAAGGGTGCACAACCAGATGGGGCAGCGCGAATATACAGGCAGAACCTGCATGAATCGGCACCCCTCTGACGTAGGGGGTGTACAAAACGACGGGGGTGCGATTTTAGTTAGAACACCGGCCCCGCCCAGTCAGTCATGACAGCGCTAAGGGTCAAGGGATTTGTAGTTTGTTGCTTGATTTGGAGCCCTCGGGAAGGAAAGATGACTGGTTTATCTCCCGTTCCACGTCGCAGTTCGGTCTCCCTCCCCAGACGCGTAACCTCGGGGGCGTAGAAGAGTCGGACCCGCGCCCTCCCGGTCCGTACCACTCAATTCCATCGCTATTCCACGCGCCAGGCCTAGCACCTCCCTCGATCCCCGGCCTCGCGTGATGGAGCTCACCGGCTCCGGTGGCGCCTCCGTACCCCTGTCCCTGGTGGCCGTAAAGGCAACGGACTCGACGGTGGCCGTGAGGGGGCAGGAGCAGAAGACGACTCGGGACAATAAGAAGGTGCTGGACGAGGAGAGTTACATCGAGGTGAGTGAGGAGGGCACCAGCCTGTGGAAGCACGGGAAGAACCCAGAGCACTGCCTGGCAGGGCATGGGGTGTCCTGGGGACAAGAACCGTGAGACCCCCGCCGTGGCCGGAAGAGCATCCCCTGCCCCAAGGAGAGACGGCCGTTATCGGTTAGACAGCAGAGCCACAAGAAGCCAGCATCATCAGAGACAGGCACTATAGGATCACCACTGAAAGAGTAGCACCAAAAGACACCCCATCATCGTTACAAGAGACATTCATTGTCCGAACTGACTGAGCACCCCGAGACCTGTCACCTGACTGAGGCAGCAGAGCACCCCAGTCACAGTGGTAGTCCAAGGGCATTCATTCAGAGACCATCACTTTCCAGCTAAGAGAAAAGTAATAGAGGCAACCACCAGGTGAGCACCACCAGACACTGGGGCAATACTTGGGACCCTCCACTCACCTACCCCCCCCCCCCTCCTTCTCTCCAAGGGAGACATTACAGGGGCAACCCCAGTCACAGGGGTAACTCAGGTGCATGCACTGTGACACCATCACCTTCGTCAGGAGAGGCCGCCCTCAAAGGAACAGTCAAAGGGGCAGCTGCGCACCTGCGGCCAGAGAGTTAATCTAGATGACCTGCACTGTATGCAGAAGAGACATAAATGATGGAAGCAATGCTGCACAAATCAAAGATTCAGCCCCAGTCAAGAGGTCCAGGTTAAATCCATCGTTCTTTTGCTCCCCATGCCACCCCAGTTTAGACCCAGCCATATGCAAATCAATCTTGACGCTGCTTCCCCTGGGAACAGTCCAGCCCGAACTGCCAAGCCAGGTCCTCCCTAGACTAGAAACAAGCAGCATTGTATGCAGGGCATTCTCTCTAACCCTTTCCCTTCCAAGGGAGACGTTATGGGCAGCTGAGCACTGTGAGTCCCTGTTCATGTAGCAGAGAACTCCCTTTAAACCTTTCCGTCCCGTGAGATGTCCGAAGACCTCACAGGGGCAGCTAGCACCCAGCCACTGGAGTGGTAGCTGGACGTGCTCTCTGACACTTTCATCTTTGTAGGCAAAACTCTTCCCTCTATTATAGCAAGAGAGAGTACAGCAGGCTGGCCATCATCACATACAGAGCAGAACACCCCATTTGACAGTGGTAATCCTTGATATGTACTGCAAAGACCCATTTATGTTTTTGAAGTTTCATATAGAGCGGACCACAGTTGATGTCGGCACGCTTTACATTGGAGCGAAGCTAGACTATACATAGAGATAGAAGCAGATTGTGGTTTACATTATTAGCCTAAGCGCCCCCTCATACAAATACTCATTTGCACTTTATTCTGTACTTTAGAAGCACTTTATTCAGTTGTTACTGAGATTTATCTGTTTCATGTAGGTGACTTATTTGTGCGAACCATCTCTGGCAGCTATTGGCACTTTAATGAGCATTCGTAGACTATACCTTCTTATACGTGATGTAACCTAAATGATTTAAGTATCCCAGCTGATTTAAGTCTTGTGTTTACATTAAGGTTTTTACATGTTTTATCATGATTGCATTTTAAGAATGACCATAACGAAATATGTCTAAATGCTATGTTGTTATGCACTTTAATGGACTTGTGTCTATATAAAGTATTTATAATCCAAATCCTACTTTACATTATGAGATTCAGTCGTACAGATAATACTTGTCATAGAACAGATTGAGCAGCAAGGCAGCCAAAACTCTGTTTGAACACAATTAGTTAGGAACAGGAGTACATTTTTCTGTTGAGCCCGTAATTTTTGTTTTCCACTTGGATATGTAGTTTATGCACTATGTAATTTGGGGCATTGTAGTGTACACGCTTTATGTTATACATGTCGTCCTAAGTATGCTTTGATTGACAAAGGGGTGCCATTAGAGGGAACTTGGGCCTTCTAGGATGTGCTTAGTGATTCATTGCCTTGCAGTGCAGAATTTAGAGACTCCAGCCTAGATTTAGAAAAACTGCTGAACAGGGCCATTCCATTGTCTAGTCCGTAGATAACAAATAAGTGGAATACCGTATGAAGATCAGTTCATTGTGCGCAATTGCTATTGAGTATTTTTCGCTATGTTGACATGACCGATCAACAAGAGTCTTTGTTGAGTAGAAAAGTCCAAGAACTTGGCTTAATTTAATAACATTGTCCTAATTCCTAAAGGGGTTTTCTTCAGTTTGCAGAGCTGCTCTATAGACAATATAGCCTCATGGAGTGGTATAACTCTAGGGACATGCATTGTGAGGTCATTATCATAGGAAGCACCGAGTAACCCCAAAGGAAAAACTCTAGGAGCTGTATAGTCTTAGAGTTGGCCTCCAGAGGCTGATAAATAAACTCAATGAGTATCCGCGTCAAACTCTAAATTAAGTTAACTCAATTCTTCATCTTTGGAAAGAGAGTCAAACAACTTGACACATTGATTGATGGGGGGGTAGATAAAAATGTCTCGGCATATAAGTCAATAGGTTTCTCGATTGAGTCCAGAGACACGATGTGCAGCAAAATTAATTCATCAAAATCGAAGCCTACACACAACTATCAGCATGCATAACCTTATCCAAAAATCTTTGGGCCTACAGCTTGGACCCAATCCTTCAAGCTATGGAGGCAAAACTCCTCCCAAGCAATAACATACTGAAGTGAAATAATGCTTGGAGCAGATGCCAAGCTTTTGGATGCTTTGTTAGCAAAAGCCAACAAATCCACCTTCTGTTTCTCAAAAATGGCCACCCTGGCAGCGGTTCGGATTAAATATGGCCTATTAAACTAGTCAGATACCAGACAGGGCACTTTCCTTGAGATTTGTCATAAATTGAGAGCATCAAATGCGGCAACGCTAGACAAACTGACATGGTAAGAAATAACGGGCAAATTGGTCAACCGCCTTTATCTGGAAGAAGAACTCCAGAAACTGCATGTATGGGAAGTATGGAATCTACATGTTAGCCAAACAGAATTAAACAAGCATTTGCAATGCAATAGGTCTCGCATTAATTAAGTTTGAGCTATTGGCATTGCTAAATATTGCAACACCAATTGCAACAAAAGTCTATAAATTGTAGGCCAAAAAAGTGTATATATTTTAGTAGCAATGGTGGCATGCTGCACTTTAGATGAATATATTTAAAAGTAAAGTGCGCCATACTGCAATTGCTACAATAGTTAATTGTGGATGCGTTAACAATTGATGTGTGCACCGATGGCTGGTGGTGTGTGTGCCTGTAGAAATTGTGCGCTGGTGGGGTGTGTGCCTGGTGGAGGAGTGCACTTGCGGCTGGTGGTGTGTGTGCCTGGTGGAAGTGTGCACTGACGGCTGGTGGTGTGTGCCTGGTGAAAGCGTGCACTGACGGCTGGTGGTGTTTGTGCCCGGTGAAAGTGTGCACTGATGATGTGGTTGTGTGTGTGGTTGTGTGTGTGTGTGGTTGTATGTGTGGTTGTGGTTTTGTGTGTGGTTGTGGTTGTGTTTGTGTGCGTGGTTGTGGTTGTGTGTGTGGTTGTTTGTGTGTGGGTGTGGTTGTGTGTGTGTGTGGTTGTGTGTTTGTGTGTGTGGTTGTGTGTTTGTGTGTGTGGTTGTGTGTTTGTGTGTGTGGGTGTGGTTGTGTGTGTGTGGTTGTGTGTGTGTGGTTGTGGTGTTGTGCGGTTGTGATTCCTTTGGGATTTCCGGATGTGGGGGCACTCCTGCACTCAGCCGGCTACGAGCCCCCCAATCATACAGCACAGCACAGCACAGCTGTCAGACTCCTCGCACACACGCAGCCGCTATGAGGCCCCCAATCATACACCGCAACTAGATGTCAGACTCCTGGAACGCACCCGGTTGTGAGGTCCTGGGCATTCAACGAAGCTGCTGGCTGTCAGACTCCTGGGCACGGATTCGGCTGACAGTACAACTGGCTGTCAGACTCCTGGTCAAGGACCAGACTGTGAAAATCCAGCTGGCCGTCATACCTGGACTTGCAGCTTTACCGTGAGACCTCGGGCATACAGCACAGCTGGCTGCCAGACTCCTGGTCACGCACCTGGCTGACCGCCCCAGGCATACTGGCTGTCGGGTAGCAGTAGAGCAGTCTTTACTTAATGCAACAGTGGGTCAATGCCCCACTCACCGGGCAGCAAGGCAAAAAGAGAGCAGGCCCGACCGGGTCATCGGTTGCCCTGCTGGTATCACGCTGCTTGTAGTTGGTTGCTAAATTGGCAATGTCAGTGAGTCCTTTCTGAAAGAAATGTAGAAGATAGGCAACTAGCGTGTTTTAACTGGCTCTCTTCTTCGCCTTTTGCTCTTAAGCAAATAAGTAGCAGTGTAGAGGTACGAGTTGGCATGGTGTGGATCTATGTAGGTTAGCATGTGATGAGCCAAAAATAATGGACATTTGTGAAATTCTGAAGGTTTTCAGATGTTTCAGCTTTGGTTAAATGTGACCAGCTGCAAAGGCATACATTTAGACCATAGAAATTATGAGTATGGCTGGATGGGATGGAATGGGAGATGATGGCGAACTTTGAGCATATTTTTGGGGTGACGGGAAAAGGAAAGGAGAAGACGACACGTTCATAATGTCAGCAGGTCCATCCTGACTCAGCAATTTGACCAGCTCAGGCAGAGGAGCATGAGAATGTGATTCAACACTTACTGAGACATGACGCCAGCCCCAACCGCCGCGCTAAGGAGTTTAAAGTATTTTTTTTATTAAATGGAAGTGCGTGAGTCTCGCCCTGCAAAATAAAATAAAAAATAGGAAGACATGACGGGTGGGAAGACAAAGAGTATGAAGGGAGAAATGATGTAAGAAAACCGACCCGGCTGGCGCGCTAAAGATTTTAAAGTTCTTTAAAAAAAAAATGGAGGTCGTGTGCCAGCCCCGCCCTGCAAAATAAAATAAAATAGAGAGACATGATGGGTGGGAACACACGGAGTATGGAGGGAGACATGACGTTCGAACCGGCGGATGATGAACTCCTTATCCGTCAGCGGGGATATGAGGAGAATTAAACTGGCAGCCTGTTTTTGGTGGTGGGAGGGAGGGCACCCTAAGGGGAGATGAAGCTGCTAAGTTGAAAGCACGGCGCTCATGAAATGGACACCGCGCTGAATAGTTTAAAGAAATAAAAACGAGCAACTACTCAGGGCACAAGAACAGCGAAAGTAAGAGTCGGATTCCGACACGCGCCTCTTGCCTGTTTATCAGCGCCGCGCGCCTCTCTGCAGACTCCCCCTGCATTCCAGAGAGGCGCGCAACGCGATCTGGCCTGCATTGGCATGTCGTGTCGACAAGACCTGGCCGCACGCACAATGTTATCCTATGGGGAAATGCTGCGCGCGGCCAGGTCTTGTCGAAAGACTGCTTTTTGAGCTGAGACGACAGCTATAGTTCTCGCTTGCATGAACGAGCTTTCAGCGCGTTCGTCGTAGGCGAGACCTAAAAAGGAGGTGCGTGTGGGCGTCCAGAGGTTGAGCAGACCCATGACAAACATGGAACGATGCAGCACCCCCATGCCTAGACAGTGATGAACACCAAAATGATCCAGGGAAGTCATCATACTTGAGCATCAACTATTCAAAATATATAAAAAGTTAGTTCACCGCATTCCGGCTGGGGGCACTGCCATCATTGGATTTTGTCCTGAAATGGCAAAAACAAGCCTTCAACAACAAATGTAGACTCTGTAAAAAAGAAAAGGAAACCATCTTAAACATTGTGTCTATGCACTGCACCTCTTGAGGCAGCAGACTTTTACTGTGCAAATCATTTAACAACGTGAAGGTGCAGATATGTAGACAAGCCGGCATGGTATCTCTAAACCCGACCGACACCGTTTTGAACAAAGGATTTGTTCAATTAAATGTAATATTCGTGAACATCCTCCGCGCATAATAAAGACAGTAACACGGTCTGTGCATCCAGTACTGAGGAAGACCTATGGGAGACATTCAAACGTTTGTCATAAACCGAGTAATGGAACTGTCCCAGTGCACCATACAAAGATGGCTGCGATCAGAACTAACTCTTTATTGTCTTTTATCAACTTCGATGTTTACAGGACTGACTTATTGTATTAGTGCACACATTCAGTGGTTTTAATTAATCTCTCATGATTTTAATAAAGTAACAGTTGAGTCTCGGACCCTGAACTGTGCAAGTTGAATACAATAATTACAACAAAGAACAGGCACATCCCACATGGAGGGTGTTCAGTAATGACACACAATGCCTTAGTGGAGGGTAGCCACTCGCACAGCAGCTACCCAGAATAATAAACCAAAAGACTATCTTCAGGAGGGGCTGACACAAGGTTCTTGTGTGAACTACAGTGACAAACTAAACGAATGTCTTCAGGGAGGGCAGCTAAGAATTACTGGGGCAAACCACAGTGACAGGGAGGGCCGCTAAGAAGTACTGGGATAAACCACAGTGACGAGGAGGGCAGGTAAGAAGTACTGGGACAAATCAGAGTGAAAAGGAGGGCAGGTAAGAAGTACTGGGACAAATCAGAGTGAAAAGGAGGGCAGGTAAGAAGGACTGGGACAAACCAAAGTGACAAGGAGGGCAGGTAAGAAGTACTGGGACAAACCACAGTGACAAGGGGGGCAGGTAAGAAGTATTGTGACAAACCACAGTGACAAGGAGAGCAGGTAAAAAGTACTGGGACAAACCACAGTGACAAGGAGGGCAGGTAAGAAGTATTGGGACAAACCACAGTGACAAGGAGGGCAGGTAAGAAGTATTGGGACAAAACATAGTGAAAAAGAGGGCGGGTAAGAAGGACTGGGACAAACCACAGTGACAAGGGGGGCAGGTAAGAAGTATTGTGACAAACCACAGTGACAAGGAGAGCAGGCAAAAAGTACTGGGACAAACCACATTGACAAGGAGGGCAGGTAAGAAGTATTGGGACAAACCACAGTGACAAGGAGGGCAGGTAAGAAGTATTGGGACAAAACATAGTGAAAAAGAGGGCGGGTAAGAAGGACTGGGACAAACCAAAGTGACAAGGAGGTCAGGTAAGACGCACTGGGGCAAACCACGGTGGCAAGGAGGGAAGCCATGAGGTCCTGAGGCAAACTAAAAGGCCGTCTTTAGGTAAGGGGATAGGGAAGTGACAGTGAGTCAATGGACGGTGATAAAGAAAAGGTTGTCTTGAAGGAGAGCAGCTGTTGGGTGCAGGGGCAAAACGTAAGGAAGGAGATAGCAACTGAAGGAAGTTCCTGTAAAGGCACTGGCTGTAGTAAGTATTTTAGTATGATCAGTTATTGCAACTGTCGATAATGTGAGCAATTACATGTATTTGTCTTGCTTTAGCACTCATTTCAGGCCTGAATACAGTGGTGTAACTAGTTACTGTGGTTCCAGGAGTCCAGAGTTATAACTGGGGTTTCCAGGTTTATGAGATTCATGTTTTAAAATGTTTTTATTTGTATTTATCCCCCCAATTTTTTTTCCACTCAGTCTTTTGACTTTGTATACACATTTATTCTGTTTTGTAAGAGAAAGTGAAGTTGCAGATAGTATATTTTTCCATTCAGCTCATAAATGTATACTAACAGTTAGATGCTTATTGGGGTTTAGTAGTCTATACTACTATTATAAAGAGAGAACTTGCACCTTTGAGCCAGGTAAACTCGAAAACTACACCACCAATCTGAACACCCAAGACATCTTAGAAAACCTCAGGGCAAGCAGAAGGACATAGGCTACATAAAAATAAAAAAAACGTTGTTTAAAATATTTAGAAATAAAAATAAAGTAGTCCCTTGCAAGTAGCGCCGGCCGCGACGTATGCTTGAGGGGAGTAGCGTCGTTCACGAGCAACAGGAAAAGCGAGGACATGAGCGCCGGGAGGAGCGTCTGCGTAAGGGGAGGAGCGGAGTTCACCAGCAACAGTAAGAGGGGAGAACATGAGTGCCGGGAGGAGCTGCGGAGCGGCGAGAAGCGGAGGAGCAGTGGCAGCGCGGGGAGGAGCAGCGGATGAGGTAGCTGACAAGCGCTCAAGCAGTGGAGAGGTAAACACTCCAGCGTAGGGAGGAGCGGCGGATGAGGTAAGTCGGGACCTGGGGGGGGGTTACAAAGCCGAGGCGGGAGGTGGGCGGAAGGCGCGAGGCGGTAGGCGCTATGCCCAATGTCGGGGCGGGGGGCGGCGGGCGGGAGGCGGTATGGCCAATGTCGGGGCGGGAGCCGGGAGGGATGCGGACTGGGCAATGTCGGGGGGGGGGGGGGGTTGCACAAAGGCTTAAAATGCTGCCCCCAGCCCCCTTCTGCCCCGGGCAAAGCCGGGGCGGGCTGCTAGTTGTGTATAAAGCACACTCATCAGAATTGTAGTAGAGTTACCTACACACCTGCCACTATTTAGGGAACGCCCCCCACACCTTTTTAGGTCTCGCCTCTCAATGCGCATTGAGCAGAGCGAGACTATAGCGACTTAAACAGACTTTACCCAACTGGGCGATTTGGCGCTGTGCCCGTGCGCTTTTAGGTCAATGCGCAAGCGCATTGACCTAAAATGCGCGTGCACATCATCAAATCGCCATCTGTTCCCTCAGCCGCACTCCTCCCACACCTTTGAAGTGAAGCTTATCTTCACTTCAAAGGCCCCTGCTGCTTCACACCCTCATCGCCGCTCTCCCCACTCCGCCCCCTCCCCTGCCCGCCATGTCGCATTTCTCCTCCCCCCTCCCCACAGCAATGCCCTCCGTCTTGTTTTTTTTTCCCCTGGGTTCTTAATGCCAGATTCTATGGCCCATACCTTACAACCTGACCCCTCCTTTCCCCCCTCCGTGCCTCGTACCACTTTCTCTCTTGCTCTGCTGGTGTCTGAAGTCTGGTATCTACATAGTGTCTTATGGACGTGGCACGGGGAGAGGAAATAAATAATTACTGTTCAGTACAGCCCCTTAATCCGTACTCCACGCAAGACTGTCACTGGACTGGCTTGCCTCTGCCTGTGCCAGTCCCTGCCTTTGCAGCACAACTCGCGCTCTCTCTGCACTGGCGGCGACGGCAGCTCTCACTCCAGGCTGTCACTCTGCCTCGCAGCACCGTAGCCACACCCTGGCCGCACTTGTTGAAATACAGGCAAAACGAGTAGGCGGGTGAGCAAGCGGGCAGGTGGAACGCAGCTAATGCAGCAAGTGCATGGTCATTGCGGCGGCCCATACCTCCTGTTGGCTCTTGCCCGAGAGTTGGCCCCCGGGAGCCGATGGTTGTGCCGGGGCTTCCTGGCTTGTTTTGCGGATGCTTGGTCTGCTGTGCTCCACTCTGCGATTCCGTGACTCTGTGGTTCGTTTTTCCGTAGCTCCCTCCTCTTCCTGGCATAGACATTGCTTAGATATAGGTGCAAATTACTTTGAATCAGATGCGCAATTAGGTTTGCCTAATGACCCCTTGTGTTTACTGCCAAAAGCTTCTCCTGCACGTTTTAGTCTCTCATTCTGATTGCAGGCTAAGCCCTGAGTTTACCTGCTGTTTAGTGTTGCAGGTCTAGCAGTGCAGAGGGTGTCCCCCTGTCTCGGTCTCTCTATGAAATCCAGCTGTCTTGTGTGTATGTGTGTCTTTGCATCATGATGGTGTCAGTGCGGTGCGTGTGTCTGTCTGTCTGTTGTCCCTCCCTGTCTGGTGTCTGTCTCTCTGCAGTCGGCCTGTTTCCTTACTTACACCCCAGCCGCCCAGACAAGGCTGAGCAAACCCCCACCTCCCAGCTCCCTGGTTTTTATACAGGATCAGCGCACACTTTAAAGGCTTTCTGGCACTGCGGAGAATTCAGTCCCAACACCAACCACAAAATGCCCGGAGCAGGTATCAGCGGGCTACACGGAAGTGCTGGGATTTTATCTTTGTCCCGACTTTCATAAACTTTCCCTTTCATTGACATAGGAGGACAAACCAGAAGGGTTATAAGAGAGGTGTTTGAAACATGACAGAAAAGAAAGCGTTCCGATTGCTGCAGGATGGCTCAGCGGGGTGACCGTTCTGTTCTATAACCTAAGTAACGTTTGTAGGTCAGGAGTTCGATTCTAGGCACTGACAAATCAGCTCATCTATCTTCTGGTGGGTAAACTGACTTTTATTAATAATAAAATATGCTATTACAGCGCTTAGAAGCTTAAAGAGTGTGGCATACAAAAAGTAATTGGTACATTGAGCATGCATTATTTGTTCACATGTACAAATTCTACCATGGCCTTTGTGTGTGCCATGGTAACGCCGTTTGTACATTTTCTTTAATTGCTTTGAAATGAATACTGTCAAGTTTATTAATGCACACACATTTTTATCCTAAAAAATAAGGTATTTACATTTTGTTTGGTTGTATCCTTTTTTTGCAGTCCTGAAGCACATCTTGGCAAAGGTGCTGCACAATTACACATAAATCAAGTATGACCTATTTAGTCCGTAAACCCAGAGCTGCCTGTGAAACTCCTACGTGTGATTTGTGGCATTCACCCACCACCACTACATCCACCACACCCACCACCACTACATCCACCACCCCATCCACCAACACCACTGCATCCACCACCCCAACCGCATCCACCATCACCACATCCACCGCATCCAACACCACCACATCCACCGCATCCACCACCACATCCACCACCACCACATCCACCACCACATCCACCACCACATCCACCACCACCACATCCACCATCACCTCCAAATCCACCTCCACATGCACCTCCACATCCACATCCACCGCCACAGCCACATCCACATCCACATCCACCACACCCACCACCACCACATCCACCACACCCACCACCACTACATCCACCACCCCATCCACCACCACCCCATCCACCACCACCACCCCATCCACCACCACCACCACCACCGCATCCACCACCACCCCATCCACCGCATCCACCACCACATCCACCATCACCACCACATCCACCATCACCTCCACAATGACATCCACCGCCACATACACCACACCCACCGCCACCACATCCGCCACCACATCCGCCACCACATCCGCCACCACATCCACCACCACATCCACCACCACATCCAACACATCCACCACCACTTCCACCACCACCGCATCCACCACCACCACCGCATCCACCACCACCACCGCATCCACCACCGCATCCACCACCACCATCACATCCACCACCACCACCACATCCACCACCACCACCGCATCCACCACCACCACCACCGCATCCACCACCACCACCGCATCCACCACCACCACCGCATCCACCACCACCACCGCATCCACCACCACCACCGCATCCACCACCACATCCACCACCACCGCATCCACCACATCCACCACCACCTCCACAACCACCACATCCACCACCACCACCACCACCCCATCCACCCCCATATCCACCACTATCACCACCACATCCACCATCACCATCACCACCACCACCACATCCACCACCACCATATCCCCCAGATTCACCACCACCACATCTATATGTGTGTGTGTGTGTGTGTGTGTGGCTCTGTGTGTGTGTGTAGGTGCAAATGCAATGTTCTTGGATTTTCGTCACAATAAAATATACTGAACATAATCTTCACAAAAGTTATTTACAAACGTTTAAGCTATTGCCATTATAAATTACAATAACTTTTATTTAAGTATTAATTATTTACAAAATTAAAAGCCATTGTTATTTGTAATATCAATACATCTAAGTCACGTAAATACAACACACATTGCATTACAAATGCTATAGGTGTCACATTTGCGAAAGTTAAAACTATTGACATTGTAACTGACAACTATTAATTTTGCTATTTTCAAAACCAACACATAAATAAAAAGTGTCATTTACAATACCAATCGCTCAAACTTTCCTAATGCAAGACCTATTGCATTTCCAATGCTTGTTTAATTGTCTTGCCTGCACCTATGCACATTGATTGTCAACCTGAAGAGCCACTGAAAAGAACACTTGCGATCTGGGGTGTGCCTTTTTTTTAGAAATAAATAGAGGCAGGGAAAGTTAGGGGTGCATTAAAAAAAAAAAGGAAAACTGTGTAAGCCTTGTAAATAAGTCTAGTTTTCCCGACTTACTAAATTCTAGGATTTGCTGCCTGTGTCACATTTATCTTGTCTATCCACAAAATGGAGGTCGCATAGAATTGTTAAGTGCTATAAAAAGCTGAGCACTAGCACAGGGCCACTGTTAAGTGACATTCCTCAACAATTACCGCATTCAATCTTAGTGATGTCATCAAGCAGCTGGGCCATAACCCACCTGGGTATATGAATGTGACACAGCTTCATCATAGAATAAAAGTTGTGCATTGCCCAATCAATATCATGACAGTGACTGTTACAATGTGTATGTTTTTTTGTTTTACTATGAACAGAGCGTGCAGAAGATTATCCAGCGAGATTTCTACCCAGATGTTGAGAAATTGCGAGCTCAGAATGAATATCTGGATGCCGAAGAGTGTGGAGACTTGGAAAAAATGCGACAAATTGCCATCAAGTTTGGCTCATCGCTCGGGAGGATTTCCAGAGATAGCCCAGCCCCATGTAAGCACATCTTTTGGCAACTAACAGAAGCCTGATTTTCACGTCCATGACCATTCTTCCATCATGCTTCTCCTCCCTCTGCACAAAGCAATTGGGATTTCTTTAAATTAATTTGTAAGAGAACTCATATGAGCCATGTGTTCCACCCTGCCCTTTTAAAAACTGCATGCATCATTGCGCAGCCTGCATTTGAATCCAAATCACTTTTCATATAGGTTTACTGAATAAAGAATCATGATTTTATTAAAGACGAGAAGGCTAGCATTATGCATGAACTTTTATTCACTCCTTCTGAGCAGCAAACTATGAAAAGCTTCCAAATGGATCTTAAAACATCCCAATGAGAAATAGAATGTTCAGTCCCATTTATACTCTGTGTCCTCCATCTTCCTCCTCTTTTGTTTGTGTTTCATTTTGAACACTCTTTTATCATCTTTCACATCAACTCTATCCCCATTTAATTATCTGAAAAAATGAAATTGCAATATAAAAATAATCCTTAAACTTTACAACAGCATAAATGACAACCAAACCAACTTATAGCAGTAAACCTAACCATAAAATGATCATATACCCCCTACCCTTAATCCCCTTTGTAGGGCAGGGTGGGTGGGATAATGCTGACCTCTGTGTCCTTGATAAAATCTTGATTCTTTATTTAGTTAACCTATAAGAATCATCATTTTATGTCCAGACAGGAGGCTAGCATTATGCATGTTCAAAGTGTTTCGAAAAGCATTTGGAATCAAGATCACAGCTTTAAATTGCAATTTACTCAATCTTTCAGCAGATGACCAATCAGCTGCCTTCAAAATGTCCTCTAAACGACGACCCGTCATACAGACCTTACTTGCCATAGCTCCTCTAACCGAATGAGCTGTAAACTTAGACACATCCACATAGCTTCATTCATAGCTGCTTTCACCCACCTTGCAACCATAGCGTTTGTTACCTCTTTAAAAGGTTTCACATTAGAGATTAACAGCTGGTCAGCCCCTGCACCTCTCTTATCCACCATCCTTGTCTCATTCTCCTTCAAACATCGTATCACACATAAATTAGGTGAAATATCAAATCTTGGATGAAAATACATCCAGGCATTGTTTTAGCTCGCTTACAAATCTCAAAAACCTTCTGGTTGAACAAAAACCTTTGTGACACCTCCAAAGCCCTAGCATCCAAAACTCTTCGAAAAGAAATAAGACACAGCAATGTAGCCAACTTCCAGGTCAACACTTTTACCTCCAATTGTTTGTTGCTTGGCCAACCTTCAAAAAACAGCAAAACCAAACCCACATTTCACAACGTCTGATACTTTGCGATAGGTGGTCTCTTCAAAGGAATTCCTTTCTCTCTGCAGACGAAAGGGTTTCTACCCACAGATACACCTTGTAACAATGAATGTTCTGCTGGCACAGCTGATCTTGAACAATTTACTGTCCTGCAAAACATTCCCTTCTCAAACAGGTCTGCTAAAAAACTAGCCATCTCTACATCTGCCTCCACAGGATCCAAACCCCTTTCCATGCACAAACATAGCCATAACTTCCATGTTCCTCTATACTTCCTCCTTGTTCCTGGAGCCCAAGACTCATCTAGTAAACTAGAAGCTGATTCCGAAAGCCCTGTGAATCTTCCAGAATGCCTGATATCCTCCAAACTAGTAGGTTGAGAAAACCCAACTCTACCAAAAGAAGCTACTCCTCCTCTATGCCTAATAGCACGCCTCTGAATGATATTATTCAATATGTCTCCTCTACCGCTAACTCCATCGCTGATGGAAACCAAGGTTGAATCTTCCAAAAAGGAGTTACTAGTACCAGCTGACATCTCGGCCTCCTCACCTGAACCAACACTCTCTGACTCATTGAAAAAGGGTGCTTAAGGATTACCTTTTATTCCCCTCCATTCTGCAAAAAAGCATCTATCGCGCTGCCCCAAAGATCCAGCCTCCAACTCACATAATTTGCCAACTGATAAGTCAGTATGTAAGCAAACAGATCTACCTCCAAATGACCCATCAGCCTCAAGATCTTGTTGAAAACGTCCTCTCCCCATTTCCAATCTCTGTAATCTATCACATTTCTGGACCTCCAATCCACTACCACATTCTGCCTTTCAGGCAAGTACTCTGCTTTCAGGTCTATTTTGTGTTCCAAACAAAATCCCCACATTTCCTTTGCTAATGCAGACAATCTGTTTGACCTGCTTCCTCCCAACTTGTGTATATATATGTACCCACTGCCAAATTGTCCATCTTCAATTGCGTTGAACTTTCCTTCAAACCTAAGACTAACAAACCTGTTTGCAACTCTAAACAATGTATATGTGCTATCTTCTCTTCCAGAGTCCATACTCTGCCTCCTGACCTAAGCAGGACGCTCCCCATCCATGATTGCTTGCATCGGTCTCCAACACCAATTCTGGTTTCGCTCCAAATATTGTCCGACCAGTCCAGGCTTCCAAATTTTCCTTCCACCACACTAATTTCTCTTTCGCATCGCTACTCAGACAAACCATATCTCCGTACCATAAACCCTTTGCTAGTACAGGAGTCTTTAACTGTTGAAGAACCCTGTAATGCAGTGGCCCTGGAAATAGTGCCTGAATTGCCGATAAGCGACCAATCACTCGAGCCAACTCCCTCAACTTCACTGATTCCTTTTTTGATATCGAGTACAACTCCTGTCTTATCTTCCTCAACTTTTTCTCCCGTAACCGACTTATCACTGTGTCCACCACAAAACCTATAAACTCCATCGACTGAGATGGTACTATTATTGATTTGTCAAAATGAATCACAAACACCCAGACTCTGCAGTAAATCTACCACGACATCCAATTCCTACTGCAACTCCTCCACATCTTGATTCATCATCACTATATCGTCTAAATAGACAATCCTTCTTCTTCCTCTTTCTCTCAAGAAGCCTACCACTGTATGCATCACTTTCGTGAAGCACCAAGACGCTGCTGACAATCTGAAAAGAAGACTTTGCAACTCATACAACTGCCCTTTTCATCTGAACTGTAAGTATCCCTGACTCGTCCTCGCTATTGGAACCGTGAAATAAGCATCTTTTAGATCTATTTTCACCATCCAATCTAAGTCCTGAAGCAAATCCCTCAATAAATACATTTCTTCTATTTTGAAATGTTGATACGTCACATACTGATTCAACTGTAAGTTCATTACAGGCCTCCAGCCCTTGTCCTTCTTTTCTACTAGGAATAAAGTATTCTGGAACACCATCTCGTTCAGCTCGTACGACTGGCATGGTTCCAAATCGTTCTCTATTCTATAACCCTCTATTCCCTGTAACACCCATGCATCCTTTGTTATTTACTTTTATTGATCTCTGAAATACCTGATGAGATAAACCCAGAAACAATCCTCGTACTCGCCTTGTCCTTGACTTTGATTAGGGGTATGTCCCTTTCCGCAATTACCTGTTCACCTTGGTTTCTGCCCCTGTGCTAGTAGAATTGTCCCACTCCATGGTTTTCCCTGTATGCTCTTTACCCTTGGTATGTTGTAATGTGTTATGAGGCTCTGAAGCCTGCTCGGCAAGTCGGGTGCCCTCTCCTACCAGCTCTGCCATAAAAGCTAGTATTTGCAAACACTTTGCACATGAAGGAGGAGCCAAGATGGCGACCGGAGCAGACCTGTAGGCTCCCGGCTCCACCAGCCTTTCTCCGCCGCACCGATATCCTGGCATAGATCCTGGTGCAAATTGACGACGGATTGTGTGCGGCGCGGCGCTGATCTCAGCGGTGTTTTCCCGGACTCTCGACCTGCCCGGCGGCCGGAGATAGCCGCGGAACAGTTTACAGCCCTGGACCCCGCCTGCACGGTCTCTTTGTGCCGTGCCCCGGAGAACTGCTGATGGCCGTAGTGCTCGATCGGCGCTGAATGCTGGACCACCGGTGAGATCCTCGCGAGGCGCTGCCCGTGCTAAGCCACCTGAAGCGACTCGAAGCAGGCGGGGAGAAGGAAGCGCTCGCGACGCTGCAGCACCCCTTCGGAACGGATCCTTTGTTGGCGGTAGACGGTATGGGGAGAGGATCGCTCGGCCATGTTTGCCTGACCAGGATTGCCTGACCCCATGCCTCTCTACCCGGGTCTGCCACGGGGCGCCTACCCTGCAATGTGAGCCTCACTGGCACGGTATATAGTGCTCCTCCAGCATTGAATGGGTGTACGCTAGTGCTTCACCTATCCTGGCGATTGCCCCGGAATTTCGCCATAATGGCTTTGCTTGGTGCTTTGTGTGGTGGGGGAGAGCGCCCGTTCCCGCCAGTGGCCTGTGCTGCCCCGCCTGAGATGGGGTCCGAGTTTCCAGCGACTCCCCAGGGAAGTGAAAGGCAGGGGCTACAGCCCACACTTTCTCTTGGCACCGTTCTGTCCGCCCTGTGCGACCTCCGTGCGGATATGTACCATTGCTACGGAAGATTGGGAGGCAAGCTGGACGACATGGCGTCTGCGCTGCGGAGGGGATGTAACGCGCTGATCCCGCAAAGCTGCCACTCGCCTCCGCCTACATTCCACGGGGATACAACGCTTTCTCCTGCCTGTTGGACACCTGTGCCCGCTTCCGATTTTATTGGCGCCCAAGACCGCCCGCCTGACAACTCTGCCCGGGATACTTTGTTTCCCCCTTCAATGGAGAGTGCTACATTGTTATTGGATTTATCATCGCGTGTGCCTTGGGACCTATCTACGGCATTGCTGGTTCTATCGACGGCTCCTGGGTTGTGTCCTTTGACTCTGCTGCCTAAAAACTCATACACTCCTGATGTTTCTGTGGAACTCCCTGCTACAGTCGACGGATTTGCTGGTGACTTTCGACGGCCATTTTGTGTTCCTAAGTCACTTTCATTCTTTCTCTCGCCATATTGCTTCTTTGTTCTACAGTGGGCGGGCCTCTCTCGGGGAACGTATCTGGGGGTGTATCCACGTTCGGGCCAGGGCTAGGCTGCTTTCCTTACTATCGGCTTCTTGGCTGGTTGAACCGGGTTTGGGGTTGTTTTTTGTGTCCAGTTTACTCGACCGCTGCAAATTGACGTTTCACTCATGTATTTGCCTTATTGCTTGCCGGCTACCCTGACCTTGGGGTGGAAGATGTATCTGTGGCTGGTGGGGACCGGGATTGCCTAGAATTGATCCTCCTCCTGTTCTATTTGTCTCTGAGAGTCGATGATTAGGGTACGATGACTTTCTCCAACTGCATTGCATAGCTGATTGATTTGTACCGACGCTTCAGTAATGGACGATATTTATGATGTGGGAATCTGTGGAGGGCTGGGATCTCCGGGTGATTTGGTATCGAGTGGGCTCCTCCCCGCCTTCTTCTTTTTGGGAGTTTAGGTTGATTTATTCTTTCTCACTCCCTATATTACAGGTGTTAATGTTCTTTTTCTTTCTTCATTCTCTTCCTTCTTCTTTCTTGTCTATATTTCGGGTTTTTACAGGGCGACAGGCACTCTGTGGGGGGGGGGGCAGGCCGTAGCCTCCACAATGTTGCAGGGTGGGCGGGGTAATCTGGTATATTCTTAGTTCTATGGGCCTTCTTTTTTCTATTCTCTGCGCTTCCTTAAATCTGGTTCGATTCTGGGTCTGGGCTAGGGTTGCCAGGGAGGGGGCGGCGATGTTTGGGGTGCATAAATGATGGATGATGACTTGCCACTGTTTTGCACCGCGACAATACATTTGATGTTAACTTCCACTGTTGTTTTCAGATACAACGCCGCTTGCCCATACTGTGAAGCCATTATACGGACTCGAATCTTCTTAGTACTTATTCTTCACTGACTTCCTTATGACGAAAACGCAAAAAAAACTTACAAAAATTAACCTTCAATTCTCCTCTCCCCCGGCGACATGATTCTTTCCAGTGTAACGCTTATTGATTACTAACTTTTAACTACTGCTGCTGGGGAACTGTACTGTTTGCATCTGTGCTG
Organism: Lissotriton vulgaris; assembly: GCF_964263255.1. NCBI lineage: Eukaryota > Metazoa > Chordata > Amphibia > Caudata > Salamandridae > Lissotriton > Lissotriton vulgaris. The sequence goes on along the minus strand of NC_141699.1, from coordinate 65,180,218 downwards.
ACGAAGTATCGTGGCCGGCCTGATGGTTGTAGGCCCGTATTTGTTCTTTTATTCATGCACAATAAAGGTTTTCAAAAAATTAAAAAAAAAAAAAAAAAACTTTGCACATGGAATACTGCGCCTTGTCTAAGCTTGTGAAGGTCTTCACATATTTGGTTAAAGACTTCACTAAGCCGTCCCAAACCGCAAAGCTTTTGCATCTTCAGTTGATTCTTTTCTAGCCAATTCACATAACTTCAGATAAATCCGCATTAGTAAGGTTTTACGGCTTTCTGCCAACAGACCTGCATTTGTGTTGTCCAGAAAACAAATTGCCTTTTGACACCATTCTCTTGAAAGAGTTAAATCTACATCAGTGCCCTTTAAAAAGGCTTCCTCCACAGAATCAAAAATCTTTCCCAAAGGCCCAGGACGTCTAACACTTTTTCCAGTCTCTTTCTGGGCTCCTTCCCCATCTTAAACACAGATTTAATCAAATCGGGGTCTATGTTTGGTGTCAAAGTCACTTTCTCTGCTATGACGGGCCTCGAACACTCAGCGCACATAATATTTAGTTCCTCCTTCTCCAAGGACTTACGCAATTTCACCCTTATGTATTCTGAGACATGGTCTAAGGCCCACCAATCTTTGCCCCTGGGATGTCTTATTTCCTGTGGGTCAAAGATTTTTTCTCCAAATGGATCTACCACTGTTAATGTTTCTCTACTCCTAGTCTTGCTACCCACTTCAATCTCTTCATCAAATCCGTCTTTTATATTCCAGATCTAGAATATATACATCCAGATCATCACTTGATCTGTCCCATTACATTTTCAACTCCTCTTTGAGATTTCCCCCATTCTCAGCGTTCAACTGACCTCTCCAAGTGCCGCTTCGTACACCTGCTTTTTGCGAGCTGCTCTGGGCCCCTTTGTTTTTGGATGTTTCCTCCATGTGTCTCTTTTTCCTGAGGCATTTTCTCCCAGACGTCTGTTCGACTCGTCATCATCCAACACAGAAATATCCTCCTCATCTACATTTTTCCTTTCTCTCTTACCCAAACCTGTTGTATTGTTTCTTATATAGCTGCCTGTACTTCCTCATTTGCCATCCTACGCAACATCTCCTCCTTATTAGACTCTTCACTTTGATTTGCATCCATAATTATTTAATCGATATTGGCAAACTTTTCTATTGTAAACCAACACTATCCTCCTATCCACCGTTCCTATTTGTTTTTATATTATTTTCCTCAAATTCCACTTTTTTCTTTTTTTTAATCTCTCCGATGCACCTCAGCTATATCGATGCGTGACTAACCATTCCTGGCTAATGAACATACCACTAAGTGCTTTGCTGCCTAGTGAACAGCCTTGCACGCCTATTGCCCACAAAAACAAGCCAAAATATTTGACTAGGTCCTCATTCCTGTAGGAAATTGCCTCTGTATTGTTTAACAACACCAAGTGCCAGAAACAAGCTGCGTTACCTAAACAAGGTCAATCTCCTTTCAAATTTGGGCTTAGTATTGCAAATAGACGTCGAGCATCAGTGTAGTAATACGCTGTACGCTCTGACGTCAGCACGACCTTTCAAATTTGGGCTTAGTATTGCAAATAGACGTCGAGCATCAGTGTAGTAATACGCTGTACGCTCTGACGTCAGCACGACCTTGCTCAATCTGAAACGCTCACACGCTGTAAATACCGGCTCTTGGATGCTGGCGCATCTTGAAATTACATGGAAGTGTAACAGCTCTTTGCGCTCAAGCCATACGCTCCCTATCGTTCACCCAACTAAGAAATATGTTTTTGAATCCAAATTTACTAAAATATTTTCTGTAATAAAAAACAGACATCTACTCCCTGTACTTAATGGAAAAACAAATCTATACTGTTTTAAAACTGAAATACATTTCTTTCATATTTCAAACACCTAAATAGCTTTAAATTCAACACACAAACACTCAAATACCCATACATTGGGTAATATCACTCCGAATCGAACAATCTTAGGCATACTATACATTCCAAATCCTTAAAAGTACTCCATACACTGATCTGCTCAGAAGCAGCAAACAAAAGAGGAGGAAGATGGAGGACACACAGTATATATGGGACTGAACATTTTAGTTCTGATTGTGATGTTTCAAGTTCTTATTCGAAGTTTTTAACGGTTTGCTGCTCAGGAGTGAATATAGGTTCATGGATAATGCTAGCCTCCTGTTTTAACATAAAATTATGGCTGCCAATGTACTGAGGATAAAGCTATACAGTAAAGATTTACAGCTGTAAATACCAAACGATTGTGGAAATATTTAGCACCCTTACATAGTACATTTTGTGCATTATGTATTCCCTTTTTACCATTTTGGATGAACAGATAAGATAATTTTATGTGTGTATAGTGCCTCATACTTTGACAGGTGTTCTACTCAGAAAGAAAGGCTGGTTGAAAAAGTCAACATAATGAATTAAGAAATAAACAGATCATGCGTTTAATCTGGACCTTGATTAGTAACTGTTGTACCCTTTTCAATATGTGGACATTACAAGGCAAGCTGTTGGTGTGCCAGTGTATGGCCAAATACTCTGTATACCAAACTGCTACCCTTGTTTGGTACTGGTACTGTAAATCATCTTTTAGTGGATGTTGACACATTATTTAGAGGCAGCCATGTAATGGCTAATACCGTATTCTGTGGGTGGAAATCATTTTGTACCAACTATTAAGACCGTTTCTGGAGTCCATCTTTTAATGTCTTATTACACCATAATTGGAGGCCATTGTTTATTTGCAGAGTGCCCAGGGCAACATGCTTTGGAACGGCAGCTCAAACACAGAGAATCTATAACTCCCTCCATTTAAAGCAAGATTTTGAGACTCAGCTGGCCTCTCGCTATGCAATGGCAGATCTTGTCTATTTGGTATTTAGGGTCCTGAGAGATAAGACGTAGAGTTTTAAAGATCACGCTCGCTTCAACTGGTCTACTGATGTGTGTTCTGTAATTAATTCGCTAGCATCGTTGTTGCTGTTGTGACCATCAGGGGTCTCCAGCCAGTTGATTGCAAGCTCCCAGACACCTTCAGAGAAACTCACAGCCTTGGGTTAATATTACACAAGGTCTTATTATAATTTTAAAGTTAAGGGAAGTCTGTGGTTATTTTACATTACAGATAGCGGGGCCTAATATTGAGTAGCGTACAGCTCGATTTATGACCCAGGCTGGGGGTGGGGCACAGAGATGAACAACTGAAGTGCTGAGGTATTTAACTCTTAAAACAAAAAATCCTTGTCCACTCAATATTGGAGCTGTGAATAAATTATGTTTATGAATGCTTTTAATTGGGAGAAAAAGAAATTGAAAAGTTACCTTAATGATTAAGTTAACTCTTTATTTGAATTTTCTCTTATTTGAAAGTGTTGCATTTACAAATGGCAGGCCTCTTGCTCCCAGTGGCAAGTAGACACTGTGCCATAAGTATGAAAAATACAGCCCATTTTTTAAATGAGAGAAATTTTAAGTGCAGAAAAATTACTGAATATTTTTCTGCACTTTCAAATTCTTCCATTAAAAAAATATATTTTATGTTTGTTAAATATTTGCACCGTTACATGCAGCACACAAAGGAGGGAGGGAGAGGGAAAGTGGATTCGGTCTCCCCTAGCAATTTACATACACAGAATGGAATCCACTCAGGTAGTGGTAGTGGTCCCTACAATGGTGGGGAGCACACAGTGTTGTTTTGAATACCCCTCACACACCAACAGGCCCCTTGGTGTCATGCTTCATCATTGGGGTCTTCACACCCCTCTACGGGATGTGGCGTGCTACGACTCACGACTACGTAGGAGCACTTGAAGTGTACTATGTGTTGGTGTGTGTAGGGAAATAAGTGTGAGTGGTGAGGTGGTGAAATGTGATAGTTAAAAAATACCTGGCTCGTAGGGTGAAAAATAAAATTTATTAGGCCCTCGGCTGGTATCGTTAAAAGGGGTGCAGGGTGAGGTTGTTACTGTGTTTTAAGGTACATCAACCTCAAAAAGTGCGTCAACATGTTTCGGAGTGTAAAAACTCCTTCTTCAGGACGAGGGAATGCACAACTCTCCCCACCTTACTCACTTGTAGTGTAGATGTAAAAGTGAATTCTACAAAATTTCTATATACAAATGTTAGGTGTAATGTTCCTAATAGTGTTTATAATATAATAGTCTGTTGCGCCCAATTGGCGATATTAGAACAAGACTTGTATACTAAGGCAGGATGGCCTCATGAGCCCTGCGTGGTATTGGGGGTTGTCTTTCGGCTCAATGTGGCAACGGTTTCAGCAAGACTCGATAGGCTGCCTTCCCCTCAACGCGGCTCCGAAGTAATCAAACTTTTACATGTGAGTAAGGTGGGGAGAGTTGTGCATTCCCTCGTCCTGAAGGAGTTTTTTTTTTTTGTTTGTTTTTTGTTTGTTTACACTCCGAAACATGTCGACGCACCTACGTAGTCGTGAGTCGTAGCACGCCGCATCCCGTAGAGTGGTGCGAAGACCCCAATGATGAAGCATGACACCAAGGGGCCTGTTGGTGTGTGAGGGGTATTCAAAACAACACTGTGTGCTCCCCACCATAGTAGGGACCACTACCACCATGTAACGGTGCCGCATATGGTGAAAGCTATGCCCTGTGCTGCATGTACATAAGACACGGGCTCTCAGTCACCCATAAATATATCCCATTCAAACACACACGTTCATACATCCCCAAAGATCACGCTTTCACTGACACATTCCCTGTCATAGTGCCCCTAGGCAAAGTATTTTCTTCAAACCATAATATCTGGCTCTATTGAAATTAGGCTTAAAGTCAAGGAAGCCCAGCTGAGGATGTCTGGTAACAATGCTCAGGTTTTTTAGCCTTCAGTAGCTCACGATGATTTTTACTGATCAGAAGTAACTCTCACTACAGAAAAAGTCGGAGGCCCCTGATCTATCTACTATCGCTTCAAAAAGAAATGCAAAAATCTTTAGTCATAGTTTTGGAAAAAATTGCTCATAAAATCTTTTTTCCCCAATGCAGATGTCACCCCAGCCACTTTTGAAACACCAGAGGCTGAACTTGGCACTCCATCCCTGATGAATAAACTCAGAAGTGGGAACAAAGTTGGGACAGAAGGTATGGAGTGCTGTAAGATAATGTATGGATGTTGAAAGTGATAGTTAGGTGGACTGTTAAAAGAAGATGTACATTGGGTGAGAGAGCACATAGCGAGGAATTGGAGGTCTTTCTGGGAGAACATAAGGAGAAGAGGAAGACATTGGCATTAAAGCCCAAATTGTTGAAAGTGTGGCTGCTTCAGGACAATGTAAGGAGAGGAGAGAGCCATTAGAGTGAGAGCACAGAGTGAAATAGGAGAGGCTGGGTATGGGGTATGTCTGGTGGGAGCACAGATTGATGGAGTGGGGTTGAGGGAGGATTCTTCTGAAGAGGAATGCTTTGCTGTGTAAAGGGCTGGTTGTGAACACTGCGAGTAACGAAGAGATCTCGCACTGTGAATTGCAAAGTGAGCTCACCTGCAGAGTTGTGTAAAATAAGGAAGGAGGCCTCCTGGACGAGGGACGAACTGTCAATATTTATTGAAATTGCAGCTAACCTTTCTCTCCAGAGCTCTCAAGTTTCCTGGTTCCATGTGTGTGTGTAGGTCTTGAAGGTCAGGTTAATATCTATGAATTCTCATACCTGTTGTCCTGAACTCTGTAATGGAATAAAGGGGGCAATGCTGGAGGACTTCTGCACGCATGGTATTGAGAAACTAGAGAATTGGTTAAGCCTTTGAGGAGCGTGGAAAGCAAACACATGGTGATGATGGACGGAGCGCTCAAACTTTTCAGACCCTCACCCCCAGTCACAGATCTGGGTTGAATCCATCATCATTCTTTAACTCACATTGCCACCCCAGTACAGACCCAGCCATATGTAAATCAGTCTTGACCCTGTGCCTGATGGGAGCAGTCCAGCCCGAACTGCCAAGCCATTTCTTCCGTTGCCCAGAAACCAGCACCCTGGGACCGGTTTTGGGGTAGCACCCCTCATCAGCCAGGCTAGCTTGAATCCAGTGGCAAATTGAGCAAGGGACTCACGTCTGGGCATACCGTGCCAACGTAGGGCGAACAAAGGAAACACAAGGAGATGGATTTAGGCCCAGATCTCTGTACTGGGGTGAATGTATGACATTGTTCTGCATTCTGTCCATCAATTGTTCTTTTTGCATTTCTCACCAAGAGTGGGACGGGTATGCCCAGACATGGGTCCCGTGCTCTTCATGCCACTGGAGTCAAGCTAGCCTGGCTGATGAGGGGTTAAATCCCGAAACCGGTCCTAGTATGCTTGTTTCCTGTCCAGGGAGGACCTGACCTGGCAGTTCAGGTTGGACTGTTCCCATAGGGAGCACAGTCAAGACTGATTTGCATATGGTTGGGTTCAAACTGGAATGGCATGGGGAGCAACAAAACAATGGATTTAGGCCCAGATCTCTGTACTGGGGTGATTGTAAGACATTGTTCTGCATTCTGTCCATCAGTTGTTCTTTTTGCATTTGTGAGGAGCGTGGACTTTAAGACCCAGATCCTGTATTTGAGATACAGATAAAACTATCCTAAAATGTCCCCTTTTTAGGTCTCGCCTGGCGTTGCTGCGCAAAGCGCTGCTCGCTGGGCGAGAGATATTGTAAGAGAGTAGATTTGAGAAGAGGACTTGAAGCCCGCCCCTCATTTTCATTGGCTGACGTCGCCGTTTATGCTACACGGTGGCCTGCCATTGGAAATGAGTTTTTTAGGCCACTGCCCTTTCTCCCTTTAGTCCTGCTGATCCAGACAGGGTTGTCTGCTTTGCTGCTGTCGCAAAGCAATTTGTTATCTTTATGGGGCCATCTGTGTTCACTCAGCTGCATGTTTATATATGCATCACGCTTGCACTTAAAGTGAAAGTGCAATGCAAATATAAACACGCAGCTGATTGAAAACAGATGGCGAGCGCTTGTTGTTACTGGGGCCGGTTTTGCACCTCTCCAAAACAGAGCTTGAGTCTGCACCCTACAGTAATTTTGCCCTTTTCATTCTTGATGTTATCTAGAAATAAATGGGCTTCTTCCATCAGAGAAAACACATAAGTTATGTTCCCCTCCTGTAACGCTCTTGGACAGGCCAGAGACAAAGAGAGATCCTAATCGCATAGTTCAGAGTTCCTTTCAAGTTTACAGGGGTTTCTACCTCCCGACATACGTCCTAACACTTGGCCCCGGCCCCCGTCACTGATGGCAGCGTGTACAATATACAGAGAAGGGCGGACATGTTTGCTGCTCACTGCCCGGCGACAACACAACTATTTGAGGAGCCCTGGAGCTTGGAGCAATACAATATAGTGGTATCTGACCTTTCCTTCATTTAACATAATGCTTATTTTATTTCTTTACAATACTGGCTTAGGCAGGCCAGAAGGTGGAAGTTCCTCACAGAGTTGTTGGCAGGCATAACTTGTTAAGTAGCGCACGTCACCAGTAAACCTAGATTCCAGTTGAGTGTTTTAGAGCCAGTCTGTCAATAGAAAGCATTACTTTTTCTTGGACAGTAAAACGTGGTATTTCGGGAAGCGGCAAAGTGACTTCGGCTCACAGATTCGCACACCGCTGTCAACAGCAGACTTTGTGGCAATAACAGAAAACGTTATTTTTTGTCTGAGAACAGGAACAACCTCGCTGTGTCGTCTCACTGCACGGCAATGTTGTGGTAATTTGCTACTGAAAGCCGCTTGCTGTCCTCTTTGTAAAAGTGGAAGTCATGTGAGTGACGCACGATTCCTCTGCAGGTGACTCCTATTGGAGTGCAAATTGGGTTACGCTTCATGTTTAGTTTCCGCATTTTAACACCTGTAAACGCACTGGGGCAACTTTTGAAGGTTAATGTCATTTTACTACATTGGAATGTGAATTTGTTTATGTATGTTTCAGTTGGCCATCTGTGCAAAGTTATATTGCCAACATAGAAGGTTTTTAGGGTATAATTTGCCCTCGGGCTGAACTAACAGGGGCAGAGTGTACAGACCGGGCTGAGCTCCCAAGCACAGACCGGTGTGGCATGTATACAGGGAGAGGCTACAGGCCTGCCTCCTGCTGTAACCTGGGTAGGCGCAGGCTGGTCAGAACCTTTGCGGAGCCTGACTCAAAAAGGTGACACAAGATTTCAACCGTGATCATTGCCAGGTGCTACAAGTATTATTAAGTCATCAAAGCAAAGAGTGATGTGCCCTCAGAAGAGGGATGCAGAAGTCACAATATGTCCGGATGCCACTCGGTCTCACTGAGATCTACAGTTGGGCATCCATTTGTTGGATGTAATGCCCTCACACACCCTTGCAGGTGTCCTGCTTCATCATATGGGCTGCTCCTCGTTGGGTCGGCGCTGCAATACCCAACGGGTTCTCCTCAAAGGGGGCACTTTACCAGAGATCTTTTATCCAACAGCCGTTTTGTGAAGTGCGGGGCCAGAAGTGTGTAGACGTGATAGTGATTTAAAACAAGGCTGAGAGTACCTGAATGACATTTTATTCTGGGGGTCTCTTGCCTTAATTAAAAGAAAGAAAACCGACACTTAATGGAATATAATGTTTCCTGCTTATGTATCAGTTAGTGTGTGTATTTAACGGTCAACAAGTTTCTCGCGTTTGTGTTCAATGACTCGCGATTCTTCTGGACCGTACAAAAAGGAGCGGGAACTGTCTACACTAAAGGATCTATCTCAGTATCCAGAAGGTTACACAAAGTGTCACAAAAAGAAGGTGCTTGATGTGTCAATGTACCTGTGATGCGCTGGATCTACCTAAAATAAGGAGACACAAAGGCATGCATAACAGGTAATTTTAAACCAGCATTTGCAATGCAACCGGTCTCGCATTTACGTTTTTTTGAGCTATTGCATTGCAAATCACAATGCCTTTTATTTATGTTTACGTTTTTGAAGCATAAATAAAACGCATTTACAATGCTAGTAGCTTAAACCCGCGTAAATGCGAGACCTATTGCAGACTGTATGGCTGTTTTCACGGGATAGCAGGTTTCATCTTAGCTTTGTACCCAATAATGGTAAAAATACGTCCTGTCCTTTTCTGTTACCTGTGTGGGTATTCAAAGCTGAGTTCTAAAGGGAGAAACGAGGGACATTAACCCCTTCCATGCTGATGACGGCCCCCAGCCGTCATGCATCACTGTGGGCATGTGCTGATGACAGCTGGGGGCCGTCATGAACCCGCCCACTCTTTAAAACGGCCGCACAGGCGCAGAATCGCGCCCGTGCCCAAGGGGTTAATAGCTTGTACCTGTTGACGTACACCCGGTAGCAGACTAGATTTAGACAGCCACTCTCTTTGACAGGCTACAGCCCTGCAGACTCTTTGCAACTCACTTGCAGTACATGATCTAGTCCATATTGGCATCTCTTCTTGGTGGATAGCTTGGATGTTTCAACTTTACCTCACATTCCTCGTATAGAGCAGAACCTTCCACCCACCTACAGAGTTAAATGCCAAACCAAGACTTTAAAACATAACTTGATTTTGATATTGTGCTCCTGTTGAGGTCCCGTAGTCCGATAATTTGATGATATGTTTGTTTGCTATTTCCCCAGAACTTCATTTAAAAAGTGGGAAAATTCCCATGTAAAATAAATGATTGTGAAAATGTTCTTTTGTGAAATCTTATTCGTCTCGAATTATCTCTTTATGGTCTTAGTGAGGAAACTTGTCAAAGTATGAAGCTTGGTAACTTTGTAACATTCAAAATGTGCATTTAGCACCCGCCTAACTACGTGCTTGTTAGAATTAGTATGAGAGCCATGGGCAGACCAGCACCATGGCTGACATGTTGAATGCACACCGTGGTTCTTCATCCAGCAAGAAATGTAAAACGTATATCCCAAAAAGACTTAAAGACAATGACTGAGCCACTTTGAAAAGGGCGGGATCAAAAGATCAACTGGCCTCCCATAAGGCTAATCCATCAAATAATGCTCAAATGTCCTGAAATCCCTACTACCACAAATAGTTCTGAATTATGTTTCTTTCTTACTCGAGACCTGTTCTTTGCAGAATGCAGATTATTCGGCAGTTCCAGAGGTGAGCTACTTGCTAGAACAGTTCTTCCAGTCTTAGATTCGGGGCAGCAATGTTGGTTGACTTGTCATACACCTGACCACCTCCATTTCTAGATTGGCAATCCCTGATGTTGGTAGTACCGAAACCTCCAGTGTTCTTTAGAGTCTTGATCATGGACCACCAATTTTCTCTTGGAGAAAAATAAATGTTTGAATCGAAGCTGGGTCCACCTCTAGCTGACTTGTGAATATATTAGTCCTTGACCAATGCCCCTTTCTCAGAGATATTCTCAATCTCCTATATCCAGTGAGTCTTTTTTTTTTTAACGGAAACTGGTTTTCAGGACTCTGTTGCAAAAAGTCCACTGCTTAAAGCTGCATATAGTCCACTTACCTTCTATTGCATTTTGCATCTTTGCAGTTTTAGTTTTTTCCTGACTCGTTGTTGTGTTAGCATGGCTGAATGTATGCAACAATATTCTGTGCCATCATGGAGATCAATTGTTGGAGGTATTTGTTCCCTCAAGGATTGCCCCTTGAACCACGGGCATTGCCCTTGCTGTCCCTTATTTCAGTGAACCTGACCAAGCGGCGGAACAGAAAGTAAACAAGACTACTTATTGCTTTTTTCAGTTTCTGTACTTTCCACTTTCCCAACAGAAACAAAGAGGAGGATTTTTAGGGGCTCCTACATAGACAGGGGATCAGTCCTCCTATGGTATGGGCATCGGAGCTAAAGAGCTTAATTCTACTACCACGTGTATTTATACATCCACCTCCATGTGTAGTATTGTTGATTCGAAAGGCGTCGACAGATGCTTCTCATTACATATCACTAGAAGATGCGCGTGATGGAGTCCAAGGGCCGCACCCAGTCGGTCTTTAGACAGACTTCCTTTCGTCTCTACGGTTGTCTCGTCCCTTATCCTCACTTTCCCTCCTCGCCCGCCCCACTACTTTCTCTCTCCTCTCTCTCCTCCCCTAATTGTATTGCTGATTGTTTGATATAATGTTTACTTGTTGATCTTCTTCTGGTATATTGTTGAACCACATTGTTGCACTTCCTTTTGTCTCTCCTGTCGTCTCCTCCCGCGTTCTTCTCCCTCTATTTATGTCTCTCCTTCCCTCCTCTCTCAATGTATTGAGACCAAACTATTTTGTCTGATGCCGGATGGAGCTACTTGGTTTAGCTATAGGGGAGATGGGCCGTGGATTCCCTCCTTGGTCGTCACCTACCCAGTCGGTCTTTAGGCAGACTTCTTTTCGTCTCTCCTTATTGTCTCTTCCATAGCTACTATCCTCTCTCCCCTGAGTCTCTCCCCCTGCCTGCTACTCTGCTCACCCCCCTGTCCACCCCCCTGTCCGTTGTGCCCTTTGACTAAGCACTCCTTCTCCCCTTGTTGGGGAAAGATCCAATATTTATACTCTGGAGTCTCAGCGAACCCGCTGAGTGAGTCCACTGTGCCAAGGAAGCCACTCACACTTGAGGTATGGAATGGCACCCCTTGCCAAAGCACTCCCTCTCCCCTTTTTGGGGAAGGATCCAGTATGTAGGCCTTGGAGTCTCGGAGACCCCTCTGAGAGAGTCCACTGCGTAAAGGGTGCCTCTAGCAATAGTGATAGGGAAGGGATACCACTTCCCCTGGGATCACAGCTTACTGGACTTTGGACGTTTCCTTGACTCGTCTACCGGTTTGTGTCCCCGTCACCCTTCCCCTCCTCTCCCTATGCTGTGTCTCTCACCCTCCCCTCCTCTTTCCCGCCTTCATTATCTGTCTACTTCCTCTACTCCAACCCTCCTCCCCTGAATCTCTCACCTTCCTTCTTTTCCCCTTACGTATTTGTGCTTTTTGTTGATCTCCACCTTACAAGTAACTATGTTGCCATGCTCTAAGAACTGTGTAATCTTTGTAACGATGTAACCTGTAACTATGATCCAATGCTCATGTAAAGCGCTCTGATACCTCCGGGTCTAGCCAGCGCTATATAAAACTTTTAAAATAAAATAAATAAATAAATAAGAACCTGATTCTGTTCAAGACAGACGTAATCCTATTTGAATCGAAAGTCAGCCTCAATAACTGTGCAGTTGATAAAGCCCCAGCTGCATTTCTTGGAGGTCTGTCTATTTGAAACTAACTTTTAAAACGTACTTTGGAGAAACAGAATCTGATGGAGCCTATCAAACGCTAAAGCAGGATAAGGACTATCCATGACTAGCCATTTATCTGCCATCCCTGGAAAACCACAGTTTGATTGTAATTATAAACTCAGCCTGTAGACCTGTAAGGTGCATAATAGTATCCTGTCCTGCATGCAAAATATAGTTCACTTGAAAGAACTGCAAAAAGCAAAATGATGCTCCCAGTAATGCTAGCCTGCTACATTGGCTTCCGGATGGAATGGCTTGTCTCACTTACAGGATTAGTATTTTGGACAGCCCCACTGTTTAAAGAAAAACTCAAGATTCAACCAATATCCCCTTATTAGAACACATTAATCTGATGATCATGGCATGGTAGACATCCCCCGATTCAGCTTTCTAGAATCGGGCGAAGTGTACTGTATTACGTAGTCCTTATACGACTATATTTTGTGCTGGGTCTGCCTAGTGTTTGGGTGTATAGCATTTTCAGCAGGCATATGACTTTACACATGATTCCGGGTTACCATTAGAGACCAGAATCGAATTGCATTTGTGATGATGTCTTGCAAGAATTATGTTGTGTTCCTTTTGTAATTTCTGTGGAAGTAACCTTTCCTTTTAGCTTTGGGTGTATGGATGTGGTGTTTAAGAGTTAAGGGCCGAAGAGTTTGCTAACTACTTCTGCTTCTTCTGGCCTGAAAAAAATGTCCCGATGCTTGAAGGATAAAAGTAAGTATGCGGAACCTCTAGTTGGCGAGTGCTTTTGAGTAATGTCATTGCTGAGTCTACAGTGTATTTGGGTCATGTTGAATGTATGTTAGGAGTGGTAGAGGCCTGTGTGGCATCATGGTGAAAAGTGTTCTTTCAAGCCCAATGATAGCCTACTGCATGGCATATCTGTTCTCTATTTGATGTATGAAAGTCTGTTTTTTCAACGTTTGTGTGTGTCTAGATTTTCTGGGTTCTCCTTGACCTTCTATTAATGCACAGAAATGAAAACATAGTGAAGCGGCAGTACAGACAGTTTTTGTGTTTTCACATTCCATCCAGGAGATGCAGAGAAGGATGAAAATAAGGCTTCCCTCCCAGGCCTGGACGACTTCTTAGCTAAGCACACCAGTGAGGACAATGCATCCTTTGAGCAAATCATGGAGGTGGCTGAAGACCGTGAAAAAATGAGGAACAGCTGGCTGCATGAGGCAGAGGAGGAGTCCCTACAGGTGGGGACATCGTTGAGTCGATAAACGCTGTTGTGTGGGCTTGGCTGCATGGGTCAGATAGGAAGTACTACTTGTTGGGGGTTGTCACAAGGGTTGGCTGCATGAATCAGATGGGAAGGCCTTACAGGAGGGGGCATTACCTGGCCTCTGTGGTATTCCCTTGGGTGATTCTAGTGTTGACATTACTGCACAAGTCAGATAGGGAGCTCTTAAAGATGGAGGACTTATTGACTTAGGCCGCAAGGCGTACTTATAGGGACGCTGCTGAGTGTAAAGGGGTTGTCCTGGAAAGCATGGGTCAATGAGGTAGGGAAGAAGGTTGACTGCTGAGTAAATGGTGGCTGTCTTAGGGTGCATGGGGTCATGAGGCAGAGGAGTAAAACATACAAGGACTGTATCTTGCTTGTAAGAGTGCCCTTGCTCTTCTTTCTTGACTTGAAATACCTGGTTTAGTAAATGCACGTATATTGCTTGCATTTGACTGATAATTCTGTAATTTTATAGCGTGAAATCAAATTATTTCCATTCTCTGTGCTTCCCTTAGCCTGATAGCAACAAATAGGAGGATGTTGAGGGGCTAACAGTCAGACATGGGGGAGGGCTTTTTAGGTTGGAGGGGGAGAGTTAATCCTCTGATGTCACTGGGCACTAAAGCTAATATGACATCACTCTACTACTGCAGGCATATGTACATCGACCTCAATATGTAACATAGTTGATTCTGGACATCTTTGCATACTGTTCCCATTGATACTGTGACCACCCTTTACTCTGGGAGTACAGAAACTTTCTGGGTTCGAAGAGTGTCAAGATGCTGCTCTCAGAGGGCACTATGAGTGGAGATGACGAACTGCTGTGTTAAGCGTGTTCTTCCCTACAGCTTGGTTTTCTTGTAGTTTGAGTAGGATGGAGTCTAGCTGCAAGAGGTTTTCATTTGAATGTGTTATTCTGACTTTTCTTTTGTTGATTGTAGAAGCACCAGGAGATCCTGGCACTGCCCTCAGCCGAGCGGCAGGCCATTCAGAGCACTCAGGCAGGAGTGGATACATGGCGGTACCAGGCAAGGAACTCCCTGATGTATTACCCCCCAGGTGAGTCTTGTGCTTCACAAATGCTCAAAAAACTCAACATAACATTTAAAACAAAAGGATAAATAACACCAGTGACAGGTGGATGTCCACTGCAGAAACATGTGGAGGACACTGTCCTCCAACCACAGAGTCCTGATAATGCGAACGATCACTATCATTCACTGTGCTCTCTGTAGGAATGAGGGGTCAACCCGGCGTTCATATCTATTAATTCATTGACCTCTCTTTTGAAGGGGCCCTAATTACATCTTAACACGACCTACATTAAGCGACCATTTATAACCTATGTAGTAGTAATGAGTTGGCAAGGACTTAAAATCTCTGTTTAATTAGTCGTGGTCTTGCTTGAGAGTTGTGAGCCATGCACATTTTGGCACCAGTAGTGAAGGGTCATGTTTTTTTGGCCATTAAAATGATGTCCGCAAGTGTTGACTGGGAACAGACTGGCTAGCAGTGTCTGATGGATAGATGCATTCCGACTACAGAACTTACACTTGTTTGCCACCCTTTATATTGTTCCTCTGAATATTTTTCTCATGTTAATTTTAGGTGTGCCTGATCTTGACGATGTATTCAAGAAGCCCAGAGACGTGATCCACCGGAACACCCGTTTCTTAAAAGACCCCTTTAGTCAAGCCTTGAGCAAAACCCAGCTACAGCAAGCAGCTGCCCTCAATGCACAGGTACAGCACAAGCTTTGCCCCGTTTACTTTTGCTTCTGTTATTCTTTGCGATCCCTCCCGTCTATCTCTTGACTTTTGGTCCTCTATTCTGGTGCTCCTTTTCCTCCCTTCCTTCTGCTCCACTTCATGTTTCCTTCCATTTTCAACTCTCCTGTGTCTTTCCTTAGTCCCTATCTTCCTTCCTCAATTTATTTATTCTTTGCTTATCAATTCCTTCAACGTCCTCAGTCCTGCCAAAAAGTTCCTGTTAGAACTGGCTATTTCTGGTTGGCTAAGGCTGACGCCAAAGCTAGGCAGAAACCACCATTCTAGTCAGGGCAAGGGAGTCACACGCCAAGATAACCCCTGCTCACCCCCTTGGTAGCTTGGCACGAGCAGACAGGCTTATCCCGGAGGCAATGTGTAAAGCATTTGCGCACGCTCACAACAGCAACAACATCCTAGGCACACCACAAAAGGAACTCCACACAAGGTTATATAAAAATAACTTTTGTTTTTGTTGTTTTTTGTTTTTTCTTTAAATCCTTTTTTTATTTTTTTATTTGAGCAAGTTCAATTACATACTACAACAACAAAAAACAAAAAAAAACATAGTTCAATTCATATGTATCAGACATCATAAACAGTTAATAATACAGAGCATATCTGAGGTTCTTAAATCATGATCTCTGATTACGAAAAAATAATAAAAAATAAAAATAAAATAAGGCGTAGAAAAAATGAAGAAAGAGAAATAATAACAATGATCATATGCACAGTTATAATACATTTAGGAAAACTGATAATGATACTGAGTAAGTGTTTCTTGCCCTAAGATCCCCTTTCATTCTCATACCAAAGAGTAATGGGAGCCCATATCTGGGCCCCGAGCAATCTAGATTTCTTCCCTCTTGTTTTATATATTGCTGTTTCTTGTTTATAAGTCCCCAAAAACCGACTTAGCCACATTTGAAAGGTAGGTGCCTCTAGATCTTTCCAACGGGCAGCAAGTATGATTCGAAGGACAGCTATACCTAGAAATACGGACATTACTTCCTCCTTTTTATATCCCAATGAGTCGTCATAGCCAAATATGTACAGGGTCAATGAAGTTCTTAGATTATGTCCAAAGATTTCTGCCCAATAATCAGAAATCATTTTTTTAATTAGATCTAATTTAGGGCAGTCGGCAAACATGTGTACAAGGTTCGCTGCAGACCGCCCACACCTTGGACATTGATCGTTAAGCCTTTGGCCCCAAGTAAATAATTTGGCAGGTGTATAATAGAGGTCATATACAGTTCGATAATGTTGTGCTTTTAAATTAGATGCCAAAAATAATTTAGAGGATAGCATCAATGACATATCCACATCTATGTTGGGGTTATCTAGTTTTATTACCCATCCTCTCTCAACTCGCTCCAAATCATCACGATGACTCTTAATTAAAAGATCATAGATATTGCCTATCCTAGTGGCCCGCCTAGCTATGATTTCAAAGAAAGGGATGATCTCTGATTGTATATTGGGTAAAGAGTATGAAGGCTCTATTTGCCTTAACAACAGCCCTCTGGCTTTGTCCCCTAATGCCAATTCATATATTGATGGTATATTATGTTCTGATAAAGCAGCTGCTGTTGGCTTGATGTTAAATAGAGGGACCATTTGCTGAAGGAGAGTCGCCCATAGGTATAGAGTCAGATTTGGTATGGCTAGCCCTCCCCTATATTGTGGTAAAGTCAGATATGGCATTGCCCTCCTAATTTTCCCATAGCTCCATATAAATTTAGACATACAAGAGTCCATGATTTTAATCATTTTGTCATCGACCATCAGCGGGATTGCCCGAAATAGATATAATATTTTTGGGAAAACGTTCATTTTGAGGTAATTCCCTCTACCTACGATTGAGAGATGGAGGTTGTTCACTCTTGAAAGATCTTTTTTAATTTTCTTTATCAGTGGGTCGTAGTTAAGTTGGTTAATATCTTTCACCTTATGAGAAATACAAAAGGTATTTCTCCAAAAATAACTTTTGTATTGTCAAAACACATCAGATAGTAATCACACAATATACATTGTGCCAACTGGCACAGGCAATATTCACAAGGGGTTATTTACAGGACAGGGCCACATGGGCCACTGTCAGAATCAACACTTGTAGAACTAGAAATACTGTTAGAAATAGCACTTTTGAACATATAACAATCAGTTTCACACATGGTGCATAGAACATTCAGAGGTGTAGGAAAGACACACGATGTATAAACATACATTCAGCGGTGTAAGGAACAAGGCACATGATGCATCAAAACACATTCAGAGGTGCAGCACAGGAAAACACATGATGCATAAAAACATTCAGAGGTGTGGGTAAGACACATAATGCATAAAACGCATTCAGAGGTGTCACAGGCATAATGGCATAGCGCATTACGCCTAACTCACATTTGGGCCTAACCAGTAAAAACTACAGTAGGCAATCTCTCACTAGTCTAAACACATTAGACTCTCCCCCTAAGCATAACTCACATAGTGAAATAAACTCTCACTAGCATAAACCTACATAGGTAAAATAACCTCATAATCACATAGCGCAAACATCACCTTAGGCAATTACTATCATAAACATAACAAAATCACATTGCGCAAAAATCACCTTAGGGCCTTGCGCCCTACCCACATACCAGTCCCCTTGGCCAACTGGCTAGCTCAAGGAGACTCAACAGCCCTGTGTCCAGAATGCCAGGGCGCGCTGCCAATGCAGCGCCAGTCAGGGGTGCGCCACCGGCGCTAACCTAAACGTTGCAGCTGCCCACTAATTGCTGGGCAGCTGGGAACAGTAACAGGGCCTAAACGTTGCAGCTGGCACTAAGTGCTGCGCAGCTGTAGCAGGCCTGGCACCCCTGTGCCATCTCTGTCCCACACAGGGACTCTCTCTCCCTTGGTGCCTAAACGGTGCAGCTGCCCACTAATTGCTGGGCAGCTGGGAATCAGCCAAACTGCGACAGGGCCCTCACTGGCCCTTAGAACAAGGACTGCGCCAAAACCTGGGGGCCCTCTAAGCTCTAGAAATGCATTTGGCGCACTTTGGAGCCCTCTAGACTCTCATAACAAACAGACAGGCAGCCTGTGGGAGCCACTTAGGCTCTATAAATAAACAGGCCCATCGTTGGAGCCCTCTGGCTCTATGAATCATCGGGCCCCTATATGGTGGAGCGAGCTGACTCTGGGGGTTAATAACGTGGGGGCGGCCCACTGCCATCCGGGGCCGCCCTGAATGCTCCTCTGCCATCGGGGAGCGCACAGGCTCCGAAAATCAGCGTGATCCCACAGAGCTTCGCGAACTCTACCTACTGCACATCACGTGGGAGCAGCCCTCTGCCAGGCGGGGCTGCTCACTAGGAACTCTGTCCCGTGCCTCCATGGCACCATGCTTCACCCCGGCCGTCGTCTCCATACCTGCGGGGCTCTCTCTCTGCATAGGAGCCCCGCATCCACCTGCTCACGCCTGCCCCTTCACCCGGTCCCCCATCTCGGGACCGTGGCTCTTTACCGGCACTCGAGGAGGCGGGGTGGGCTCCCGACCTCCTCTCTCTCGCCAGCTTCCTCTCCTCCTATCGCGGCGGGGCAGCCAGCATCTCCCGGCCACCGCAATGGCTTCCCCTAGGCAGGGGGAAGCGGAAATAACGTCCTCCCGGCCCGCCCACAACCAGGCGGCGGGCCGGACAACTCCTTCCGGCGTGTCCCCCCGGGCAGCAGCGGTGAACTCTCGGGGGCCGAAAACAAGGGGTGGGCACCCTCGCAACTGGAATAAAAGCACTACTAAGCGCTTGGGGGGAAAAGTAGAGCACTCCCAAGTGCTACAAGTAAAATACAGCGCTCTCGAGTGCTATAAGGGAGATAAAGCGCTCTCAGCGCTAGCGACAAAATACAGCGCTCCCAGGCGCTTGGGGTGGCGAATAAAGGTCCACAGGTCCAGACAAAGTCCTTCCAGCAAGCCTTCCCCTGGGCCCCAGCAGCAGCATGCCCCTGGCCGATTCAAGTGTCCGAAACAAGAACATTTTGGAAGGGGACACAGCCCCTTTTTATACCATAAAATCCTTTGTCTAGCAGGGTGCAGGCAATGTGAGAACCAGCTAAAACTGGTTATAGGGAACTCCTTTCACTGGCCAGGCTGGGGAAATCAGACGCAACACAGGGGGTGAAGCCAGCATTGTGTGGGGAAAGCCCAGCCCTATTCAGGCCCAGGAGCACTCCTCCCCTCACATCAGCATGCTAATCACTCCATTCACCACCGGTGCAGACCCACCCAGACTCTTGGAGCCTGGCTCACCAGCCAGCTCCAGCCTATCACACGCCAGACACTAATTACACAAACATGCCAACTTCTAGAAGTGGCACTTCCACACTAGACACATTCATGCCACATACATCATTGCGCAGCATTCAATTTCACAAGTTCGCACATACCAAACTCGACCCTGCACCACACCCTTCGCTCCCAAAGTCTCTCACCTTACGAATACCAACCCACATACTAATACCACAGAGCCCGGCACTAACGCCAGCGCACCCTCCCCCCACTCTAGTACCCCCAATCACTCACCCTCGGTTCCCCTCCCCAGTCCCACACTGGACAAGATTATGTCCACCCTCCTCCAAGTCATAGAAGATCTTCACACTATCAAAGAACTTCTCTTCATACACCCCAGACACCCCTCACCCACCACCACTTCCCCGCCCAACAAATCACCCTCCCTCCCCACTGACCCTCTCATTCAATACTCCCCACATTGGACCTCTATCCCCGGTCGCAATCACACCAACCGCCCCAGACGCGCCTTCAATCCCCTTTCGGACCACGACATACACACCCTCCTCCGTTCATATGTCCCAGTTCCCCGTAACCACACAACCACACACCTTTCCATACCCACGATTCACTCAAATCCCCTTAGGCCCCCCACACAAAACAACAGAAGCTCCGTCCCCAATAACCTTAGAAAAGTCCCCCTCTCTCTTGAACCTTCTACCACCCTTTTCTCTCCCCGACTCAAATGCATTCTACTCAACTGCAGATCGGCCCCTAGACACTCCTCCGACATCGCGGATCTCATCATAAATATGGACCTTGACCTAGCCATTCTGACCGAAACCTGGCTTACTGAATCTTCTACACCTGTAATGGACATTTTAGTACCCCCTCCTCCTCCCCCAACTACCACATCATTAGACTTGACAGGGTCGGCAAGATGGGCGGGGGAATCGCATGCATTTTTAGGAGCAGCCTCTCTGTAACTAAAGCCACTTCTCCCTCCCTCACCTCCTGTGAACTCATCTGCCTCAATGTCACCAGCGAGGGCAAACCCGTATGCTCTCTACATGTCATCTACCACCCACCCGGGGACAACCTCACCTTCACCCAACAACTCATGGACACGATCTCAACCAATTCCGGACGGCAGAACACTCAAATCTACCTGGGTGACCTCCATCTCCACTGGAACGATCACAATGGCGCGGTGGTGAATAGTCTTAAAACTTTCCTCAACGCGCTTGACCTTACCCAAATCAGCAACAGCCCGACTCATGACAAAGGCTCTATCCTCGACCTTATCATCGCCAAAGAGGACTCCACCCAACTGGGGGCAATCCAACCCTGTGACTGGTCAGACCACCACATTATCACATTCTTCATCAACGAAAAAGTTAAACTTAACCCGGCTCAACCCACCAAATCCAAGATTTGGAAAAGGGACCTGAAGAAGCTCAACCCCAACTCCTTACCTTCCCACAGCTGCAATCTCCTCATTCCCCCTACTGGCGCCTCGGACGTACTATCTCTGACCAACCTCTACCTCAACTCTATGACCTCAATAATCAATGAAGCCGCCCCCCTGCAACTGAAGAGAGTCTCCACCAAGCACTCTAACCCATGGTATGATGGGTGACTCAACGAAGATAGGCGTGCCATGCGAATGGCAGAGCACACCTGGAGATCAGACCCCTCAGCACTGCACCTTAAAACTCTTAAGAAAAAGAGAAACGCCTACTTTAGGAAAATCAAGCGCTCAAAAACAGATTTCTTCAGCCACCAGGTCGATCAAGCAAAAAACCGCCCAAGAAAACTGTTTGAACTAGTCAAAACTTAAACCAAGGAACAACCTCTACAATCAAACAGCACAACAGGCGATATGCCATCCTGTGAAGACTTCTCTGCTTTCTTTGAGCTAAAGACTGATAACATAAGAAGCGATCTCCTCAATGATGTAAGCCGCTACTCCAGCCCCAACAGCATAACTTCCACTCAACCTAAAAACAACGCGGCCTGGTCTTCCTTCGACACCTACTCAGAAGAAACAATTAACAAACTGCTTGGCACCTTGAAACCCTCTAATCACC
Source organism: Lissotriton vulgaris (assembly GCF_964263255.1). Taxonomy (NCBI): domain Eukaryota; kingdom Metazoa; phylum Chordata; class Amphibia; order Caudata; family Salamandridae; genus Lissotriton; species Lissotriton vulgaris. The sequence continues at coordinate 65,158,584 of NC_141699.1, read as the reverse complement.
TCACAGACCCCTTACCTGCTAATGCTGTAAAAGACTTCATCCCCCTGCTCCTCCCACTTTGGACTAAAATCATTAACAGCTCCCTTCAACAAGGACTCATCTCTGAGTCCCTCAAGGTTGGACAAGTCACGCCTATACTCAAGAAACCTACAGCTGACCCTGCTGACCTAAACAATTACAGCCCTATCACCAATATCCCCACCCTGGCCAAACTGCTGGAAAAATGCGTACAACTCCAACTGACAAAACACATCGATCAGTTTGACCTCCTCAACCCGCATCAGTCAGGCTTCCGAGCAAGACACAGTACGGAAACGGCTATGACACACATAATTGATGACGTCCTCCAAATCCTAGATCATAACGGCACCTGCCTCCTCATCCTACTTGATCTCTCCTCAGCATTTGACACCGTCAAACATGAGAATCTACTTGAGCTGTTAAACACCAGAATGGGTCTATCTGGGACCGTTCTCAAGTGCTTCACTTCCTTTCTACATAACCGGTCTCAAAAGTTCAAGATCAACAACGTGTTATCCCCATCTGTACCTGTAACATTAGGTGTCCCACAAGGATCTTCCCTATCCCCAACTTTGTTCAATCTAGTCATGGAACCACTCACCACTTTGTTACAAGCATCTAATGTTCACTTTCACATGTACGCCGATGACACTCAACTCTATCTCAAACTACAATCCCCGGAAGACATCAAACTTCTGAACTCTACGCTCAGAAACACCCAATCATCTTTGGCCGATAATCACCTCAAACTAAATGCTCTGAAAACTGAGTTCCTTCTGATCTCACCTCCTGCGAAAATCTCCACCACCCAAACCTGGCTCAAGCACCTAACTGCACTCAATGTCCAACCCACTATCGTGGATTCCGCGAAATCCTTAGGCATCACACTTGACACCAATCTCAACATGCAGCAGCATATCAGCAAAGCAACTAAGGGAGCTAATTTCCAAATCAACACTTTGAGGAAACTTAAGCCCTTCCTCCCAGCTAAGGACTTCCACACTGCAGTACAAGCCCTAGTCATACCACGCATAGACTACGGAATCGTCGCTCTCTGCGGACTCCCCCTATCAACAACCGCACCCCTAAGAGCCTCCTTGAACGCTGCAGCGAGACTTATCACTGGATCAAAAAAACATTCACATATTTCCCCTGACTTAAAATCCCTGAACTGGCTGCCCTTCGAAGCCAGGATACAGCTGAAAATCGCTTGTATGACTCACATGGCTGTACACCACAAGTCACCCAATTACCTCACTCAAAAGCTGACTATATCAGGGGGCTCGAGATCCACCAGAAGCACAAAAAATCTCCTCCTGAAACCGCAAAGATTCCGGAAGGAAAAAACATATAAACGCTCCTTCTCTGGAATGGCACCCAGGATCTGGAACGCATTCCCTCCCGAAACAAGGGTTATCTCCTCCACTGCTTTTTTTAAGAAAGAAGTAAAAGCCATCCTTATGGCTAAATTCACTTGAACTCTTTTTGGATATATCGAACACATTGCATCGACTTTGTGTTATTTGCTTATCTGATTGTCTAACTGTACTTTTTGCTTTATCTGATTGCTATCCTATTTTGCTACTCACTTACTACCTACTACTATTTTGTACCCAAAAGTTTGTTTAGCCACCCCCTTGTTTCCCTTACCCCTCGTTTCTGTAAAGCGCTCTGATATCTGCAAAGATCTTGTTCGCGCTATATAAAACTTTGAAAATAAATAAATACATAAAATCAGGAACTACCACGGTCCTACATATTCCCCATTCATTCCTATGGGAGGGCAGGTCACTCTCACCACACACACAGAGAGCTCACGCACTTTACACTGTACCACAGTGAAAAAGTGCGCAGAGGCCTAAAATCACCAACACCAGGTTACAGAAACAGGCTAGGAAAAAGCAAAAAGTTTCGGGGTGAACCTGCCAAAAAGGGCCAGGTCCAACAGTTCCTTATCTCCTTCCCTGTCATTCTTCCGCAAACCTTCTCACTTCCTTCCTCAGTTTCTTATTTCATTCCTTCACACCCTGCTTCCCTTCCTTTCTTTCTCTCATTTCTTATCAGTTACCTCCTTCTACTTTTGCACTCCATTGACCACTCCTTTTTAAAACATTTTTTTTCCTCCCTCCCATCTGCTGCATAATACCCAGATTTCAACATAAAAAATATGTTTCTAGCTCTGATGCGTTAAGATATTAAAAACAAATTCACACTCATGATGCAGCGCAGGCGCATACGCTTTACGAAAGTTATCTGGCCACCTTTCAGTTCCTGACTGTCATATTTGGATCTTAAATTGCTATTAATGAAGTGAAATCTTTAGAAACATTAGCGTGCATTCAAATGTAGAAATAGCTAGCTAATACAACAGGAGAAAGTGCCACATCATATAGCATAATTTGCCTTTTCTTGATGCATAATGCTGTCACATACTTTGGCCTTCAATTGTTGCATAATTTCAGTCTATGACAAACAACTGAATTTTATAGAATGTTCTCTTAGCAGTTTCTTTGCTGAAGGAGTCTCTTCTTTGTTTTTGTTTAGTACAAGCAGGGGAAGGTAGGGCCTGATGGAAAGGAGCTGATACCCCAAGACTCTCCTAAGGTCCAAGGATATGGATTTGTTGGCACACCGTCTCCCATTCCTGGTGAGAAGAAACCTTAAATTATGATTTATGTGTAGATGCACAAAGGATGTAATTGAAATGCAAAGAAGTAGCTTTGTGTCATGCATCAGCAAGGTGCTTAAAATGCTCTTTACTCTTCAGTAACTTGCCTCTGATCACTTTCTACAGGGATATGTCATTAGATTAAAGAACTCAATTGTTTACCATTTTTGGTCAGGGCTAGAAAATCCTTTCGTTCCAGATCACCAAGACAAATCATAATAATTTTGGTTGTGACTGGAAGACCCTGTTGTTTGGCCATCTTCAGTTTGAGGTCCTCTCTGTAATTTCATGACCAAGAATTGCCTTTGCTGAAAGTCCTTTGATTATTGGCCCTGATTAGTTGCCTGACTAGAAATATCATTACCCATGTTGTAAGGGAGATGATGTCCGAACCTAGGTGGATTACAGAAGCCCTAGAAAGTATTTCCACTATCCAGTTCATTGTTACGTCATGTTGAAATAATAGGGTAAGAAAGCTCTAGGTGCCCTTCACATTCTATGGGTGTTCTAGGAACATATGAAGGGCTTCAGTCTCCCGCAATCTTAAACCAGCACTGAGCACTAGCTTTAAAATTCACACAATCCTAAAGAGGTGACTTTTGTAACCACCTCAGTTGCCTCCCACAGAGAGCCTGCAGCTGGTCACTTTGTCTCCCAATAACTAGTTACTCTTTAATTAAGACACTTATTGAGACCGTCACACTTAGTTTACAAATGTAGCGCTTGGTTTCCATACCTGCTGCACTCTTAAATGCTGCGGTGAAGGTGTTGGTTGCCTTGTCTCCAAGCGTGATCCAGCAGAACCTCATTCACTGAGTTTGCTCGGCACACGCATGTCCCAGAAAGGATGGTCCTGCTTGCTATGTTTGTAGTCATGACCTCCTAACAGGAGTGAGATAATGGTGGCTAGCTATAGTGATCAACAGACTTTTATACACCTGTAAATTCCAATCCCTCTTTCTGCACCAAAGAATTTGGTACCAATTGTAGCTGAAAGAGGCCTAAATGATTATGTAAATCGATGCAAAGTCGTATAGTACATAATTATGAAGACATTTAAGAAAGTCTGAAAAAATGTACATCCTACACTTGGGTAACTTTTGATAGCTTGGGCAATCCCCTTCAGGAAAGATGCACACAAAAGACCTTGTTCCATCCTTGGTGGTAAGCATGCTCAATCACAACGGTGTGTGCTTGGCGCCAACATTATGGTTCCCCTGCCGAATATAAAAGAGGGCAGACCATAGTGTGATCACGGCAGAGACTACTCCATCTTGGTTTTGGTAAAACTTTTTCAAAGAATTAAGGGTCGGTGAATTGGCTATATGTCTGTCTGTCGAATTAGGAAGGGTGGACATTTAGCTGTTTTAACTGCCAGTCACACCTTGCCGGTAAGGGGCAGTAAAACACAAATAATGCCCCCCTTAACCATAGGAGATGACTTCCATAGTGGAGGGGATGGGGGGGCATTTTATTTTTTTATTTTCAAATAGAAAATACCACTGCAGGATTTCATTTTTAAAAGAAAACAGTTTGGTGCAAGGCTCTGTCATGTTGGCGGAGCCCTGCACCAAACTGCAGAAAGCATTTACAGGAACCGTTGTGACAGGGTTTCCTGGCACTGCTTTAAGCATGAAAAGAAACAAACGCTAGCTTTGTCGTCATTTCATAATTTGACGAGCGGAGGTGCAGTTAAGGCGACGGAGTAAAGTACTCTGTTGCCCTGACTGCAATACCTCCGCCTGTCAAAATATAAATCGCCCCTTCGCTTCTTGGTTGCGGGCAGGGCATTGGTAACATCAGAGGAAATCATTTGCTTTGCTTTAGGCCTACTCTGTGAAATAAATCTCAGTTACTAGGGTCATGTTGCTCAATGGCCACTTGGTTTTTGGTTTCATAGTATGTTATAAAAATGTTTAGGTCTCGTAGGTTTAAAATTCGTATTCTTGGAAATAACCTCATAGCAGTGACATGGAGTCAGATTCATTAAAATGATATTCCAATGAATTATTGATCTTGAATTGGATGTTGTTTGTGAAAAAGTATTTTGAACCAACATAAGCAAAATGGAAACCATCAACCGATAATCTAATCTAATCAATACTTCCGGGGTGAGCTGTGATCAGTCATGATTATGCCTACTGTGTATACTCACTGAGTATAGTGGCAGTGTGGGCTTGGGATATTCAGAAGTTTTGTCTCAAAGTTCGCCATGGAATCTCTATTTCTTGCTAATTAGTGCCCACATTAACGGCTTCCATCTCTCTTTGTGATACTTGCTTGCAAACTTTGCCTTCATGAGCTCCCCTTCCATGATCCCTAGTACAATTCACATGGCAGCACATTAGACATACCCAAGAGGCGCCAGCCTCTCCTGTGCTACTGTATGTGGCAACAGGTGATAAAAGCGTTTTTTACTGCACGCAGTCCATTCTTTCAGTATTGTGGGTAGAGTGCTTAAAGGTTCACAAATAAACTGCTAAGTACAGTTCTCATATACATGGGGCCGTATTATGGAAAAGCCCCCGGGGGCGCAACAAGCAGTTGCGCCCACTTTGCCCGCCCCCGAGGTACTTTGGTATTTCAGAAGGGGCTGCAGACGCTTGTGCGTCCCCTTCTGTAATACCGATAGCGCACATCTTCCACCAGCGCTATCTTCAGAGGGCGTTCTCTCATTTTCATCCGCGCGTGGCCCCTTTGCCTCTGCGCCTGTGCCGATTTATAGATGTGAGCGTAGAGGCAAAGAAGTTGTCAGGAGGCGCACTGACAGTGTGCCCCCTGATGGCAGCTCTCTGGAAGGGGTAACGAGTGTCCCAAAGACCCCTCCCCCCCCCACTCCCCCAACATCCCCTTGCAGGCGGATGCAGTCACTCTCTGTACCAGCCTGCAAGGAGATCTCTAATCCTCCTTAAAAGTGCAGGGGAGTTGCCCCCTGCACTGTGAAACACAGAGTGGCTTCAAAGCAGCTGCTTCGTTTTTCACATGAATGCGCTGCCCTGGGGGCAGCTCGAGTCTATGGCTGCCCTGGGGCAACAGCACTTTCAATGTAATAGGGTGCAGTTTCCCTGTTTGCGCCCGGCACACCTGTTTTAAGATGCGCCAGGCACAAACAGGGAAAGTTCTCAACAAAAGGCAATGGGTCCAAGGATTCCAGGCCTATATCTGTTTTCACAAAATTTTATAAAAGCAGAGGAAACGTACTCAAAGCTCTGGACCTCTTGAGCTTTAAAATTGTACAGTTTTGAAGAGAAAGAGAGTATGTATTCCTTTTCTATAAATATATTAGTTTGAGGCTGAATCCTGTTTCCTTAAATGCAAAGTGCCATTCAGATGTCAGAGTACTCCAGTTTAGGATTAATTCAAAAAGGAAATCTTTATTGATGCAGATTTGAACACAAACAGCCGACACGTGTTTCGCCCTATGTGGCGAGTGGCGCCAGGGCTTTCTCAAGGCTGTAACGAAGGAAAGGTTGCGTTAGAAAAATTGATATGTGTTTTACGTGACCCCAAAAGAGCAGGAAAAAGAGAAGGAACCAAAGAGTGCAAGGTAGTGAGTGAAAGGGGGGGGGGGGGAATCCTTAAAAGGTTTTTTACATTTTTACATTAGAATAGAATGTAAGGGATAAACTCTTAGATAGAGCTCAGAAATTTCTAATAATTTCTGATTTGTCAAGAAACGGTAGGGTAGTGATGAGGAAGGAGTGAAAATGCTAGCAACGACAGATGGTATTTGCATACAGTATTAGTGGTCAGATGTTATAGATCTAATATTGTGCAGTAGTTCCTAGTGATGCATGCATCTTTGCTTTAGCAAATCCTAATTTCCTTACAGAACAAGTGAAAATGAGGTTTTTTTAAAGAGGGGAATACAGAACACCCGAAGTATCAGTGCAGAAGAATAGCTTTGAGCATTTACAAAGGCATTCATAAAAGCAATACCTATTCCAATTTCATTTAGACATTCTGTTTGTTTATTCAATTTTCTTCATAGTGTGTACTCAACATCAGTAGTTACAAAAACTTAGTTCTGTTGATAAAATGCATCATTTACCATTTGTTTTATACAAGTAATTCACAGTTTCTTATCATTAGATCCTTCATACCATTTCATAGTGTTTTATAAATAGTCACAAGTGATCTTAAAACAATGTTATGGAATTTTATACAAAAACAAACATAGTAAGAGTTTCCACATATGTGTTTTTCCCAAGGTTATCTTGGGAGTCTAATATTTTTGTAAATTATTTTCTACATTCTAAGCGACAAGGTTTGTTTTGTTGTTTTTTAAAAAAATGTCAGACTTCCATTGGGACGTAGGTCACATTTTAACATTTGAGAGGGAACTGAGAAGGTAGTTTTAATTTATAAGTTTCAAGCATTTTTTTAGGCATTATTTTTTAATACTTTCAAAACACGTGAAAGTTAATAAAATTAAATGGCGAGTGAGCTGGACTACGAAGAGACGCGATAAAGCTTGTGCGCCCCTGTTCAAATCGCATTGTTAAAAAACGCGAATGCGGATAGAAGTGTATTTCAAACAACAGTAATCAACACGATTTACCGGTCGAAAGGCAAGTAGCATATTCAATGTGACGAGTATGGTGGCGCTTGTGCGTCACAAGAGGTTTCCCATTGTTAATCAAACAAAATGTACAGAGCACAGACTAAATAAATCAGCCCCGTAAAGACGGCTTTTCTCTCAGAGTACGTAAAGCAGGAGCAGGAGGGTAACAGAAACCACAAAAGCACTCAAACTCACTTTTACTTGGAGTTAAATCTCCTTCGTTCCGAAGTGTCTTCAGACGAATGCCATATGTAGCGAAAGTCTCGTAATGAGCTTCTATGCCACCGGCTGATTTATTTAACCCGCATTTTCCGGAAGTGAACCGGAAGCGAAGGCGGTGGTTTTGGTTTTATCAAAAACTCCGATCTTTTAAAAAAAAATAATATTTGTCGATTTTGTTTTTTATTTTGGTCATGATGGTGTTCAGACATGGATTACCGATAATTTGTGTGAAGTTAAAATACATATCGAAGACAGACTTACTATTGTTATCATTAGTAACGGAGGTAGGCTGCCATATTGAGGGGTATTAGGTCTGAGTCAGATCTATATATTTGTACAGTAAACCCGAGAAAAAATCTGGGAAGAATTAAATAGATGAAGCACAAGCTGCAGGTCACATTTTGAGACAAATCCAGCTTGTAATATCAGTGAATTAGACATGCATCATGAGTTCCAAATACCTCAAGGGATCATATATTTTTTTATAGTTCAGATGGAGATCAGATCATAATACTAGTACTTCTCTAACGTTTCTCTGTCTTCAATATCTATTTTAACTTCACACAAATTATTTTTCAATATCTAGGTCATCTTGAGAACCTTGGAAAATAAATAGTATCGGCAGCTCATGTCTGAACATCATCATGACTGCAAAAAGAAACAATCGACAAATTGTATTTTTCAAGTAACATGGGTCCTTATGTACATATATCGATCTGACTCAGATCTAACACCTCTCAATATGGCAGCTTGCCTCCGCTACTAATGATAACAATAGGAAGTCCGCCTTCGATATTTTTTTTTTTCACCCGAGTTATTCTCAATATCCAGGTCATCTTGAGAACCTTGGAAAATAATTAGTATCGGCAATCCATGTCTGAACACCATCATGACCGAAATAAGAAACAATCGACAAATATTATTTTTTTAAAAGATCGGAGTTTTTCGATAAAACCAAAACCACAGCCTTCGCTTCCGGTTCACTTCCGGAAAATGCGAGTTAAATAAATCAGCCAGTGGCATAGAAGCTCATTACGAGACTTTCGCTACATATGGCAAGCGCTTGAAGACACTTCGGAACGAAGGAGATTTAACTCCAAGTAAGTGAGTTTGAGTGCCTTTGTGGTTTCTGTTACCCTCCCGCTCCTGTCCTGATTTAGGTACTCTTAGAGAAAAGCCGTCTTTACGGGGCTGATTTATTTACTCTGTGCTCTGTACATTTTGTTTGATTAACAATGGGAAACCTCTTGTGACGCACAAGCGCCACCATACTCGTCACATTGAATATGATACCTGCCTTTCGACCGGTAAATCGTGTTGATTACTGTTGTTTGAAATACACTTCTATCCGCATTAGTGTTTTTTTAACAATGCGATTTGAACAGGGGCGCACAAGCTCTATCGCGTCTCTTCGTAGTCCAGCTCACTCGCCATTTAATTTTATTACCTTTCACGTGGTTTCAAAGTATTAAAAAATAATGCCTAGAAAATGCTTGAAACTTATAAATTAAAACTACCTTCTCAGTTCCCTCTCAAATGTTAAAATGTGACCTATGTCCCAATAGAAGTCTGATATTTTTTAAAACAACAACAAAACAAACCTGGTCGCTTAGAATGTAGAAAATAATAAAAAAATATTAGACTCCCAAGATAACCTTGAGAAAAACACATATGTGGAAACTCTTACTTTGTTTGTTTTTGTATAAAATTCCATAACATTGTTTTAAGATCCCTTGTGACTATTTATAAAACACTATGAAATTGTATGAAGGATCTAATGATGAGAAACTGTGAATTACTTGTATAAAACAAATGGTAAATGATGCATTTTATCAACAGAACTAAGTTTGAGTAACCACTGATGTTGAGTACACACTATGAAGAAAATTGAAGAAACAAACAGAATGTCTAAATGAAATTGGAATAGGTATTGCTTTTATGAATGCCTTTGTAAATGCTCAAAGCTATTCTTCTGCACTGATACTTCGGGTGTTCTGTATTTCCCTCTTTAAAAAAACCTCATTTTCACTTGTTCTGTAAGGAAATTAGGATTTGCTAAAGCAAAGATGCGTGCATCACTAGGAACTACTGCACAATATTAGATCTATAACATCTGACCACTAATACTGTATGCAAATACCATCTGTCGTTGCTAGCATTTTCACTCCTTCCTTATCACTACCCTCCCGTTTCTTGACAAATAATCAGAAATGATTTGAAATTTCTGAGCTCTATCTAAGAGTTTAGCCCTGACATTCTATTCTAATGTAAATAATGTAAAAATGTAAAAAACCTTTTAAGGATTTCCCCCCCCTTTCACTCACTACCTTGCACTCTTTGGTTCCTTCTCTTTTTCCTGCTCTTTTGGGGTCACGTAAAAAACACATATCAATTTTTCTAACACAACCTTTCCTTCGTTACAGCCTTGAGAAAGTCCTGGCGCCACTCGCCACATAGGGCGAAACACGTGTCGGCTGTTTGTGTTCAAATCTGCATCAATAAAGATTTCCTTTTTGAATTAATCCTAAACTGGAGTACTCTGACATCTGAATGGCACTTTGCATTTAAGGAAACAGGATTCAGCCTCAAACTAATATATTTATAGAAAAGGAATACATACTCTCTTTCTCTTCAAAACAAACAGGGAAAGTGCACCCTTTACATTATGGGGCCCATTATGCTTTGATTGAATTGGTGGAATGAGTTGTAGCCTCTATATACCAACATTTGAGGGGTAATCTTGATCCTTGATTTGTGTTCTTAGCCTTAACAATTCAACTGATCTCACACACAGATAGACTCAGCAGGTAAAAGTGGTGGCCAGCAAGAATATTTCAGCTTCCTGATTTCTACAATTGGATACTAAAGAAATAGGAGTGCAGGGCTTTCTTCAAATGTGAAGACGAAACATTGGGTGCTTACAAAAAAGTATCTCAATACATTTTCAAGTGGTTACTACCATTATTAAGAAGAGTATGGGCCCTTCTAGTCCTTAATCGCATTCTTGGGCAGATGGATTCAGAGACACATTTTTGTGAAGAGGGCAGTCGGGGCCCAAGCTCCTTCCATTAACATGCTCACAAAGATATGGGTCTGCATGTTTGTGGGTCTCAATTCATCTAAAAAAATGTTGTCTGCACCCATAAGAAAGACTTAACTTGTGGAGTGATACTAAATGTAAGGTTCTGTGCAGTATTAATGTAGCAGAACCCAAATTGACACCACATGTCCCAATCTGTGCGCCCATCTGATATGCTGTCAGTCTTTCAAGATGATGAAATATGGAGGCAGATAGCTAGCTGTGTGTTCAAAGCTCCAGACTACAAAGACCCTTAACTCTTACGTGAGATATGAATCCAAATAAAAGAAGTTCAGGACATTTGAATCCAACCAAATTCCATAAATAACAGGGTCATAATCAATGAAAATTGGAAATGCTCACCCTACCTGATGGAACCGTAACTGTCCTCTCTCCTCACAAACTACCAATTTCTCTTCTTGGTTGGTGCTCTGAAGTAACCAAAATACCACATCTAGCACATAACAATATCAAAAAATAAACCAAAGAATAAGGGATTACAAGCTAGGTAATCAGGAGGGATTTGAGGCTTTGATTAGTCCGGATACACCATATCCATTAAGCTTTGGATTTGACCGATTTATGCTCTATTAGAAGAAAATATTTAAGACATGTTAACGTGATTCTCCTTTTTTCAGGTGTTGAAGATTCACCACTTATGACCTGGGGTGAGATTGAGAGCACTCCTTTCCGGTTGGAGGGGTCTGAGACACCTTATGTGGACAAATCACCTGGACCGGCTTTCAAGGTAGGTTATTCCATTTTTTTTTTTTTTTTTTACTGCTTGAGTCTTATTGGTTTTCCTTGTAAGGTAGACTGACCTCATGGACAAAATATCTTCATATGCTTTTCAATTAATGGACCTCGATAGAGGATTTCTTAGTGTAAAAATAGATATATTTAATTCTGTGGCATAACCATACACTGGCACAGTTTCAAAAGCTACTCAATCTGTGCTCATGCAAAGTTGTGGAAAGTTAGAGTAAAGCAGTGTCCTAGCTGATCCAAATAACCGTGGGGATTTCATATGTGCTATTCTGTGTATACCCAAAGAACTGTGTGAAGATGGAAGTGTATTCTACAGGGAGTACTCCAGGATTCATCTTGTCCTCCCTTGCTTTCAGATCCTGGAGCCCGGACGCCGGGAGAGGCTAGGCCTGAAAATGGCCAATGAAGCAGCTGCCAAAAACAGAGCTAAGAAACAAGAGGCTTTAAGACGAGTCACAGAAAATCTGGCCAGGTATATCTTTGCCTCCTTATTAGCAAACCATTGTACTTTTGCTGCAAATGCTTGTTATTTACCAGTGTGGCTGCTGCTCTTAAAAGTAGAACCTTTCATGCATTGATTTAATCTATAATTAGGAACCTTTTTTTATTCCGTTTCCAGACCGGTGCTCCAGGAGCCCACTCCCTCTGAAAGATCTGTTCTGCACGTTCATCCTTTTGTAGAGTGTTGGCCCTGTTGACGCAGTTTCATTAGGTGACAAATTAAACATCTGCATATAATTCTGTTAAATTCTTTTGCGGTTCTAGAGGGGGGAATTAGAGAATATTTCAGATCATTTTTTCCAAAGAACTTGTTAAAGTTCTAGAAGAGTAGCATAAATGACTGTGCTTGTTGCCTATATCTCCTGACTAGAGAGACAGTTGCTTAAGCTGGAAATGGTTACAGATTTTGCAGTTTCCCTCAGGATAGCGACATGTTGTTGTTCTTTGTCCCTGTTGCTTGGAGCTGATTATTATGCATTTTAGCCTTTTTCTGTTGTGTCTGTGCCATTAGATTGTCCACATACAGTGTAACTGTGGTATTTCACTGTTTTGCCTTCCAACTTGAAGTGCAAAACTGTAGCCCAATCTGAAACGCAGGGTGCATTGTGTTGGCGGAACACCACTCCAACAGCTAAAGCACTGTAACATTTTCCCAGTTTTTATGTTAATGCTTTTTTTTTATAACCAATTTTATTGACTTTTGATTGCAACAAAGAATACAGCACCATTTAGAAATACCTTTTAGAAAACAAGACCAAGACACACGCATATCACATTGATATAAAAGATTTGATGTACAGACGGCCAATATCCGCAAACCCCACTTCCAAGCTAGAGATCATATCAGTCCAAATCAGTCTTCTATCACTCCATCCCATTTGCCCCACATTCAGCGAAATTTCTTAGGACAACCCCATGCCACATAAAGAGGCCGTTTCTGTGTGGCACACAAGTCCACCCCCCTGTGTTATGTTAATGCTTTTAATGAAAATACTGTGTTACTCTTGCCGAGTTAGGGTATATATTTGGAGACTTCTTGCAGGAACTGATTTATTTTTATTTCTATTTATGGGGCATTGCTGTCTGTTTTGGGATCAATTATCCCAAAATCTTTTGTTTGTGGGTGAGTGTGCCAAGTAAACGTGTCACTTTTTTTGTACTACATAAGAACTGCAGATGGCTCCCATTTGAGCTCCGAAGAGCTGGAGCTATGTATTTTTTAACTCATGGGCTCACGTTGACAGTGAGACAGATTTTTGAATCTGGTTCTTGACTGCTGGTATGCTCATATGATTTGCAGAATTGAATCTTTCAACTTGCTAGGTACACAGATTCCCCTTTTCGAGAACTTTAGAACGCTGATTCTACTACGTCTGAATGAAGTGCACTGTCCTCTATTGCTGAGTATCCAGTTTCTGCAGCATGATGGAAGAGTTTGATGCCGGAAGAGCTTCTAAAAGCCTCACCCTACCTTGCCCAGTTCTGCTTGTTGTATATTTTCATAATGTTGTAGGGAAATTATCTGACAAACAAAATACTTCTATTACAGAGTCTGCTTGTTGATCTAAAGACACTGATCTACACACTTGGTAGAAAGGGGAACCCTAATCTCTTCATATCCTCTGCTTCCGAATATGCACAGAACCGTATAATTGTTTCTCATTCAGTCTGGTAAAACAGCTACTGCCACCAAAAGGATAGCTTTAACTTTGATATCTCTCTGGATCCGATCTGTTTATCTTCAGTGTTAAAGATATTAGACTGACCACAGATGCCGACAAAATAGTCTGAAGGGTGTGTTGAGGCATGGTGAAATTCTATTACTTACACACCCATGGTTGAGTCATAGTGTTTTACTTTTTTTCAAAAATATTACATACAATTCCGTATCTAACAACAAGATTACCGGTTAATGCAAAGCATTGATTTTTATAGAGGGTATTAAGCTGTAAGTCTGTTATTGCTGGGAACTATCTTGAGCCCTTGTTCTTTGAGTACAATTTACTTACATTTATATGTTTTTGATAGTTATATTGTTTTCTTAATGTGTTATTGTTTGTATTGATTGTTATTTATTTCTACTTTCAGCCTTACCCCAAAAGGACTGAGTCCAGCACTTTCTCCAGCCTTGCAGCGATTGGTCAATAGAACTGCTAGTAAATACACAGATAAAGCACTGCGAGCGAGCTACACCCCATCACCAGCACACCCAGGCACCCCTGGGTCTAAAACACCAGGAGGCAGGCTGCACACACCTACGGTAACACCGTCCCCAAGAAACTCTACTCACAGCCCTGCTGTGGCACAGGATCCAGCATCTATCACCGATAACCTTCTGCAGCTGCCCAAAAGACGGAAAGCATCAGATTTCTTCTGAAGAGAACTGATCTGGACCAGAACTGATGGGTGTAAAGAAGGTCTAGTGCACACGAGTGAAGCACTTGGGTCTGACTTTAAGCCAGAAACCCTGGTCTCTGAGGACCAACAAGGTCTAAGTCCTGGCCAGATGTGTTGGACTAATGGAAGGCTGTCCCGCCGCCTCTCTCTTCACTCTGCTTCAACCGGACAGACTACTGAATCTTTGTTTTATGAAGTTGTGGATGATATGGAGGCGATAAGCAGATGGGAGGAAGGACAAGCCATAGGTAAAACAGGTAGCAGGGTTGATGGAAATCTGTTTTATGAATAATGCGCACATGGTCTACGAGAAGCTGGCTGCTGTGGCAGCACAGGCGGTTGGGCCTATATCTTGTTCTTTGAGTTGCTTTCTATTTCTTTTCGTGAGTGGAAACAGTCTGGAATAAACCGCTGCTTCGGCAAGGAGATTTTTGGAATTTGTTTTGCATTTTCTCTAATTTGGTCATGTTGTTTTCACTAGTTTATTTCCACCAAAGTTAAAAAACTGTGCAAGAAAAAATAAAGATGTACATAAAATATGTGATATGATAAGAGGACCAATGAAACCAAAAGCTAATTTTATGTCTAGTGTAAAGCTTTCACAAGCCTACACTACAATCTGATATATTGCGTAATTTCTCTAAACTGTCCCTTGACTTTACAGCCTCTGAAAGAAACCTGGAGACTGCAAAACAAATGTTTAGAACGGATGAAGTTAGCAAATTTATAAAAGTGCTCCGTAATGCCAAATCAATTCTGTAACCGAAAGTGGGCGCTAAAACTTAATTTGGTGAACTGGAAAAATTGTTTAAAAAAAGAAGTGCATACAAGATTGCTTGGAAGTAAAATCACTTAGACAAAATACAATATTAATTTCAGGATGTCTGGTTGCGGGAAAGCCGAGCTGACCTGACACTAACCCAGTTCTAAAGCGAGTTGATAAAACTGAAACAAATTCATGACCTATTCAAGAAATGGCTACATACAGTCACAAGACTCGGTCATGATGTAAGCCATCAATGGTTGAAGCAGCTCGTTTTCCCCTCTCTTTGAATGTGTATAAGCCCAATACCCATCAGTAGTCCGATATATATCCTTGACAGGGAGCGCAAAGAGGTATCACTGATGTATTAGGAGCCTAATCAAACTACCATCTTTCTAATATAACCCAACCAGGGACTAGAGCGAGTATTTAGAAGCCTCAGCACGTGCCTAATAATTTCCCTCGGTAAAGAAGCATAAGGGTTCGTCCATATAGGCAACATTGAGAGATAAACTGGAGCCCACCTCTTAGCAACAGCTATAAATAGAGATTCCTGCCCAGAGGCACAGACCCAACATCAGGAATTTGTTCTCTGTTGTCTCTAAAGGTCGAATTAATACCACCCCAAATATCTGCACTGTGTTGCACCAGCAACTGTCTCGTCTTAACCTTATCGGTGCTCATGACGAGCTCAGCTCATCATGAGCCACGGTGCCACTCCAACGCTGGAGCCGCACGTGCGGCTCCAACGCTCGCACGTGGGGATAATTTCCCAGCTGTGCTGAGCGTTCAATGAAAAAGGGTGTGGCTGTGACGAGCTCAGCTCGTCATGAGCACACGAGCACCGGGGCGCTGTGCGCGCCTGCCCCTCAGCACAGCGGGTGAATTACCCCCGCGGCGAAGGGGTTATATTTATCAGGGGGAGCATGTGCATATTGCCCTCCCTTCCTGCAAAGGAATGACTCCCACAATGTTGGGAATTGCCCAGAGAGGGGACCAATTTAACTCATCAAAGATGACCTCAAGATATTGGTATTAATCCATTCTTTCTACTGGTTGGCTGTTAATGCAGATTGACTTGAATCTAACAAAGACCCTTCATTTCACATTACTGCCGGATTAGTTAAATTATTGACACGGCCTAAGGATACTACATATCTTTAAACTAGGCGTTATAAACCACTGTAGGTTTTGGATAGAAGGACTGCATCATTGCCATATAAAAGCAGAGGGAGCATTTTACCCCTGCCCAGGGGCCACACACTCCACCAGCAGCTCCAACTCCAGCTAGCTGATTAATGCAGAAATGTTTCTGTTATTTCGTTTAATGGGTGTGTTGTATGCTGACTTCCAGCCTTCAGTTTGCTGACACCTTTGAAGGCTAACCTTATTTCATGATATTGCTGTACTCGTAAGTAAAGCTGCTAGTTGCTTTTAATATCTGGTTTCAGATAATAGCCATTTCTATCTCCTGGTGATTAGTGGCCAATTTGGAATCATCTATGTATTTCACCTCTTTAGTTTTGGTATCTGCCCATGTGGGATCCTATGCTGTAGATGACATTTGGCAAGTCTCCCATTACTATCAACTTTCCTAAACACCTAATTTAGTGACATCATTTTTTTTTTTTTTACAAAGGTCTAGACTTATGTTGAATTTGCTGTGAGTGATCTGCCCTCGCCTAATACCATTGAAGATACTCTTGACTAAATTAGCTTTGCCCATTAAACAAACAGCCTCATATAACCAACTCGATCACACCATAAAGCTGTGCACAGTGGTCCTCTCTACAGGTAGAAGCTAATGTGCCTTTATGACTGCTTTTAGAAAGAATACTATGAGAGGCTGTTTGTTGAGTGCTTATGAAACACATACTAATAAGTCGAACTCAAAAAAACTATTAAAACATACAAATTCTGCATGCAACCCAACCTAAAAAGATATTTTGTCTCCTAGACAAAATAGGATCTTTGAGTATCTTGACAATAGTCATACTTCCTGTATGCCTTAAACTTTAACATGCTGTTTCTTTGAGGTGCAAGCTATTCCCCTATAGGTACACGCCATGTCACCTGCCCCATAAAGATCATGATTACAGATAATCCCACATTTAATGAACTCTCATCTTTGCAGTGTTAGTCATCCATCCACAAGTTAATCGCTGATCTGCTGGTTAGCCTGTGATCACCACTAGATCCACCTCCACACATAGAAGCACTCTAGAACAGCCACCTATACACAAAGCCCTGATTACAATTTAGAGTATTTCCTTAGGTTAAGGGGTTACTTGGGCGAGGCTTTACTTAAGGGACAGTCTTATGCATGGGAAAGATGGAGCAAGCAGCGAGGCACAGCGGTGCCCGGGACGTGGGGTGTCTTGAGCAACACTGGGAAATCATTAGATGGGTGGGGACGGCAGGGCTTCCAAGTGTGTAGAACCCAGAGATGTTCTTAATAATAACTTGTATTTGTATGGTATTCATACCCCACTCCTGACGTTTCTAAGTGTTGTACATAACTGCTGTTGTCATTAACTCAATTTATGGTACACAACTGACTGACCTCGAACGATGGAAGGCTGAGTTGCTTAACACCTCCAGAATTTCCCAGGGACAAGTGGATAGCTCATTGCACTATAAGGCTTGCTTTTAAAAGCCCTACAAGCCCACATCTCCTGACCGAATGAATGGGCTTCTGCAGTAGATGCTTAGTAGATGTAGCTGTGCAAGCAAGGAGCTTGTTATTCCAGTTCATTGGCCCTCTGATTAATGGTCAAAGGTCAGGGAAGTGCTGTGGACACAAGGCCTTTGTTGCATGTTCAGTTACAGGTGTGAAATTCATATTGGATCAAGACTCGCTCTCTGAGAGCAATTTAGTAGTAGGGAGGAAGACCAACAAATAATTTTGGTAAGGCCAAAGGATATGTTAATAATGGAGAAAAGCCTGTGGACCAAGAGCTACAGGCTCACCATGATGCAGACCTTATCTTCCTCCACTTCTGGCCCTCTCTAAGCTTCAACTTGCGAGTAAATTTCACTGCGAATGAGAATGAGAAAAACACAGCACCAGGCGACTCATGCCGAGGCAGACCGATTGCAGGGAACTTTCTCAACCAATCTTGCATCACTTTTGGGTAAATCATTTTGTCTGCAGAGTATTTGTGTTCCCAAAGACCTGCCTGGCACTCATTTTTGACACGCACATGCCTGGACAATGCCCCAAATACTGCCATAGTTGAGTGAGCCCTTACACCAGATAGAGGTAGAGCTCTATGCAAAGTGTGACCATGGGCGATCCATGACCTTATCCATCGGGTAATGGTAGGTTTAGCAGCGGGTCAGAGGGCATCCCTGTCAGCAACGTCACAAAAAGCTGATCAGGGGAACACCGGTCCCTAGTTTTGTCCAGATAAAAGCATAAGGTGTGCATGATGTTAAGACTGTGTACAGGGGGTGAAATGTCCTGGAAACAATCTTTGTGGTTTCCTTAACAAATCCATTAAGGTCAACAGTTAAGATGCCAAGTGGACTCTTCCTGCCTTCCTCGTTTACAATGATAAAGCATTTAAATGTGGTGGCTGTGGAAGATGGCGCACACTACCACAGTAAACGAAAATGACACACAATTGGACAGTTATTTTTCTGAAAGCATCTATAAGCATCTGGTGCACTAAAAGGAGGAAAAGCCACCAAGTCTCCCTCTGCTGGAAGAATTCCAAACGTCAAAGAAAAAAATCTTGGAGCAGCCAACATTTTATTGTTGAGATCGTGGTTTCAACACATTCTGTTTCAAATTAAATAGAAAAAAAATTGGCGGCATACATACTACTACTTGGGAGCACACTACCCGTAGATAGAATAGTACGAGTAACCTACAAGGTCTATGACTTCACACATGTTAGTGGGACGACTTAAGAGATCACTTTTATGGATTTTTCTATCTAATTTGACATAGAATATGTACGACTAGCCCTGATGAAGTCTGATGCTACTGTTACAGCACTAGACGATACACGTGCTGGCATAATTGGCGAAATAGATAAATTACATATGTTGAAACCAAGATCTCAGCATGCACAACCCTGAAAGCAGCAGTAAGACCACCACAGCTTTTGCTTGCGGTCATTCAGGTTTTGGGGTGGGGTATGCTTTCATGTTCACCTATAGGTAATCTTAGTACCCCAAAAGTGTATGGCAGATGTAGTGATACGTTATTGCTGCATTTCCCAGTAATGTAATGCCATTACCCAGAACTTGTTGTCCTCTAGCCTCTTATAAAGAAAAGTGTGGATTAGTATGTTTATATGCACTCCTTTATATCCACACCAACAATTATTTTTAGCACATTCTGGAGAACTTATGGTCGTCCTTATACATCTGGTTAGTAAATCCAGTTCTCAAAGCTAAAAGAAATGTAATCTATTTTGTTGTGGTGCATAACATGCAAAACTGCTGTAGTGTTGAAAATACTAATTGTTATTAACAAACTTGTGTGGATTAGTACTAGTTCCATCTCTGTTTTTACAGCTGGGCAGAGCCTTGGCGGTGGCCTGCTCCATTGAATAAAGATATTTGTGTTTTCACCACCCCAATGCAATGCAGTCCACAGCAAGCCACCTTTCTGCTTCAATTAGAAGAAGGACTTTAGATGCACTGCTCTGTAACGTAATGGAGTACAGAAACCACAATTGCACTGCACCAGTGGTGGTTTTCAACATTTTAAAATGTAGCACCAGGGTTAGTTATCCAGTAAGTGTGTGCTCATACTGAAAACCTACAAAGGTATAAGGACACATGCACGTTTTTAGGTCTCGCCTGTCGATGCGCATGCGCATCGAGCAAGCGAGACTATTGCGAGTTATCCACTCTTTATCCACACTGCAAGGAATCGTGGCGATTCCTTGCAGTGCACGATAAATTTAAGCTCAATGCGCATGCGCATTGAGCTTAAATGCGCGTGCACATGCCCCCAGCCGCCTACTCTCTCTCTCAGCCTTCCCACAACTCCGCCCCCTCACTACTTGATTGCACGGCCGCTAGGCCGTGCCTCTCCTACTCTCCTCCCCCTCCTCCTCTCCTCCCATCTGGGACTTCTCATTTACAACATGCGGCGGAGTAGTGAAATGAGTGGTAATCGGTGCCGTTCACCTAAGATAAAATAACGCTTTCAAGTTTTTATTTTGCACGAAAAATTCTCTAGTCAGACAGCCCCAAAACAAGTTTTTCACCACTGGACACAACCTTGAATGCCGCTCGAGATTCATCTCGAAAACATACGTTTCCTTGTGTAGATTTCACAAACACCGTGATTGATTCCCCTTCAGAAGACTTCTCCTCCCCCCTCCTCCTCTCCTCCCCTGCCTGCCTGCCGTGTCGCACCTCTCCCCTCTCCGCCCCCTCCCCTTCCCGCCGTGTCGCATTTCTCCTCCCCCCTCCCCTCTCTTCCCTCCGGCTTGTTTGTTGATTTGACCCGCTCCGCCCCCTCCCCTTCCCGCCGTCTTTGAGTCTCTGGTGAAATAACTTTTTTATCAAGAAGAAGAAACAGCAGTTTTTCCCTTCACCCAGAGCCTACTCAGTGCCAAGTCTTTGTTATTATCGCGGCAATGTTGCATTTGATGAGTAACATGCAAGATACTTTTAAATAGAATTACATCAGCAAGCTTTGCTTTCATTTTCGTGTTTCAGTGCTGGCGTTATGTTTTTTGAGCTTGAATTTAACATGTAAGAGACTTTTAAATAGAATTACATCATCAAGCTTTCGTGTTATAGTGCTGGCGTTCTGTTTTTTTGGGCGCGCTGAAAGCTTGCATTTTATAAGTAACATGTAAGAAACTTTTGAACCGATCTTGTAGCTTGCATTTTCGGAAAGTAGTTTTACGACATGCAAACATGCGAGAGGCAAGATAGTGTCATCAGGAGCTATTTATTCTTCAATACAAGTGCAAAAGTAAGATGCAAGAGACTATTAAATAAAATTACAGCAGCAATCTCGACCATTAGACTTCTGTATCACTGCTGCTTCTTTAGCTTAGCATTCCGTGAGCGCAAGCTTCTATTAGAGAACCGAAGTCCCGCCCTATGACAGTTTCCTGCAAAAAGCACGCGCATGCATTGATTTAAAGCACGTTTGTTTAGTTGAAGGAAACAGGTATGTTAGTTACTTTTTTTCTCTGTACTCGCAATCTAAATAAATGTTTTTACAGCGCTTTTACTCATCTGGTGTTTGCCGAAGTATAAGCACGTGCATGCTTTGTTTTAAAACGCGTTTGTTTAGCTTAAGGAACAAGTTTATTAGTTAGTTTTTCTCCTGTACTCGCAATCTAAAGGGACGCTTTTACAGCACTTTTACTCATGTGGTCTTTGACAAAGTGTCAGTGCAGCTTCTATTATGTGCCTCTAACATTTATGAGCAAGCACACGCATCTGAAACCTTTTATGACAATGCAGTGTCGCATTTCTCCTCCCCCCTCCCCTCTCTTCCCTCCGGCTTCTTTTTTTTTGTTTATTTTACCCGCCGTGTCTCCGATCCTTTCAGATACACAAAGAGCAGCGTATTATCTCTGGCCTCACTTCCTAGCGTCCGTGTGTGCTCACTGTTCAGCTCTGGTATACGGGGGCCCGAGCAGCGGCCCGCACCACGTCCTCTGCTGTGCTCTGTTAGTAAGGGGATCCTCCCCAAAGTGTGTACTCGCTGCCTCTGCCCCTCCCCAAGTGTCGAGGCTGCTGAGTCCAGTCCAAAGGCGCCACGATTTCTCTCCGGCCTGTAAGCTCCCTCATGCAACTCAGGTGAGCCATGACCTTCGGTCATCTAGCCCGGTGGCCTCACATGCTGCCATTCGCTCCAAGATAGCAGAACGGGGATTAGACAGAGGCGGAGGTGCAACACAATAGGACTGCACTGCACCAGGCTACCATCCTGGGAGAGCCAGCCTGAAGCAGGACGTCGCCGCCAGTGCGCTCCTTCGTTGGATATGGCCACCGCTGGGTCTGCTCAGGCTGTTTTGCCGCTGCATAGAGTTTTCTCGCCAGATGCCAGCAGTCAGTCCCTCACCCTCAACCCCTCACCCTCAACCCCTCACCCCCTCACCCTCAACCCCTCACCCTCAACCCCTCACCCTCAACCCCTCACCCTCAACCCCTCACCCTCAACCCCTCACCCTCAACCCCTCACCCTCACTCACCCTCACTCACCCTCACTCACCCTCAACCCCTCACCCTCACCCACACCCACCCTCACTCACACTCACTCACCCTCACTCACCCTCACCCTCACTCACCCTCACCCTCACTCACCCTCACCCTCACTCACCCTCAACCCCTCACCTCACTCACCCTCAACCCCTCACTCACTCACCCTCACTCACCCTCACTCACCCTCAACCCCTCACCTCACTCACCCTCACTCACCCTCACTCACCCTCACTCACCCTCAACCCCTCACTCACTCACGCTCAACCCCTCACTCACTCACCCTCAACCCCTCACTCACTCACTCTCACTCACCCTCACTCACCATCACCCTCACTCACCATCACCCTCACTCACCCTCAACCCCTCACTCACCCTCACTCACCCTCACTCACCCTCACTCACCCTCAACCCCTCACCTCACTCACCCTCACTCACCCTCACTCACCCTCAACCCCTCACCTCACTCACCCTCACTCACCCTCACTCACCCTCACTCACCCTCAACCCCTCACCTCACTCACCTCACTCACCCTCACTCACCCTCACTCACCCTCACTCACCCTCACTCACCCTCACTCACCCTCACTCACCCTCACTCACCCTCACTCACCCTCAACCCCTCACCCTCACTCACCCTCACTCACCCTCACTCACCCTCACCCTCAACCCCTCACCTCACTCACCCTCAACCCCTCACCCACCCTCAACCCCTCACCCTCACTCACCCTCAACCCCTCACCCTCACTCACCCTCAACCCCTCACCCTCAACCCCTCACTCACCCTCACCACCTCAGCCTCACCCTCACTCACCCTCAACCCCTCACCCTCACTCACCCTCACTCACCCTCAACCCCTCACCCTCACTCACCCTCACTCACCCTCAACCTCATGCTAAAGATTTACAAAAAAACCCATAAACAATTCTAAAAGCACTAACTCTAATGCTGCGAGACCTATTGCATTTCTAATGCTTGTTTAAATGATTGTAAAATGTATGGCTAACTTGAATACATTTATTTCGCAGGTGCTCAAAATTACACTTCTTACTTTAGGCTTTTATGTTTGTAACTGTCAATAGAACAAGAGAATGCACCCTGCCTTTTGGTATAAGGGCCCTAACTAGAGGGTCCCGAATTGATATAAGAAGGGGTGATTAGCCTGGGAGTTGGCACTGCGCGCTACACACACAAGGTCAGACCAGAAAAACTCAACAGAGCATAGTCAAAATATATTATTTTATTTTCTTTAAATATATATTTTTTCCTTTTTAGAATAAAGATATCAAAAACATATAAAAAAGTGGAGCAGTACTTTCAATCTACATGATGCAGTGGAAACATAACAAGGACGCTGGCTGCTGTGGCAGCACAGGCGGTTGGGCCTATATCTTGTTCTTTGAGTTGCTTTCTATTTCTTTTCGTGAGTGGAAACAGTCTGGAATAAACCGCTGCTTCGGCAAGGAGATTTTTGGAATTTGTTTTGCATTTTCTCTAATTTGGTCATGTTGTTTTCACTAGTTTATTTCCACCAAAGTTAAAAAACTGTGCAAGAAAAAATAAAGATGTACATAAAATATGTGATATGATAAGAGGACCAATGAAACCAAAAGCTAATTTTATGTCTAGTGTAAAGCTTTCACAAGCCTACACTACAATCTGATATATTGCGTAATTTCTCTAAACTGTCCCTTGACTTTACAGCCTCTGAAAGAAACCTGGAGACTGCAAAACAAATGTTTAGAACGGATGAAGTTAGCAAATTTATAAAAGTGCTCCGTAATGCCAAATCAATTCTGTAACCGAAAGTGGGCGCTAAAACTTAATTTGGTGAACTGGAAAAATTGTTTAAAAAAAGAAGTGCATACAAGATTGCTTGGAAGTAAAATCACTTAGACAAAATACAATATTAATTTCAGGATGTCTGGTTGCGGGAAAGCCGAGCTGACCTGACACTAACCCAGTTCTAAAGCGAGTTGATAAAACTGAAACAAATTCATGACCTATTCAAGAAATGGCTACATACAGTCACAAGACTCGGTCATGATGTAAGCCATCAATGGTTGAAGCAGCTCGTTTTCCCCTCTCTTTGAATGTGTATAAGCCCAATACCCATCAGTAGTCCGATATATATCCTTGACAGGGAGCGCAAAGAGGTATCACTGATGTATTAGGAGCCTAATCAAACTACCATCTTTCTAATATAACCCAACCAGGGACTAGAGCGAGTATTTAGAAGCCTCAGCACGTGCCTAATAATTTCCCTCGGTAAAGAAGCATAAGGGTTCGTCCATATAGGCAACATTGAGAGATAAACTGGAGCCCACCTCTTAGCAACAGCTATAAATAGAGATTCCTGCCCAGAGGCACAGACCCAACATCAGGAATTTGTTCTCTGTTGTCTCTAAAGGTCGAATTAATACCACCCCAAATATCTGCACTGTGTTGCACCAGCAACTGTCTCGTCTTAACCTTATCGGTGCTCATGACGAGCTCAGCTCATCATGAGCCACGGTGCCACTCCAACGCTGGAGCCGCACGTGCGGCTCCAACGCTCGCACGTGGGGATAATTTCCCAGCTGTGCTGAGCGTTCAATGAAAAAGGGTGTGGCTGTGACGAGCTCAGCTCGTCATGAGCACACGAGCACCGGGGCGCTGTGCGCGCCTGCCCCTCAGCACAGCGGGTGAATTACCCCCGCGGCGAAGGGGTTATATTTATCAGGGGGAGCATGTGCATATTGCCCTCCCTTCCTGCAAAGGAATGACTCCCACAATGTTGGGAATTGCCCAGAGAGGGGACCAATTTAACTCATCAAAGATGACCTCAAGATATTGGTATTAATCCATTCTTTCTACTGGTTGGCTGTTAATGCAGATTGACTTGAATCTAACAAAGACCCTTCATTTCACATTACTGCCGGATTAGTTAAATTATTGACACGGCCTAAGGATACTACATATCTTTAAACTAGGCGTTATAAACCACTGTAGGTTTTGGATAGAAGGACTGCATCATTGCCATATAAAAGCAGAGGGAGCATTTTACCCCTGCCCAGGGGCCACACACTCCACCAGCAGCTCCAACTCCAGCTAGCTGATTAATGCAGAAATGTTTCTGTTATTTCGTTTAATGGGTGTGTTGTATGCTGACTTCCAGCCTTCAGTTTGCTGACACCTTTGAAGGCTAACCTTATTTCATGATATTGCTGTACTCGTAAGTAAAGCTGCTAGTTGCTTTTAATATCTGGTTTCAGATAATAGCCATTTCTATCTCCTGGTGATTAGTGGCCAATTTGGAATCATCTATGTATTTCACCTCTTTAGTTTTGGTATCTGCCCATGTGGGATCCTATGCTGTAGATGACATTTGGCAAGTCTCCCATTACTATCAACTTTCCTAAACACCTAATTTAGTGACATCATTTTTTTTTTTTTTACAAAGGTCTAGACTTATGTTGAATTTGCTGTGAGTGATCTGCCCTCGCCTAATACCATTGAAGATACTCTTGACTAAATTAGCTTTGCCCATTAAACAAACAGCCTCATATAACCAACTCGATCACACCATAAAGCTGTGCACAGTGGTCCTCTCTACAGGTAGAAGCTAATGTGCCTTTATGACTGCTTTTAGAAAGAATACTATGAGAGGCTGTTTGTTGAGTGCTTATGAAACACATACTAATAAGTCGAACTCAAAAAAACTATTAAAACATACAAATTCTGCATGCAACCCAACCTAAAAAGATATTTTGTCTCCTAGACAAAATAGGATCTTTGAGTATCTTGACAATAGTCATACTTCCTGTATGCCTTAAACTTTAACATGCTGTTTCTTTGAGGTGCAAGCTATTCCCCTATAGGTACACGCCATGTCACCTGCCCCATAAAGATCATGATTACAGATAATCCCACATTTAATGAACTCTCATCTTTGCAGTGTTAGTCATCCATCCACAAGTTAATCGCTGATCTGCTGGTTAGCCTGTGATCACCACTAGATCCACCTCCACACATAGAAGCACTCTAGAACAGCCACCTATACACAAAGCCCTGATTACAATTTAGAGTATTTCCTTAGGTTAAGGGGTTACTTGGGCGAGGCTTTACTTAAGGGACAGTCTTATGCATGGGAAAGATGGAGCAAGCAGCGAGGCACAGCGGTGCCCGGGACGTGGGGTGTCTTGAGCAACACTGGGAAATCATTAGATGGGTGGGGACGGCAGGGCTTCCAAGTGTGTAGAACCCAGAGATGTTCTTAATAATAACTTGTATTTGTATGGTATTCATACCCCACTCCTGACGTTTCTAAGTGTTGTACATAACTGCTGTTGTCATTAACTCAATTTATGGTACACAACTGACTGACCTCGAACGATGGAAGGCTGAGTTGCTTAACACCTCCAGAATTTCCCAGGGACAAGTGGATAGCTCATTGCACTATAAGGCTTGCTTTTAAAAGCCCTACAAGCCCACATCTCCTGACCGAATGAATGGGCTTCTGCAGTAGATGCTTAGTAGATGTAGCTGTGCAAGCAAGGAGCTTGTTATTCCAGTTCATTGGCCCTCTGATTAATGGTCAAAGGTCAGGGAAGTGCTGTGGACACAAGGCCTTTGTTGCATGTTCAGTTACAGGTGTGAAATTCATATTGGATCAAGACTCGCTCTCTGAGAGCAATTTAGTAGTAGGGAGGAAGACCAACAAATAATTTTGGTAAGGCCAAAGGATATGTTAATAATGGAGAAAAGCCTGTGGACCAAGAGCTACAGGCTCACCATGATGCAGACCTTATCTTCCTCCACTTCTGGCCCTCTCTAAGCTTCAACTTGCGAGTAAATTTCACTGCGAATGAGAATGAGAAAAACACAGCACCAGGCGACTCATGCCGAGGCAGACCGATTGCAGGGAACTTTCTCAACCAATCTTGCATCACTTTTGGGTAAATCATTTTGTCTGCAGAGTATTTGTGTTCCCAAAGACCTGCCTGGCACTCATTTTTGACACGCACATGCCTGGACAATGCCCCAAATACTGCCATAGTTGAGTGAGCCCTTACACCAGATAGAGGTAGAGCTCTATGCAAAGTGTGACCATGGGCGATCCATGACCTTATCCATCGGGTAATGGTAGGTTTAGCAGCGGGTCAGAGGGCATCCCTGTCAGCAACGTCACAAAAAGCTGATCAGGGGAACACCGGTCCCTAGTTTTGTCCAGATAAAAGCATAAGGTGTGCATGATGTTAAGACTGTGTACAGGGGGTGAAATGTCCTGGAAACAATCTTTGTGGTTTCCTTAACAAATCCATTAAGGTCAACAGTTAAGATGCCAAGTGGACTCTTCCTGCCTTCCTCGTTTACAATGATAAAGCATTTAAATGTGGTGGCTGTGGAAGATGGCGCACACTACCACAGTAAACGAAAATGACACACAATTGGACAGTTATTTTTCTGAAAGCATCTATAAGCATCTGGTGCACTAAAAGGAGGAAAAGCCACCAAGTCTCCCTCTGCTGGAAGAATTCCAAACGTCAAAGAAAAAAATCTTGGAGCAGCCAACATTTTATTGTTGAGATCGTGGTTTCAACACATTCTGTTTCAAATTAAATAGAAAAAAAATTGGCGGCATACATACTACTACTTGGGAGCACACTACCCGTAGATAGAATAGTACGAGTAACCTACAAGGTCTATGACTTCACACATGTTAGTGGGACGACTTAAGAGATCACTTTTATGGATTTTTCTATCTAATTTGACATAGAATATGTACGACTAGCCCTGATGAAGTCTGATGCTACTGTTACAGCACTAGACGATACACGTGCTGGCATAATTGGCGAAATAGATAAATTACATATGTTGAAACCAAGATCTCAGCATGCACAACCCTGAAAGCAGCAGTAAGACCACCACAGCTTTTGCTTGCGGTCATTCAGGTTTTGGGGTGGGGTATGCTTTCATGTTCACCTATAGGTAATCTTAGTACCCCAAAAGTGTATGGCAGATGTAGTGATACGTTATTGCTGCATTTCCCAGTAATGTAATGCCATTACCCAGAACTTGTTGTCCTCTAGCCTCTTATAAAGAAAAGTGTGGATTAGTATGTTTATATGCACTCCTTTATATCCACACCAACAATTATTTTTAGCACATTCTGGAGAACTTATGGTCGTCCTTATACATCTGGTTAGTAAATCCAGTTCTCAAAGCTAAAAGAAATGTAATCTATTTTGTTGTGGTGCATAACATGCAAAACTGCTGTAGTGTTGAAAATACTAATTGTTATTAACAAACTTGTGTGGATTAGTACTAGTTCCATCTCTGTTTTTACAGCTGGGCAGAGCCTTGGCGGTGGCCTGCTCCATTGAATAAAGATATTTGTGTTTTCACCACCCCAATGCAATGCAGTCCACAGCAAGCCACCTTTCTGCTTCAATTAGAAGAAGGACTTTAGATGCACTGCTCTGTAACGTAATGGAGTACAGAAACCACAATTGCACTGCACCAGTGGTGGTTTTCAACATTTTAAAATGTAGCACCAGGGTTAGTTATCCAGTAAGTGTGTGCTCATACTGAAAACCTACAAAGGTATAAGGACACATGCACGTTTTTAGGTCTCGCCTGTCGATGCGCATGCGCATCGAGCAAGCGAGACTATTGCGAGTTATCCACTCTTTATCCACACTGCAAGGAATCGTGGCGATTCCTTGCAGTGCACGATAAATTTAAGCTCAATGCGCATGCGCATTGAGCTTAAATGCGCGTGCACATGCCCCCAGCCGCCTACTCTCTCTCTCAGCCTTCCCACAACTCCGCCCCCTCACTACTTGATTGCACGGCCGCTAGGCCGTGCCTCTCCTACTCTCCTCCCCCTCCTCCTCTCCTCCCATCTGGGACTTCTCATTTACAACATGCGGCGGAGTAGTGAAATGAGTGGTAATCGGTGCCGTTCACCTAAGATAAAATAACGCTTTCAAGTTTTTATTTTGCACGAAAAATTCTCTAGTCAGACAGCCCCAAAACAAGTTTTTCACCACTGGACACAACCTTGAATGCCGCTCGAGATTCATCTCGAAAACATACGTTTCCTTGTGTAGATTTCACAAACACCGTGATTGATTCCCCTTCAGAAGACTTCTCCTCCCCCCTCCTCCTCTCCTCCCCTGCCTGCCTGCCGTGTCGCACCTCTCCCCTCTCCGCCCCCTCCCCTTCCCGCCGTGTCGCATTTCTCCTCCCCCCTCCCCTCTCTTCCCTCCGGCTTGTTTGTTGATTTGACCCGCTCCGCCCCCTCCCCTTCCCGCCGTCTTTGAGTCTCTGGTGAAATAACTTTTTTATCAAGAAGAAGAAACAGCAGTTTTTCCCTTCACCCAGAGCCTACTCAGTGCCAAGTCTTTGTTATTATCGCGGCAATGTTGCATTTGATGAGTAACATGCAAGATACTTTTAAATAGAATTACATCAGCAAGCTTTGCTTTCATTTTCGTGTTTCAGTGCTGGCGTTATGTTTTTTGAGCTTGAATTTAACATGTAAGAGACTTTTAAATAGAATTACATCATCAAGCTTTCGTGTTATAGTGCTGGCGTTCTGTTTTTTTGGGCGCGCTGAAAGCTTGCATTTTATAAGTAACATGTAAGAAACTTTTGAACCGATCTTGTAGCTTGCATTTTCGGAAAGTAGTTTTACGACATGCAAACATGCGAGAGGCAAGATAGTGTCATCAGGAGCTATTTATTCTTCAATACAAGTGCAAAAGTAAGATGCAAGAGACTATTAAATAAAATTACAGCAGCAATCTCGACCATTAGACTTCTGTATCACTGCTGCTTCTTTAGCTTAGCATTCCGTGAGCGCAAGCTTCTATTAGAGAACCGAAGTCCCGCCCTATGACAGTTTCCTGCAAAAAGCACGCGCATGCATTGATTTAAAGCACGTTTGTTTAGTTGAAGGAAACAGGTATGTTAGTTACTTTTTTTCTCTGTACTCGCAATCTAAATAAATGTTTTTACAGCGCTTTTACTCATCTGGTGTTTGCCGAAGTATAAGCACGTGCATGCTTTGTTTTAAAACGCGTTTGTTTAGCTTAAGGAACAAGTTTATTAGTTAGTTTTTCTCCTGTACTCGCAATCTAAAGGGACGCTTTTACAGCACTTTTACTCATGTGGTCTTTGACAAAGTGTCAGTGCAGCTTCTATTATGTGCCTCTAACATTTATGAGCAAGCACACGCATCTGAAACCTTTTATGACAATGCAGTGTCGCATTTCTCCTCCCCCCTCCCCTCTCTTCCCTCCGGCTTCTTTTTTTTTGTTTATTTTACCCGCCGTGTCTCCGATCCTTTCAGATACACAAAGAGCAGCGTATTATCTCTGGCCTCACTTCCTAGCGTCCGTGTGTGCTCACTGTTCAGCTCTGGTATACGGGGGCCCGAGCAGCGGCCCGCACCACGTCCTCTGCTGTGCTCTGTTAGTAAGGGGATCCTCCCCAAAGTGTGTACTCGCTGCCTCTGCCCCTCCCCAAGTGTCGAGGCTGCTGAGTCCAGTCCAAAGGCGCCACGATTTCTCTCCGGCCTGTAAGCTCCCTCATGCAACTCAGGTGAGCCATGACCTTCGGTCATCTAGCCCGGTGGCCTCACATGCTGCCATTCGCTCCAAGATAGCAGAACGGGGATTAGACAGAGGCGGAGGTGCAACACAATAGGACTGCACTGCACCAGGCTACCATCCTGGGAGAGCCAGCCTGAAGCAGGACGTCGCCGCCAGTGCGCTCCTTCGTTGGATATGGCCACCGCTGGGTCTGCTCAGGCTGTTTTGCCGCTGCATAGAGTTTTCTCGCCAGATGCCAGCAGTCAGTCCCTCACCCTCAACCCCTCACCCTCAACCCCTCACCCTCAACCCCTCACCCTCAACCCCTCACCCTCAACCCCTCACCCTCAACCCCTCACCCTCAACCCCTCACCCTCAACCCCTCACCCTCACTCACCCTCACTCACCCTCACTCACCCTCAACCCCTCACCCTCACCCACACCCACCCTCACTCACACTCACTCACCCTCACTCACCCTCACCCTCACTCACCCTCACCCTCACTCACCCTCACCCTCACTCACCCTCAACCCCTCACCTCACTCACCCTCAACCCCTCACTCACTCACCCTCACTCACCCTCACTCACCCTCAACCCCTCACCTCACTCACCCTCACTCACCCTCACTCACCCTCACTCACCCTCAACCCCTCACTCACTCACGCTCAACCCCTCACTCACTCACCCTCAACCCCTCACTCACTCACTCTCACTCACCCTCACTCACCATCACCCTCACTCACCATCACCCTCACTCACCCTCAACCCCTCACTCACCCTCACTCACCCTCACTCACCCTCACTCACCCTCAACCCCTCACCTCACTCACCCTCACTCACCCTCAACCCCTCACCTCACTCACCCTCACTCACCCTCACTCACCCTCACTCACCCTCAACCCCTCACCTCACTCACCTCACTCACCCTCACTCACCCTCACTCACCCTCACTCACCCTCACTCACCCTCACTCACCCTCACTCACCCTCACTCACCCTCACTCACCCTCAACCCCTCACCCTCACTCACCCTCACTCACCCTCACTCACCCTCACCCTCAACCCCTCACCTCACTCACCCTCAACCCCTCACCCACCCTCAACCCCTCACCCTCACTCACCCTCAACCCCTCACCCTCACTCACCCTCAACCCCTCACCCTCAACCCCTCACTCACCCTCACCACCTCAGCCTCACCCTCACTCACCCTCAACCCCTCACCCTCACTCACCCTCACTCACCCTCAACCCCTCACCCTCACTCACCCTCACTCACCCTCAACCTCATGCTAAAGATTTACAAAAAAACCCATAAACAATTCTAAAAGCACTAACTCTAATGCTGCGAGACCTATTGCATTTCTAATGCTTGTTTAAATGATTGTAAAATGTATGGCTAACTTGAATACATTTATTTCGCAGGTGCTCAAAATTACACTTCTTACTTTAGGCTTTTATGTTTGTAACTGTCAATAGAACAAGAGAATGCACCCTGCCTTTTGGTATAAGGGCCCTAACTAGAGGGTCCCGAATTGATATAAGAAGGGGTGATTAGCCTGGGAGTTGGCACTGCGCGCTACACACACAAGGTCAGACCAGAAAAACTCAACAGAGCATAGTCAAAATATATTATTTTATTTTCTTTAAATATATATTTTTTCCTTTTTAGAATAAAGATATCAAAAACATATAAAAAAGTGGAGCAGTACTTTCAATCTACATGATGCAGTGGAAACATAACAAGGACAGAAACTGATAAAGGAACAATAGGGAAAAAAAGGGGTTATGCCACATTCAAACCTGCCCAGTACCAGCCATACTTCAGACACACTATCTTATATACATTCTCTCACTCTACCTTATATTCTATCATACAGCTTTCATTCTTCCATTCATTCTTCAATCCTGGCGTATGCAACACATAGATGACCAATATGTTGCAAAGATCGGGATGTTCTTCCAGGCAGGTGACTTTTAATACGGGTCCTGATGTGATTAGGACAAAAAACCGTATTCCTGGAAATACAAGCCGACGCGTGTTTCGGTGACAGGCCAATGAGGCCACACCTTCGTCAGGGCTAGAGGCAGTACACTGGGCGAAACACAAGTATAAAATCTGTATGTTATTCAGTTAAGGCGGGTCATAGGTATCCGGAGAAGTGTGCTTTACTTGGAGGCTAGAACCTCTAATTTTCTTTTACTGGAGTCCAAAGCTAAGATGTCTTTGGGTTATTCCATCAAATAATGGCGGGGATAAACTCGATATACGGGCATAGGACGTTAAAACATTTTTTTGATTTCTCCCTAAATAGATCACTATTCAAATGGCATTTTCCCACAAATACCAGATTAGAGGCAGGTGGCTTTCAAGGACGGTTGACAGGTTCAGTATTCCAAAATCGGGAGAACCTGTGCGCACTCCTATACTCCTCCACACGTCTTCCGTAGCAACAGACCGAGTGGAGGAGTCGGCGGAACCCCACCTAAAATGACGTGCCTTTACTTGGAAGGAACTCAAGTTACCAGTCACGCCGGATAGTGGACATTACAATATAGGAGTGCGCACAGGTTCTCCCGATTTTGGAATACTGAACCTGTCAACCGTCCTTGAAAGCCACCAGCCTCTAATCTGGTATTTGTGGGAAAATGCCATTTGAATAGTGATCTATTTAGGGAGAAATCAAAAAATGTTTTAACGTCCTATGCCCGTATATCGAGTTTATCCCCGCCATTATTTGATGGAATAACCCCAAGACATCTTAGCTTTGGACTCCAGTAAAATAAAATTAGAGGTTCTGGCCTCCAAGTAAAGCACACTTCTCCGGATACCTATGACCCGCCTTAACTGAATAACATACAGATTTTATACTTGTGTTTCGCCCAGTGTACTGCCTCCAGCCCTGACGAAGGTGTGGCCTCATTGGCCTGTCACCGAAACGCGCGTCGGCTTGTATTTCCAGGAATACGGTTTTTTGTCCTAATCACATCAGGACCCGTATTAAAAGTCACCTGCCTGGAAGAACATCCCGATCTTTGCAACATATTGGTCATCTATGTGTTGCATACGCCAGGATTGAAAAATGAATGGAAGAATGAAAGCTGTATGATAGAATATAAGGTAGAGTGAGAGAATGTATATAAGATAGTGTGTCTGAAGTATGGCTGGTACTGGGCAGGTTTGAATGTGGCATAACCCCTTTTTTTCCCTATTGTTCCTTTATCAGTTTCTGTCCTTGTTATGTTTCCACTGCATCATGTAGATTGAAAGTACTGCTCCACTTTTTTATATGTTTTTGATATCTTTATTCTAAAAAGGAAAAAATATATATTTAAAGAAAATAAAATAATATATTTTGACTATGCTCTGTTGAGTTTTTCTGGTCTGACATTGTGTGTGTAGCGCGCAGTGCCAACTCCCAGGCTAATCACCCCTTCTTATATCAATTCGGGACCCTCTAGTTAGGGCCCTTATACCAAAAGGCAGGGTGCATTCTCTTGTTCTATTGACAGTTGTTCTTCCCCCCCTTTGGCCTGCCTATATCAGTTAGTAACCCACGGGGAACCCCCTTCTTTTGTTTTATGTTTGTAACCACTGCTGGCCTGGTTTACCTTATTAGTCACAAACATACTAAATTTTGTGATAGCTTTTGGGGTTAAGACAGTTTTTGCGGAGATTAACGTATTTCCAGCACAATTGGGGGCACAATATTGGTAAATTACCTCTGGCGGTTATCCGTATGCTTCATGCAAAGATCGGTGTGTAATCTGCTGATCGCAGATTGATTCATAATAAATAATTTGGAGAATTAATGGGCCTTCTGCATAGCCATATGCGCACCCGTCAGGTCACCGAGATCCATGTCTAACCTGTAGGTCACAAACTTCAATCATAAGAATGCTGAGTGAACTCCCTTCTGCTGACATCTGCAGGACATAGTTTTTTTTTCTGCAGACCATAACTCAACGTTGGTCTTTTAGGTTATTAAATTAAGCGGCTAGGGTGGAAATGAACAACAATTATAAGTTCTACAACAATTCACTTTGTATTGTGTGTTATATACACAACTATTTTCTTTGCTTACTACTAAAGTGACCTTGCGGGTGTATTAACGCCCCTTGATGGGCAGATGTGAATCCAGCTAAGCTGCATTTGACTTCAGCACCTGCATCCAACTAGAACACAACTCTGATGGAAAGAACTAATGACTGACCTTGCAGTTTAAGTGATGTGGCTTGCAGAAGGCGAGTGGGGTTTCCAATGTACTAGCCCCCTTGCAAGTAGTAGCTCAGCACAGACTTGTGGCTATGTCCCTTTCACCATAATGCCTTCAGATCAACTTGAGAAGGGAGGATAGTAGCCGGAAGTGCAACTATGGTAGAACCACTGCTGCAGTGCACTGTAAGTCACTGAAACCCTTATGAAGAGGGGATTTGGATGGTCCCATTTCCCACTCCAAAATGGAGGAGGGGTGTGCAGGCTCCCAGAGCCAGAAGACCTTACAGCTGTGAGGTTGGTGCTCCAGCACACAGGGTGAAGGTCTAGATGGGGGGAGATGCAGGTGACATTCTGTTGGGAGCAGCACATAGGGGAGATGTGGGGGTGAACGGTTTAAAGGGAATTTTATGTCATGTTAATAAAGTTCTTATTCCGTCAATGATCAATTAAATCGTTTATTCGATTATGTGGTTCTTATGCATTAACTCACGCTTGTAAGGTGTCTTTTTCTTCAGCGAAGAAGCACAGCACCACAGATTTGAGATTCTAAGCCTGACTGAACATAAACTTTTTTATGGTTTTCAGAATTTCAGCAGATCATTGGTGGGATGAAAGTGTAACGAAAGTGCATTCCACAAAAAGGGAGAAACTGAGAAATAGAAGCTGACACAACCTAGTGGTGAATTTGAGCTGGGGACTAAACTCTATGTCTTGCAAGAAATGGCTTTTTGATCCCTATTCAAAACCCTAAACATTATTATTTCTTGAAGAGGAAGCCAACAGAGCTGATCTGCCATGACTGAATCTAAGAGTGACAAAAACCAGCCTTGTTGCCTGGATTTGAATAACTTGAACTGGTGATTAAAGACAATATTTTGGGAGACCCAGATAAAGGGCTTTGCCCTAAGTGAGCAGAGAGCTGACCGCGAGAAGTGTACAGCCCTCGTACAGGAATGGCATGATCTTCTGCACCTTGCAGGTGCAAGATGCAGGAAGAGACCACCAAGTAAATCTCAGGAGTCAAGTTCAAGTCCGTATCGTACTCCAATCCTAGAATGTGGGACTATACCCTCCCATCCATAAATCATCATCGCCCGCCATCCTTGTGGAATTGCTTTTGCCGACTGCTACCAAGTACAGATGAAGTTAACTGTCATTGACATACATACTACAGCAGAAGTCATGGGAGAGGGCCAGCAGGACCAGTCTCTCAGTTTACCTATTGAATATGGTGGGAAAACAACCTCCTCCGAAGGGTATGTTTTTGGGGGGGAATCGCTGCAGTCCAAAAGGTAAAGAGGTGAAGGCGGGAGTATTGGCATATTGGCTACAATGGCTCAAGAAAGTAAAAGTTAAAGTGCTGAGCCAGCGATTCTGTTTCATGACGATGAGAGGTGAGAATCGGGTGTTTGACACTATCAAATGTCGCGGGAAGATCAATTTGTATTCAGCCCACACTTTCAGATATTAACTGTAGATCATCTAAAGCTAATTGAGAGCAGCATGAAAGCCAGCTTGGACATTGTGCCTTCAGCTGGTGGTTTCCATAAAAGTACCACAATGTGGGTTAAATGTCCAACAAGAATGTTTTCTACTGCTAGGAGTAATGAATTGGGGCAGTCATTTGAATGCGTGGTGTGGCAGAGAATGTCTGTCGTCATTTCTTGATGATCGTGGTTAACCTGGGTTGCTTTAGTTGGGTAGGTACAAAACCATGATCAAGAGAGATGTTAAGAACCTCTCTAGATGTTTGAGGCAATTGGATAGTGTGTGGTGCATTGGGAGGAGTTCTGATATATGAGAATTGTAAGCAACGTATGGACCGTGTATGAGGAGATGCGGACAACTGGGCAATGGAGGAGTAAAAGCTGTGTATACAAAGATCACACCTTTTGTTATCCATACAGACAAGTGACCTTTTGGTGCTAACGCTTTCTACCCTGGCAGAGGGATAATACTTTCTGATTTTAAAGCATCCACAGCTTCTATTCCTCCCCACCCCCCTATATTTTGCTGGTTGCACCACAGGCAACTTCCTGGTGTTGTTAAGAATCACCACAACCCCTATCAGCAGGCAACTAAAGACCTTACTAAATATTTTGGTCACCTAACTGCTACTAAGTAACCTAATGCACTTCTGTCTCACTCATATGGCACTTGGGCAACAAACCACCACATATATCACTTAGGTGTGGAATAGGTTGGATTTGTGGTTAGAAATCCCAAATCCTGATTCACAGAAGTTAGATTTGCAAATTGTTCACACGGCATATTTCATCTCTAGTAGGGTGACTTTGCCCTTCATAAGTTTAAAGCTAGAATGGTGATATAAGGGGATGGCATGTAGGAGGGTAGTTTTCCTCAAACATTCCAAATGGTACTCCACACCCAATAATTTGAGATCTAATCTTTGTGCCAAAAAGGGTGGCACAAATGTGCAAATTGCTAATAGCAAGGAAATACTTGTATGTGCTCAGGTGCATGCCTGTAACAGTCCACACAAGGAGGTAAAGGGCATCAAGAGTATGCATGTAGACCTGCAATGTATGTATATTTCAATACATACTCCTAAGATCTTAGCCAAATATCTACGGTTTGTAGATTTCTGCATATATTTATGTTTATGGAGTCCATCATAACCACAACACCACCAATATTTCTTAACAGTATGTAAACCTCTTTACATTCTCCTTTTGACAGTCCTGCCCTTAAGCAAATTTGAATATGGCTTGGTATAAGAACCAAGTAGCTCTTGTCTTACCCTCTAGACAGTCTCAGGGCTTCTGAAACCTCCACTCAAAGATTTTGTGGTTTAGACTTGAGTGAGCAGAGATTGCAATAGGGTGCTCTTCAAAGTAAATCACCTCTTGTACTTGTGTGAATCCAAAGTATTGCCTCAAGCACTCATGGAAAGTGTTGGATGAAGATCTGAAAACGTACCAGGGCTTCACGCTGGATTTACAAATTCACTACTTGCCCTAAATTTGGGACAGTTGCTTTAAAAAGCACTGCCCAGACTTCTGAAGAAGTTGAGGTGAGCCAGCATGGTGCATCTGATGTAGCCTCCATGCATGTATTTAATTCTACTAAGGACTTTAACGCTAAACATGCAGCAGGTTTGAACCTAAACCACTTTAAGATTTGTAATGCTATTTCTGTCAGTCTTCTCTCCCAATTAATAAAAGTAGCTAGTGAAATCTGGATTTTCAGATGTGTTGAGGTTAGTAATTCGGTGCCTCCAACAAACTGATACATGGGCCACTCGATGAAAAATTACTTAATGTAATCCTTCATTCTGACACAAAATGGAAAAATACTGCTGATTGCCATTGGCACCGTGAAC
Organism: Lissotriton vulgaris; assembly: GCF_964263255.1. Lineage (NCBI taxonomy): Eukaryota > Metazoa > Chordata > Amphibia > Caudata > Salamandridae > Lissotriton > Lissotriton vulgaris. The sequence continues at coordinate 65,120,275 of NC_141699.1, read as the reverse complement.
CAGCGGAAACATTTATTATTTCCATCTCAATAAAGGATTTTGAATAGAGATTTAACTACCAGTCTTTTAAGTAGATTAATAAATGTGTTCCCAACTTCAGTGCGCAATACACTCCTGTGTTCATTGTTTGAATGTTGAGGTGTCATTTTCTTAGTCCTTGCTGCCGCCACCACGTAAAATGCTCCCCAGTTTGCTTCTGTTGGTCGTTTTGTGGTTTTCATGTTTTCCCCCTTTGACATGTGGTGGTGGTGTGTTGGAATCTTGCTTCCTGGCCTCTGATTTCCCTGCCCTTGACTCATCCTTGTCCAGCTTATGCCCCAAGGTTGTTCCTGAGTCTATCCCTTTCTTTGAGGATGCCGAAGACTTTAGTTTTGTGATGCCCTGTGTCCAATTGTGGCCCAATGCATCTTCAACAGTATAACGTCGGGTGACGTCGGGCTGCAACATGTGGTAGATGAGATCTTTGACCTCCACTGACAGGCTTTTCGACCTGGGGTAATCAACACGGTGCTCTTTTTGCAACTTTAGCATGCGTTTGATGTTGCTGTCATCATAGGGCATTGTGCCACAGACCATGATGAAGAGAATCACTCCAAGACTCCAAATGTCACAGACCTTAGGTTGATAAGCTATCCCCTGGAGAACTTCAGGAGCTGCGTAGGCTGCTGACCCACAAAAAGTCTTACTGAGGTGGATCTTCCCATGCTCATCCTTGGTACAGCGTTTGGCGAAGCCAAAGTCTGAAACCTTGACATTGAACTCTTTATCCAGCAGTAGGTTCTCACACTTGAGGTCCCGATGCACAATGTCTATGTCATGACAGTACTTGATTGCAGAGGAAAGTTGCAGGAACATCTTACGAGCCAGTTCCTCTGGAAGACTTCCTCTGGACTTGATGAACTCTAGTAGGTCTCCTTGGACGCCCAGCTCCATGACGATGTAAACTTTCCCTTCGGATGTTTCAAAGATTTCATAAGTTCTAATGATTGCGCGGTGGTTCACCACCGACAAAATCTCCATCTCCCTGGGGAGAAATTTTTCCAGGAAATCAGCAGGGGCTTTTTTTCGGTCTACGATCTTGACTGCCACGTTGATTTTCAGCCGGTCAGAGTAGGCAGACTTAACTTTGGCATAGGACCCCTCACCCAGATTTATACCCAGCGTGTAGCCTTTCTTTTTCAGAACGACGGCATCATCCATGATGCGGAGGCCAATGGAGGGCCTTCACTTCGGTCCAGCCGAAGCTTACATCACGTCCATATTTCGTGGGGAAGCCATGACAGCACTGTGGACAAGCTCTCTAACCAGGTTCATGAAATCCAGGTCTTCCCCTTGCTGGAGTTTGAGGCTGTGGAATGTTGATCATCATAGTTCCATCCGTGATGTCGCACGATGAAGTCATAAAGATTGATGTTCAGTGCAGCAGCAGCAGCAGCTGCAGAGGAATGGATTTCAGAGGTTTGTCCTGGTTTGTCCTGATCTGTGCTGGTTTGTGTTTCATTTCAGTTAAAGTAATTAGTAAAAGTTGTAATTTGTCACAATACAGTAAGGTATACTTTTCACACTTGACAGTAGGGCTGTTTATGTGGTGCAGCATATCAGAAAGTATGTATTTTCTTTAGATTGAAAGAGATTATTTGTATGACTGATCTTTGTCATGGTTATTTTGGGAGTTAAGGGATATATCCTGAGTACTCAGTGGCAGGTAATGAATCCTATTCCTGGTTACAGTTGGGAGAAAGGGTTTTTCTCTTTAAGTGCTTTGAGGGAGGTGAGTGATCTGTGACTGGTTGCTCTGTGGGAGAGGGAGTCTGTCCTTGATTACACAGGTGGGGTGTTGGAATCCAGCTGCTCAGGGAGAGGTATGTTCTGCTCCTAGTTAGTGGGAAGTGAAAGGTCTTTTCTGGTAACAGCAGGTGAGGTGTCTGTTGTTGATTATGTTGATGGGGGGAATTTGGCCTCGCTGCACTGCGTAAAGTGATAGATTTGCCCTTGGTTAAACAAGGGCAAATGTGGAACTAGTCTTTGGTTTCACTGTGGGTGAGCGATGAGGTACCATTCTTTGATAAACATGCGAGGAGAGGGATGTGCCCCTCGTTGCACTTTGGGAGGGGTGACGTGTCTGTCTTTCTACAAAACTTTGAGACGAGAGGGGTCCTTGATTGAATGGGAGCAAACCAATGTCAAAAAAGGAAACCTAAGAAATGTGGTGCCTACTCGGTTTAGCGGCTTTTGTAGAATAACTGGATGCCATTTGCACATATGTGTTTTCCTCTCTTATGTTGCATTGTGTTTTGTTTTTTATTTGTTTGCTGTATTGTTTTCAGGAAAGGGAGATGTGTTTGGACCTTAAGCAAGTAGAACAGCTTGGAGCTGCTGTATTCTGTGGGGAAATTGATGTATCCAGTCCCTGTCTGAATTGGTAAATAAACTTCTTAACTTCAGTCAAATTACGAGAGACTTCTCGCCCTGCTGGGATCTCATGGCAGAACTTACGTTCTCCATGTTAACATTCAAGATTGGTGCTTTGTTCATCTTGAGCCTATTGCCACAGTAGGGACTGTGGTCAACTTCAAATTTTGGATTAACACATTGCTGCACCTGGGTCTTTCATTGAGACAGCAATGTGTCATAATGTCTGATCCATGCCCGCATCATGTCCCTTGTTCCCTGTGTATTCTGGTCTATTTAATCACATTCTTGTCTTACATTTATCTATGTTATTTGCTTTTGATTGGTACTTTTTGAACAGTATTCCAAGTTAGCTGTTTACTGGTTTCTCCTCTGGCTGACAAGTGGCATGGTGAGTACTCTAGTATTAAACCATTCACCTTTACACGAATCCACATCAGAAGTCATTTTTACATTGGAGACTGGATTCTATGGTCGAAGAGCCCACTGGTAATCCTAGGTCTTTGTCGGCTACTCTCTGCTTTTATTGCAGTTTCCCACAGAATCAAAGGATTGCAACCCCCACCTCAGGAAGTGCAGGAATGGAGTTATTGTCTTACGAGCGGAAATTCAACAATTGCCACAAGATGTTACATAAACAAGAAAATAATGTACCTCTTCGTTATTTGTAGACCTTTGATGTTACAACCAAGCCTGACAGCACTGTAAGATCACTTGTTACATCCCAGGTTCCATATGAACGTCTGTCCTGCAACGTGAAGTTTAGGCATCCGTTCAAGCAAAGAGTATGGCATGTCGCTGCACATGGCCATCACCTACATGATCATGTCGTTCTGCTGGTGGCCATCTTGTTTTACCAGCTGAAAGTGGAGCAAGCAGCACACGGTACCGGTGTGTACAAACGTCAAACAGAATACTAGCGGATGGTGAAGCTGATGGAAGAAGAGGGAAGAGCTGTATTGTTTACTAGCTTCAGACAACCGTTTCTGAGACATTTTTACACAATTACAGGTATTGTTTTGATGATTGTCAAAAACATTTACCTCTTATTTCCAAGTTTTTATTTAACCCCTTCGCTGCTGGCCCGTTTCCGCCGCTGTGCGGTAAACAAATGAACAGGGCGGGGCCGTGACGAACCCCAGCCGTCATCAGCACACGAGCACCACGGAGCGTGACGGCTGGGGTTCGTCACCAGCATGCAAGGGGTTAAGCCAGATACATATGTTTTTGTCACCTTTCTACCACTTATGTTTTTTGTTATGTTACCAAATGTATACATTTACCTAAACAGCAGTTCTTTATTATGGCAATGCAGTTTGGGGATCCATCCCCATGTTTCCTCAATGAACTTGGTCAGCCCACGATGGGCTACAACAAATGGCTAAGAGTTAAAAATAAAAAATACAAATTGGAAGATTTAAAAAATGTATACAAAGGTAGATGCCTTTGACTCTAATTAGAAGATTACATTTACTGGGAATGGAACATGAAAATATGTTTGCATTATATGTTTTCGAAAAAGAACTTTCAAGAGAAGTTTTTCAGGCATAGGAATACATTTAATGAAATTATACACATTATAAGGAGCGTGGAACTCTTGATTGTTTAATTTAAACTCTCAAAGTTATTTTGGAATTGGCAATGCTAGTGTATCAAATTCATTAGAGGAAAACCAGATAAGCATAAGGAGAAACAATTATTGGGTAATGTTAAATATAAATGTATAACCTGGTTTAATAACTTTGCTTCAAATAAGAGTTTCCCAGTAGTTAGCAAAGAATGTTTTAAATGTGGAAAGTTAGGAACTTTTTAAAAGCTTGTTTAAAGGGCGGTACCAGGAGAGTGAAAATGATTTAGGAAGACCAGATACAGACAAGGAAGGGGTTAACTGTGAAATAGAAGAGGCTGTAGCATAAGAGTATGCTGATGCAACTATTTTGACCATCAATGGATATCCTGCTGTATGCCCAACTGTATTTGTGAAATTGATGGATAGGATATTGAATTAATAGCAGATTTAAAGGCACAGTATGTTTTAATCTACGGTCCTTTTCATTTGATAAGTTGAAGGATACGGCCAGTGGACCCAACAATATTATGGTGTTTGCATATGGTAAACAGATAATTAACACCATCAGTTAGTTATATTATCACAACTGTATGTTTCCAGGGCAGAAGGATTTGGGGCAAGGTGTATGTTGCAAGGAATGATGCACGTATCCTTGGATGGCGTCATCAAACAAATATGGTTATTCTTTTAAATACCAATGGCATTAACCCAGTGTATTGTAACAAACTTTGCTTCCTTAAACTTGGCAATTGTGTTTCCAAAAAGCCTTTGGAATTCAGCCTAGATTTTCAGGAACAAGGTTTAAAAAGTTAGAGGATTTTCAGATCCTGTTCATCTTAAGAAAATGCTGTCCCTGTCAAACAAAAGTTAAGAAGTGTACTCATTCGTTCTAAGAAAGAATCATAAGAAATGTTGGTTGGCATGCAGTAAGGTGTTATTGAACCTGTATCCTCAGCTGAATGGATTTCTTCTATAGTGCTGGTAAGTAATCGGGGAAATTAAGATTGTATGCAGAGGTACACTCTACGAACAGGTAAGTTGCTGTAGATTGCCTCCCTTTCCCCCCGTATACAGGAAATATTGGCCAGGTTGAATGGGGCAAATGTTTTGAGCACACCAGAGTTATCCGATGCTTTCCACCAAATGGAGATAACCGAAGAGTCTAAACACATTACCACCTTCTGGACTCGAGAATGAAATATTAGATATACCAGAATACCTTTTTGGACTCTGGTCAGATGCCTCCATGTTCCAACTATGAAACCATATTTAGTTTGGGAGCTTGGGGGAGGGGGAGTTGCTTTCCAGGTTGACATTCTGGTGTATGCTAAAACCCTGGAAATCCATAACAGAAGGATATTGGTACTATTGCGGTTACAGGATAAAGGACTCTCTTGCCATTTAGGCAGGTATACATTTAGGACAAAAGACAGAGTATTTGTCTTGTAGATTGATAAGTTTTTGCAGATTTGTTGGCAAATACTGCCCAGTTTTAGACATCCAAACCCCACTGGTAAACAAAGGGCTAAGGACAACATACCAACTCGAGCCAGGAAGTCAGGTGGACTGTAAACCACATACCTTCCACAACCTACTATGGGATGGTGAGGATGGTGCATCTAGACTAAAGGAGCCCCTTTTCCCCATAGATGAATAAACACAAGAAATCCACTATATTTTTTAAATTCTTTAGTAAGATTAATGTCCTAATCTAGTGCAGATAACACAAATTGATCTGACTACCTAAAAAAATTATTAGACCATATATTAAAAAGAATGGCAACATATTAGATAATGTTTAGGTGGTCTTCATTAAATCAAAGCGCTGACTGATGAACACAGCAAGTGGTCAAAAACCCTCGCCTTCTAAACTCTACCTAACTCTGTCTTAGCCCCGAAGCACCCATATGAGTTTTCCAGATTACCTCTAACACACATACCTTTTGTGCTTTGAAAAGGCTGTAGCTTGGCTCTGTTTGACCTTCCAAGCTGCGAAAGCAGAGATAAGGCTGGCTGCACCATCCCATGTTCTTCGGCCAAGATGCAGATGTTTTGAAGCACCTAGGACAAACTGAAGATGTCTATCCCCAAGATGCCTTTGCATCAGACTTCAATACCCTTTGCTTTTTATTATGAAAAGATCAAACTTTGTGATTAGTGATTTTAGTAAGAAAATGCAGGCATTAGAATACCAGATCTGTTGCAGATTTTGTAATACCTACTACACATTCTAAGCAGGACGGCTGGAATTATGTGATTATGCGGCTGTGGGCTTTACCACATAATTATGAATTTGTTCCGTTTGTCACACACGGTGTGGCGCCGCGGCCAGGGCGACTGACGGTGGAATCTGGGGCTCACGGTTCGATCCTTGGCGCCGGTGGCAGATTAGCCCAGCACCATGTGACTCTGGGCAATAGCTTGCTTAATCTTCCCGACGGCCCCCAGCGCCTAGAGACCCTTACGAGTGAGTGTTCGCGCTTTACAAATGTGGATTATTATTATCAACTGCTGCATAATCTGTTGATTTTACCCCCCCAAAATTAGTTTCTAGCTCAAGCTGATCAAAAGTTACCAAAAACGTGACAACGTGTTCCTGTACAGTAGAAGCGCCTTCACAAAAGTTTAGTCATCTTTCAGTCGCTTATTGCTGCATATTGTTGTTAACCACGAAATCTATGCCCAGACAGTATTACCATAAGTAAAAATGATAAAATTATGAAGTAATACTATCAAAATGTGCCACATGTTTTGCCTTTTCTTGCTGTATTTTTTAGTCAACCCTGCCGTATAATTTGGTGCTTCCCCAGTGGCGTAACATAAGCCTCTGCGGTGCGGGCCCCCGAGCTCCAGCGGGCCCCCTCCGCAAAAGTGGTAGGCGGTGGCCAGGGAGAGGGGGGCCTCCATGTACTGTGCATGGCCCCACCCTCAAGTTGTGTTACCCCACTGTGCTTTCCCTACCGCACAATTCCAGTGGCCCTGATAATAAGTCACACTAATGCACAATACATGAGCAATTGGTGCACTATCAAACTGTAATGAAGCACACCATATTACTTATATGCTAATAACACAAATGTAAACATGCATTAATAAATGGGGAATCTGCATATGAGTAAATGAAATACAAGGGGCACACAAGCAGTAAAATGCAAAGCGTGCAACAAGATCAGATATTTACTACAAATTATTGAGCAAGAGCCTGCCAGTTAGGCCCAATTTTAAGTGCTTTTAAGGAAAAAATACCCAGAAACAGGAACAAGTTGAAGTATTTGAGATTCTTAAAGGATAAATTGTTAAAACGCATCCTCTTCATCCTTATTCTAACTCGGCTAGCAATATTCTTACATCAGATGCCAGTTTGGAGGCTCTAGGGGTTTTTTGTACTTAAGAGAAAGTAGGCAGGAAATGTACAATTGCTTTTGCAACTAGGGTGCTAATCGTTGGCTGAATTTAATTATTCGACAACTGAACAAGAAGGCTTTAGTGCGCTCTATATAAATTGATCATACTGTTATTAAGGTTAAACAGTATACCAATTCTGGGTGGCCGAGAGATACGTTTTTAGTTAGAGAAATGCAGATTTTCTGGAAAGTTAGGGCTGATCTTGGTGTTGAGGGTAAGATGAGTATAAAGCGGGCAGCACCAAGTGGATCAGGAAGCAAATCATTCAGTAAGCCTAGTGGAGAAACCGCACTTGCGCGTATAGGAAGATATAGTTTTTGGTGTCCTTTTATGGACTGTGAAATCATGTTCTTTATTGAAAGATGCTCAGCTTGTGCCAATGCAGACAAATTGAAATTGCAGAAAGTTATTATTTTCAAACCTTTTTTCTAGAAAGCCCTTGTACAGCTGCACATATTTTAGGTTATTATAAAGGTTTTTGGAATGAAAGAAAAATACACATGGCAATATTATTAATTGATTACATTTGGAAATAAGCACAATTGATGTGAATAAGGAATCATGTTTTCGATACTGTTATCACATTTTTACACAACTGTTTTTGCCACTAATATTGTGTCTAACATTGAATCCAATTTATTACAGAAAGATTCAGGCTATTCTTGAGGAAATGTAGTATCACATACAAAACCATTGGGTTATAAGCAGCAAACTTTAATCATGTGGTCGAATTATACAATAGGTTAATTGTAGAGGATATTCATTTATCTTTTAAAGCTAATTTCGATATTGAGCAGCATAACAAGAATTTGATGTGGTCATATCACTATACAGTGGTGAGAAAGCAGGGATTGTTCCTCCAAGAAAATATGTTTCTTCTACAGTCAGTGCTGAAAACATAAAATGATCAACAGGAGAGTTAGGAAAAATTAAATTCCCCTATTATTTAATAAGGAAGGAGAATATACATTTAAGAGGTTTTTAAGGTTCTGCACATTGGAAGTGCCTCTGTTTTATTCAACATTGGCTCTTGGTGGAGTATTACAAGAATTGTAAAATACAGCACGGACTTCTCTGGTTGTAAACTGGAGGAGATAGATTTATTGGGTTCCAGCGTACCAAGCTTGGAAGTCTATTGCACCAGTCAAATGAGCCAAGTGATTTTTGAAGGGCATTAGGGGCTGCTGGTAGTTTCAACTTGCCTAGTCTTCCCTGTTGCTCTTGTTGTAAATGAATCTCTGACCCTAGTATAAATTTCCCGATTCATGCCCTTATATATGTATACTTTATCATTTCCTTATATAGGCATAGAAATCATTACCATATTTGGGCTAAACCATTCAGCCCAAATACGGCAGGGATACTTCCACTAAGCTCCAAGAATTAACGTTTTCTTGGAAAAACCCGCCTTCAGCAGCCCGGGACTTCCCCAGCTTGAATATTAAGTTCTCCTAGAACTCCCGGCGTTTTCCAAGAAATGAGCCTTTGAGTCACGTCATTAAGTCCAAACATGCGTCAAACTTGGAACCTTCAAAGTATAAATATGCCAGGATTTGCCTAAACAAACACACAGTGGTTTGGAGCAGATCGACTATCTACCTGTCCGACGCCCTGCAGCAGCAAGTGCCGAAGGAAGTGACCCTCCAGCAGACGCACTGCGAGACTCTGTCATTTCTCTTGCCGAGAAATCCAGCTCCAGGGTTTCCAGGCTACCCTTGCGGGTATCTGGGAAATCGAGTCCCGAGAACAAGATACAAGACCTCCTTCATTCCAGAACCAAAGGTACGGAGCTGATTAGACCTCTTAGAGAATTATTGGAATCAGATTCCTGGCAGAGAACTCCTAAAACTCAAGCTACTCCTCTTATACTTCCTCCTAGACATAGGTTAGGTACACCGGGGTAGGCGTATTTAGAAGCACCAGTTGAGTATTTTTAGTCATCCTTTTTTCACTGTAGGCATTTTTTGTATTTTATACATTTCATGCACTTTATGGCTTAGAAACCATATCATGCTTTTACAGTACTACTTTATAATACTGTTCGTATTATATGCATTGTACTTCATAGTATGCTTTACTATTGTAGCAGTTCATTTTCAATGCTTGAGAAAGAAGACTGTTCAATAAAAACCTTTTTATTGAAAGCGCCCGTCTCTCTATTCCTCTTGCACCTCTGGTGAAACTAAGCATGCACGATTGACTGAGTGAAATAGGTATTTATTGTTTCCGCGACTCTAGAGATTTGATTTCTTATTCTTGGGAAACAAAGTTGTCATGTTTTATGCGGTTGTCAGAAACTAATCCCTTCTTGTTTATTCGAGAGTTTCTAGTGACCTCTGAGCTAGCTGGCACTCACATTTAAGTCTAATATACCCGGTAGAGACCTAGTCGACCTCAGTCCTACGTCTAAGCTACAGGATATATTATTCCAATGCGCAGAGCCTATTGGGAATATAGGAACTACACTACACTCTTAGGAGAACCCAAAATAACTGTCCTGGAATTGCTGCTGCTCTGTACGCATTAGAGGACTTTCAAGGAGATTTCAGGAATCTGTTGTTAACAAGCTTTGGCTCAACTGTCTTCTATTTTGTTAATATAATGGGAAAGGTATTATATGATGTCTGGTACCTGTATCCTACCATCCCCCACTTTCACCTCCTGTGTGTATTCCAGTCATTATTTTCTTTTATGTAATTTGCTAGAATATTATCTTTTAAACAGTGTTCCACATCAGCTATTTACTGGTTCACTTTTGGCACTGGCTGATAGACAGCGAGGACTGGGCTATACTGTTCATCTTTACGAGAATCGATGTCCGGATTGTTTTTCACACTGTGTCATCTGCGAATACACGTTTTCTATGCCAGAGGGATGCATGTGGAGGCATCCCGGAATTTGTCCAATAAAGGTCTCTACTCATGAGACAAATACGCCAGTGAAGCCCTGGCCTAGTGCCCCCCCTCCACTGCGAAGATTAGGTAACGATGAATAGAGCAGATGGCAACAACTAGTGCTTTACATAGAGATTTCATCACTGTAATAAAGAAGCATGGAAAGCTGCATTTCCTTTATTACACTGCAGAAGCCTCCTGTCAAAGACCTTTAGGACATCTAATAAATGAGGCGAGTAGTAATAAAGCCATGCTGCTTTGGCCCAAACCTGAATGAGCCAACTGGGTAGAATTTAGCATACTGTTTTCAAACGTCCCAGTCTTTAGGGGAGTCGTACCTGGCCTATGAAAATGTCTGGATGTTCAATATAGTAAATTGTTTTATCGTTCATTTGGATGGTGGGATGTAGTGAGATCTAGGTATGGATTTAATTCTTCATTAGTTGATCTTGGCATCATGGTGAGGAAGGGAAAACCGATTCACAAATTATCTAGACTCAGAAAGCTCCTTCAACTCCAACCCTTGTGTTGCTGCAGACTGCCTGGATGTGCTTTTTGGACTTTTTTGTTTTGTTTTGTAAAACATTTTTTATTATTGGGAAACAAACATCAGCAATACAATGACATTACAGAGGAAGTAGTACATTAGGCTTCATGGGAACAGTAGGTAAATCACAATATACATAAATAAGATGTGGAAGGTCAAGGGTGAAGGGGGACTTTCCATGTCAGGAGTCAGGGGAGGTTGACATATATCTCCTCAGTAGGAATCCCACAAGCCCCAAACACAAGACCACTTTTTGGGACAACCACGGGCCACATATACAGTTTTTTTCTCAAAACATTGCCCAGTCCAAGTCTTTTTCCCAGTCTTGCACTATAGGCGGTGCTCTCCATCGCTGGGCAATGTTTCTCTTGGCAAGCATTAGTCCCAACATGACCCATTGTATTAAGCACCTTTTAAATCAGTTGGTTCCCAAATGTTTAGTAGACACCTAAGGGGTTCTACACGAAGTTGCACGGACAAAACAGTTTTGATGATGTCATGAATGTTGCACAAATAGGGCTGGATCAGCTCACATTCCCAGACCATATGGAGAAATATTCCCAACTGGCCGCATCCCCGTCTACAGGCTCCCCCGTCTGCCCTCCCCATCCGCACCAGTTGAGGCCCAGTTACATATACCCTATGTAGGAATTTTAGTTGGACAAGTCGGAGACGAGCTGTTATCGCCACCACTCTAGAGGAGGAGATAGCCTCCTGCCACTCCTCGTCATCCATCTCTGGTCCACTTCTCTCGGAGGGCCTGGAGAGGATCCGAGATGTTGTTGACCAGCTTCTTGTATATCAGTTAAATGGTGCTGTCAGGAATATGGCCGTCTAATATTCTATCTTCTAGTGGGGATGATTCCGGGAGTGTGACCCAGGGCTGTAGGTGAGTGCGCAATGCGTGTCTAACCTGCGTGTAGCGGAAGCGTTCCGTGGCAGCCGGTTTATACTGTTGCTGTAATGTGGGGAATGACTTAATGTCTGATTTTTCCCACAGATCGCCTATATGGGTAATACCTATGAGGTCTCATTTGTCGAACCCCTTACTCCTCCACAGATTGCCCAGTTCGGAATCCCATAGCGGTGTTGCCAGTGTTAGCTTGCACTCCCAACCAAGGCGTTTGGTGGTCGCATGCCAAACGTGTACTGCGTGTTTAGTGGGGCCCATAAGTGGATAGCGCCGGGGCTTAAAATAAAGGGCTCTGTTAAAGTTCCCGCCAGAGAGGAGCCATCTATCCATGGCATAACCTGGGTCACTAGGCTGGGCGTAAGTGCAGTGATTAATGGAGGACAGGTGAGACGCCCAATAGTACAATTTAATATTGGGAATGCTGATGCCACCGTCATACCAGTTCAAGGAATGCTTACCAAGAGCGATACGAGGGTTGCCGTTCCACAGTAGATCCCTTTGAAGGCTCTCTACTTCTCTGAAATAGAAGGTGGGTATCGGGTCCATGGAGTTCTGGAGGGCATACAAGAACCGAGGTAAAGACATCATTTTGAAGAGGGCAGCCTTCCCTAGCAGGGAGAGAGGGAGCGATTTCCATCTATCAATGTCTTTGCGCAGCCGAAGCAGGGGGGGGGGGGGGGCGGAGGTTGTGAGAATAACGGAGAGAGGGATCTAGTGAGAGGAAAATACCCAGATATTTAAAACCTTCTGTACACGTCTGTATGGGACACCCGCATGTTGGGATCGGCGGTTCACCCGCCACCACAAACAGGAAGGACTTGCTCTAGTTTATGGAGTAGCCGGAGTATCTACCAAAGATCGTAAGGATATCTAACACCAATATCAAGGATCTTCTCGGAGAGGTCAAATAGAGAAGAATGTCGTCAGCGTAAAGGGAAATATGGTCCTCCTACTCTGGAGACCAGAGCATGCCCCGAATCATAGGGTCCCTGCGTATCCAAGCTGACAGTGGCTCCAGCACCAGGGCAAATAGGAGAGGGGACAGGGGGCATCCCTGACGGGTCCCCCTACCCAGTTCAAAGGCGGCTGATTTTTTATTGTTGACTACAACTTGGGCCATAGGCTGAGAATATAGTAGTATATAAGAAGAGAGAGTTCTCCCAGATACTTTAAGGCCCAGAGGAGGGAGACAAACCAAGCAAAAAGGAGACCGAACCTCTGTAGGGACCTATATTTCTTTTAACATTGAATATATCCAAATAGTTAGTAAGAGAGATGCCAAAGAGAGAGGCTTGGAAGTATTATTCAAACATGAAAAATGTATTCAACTGTTTTGTCATTTTTTAAAAAAAATTTTAGAGACACTTGTACAAAAATACATTTCATTATCACTGTGCAAATCAACATTTTTACATACATTTGGTGGTAATCCTATCATTCAAAGTGCCCTCTAATAGCAGTTGATCCTAATGATCAAGAACACAGACTCACACATCAGTCACACATTTTCAATAAAGAATAAGGAACATACCTAACAACATGAACACATAAGCAAAGTTATACAAAACATTAGACTAACACAGATGGTAGCTCTAAGGTGTACTTAAAAGGGTACGTATAGGAACCTAGGTGGTATGGTTCTATTGGTTATGATGTAGTTAACCAGATCGTATCCAGGACAGCGGATTATCTCATTATATAGATTATGGCGCCTTGCACCAAACAACCCATGTCTCTGTTATAAAAACAACGCGTAATACGCACAAACAGGTAATCAACCCACTACCTGGTACAAATTCACTTTGAGCTCTGCCTTAGCCCTTCGATCATTTTTCATATTTGTATTTATACAGCCACTATTCCCCTGTTCACAGAAGTCCCCCGGGTGGCTCAAACAGTAAGAAAACTTAAGGGCGTGTGCCTCGCACACTGAGGTAATTTACTACCAACCTCTCTAGCATTAATAATATAATCTTCCATTTATCAAAAAACTACAGAAATCCTCTTGTATCTTGTATTTTTTAGCATATGCCTTAAAGAGTCCGGCAAGAATCTTACCTATTACATGCCTAGATTCACCATATTATAGGTAAAGCCTTCTTGTCTTATGTTAAACCATGATAACAGCACTCCAACAAACACCCTATCAGCACTGCATGCTCTTGGCACTTTGCCTGTCATCACTGTGGGTGAACCAGATCTAATGGGTATATTTCTTTGATTTTTACCTTTCATCTCCTCACCATGTGGACTCACAGCACCTATGGTCTATCTAACCTTTACTCAGAAAGATGTTTAGTTAGCTATGAGCCTTTATTAAATTTCAGAATTTGAAAAGTAGATATGTACATACATGATGCCATAGATTAAGACTATGATGTAAAAAAGCAAAAGAGATTATGATACTTAAAATTCTTTTATTCTGTTTTTCAGAATCTTGTATTATGCCCTCATATTTTTAAGACGTTATATTACTTATTTGTTTATTCGTGGTCTTTGGCCCTGAGGAAGGTGACTTTCACCGAAACGTACGTCGGCCCAACATCCGCTGTCCTGGATACGATCTGGTTAACTACATCATAACCAATAGAACCATACCACCTAGGTTCCTATACGTAACCTTTTAAGTACACCTTAGAGCTACCATCTGTGTTAGTCTAATGTTTTGTATAACTTTACTTATGTGTTCATGTTGTTAGGTATGTTCCTTATTCTTTATTGAAAATGTGTGACTGATGTGTGAGTCTGTGTTCTTGATCATTAGGATCAACTGCTATTAGAGGGCACTTTGAATGATAGGATTACCACCAAATGTATGTAAAAATGTTGATTTGCACAGTGATAATGAAATGTATTTTTGTACAAGTGTCTCTAAAAAAATTTTTTTTAAATGACAAAACAGTTGAATAAATTTTTCATGTTTGAATAATACTTCCAAGCCTCTCTCTTTGGCATCTCTCTTACTAACTATTTGGATATATTCAATGTTAAAAGAAATATAGGTCCCTACAGAGGCTCTGTCTCCTTTTTGCTTGAGAATATAGTAGTTGCACCCATTAATAATAATAAGTAAGTTTATGAAGTGCCTGGTTACACTAGGCTAGTGTGTCCCCGCGCAATGGTACAAACCTAGCAGCACCCACAAATTACCAGCGTTACACACCCCACCCGGATAAAACAGCCCTGGCCTAGACTACAGGAAAGAGATGTGTTTTCAACTCCTTGCGGAACGTCACTGCTGAAGCCTCCAGCTGGAGCTTCAACAGAAGTCTGTTCCACTGTTGTGCTGCCAGAAAATGAAAGGAACGGCCTCCCATCATTGCTCTTCTGATGTTAGGAACATTAACCTGCCCAATCCCGTTAGATCTTAATTGCCGGGTTGGGTTATACAGGGTTAGCAGGTTATGAAGATAGATGGGCCCTTTCCCCTGAATGATCCGGCAGGTTATGGAGATAGATGGGCCCTTTCCCCTGAATGATCCGGTGGCTGACACAAAGGGATTTGAACAGGATTCGTTCTCTAATCGACAGCCAATGCAAAGTGCCCAGGGCCCTCTTAGGAGAGGCTCTCTTAGGCAACATCAAGACCAGCCGCGTTCTGTATACATTGTAGGATCTGGATGCACCCAACATTAGCTCGCAGATAAAGGACGTTACCATAGTCCAGCCTCGATGTCACTAAGGCATGGACCATGGTTTTCTTGGCTGTAGTCGGTAGCAGGTCCAGGGTCAGCAAGTCCAGGGTCTTCCTGAGTACCCACAGGATTCCAAAACATGTACCTGCAACTCGTCTTGTGTGGTGCTCAAACGAACGCTTAGTGTCAAGCCATACCCCTAGATTCCTAATTTGTTCGCTAGGCGTGGGTAAGGGACCCAACGTCTGTGGCCACCACGCCGATGTCCACACTGACGGAGCCTTCCTTACAATCAACACCTCAGTTTTGTTTCCATTCAATTTGAGGCAGTTATTGGTCATCCAGGACACCAATTCCTGCAGACATGTTGTAAAGTTACTTGCTGCCTTCTCATCTGGTTGTGTCAGACACAACCAGTTTGGTGTCGTCTGCATAGGACACGACTTTCACCCCAAATCTTTCCGTCATCTCAGCCACCAGCGCTACACAAAGATTAAATCGAGTCGGGCTGAGAATGGACCCCTGTGGCATCCCCTGTTTCAGCCTGATGTCTTTTAACCGATGGGCTCCCTATGCCACCTGGAAACTACGGTCTTGCAGAAAGGACTACAACCATTCCCAAGCCTTACCAGCCACCCCTCCTTTTCTAAGACACTGTAGAAGCGTATGGTTAGCTAAGGGTCAAATGCGGCACTTAAATCTAATAAAATTAAGGACGTCATCTGTCCCTTGTCGTATGGTCTCAGTCGACAAGAGCAGAGCCGATCCGGTCGAATGGGATGCACTGAAGCCTGATTAGGTGGGGTGGAGCAAGTTATGAGTGCTAATATGGACGCGCCACAGCAGAATTAAAGTTTGCCGTGAGGGAAACGGCCACCTCACTCCTGTATTTGCCTCACCTCGCCTGGTTACATGTCTAAACCGAAACCAAAACAGAGGGGCTAAAGAAACCGGGGAGACCGCAGCTAACCTCCAGTGTCAAAATTGTGGGGAGGCAGAGATGAATCAGGGAGTGGAAAAGGTACTGTGGTCTAGGTTGGAAACAATGCTAACTACCCATCTAGGGCCCGTGTATGACAAAATAAATGCAATAGAAGGGAAACTCTCTTTGCTACTTGCACAGGGCAGTATTCTGCCCACTATGACCATGGGGCAACATTCCCACAGTGCAGGGCACCAGAGGCCGCCACATGCTCCAAGTCAGCTTCCACCAAAGAGGGAACAGAGGTATGGAATCATGACCGCGAACAACCTGATGGAACAAAGAAGAATGCAAACAAGGGACTATCGGTGGGAACTATTAATGGAAATGCCCCAGGTCTAACTAGTGCCTGGGGAGATAATGGGCAGATAAGGGCGGAAAGGTCAGTTTACAGGCCTAACCTTAACACAGCCCCCAGATATTCTGAGGGAAGAACACCTATACCCAATGACATAGTGCCAACATCAGCTGACCTCGCACGGAGAACCCGTGGCCTGCCGATTCTAGATCTACCACCGGCATCATTCCCTTACACAGTAGTCTTGACAGGGGTCCCGGCCTGTAGTGATGACAGAGAAGAAACCCGCGTATCCTGATCAATAAGGCTGCCCATTGGCTGATTAATAATGCAGGTTTCAATATTTCACATCATAGGCATTTTCCTATGGCAAGAAGGGTGTCCTGGATTGGAAATAGCAGGAAGGGTTTTCCAGGAGACAGTGTGATTTTAAACCTAAGGTATCCAGAGCTGGCAAAAGATCTTTTTAATCAGTGCAAGGGGCCATATCAGAAGGAGGGTGGTTCAAGCATCAGAATGCCCCCCTGGGTTTTTTCTACAGGGACATGATGCGTGTAAAAAACCATGATGATCACAGGCAACATCTAGTCGGACCAAACTGGGTGGGCCGGACAGTCCTGTTAACTAATCGGTATGCACCTCTTCACAGCGTCTCAGCCCTAAATGAAATAGATTGACTGACTAGCGGGCTGTCACCAGGGAATGGTGTTGCACGGGAGGGTTTGCCCCTTAATGTAGATATATGAAGGATAGTTACTCCAAAGACTAATGAATTCACTCTTCCCGTTGGACATGGAGAGTACAGTGGGTTTTTTAGCCCAGTGGGCAACTCCCGAGCACCCATTGAACCTCCTAGTCTGCATATCTGTTCCAGGCCTGAAAGCACAGTCGACCCATGACAGGGTGACATCAAGATAATCTCCTGGAACATAGCAGGACTAACCTCCAAACTAAAAAACCATGACTGGCTAGCCTATATAAAGAAATTCCACATCATTTGCCTACAGGAAACGTGGGAGGTGAACAGCAGTGCTTTTGCTTTAGAGGGATACAAATTGTACTTCGTTCCTGCATGCAAGGCAGCCTCTGGGAGAGCCAAGGGTGCTTTGATTACGTATGTGGACTTGAGGTTACAGGGGAGATGGGATGACTTGGGCTGGGACTCGGATTTTATGCCAGTGATCAGATATCACAACAAGGGTCTAAAATGTATTTTTATCAACTTTTACAATGCCATTGTAGTGGGACAGACCTTAATAAGATTGGTTGAGTTGGAGTGCCGGTTGGCAGGAATACAAGAGCATGGGGCGCTGAGCTCTCAGATGGTGTTATTGGGTGATTTTAACTGCCATCTGTGCCCCCACCTGAAAATTAACAGGGGGGATTGGTCCTCTTGCCCACTGGAAGAGGGCCTGCACCTGGAACATTCTAGGGAGGGAAGTGAGCTAAGCAAGGTCCTGGGTACCCTTACACACACTATGGATGTGATCAGAGTGGGGGAGGACAGTTTGGTTTATCCAACCTTTAAAGGCAGGGGAAGGGACTCCTTTATTGATTTTATTTTTGTCACCAACACGTTAAAGTGCTGGATTTCAAGTTTTAACATAGAGGTCAGTATTTTTAGCGATCACAATCCCC
Source organism: Lissotriton vulgaris (assembly GCF_964263255.1). Classification (NCBI taxonomy): domain Eukaryota; kingdom Metazoa; phylum Chordata; class Amphibia; order Caudata; family Salamandridae; genus Lissotriton; species Lissotriton vulgaris. The sequence continues at coordinate 65,101,981 of NC_141699.1, read as the reverse complement.
TGGTCTTGTCTATTAGGGACCCCAACCCGAACAAGCTTTTGTGCAGAAGGGGGGCCGTGGCACAATTAAAGCCACCGATCAGGGAAGAAGACTCAGATGGGCTAACATTAATGGTGAAGCTTTTTATAGAGCGTTACTTTCAGAAAGTGAACAGCGGGTTTGGAAGTGTTTAGATCTAACAGTGGAGGGGGCAGACCTGACCAAAGCATTTGAGGGTGTTGCCCAACATATTGATGGCCTGCTTAGGAGTAGAATGCCGAAAAAGGAATTGGACACCCCTAGGTGGTTTGACCATCAATGCTCTACTACCCTGAAAGAATTGAAGTCAGCTTTAAAAACAGTACCTAAAGATAAAACAAAGGTGTCCTTATGTAGGGCGCGGTACAAACGGGCATTAAAACATCGCAAATCCTCATTGCAGCAGCAGGCGTGGGAAACCTAAGAGAAGCGGCCGAGTCAAAGGACTCGACTGCTTTCTGGAAAGTTATAAACGACCCTTGTTTTCAAGACACAAACAAACCTAAGGTAGCAAGTCATATTCTTCCAGAGTCCTGGTTCGAGCACTTCCAAGGCCTTCACAATCACAGAAGTATCAATGATCCGACTGTAGCAGAGGAAGGAAGTGTGAGCCTAACTCTGATACTATTTCCCCTGGGAGAGATAAAGGCGGGCATTGAGGGTTTGACACGGAACAAGGCCCGGGTCCCGATGGGATCCCTCTAGACCTCTTAATGAGCCTGGTAGAACTTTGGGCGCCCATATTAACTAGAGTTATAAATGCAGCAGTGGAGTCGGGTATGCCAGCGTCCTGGTCCTCGGCTACAATAGTCCCTATCTTTAAAAAGGGCAACAGGGATAGCCCACAATGTTATCGGCCCATCTCCCTTATTGATGTGACAGTGAAAGTACTAGGCAGGGTCATACTCAATCGGCTAATGGATTGGGCGGGTGAACATGATATAATCACTGTCACTCAATATGGATTTATGTATGGCCGTTCAACCTCCGATCAATACCTTAATCTATATCTTTTGGTAGCCAAGTACACTATTGCCAGCCAAGTAAGATAAATCGTAAGAAATTGTGGGAACTAATGGAGGCTCTTGGAGTTGATCCAGGATTGGTAAACATCCTAAGAGTACTGCACCAGGACACCTCTGCCCAGGTCAGATATAATGAGGAGGGGAGCACCACCGTCTCCTTCCCATGTTTCAGGGGAGTGAGACAGGGCTGCATCCTGGCGCCTTTCCTATTTACTTTATACATAAATGGGGTAGACCGGGAGCTCGGAGCTCTAGGGGTGGATTCCCCAAGGATAGGAAGGAGAGGGATCCCCGTCCTTCTCTACGCGGACGACGCGTTGCTTCTGGCATGCACTGCGCGTGGGCTTCAGTGCTTTATAGATGGCTTTGTCCGATTCATGGAGAGTTTAGATCTGTCCCCCAACCTCTCCAAATCATATATCATGGAAATAGGAAAAACACCAAATAGGAAATCTAATTATATGATTGGCACTCACTGTTTGGAAAAAGTGCAGGCATTCTCATATTTGGGGATTTTCTTTGATAGCCGCCTCAGCTTTAAAGCCTTGGCAGATGACAAATGCTGCACACTAACTAGTTCCTCTAGGGCAATTATGAACTGTGCACAAAGGCTGGTCCATTGGTCCCCGGAGCAAATTTTGAAATTGTATAGTTCCATGTGCTGTGCCAAAGTTCTGTATGGCAGTGAGGTCTGGGGGTTCACTGACCTACAGAAGCTTCAAACTAAAGAGAACAAATATCTGCGGCGGGTACTGAAAGTCTCCCAGAGTACACCATCCCATATTATCCATGAGGAATTGGGTCTTACTTACATCAGAGAAAGGTTGCAACTCAAACCTCTAACATGTTGGATTAAAATATGGACAAACCCTGAGGCTTTATTAAGTAAGCAGATAATAATGGACTGCATTGCCCAGGGTCGGAATATCCCTTGGCTCAAATATGTGAGGGAAACTTTGACGGGCCTGGGATATGTGGATTATTTTAACCAGCCGACAAAGTTGCTACCCCGGGACAAGGCGCTTATCAAGATGGAATTTTTAAAGCAAGTGGCATCTATTAGGGAAGACAGGGAGCTGACCAAACAATCGGTGAGAGCTAACCTGCTGTCCAAATCCTGTCCGGGCTTTAAACCTTATCTGTCCCATATTCACAATGCACAGGATAGATTTTTAATGACCCGATTCAGGTTGAACCTACTCCATCACATTTGGCGGTTCCCGCAGGGTGTACTCCATCTATTTGAAGGGTCCGTGCGGCTGCGACCAACGGTCTCCGCGAGACACGCTTCACTTTGTTTTATTATGTCCCTACTATGCTCACCCCAGGAAGTTATTTTTAAAATGTATTTTAAAGAACGTCAGGTTCAAACAGACAAAGGTGGCCCTATTGTTTTAAAATTGTCCACAGAGGTTTTAACACTTTTTTGTACTGTAAACTTTTTAAGGTCGGCTGTGAGACTCAGAAACACAAAAGGCGAGGGGTGAACGCACTTTATTTTAGTATCTTTTCACCGGTAAAAATAAAATAAACATTTTTTAAAATAACGAACTATGTGGGGGTGGGTGACCTCCCAGTACGAATAAATTAATCACCCGTACTCCAACTTGATCGATTTTAAATGTAACTCGTCATCAAACTCTCGCCAACCCACTCTAACCCAGGACAATTTACATATGACCTTTAAGAAGAATGATATGGAGAATTGGCCCTATTTATGAACTGATTGTATATATATTTTTAGTCTGGTTTACATTTTCTGTGATGCTTTTTAATATTGTACTTTTATGGTATTGTTTTATGCCGAATAAAGTAATTTTGAATTGAATTGAGTGCTAATAGGGGCCGTCAGTTGGTTGTTAGCAACCTTCTGCGCGATCTTTGCAAAGTAGGGTAGAAAAGAAATAGGGCGCAAGTTGTCCAATTGCTCCATGCTGACATTGTACTTTTTTCTCAAAGGGAGAACCACCACCTCCTTCCATTGTTTTAGCACCTTACCTGTACTAAAGGAGAGCTCTAACAGGTGTCTGATGTAAGGCTCTAGGGTCACAATGCTGCCTCTCAACACCTTGGGCGGTGCAGGATCTTTAGGGGAACCAGACTTGATCTTAGCAGCTATCTTGCTTAAGGTATCCTGAGAGGGGACGCTGAAAGCATCCAAACAATCTGTCCCGATTATATTACTAGGTGCCTCATTGATCATGCACCCTTCCCTGGCTACAGCAGGGAAGGTGGAGTAAATCTTCTCCACCTTCTCTGTGAAGAAATCTGCAACCCGATTACAGAACTCCTCTTATCCCACCAAGGGTGCCGCAATGATGGATAAGGCGGATATTTCTTTAAAAACAGTGAACAACTCCTTAATTGAGTTTTCCGCTTTCTCTGTCCTCTCCTTGTAGTAGGATGCCCGAGTCTTTCTAATTAGTGCATGATAGCCCTTGAGACTGGCTTTGTTTGAGAAGCCTTTTCTCCAGCGTCTCTCAAGGCGCTTGCATGTAGCCTTTTTCTTCCTCAATTCATCCCCACACCATGGGGCGGATTTTGTTTGTCTCATTGGCCCTTTTACAGACCAGGATGCGTTACTATCGAGTGCCTCTGTGATGCATCTGTCTAGGGCCTCACAGGACGACTCAATATCCAGACCACCCGGAGGCCCGCCCTGTACAAGGGCCTTGTTGAAGATCTCTGACGAAAAGCCTGCCCACCTCCTACGCTTTTCCTTAGTTTCCACCTTCTCCTGTGTTTTTACTACAGGCACCTTCACCTTAAAGGAGATCATAAAATGGTCTGACCATACAACTGGTAATGGGGGTTCTATTTTTATGGCCTCCCAATTTGCAAAAAAAGTAGGTGGCCCAGGTAGTGTGTTGGGAGCTCAGATTTTAATGACATCTGTAGTGCGGCTAATTCCAAGCGAATCTCTTGAGCCCCAGCATTAGAGGCTTCGTCTAAATGGAAGTTCATGTCCCCCAGTAGTAATAGTTTCTCATACCTCAGTGCAGGTTGGATTAAGCACTCAATCAGACTGGGGCGAACCGAGTAGAAGTTCCTAGGGGTCTATAAACTAAAAGCCCCTTTATAATGTACTGAGATAGAGAAAAACCCAGCTTCACTGTCCACAATGTTTACAGACGCGAGGGTACACTGTATGTAGTGTTTGTAAATTATAGCAATCCCCCCTCCCCTCCCGGTGGGTCTGTCTACCCTGGTGATTCCATAGCCGTTGGGGAGGGCCTCGAGAATTTCCAGGGCCGAGTCCTCGTTAAGCCACGTTTCTGTGAGGAAGAGTACGTCCACCTGACCATCTAACAGGTGGTCATGGATTTCTACTCTGTGCTTCCTCAGAGATCTGCAGTTAATCAAGGAGAGACTCAAAGACTGGCCAAGGTCCCTGGGCTTCAACTGGTGGCTAACAGAGAAGGAACTGTGGCTACACGTCCTGCTATTACTACCCAACTTAATACTGTGTTTACAGTTTTCTCCCATCATCGGGCACAGTGCATACAGCTGTTGGAAAATTATACTGCCTCCTTGAATAAAAACTGGTAGGGGTTCTGGCCCCTGGCCCCAGTCGGCCGCGGACAGGCGCAGACGGGCGCAGTCTGGCTTGCCTTTGGCATGTGACCTAAACACCCGGTCTCGCCCTGCAACTAGAGCGCTAACCGCAGTGAAGTGGAAGTGCCTGGCTCTCCCTACCCCACCCGCTGCGAAACGGTACTAGATACCGCGTCGGACCAGTGCAGGGGGAACAAGTCACTGAGCCTAGGCCTCCTCAATCAGGTAAGTGAACAAGAGCAGCCCCCCTTGCAATTCCCAATAAGATTTGGCGTCACTGTGAACAAATTAAAAAGTACCGGCAGTATGCTTAGATAAAATATGAGTAAAAGGAGCCTTGCACAGCCGTACCGCAACGGGTCAGAGGGACACTGCCACCGCCCTCCTTCACCCTCCATTGTATGTATTTCGGGCCAAACCCCATTTTCTCCCATACCGCCCACAAGTATGGCTATTTGATAGGGTTTAATGCCATGGCAGCGTCTAAAGAGACTATGGCCGCCGGCTCCAAGATGGAGGCTGTCCTGCCTAGAACACCATGTACCCTGCGCAAGTTCAATGCGGTGTTGCGGTGGGGTATAAAACCGGACTGATCCGGGTGAACCAGGGTCTCAACCACAGTCAAAAGCCAGTTAGCAAGGAGCTTAGACAGAATCTTGGGCTCCGCCTAACAACAGAGATATTGGCCTGTAAGATCTGCAATCGGTTTTAGGCTTCCCCTACTTGTGGATGGTGACAATAGTGGCCGTCCGTTGGTCCAAGAGCAGGAGTCCTGAGTGTCTCGATTCCTCATACATAGCCTTTAAGTATGGGGCCAATCTGTCTGGCTTGAGTTTGTAAAGTTCGATCAGCAACTGGTTAGGGCCAGAGGCTTTGCCCGGTGTAAGGGACCGCTATTTCATCAGTGGATATGTTACTCTCCATGAAATCGTGGTCAACCTCCGACAGTCTGGGTAAGACAGTCAGTGAGCATCTGGCGGGAATCCTCTTTGGTAGAGGGGGCAGACGAGGTGTATACTGCCTCAAAGTGGGCAGCGAAATGGTCCACTATGCCTTGAGGCTCTGTTAGGGACTCACCCTCATGCCCGTGGAGCTCAGGTACTAACTTACTTGCCCAATCTCTTTATCCAGCCTGGCTAAGAGTTTCCCAGCTTTGTCACCTACCTCATACAACCGCCCCTGCGCCGCTCTCCCCAAGGCCTTAGCCTGGTCAGTCGCCAGCGCCCTATAGTCCTGCAGTTTGAGTCTGAGAAGGTGGAGCTTATCAGGTGTGACATCCAAGTCTAAATCTGCTTCCAACCGCCCCACTTCCTCCTCCACGGCCACCAGCTCCCGCCGTTGCTCTTTCTTCCCGAGATCAAGGAGAGGGTCTGGCCCGAATCACTGTTTTAAAGGCCTCCCAAAGCGTCTGCGGAGACTCCACTGAACCCTCATTCTCGTTAAAGTAATTATCCATGGCGACGAAGAGTTCGCGGTGGATGTGGGGGATCCCGAAGGTACCATGGGTTAATGGGGGCCACTCGCCCCACCTGTTTGTAGTTAAGATCCACATGAAGCCAGACCGGTGAGTGATCAGAGATGCCTCTAGTGCAGAGGTATTCAAACTTTTCCAGGTTGAGCCCCCCAGCTGAATTCCCCCAGATGTTGGGCCCCCCCACCACCCGAACGAAACCTCGGGAATCCGGTACACCACATGATCGACTGCAACGCGCACACCACGGGCCATATCCGGCAAACAATGCTCAACACAACAAGAGTAACTAGCAAACTGCAGGCCTGTGAGTGGGTGTGGCGAAACGACAGAGGCGTACCACACAGCTCAAAACACAATCCTCCAAGGCAAAGGAAGTCATCACAACCCTCCCCATCCATCATGTATACCTTGTCATCCACCAACTCCCCCACCATTCATTCCGTCCCTCCATCTGTGCCCCATCCACATCCAAACCCCTTCAACCACTTGCAAACCCATCCACCATCCATCCCTCCATCCATCATCTCACCCATCCATCCCTCCATCCACTCCATCACCCATCCATCCATCATCCATCCATCCCTTCACCCAATCCATCCCCTCACCAATCCATCCACTCTTCCACCCATCCATCCACCCACTCATCCATCCAACCACTCACCCCTTCACCCAAGCTATCCTCCCACTCATCCATCCACTTCTCCATTCAACCATCCACTCTTCCACCCATCCATCCACTCCTCCACCCACCCATCCATCCACTCACTCATCCATCCAACCACCCACCCTCACCCATCCAGCCATCCCCCCACCCACTCATCCATCCACCCAGTCACTCATCCGTCCACCCACTCAACCCCCCACTCATCCATCCACCCACCCATCCATCCCTCCCGCTCTCCACCCTCCCCCCACTCATGCATGCACTCTCTGACTCATCCATCTCCATGCTCCTCTCCTCACCCATCCATGCACACACCTGCCCATCCACTATGCCAATCATTCATCCATGTCCCCACTCATCCATCCACCCACCCATCCATCCCTCCCACTCTCCACCCTCCCCCCCACTCATGCATGCACTCTCTGACTCATCCATCTCCATGCTCCTCTCCTCACCCATCCATGCACACACCTGCCCATCCACTCTGCCAATCATTCATCCATGTCCTCACTCATCCATCCATCCATCCTTCCCCTCTCTCTCCATTCCCCCCTCACCCAGCCACCCATCCCTCCATCCACCCTTCACCCATCCACCCACTCATCTATCCACTCATCCACTCATGAATCCATCCATTGACCTCTCACCCACCCCTTCACTCCTCCGTCCATCCCCCCGTCCATCCACCCTCCTCAATCACCCATCCATCCATCCCCACATCCACCCATTCACTCATCCATCCATCCATCCATTCATTCATTCACCCCTTCACCCATCAATACATCAATCCATCCATCACCTCTCTCATCCATCCACCCACCGACTCGTCCACCATCCACCCCCCCCATCGATCCATCCACCATTTCACTGATCCATCCATCCCCTCACTCATCCATCCACCCCTCCACCCATACATCCACCATGTCACCCACACATCCACCATTCCACCCATTAATCCACCACTCCACCCATACATCTATTCACCCACATGGCAACATAACGGACGTCTGGTGGCCGGCTCCACCCGACATCCCTCACACATTTGATGATTCAAATTCTATTCTGCAGACCAACATCCCTGAACACAGACACTTCGGTGCCCCACACAAAGATCTTCATGAGTTGATGACCGCAGACCAGAGCCCACCGTCCCGATTCATGGCCCAAACCCGAATTGCAACCTCTCCCTCCCTTCCCAAAATAACTGAAGGACTCCCGCCCCCCCTCCCCCTCACTCCCACCCCCCTTGAAAGGCTGGGGCCCTGGGCCAGAGCCCACCCCGCCCTTGCCTCAAACCCTCTCCGGAAACCTTCTCTCCCTTCTGGGAAGAGCTCACTCTCCCAGGAGGGGGCCAATTCACGGAGTCGACAGCTTCAGCTGCAGTGGGAGGCAAGGGGTCTCCTCTGCGTGTCTGTTTGTTTGCTTTCGTTTTTAGCAGAGGAGACTCCTTGCCTGCACTGCAGCCGAAGCTGTCGACTCCATGAATTGGCCCCTCCTGGGAGAATCACCCAGACAAAGGAACGGGCACAAAGGGAAGATCGGAGTGGAGCGCGCGCCCCCCCTGGGATGGTGCCGCGCCCCACAGTTTGAAGAACCCTGCTCTAGTGAGATGCTTCACTTTCCAGACAAGGGTAATTTGAGATGCAGGGACCAAAAAGTTTTCTTTCCTAGATTGACTCCCATGTGCCCCGGAATGAAAGGAGTATTGAAGAGTGTCAGGGTGAAAGGCCCTCCAGCCGTCTACCAGCCCCATGAACTCGAGGAAATCAGGCAACCAACAAGATGAGCGAGCGAGGTCGCATGGAGATTGCCGATCTAAGCCACCGGAGACCACAGAGTTCAAATCCCCACCTAACACCAATAGACGCTCAGGGATATTCAGTAACAGCGTACCCAGGTCCCTAAATGGGACAACTTGGAGGCCCGGGGGCACATAAATCAATAGGAAGGTGATAGGGTGACCCCCTCATGTGCCCGAGATCCTGACGTATCTCCCTCTGTCGTCCGTCCAGGTTTTCTGCACTACAAGGGGAAAGGACTTTTTCATCAGTATGCCAACTCCTCAGGAACTTGTGGTAAAACCTGCGTGGGCCAACAATACGTAACCCCCTCTGTGCAGTGCCCTACATGCATTACCAACTAGATGAGTTTCTTGCAATAGGATAACGTCAGGGGCATGGCACTTTATATATTGAAGGACAACATTACGCTTAATTTTGTCCCCCAGGCCATTGACATTCCAACTTAGCAAAACGTGTTTCTACTCCCCGAATCAATGCTGCAATAGTAATCGCTGATGTGATAAAAGCTGCAAAAACATATCAAAACACCCCCGCCCAACAGCCCCCCACCCCGCTGCCCTGCACTCTTGGCTTGGATCTGCCCATGAAAAACATGCAGAGTGCCTGTCGCCCTAGAAAAGGATTGAAGAAAGAAGGGAGAAAAGAAAGGGGGGAAGTTAAAGCACACCCTTCCCCGGCCCCAAAACCATAAAGTAAACCCACCCAAATTCAATTACCTTAGGTCCAAGTGAGTCCACGAACCCCAAGGCTGCGAAGATCGAGACCCCCCACCCAAGGCCGCTCCCCACAGGCCCGTCTACTTAGTCCAGTCTCAGCCGCTGCACGGGTCTCCACCTCAGACCGGTTTCACCACTGCCACGGTCGGCCGGGCTTCTCGCTCCACGGTTCTCGATCCAGTCTGCTGCGGCTTCGGGGTGTTCAAAGAACCACACACTACCCTCCGACTCAATCCGAAGACGTGCCGGAAACAGCATGGAATATTTCAGTCCCCGCTCCCTAAGGACGCGCTTGGCCAATAGAAACAACCGTCTCTGCCGTTGCACCCTCTGCGTAAAATCCGGAAAGAAGGAAATGTCCGAGTTTTCGTAGCTCAGGGGCGCACCAGCCCTGGAGTTTTGAAGGATAATGTCTCTGTCGCGGAAGTTCAAGACCCGCGCTAACATGGGCCGCGGGGGAGCGCCCGGTTTCGGACGACGCCCGGGACCCTATGGGTGCGTTCGATAACAAAGAACTTACTGAGGCCCTTGGGTTGCAAGTGTTTCAGAATAAGGTCCTCGACAAAGAGGTCTGGGGTTTGTCCCTCTGATTTTTCCGGAACCCCAGGATGCGCAGGTTATTGCGATGTAGGCAGCCCTCATAGTCGTCCAGCTTGAGGTCAGTGAGTTTGCGGAAGTCCTGGAGGTCACAAATCTCTCCCTGGAGCTGCGCAACATCACCAACGAGACTTGCAGTGGTAATTTCAACTTGCTCAACCTTCTTGTTCAGTTTCCCATATCGGCCCAGATTAGGTTGACATCAATTGCGACTGTACCCAGGGAGCCCTTAACACCAGTAATGGCGTCCATTACGTCTTTCAGCAAGATTTCTTGCTCCTACTCTCCTAAACCCCCCGAGCCGGAGTCTCTGGGCTTCCGGGATTGTTGCGCGTCTTTTGGAGCAGTGTAGCAGTCCAGTTTGTTGGACTGCATGACTCTCGATCCACGGGTCCCCGCAGCCTTAACACGCTCCATCATGACCCTTTCCATGCTCCAAGAGTCCCGTCGCAGGTTCCCCGGCAAAACAGCCACACCACCTCCAGTCACAAGCCAGGAGTCTGCGGATATTGAGGGTGCCAAAGTGCCACTGCGCGCTATGAGTTGGGGCTCCGCAGGGCTATTTCCAGAGGGAGGTCTGCCCCCACGCCAGCCGTGAAGTTGGCGGCAGCGCAAGGGGTCTCACTAGGTGATCAAAGACTGTGTGCCCTCGTTATGGCTACCGAAGGTCGCAGACCCCCTCACCTCGGTGCAGTGGGCCCACCGGTTACACCTTGAGAAAATGTGGGCCCAGCAGTCAAGTTTCCACTCCCTCAAGGACTGCACCAGCACCACGTTGCCCGCACCGGTGCAGTCGAAGGTGCCCGGGGGGAGCGGAGGGGACAGGGGAGAGCAATGCACAAGTGATGCCCGCGGCACCAAAAACCGCCCCAGAGTCTGAATCAGGCCGTAGTCCAGGGCAGGCGAGCGGTATGCCGATGTCGCCTGAGGCAGTCTCGGGCCGCCTCCGTATGCCGCTTGATCAAGGGGGCCCCGGTCTGTTGAGACGGAAGCAGTGGTCACTTCCCGGCGGCGGCGCCCTCCAGACGCGCCGCCACTGCGAGTTCAGGCCAAGTCCAGTGGAGCTCTGCTGCGGCCCCACTCAGCTCTGTGGGTCCCGGCCTGAGCCTTGGCGTCAGGCCCCCCCTCCGCAGTGACTGGAGTTAGCGGGTTCGTGTCCTCTTTGTGTCCGGTGCACAAAGCTGCAATTGGGCAGGCCGGATTATTTTCAGGATAGTCGGTAGGATGGGGCCGGTCCCGGAGCTGCGCCTTACACGGCCATCTTGCTTCGCTGCCTGGCCACACACCCGCTTTTTGGACTTTGTTTTGCTGATATTGTGCTGCGAATGTTTTATCTGTGCTTGTATTTCAAAGCATGTGGTGCCTTATGGTCCTTGGTGAGCACTTCTTTTGCTACTGCTGCTACAAGCTTGGATTTTCATAACTAGTGTTTGTTATTATGTAGCTTTGGTTAACTGATGACAGCTCTGCAGTGCACGGTTGTGTGCCTGCTGGACAGTAAAAGTAAGTTGCGTAGACCTTTCTATAGGCTATGCAAATTTAATAATTGATGATCAGTGCCAGGATACTGGTGTTCACAAAATCACCGACCATAAAAATAAGTTTACTGTTTTCATAAGGAAATATGAACTCACATCTGCAATGCAACATGTAAAGGGTAAGAGCTTTGTCCTTAAAGGAGCCATCCAGTGAATATCACAATACATCTTAAAACCCCAACAGTTGTCAACAAAAAAGCAACATCGCAGAATTCCTGTTTTTGGCGATCGTTAGTGATGCAGAACTGAGTAAAGAGAAGTGCATGACGAAAGGTCCACTGCTGAGAAGCTGATAATGTTAATAAGATTTTAATATTTAAGTAGACTTTGGCTGATCAGAAATTAAGACCGAGGTGATTCTGATTATAGATTCTGCTAATAAGGAAGATGGGATAGTGAAATCATAAATATGAAAATATCAATCAATCAACACTTTATTTTTTAAGTTAGTAAAAACCATAACAATGTCATGATAGGGATGAGGGTTCAACGATTAACAAACCTAAAAATGATTTAAAATATAAAAAAAGAGCATGTTACTTGTTTTATCCTAAAAGCTAGAGATAATATCCTTATCATGTTAACAATTAAGAACAAAGCATGATTCTGTATCATGAAATTGTTGACGTAATTGGAGTTTCATCAGATATTGCCATTAAAAACATTTAGCATTTAAAAATTTCAGTAGGGTTGCTAGACATTAATGAACTGGAAGTGTCTGATTCCTTCGACCATTTGTTTTTTTCATAAAGTAATACAAATTTCATCATTTTACAGGTCAACTGAGGGTGTGTTGTACTGAGTCCTCTGATGATGGCCAATCTGCAAGTTCAAATGCCTCAGTCATTAAAAGCCTTTTTTAGGAGCAATTCGCGGTTCAATTTAAAGATGGGGCAGACACAGATGAGATGAATGAAATCTTGCCATGCTGCACCACATAAGCTACATGTTTCGATGTCTTTATACTTCCATGCGGGTTGATCGGTCAAACTTGGTAATACCCCAAATCTAATCGCCAATAACTTTCGTTTCAAGTGGGCGAATATATATGAAAATAGAATTTGAGGGTCGGGATAAAATTGTGAAGTTTGATCTATCTTGGTGTTCGCTTCTCCAAGAAGTCATGAGTTCATAGTGGCCCATGGTTCCTTCAAGTGCTGCAGCCGTACCCAGGTGGGCCTTGGGTGTCATCTTTTCCAGGGTGTTGTAAAAAAGTCCCTGCACACTAGGATTAGACTTTTTAAAATAGTTCATTAAATTATTACTTCATTCTAAGCCAATAATTATCATGACAGGGACTATAAATGGAACATAGCATGAACCTGCGGTACTGGTGATGGAGGCTGGCGAACGATACAACATCCCTATCTTTTCGTCAGGGTTAGAATAATGCTGAAGCCTTTATTCAAAACTAAGATTACCACACCATGCTTGAGAAGTAGTGTGCATCGCATTGGTCCTTCAGAAACGCTCACTCTGTTTGCAGGTCAGGTTCCTGGATGAAAAGAGTGCATGTGATTTGGCATTAACCTCTGCTTGTTAATGCTCTAAACCGTCGACAATGTAGTTGTAGATTATCAGTCTCTTAGGGAAAGCGGCAACATATATAGAGTAAAAGCGCTCCACTTTGTTGATCTTGTTACAAACATTTTCCTGTGGTTTGAACCAAGTAGTCTTTAAGCTATTAATTTTTTGTCTTATGGTGGGTGATTATGTGATATTTGTTCCTCCAGCTATGCAAACCCCCTTCTCCCTGCTACTGTGTGCTCACTGAGGTCTCACCCTTACCTATGTTTTAAAGCCCCTGTTCTTCAATCGCTTCCTCTTAATCACTGACCCACGCTTTCGCCTTTGAATGCCGCATGTACTAGATTAATTTTTCTTCTCACCAAGACAACACAAATGTGAAAGTACCTAGGGGCAGATGTATCAAGATTCCATTTTGCGATTTCTAAATAGCGATTTTTAAGGAATCGCTATTTAGAAATCCCAAAATGGGATGTATGTAAAAATCGCTATTTTTAGCGATTTCTTAATCTTCCTTATTTGCGAATTCGCAATTAAGGAATAATTTCCTATTCATTCCCATGGGCCAGGAGGAATGATTGTGAAATTAATCTCAATTTGCGATTCGCAATTTGCTAATCGCAAATTGAGAATAATTTCAAGGGTGCAGGGGTCTCTCATGTGTGTGCATATGGCGCACATACATGCCCTATGGGCATGTGTGTGCGTCACATGCCACCTTCAAAAATGCCAAATTGTGCATTTTTAAAAGAATTAGCAAATTAACATCAACTACAAGTTGGTGTTAATTTGCGATTTCTTAACCAAAATTCGCAATTGAAAAATGCTACATACATAGCATTTACGGAATCGCAAATTTGAGATTCCTTAAATGCTATGGCAAAATAAGGAATCGCAAATTTTTGCGATTCCTTAATTTGCGAATTTTTGATGCATGCCAAAACATGCAAATAGACTGTTTGCGATTCGCAAAGCCCGAAATTCTGCGAATTTCGGCCTTTGTGATTCGCAAACGGCTTGATACATCTAGGCCTTAATCCGCAGAAACAACAACCACAAAATATGAATCAGCAAATAAGGCAAGTGAGAGTAAAAATAAAAGCGAAACAACTGGAAAGTTGTTCCACAATTTACAGCCCCTCTCCTCTGTTTTAGGGTCCTGTGTGAATACCTGGGTAATAGCCTAAGCGATAATAATTGTACGTGATGGTGATCTAGCACAGTACTACTGCATTTGAAATTCACCGGCGGGTTTAGGTAGATTGTGTAGTAACAGATCTCTGCAGTTGCTGCAAACTTCTAAATGACCGGTTAGTCTTTTCCCTATAAGACTGTGGAATGATATCCCAAAGAGCAGTGCATACCCAAAGGCAATCTGAAAAGAGTTTAGAACCAATTAAACATTTCTATGGTAAGACAATCTATCTTCCTATTTCTACCCAGCTGCTCCAGCACTTAACCCCTTCCATACTGATGATGGCCCCCAGCCGTCATGCATCACGGTGGGCGTGTGCTGATGACGGCTGGGGGCCGCCATGAACCCGCCCACTCATTAAAACAGCTGCACAGGCGCAGAATCGCGGCCGCGCCCAAGGGGTTAATCTGCCTCTGAAGTTGACAAGCGAACAGATGACTTTGATGTTTGCTTCGTGTCGAAGGAATCCAAGAGGTCTGATATCCTTAAGTGTCCTCCTGACAAATTACGCACCCAGGGCCAGATGTAGGAACCCTAATACCGGTCGGTAACGGCCGAAATTACCGAATTTCGGTCGTTACCGACCGGTATTAGGCATTTGGGATGTAGGTGGCTGCATTTCAGATTCGGTAATTTACCGAATCGGTATTTAAGAATCCGGTAAATTACAGAATTCTTAAATACCGATTCGGTAAATTACCGAATCTGAAATGTAGGAAGCACTCAAGTGGGTGCTTTTCACCTGTAAGGATTTGTTATTTACCACCAACTACAAGTTGGTGGTAAATAACGAAAACCGTTAAAAAAGCCATTTTGTGCTTTATTAACAGTGCCATGTGGCAGACATACATGCCTTTTGGGCATGTATGTGTGCCACATCTGCACCCATGCACTATTCAGGGGTGCAACAGGGTGTCAATGTGACACCCTGCCACCCTTGTAGGTCTTCCCCCTTACCGATTCGGTATTGACCGAATCAATATTCCCCATTCATTCTTATGGGCCTGGATGCCAATAGGAATGAATGGGGAATACCTATTCGGTAAATACCGAATCGGTATTTACCGAATTTTACAGATTCGGTAAAAATTACGGAATTAATACCTACATACCATTTACCCATTCTAAAATCGGTAAATGGTATTTACCTACATCTGGCCCCAAGTCTCCTGATCTGAGCCATGCACTAGACACATCAAATATGTGGCTGGGAGGACCCAGGATATGAGACCTAGGCAGATGTGGTACCGCTGAGGGACTCTGTGCCTTCAATGCTTTGGCACTGGAGCCCGGGTTGGGACCGGAACTGTTCTTACTATATTCTGCTTCCGGGGTGTGATGCGGAAGACTTGGGGATATGACGGGGAGCAGCCTCCCCTGAGGGTGCCCCAAGAGATAGCCCTGACAGGGGGGAATACCACTATAGCTATCCCACACCTATGCTCAGTATTCAGGGGCAGGCCTGCAGGGGAACAAGCAAAGGTGTGGTACTGGTGGAGATTGACCTTTGGGACTGATACTATGGACAAATTGTGGGACACGTGACTCCAACTGGTCAAACTGGTACGGTGAGGTTTCGCCTCATTCAGTTCCAATACCTACACAATGCGTTCCTCACCCCACAAAAGATTAGCAAGATGTTTCAGGGAGAAACTAGCATTTTCCCCGGTCTAGATCAGATATGGTCGATTTCCTTCACATGGCGTGATTGTGTGCGTTGATACGCCCCTTTTGGGAACAGGTGGGATGTACTGTCTCAGTGGTGACGAGTTGTCTGTTTCTGCCAGACCCGCTTGGTGTATGCTTGATGTAGGGCACATCACTAAGAAAACTAAGAGTCTAATACGGTTTCAAAATCTGGTGCTGAACTAAGCTAAATGATATCTCACCAGGTCCTCATACCAGCTCCCCCTGTAACAGTTCTCCTGTCCAGTTTGCCTGCAGGCCACTACCTTCTGCAGACTGTGTACCTGCGGCCCTCTGTTGTGCCTCCTCTGCTCGTTTCTTGATGTTTTTGCCTTTTCTTCTCATATTTCTGCCCTCAGTTTTGCTCTTTTCTCCTAATTTTTCTGCCCTCTGTTTTGTCTATTCTGCTTGTTTATGCCCTCTGCTTTGCCTTTTCTGCTCGTTTTTTTGCCCTCTTCTGCTCTGCTTTGCATTTTCTGCTTGTTTTTCTGCACTTAGTTTTGCCGTTTTCTGATATTTTTCTGCCTTCTATTTTGCCTTTTCTGCTCGTTTTTCTGCCCTGTTTGCCCTTTTCTGTCTTCTGTTTTGCCCTCTTCTGCTGTTTTACCTTTTGTCCCTGCTTTTCTGCCCTCTGTTTTGCCTTTCCTGCTAGTTTCTCTGCCCTCTACTTTACCTTTTCTGCTTGCTTGTTTTTCTGCCCTCTGTTTTGCCTTTTCTGCTTGCTCGTTTCTCTGCCCTCTATTTTACCTTTTTCGGCTTGTTTCTTCTCTCTTCCCGATGTTTCCTCAAGACCTGTCGCAGGAAGAGATGGCACAACGGAGACTACGCACCTCTGCTCCCAGATTCCCCCAGGGGTGACAGTGCCATGCTTTACAAATGCTGACTGATTGCTTGACCACCGCCTGGAAGTCGGCTAAAGCACCCCTGCTGAAACGTTGGCAGGCGGACATGCTCAAGTGGCCACCAGCAGCATTGGTGATGTATAGATGACTGCGCACAAGAGGGGACGGGGCAGATCCACTGGGATGTTGGGACACTTACCTAGAGAAACTCACGGCAAAAGCAGACTACTGCCCTTCTACGCTCCCAAAAGCACTGTCATTAGTAGTGGGGGGGACAACAATTTTGCAGGACCCCACTTCAAGCCTACCGTCCCAGGTGCTTGAATTAGTTCGGGAGGTTAGAAACTTGGGTACTAGGACTCGCTCAGGTGTTATCCTTGAAAGAACCCTGAATGTGACATCTCTGCCCACTGGGAGGTATTTCATGAGTGACTAGACTGACAAAGAGGTTTGGGAAGAACCAATTTGTGCCATGGCTAAAATAAAAGCAAACAAAAAAACACTCTTGTCGGGGGTAGGTGGGCAGGTTTGTTTTTTCCATTTTTCCGATTGGTATAGTTTCTATTAAAATGTAAATACACTTGTGGAAATTATGGACATGTTGGTAAGCAGTTGCACTATTGATTTCCTGTTGGCAAGTGTTATGTACTTCCCTGGTTAGGCACTTCAGTCCCTCTGCGAGTTGGTTATTGATGGGAGGGCTAGTGACCCAATATACAAGTATCTAACCGCAATCTGGAAATGTATCCAACTTCCCTACCCCGATGCAAAGTGGTAATAATGTATGCCAAATATGTTTTTATGTTGCTTCTGCCAATGAAACATAAAATGCAATAAAGGAATTTACAAACAAAAGTGTCCTGACAAATGAATCTGCCATCTAAGTTCTGTTGGCTTGTAATGATAGGATGAGAAAAAAGTCAGTGCTTGTTGAGGTTGAAGACCTTGGCTTGTTTAACAAATGTTACCAATATTAACAAGAATAGGCCTGGCATTATCGTCTTATCCATTTTCCTTCACAAAGGGTTTGGCCTACTGTCAGGGTGCTATTACACATCTGAACCAGACCTGGTTGGAACTTAGGGCCCCTGATGCCCTTGGCCCTGGAATTAGCTGATCATGTGTTATTTGATTGGAGGAGCCCTCTTCATGAGAGGTGACTGCTCAGATCTAGGGACACACACTGAACAGCTTGGCCACTACTTAGATCCACTGACCATGGAAGGAGCTGAAAACCAGGACAGTTGTGAAACTGCTGAGGTCGCGGGCTAGAGTCTCCTGACTGCTATACTGCTACGAGACTAGGGACTGGGTCTAGAATCCTGCAAGAAGTGTCTGGAGAAAAATACCCTGCCTGCTGGTCGAGAGGTTGCATGATTCTACCCAACAGTACCTGCCTGTGGGGAATTAATCAGCTTAGCTTCTGAGGACGTTCGGGAGCCGTCACAAGGTCTGTGTCACTCCAGGAAAAGCGGTCACCCAGCTGTAGGGCAGGAAGAAGAATCACCATCATCTGTTTGCATTGCCAGGGGCCCGGGATATGGATGTGTGGTGATCCCTCTATGTCACTGCCCCTCCATTGGCCCTTTGTGTTATGATGTTATTCCACAGCCTTTTCCCCCGTAGTGAATCACAACGCAGTCGTTACAACGACCGCGTTGTGATTCCGCATACCATTACTCCGCAAGTCGGAACAATGACTTGCGGAGGGGGGCGCTGGATGTTGGAATAGTATAATTTACTATTCCAACTCCAGTCTGTGCGGACACTAGGGAAGGTGTTGGATTTTAAATCCAAACCTCCTCCCCCCCCCTTCGCAAGTCATTGTTCCGACTTGCGGAGTAATGGTATGCGGAATCACAATGCGGTCGTTGTAATGACCACGTTGTGATTCCCTGCGTTGTAAACGTTTTGGGGTAAACGTTGTTTACCTCTGTGTGCTACTGTTTTTCTCCAAGAGACCCTGAGGACCCTCTTGTTCTCGTCTCCTGGCCTGGAGAAGTTAGTTAAACGAGTCCTCATTGAAGTTTCCACATCAAACGTTTGAAACCCCGGTCTATTCCACTGCCTTACTTCCCTTGTGACTAGAGTCTGTGTCCCTGGGTCTGTGGTCACTCCTGTCATGGGATAAATTCACCCTCAATATGCAGTCTCTGAGATGTAGTGCTGCTATTGTGCAGGGATTCTGCTGTGCGGGCAGCTAGAGCACCCTTACCTCCACTCCACACCAATGTAGTTGATTCCTGTGGACTGCACCATTAAAAAGCTCTGGGCTCTGGACAGTGCACCTTCACCCTTCCATGCTTTGAGTCCCCAATCCACAATGCCTACTCTAGGTGGGCTCTTCTGTCCATTGTGGGTGGGGTGCATTGGCTAGGGCCTTCTCTGTGAAGGCACAGAAACCTCGAAACACCTTGCAGACTTTGAAGTGGTGCTCATTTTCCCATGTCAATGAAACACACTGATGCATTTCCTCCAAAGGCATAGTGATCAAAGCTAGTGAGCACTGAACTGCCTCTGGGGAGTAGGGAAAATGTAAATAGGTACTTTGCAGCACGTGAGTGGCACTTCGTGCACTGATTTGTGACTGTTGTGTTACGCCAGCGATGCTTTGTACACAATTCAGATGAAATTCTACTGTGGCAGATGCATCACATGGATAATGTTTTGTAACCTCAGGTAGTGAATGTGAATACCGACTATAGAGTAACAATGGCCATGTACTTCTATTATAACTATTACTATAGGGCCTAAAGCGTAACTATTATAGCGTTTGAACTCAAATTTCTTGCTAAGAAAGGGCCAAAGAGTTCTGATTTTGGTTTCTGAACTTCCTCGTGCATAGTAGTCAGTTCTGTGTGTATTAAATAGGGGTGGGCGGAACTCACGGAGTTTCACTGTGTAGAATCCTGCGGAGTTACTGAGATTCTGTGGAGTTCCATGAGCTGTGGAATTTTGGTATGTCGCGCTGCTCCTGCCGATTGTTAGCACCAGGAGCTTGTCCCGTAAAAACAGCACGAACTTCACCACATGACGCGCCAAAGGGCGTTGCATCTTCCTGCTTCTCGAGTAGATTTTCCACTCGAGCTGCATCTTTCTCAACATGTACGATCGTGACCTGCAGCTACTGCCCACGATGAGAAATTGCACCGGGACTCATCGCAGTGCTCAAGTTTTTCTTGCTTGCGCGATCGTGACCTGCAGCTACTGCCCATAATGATAAATTGCACCGGGACTCATCCCAGTGCTCAAGTTTTACTGGCTTGCGCTGGTCAACCTAAAGGTGGAGAGCCGTGCGCGAGAAAAACTCCGCCACGCTGCAGTTGGCTGAGTTTTTCTGCAACTCCGCGCTCCAGGCCGAGCACAAAGTGGTCAAAACTATGCGATTTCTGCTGGCGGTGCGGAGTTAACTACCCACCACTAGTATTAATGTACCTTTCCTTTTAAAAACGAAAGCATGGACTGGACATTCCAATTTGAAGCAGCCATCTAGAGTCCTTTACCTAGACCTGCCCCTCTAACAATCAGCTACATTAGGTATTCCAGAGTGTTCCTTCATTTTATGGTTTCTAATGAGGGCCTGAGGCCTACTGTGGCATCATTCACCAGATGGGCCCTTTAACGAGCATTGATGGTGCTGAACATTGTTCTGAATTTTCAAGCCCAGACCACTTCCATGGGTCAGCCTTTAACTGCTCTACTCTGCTACCTTGAGAGAGTCATGAGCTGCAGAGAATTAATTTGTAATCCGGTTGGGGTTCAATAGTCCCTTTGACCCGGGTCACCACAGGTAAACTACTCCAACAGTCACCGACTGAGCCCAGTAACCTTTGACTGACCTGGGACCCCGGGAACCAGATGCCACAGCTTTATTTTGTTTTTTACTTTACCTTTGGGGCATAGAGGGGTCTCTGGCGGTCCCATTGAGGTAGATGCTAGAGAGTTGAAAGTGAGCAGATCAGGTCCCACTAGCTAAGATATTGGAATATCATTTTTAGAAGACCCAGGAGCCCAATGTGGTAATCCGAAGTTGGAATTCTTGAAAACCTTTTGCATCTGCTGAAGGGGAAGCGACAGGGTATTAACCTTTCCTCTCTCTGAATCTGCGTTTAATTGGCCACTGAAGCCCGATGGGGCCTGTCAATGATTACTGTGCCTCTAAACACAGAAACAACGTATCTTGATTTGTACTTTCATGGGCATCTAATAAAAGAGTGTGTTCACTATCCAACAGCAATTTGCATCAAATATGATGGCCTCCATTTTCCCACTGAAAGTTTTATGCCTGTTACCATTCAGCTTGCTTACGCTGTCTGTGGCTTGACATCTGAGACTCAAAATGCAGTGAGTCTTACATTGTCCTTAATGTTATCTCTGACTATGTTTCCACATTGAACTTTCGAATCCTAACCGGAGTCCTATACTCTCATAGCCAGCTGAATTAAGAACATGGAAAATACATTGACGATGTCAAGCTGGCCTATGTTTGGTTATCTAGAGACTGGTTGGGGGCTTCTACCTTGCATGCGTGGTTCCAACCATACCTCACACTCCTGATCAGTTTCCTCATTGACAAAGACTGCCCATTGTGATCTCTGAAACAAACCACTGTATCTACATCCCTTTTTTCAAGTACAGAGTGGTACAAACTATCCATTCAGTTGGCCTAACGGCTAGGGCGCTCAACCTCGGACCTGGGGATCTGGATTCGAGTCTCGGTAACAACGCCAAAACCTGCTGTGATTCTGGGCAAATCACTTAATCTCCCCGTGCCTAAAATGAATGTGTGTCCTCATGTAACGTAACTGGTGATATGTAAAGCGCTCTGATACCTGATTCGGTTCGGGTCTAGTTCGCGCTATATAAAACTCTGCAAAAAAAAATAAAAATGAAGTCTGAATCACTGCGAATCACTGCCCAAATACTGGAAGAGGTAGAAAGTTCCTCTGCAGTTTTTGGGGCTTGTTTCTGTTCAATGAAATTATCAAAGAACAGTCATCTGTTAAATTGCTTTGGATACATCAGACATGTTTGCCTTCTTTTAATTAAATATTGGTTCAAGTTCCTCCTTGAACAACTTCATTCATTTCTCCTGGTATGGAACTATATTCTCAGAATTTTCAAATGATGTCCTTCCTGATGATGAACCTGGACGGTGATCGATTAGGAGCAAGAATTGAATTGAAAATCTATTTATTGTAAATTTCTCATGTATATGTACAAGCCTCATTATTGACGTCCTCATTGTCTGTTGCTTTTTTAAAGATCACACCACTGTTTTTTGTATGTTTGCACAGTGTGATCAACAGTTCACATAGCACCATGCAATGCAATTGCTGATCCTTTTGTACAATGTCTTAAACATAAAAAGATTGAATTTATACATTTGTTGATTGAGTCCATTGAACTATTATTAATAGATAAATTACTTTGTATCTAGTAAGACCTGGGGGGACGTTTGTTGTTGAGCACATTGTAAAGTACTCTGGTTAATCATAAAATCATTTGCATGGTCAGCACTGCAAAGCGGGGATTCTCAATCAAGCTAGCTCTGTGTCCCAGATCTCTGCTGTTGTGTCTCTTTTCAAGGTCCTTTTCTTTCTTCTCACGAGAAACCCATGCACCTGTCGGTGCTGTTAACTAAAGGTTCAGTTTATGTCATGTGTGCCGCTTCAACCTCTTATATGAAGCAAATATAGACTAACTGGGGAAATTCGAGAAGGGTGTTTGCATTCGATGTTAAATATCTTGGTGGAGCGCAGTTCAGTCTCAATGTGTAGCGATATTACTTAATGTTTATTGATTTTTCTTAATAAACATGTTTTAGAGTAGTGGGTTGATAGTGATATTTTTCTTTCACATCAGGTTTCAGAGCACCAATGTATTGTTTAAACTCTACTTGATGTCTCTAGTTCAATCTATTTTTATTTCACTTTAATATTTTAGCGTTCATCCTCCCTGGTGTATAATATTAGCTTTTTATAGACATGATAAGTCTTTGAGTCCGTTGAAAATCTTTCCTGACCAACAAGCTGAGAACATAAGAGTAGCGTCTATAGACTGAACATGAGCGGGTAATATAAAAACTATGTGAGTGTTTAGTGTGTGCATTGGTGAGACCTGGCCTAGTGACTCATCTATTTAAGTGTATGTGATGAAAGCGATATAGTAAAATGTGATGCCGTTTTGTGTAGGGAGCTGTGTTGTCCTCAAAGGGGGAAATTCCACCATTGAAAACAAGCATCTGGCTAGGCAAACACAGTTAGTTGTGCTGGCACAGCATCAATGGTTTACTTCAGAGAATACGTGGTCAGAATCAATACATCGACAGTCGTCACCTCATTTTACAGATTCTCTGAAGCACTTCCCTCCCAAATGTAAATCTGAAAATCCAAGGCACACTAGCTTATCTTTGAACGAGTGTCCAAAGGGAGATCTTTGGAAAAAATCACCAACCTTAAACCTTCAAATCACTTCATCAAACCTGTTCCAGGAAACATTTTCATGGAATTGTCCCTTCAGCTGCTGCCTCACTGGCTACGCTCAGCTACTCTTTCTCTTGGGCAAGGTGTGTTCCCAGATAGCCTTAACATTCAGTGAGTTCAATCCTCTACTAAATAAAAAGAAAAAGACAGTGGACACAAGAGATATGGATAACTTTAGTCCTGGTTCTGTCTCCGCCTTCCTTATGAAGGAGATCAAAAGATATATGGCTGGGAGGAGCTACGACAGCAAACAAGATGGCCGCATAGTCTCCCGGCTCCGCCGACCTCCGTCTTTCGCTTGAAGATCCTGTCATCTATCCTGATATTCCACCCCATATCCGTGTCTATGAACTAATCTGCAGTCCGATGGAGCAATCTTTTCCGACATTGTGGAGTGGAGTAATGTCGAGGTTTGACTCGAGGCCTAACCCAGTCTGGAAGCCGGGGTCTCGATTACTGGTCCAGCCGGGTCCTAGTTGAACAACAGCGGACCGGTGAGGGCGGCAGGGTCCGGTCTGTGGAACTTTTGACATCTTTTGGACTGCTTTGCTGCCGATCTGCTACCTGGTCTCGTATCGAAGGTGAGGAGACGAGTGACGCCCGAGGAGGTGTGGCGGGGGTCCCTGACCCGGAGGCCTAGCGTTCGCATCGCCGGTGCCTTTGGGTTGGGGATTTGCCGCGCACGAATGCATGTTGACGATCTGTCCCTCACGGTTCATCCCTGCTCCGCCTACTCTTCCCCCGGGGAGAGCGGCTCTCCGAGGGGATCACTATGCCTGATGTTATGCGAGACCCGGCGGAACGGGCTGAGTGCGGCCCGTCATTGCGGTTGGTGCTGGCAGCCCTCGAGGCACTTCAGGTGACTATGGAAGCCCAGGTCTGTAAACTAATGTCAGCAGCAGATGGAATTAGGCGATCGGGACCGGACCCTGATTCGTCGCTTGGGACTCAGCGGCTAGCTCTACTCCCGATTGACTCAAACCCCAGCGGTGCATTCAGACCCGGTGCATGGAGCTGTGCCTGCCCCTACAGAAGTGGAACTTATTGAACATGCTGAGATCTGTGTATCGACTATATGGTCGGAATCTTTGGTTTCGCTACCAGTGGACCATTTAACTGCTGTTCCCACTCTGGAAACTTTTGGTCGAGACTGTGAACTGCGTTGGATTGTGTCGCACCCCCTTCCCAGCTGGTTCATCAAGATGGCGGAAGGGACAGTGCCTGGCCTTGGAGTCCGGGAGGGGCATCGTTGGAACCGGCCATGTACTTTGGGGTTTGCCATTCTTTCTCCATCTAGCAGACTATATTTCGGCAACTTCTATGTATATTTTGACAATTTGTGGATGGGGCTCTACTTACCAGAGGGAGTCAGCAAGTTTGATCGACGGGGTCAAGGCTGAGACTGTTGTTCTGGGTTTATTATTGTGGTTTCATCGGTAACGGGATTTGCTTTATTAGGTTAACGGCGACCGGGCGGGGTTTATAGTTTCCTCCGGTGTAATCTTCTATTGTGTTCTGCTCTACTGCGTCAGCTTTGTGGGGGATTCTTTGTTAAGGCGGTGGGGGGAGACCGGGAATGTGTACTATAATGCCCTCCTCCATTTCTACTTTTAGTGTAGGGGTTTAGTTCTTCTTTTATATTTCTTTGTTCTTCCTATATTTCGGGTTTCAGTTATTTGGGGCGACAGGCACGCTGCTAGGGGGGTAGGCCGTAGTCATCTGCAGGGGTGCAGGGTGGGGGGTTGGGGGAGGGGATTTTTTTTGTTTTGCCTTTATTGTTTTATGGCCTTTTTTCTCTTTCGTATCTTTCCTTTTGCCTTTTCTTTCGTTTCTTCCTTTTTTGGGTCAGCGTAGTGGGTCCACTCTTGTGTCTATTATCGATTTTTCCTTATCTGTGCCTATACTTTCTACAGTATATCAGTATCAATGGGCGGGCGCTTAACTGGTGCGAACTGTGATTGTATGCTTGTTTATCCTGAATTGTATGCCTTAGCGCCACTGTTCTAATTGTGATCGATCTAACTGCGGATGTCCTACTATTTTGCCCGCCCTTTATGCGACTCTGTGATATTGTATGGGACCTGATCCTTTCATTTTATATTATAAAATGGGGCCTTTAGAATCCTGTCATTTGCTTGGTATGCCTAATAGCCAGTTTCCACCGAATTTGTGGTACCTTCGCTTCCCGGGCTGCCGAGTCGTGTCCTAACTGACTTGCTGTGATGAAACTGATTAGCGGCCGGCCCTGGTGGTTGTAGGCCCATATTTGTATCTGGCTGAATTAACAATAAAGGTTTTCCAAAAAAAAAAGATGTATGGCTGCAGACCTTAATCAGTATGTCTCTGAGAACCATTTTTTTGATGAGCAGCAGTCCAGGATCATAGAGATTGGTGCTCGTAATGCGGACACCATTTTGCTTCCGATGCTGCCCATGGTATCAATATTGTACTTGAAATTGTATCACTATCTCTTCTTTTGTGAAGTGCTCTAGCACTTTCAAACCACGTTTTGATATATGGCACTGCATGAAGTAAATAAATGGACAGCACTATTTCAACATGTGGATCAATGAACCACTGAAGAACCAGGTTTTTAAACCCAGCGGCACCAGGGGCACGCCCAAAGTCTTCGGATTCACCTGTCTTGGTATACAGAGACACGGAATACTTCTGGGTGGCGTCAAAGACCAAATTTATTAGCTGCAGCCAGTAACAGTGATCCTAAAAATACAGCATGGTATATTTCAGGAGACTGCTCAAATTCGTAGAGCAAGACATCTCCTTTTATACACAATATTCACATTTACAAACATACTCCCACTGCGCAAAAATCTAACCAATGAGGTACATTCTCAAACAAAGTATCACATGACGAAAAGCTCAGTTTACAATATCCCAACCCAAAGTTAATCATTGGGAATGTCCCAAATCCCATCTCAACAAGCCGGACAAACCCATAATTGAAAGGCACAATGCAAGTAATAAAGAACATAGAAAAGGAAACAATGACTGATAGCAAGCAAGATAAAGCATGTGTAAGGAGACTAAAAGTTAACGATGTCCTGAACTTTGATTGGCAATCTCAGACAACGATCAAACCAGGGAAATTGGCTCGGCAGGGTCAGTTTCAGGTGAAGGAATCGGATCCTTGCG
Organism: Lissotriton vulgaris; assembly: GCF_964263255.1. Classification (NCBI taxonomy): domain Eukaryota; kingdom Metazoa; phylum Chordata; class Amphibia; order Caudata; family Salamandridae; genus Lissotriton; species Lissotriton vulgaris. The sequence goes on along the minus strand of NC_141699.1, from coordinate 65,075,704 downwards.
ATTCACCTCAGAGTCAAGAAAGGACCATGTTAATGTGTACCAAAGCATGAAGGCCAGGCCGCTTCGTTCGTTCGACCACATTCATCGGCCTGCGTAATGGCAACACAAAATGGAGACCCAAACAAAATGGAACCCATGTTCGAGACAAAATCTCCAAATACGTAATGAACTCGCTAGTTAACATGACTAATTCACTCCATATTAGCCGAACTCACTAAATACGGTTCAACATCACCAAAATCGTGACGGAACCATAACCTTACGAGACAAGGCCCGTTTTCACAGAACCACACCACTCAAGAAAATTCCCAGACCACCTCAATATCATGGAGAAGTATCAGTAAAGTTAGATGAAAAAATTATATCAATCACTTGAGAGATCATACATGGTTTCAAAGTAGGAGTTCCATAGGGCACTTGATCTGCAAGGACAGTTGTCTACAGGTGGCCGCTTAAGGATTCCTCCTACTTAAGGAGTACAGCGTGAGTCACTTCCCAGCTCCAGGTTGTCTTCTGCCTTTAGTCAGTCATTTCATGTAGACTGGCACAGTTGACAGCTTCACTGAATTCCTGTTGGGATGCATTTGACTTGTGTGTCTATGATAGATGGAGACTCTTGAGGTCCTTCTGAGCCTGCCAAAACCATCAGACAGTTCCCCCACCTACCGAGAGCAGGATCAGTTTGGGGTTTCCTTTCCCCTGAATGAGTCTAATCTTCGGTGCTCATCAGAATCCTCCTAGTCCACTAGAGTACTCACACTGGAGATCTGCTGAGCATGAGGAGAATTAGCTCAATCCCTCCTCTTCCTTTTTTCAGCAAAGCTTCTCTGACAAGACAATGTTACTGCAATTCCAACAGGTCACAGTTCAGGAGAGCAAGAACAGTTCTTCCTGATGCCTTTTAAAAAGCACACCTTTCTTTGCTCTTTTGCCATCCTCTTGCCCACGCACTCACAGGTTAGTAAATTCCACCATGTTTAGAAAGTTCAGTCATCTTCCTTCTTTTGAGAAGTCTACGGAGGTCTTCGCTTTGGTTGCCCACATGCAAACTTCAGCCGCTTCCTTCTGGATGGCCTGTGTCCAGTTCTCATCCTCTACAAGGGCAGGTTAACAGTCTCCATCGTATGCAAATATTGAAGTCGTCTTCTATCTGTCTGATGCTAGATACGGTGAGTTATAGTAACCTTAGCTCAGGTGGAACAATGTCCTTACACTGCCTCTCCAGCTTTCTTATGCCATCTTTTTACTTCCTTAAGGCCCAAACCCTTCAAAATGAGAGGACAGGTCTAAAACTTATAAAATAAATTTCCAACCGTTTGCCCAGTTGAACGATTAAGACGGAATACACCTAATATATGTTACTTGGCACCTCTAGTACAGCAACGTTAGTTTCAATCAAACTGGTTTGGTAGCCTGGATCCCTGCGCGCCGATAACAAAATGCCAGATGTATATATCAAGACTGCTGCCCCAGGCTCTTTAGTGCCCCCTTGAAGTTGTGGTCAAGTACACACCATTCATGTTCCTAAAGGTAAGTCCTTTGACGCCCAGTGGAAACATTTCCACTCCAGGTGTATGTTACAAGCTCCATTGAGGTCATTCAAAGGGAAGAGCTTTTTACAGATGTCATGGGGAAAGTCAGGTCTGATAGCCCTCTAGGGTCCAACCGTATTCCCCCTCAAGATTTATACGAAGGACAAGAAGTACTGGGTCTCATGGTTAAACCCATTATTTAATGGATGTTATTTCACAGGTGCCATACCATCTTCCTAGGAGGGCTCTATTTGATGCTAATTGCACAAGAAGGGGGTATTGGCAGATTTAGCCAATTATAGAATGATAGACCTATTAGACATGCAAGCTAAGTTTTATGTTTCCTTTCTGTTAAATGATTTAAATGAATAGTCTGTTCTAAAAAAATAAAATTCCATGGTGTGAAACTGGACTAAGGGAAAACTGGAATAAGCAATAACATTATGGCAATATCTATACTGGCAATTCAGCATATAAACATTAAAACTATGAAATGTAATGCTTGCATTATGGACTTTAAAACAGTGTTTGACTGCATCAATAGAAACAGGGTCTTTATACTGACACCTGGATCAATGTAAAACTGGGGTACAATAAGTCTTTAATCTCTCAAAAAATACATATTGAGGTCTAAACCAGGGCTATGACCTTTCTCCTATTTTATCTAACTGATTTATTTACACATTTCAGACATTATGACTCCTATATGATTGCACTACTGTATTATTATAACACTCAAAGTCACGAAATTAGCCTGAGCTCACCACCCTGGTAATTATGACACAGAGGAGACAGGCTGAACTTAGGACAATGTGTAAAGTATTTATGCAATACCAAACCAGTAATAAAGCTAAAATGCAACACAATACATATCCTAAACTGAATTAAAAAAATGTAGTAAAATATAAAAACCAAAATGACACCAAAATGCTAAAAATCCAATAAACGGAACCAGATGTATAATTATTTTTAAGTTTTAAGTAAGAATAGCTCTAAAAATACAAAGTGGCAAGGACAGTCAATGCTCACAGTGGACCGAGGCCTGGGTGCAATTTGATGCTGACCAGATACACTGAGCAGGTTCATCCTAGCAAAAGATTTTACTTTTTGACTTAAGTCCTTTAAGTCTCAGTCCATTATAGGAGTGCACTCAAGTCCGCTAGGACCTCAGGGGAGGGACATGGAGACTATGGGGATGTCAGGCAGTGGCCTAACAACACGGTCCAGTTCAGGTACCGGTACAAGAATCATTTTACTGTAACTGCCCCTGGCCTCTTGTAGCTTGTTGTGTCCCTGTAGCATTAATAGAAGCCCAGCCTTATCACCCTTGGAGCCCATTTCTTTGTCCTGAGTACAAGAGAGAGCAGGTCCAGTCCTTTCAGGGCTCTTCTCATGTCGCAGAGAACAGGCTCAGTCCTCTTCTGATTTTCCTCAAGTTCAAGACTGTTCTGAAGTGGGTGCCTGGAGATGCCACATTTATGCCTGGCATGAGCTAGTGGGTGGGAATGACTCCTGATCTCATGCTGTCCCATGGGGTTAATGTTACTGGAAACATTCCTACTCACTTTCAGCATTTTCAAGATTGTAGAAGCCTTTTGGCCACACTAAACTTGAGTTCTGACGGCTAATGGGGGTGGGGGTGGGTGTGGGGAATGTACTATGATAATCATTGTGTACCTCCAAACACTAAACCCCTTTTTGAGGGCAGTCAGTTTCCCCCAATAAACCCACAGAGAGAAGTCTGGTAGAACAAAGCAGGTTTTTGCAGCAACCAGACAGTGGATATTCAAAAAAGTTTGGATCCCGTTCTCCCCGTTATATATGTAAAATCCAGCAGAGCTGTCAAGCAAGATTTGACACGCCACCAGGATTGTACAATGTAATGTCATAAAGAAGACACTGTGATTGGAGCCTTCTTGGCTTGGAGAACAAAGTAAGGGCCTCGTCCAACTGTTAGCTAACATTGTCTTGTGACAGGGGAGGCCTCTTTGAAGTTAATCCAGTTCCTGGGCCCCACCTCATGGGTCATTCTATCAAGGGAACAACAGCACCTCACCATACCCAGGCATTAGTTCTCTGCTCTGGGAGCAGTTTTCAAACTGCTTCAAATGCTAATTACTGGGTAGCAGAAATGAGAGAGCAAATGCAAATGTTGTCTCTAGGAATTTCAGTCAGGGAAAAGGTAAGTTTCTAAAAGGTACTTTTTAGATCTGAATACACTTTTAGAAGTGGATTTTTTAATAACTATTAAAAATAGTTGGTTAATTAGGTTTTCAGCTAGTCTCCATACAGTATTAGAATTTGAATCTATGTTCTGGTTTTCTGCAAAAGGACAGCTAGGCCTGCCATAGTGAAACTACATTTTGGGTGCTAGTCACTGATAAGACATGTTAACATTAAATGTTGACTTGTTCAGCTTTTAAATACCATAAACCCTTCCTTGTTGGCAGCAAAGCAATAATACTATTAATACTTTAAACGTTGGTTTTGGACTGTCGAAGAGGCTTATTCTGACAATTGAATTTCTGTGTTTAAACTGCCACTCAGGGTACAATGGTAGGCCTTAAGCCATGTTTAACATTTTCAGTTTAGTGAAAGGCCCAACTTGTGCTGTAGTCCACTTGTGACATTTAACCTACAGGCCCTGGGTACAGCTTGCACCATAAACTAGGGATCTATGGGTAAGTTAAACATATAAATCAAGAATATACCAATTTGGTTATGTTTAATTGGGGCATACCAGCACTTTACCATGTGTTGGCAGGGGTTAAAGAGCACAGAGTTTTAATAACAGCAAAAATATAGGGCTGAGCAAATGGTGAAAAGATTGGTGTGACTATGCAGAAAAGGTGGTTTTTCTGCAAGTGAGATATATAAGTAAGTTTTAGATTTTGGTAGTTTATGTTCTGGAGTCTGCCTTTTTTGCAAAATATTGATTTGGTTTTGCAGTCTATATTTTCACAATACTATTATGATAACCTAAAATTTTTCTGTGTGCTTTATTTGTTGATACCGAGGTACATGGGCATCCGCAGGGGGGGCAAGGAGGGGCGCTTGCCTCCCATGGAACGTCCCTCCTTGCCCCCCTGCGGCCGCCCGTGCTTTTACGGACGCCTTTTGTCCATAATTCTGGGCCCTGCAGGGAGCAGAGCTGTTCCCTGTCAGAGGCCTCAACTCCCTGATGGGGCACCTTACATGCCTCCTCACAGCCCCTCCCGCCCATTTTCATTCAGTCTGTGGCTGATTATCACAAACAGAATGACAATGGCCAGTTTGAGCTGTGCGCCACAAGCACGAGTGGTTAGGTCTGGACACCAAGGCCTCCTTTTAACACTGTGTAGCCTGAGAGCAAGGGGCCTCCTGAATGAAGTTCTGGGGGGAGTCGATGCATTATCCTCTCAAGTAAAAAATTGAGGTTGCAGCATAGCCCGGATTTCAGATCCCACTAAAACGTGCACAGACTCGTGTCAATAACATATCTATCTGCCAGTATGCACCCTGTCATGTATGGCAGGACGTACCGACCCTGTGTTTCACTGCCTCATATCCCCCTGTACCCCACTCCCTGTGCTCACTGCCTTATATCCCTCTGTACCCCACACCTTGCGCTCACTGCCTTATATCCCTCTGTACCACACACTTTGCGCTCACTGCCTTATATCCCTCTGTACCCCACACCTTGCGCTCAATGCCACAACATATCCCTCTGTACCCCACACCTTGCGCTCACTACCACAACATATCCCTCTGTACCCCACTCCCCGCGCTCACTACCACAACATATCCCTCTGTTCCCCACACCTTGCGCTCACTGCCACAACATATCCCTCTGTACCCCACACCTTGCGCTCACTGCCTTATATCCCTCTGTACCCCACACCTCGCGCTCAATGCCACAACATATCCCTCTGTACCCCGCACCTCGCGCTCACTGCCACAACATATCCCTCTGTACCCCACACCTTCCGCACAGTGCCTTATATTCCTCTGTACCCCACACCTTGCGCTCACCCATATCCCTCTGTACCCCACACCTTGCGCTCGCTGCCACAACATATCCCTCTGTACCCCACACCTTGCGCTCGCTGCCACAACATATCCCTCTGTACCCCACACCTTGTGCTCACTGCCTTATATCCCTCTGTACCCCACACCTTGCGCTCACTGCCTTATATCCCTCTGTACTCCACACCGTGCGCTCAATGCCACAACATATCCCTCTGTACCCCGCACCTTGCGCTCACTGCCTTATATCCCTCTGTACCCCACACCTCGCGCTCAATGCCACAACATATCCCTCTGTACCCCACACCTTGCGCTCACTGCCTTATATCCCTCTGTACCCCACACCTCACGCTCAATGCCACAACATATCCCTCTGTACCCCGCACCTCGCGCTCACTGCCACAACATATCCCTCTGTACTCCACACCTTCCGCACAATGCCTTATATCCCTCTGTACCCCACACCTTGCGCTCACTGCCTTATATTCCTCTGTACCCCACACCTTGCGCTCACCGCCACAACATATCCCTCTGTACCCCACACCTTGCGCTCGCCGCCACAACATATCCCTCTGTACCCCACACCTTGCGCTCATTGCCTTATATCCCTCTGTACCCCACACCTTGCGCTCACTGCCAAAACATATCCCTCTGTACCCCACACCTTCCGCACAATGCCGTATATCCCTCTGTACCCCACACCTTGCGCTCACTGCCTTATATCCCTCTGTACCCCACACCTTGTGCTTGCTGACAACATATCCCTCTGTACCCCACACCTTGCGCTCACTGCCTTTATATTCCTCTGTACCCCACACCTTGCGCTCACCGCCACAACATATCCCTCTGTACCCCACACCTTCCGCCCAATGCCGTATATCCCTCTGTACCCCACACCTTACGCTCACTGCCTTATATCCCTCTGTACCCCACACCTTGCGCTCACTGCCTTATATTCCTTTGTACCCCACACCTCGCGTTCACTGCCACAACATATCCCTCTGTACCCCACACCTTGCGCTCACTGCCTTATATTCCTCTGTACCCCACATCTCCCGCTCACTGCCACAACATATCCCTCTGTACCCCCCACCTTGCGCTCACTGCCACACATTGCTCTGTACCCCACACCTCAGGCTCACTGCCTTATATTCCTCTGTACCCCATACCTCGTACTCACTGCAACATATCCCTCCGTATCCCACTCCTCACACTCACTGCCTGATCGCTCACTTTACCCTGACATTCATCTTCTACGTGTTCTCTTCCCTTCCATTCGTTCTACCTCTGTTCACCCCCTTACTCCTTTTAGTACCTTACTCCTTTCTCAATACCTCTACTTCTTTTACTCCTCAGTAACAGCTCTCTGACACATCTCTGCACTTCCTTTATATCAACGCACCCCTCTACCTCACCTGTCTACATCAGTCTTTATTATTCCCTTTTTCTCAGCTGTCTCTACCTGTCTCTGACACACCTCTCCCTCTCTACCTGGCCCTCTCTTGTTATACGGCTGCGTTATTCTCCCCTCTCCATCTTTGATTTACCTGTCTCTGCACCTGAATCTTTTTCTTCTACACCTCACTTCTTTGTCTACTCTTCACCCCTCGCTACCCTTCTGCTTGCCTCACTACGGTCTTTATCCGACCCAAACTTTCAGTGCCTCTTCCCATTTCGCCTCCCTCACAGCGCTCTCCTAGCATGCATCTGTTTCTCCCCTCACCACCATGCCTGCCTCTACCCCTTCTTACCTTTCTAACCAGCCTAACTTTCTACCTTACTTTTATTCCTGGGAGTGAATCTTTCATTTCACGCCTCCGGTTGTATTACCTACGCATTCAAATTGAGTAGGTCATTGCTGTACTCCCAACCCGACATCGAGACCCAGTCCCTTAGCCTCTCAACATGCCCAGATATAACAACAAGCATTGGCATAGCCAATAGGTCTTGCCTTTTGGACCTGCTACATAACTTAATACTTATAAGGTCCCAAAGACAAGACCTAATGGCTATGCCAATGCTTGTTTTTCTCAGCTTGGTCTGAGCATTACCCGATCCTGATTGTCTGCCATTTTAGCCAGGCCCCTATTGATTAACATTAGCCACGCCCCTTCATTTGCCAGGTTAGCCCCCCCCTGGAAATATTTCTGCGGACGCCCATGCCGAGGTACTTGGACACCAACCTCTCCCTCAAAGAACTTACTGCTAAAACGATGAAGGCAGCCTAGTACCATCTCTCTCATATCAAGAAAGTGAAACCATTTCTCACAGAACATGACTTCAGAACTGCTTTTCAGGCACTTGTACTCTAGCATCTGGATGGTGGTAATGCCCATTTCCATGGCCTTCCAGACTCCACACTGCTATCCCTTAAGGGCATCCTAATTGGCATAGCGTGTCGCATCAAGGGCCAGACGAAATATGATCTGAATGCCGGTCTGGACTATCTTTAAAATTAGAATCAGCTGCCATCATGATCAGCAACCCCGCTGATACAATATTCCTGTATCCTGTATCCATAAGGACGGCCTCAACACTGCTTTAATTTAAGGAAGAGTTGAAGACACCGCTCTTTAAAGAACTAGACATCATAGTGCAGTAATAATTCAATAGCCAGCTACGTCTCCTATCACTCATTCACGTTATGCTATACACTACACAAATACCACATTATTGGGACAGAAAAGTCCCTTGGAGGGTGACTGACATTTACCCCTTCGGCCTCTTTAGCCACGCCACCGGACTCCACTGGACGGACCACAGCTGCGTCCACTTCACTTTCAGAAGATCCACGATCCACCACCACCAGCAACAGGTTGCTCGAAGAAACTGGAACAAGATCACAGCAGACCAGCTCGCCGCTTCCCTGAGCCAGCACCCTCCCGCCAGCTCAGCGAACCCCAGCCAGGCCGCCGACAACCTCACAAAGTGGATCAGCAACTGCGCAGACGACCTCGCCCCACTGAGGACCCCGCCTAGCAGACCCCGCAGCAAGAAGGCCCCATGGTTCACAGACGAACTCAAGAGCTCCAAGAAGAACTGCCGAGCCCTCGAGAAAGCCTGGAGAAGGGAGCCAACACGGGACAACATGACCACCCTCAAGCTCGCCACCCGGAAGCACCATCAACTGATCCGCGCCACCAAGAAAACAGCATTCAAGGACCGGCTGGACAACAACGCACACAACTGCAAGGAACTTTTCAACATCGTGAAAGAGCTCTCCAACCCCAACGCCGGAAACAACGACATCACCCCGTCGCAAGACCTCTGCAACTCCCTCGCCTCCTACTTCCACAACAAGATCGCGGACCTACACAACAGCTTCAGCCCACAAACAACGCTCCCAACGACCACACCAACGCCCCCCACCACCACCCTCAGCGCCTGGACCCAGATCAACACAGAAGACACCATCTGCACGATGAACTCTATCCACTCCGGATCCCCGACCGACCCGTGCTCCCACCACGTCTTCAACAAGGCCGACGCTGTCATCGCACCCCACCTGCGGGACATCATCAACTCTTCCTTCGACACCGCCACCTTCCCGGAGAGCTGGAAGCACGCCGAACTCAGCGCTCTACTAAAGAAACCAACAGCAGACCCCACCGAACTCAAGAATTATCGCCCCATCTCGCTCCTCCCGTTCCCAGCCAAAGTCATCGAGAAGTCCGTCAACAAGCAGATGGCCGCCTTCCTCGAGACGAATGGATCCCTCGACCCCTCACAGTCTGGCTTCCGAGCTAACCACAGCACCGAGACCACGCTCATCTCTGCCACCGATGACATCTGAGCCCTGCTGAACAACGGTGAAACAGCGGCCCTCATCCTCCTAGACCTCTCCGCGGCGTTCAACACTGTCTGCCACCGCACCCTAGTGCAGCGCCTCAGCAACATCGGAATCCAGGAGAAGGCACTGGAGTGGATCATCTCCTTCCTCGCTGGAAGGACATAGAGAGTCCGCCTACCACCGTTCAGATCTGCAGCCACAGATGTCATCTGCGGCGTTCCTCAGGGCTCCTCGCTCAGCCCCACCCTCTTCAACGTCTACATGAGCCCCCTTGCGGCCATTACACGCCAACACAACCTCAACATCATCTCCTACGCCGACGACACCCAGTTGATCCTCTCCCTGACCAACGACCCCGCCGCCGCCAGAACCAACCTCCACAAAGGGATGAAAGACGTAGCCGAGTGGATGACGACCAGCCGCCTGAAACTGAACACAGACAAGACGGAAGTCCTCATCCTGGGCTCCTCGCCCTCCGCCTGGGACGACTCCTGGTGGCCCCCCGCCCTGGGCACCGCACCCAAACCGACAGACCACGCACGCAACCTGGGCTTCATCCTGGACTCCTCCCTCTCCATGACCAGACAAGTCAACGCCGTCTCCGCGTCCTGTTTTAACATCCTGCGCATGCTACGGAAGATCTTCCGGTGGATCCCCACTGAGACCAGGAAGACGGTCACCCAGGCCCTCGTCACCAGCCAACTGGACTACGGCAACGCCCTCTACGCCGGAACCACCGCCAAGCTCCAGAAGAGACTCCAGCGGATCCAGAACGCCTCAGCCAGACTCATCCTCGACATCCCCCGGAGCAGCCACATCTCCGGACATCTGAGAGACCTGCACTGGCTCCCCGTCAACAAGAGAATCACCTTCCGTCTCCTCACCCACGCACACAAAGCTCTACACGACCAAGGCCCGAGCTACCTCAACAACCGCCTCAACTTCTACGCTCCCAACCACGCCCTCGCCGCCGTCCCCTGCATCCGAAGAACGACAACAGGAGGAAGGTCCTTCTCCTACCTGGCCGCCAAGACCTGGAACACCCTCCCTCCCTACCTTCGCCTGACCCAAGACCACCTCTCCTTCAGGACGAAACTCAAGACCTGGCTGTTTGAGCAGTAGCGCCCCCCCCCCCCCCCCAAGCGCCTTGAGACCCTCCGGGTAAGTAGTGCGCTCTATAAATGCCTTGATTGATTGATTGATTGACCCCTACCCCGAGTGCCCAGCTGCAATGATGCCTTGATCCCTAGTGCTGAGTTTTGTTGCCATGGGTGAATACAGGTTATGCATGTGTGCCATGACAAAGGCCTGTCTCATGGATTACAGTCTTGTTGGACCAGGAGAGGCAGCTAAAGTGTTACCCTCATAATGGTGACAGGCTGCTACCTTTGCCAGGAGATAAGCAGCACAAGTGCGACAGTGGCAGCATACTGTGTAATTATCAGGAAAAGTGAACAGGTCTTTTTACTTCTTGTGGGAAAGTAGGGTCAGGACCCCTGTCTACCTGCTTTCTCCCTAAAGTGTTGTGTTTGGTACTTATGTACATCCCAGATTGGATGCTGGGGTACCCTTATAAGTTCCTAGAATATTGTACTAAGGTACGTAGGGCATATGTACCCCAGAGGCCTCCCATGTGCTGAAACATGTATTATGCCACCCAAGATATGCCATGCAAAATGGACCCACAGGTCTGCCATTGCAGTCTGTGTTAAGTTGGTGCTAGCACCCCTTACTAAAGATCTAGGTTTCCAATATATAGGGTCACGGCACTTAAAACTTATAAGTCACCCCTATAGCAGGCCTTTGCAATCCTGAAGGCAGGGTGCTTGGTTCTAAGAGAGAGGGTGCCCCTGCATGAGCAGCCTACAGAGTCCATTTTCCCAGGTTGTCAGTGCAGCAGCCATACACTGTATAGAGTGGCACTGCGTAATTATACGATGACCATCTCGAAACCTTATGCAACAAATCCTGTCATGTTTGGTATCAAACATGTTGGAATCATACCCCCACACCATAAATGGTATGGGAGGTATGATTCCAAGCACTGGAAGAGCACTCCTTTAGGCTCTCCATGTCCCCGGTTCCAGTCTTCCAGACCCGGATAGCACAAAATGGTTGCTGCCGACCAGCGACACGATTCTGCCCTCCTGCTGCTGAGCCAAGCTCGAGCAGGGAAAGGCAGAACAATAGAACCACCTTCCAGACAGGATTTAGTGTATTGGGTCAGGGTGGGTGCACTTGCCAGCGCCACTCAGTATGCATGTGGGGCACATTTGGTGTCCCCATGCATAGTCCAGTTCAAACCAGTCCTGGGAGCCGTTGGCTCCTACTCTGGCGCGAAACTGGACAAAGGATATGGGAGTAACTTCCCCTCTGTCCAGACCCTCCCCTGGGAGGGTCCCCTGACTCTTCACAAGCCTTTCCCTGGGGTACTTAAGGTCTTGCCTGGGTGTAGATCCCTAGATTTATCGTGGGATAAGATTCAGATTAGACACCACTTCTTCTACCGTCTGGGCACTCTGGACTGCGCTGGACTTTGTTTGGACCTGACTTAGTCTCCCTTCCAGTATGCTGCATCGTCTGTGCCTGTGCACCATACACGAACCTTCCAAGGCCTGTGGGCATCAAAGACACCTTAAGGAATCTCCCTTGGAGTGAAGGAGTCACTCCCCTGCATTTGCAGACACCGCAACTAAGGCAACCTGTATGATGATCCTGAGCTCCTCTGGACTCTGAACAGCTCTAAAACACAGGTGGTAGTTTTCCACAGCCCTCGAGGCCTGCTCTACCCTCTCACCAAGTTTGAGGCCAGCAACCCTTGTGGGGGTTGCAATAACTGGACCACTAAGCACCACGTTAACTTGCAGTTGCCAAGGCTTGTTGACTTCTCTCCAAGAAGATCTTTTGGCTCCCAGTAGCCTCAACCTCGAGTATCTTCTGTGACTAGAATCTTCAGCCACACCGCATCGTGGCCTGTATCTTTTGGTGAGCTGCTTGATGTCCTCTTGTGACTGCGGCCTGTGGGTCCATTTGAGGGTCACCTTTGTTTCTCTTGGGCTCCTCTGATTGCTCGGGGCCTGCCCTGACATCCCTACTTTTGGTGAGTCCCCTAGACCTTGCTGGTCCAGACGTTGCTCCTTCTTAAACTCCTGCATTGGTTGCATTTGCCAAGGCATGTTGGTGTTCCCGCCGGACACCGACCCCTCAGCACTCGACTTCCTTCGTGAAATAGCCCGTGCATGGCTCCTGGCCTTCCTCTGCATTGCCTGGTCCTCACAGCTGCAGAGTCAAGGCCCTCGTCAACACTCCTGCAACACCTGACATCGGAGGGCTTGCATCTTCCAAGTCTCCTGGTCACTGCTGAGTGACATAGACTCTGTCCCCTCTGCTTGCAGGTTCTTCTTGTCTAAAATCTACCTTCGGATTCCACTGGACACTTTCTCCTCTTCCAGCAGCGGCACTTTCCTGAAGTCCTCCATTGGGAACAACAGCGGTTTCCGACACCACTTCACACGTATGCACCTGGCTTCCCTGGTGTAGGTAACGTGGGTACTAAGGTATCCACGGGTGGGGTGGTTTTCCAACCTTAACCTTCTGTCTTTCACTGGGTTTCTTCAGGGTCCACTGGGAAGGGTCCTTAATTTTTGAAAATCCAACCGCGACTTACACGTACACTATACTGTACTCGCACTGCACACGCTCTCCGCCGGGCTCCTAGATACTCAAGTTGGGTGGTTCCTTGGGTCCCCAGCACTTCTGTGTCCTATCAACACTGTCTTGACTCGAGTTGTGGTTCTTATACTACTTTCTTAGTATATGGTTTGGTCCCCCCCCCGGGCACACTGTGTATTTTGTGCTATTTACTGTGATTTCTTACAAAGTACTGTGTGCATTGTGCATATCTCCGGGTAGGAGATATTTGTATGTGTTAGAGATTATTATATATTACATATATATTTTTATAAATGCCTTGTGTGGTTATTTTTCACTTAATCTATACTATAAGATTGCATTCTGGTAAACCAAGCTGCTTTACACTCCTTCTGGACTAAGCTTGAAGGCTGCTCTCCACAGCTACCTCTTGGAGAGCTTTCTAAGACCTCTTATATCACCATAAGGGTTGTCTGAACTGGTGCAAGGTGCCCACTTACATAAGTGTACAACATATACCAGGCCAGCTTCTCACACTTGTGCCTCTAGAGTGACGCCTACACTCACTCATGTAAAGTTCTGCTGCTGTGTGCTTAACTAAACCTTGACCTACATCAAATTAGTATGTAGCGCTGTGCAGTGTGTGTGTCTGTGTGCTGTATGCATGTGCTTGGGTGTATGTGTGTCTGTGAATGGTACAATATATTTTAAACTGATTTCAATTTTGGGAGGCAGGGGAATATCCCCCCCACCCCCCCCCCCCAGACAGATGTGTAGATTTGCTGCATTCCAGTGATTTTGGGGGGGACACACGCTGGAGGAAGAAGATTCAGGCTCCTCGGTGCACGTTAAATGGTGCTGTTTGATTCAGGGAGAGGTCAGAGGAAATGGACCATTTTAGGAGAATATGGGGCTGATAAGAGGTTCATAATAAGTAGGGCTGGGAGCCCTAGGGTAAACGTTTGATACACATATCAATATGGCTGACATCTAGGAGTGAACCTCTAGTAAGTCCCTTGGCCGTTGTTGTGTGGCTATCAGATTTGGAGTTGTTCCTGTTGTGACAGACTGCTTTCTGGAGGCAGGGCATGGCAGAGGAAATGGTACTTCAAATGGAAGCAACCCCCAATGCAAACTTTAAAGACTGTGACCCTAAATCACATTGGGTGTCTGCAAATGGACTTTAAGAAAGGGTGCTCGAGGCCCCCAAAAATGGTCAACTGCCAAGCAACCAGTCGGGATTTCAAGGAGGAGAAGCTCTGCAAGACTTCTGCCCGTGGACAGAACTGGGGGCCAAGTACTGCAAGTCTGTCAGCCGGGAGAGTAAACATCACACAAGGACATCCAAGACCATCTGCCCCCAAAGGCACTCAGCTGGCTTTCATCTTTCCTGAAGGACAGAACCTTCCAGGTCTGTGAAGGGAATATACGATCAGACCCATTCCACCTCCAGTGTGGGGTTCCACAGGGCTCTTCATTGAGCCCCACACTATTTAACACTTACATGGCCCCCCTGGAAGATGTGGTAATTCCCTTTGGGATAAAAGCTGTAACATATGCTGACGACACTCAAATGGATGTGTCCTTTTCCCTTGAAGGTGAAAAAATAAAAAACCTCCATGACTGCCTTGAGGGAATCTACGAATGGATGTCCAAATCAAGGTTGAAACACAATGGCTCCAAGACCGAGCTCATGCTGCTGGGTCACCAATTGCCGCCTCTCCCGCCCGCCATGTGGCCCTCTTGCCTAGGTCCCCTTCCTCAGCCCAAGACGGAACTCAAGAGTTTAGGCTTCTGGCTAGAACAGGATTTATCTATGAAGACACAGGCCAAAAAAACTGCCGGCACTTGTGTCGGCTTACTCCGCTCAGCCAGGAAGATTCTCCCTCTACTCCCCGCACAATCTCAAAAACTGCTTATACAGGGACTAATACTATCGAGGTTAGACTATAGTAACGCCCTCTTCCTGGCAGCCCCAGAAGCTACCCTTAATGTTCTCCAAAGAACACAGAATGCCGCTGCTCGGATGCTGACAGGAACACCCCGGAGATCTTCTGCTAAACCAGCACTAAAGGCACTCCATTGGCTGCCGATTCGAGAAAGAGTTATATTCAAGGCCCTATGCACCACCCATAAGGCCCTGCAAAACCTAGGGCCACCGATGCTGAAGACCATGATCTACCCATACAAACCCAACAGGCCCCTCCGCTCCTCTCAAAGGAACCTGGCTACGGTCCACAGAGCAAAGAAAGCTTGCACTGGAGGACGCCGCTTCTCGGTCACAGCCGCTACTCTATGGAACGCCCTACCAATTCAGCTTCGGGCCGAATCCAACTACATGAAGTTCCGAAAACTACTAAAAACGCACTTCTTCCCACAATAAAACGCCTATCTCCTTCTTTTACCCTTTGTCCCCCCCCTCTTCCTCCCCTCAGCTGTTTATGCAATCTCAGCGCTGGGACGCTCTCGGGCAGCCATGCGCTATGTAAGTCCTGCTTTCATTTCATTTCATTTCATTCAAGCACCAGCACCTGCCTGCTTGCCAAGACCAGCGCACCCTGTGAGGAATACTAGAGCCCTGGAGGGAGAGAGGTCCACTGGGGGTTCCTGGTGACCATTTTTCCTTACTTGTGTTTCCCATATCTTATTTGTGTTTCCCATATCTTTTTGTGTTTAGTGGATATATCTGTATATGATCACATGTATTATTATTGTTTTCATTGATGGATTTTGTATTAATGATAGGGAATACTGTGTTTGTAATATTAATTTTTAATATTTGTTTTTAATATTTGGTTGAATAAAGTCACTTTTGCATTTCCTCTGTGTTCACCTTTGAATTTAACATTGTGATTGTAAGTGTGTGGCTGATATATAATTTCGCCCAAAGGGGAATCCCTGTCTTGACATTTGTCGCTTTTGGTACCCCACCCCTTTGGCTGTTGGGTCCCTCTCTTTTACTAGAGATCTCCCTGGACTGGAAACAAGCATTTGTCAACCAAAGTGAGACAGGCGCCCAGACTTGTGTCTCGTTCTCACCATGCCACTGGATTCAAGCTATCCTGGCTGAGGAGGGGTGATACCCCAAAATCGGTCCTAGGATGCTTGTTTCCAGTCCAGGGAGGACATGGCTTGGCAGTTCAGGCGGAACTGTTCCCATAGGGAGCAGGGTCAAGACTGATTTGCATATGGCTGGGACCAAGCTAGAGTAGCATAGTGAGCAAAGAAATTATGGATTTAGGCTTCGGTTTCTGTATTGCAGGTGAGTGTTTGACATTGTTCAGCATGCCGTCCATCAATTGTTCTTTCTTTTTGCATTTGCCACTAATCATTAGTCATGCCTGGGCCTTGTAATGGGGTTGGTTGTCACCCATATTAAAAGGACTACTACTTAGAGCGGAGATCTATCACACAACAAAGTCTGGTACTTTGTAAGGGATCCATGTACAAAACATGTAAGGCACTTGTCAGGAGAGTTATTACAGGAGACTCTTGCACAAGATAACATACTGGGTCAGTCATGATGAGAAATGAGAAGCAAAGGTCACATGGACATTGCATCAGGCATTGGTCTAATCCTCAAAATGAGGAGTATAGGACATAGGACGCAAAGCAGTTGGGGCCGGCAAGGTGATGAGAACAGGAACGGTTGTATGACAATAAAACCCATGCTTCTAGCTCGCATGCCTTTACCACACATTTCTTTTACAATGTATAAGCCGTTGCCTCGCAGGTAAGTATAAATAAGTTACCCAGTGGTGGTTGTCACTGGGTAGTTATAGTTAGGTCAGCTGTTCCATAGGAAAAGAGTTTTTTGTTTTGCTAATAACTTTGGCCCCGTTTGACGTATATTCACAAAACTTTTTTTTAAACAGGGGCTACTTTTTGACTAGTTTGTGCATGGGATGTTTCGGGATGATCTGTCAAGTAGGGGCCGAGAAAAGGGGATCCCAAAAGACAACCTCCCCATGTATTTTCCATACACTTCTTTAACAAGGGCTACTGCAAAAACTGCTGAATGGAATTACACCAAATTTGCAGGAAGCTAGATCTTGGACCGCAGATTGTGCTTTTTGTAATTTAGTGTAAATCCATTCAGTAGTTTAAAAAAAATGAGGCTTGAAAAATAATTGTATATCTGGATGGTTGGGTCCGCGAGAGCCTCAGCAGACTCTCGCAGGAGCGCCAATTTAAAAATAGAGCGTTCTGATTGGCTCAGGGAACTTTATTTCCCTTTGGGCCATCTCGCTTCCGCACGAGTCAGACTCCTGTGGGAGCGAGCAAGCTCTCTCATTGGTTACCATCAAGATCAGAAAAATGTTGATCGATGCCATGACAGGACTGAGGAACTTATACCCCTTGTCCTGAAGTAAAAAATAAAAAGTAATATAGGAGGGGTGGGTAGGGATACCCTGACCCCTTAGGCCCCATTGGGGGAGGGGGAAACCCAGAGGGACCTCTCCCCAGGGCCAAAAGCAAAAATAATTCAGCAAAAAATGACGTAATCTAGCTGGACCAGTAAAAAACACAGGCAGCTAGGTAGCATTCATTAATCATATGCCCAGAGGAGCCCACCCCTGGCACTTTATACAAATTGGGGAGGGGGTGGATGCATTTCACCCCTCCCCGAGCTATAAAAGGCCCTGGAGAGCCCATCCCAGGGACCGGAGTCATGTGAACAGGGGTGAGGGAAGAGGTCCCCCTCCCCCAGCTATTAAAAATCCTGCAGAGCCCACCCTCTGGTGAAATTTGCCAATAAGGGGGGCACATGGCCTCCCTCCCGAGCCTTCAGGGGCCCCAGGGATCCCAACCCTTGGGCTTCAATAACAAAGGGGAGGAGGCAGCACAACCCCCTCCCCAGCCATGCCAGGCCCCAGGCAGCCCACACTCCCAGGGCTGAAATTAATGTATATGGGGATGGTAGATGTGCGGACCCCCCTCCCCCAAGCCATCAGAGGCCCTGAGGAGCCCACCCCTGGGGCCAACCTCTTTCAAAATGTGGCAGGGGGACAGCAGGATAGGTGAGGAGTGAAGGGTGATAGATAGGAGGCTCAAAAAGACCAGACTTGCTCTGGCAGGACAGTAGTACACCAGCTGTTTCACCTCTCACCCGGCTACATGCACCCTGTGAGCCTGGCTAGGGTTTTAGCCATGACCCGACTACACGTCAGCCTTTGGGGAGGCAGGGGGTTGGTTTTGGAAGCTTAAGAGGCATGTGCATGTACCACTGATTAAATAGTACTCCTCTCAATCATGTGGGGTGAGGGGGTTAATATGCACCTCTAAAGGGTTCAATGGGCTGTACGTGTGTCACCAGCTGTGATTGCAGTTGTTATCTGCCTCATTTACTGTATGTGTGGAGCAGCAGGCTGTAACCCTTATTTCAAAAGGTTGCGCAGGTTGATGCTAATGTCACTATCTGGATCTGTACCACTCAGACACACATACGTCCCCTGCATATGCATTTAACCATCACACGCTGCCCACTGCTGTACCTTTTATGTACTATACCACTCAAAAAAACAAGAGTAAGGATTCCCTTTTCATGTATCAAAAGAAAAGACTTAAGTCTCTGGGGGGTTCGAATCAATGACACAGGGTGAGCCAACCGTCGTATCTAAAGTTGCATAAAGATTGACAAATTCACAGTCAATTGTAGCTAGCCTTAATTGCTAAAATCTTAAATACCAGTACATTAGTAAATGATGAGGATGTATACACTAGATGTGATTTTACTTACAAAAATATTTTTATTTTTTGATGTTATTATCTGTTCATACCAACTTTGAATATTAAGGGTTTTCACATTTATTCATAAAATACATTAAAAACATTTGATACAACAATTTATCACACAAAGTTGTTTGGCATAAAAATTTTTCCTGATACAACAAATTATCACACAAAATATGTCGACGCGGCGTTTCGGTGATTTGAGTCGTCACCTTCTTCAGGACAGTATTTGAATTAAAATCACTCTCAGGTTAGCTGTGAGTCGTCGCTTTAGTCAATTGGCGATTCTCGACCGGTATGGAAATTATCTTGATTTCTTTATTTTGCAGATATTCCTCTTAAAAGGAGTGGGTTTTTTGTAATTTTCTTCCACTACTCCGCCCTCTGGGTCAGATATCAATATTCCTGGATATCATTATAAATGAATCCTGTTGGACCCGGCCCTTTGGGCAGGTTTACCCCTAGACTTTTTGCTTTTTCCTAGCCTGTTTCTGGAACCTGGTGTTGGTGATTCTAGGCCTCTGCGCACTTTTTTCACTGTGGTACAGTGTAAAGTGCTTGAGCTCTCTGTATGAAGAGTGAGTGACCTGCCCTCCCATAGGAATGAATGGGGAATATGTATGCCCATGGTAGTTCCTGTTGTATGGGGAGTGCAGGGGTCGAGTTTGATATGTGTGAACTCGTGAGAATGAATGCTGCAAAATGATGTATGCAGCATGACTGTGTCTAGTCTAGAAGTACCACTTTTGGAAGTTGGCATAATTGTGTAAGTTGGTGCTAGCGTGTGATTGGCTGGTGAGTCTGCCCAGGAGTGCCTGGACCTGCTGGTGGATGGACCGTCCGGTTTGAGTAGGACAGGGTCTGCAGGGTCTGCAAGGCCCCAGAGGAGGGGGTCTGAGTCAGCCGTGGATGAAAGGCCCCTCTGCTGTCAGGGATGGGAGGAAAGAGCGTCTGGTGGTGCCGGGCCGTGCCTGTCGGCCACCCTGCTAGCTCTCCTTCCTGACGGCTCACTGTCACCTCTGGCCCTGAAGCTGTCAGGAAAGACGTAAACCAGAAACATTCCAGCACTCAGGGTCCCTTGCACGAAGTACTTCAAAGGCATTCCTGGCTATAAGAAGGAGCTGTGTCTCCCTCCAACTTGTTCTTGTTCTAGCTCTTGTGGCTGACTTGGATCTACCAGGGGTGGGCGCTGCCCAGCCCCTGGGTGCCTGGATTCCTGGACTCCTGGGGGACCCTTCTGCCCTGCCTGGGCTGAAGGGGGGACTTGGCTGTGCCCCCGGGGGAAGCTCTGGGACCTTGGCAGCATGGAGAAGCTGCCTTTTCCTGGGGAAAGCGCTGGAGTTGGTTCCTAGCGCCTGGAGGCGCTGTGCTTCGCCTGGAGCACCTGGGAGCGCTCTGCCTGCTGTCTAGCGCTCTGGAGCGCTTCATTTCCCCCAAGCGCTTGTGAGCGCCTTCTCTGGACTTTAGCGCTTTGGAGCGCTTTATCTGGCCCAAGCACTTAGTAGCGCTTTATTCTGCATTTCATAGAGGCCGGTGCCCACCCGGCATTGCCCAGTGTTGTCACCGCTGCGGCCCGGGGGCCAGGAAGATGCCCAGGAGTTGCTGTTCGCGACGAGGAGCTGCGGTAGCAAAGGACGAAGCCGCCGCGCTCCTATTGGCCCAGCGAGACGAGCCCCTCCAGTGGCGCTGCGCGGGGATTGGCCCAGCGCCGCCGCGTCATCGCCGAGGCCGCGCCCTGATTGGCTGACGGCTCCGTAACCTCCAGGGGTTGTCCCGGGAGCCGCGCTGTCATTGGCTGGCTCCCGGGCGTGTTTTGTGAAGGCCGGGTGATCACCGCCGGGCCCGGGAAGAGGAGAGGTCGCGTTGCCGCTGCTGGGGGCCCCCGGGTGTCGAGGGGGCCCCGGTGAGAGAGAGCCGCCGCCCGGAGGAGCCGCCCCTGAGGCCCGGTGAGTCGAAGGGCTGGGGGGCTCCGTGTGGACCGGGTGAGACGGGGGCAGTGCGGTTGCTGCTCCGTGAGGGAGCAGATGGGTTCTAGTGGTGCCGGTGAGGCACCAAGAAAGGGCGGCCCCGAATGGCAGTGGGTCGCCCCACCATGAGCACGGAGCCCGCGAGGGGCTCATGAGGGCCCGCCTTGCTTCGTGTGGGTGCCGGATGAGAGACACTGCTTCAGGGCGGCCCCGGATGGCAGCGGGCCGCCCCAACGATGTGCAGAGCCTGTTGAGGCTCGTGGGGGGCCATTATTGATTGAGAGGCTCCCGAGTCGAGCACATTGTGGTGGGAGAGCAAGAGGGCTCGGGGCATATCGGGGCATATTGTCGTTGCCCGTCCCCAAAGGGGCCCAGTTGTGTCCGAAGCCACGAGGGCTTCAAGGGCGGCCCCGGCTGGCAGTGGGTCGCCCCAACGTTGTCCAGAGCCGTGAGAAGGCTCGAGGGGGCATTGTCTGCAGAGCCTGAGGGCTCCAACGTTTGACCAGTGTTTGTCTCAGAGCCTGTGTGGCTCCAGCATGGGCGCAGTTTGCTCCTAAGGGCCAGTGAGGGCCCTGGCGCAGTTTTATTGTTCTCCAGGTGCCCAGCACTTAGTGGGCACCTGCCACGTTTAGGCTTTTTGAACTTCGAGACTGGCGCTGCATGGCAGCGCACCCTGACACTGAGACTCAGGGCGTCTGAGCCCCAACAAGGCCGTTGGCCTAGGGACTGCCACAGGTGGTGGCTTATGTGAGTTTGCGCAATGGTATGGTTATTGCACCTCTGAATGTGATCTTTTGCATCATGTGTTATTCCTGCACCTCTGAAGGTTTTTAGGCCTCATGTGATTTTTGCGCTATTGCTCTACTCTTGACACCTCTGAATGTTTGATGCATTATGTGTCTTTCTTTTCATGCGCTGCACCTCTGAATGTTTAGTCATCATGTGTCTTCTTGCGCTGCACCCCTGAATGTATTGTGATTACATCATGTGCTCTGTCCTTAACACCGCTGAATGTGTAGGTCTATACATCATGTGTTTTCTTTCTTTACTGCTCCTCTGAATGTATATTCATGCATCATGGGTAGTGTGATCTGAGTTATACCCCTAAGTGGATTTCATCCTTAGGTGGTTGTTCTTTCTAGTACAGGTGGTCCTAGTGAGGTCCTGGGTACCTGCGTGACATGTTCCTAAGGTGTTTAGGGTTGCGTAGTGTGTACTTACCTGTTCCCAGTAGTTACTGGATGTGATTCATAACTGTTACTTTGTGCTACAGTGATTTTATATGCTTATTCTAATTTCTGACAAGTATTTCTATTTCGGAAAGTGTTGAATATGACAGTGGCCCATGTGGCCCTGTCTTGTGAATAATCCCATGTGAATATTGCCCGTGCCAATTGGCACCATGTATATGTGTGATTTTATCTGATGTGCTTTTACAATACAAAAGGTATTTTTATAATAACCTTGTGTGGAGTCTCTTTTGTGGTGTACCTAGTATGTTGTTGCTATTGTGCGCTGACGCAAATGCTTTACACATTGCCTCCGAGTTTAGCCTAGACTGCTCGTGCCAAGCTACCAAGGGGGTGAGCAGGGGTTATCTTGGCGTGTGACTTCCTTGCCCTGACTAGATTGGTGGTTTCTGCCTGGCTTTGGCATCCGCCTTAGCCTACCAGAAATAGCAAGGTCTAACATTGGTGGGTCAGCGGTGCGGATTTGGGACTTGCGTTTGCTCAGTGCCATAGCGACAACTGGCTACATTACAAAACTCTGCAATTGTTTTTTTCAGATAGTCACATGTTTGGGATTATTGTTTTTGATTTTTTTTTTCCTCAAGAGTGTCATTTTCAAATGTGTTTCTGCGCTTTATGTTTAGCGGCAGATGAGAGAAAGTGACAGGGCGGGACGCCAGTAGAGGGGGAGGTTCCCATAGATTAGGAATCCCTTGCTGGGTCCAGTGTCCAATCCCAAATCCTATCCCCATGTGTGTGTGTGGGTAGATAGGAGAGAGAAGGAGTGTGAGGAGAAAAGACTAGCTCAGGGGGGTGGTTGTTCCCTGAGTGTAGTGTGTGTGTCTGGATTCCCCAGTGTGGTAGGATCCAGTGGTGGCAGCTTAAATTTGTCCAGTGCGTGTGAAATCCCATTCCCCGCTCCCAGAGTTTGGTACCTGTGTCACGTGTGGTCAGGTTGAGGAATCAGGGGTGGTAAAAACTGCCTTACCAGTCCGAGGGGGGGGAGTGTGCGCATGAGTTATGTGCTGAACTGGAGGAGTTGGTGTGAATTTTCTTTTTGTTAAAGAGCTTGCATGAGAGGTGTACCTCTGGTGGTGTGCAGGAGGTCCTGCAGAGGAACTGGACAAGAAGGTGGATGTCTGGCGGTGTGCTAGATGTCTTGCAGTGGCATTAGGGAGTGATTCTAAAAGCAGTGGCTTGTGTATCTGATGATCCTGTGTAGGTGAAGAGGTTCATGTGTAGCCCAGCTAGATCCCATTAGGATGGTAGGGGTGTAGGGGCTCACGTCCTGTCTCAGTGGAGGCGGAGTGAGTGTGGGACGGTGTGTCCCACGTTGGCCTGAAACCCTATCTCAGGGCCCGGAGGGTTCCCTAAGGGAGCGCCAGGTCAGGGGCCTAGGCTGTACATACAGGTCAGTTGAGGAGGATCTTCCTGTGTCTAGAGGACGGGGAGTGTCTGTAACCAGAACTCCGGCGGTCCTAGTGTTTGGCAGTACCGCTCCTAAGTGGAGGGTGCAGAAGTCCTGGCTCGCTGAGCATTTGACCGTCTAGAGTGCTTAACCATTTGTGGGGCCTCTGGAGGTTGTTCCCCGAGGAGGGGGGAAAGCCGGGTTGGGGTTGTGGCCTGACCTGGGAGGAGTACTGGAGGAAAGTGTGTCACTGATACGCCGCTGGCGTGTGCTCTGTCTAGCCTTGGACATACTGAGAATCACCCTGTGATAGGGAGTACTGAAGGAAAGTGTGTCACTGATACGCCGCTGGCGTGTGCTCTGTCTAGCCTGGGACATACTGAGAATTACCCTGTGATAGGGAGTACTAGAGGAGGGTGTGTCGCTGATACGCCGTTGGCGTGTGCTCTGTCTAGCCTGAGACATACTGGGCCTGTAGTAATGGAACTGGAAGGGGGCGCAGAGGGACTGTGTCCTTACTTCTGACCCCGGTGCAACCTGAGGGTTTAGATCTTAGGTTGGGAGATTAGGAAACTTCTAGGTCAAGAGGAATCTCTGCCCAAGTGGATCAGCTGAAGAGACTGAGGGGGCTGCCCTTGCTGTGTGATCTGGGGCTCACCTGCAGTTTGTTGTTTCCACTAAGGTAGAGGAAAGGGGGCTTTGCGGTGTGCTGTGTCCCCCCACCTGCTTGAAGAGGAACCTTGCTGTGGGCTTTGTACCTCAGAAGTGAAATAGTTTCCAGGTGGTAGACCAGTGATGGAGTGAGGTCCTGATCTGGTAGGAGAGTTGTGTTCTGGTGAGTGCTTCTCTGTGAGGGTGCGGAAACCCAGAAGTAGAGGTAGG
Organism: Lissotriton vulgaris; assembly: GCF_964263255.1. Taxonomy (NCBI): domain Eukaryota; kingdom Metazoa; phylum Chordata; class Amphibia; order Caudata; family Salamandridae; genus Lissotriton; species Lissotriton vulgaris. Next base: position 65,051,507 of record NC_141699.1, on the reverse strand, counting down.
GTGGGGCATTCTTGCCCGTGACCTCTGGTCAGCTTGGGGGTATGGACCCTAGGTTGTTGGATCAGTGGTAGTTGTAGCTACACTGAGAGAGAGAGTGGAGAATGGCTATTGTGTGCCCGGGGTTATTGCCCCCCGCTCTGTGGATTGGTTAGGACCTGTGATTTGAATGGTCTTGGCTGTGGATGACTAGTGAGTACCAGTGGGGTATCCTAGTTGTGTCAGAGAGTTATTGTTTAGAGGTAACCAGGTAGGTTCAGAGTGGCGAAAAACCAGGGGGTTGTCCCTGCCGGGCAGGTCCGTGTCCGTGGTTTTTGTCGCCCAAAGCAGTGAAGCCCATCAGTGGAGTGATTGGTCTACCCTGCGTTTTGGCTGGAAGGGGGCTGTGTTGGACCCGGCCCTTTGGGCAGGTTTACCCCTAGACTTTTTGCTTTTTCCTAGCCTGTTTCTGGAACCTGGTGTTGGTGATTCTAGGCCTCTGCGCACTTTTTTCACTGTGGTACAGTGTAAAGTGCTTGAGCTCTCTGTATGAAGAGTGAGTGACCTGCCCTCCCATAGGAATGAATGGGGAATATGTATGCCCATGGTAGTTCCTGTTGTATGGGGAGTGCAGGGGTCGAGTTTGATATGTGTGAACTCGTGAGAATGAATGCTGCAAAATGATGTATGCAGCATGACTGTGTCTAGTCTAGAAGTACCACTTTTGGAAGTTGGCATAATTGTGTAAGTTGGTGCTAGCGTGTGATTGGCTGGTGAGTCTGCCCAGGAGTGCCTGGACCTGCTGGTGGATGGACCGTCCGGTTTGAGTAGGACAGGGTCTGCAGGGTCTGCAAGGCCCCAGAGGAGGGGGTCTGAGTCAGCCGTGGATGAAAGGCCCCTCTGCTGTCAGGGATGGGAGGAAAGAGCGTCTGGTGGTGCCGGGCCGTGCCTGTCGGCCACCCTGCTAGCTCTCCTTCCTGACGGCTCACTGTCACCTCTGGCCCTGAAGCTGTCAGGAAAGACGTAAACCAGAAACATTCCAGCACTCAGGGTCCCTTGCACGAAGTACTTCAAAGGCATTCCTGGCTATAAGAAGGAGCTGTGTCTCCCTCCAACTTGTTCTTGTTCTAGCTCTTGTGGCTGACTTGGATCTACCAGGGGTGGGCGCTGCCCAGCCCCTGGGTGCCTGGATTCCTGGACTCCTGGGGGACCCTTCTGCCCTGCCTGGGCTGAAGGGGGGACTTGGCTGTGCCCCCGGGGGAAGCTCTGGGACCTTGGCAGCATGGAGAAGCTGCCTTTTCCTGGGGAAAGCGCTGGAGTTGGTTCCTAGCGCCTGGAGGCGCTGTGCTTCGCCTGGAGCACCTGGGAGCGCTCTGCCTGCTGTCTAGCGCTCTGGAGCGCTTCATTTCCCCCAAGCGCTTGTGAGCGCCTTCTCTGGACTTTAGCGCTTTGGAGCGCTTTATCTGGCCCAAGCACTTAGTAGCGCTTTATTCTGCATTTCATAGAGGCCGGTGCCCACCCGGCATTGCCCAGTGTTGTCACCGCTGCGGCCCGGGGGCCAGGAAGATGCCCAGGAGTTGCTGTTCGCGACGAGGAGCTGCGGTAGCAAAGGACGAAGCCGCCGCGCTCCTATTGGCCCAGCGAGACGAGCCCCTCCAGTGGCGCTGCGCGGGGATTGGCCCAGCGCCGCCGCGTCATCGCCGAGGCCGCGCCCTGATTGGCTGACGGCTCCGTAACCTCCAGGGGTTGTCCCGGGAGCCGCGCTGTCATTGGCTGGCTCCCGGGCGTGTTTTGTGAAGGCCGGGTGATCACCGCCGGGCCCGGGAAGAGGAGAGGTCGCGTTGCCGCTGCTGGGGGCCCCCGGGTGTCGAGGGGGCCCCGGTGAGAGAGAGCCGCCGCCCGGAGGAGCCGCCCCTGAGGCCCGGTGAGTCGAAGGGCTGGGGGGCTCCGTGTGGACCGGGTGAGACGGGGGCAGTGCGGTTGCTGCTCCGTGAGGGAGCAGATGGGTTCTAGTGGTGCCGGTGAGGCACCAAGAAAGGGCGGCCCCGAATGGCAGTGGGTCGCCCCACCATGAGCACGGAGCCCGCGAGGGGCTCATGAGGGCCCGCCTTGCTTCGTGTGGGTGCCGGATGAGAGACACTGCTTCAGGGCGGCCCCGGATGGCAGCGGGCCGCCCCAACGATGTGCAGAGCCTGTTGAGGCTCGTGGGGGGCCATTATTGATTGAGAGGCTCCCGAGTCGAGCACATTGTGGTGGGAGAGCAAGAGGGCTCGGGGCATATCGGGGCATATTGTCGTTGCCCGTCCCCAAAGGGGCCCAGTTGTGTCCGAAGCCACGAGGGCTTCAAGGGCGGCCCCGGCTGGCAGTGGGTCGCCCCAACGTTGTCCAGAGCCGTGAGAAGGCTCGAGGGGGCATTGTCTGCAGAGCCTGAGGGCTCCAACGTTTGACCAGTGTTTGTCTCAGAGCCTGTGTGGCTCCAGCATGGGCGCAGTTTGCTCCTAAGGGCCAGTGAGGGCCCTGGCGCAGTTTTATTGTTCTCCAGGTGCCCAGCACTTAGTGGGCACCTGCCACGTTTAGGCTTTTTGAACTTCGAGACTGGCGCTGCATGGCAGCGCACCCTGACACTGAGACTCAGGGCGTCTGAGCCCCAACAAGGCCGTTGGCCTAGGGACTGCCACAGGTGGTGGCTTATGTGAGTTTGCGCAATGGTATGGTTATTGCACCTCTGAATGTGATCTTTTGCATCATGTGTTATTCCTGCACCTCTGAAGGTTTTTAGGCCTCATGTGATTTTTGCGCTATTGCTCTACTCTTGACACCTCTGAATGTTTGATGCATTATGTGTCTTTCTTTTCATGCGCTGCACCTCTGAATGTTTAGTCATCATGTGTCTTCTTGCGCTGCACCCCTGAATGTATTGTGATTACATCATGTGCTCTGTCCTTAACACCGCTGAATGTGTAGGTCTATACATCATGTGTTTTCTTTCTTTACTGCTCCTCTGAATGTATATTCATGCATCATGGGTAGTGTGATCTGAGTTATACCCCTAAGTGGATTTCATCCTTAGGTGGTTGTTCTTTCTAGTACAGGTGGTCCTAGTGAGGTCCTGGGTACCTGCGTGACATGTTCCTAAGGTGTTTAGGGTTGCGTAGTGTGTACTTACCTGTTCCCAGTAGTTACTGGATGTGATTCATAACTGTTACTTTGTGCTACAGTGATTTTATATGCTTATTCTAATTTCTGACAAGTATTTCTATTTCGGAAAGTGTTGAATATGACAGTGGCCCATGTGGCCCTGTCTTGTGAATAATCCCATGTGAATATTGCCCGTGCCAATTGGCACCATGTATATGTGTGATTTTATCTGATGTGCTTTTACAATACAAAAGGTATTTTTATAATAACCTTGTGTGGAGTCTCTTTTGTGGTGTACCTAGTATGTTGTTGCTATTGTGCGCTGACGCAAATGCTTTACACATTGCCTCCGAGTTTAGCCTAGACTGCTCGTGCCAAGCTACCAAGGGGGTGAGCAGGGGTTATCTTGGCGTGTGACTTCCTTGCCCTGACTAGATTGGTGGTTTCTGCCTGGCTTTGGCATCCGCCTTAGCCTACCAGAAATAGCAAGGTCTAACAAATCCTGTGAAGGACGGTCTTTCCTTTCTTCGCCCACTTTTAATTTCGAGTTTTTACTTCTGAGACCATATCTTGTAGGCGCTCGCTCTTACTTGTATGGCGGTATTTTTCTTAACCGTATTCCTGGACCGTCCTTCCGAGCAGTGCTACCACTGCTCGGAAGGACGGTCCAGGAATACGCCCGTACTACACTAGGAGGAGAAGCTTGAAATGAAACAGGAATCCCTCCTTTTTTAAGAATTTTTTTTTTTTGTGTAAGACTTTTATTTCACATTGTCACAAAGTTAATATACACTCTCTTTGCCTACAACCTGACGATGCCGGCACTACTTTGTTGGTGTCAATAAACATAGCTCTTCACATACACAGCTCATCAGCCGACAACCGGAGGTCCGGCGGCGTGTCAATGTTTTTACTTTCAAGTGTGCATTCAGACAATGTGTGACGCTGGTACTGTGGTGCTTATGGTCTTACATTTTGTTCAGTTTTTCTTTTTCATAAAGTTGCAACCCCCGTAACCCGGAGGAACATTTCAACCCAACCCCCAAAAAAAGGAAAACACATATAGCACTGCATCACAGCATTCTTCCCCCTCCATCACTTCATCGATTAAACTCCCTTACTAACATGTGGTCAGTGTCAATTCAGCTCTGCCTGCGGTTCCCGGTCTGCCTCGGTCGCTGCCAGGTAATGTCTAAAGGGCTCCCAATAGTCTCTAGGGCGCGCGCCCGCCCGCTGGTAACTCCTCTATGTATGTGGCTAGTGTATCACAGCAATACGCCAAGTCCTCCAACCAGTTTTTAACTGTAGGTTTTAGTTTACTACTCCAGTGTAATGATACTCTCCTTTTTGCCATGAGTAAGGCGATCACGCACAGTTTCCGCCTCTGTGCTTTCAGCTGCGGCACCAGCCCCAGCAGACACACCTTGGCAGTGCATGGCAGCGCCGCACCCAGCATATCATTAATGGCTTGGATCACCTGCACCCAATATCGTGCAACCAAATTACAGTGCCATGCTAAGTGCATAAAATCAGCATTTTCCTGCCCACACCTTACGCAGTTGGAGTCATCCCTTAAGCCATACCTGTGCAGCCTGTGAGGTGTGTGGTACACTTGATGCAAGTATTTATAGTGTATGAGTCTCAGATTGCCATTTGGTGTCAGCATTCCCGTCAGTACACAGGATGTCTCCCACTCCACATCCGTGAGTGTATCCTCTAGTGCAGCGCACCACCTCTCCCGGGCCCGTGCAGTGGTACTCCCAATGTGTGTCTGCGCGCTGCTGTAAAGTCTAGAGACCAAGTGTGAGGCGGATGGAGAGGTAAGAACCATTTGCAGGGGGGCCAGTGTCTGTGGCTCGTCCGGGAATGTCGGGTAATACTCCTTCACCGCTCGTTGTAGTCTATAGTAGTTGAAGCTAAAGAGCAGTGTCGGGTTTTTAATGTAGGTCAGGTCGTGTAGCGTCACGAACTTCCCGTCCTTGTACAGATCGCCCCACCTATCTATGCCAGCTTGCATTAGCAGGTCCATACCAACTTGCTCTTGAGTTACAGAAATGTCTGGACGGTGAGCTAGTGGGAGTGCGGGTGCGTAAAGCGGCGTGTTTTGCGCTTTCTTGCCTAGCAATTTCCACGCTTCAATTGTGGCGTTCACCGGATTGATATCATGTGCATGTAATCGTGGTCTGCTGTGGGGCAGAATGCTTGTCAGCGGGATCGGGTCTGCATCACCCTTCTCCACTGCTACGTGTGTGAGGAAGGGTATCTCATGGAACCAGTAGTGCGCAAATTGCGCCTGGGCGCAGAGATAATAGAGGTAGATATCTGGAACCTTAAATCCACCCTGAGCGTATGGCAGTGTCATGGTTTGTAGATCTATCCTGGCCTGTTTTCCCGCCCATATTAATGACAGCATGAGCGATTTTATATTACGGAACACCTCTGCGGGGGGTTTAATGGGTATGTTGTTGAACAGGTACAAGAATTTTGGTAGCAGTACCATTTTCACTATAGCAAGTCTGTCAGCGTTGGACAGTGGCAGTCCAACCCATCTTTTAATTTTATCTTCCAGCAAGGATATGGCTCTTCCGTAATTAGTGCGGATAACCAATTCCGGGTCCCTGTGGAACCACACTCCTAGGTACCTAGTCGGCTCGTCTTGCCACTCCAGGGGGTAGTCCAGCGCGGTAGGCTTGGTGCCGTCAGTTAGCGCCAGCACTAGGGATTTAGACCAATTAATTTGCAGTCCTGCGCACTGACCATATTTAATATTTTCCCGCAGCAGCGGGTTGAGATGCTGGCCAGGGTTCTTAACATACAGGACCATGTCATCGGCGTATAACGATATGTGTATGGGTCGCGTTGGAAGTTGAATTGCCGAATGATGGTAATGCTGTCTGATCTTGCACGCCAATGGCTCGAGCACAAGGGCAAATAACATTGGTGAGAGCGGACATCCCTGTCTGGTGCCGCGTGCAATGGTAATTGGGCCAGAGAGGTGCTTATTAACCCTAATTCGCGCCATGAGATTCGTATATAACATGGTAATCCAGCCTGTAAACAGTGGCGGGAATCCCATTCGAATCAGTACCGCGTGGAGGAAGGGCCAGTCAATGGTGTCAAAAGCTTTGGCCGCGTCCAGTAGGACCGCCACCGCCTTTATGTCCGGGGCCAGGTAGTGCGCCAGTGCAAAGAGGGTGCGGGTATTATGCGTGGTTGATCTGTCCGGGATGAACCCAGACTGGTCAGGCCTAATCAGCAGCGGCATGAGTGGTTTCAGCCTGTCCGCCAGTAGGCTCGCCAGTATTTTGGTGTCCACATTGATGAGCGAGAGAGGGCGATATGAGTCGCATTGTTCTTTGTCCTTTCCAGGCTTCAACACGGCAATTAGGAGCGCCTCTCTCATTGATGCCGGTAACGTCTGCGCTTCATGTGAGGCTTCATAGAGTCGCACTAGGTGGGGCGCAAGGATGTCTGCGTGCGCTTTGTAGAATTCGATCACAAAGCCGTCCGGCCCCGGGGCTTTGCCATTAGGAAGACGTCGAATGGTGTCTATAACCTCCTGCGTTGTGATAGGGCGCGCTAGGTATTCCCTGTGCCCGTCTGCCAACCATGCTATTTCTACGTCCGCCATATAAGTCAGCAGGTCCTCTTGCGGTATGATTGGTCTTGCCCTATATAGTTCCCCGTACGTGCCCTTGAACTCCCCCATGATAGTCTGTATGTTGTGTGTGCGTTCGCCAGTAGTGGTTTGTATTGCCTCAATGTGTTGTGGTGCCCTGCCCGTACAGATTTTCTCAGCCAGCGCCCTGCCAGGTCTACCTCCCTCTCCGTATCTCCTGGCTGTCGTCCGTTTGAAGATGTATTTCAGTTCATCCGCCGCAAATTTACTGTGCTCTGATAAAAGGGCCCTGATGCTCCCCAGTAGTGTAGCATCCCCCGTGTGTGTGTACCGCTGTTCCAGCTCTTGTATTTCCTCCTCCCGCCTCCGCAGTTGGTGTCTTATGTCCCTTAGTATGCCAGAAGTAGTGCTTATGCATACCCCCCGGATAGTTGCCTTGAATGCCTCCCATAGGAGGCAAGGGTCCTCCGTTGTAGGTGAGTTTAGCTCAAAGAAGTCTGTGATCGCCTTCAGGACAGTGTCTGCATATAGTGGATCTCTCAGTGCTTGTGCGTTAAATCTCCATACATATGGCGGCGGAACATAGTGAGGGATATGTAGCTTTATTAGCACAGGGCTATGGTCTGACAGTGTTCTGGGGAGGTGCTGGACGTCTTCCATCCATGTTAATGTGTCCTGAGTGCCTAGCCAGTAGTCTATCCTGGACCAGCTGTTATTAGCCGCGTTTATGTGTGTCGCCTTATAGTCCCCAGGGTGAGCTACCCTCCACACGTCAACCAGGTGTAAGTCTGACATCGCTTCTAGCAGCTTCGCCCTCGCCTTTACATGTGGTTCCAGAGTATGTAGTGCTCTGTCAAGCCCGTCTCTAAGCGTGACATTGAAATCTCCCCCCCATAGTATGTTGTCTGCCCCAACATCCGCCAGCGTGTGCCACAGGGTTTCGTAGAAGTTAGGGTCATCTATATTCGGGCCATATACATTTACTAGTGCAATCTGCTGTTGTCTCACCTTGCCCACCACCACCACGTATCTTCCCTCCGTGTCTTTGCGTGCGTCCGTAACCTGAAAGTGGGTTCCTTGCCTTATCAGAATACTAAGGCCCCTCGAGAAGGTTGAATAGTTGGAGCTAGTGATCGATTCCGCCCACCTACTCCCCAGCTTCGATGTGTTAGTGGACGCTATGTGTGTTTCTTGTATGAAGGCCACATCTACATTATGTCTATCTAAGTACGCAAACATGAGTCGTATCTTTTTCGGATTCCCTAGACCTCGCATGTTCCACGTGATAAAGTTCAGCGTACTAGGGCGCGTCATCGTTGAGTGTCTGGCTGCCGTGCCTGTGCGTTAGTATTAGGTATAGTGACTTTTATGCAGTTTTGCAGCTCTGAGCTGTGTGTGTGCCGTAGTTCACCTACAGGGAGCATAGTAATATCCACATCAATACAAGCAACGGATGAAGTCGCAATGCCTCTCAGACACAGTGCACATAGTCTAACATTCCCCAACTTCCCTCTCCTCCCCCCTCCCACTTCAGCACCCAAACTTTGCCAAAGCCATCCCCATAGGAACTTCAAAACAATTTCAAAACTTGGGTTGGGGTACACCCGCATGGGGGTGTCGCCAAGAGCACACGACTCCATCCACATAGTGGACGTGAACGGGTGCGGTGTTCAGTCGCATATGTACCAGAGTTAGTCCCTCACCATCCCCCCTTGCGACACTGTAGTGTGAGGTAGCAACCATCTCAATAAACAGTCTAACCATGCTCTGTAGAGCGTGATGTAGTGCGCTCCAGTGCACCTTCGGTGTCCCATCAGTGGAGGGTGCCACTCAGTACAGGAGTGCCGTTCCAGCAGGCCAATGGCTATGCACCCCCAGTATTGCTAGCCACCGGTTGCAGACAGTTACCTTGCATCTTGTGTTGCAATATCTACTCACTGTTCAATCAGACCTGCTGGTACTCGTCTCAGTCAAAGGAGATCGTCTGTCTCTCAGAGCAGCTCAACGCAATCCGGTGTCCGCCCTGTGCAGCCAGTCCAAGTTCAATCATTCAACTCGCTTGCAGTAGCACATCAGCGCAGCCATTAATCGTTGTCGCTCAGTCTGTCTCCCCTTTCCCGCTCTTTGCGGCGTTTGCCGAGTTTCTTGACATACTCTTGGGCGGCTTGCACCGTCGGGAGTATTATTGGTTTGCCCTCAGTAATAATTCTGAGTTTCGCAGGGTAGAGCATTGCATACCCGACTCCCATGTCACGGAGTTTCTGTTTGACGGAGGCGAATTCTTTCCGCGCCATTTGCACCGCCATGGTGTGGTCAGGATAGAACTCCAGGGTATTGCCCTGATACGTGACTGTGCCTTTTTCTCGCGCGAGTCGTAGTATGGTGTCCCTGTCTCGGTAATTGAGGATGCGGGCGATGATCATCCTGGGAGCAGCTCCTGGTTTTGGGGTGGGTGCCAAGGAGCGATGCGCGCGTTCAATCAGGAAGACCCCTGAGAAGCTCTCCGCGCCAAATATGTCTTTCAACATTGCCTCCACGTAGGTCTCCATCTTGCCGGTGTTGGTCGTCTCCGGCAGGCCCGAAATGCGCACATTATTGCGGCGAGACCTGGCTTCTTGATCTTCCACCTTCGCTTTTAAGGTTTCCAGCGTCTTTGCCATGGCGCCACATGTCTTAGACGTGTCTCTGGAGAGATCTTCTACCGTTGATATCCGTTGTTCCGCTTCCACCAGTCGCTCCTCGTGGTTCTCCACTTTCACCGTCATGGCGTCCACCCTCAGGACGACCGCGTCCATCTTGTTGTTCATCTCCTGCAGGCTCTGCTGGATAGCACGTAGTACCGATTCCATGTTGGCACCTTCTACCAGGTCTTGATCCCCTTCTGCGGCTGCGGCAGGCACGGTTTTTGGCGTTTGTTTCTTAGACTCGAAGGGTAGTTTTGATTGATTTCTATCCGGTTTCCCCATGCCGCTGGAGGACACAATCGGACTGCCGGTGCGCTGCGCTGGACTGGTTGCAGCCGGGGACACTATCGCTTTTCGTTTTCGCCTCGATGGATTGCCCTGTGTCTCTATCGCCGCTGATTTATTCATTTGGCCCTTCTCTATTCATTTTGCCATCAGGAGTCTTGCCAGCAAACGACGCGGTGGTCTGGCATGTACACCCTGTCGCGCTATTGTAGGGGCTGCAGCGCCGTTACCGTGTCATCTCTGTCGCCCTTAGTGAAGAGGGAGGCCCCGGGCAGCCCAGCAAGGTGTAGTCCCGTGTAGTACTCTGTGTTCTCCAACAAGGCAACGGGGCCGCGCCCCAGTGTTGTCAGTTCGCTGGCCACCTGGCAGTGATTGTCGTTAGGAGGTATCCGTCGCGCTGTGCGTGCAGTGCAGTGCCTGCTCCACAATAGCGTGTGCTGTTGCCCCAGGTGGAGTGTCTCTCCCGCTGTTACCCCTCTGGCCATCCCCTCCAGCCGACCGCTGCACGTCTTGGCCGCTGCCCGCTACTTGGGTACTCACTCAGGGTCAGTGCAGGCTCGCATCGCCGTTCGCGGTCCCTCCGGCCGTGCGTGTCACCGCGGCCGCCATTTTGTGGGCTGTGGAACGCATCCCCATCGCCGGGCCGGCACCGCTTGCGGGGGCTTCCAGGGCTTCGTCTCGGGCAGTGCTGCGTCACCGCTGCAGTAGTGTGGGGTTGTGGCCGCTCACAGGTCATTTTTAGGGGCTGCTAGCACCCGGTCGACTCGGTGCCCCGAGTCGCGATCTTCGCCATCTTGGATCGCCGGTCATCCTCACGTCGGTGATCTCCGTTTTCTCCCTATGTCTCCTCGCCACAGCGCTGCAATGTCAGCGTTACATCACGCCCACCTTCCGATTGCCATATCTTTGTCCGTGGCAGGCAGTGGAGCAGTTTCGGAGGTTATGGGACCGCTTTTCCCTCACCCGTCCGGCGGAGCTGACTTACATGCCAGCCATTCCGCAGTGCGCCCTCTAGCGCCCCCCTTTTTAAGAAAATTACCGCCATACAAGTAAGAGCGAGCGCCTACAAGATATGGTCTCAGAAGTAAAAACTCGAAATTAAAAGTGGGCGAAGAAAGGAAAGACCGTCCTTCACAGGATTCATTTATAATGATATCCAGGAATATTGATATCTGACCCAGAGGGCAGAGTAGTGGAAGAAAATTACAAAAAACCCACTCCTTTTAAGAGGAATATCTGCAAAATAAAGAAATCAAGATAATTTCCATACCGGTCGAGAATCTCCAATTGACTAAAGCGACCGACTCACAGCTAACCTGAGAGTGATTTTAATTCAAATACTGTCCTGAAGAAGGTGACGACTCAAATCACCGAAACGCCGCGTCGACATATTTTGTGTGATAATTTGTTGTATCAGGAAAATTTTTAATGCCGAACTACTTTGTGTGATAAATTGTTGTATCAAATGTTTTTAATGTATTCTATGAATAAATGTGAAAACCCTTAATATTCAAAGTTGGTACGAACAGATAATAACATCAAAAAATAAAAATATTTTTGTAAGTAAAATCACATCTAGTGTATACATCCTCATCATTTACTAATGTACTGGGATTTAAGATTTTAGCAATTAAGGCTAGCTACAATTGACTGTGAATTTGTCAATCTTTATGCAACTTTAGATAAGACGGTTGGCTCACCCTGTGTCCTTGATTCGAACCCCCCAGAGACTTAAGTCTTTTCTTTTGATACATGAAAAGGGAATCCTTACTCTTGCTTTTACAATACCCTTCCCTTTTCAGACAAAGGGTTTCTCCTTCTAACTTGAAGTCTATACCACTCAAAGGCACACATACAACCAGCACATGCATTTATCCTGCATGTATTGCACAGCACTACACCCTTTAGGTTCTGTCCCACTCATAGGCACATGCCGGCACTACTCAATACTGCATTATCCTCAAGCGATTAGACTATGCCTTATTGAGGATTAAGAACACTTTCATTAACTCTAACTAGTCCACCTGCCATCTGATCTGTCCACCCACAATTTCTGCGCCAGTTGTGACAGACGCCCCCTCCTCCCTATATCCTTCATTCCAATCTGTGTACATGCACCCCACAGATATATCCAACATCAGAGAGGATATGTTCATTACCCACACCCTTAACACAGAAAATCTCATTCTGCCTATCGAGGGCGATGGCTTATTTGACCTGAGTTCCACATACCTAGAGGCTCTACACAGCACTGCTCCTCCTTTACCTCGGCCTCCCACTTATCCTTTGTCACCAGCGTCACCCATGGTTCGCTCCAACAACTGTGGTGTTGGGCACCATACCAACTCTAATTGCCAGGTCTGCTTTGGCTCTCCTCCCATAGGTTCAGGAATTTCCAATCCCAGTGCCCGGAATCCAGTTGCTATCTCCAATAACTGGCACTCCTCCTCACACACCTTACCTGCTCACCTACTGCCTCTCCTAATTCCATTCTACCTACCCCTATTCTCACTTCAGACTCTGATGCCTTTCTCAAACATGACTCTAGCTCCCCCTAGAACAGCATTATCGATCCTACTCATCCATTCTGTACCCCTTTCGTGGCTGAATCAGCCCTAGCATCTCTTTCCAGACAGGGCCTGTCTGGAGGAGAAGATTACTGACCTCAAGCAGGAGCACTCGATTGTCAAAGAGATGGTGCAAAATATACTACTGTTCTCCTTGAAGATGGAGAAATTTTGGATTACACCCACCACTCAGTGGAACGAGAAATACAACACACAGAATTTGTTTCACTCTGCTAGCGACCATCTCTCCTGCCACTCGCCTCCTAGTTCTTGCTGGAGATCTAGGAATTTACCAAATCATCAATCTAGGCCCCACAGACCCCTTCCTAAGCTATCTGAAGAGGACATTCTCACCCTTCTTCTCTCTTACACTGACTTAGGAACAGTCTCCTCCTCTCACCCTACTCTCAGCATCCACCCTATCACTGCGGACCCTGACAGGGAACCGAGTCTGAAGCACCAATCGGTGAACAATGATAACCTACTTCACATAACTACCACTCATCAAGAAGTGGTCACCTCCAAACTGCACGTCAAATCAATGCTTCTCAACTGTAGATCAGCGGTGAAACATGCAGCTGATATTTCTGATCTCATCATTTCGCAAAGCCTGGACCTACTGATTATCACGAAAGCCCGGCTCAATGATACCTCCTCCTCAGTTCTCTACATAATAATCCCCCCTGACTACCCATTCTCAGAAGCGATCGACTTGCTAAAACTGGGGGGGGGGGGGGGCATTGCTTGCATTCATTGCTCTAACCTCACAGTAAAACAATCTCTTTGTGCTGTGTTATCTTCCTGCGAACAGTTGGTCACCGGAACCTGGAATAAAGGCAAGAAGGTCAGTGTGCTGCACTCGATTTATCAACCCCCCAGGTGACAATCTGGTCTTCATAGAGCAAATCATGGAGGTCATTAGCTCGAGCTCAGATGAACTCTGCCACTTCTTCCTAGGTGATTTTAACCTTCATTGGACTGACGCAAAGGATCCCATTGTCTGTTCCTTCAAGTCTTTCCTCTCTGACCTCAACCTCGCACAGCTCTGCAAAAGTGCCCTACACACAATAAGGACGCCACTCTTGACCTTATCATTGCCAAAGACAACATCATACAAATAGGTGACGTCTCATCCTGTGGCTGGTCTGATCGCTATCAAATTCCCTTCCTCATTCTTCGGTAGACAGGGGCAACCCCTAAATAGAAACAACTGACACACATTATGAGAGACCTCAACATCAATGTGCTATCTTCAATCACCAAAAATAGACTACACCCCTCACCCCCTAAAATGACCAAACTGGATGATTTCTCTGCCCACTACATTAACATGGTACCTGATATTCTTGATTCTATTGTACCGAAGCAACTCAAAAGGATTCCCGTCCAACAATCCAAAACTTGGTTTAATGGTTCCCTAAATGACGAACGACGCAATCTTAGACTCTCTGAGAGACTCTGGAGAAACACACCCTCCACCGCAAATTTCACTCAACTTAGGGAAGTGAGAAGCACTTACAACAAATATATCAGCCTGGCTAAAATAGACCACTTCAGAACTCAGCCTGAAGGAGCCAAAAATAGACCCAAGAAACTCTTTGAAATCATCAAGGAACAAACTAACCATTCTTCCATTCCGACCTCTACTCAGGTAGCCCGGCTACCTTGTGGTGATGGCTTCACATATCACTTCTCTGAGAAAACAAGGAAAATCGAATTTGAGATATCACCTGTCGCCCCCAACTCTGAGACCTTCAAAACCCTCTGCTGGACCAGCTGAGTTGGCGGATTCCTTAACAATATCCTTGCCCTTGGGACGTACTCTCAAAAACAACGACTCTTGGAATTCCTTTCTCCTCCCTGATGTCACGGAGCTCCTACACAATATGGCGTCCCTTAAACCCTCCAACCATTTCTGTGATCCTTTACCTGCTAAGCTTTTAAAGAACACAGTTCAGCCATTCTCCCTCTTTGGTCCAGGATCATTCAAGAATCCCTCCTACCGGGAATGATTCCAGATTGCCTAAAGGTTGGGCAAGTTACCCCCATCCCTAAAAAGCCCAATGCGGATCTATCTGATCCGAACAACTTCCGACCTATAACCAGCATTATGACACTTGCTAAATTGCTTGAAAAGTGCGTCTACTCAGAGCTCTGCAATCACATTGAAAAATACTAACTCCTTGCCCACCATCAGTCAGGTTTCAGATCAGGGCACAGTACTGAAACAGCAAAAACACACATTGTTGATGACACCTTGAGAGCCCTTGACCAAAATGTCCCTTGTCTGCTGATCCTTCTGGATCTGTCTTCAGCCTTTGATGCCATCAAACATGCAAATCTGATTGATCTTCTTCAACACAGGATGGGTCTCTCCGGCCTGGTCCTAAATTGGTTTGCTTCCTTCCTGCATAACTTCACGCAAAATATCAAAGTTAATCACTTCCTTGCAACCAGTACACCTGTCATGATTGGAGTGCTCCAAGGATCCGCCCTCTCGCCCACTCTCTTCAACCTTGTTATGGAACCACTCTCCATCATTCTGAACCTTGCGAATATTCAGTATCACATGTATGCGGATGACACACAATTATACCTGAATATCTCGTCTCAATAAGACATAAAATCATTAAATGATGCACTGGCACAAACCCAACAACGGTTAAATTTGAACCATCTGCTGTTAAATACTCTTAAAATGGAATTTCTGTTGATCTCCCCACCTAATCACTTGGCTCCGACCCTAGACTGGCTTAACCAACTCACTGCTCTGAACTGCACCCCTCATGTTGTAGACTCTGCCAAATCCTTAGGTATCTCCTAAACAAATATTATTATAATATTTGTATTTCACTCTCTTTCACTGGTCCTGACGAACGCCAGATATACCATTATGAC
Organism: Lissotriton vulgaris; assembly: GCF_964263255.1. NCBI lineage: Eukaryota > Metazoa > Chordata > Amphibia > Caudata > Salamandridae > Lissotriton > Lissotriton vulgaris. The sequence continues at coordinate 65,036,340 of NC_141699.1, read as the reverse complement.
TGAGGCAGAAACATGTTGACCACCTACAAAGGATAAATCTGGACTTTTAATCTTGGTCCTTTATCCCACACTATTGTTTTTATTCATGTCCAATTGCCAAAACTATTTAAAAAATTTTTTTTTTACACAATTGGAACATTTTTAAATCACTTAAAAATCACACTTCACACAAAAGACTGCTCCGCAGTACACTGGCGTTGCAGCACACTAGGGTGGCATTCGGCAACTCCTGGTGGGGCCCAATGATGAAGCATGTCACCAACCAGGTTGGTGAGTGAGGGCTTTTCGAACAACCCTAAGCGTTCCCCCTCACAGCTGACTGAGACTGTGAGAGTTGCTACATGCTGGCTCTATTTTCAAAAAAATTTTGACGCTCCTTTGTTGTTTCTTTGATTTATCTTGAGGGGTATAGGAGCGCCAATTCCGTTCCCTTCCTCTCTCATTGTTACGAGGTTAATTTTCGGACTCCTGTTGCACTACTCTGGTGTGTTTTACTGTATGCTTTGATTCTATTTTGCTACTCGTGCTCTAGGGCTTTGCTGACACCCTCACGCTTAACTTGATCTTCTTACCCTGTTTTGTTGTAACCCTCTCCTACTGGCCCACTGTGTTTGTACCCTTGCTTTTGCCAATTATGTACAGCGCTCTGATTCCCGTATGGGTCTTTTTTGCGCTCTATAAAACTATTAAAATAAATAAATAAATACTTGTATGGCACCCTCCCCAAGCACACATACATCTAGCACAGATACACTACTTCTGCGGTTCGCGGTAATTCAAGGGTGAATTAAGCTCACAGCAGCACAACTTTTAAGAAGCGAGTGAGCCTGTAGCCTCACTCCAGTGACCTAGGTTAAAACAGTCTTGTTAACTACTGCTGATCGCTACATAGACTACTGCCACCGCACTCATGTTGTCAAAAAGATGGAGAAGGCAGCAATCTTCCACCACTAAGAGGGAAGAGCTCTGGGAGCTCCACCTGGTTCAGAAAAGACCGCAATCCATGAGACAGGCCTACGTCATGGCCCACATGCATGATCTGTGTTTGCTTATGACAAAAAAAATCAACATTAGGGATCCAGACATCAGTGCAGTTGCACACTCAGGGCAGGGGCGCATGCCCATTACCATAAAGAGGACTTTTCCCTCCAAACAAGTCCATACTCTTTTAGCTTTACCTTGCACAAAATTCAACATAAATAATGTTTGCATAAAGGTTTGTCTTGAACTTCATAGGAAGCAGCTGTTGCGACAAACATTGGGCATCTGTCAGTCATTTAGATTCTGAATGAGGATAACCCCACTGGAATGAATGAGGGATAAACCCTGTGGTGTAACACAAACGGATGGGGCCACCACAGAATGGAATAAAAGACCCCTGTGTCTTTAATATCTCACAAATATTCATAGGCTTTGGGCAGAATAAGGGCCCCCTGAGAGTTGGGGCTACAGGAGAATGTGTTGTGCAGGTTCACAGATATTCGTCCTACTGATGTTTATAGAGGGATTTTGCTTTTTTCGACAGTGAGTATCACTGAAAAGACATCTACACTATCGAAATGAGGGTGGGTTGACTGATTGTTTAAATTTTGGGGGGTGAGAATTGTAGGTTTTTCATGAGGACATAAGCAAAGAAACTTTGCACATGTCGTACTGCTTGGGAAGGGTGACCAGATAGATGTCCAGGATTTCCATGGAGACTCCCAGTTTTCAGAAGACTGTCGCAATGTCCCAGCGCTTTCCCTAATTTTAAATACATGATGTCCCAGTTTTTGGCAAGAAGGTCAATTCATCCTGCCAACGAGAAATATTATCGTTCAGGCAGCGCAGGAAGCAGTCAGATGGAAAATATAGAAGTATGGCTTTAGTCCTGCTTTTACGTCTGGCCTGTCCCAGCTTATGTTTCTCAAAATCTGGTTGCCTTGTGCGGGGGATATACGAAACCCACCTTTACAAGAACATACTAAAAGGCAGACTATGCTCTGAGCAAATGCCAACATTGCAATAATAAGAAACATCTTACCAAGAGACCCTTTTCCCTACATAAGCATAGTTAACGTGTGAACCGGCGGCACAGTTCGGTATTATTAACATCACTTTAGTATAATAAACATGTATTGTGAGTCTGTGACCAGTAAAATCAAAGGGAGGGTTTAAAATTACATAAGATTGGTACAAGGATGTGGGCTCGCGGTCAGAGGTACCGACTTTTGGAGATAAGGAACAAGGTTCGAGTCTGCATCAACTCACCATCCTTTGATTATGGGTACATCCCTTAATTTCCAGATTGCCCGAACAATTTGACCATGTGTAAAACTGGTACTCACGTAAAGCCTTTGGGGAAACCAAAAACAACTACGAAGAGCAACAGCGCGCCAAGAAGACCATCTACTCCTTGAAAGGCGGAGAACCGGACCCTTTAAAAACATTACTCATTCAGGAGCATGTAAATATAAACCCGCCTTCCAGAGCGCTGATAGGCCAGCAGGCTTGCAATGCCTTCTGATACCTGCCAAGAAGAGATTAATTATTCATGAGTACGTGCGTGTGGGCCTTGCGACGCCCTTCGCTCGCTGATTGGCTACCGGCAGTGTTTGGGATGTAGAGGAGGCCGCGCCCGGCGCCATCTTGTTTTCTGGGCCGGAGAAGGCAGCGGTCCCTGGCTCAACTGGGCCCGCCCCCTGCACACCGAGGACGGGCTGCTTAATCCTGACAAGTCTCTGCCCGCAAGGGCCCGGTACTATGCCGTCGTGAAACCGGAGCTTGTGTGCTTAGCGACCGCCGGACAGAGCAAAGCCAGGGGGCGCAGGGGGCTTAGACCCACTGCAGGTCCCCAAGAGGCCGGGCCCTGGCGCTCCGAGAGGCCCCCTCCCGCCGGCGGAACACACCGAGGAGCCCCCTCCTGCGCGGCGGGAGGATGCGCGGAGGATAAATGGTGGCCCCGGCGGACAGCGGCGCCTTCCTGCTCCTCCTGCTGCTGGTGCTGACCCTGACCGAGCCGCTGCGACCAGGTGAGGATGGAGGGGCTGCTGAGAAACCCTGAGGTGGGCTTTTGGGGAGAGGGGCACTGTGTGAAGGGGTGCATTACGACCCCCTGCCCATATTGTATAAGAAGGAGCAGATTGGAAGAGAGATGATGGAGTAGGAGCTGGGGGTGGGGTTGGATTCAATGCCGCTGGTTCAGGCTAAGAGGGGCTTATGAAAAAGGCCTAGTGATGCTGCTCTCATATCACAACGTTCTGTAACAAACGTTGCATTCTGCAAAATTGCATTCTGCAAACCTGCAACAATCCACTGGCACTGCACCCACTCTGTTTACCCATCACTGAGCTCCTCGTGCGTCACTCTTAATTTATGCACCCCTTATGTGGTTCCTGGCATTGCATCCAACATTGTGGTATGGCAAACTCAACGCCCCTGTGCATACAGGTTCTATTGCACACCTATAAATGGTATCGATAATAATATGCGTTTTGTAACGCGCTCCCAAACTCTGGTTTTGTAGCCTCTTGGCCAAGCTCCTAATAATGTGTCTTCAAATTTGTATATCCCTTCCAAGCTACGGCATCCCCACGTTCTGGACTCCCGTGCCCATCTGGATGGAGTACTGCGCACTTGTCATATGCCCTTACGCACTGAGCCTGTTACTACAACATCTGAAGTAGTACCCCATTAATAATGAGCCCCCATTTAGAGATTCGTATGCAGCTTTCCAACACCATGGACTCCCACATCCAGCTTGTGATGCTGCAGAGTCTGAACCTCATGTTTGGCTCTCAATTCATGAGCAAAAAGCTCACCCCGATACTGATGTGGGGGGCTCCTTGTAAGCGAGCACTCTGGTAATGAAACACAAAGCTCCAATTACCCATAATATTGGCCTCTCTTCCCCGTGAATCTTTCTACCGACACCTGTAGATGAGAGCTTCATCTGGCTGCATATTTGATGGCCTAGAACATCTCCCATGCTCTGGATTCCATGCTCTGGATTAATGGAAGCCTGCATTAGCTGTATAAAATGTATTTAATACCCTAATTAAACTCTTGCTGTGAACTATTCACCAGTGTTAATAAAACGGCACCACTGCTTCAGTAATATATTTGTGTTGTGAAGCCAGTGTGACTGCTTTTTGAGCTAACACATCTACCTGTGTTAAAGACCAGATATTGAGAAAAATATCTGGTGCTTAAAAACCGAAGTGATAATATGCCTTACAGTTTTATGTTGTACAATAGATGAGGGATGGCTGAGTGATAATTGCGCTGGGTTGTGATAAAATCTAAGGTATCAGTACGGAAAGCTCCAAGGATAAGTTGATGGCCATCAACCAAATGGGTAGTGAAAACACAATACCACATATAATTCAAATGCAAGAAATATCCTGAGCTAATAGCAAGAGTCAATAAAGTTCTTCAAATAAATCGATTTATTTGAAGAATTTTATTGACTCTTACTATTAGCTCAGGATATTTCTTGCATTTGCCTTAGTTTGATGTTTTCCTCGAAATCTTGCAATAAGGCCACCATTATGGTACATTTTTTTTTAATAAAAATGAAAACCATAATTTGTCAGCGTGCTTTCTTACCCTCAGCCTGATTTAAGTGACATGTAAACATTGTTTAAAACACCTAGCGCACGTGTTTCGACCAGCGTTCCCGAAATTTGTGTGACTTGTGTTGTTTCTCACGTCTCAAGAAACTGCATTCATGGTGGTAGTGGACACCTTGTCAAATCAGTAAGTCTCAACAAGATCCCAAAGTTTGACCCCCCCCCCCCCCCATTTTTTTGTTCGCTTACTGTTCTTCTCAGTTCAATAGGAGCAGGCACATGTTTTATTACAGAAAACCGCAGTTGAGATTGTTTTAAAGATGTAGATCCCAAGCATCATTTTGTCATTAAACTATGCCAGCACATAGTCTGCGATATCTGTTTTTGATTTATCATGAGTCAGTGTTTTAATACATTGTTTTTTAGACATTGAGTTGATTGACTTGTAGATATAGTGTTAACATCAGATTTCAGTTTACATTACATTGCTGTACTAATCCACTAGTTATCAACTACGATGCTGCAACTGGACATAGTCATCCCTCGTCTTTGTGCGAAACTTGGAAGTCTTTAAGTGATTGTTTAAAACTGTATTTACACGTTGGTTACACTGACGAAACGAATATAGATAATGCGATACACGTATGTACTAGTGGAAATGTGATGCTTGTGAACTGCCACTTTTTTGATTTTTTTTTTATATAATTAAGAGTTGTTTGAATCGCAAGGGTAATCGTTAATACGATTCTGAAGTCGGCGTTTCTTTTCATTTGGGGACCTTCTAGCGACTTACTGATTTACCAAGGTGCCCGCCCCACCATTAAGATAAAGTGCTTATTTAGTGTCAATGCAGCAGATTAGAAGCTTACTGGAGTGTTGATTTTCGCAGTACAGATTTAAAGTTAGTTGCACTTTATATAGGTGTTAAGGACATTGGAGGGAAATTATTGTACAACCTCGTATTAAAATACGGAATAAAATACCCCTTGATAGTTGAAAGGCTATTCATTGCATGTATTATGCTACGCTAATTGGATTTGTAAAGCGTAGCTTATCACTCAAAGGATAGGTAGGCGCTAGATCCTCAGAGTTCATGAACCTCCGAGGTCATGACCTTCATAGACAACGTGTATTTATTGCCTTGCTCCTCTGTTTGGCTATAGTCTCCCCAGTACCTTGCAATATCGCCAGTTTTGGCTGGAATGCATTATGTATTTACACAACACAATGCAGCCCATGGTATATGGCTGTTCAGCAATTCTTGCCCAGTGCTGATGACCAAAGGGTGAGTGCACGCCTTGGCAGCACCTCACATTATTGATGGCTGGGAAGTATAGAGGTTTTACTATTCTTACATTGAATAAGTAATGCATTTGGAGGCTAATCGTTTTACAGCGCACCAAAGTTTACTGTATAAAGCATGTTGTCAAAGTTGTTTGTGCTTCATTATGAAAGACTACTTGTATCTTATATTGTTTTACTGCAGCAGACAGCCTCTTTATTTACATGTGATACTGCCCATTCCGCTTTCGTTTTCATTGAGTACAGCTTTGTCTTCACGTTTTACCCTTTTATCAGCAGCGCATTTGTGATTTTTGAATGGGTGTCTCTAGGCATCACCCAGAGTGTACTTGCCGCTTTAATGGACTGCAGACATGGAAATCTTGGTTGTTTGTCTCATGGCCCAGCCGATTTGTATTTTATGTGTTGAGGCTGTGCAGATAGTATTGGACCACGTGAGCCAGAGTGTTTTTTGTGAGGGTTCATGTCTGTTATTTATTAATGAGCTATTCACAACAGTACCACAATCTTCAGGGAATGTTGACCACACAACTGCTGAGTTTTACTAAACTAATGTTTTTTTACAATTGTTTTTCCACAAACAACGGTAAAATATGCACTAGTGAGAGACTGTCGGTATATACACACAAAGCGAGTTGCTTCACCAGTAGAGTCAACAATCTGATCATTTTGATAGCACAAGTGAATCCACAAAGGCATTGGTTGTACTAGCAGAGTTAAAGCTGCATAAAAACCAGGCATCAGCCCTAAAAGGGGAATTATGAAACGCAATATTTGTGCAGAGTCTTTCAAGGCTAAATATATGGGTAGTGTCGTGGAGTCACCTAGCATTGAGAGCTTTTGTAGGTATCTACATCTTATTGTCTTATTTAGTTTGTGAAGGTCATTCTTTCCCAAAATCCCTTTAGAGTTTAAGGCAGCATTCCATTCCAGCCCTGGGATTTCCTTGACACGTCACTTTAGAAGAGATCCCTATAATTACTGGACTGTGTTGCCGTGTTTCATGTTTCGGCTTCTAACTGTTTCATTGGGCAGATTAGTTTGTCGAAGCAGGGTCCATTGCAAAGGACTCGATGCTGAAACGTAATTCTAGAGTGCTCAATGTCACTGTAGGAAAACCACTTTCTTGAATTTGGAAATTCATTGTAAGGAATTTGTTTTCAGCTATGCACAAAGTTTAATAGGCACGGATAGGTGACCAGTTTCAAAGTGCAAGTTGGGTGATAGGTTGTATTTCATCGCACAGTCTGACTAACTTTGTCCGGCTTCTGTAGTGAGAGCAGCAATATGCATACATCTTAGTGGAAGGAACCAGGAGACGCGATGAGAACCATTGGTTGTGCGCGAAAGAATGCATGTATGTTACAGCTGCTTTGAGTTTCTGTGTATCAACTAGTTTTCGAAGTTTTGCAAAAGTGACCATGTCGACAGGCTTGTGTTGTGCAGAACAGATGGGTATCCAGTATACTTCTTAAAGCGTGTACCTCTTGCTTTGCTGAGATAATACGCGCTGTGTGATGGTTAGCAGAGACAAATGGATTTGAAGATTATATGTAGGGCATAGAGGTTTAGGCCCGTTCTTCAGGGGTAGCCTATGAAGGGTGATTGTAATGGTTTAATGTAATTGAATTCACTATATGAGAACAGTTGAGCTGCCTAGAGGAGAACCCCTTGGAGGGTGAGATATAATAGACGAGGACTGAGCAAGGCACAGTTTTCTACAACTCTGCCTTGCTCAGTCCTCGAGTGAATGGACCAAGTAATTTTTCTCCCTCATGTTAATCCTGTTAACGTCCATGATGTTGTGGTTAGAAGGATTTATCTTCAGCGAGTGAACTTGAGGTAGAACGGTTTGTAGATCAAAGTCCTATTTAATTTGCATGCTTAACCCCTTCGACGCTGATGACGAGCTGGGCTCGTCATGGCGTAGCCTCCTCGCACGCTGATGAATAGCCCAGCTCGTCACGTAAAGTGCGTTTTTTAAAAACCCAGCGTGCGAGCGGAATTCCGCTAGCGCGCATGCGGTTAAAAGAATATGTTTCATTACTATGACTCTAAAATATCTGGCATCCAAGATTTGTCTTTCAAGTTGATCTTGGAGAGTAAATATTTTGTTTGTATTCTTCTGAAATCGCTTCTGTGCTACTTATCCTGTAGCACTTTGGTGCACGAGAAAGCCAATCGAACTCAGTTTTTGGTTTCACCCAAGAAATCGCTATACTTGAAAGTAAGGTTAGTGATGCTCCACCTACTCCACCCTTTCTTCTTCTGCTCTCTAATTCGGTAATTTATATGGACGGGTGGCTGTATTTCGCTTTGGGAAGGATCCTCCTACAGGTTCTAAAAGTATAGAGGGACTATCGTGCAAGATGGTAACTACCTGCTCGAGACCTCAAGCAACCCTTAGAACATCTGCTCACTTCTTGTTTAAATTTCTGTGTGGCAAATATGCTTCCATGAAACAGACTTGATTGTGACCTCCTGGCTCAAAGACTGCACAAAGAGACAGTGTACTTTTCAGTTTATCGATGGTTAGCTCAAATTTTCTGGCAGATAATGCAACATAATGTTATAATCCCAGTATTTGTTATTTTTTTGCCAAAGGCATTCTTAATTGTTTTATTTTTTCTAGTGGAGAGGTAGGTCTCAGTTTTGTATGAGTTTAGCATCAAGTGGTAGGTTGTCTCACAGGTTTCCGTATTTGTTGGGATGTCTGTTGATATCTTCAAGATAGGTCACCCTGTGATGAATCGGGTTGTCAATTGCCTATTGAAGGACGGCTACTCACTGCTATACTGAGGCTAGGATTCACTGTGGCTCACCAGGAGGACTCAACCAGTTAGGTCATTACGTTGTCCATGAATCATTAAACCTGTCGAGGAAGATTTCAAGTTGCATATAACAGCATTCTCTTCAAAATAAAACTCTCAACCATTGAAGTGATTATTTAGAAAAAGAGAGAGCTATTGGCGTTGTAAAAGTAAACATTTACTTATGTGTTGTGGAGTGGATGTATGTGGCGTGCAGTGGAATTATGTGGATAGTAATTATGTGGCATTTGCTGTATTGGAATTATGTGGCGTAGGATTGTGTGCTATGGATATTAATTAATTGCTATGGTATTTTGTGTTTGGAGTGTTACGTAGTGGAGTTTAAATATGTTGTGTGCACACTCTCTTCATTAATTACACTTCAAAACACTGTGTCCTAATACACATTAACCCCACCTTGGTGATCACCATGCATAACATGGAAACACTTCCAACATAAGGTAAATACTAGGACACCACTCTTCCACCACACCCTACGTAGTGTAGCATGGTCCCAGTGTGAGCAAGATCTTCAATTCCCCACCTGGGGTGTGTGTATATGTATATCTCATGCCCCTATAAACAAAAATACAAGTAGCCAGGATATAGACTAGATCGACATGGAGTCTGTGTACCAGATGTAACAAGCATGTGTAGAGTTACCATAGACGAGTACGTTATTCTCTTTCCAGGTCCACATCACATACAGATACCTGGGTAGAGTAAGAAACTCAACTACGGGCATATCTACTCTTGTGGGAGGGGCCCTGCCTGCTAATCATTCCCGGTGTAGTCTTGGGCAGCTGAAAGGGTTTGGAGAGAGTGGGGGGATCCAATCACCATTAGAGCCCTGATCCCTCCTGGAGGGACAAGTCTGCCTGTGTGGGATCTACCAAATTATGTAACCGATCTGCAACACGCAACCTAAAGATAGTAAGTGCTAAGGAAATGCTACAATACTATATATATATATATATATATATATATATATATATATATATATAATTTTTTTTTTAGTTCTTTTCATTATCTTTTCTGCAAAGCGTTCATGCTTGTAATGATTGGTCAGACATGGCACTCAACACCCAATCCTAGGAGGGCAAAGCTGTAGCAACTCCTTGGCCTTTGTTCTCAGCATATGGAGAATTATGTGAGCATGTTCTTGAAGTTTCTGCCTTTCTGGGCTCTTGGAGTAACAAGTATGAGACGGATACAGGGCGTTTCAGGACTTTCCAGGACTCTTATCAGAAACACCATAGATACCCTGATTCCTATGAAAAAACGAGCGGCACCCCCCACTCGTCCCCAGACTCCATGGTATTCGTCAGATCTTAGAATAGAAAAGAGCAGGTGTAAAAACCTCGAACGACTATGGCGCCGCTCCAAGAACACACTGACCAAAGGAAATTTCAAATCTGCCCTGGACAACTATCGCAAAAATCTTAAGAAAGCTCGGAAGAATTACATAGCCACCCAAATTGACTAAGCAGACAACGCATCAAAAACCTTGTTCAATATTCTTAATACTCTGATCAACCCCAAAGCATGCAATCCGGAAGAAGAGTTTTGTCAATCTTTATGTAACCACATCGCCGACAATTTCACACAAAAAATAGAGGAAATTTATAACTAAATACACTCTTCTAATAACAACTCCAGACCTTTCCCTATGCAAGGATCCCCCCATCCTCCAAGTCTATGCATACTGAAAGATTTCCCTATCCTCACCATGCAAGACACAGAGAACTTACTAAAATCTGCAAAATCCGGTTCCCCCCCTAGACCTTATACCCGCCAAAAGCATAAAAAAAACTCGCTAGCGAACTGGCGGAACCCCTTTGTCCCGTTCTCAACTATTCTAATAGCCAAGGCAGACTTCCCAAAGAATGGAAAGCTGCACAGATCATGCCAATCAAGAAAAACGATAAATTACCATTGAATGTTGTTACTAATTATCGACCCATTTCATTGCTTACTTCATATAGCAAATTGCTAGAAAAACACATTAACAAGCACCTTTCAGCCTTTGTGGAGTCCTCGAATTGCCTCAATATCTCTCAATCAGGGTTTCACCCCCGGCACAGCACTAAACTGGCCTTGGTCAATGTAGTAGATGATATTTGTAGGCAAGCGGACGCAGGTCGGGCAGTAATCCTTATGCTGCTCGACCTGTCGGCCGCTTTTGATACTATTTCCCACCAGATCCTGCTAGACAGACTACATTCGATTGGCGTTCAGGGCATCGCCCTTGAATGGTTGCAGGACTTCCTCAAAGACAGAACACAAACAGTTAATCTTGGACCCTTTAAATCCAACACCACAATGGTAACTAAAGGGGTCCCGCAGGGCTCCTGTCTCAGCCCTACCCTGTTTAATGTGTACATCGCCCCCTAGCGTCACTTAGGAATATTGGGTTTAACCCAATTTCCTACACAGATGATACACAACTCCTTCTGTCTTTTGACAAGAATAACCGCAGCATTCAAGATACATTTGCTAATGGAATGAAGGCAATTTCTTCCTGGATGAGCTGCAATTTTTTACAGCTCAACACCGGTAAAACGGAAATTATGCTCTTCAAAGATGCCACGAAGTGCTGGGCCCCTAGGTGGTGGCCTGAAGAACTTGGTGCAATTCCCACGCCCAAACCAGTAGTTAAAAACCTAGGTGTTCTCCTTAATAACAACCTGAATATGGATGAACACATTGGCGCTACTAAACGAGCATGCTTTCACGCTCTTAGCCTGCTACGCAAAGTTTTCCATTTTCTCCCCTCCTCAACACGAAAGACCCTTATCTGTGCATTAGTACTTAGCCGCCTAGATTTCAGCAACGCTTTGCTGATCTCCGCAAAGGAATCTGCTCTTCAGAGTTTGCAGGTCGTGCAAAATACGGCGGCCCGGCTGGTTACAAGCTCCCCATATCGAATCCCCTCTCTATCTCTCCTACGTAAACTTCATTTTCTTCCCATTCGCAAAAGAATACACTTTCAAATTTGTTGTATAGTATTCAAAAGCCTGAACCAATTGGGACCAGCCTACCTCGCCAATAAACTGTCTAAATATACTCCCTCATGCACCCTTCGCTCACAAGGAAAAGGCCTTCTTGTTATTCCCCGTATCAAACAAGCCAGATTGGGAGGCAGATCCTTTACCTATCTTGCCACCAAGTTCTGGAATGATCTCCCTCTGGACATCCGCTCTTCTCCTCACTATTTGATTTTCAGAAAAAAACTAAAAACTTTTCTGTTTTAACTCCGGTTCATTTTCCTGCTTCTACTACCTCCTTTTCAGTATCGTCCTAGCGCGGAGATACCCCATCTGGGGTGATTCAGGCGCTTTACAAATGACATAAATAAATAAAATAAATACACACAGGCACAGTGGTCTAACGCTGCGGTTCTGTGACAAAATTATAATTTAAATATTTTGTAGTACAACCACTCCGATCTTTGTAAAGAGCTATAAAACTATGTTTTCAAGGCTCTTGCAGTCGCAAACATCAGACGGATACACAAGCTCAGGGGTTCAACGTTCCATTTTAGGGATAAAATAATTTAAATGTTGGGTAATATAAGCAGATCTATCTCCATAAAGCGCTCTAACCATGTTTTTCTAGGGTCTGGTAACACAATCATCAGACGTATCCACACAACCTAAAAGTCTAAAGCTCCGATTCCTGTATAAAGTTATATTTTAAAAATTCAGTAATATAAGCACACAGATCTCTGTAAAGCGCTTTACAACCATGTTTTCTGGGCTCTTCTAAATACAAACATCAGGCAGATACACTGGCCTGGAAGTCCAATGCTCCGGTTCTGGTATGATATTATAATTCAAATATTCCATAATATAAACACACCTTTCTATATAAAGCGCTAAAAAAAACATGTTTTGTATGGTCTTTAAACACAAGCATCAGACGGATACACAAGCTCGTGGGTTCAACATGCCGGTTCTGGTTTGAAATAATAATTAAAATATTCCGTAATATAAGCACACTGATCTTCATAAAGTGTTATAAAGCCACGTTTTCTGGTTGCTTGTAAACTCAAGCATTACACGTATAGACGGGCCCAGAGGTCCCACGCTACTGTTCTGAGTTAAAATTATAATGTAAATATTTTGTAATATAAGCACACAGATCTCCATAAAGTGCTATAAAACCATGTTTTCTGGGTGCTTGTAAAAGCAACAATTAGACAGACAAATGTGCACAGAGGTCCCACGCTGTGTTTCTAGTATGACATTATAAGCACATAGATCTCTGTAAAGCGCTATAAAACCACCTTTTCTGGGTGCTTGTAAATGCAAGCATTGGACGGGTGTGCCCAGAGGTCCCACGCTATGGTTCTAGCATGAAATTATAATATAAATATTAATTAATACAAGCACACCATCTCCTTAAAGCGATATAAAACCATGTTTGCTAGGATTGTGTAACCACAAGCATGAGATACACACGGGCCCAGAGATCCCACTGTGCGTTTCTAAGATGAAATTATACTTTAAATATTCAGTAATGTAAGCACACTGAAGAGCCCCCCATTTGCTACGAGTTAAACAAGCTGTGGTCTCAACTGCGCATAAAAGACCCTCCTGCAGTAAGAGAAGCTCATTAAAGAAAATAGAGTGTAACAACCGAAGTAAAAGGGCCAGTCCTCATGGGAGGTTACAAACGAAGACAAGGCGGTACTAAGGAGGGACTAACCAGCCCAATTGCGAATCAGAAGCCATTTTTTATGAAGGACAATGACACAAGCCAATAACAAATATGGGCGGCAAGTGGGCGGGCCTTCAAGTACATACTCCAATACAGCATGGCTCGCAGAGCAGCGTATGCGCTGCATAAGCTCAACCTAAAAATGATACAGGACTTTTTTTTTACTGTTTAGTTACTGATCCGAGTTGGATCCATAAATAACAAGCATTGGAAATTCAATAGGTCTCCCAATAGAAAAGTTTGAGTTTTTGGTGTGGTAAATTTAAATATTTACATTTTTTTATGTTGTGCAAAATATAAAAGATTTTTTTGTTATTATAAATGCCAATAGTTATAAAATTATCAAATGTTACATCTATAGCATTAGTAAAGGTACATGTTTAGTTTTCCCCTGTCTTACATGTATTGATCTGACAAATCACAATGTTTTAAAAAATTAATAGCTTTGTTATTTACAATGCCAATAGTTTTATCTTTCGCAAATGTGACACCTATTGTAACACAATATGTGTTGTAACACTGAGTGGTATTTGGAGTGTATGTCAAAAATGTATATAGGGAGCTACCCTTTCTGACAGGAAAAGGATTGGGTCAACAATCTAATAAAAAACAGGGTTCCTTCTCCTGTATTCAATAAGTCATCGGTGGTGTTGAGATCCCAAAAGGGGACGTTTATAGCAAAGAGAGGGATTACAATGTTGCACCGGTTACACTAAGTGTATGTGGGGCCTAAAGGTACCATGAAAAACAAGAAACAATTCTTTTTTATAAAAACATTTTCCATTCATTTATTTGAAAAGATTAAAAATTTGATAATAACATATACAAGTCATATACACGAAATTTCGTCCCTATAACAATCTATTTACTTGTAATCATGATGTTGTAATGTTTGTCTTAAATACTGCTAAAATAGCAATTTTTAAAGAATATTGTATGCTTTTAAACTTCTGAACTTTATGAAAAACAATTGTGTATATGACTTGTATATGTTATCAAATTTTTAATCTTTGCAAATCAATGAATTTTTGTTTTGTTGTGTTTTGCTATGCTTTATTATGCTATGTTTTGTTATGCTATACAATGTTTTGTTGTGTTTTATTATGCTATGCTTTGTTTAGCGATGCTATGTTTTGTTATGCTATATTTTGTTATGCTATGCTAGGTTTTGTTATGCTATGCTAAGCTTTGTTTTGTTATGCTAGGTTTTGTTATGCTATGTTAAGCTTTGTTTTGTTTTGTTATGCTATGCTATGTTGTGTTTCGTTAAGCTATGCTATGTTTTGTTGTGTTTTGCTATGTTTGTTATGCTATGTGTTGTGTTTTGTTATGCTATGTGTTATGTTATGTAATGTTATGCTATGCTATGGGTTGTTTTGCTATCCTATGCTTTGTTTTTAATGCTATGTTTTGTTATGTTTTGCTGTGCTATGCTTTGCTATGCTTTGTTGTGCTTTGCTGTGCTATGCTTTGTTATGCTATGTTTTGTTATGCAATGTTTTTGTTGTGTTTTATTATGCTATGCTTTGTTTTGCTATGTGATGTTTTGTTATGCTATGTTTTGCTGAATTCAATGCACCTGTTTGTATTGAGATGCAGGCCCATGTGGGCTGTAGCTAAGCATTATGGTTGTTGCAGTTCATGCCACGGACTCCAGGTCCATAACCACAGTGGGTGCCTCAATTCTTACGCTGGTTAAAATACAAACCCCAGTGGGTGAAGAAAGTTGTACACAGCGCCATAGTAGTCCCAATATGTACCAGAACATCAGGGGCCCTTCGTTCTAAACACCGCTCTACATGAGCGAGCAGTGTAGATCTGCCAGAGCCAGCAGCTGGGCTTTTCTGCGACCAGGCTGGCCGCTGTATATTTGAAGAAAAGTTTGCCCAAGGTAGAAAAGCTGCACACAAAGGGGTTATCACACAAATGCTGCCGGTGGTAGTACTCAGCCTGTCACACGCCCTCCTTCCAGCTTGCCAAACGCGTTTCGGGCATCATCCCACCCTTGATCAATGGCTGCACCATGTAAGACCGAAGCCAAAGCTGAATTCAATGCACCTGTTTTTATATATATATATATATATATATATATATATATATATATATATATATATATATATATATATATATATATATATATATATATATATATATATATATATATATATATATATATATATATATATATATATATATATATATATATATATATATATATATATATATATATATATATTACCTACTGGCTATCGCCAGTAGGTATATATAGTTAGAATTTTCAGAAATCCCATAGGGAATTAATCCTATGTCTAATAACTTTGGCGTTTGTGGACGGAATCGGCTGAAATTTTCAGGAAAATGGCACATTTTGTTTCTGAGCAGCCCCTGAAAATTTGGTGGGGTTTCGTCAAGGGGGGGCCGAGAAAAAAGGGGGGTCCCAAAACGCGTTTTTCCCATTCATTTTTCCATAGGGCCTTTGGCCTCACTTTTAGCTCGAACGGCTGAATGGATTTGCACGAAACTTGGCAAAATTGTAGGGACTGTTAGCCCGATGTGCCTTTGCTAGGTCTCAATATATGTGCTTCAGTGGATTTTGAGAAATTAACGTTTAAATCAAGATATATATCTGTAACAGCGCTCCGGGCAGCGATCCGGTCCGCTTACTTTTCGCTTATCGGAACTTTGCGCGCAGAAAGCTGATTGGCTCTCCGGTGTCTGTCAACATTCTAAACAGTCCGGAGCGGCCGCCATCTTGTCTCTCGGTAGGATCGAGAGAGAAGAAGAGGTGAAAAACGAAAGGGGAATTTAATGAAAGGGGGCAAGGTATCCCCCTCTTGACCCCCTAGGAATGTTGTTGGGGTTATTAAAGGGTCCCGTGGGGAAAATAAAAAAAAAATGATTTTTCACGGTAGAAGCGCTTCACGGGCCGCAAACTGGTAGCGAAACGGGAATTCGCCATTTTGTGCTTCGTTAATTAAATTACTAGGTATAAGTGGGTGCGGGAGACGTATCCTAATCCCCTATGTTTCCTGAGGGTGGCTGAGGAGGCTGATATATGTTGATACATCTCTTCCAGCGCTGTGCGTGAGCTTTTTTTTTTTTTTGCTGCGTGACAGTCCGGAGCGGCCGCCATCTTGTCTCTCGGTAGGATCGAGAGAGAAGAAAAGGTGAAAAACTAAGGGGGAATTTAATGAAAGGGGGCAAGGTATCCCCCTCTTGACCCCCTAGGAATGTTGTTGGGGTTATTAAAGGGTCCCGTGGGGAAAATAAAAAAAAAATGATTTTTCACGGTAGAAGCGCTTCACGGGCCGCGAACTGGGCCGCAAACTGGTAGCGAAACGGGAATTCGCCATTTTGTGCTTCGTTAATTAAAGTACTAGGTTTAAGGGGGTGCGGGAGACGTATCCTAATCCCCTATGTTTCCTGAGGGTGGCTGAGGAGGCTGATATATGTTGATACATCTCTTCCAGCGGCTGCGCCATCTTGCCTTTTTTCGAATGCCACAATTTTGTCGTGCACGGCAGCCATTTTAGATGCCAGGCTGGTCCCAGGCTATCACCTAACCCTGCGGATGTAGTTTATGGCCCCAGCTGTAGAGAATTCAGACATGCCAATCCTCCTGATTCAGGCGTGTGACTACTGTTTCAGTGCTAGTCTCCCGCCTCCCGATTTCTGCAAGCAAAAACCCGGGGGCATATTACGAACAACTAGCGATAATTTTTGTCTCTAACTTGTTTAGAGACAAAAATTATCGCCGCACATCGGCGATTTTTATCGCAGATAAACCTTGCTATTATCGCAGAAAAGTCAGCGATATTCATGTATTATCGACCTAATGCTCTTAGCCATGTTATCCACCTCCCATTGGATAACATGGCTAAGAACTGCTCAGGGCAGGTGTTAGATTTTGGAGATATTCGCGCTTAGCGCGAATATCTCCAAAAGTTGGTAATAGAAGGTAGCGATGTTAGGGACTGTTTCTAGTCGCTAACATCTTGGCACGCCACTTTGCATGTCATTAGTGATAAGTATCACTGACATGCAAAGCGGGGCCCAAGATGGTCGCAATCTCCTTTTAGCTGTCACTAACTGGTGTTAGCGACAGCTTGGTAATAGGGAGATAATTTTATCTCCGCTTTCAAGGCTTTTAAAGCCAAAAAAGCGGAGATAAACCCCCTTGATAATATGCCCCACGATTCCTTGGGGGTTTCAGCTGACAGGGCTTGGTATTGGGTTACATGGTAATTTTTCCAGGAAACGTCAGAGGGTCGATGCAGGGGTTCTAGAAGAGGTGATAAACCATTTAAGCCTCATGAACAAGCGCATGGTCTTTTAAAGATTTGTGAAGTACTCGGAGCGGCGGTGTGTGTGTGTGCCCTCTTTCAGGAGCGGGCGGGGGGGCACTGCCAGCAACTTGCCAGGTCAGGTAGTGTTCAACACGTGCATCACCCTTTCTCTGCTTGCTATTGCGCTCCATGCTTCGGAAAGGTAAGAAAAAGAACGTGCATTTGAGTTTGAAATGTCCGATCCTGCAGAAGCACACTTCCAAAGCCCACACATGACAATAACCCGATTCAAGGCCCCATTCACCCGTTTTAAAAAAAATAGATAACACTCCAACAAAGTAAGGTTATAAAACTTTATTAACTACTAACTTTAACGAACGGAACAAAAACTAAAAACATTTAAACATTTCTCAACACAAAAAGCAACAATGGTTAGAAGCTGTCTTTTGTGCGAATAGTCCCAAGGCAGCACAACGTGCAGAGTTCTGGACGGCACCCAGGTGATGTCGCCTGGGTGCCGCACTGGTTTAGGGATCCTACAATGCAGCACAGAAAAACAGCGTGGGGCGTCCCGGGTGGTGCGGGGGGAGGCCTCGTCAGTAGCGGTCTGTTGTGCGAATAGTCCCAAGGCAGCAGAACGCGCTGAGATGTGGATGGCACCCAGGTGATGTCCAGTAAACTGCCGCACTGGTTTTGGTATCCTACAATGCTGCTCCGAAAATTGGCGTGCGGCGGCCCGGGGGGGGGGGCGTGGGGGAGCCGGCGTGAACGGGCCTCCCCAGGTGGCGGCCATCTAGCTGAGTTGCGCCCGCTCTTGCGGCTACAGCGTCTCGCTCACCATGTTGTTGAGTTGCTCCCACTCTTGCAGTGCAGCGATAGGCGGCTGCCACATGGCTCTTAAAATGGCGGACGGCTCCTCGGTTTTAGGCCTGGTCCACTGAAATGGCCCTGGGACACTTTGGAACTCGGACGCTTGCCTGCTAGGGCTTGGGCTCCATTCTCGAAAAGCGTTCCCTCAGCCGTGAAGATTGTATAAAAGTCTTGGGGGCCCCCGACTCCCGCAGGCTTCCGGTGGGGAGCGGCTGCCATGATTGCTCGCGGAATGACCACGACGGAGCCACGAGATGGTGGTGCTCTCATGCTGACGCCAGCTTCAGTCTGAATGATCCAGAAACAAGGTGGGGCTTTCATCGTTTGGGAAAAAAAAAATGTTCTAAACCAATGAAAAGTGTTATTTTTAGGTCATATGACCAAGCCTTCCATCTTTAGGAAACCAAAAGTAAAATGAACCAATGAAAAGTTTTATAAACAAGTCACATGACCTGTTATGCGGCATAGGGCTACAAAAAGCGTAGAAAATCCGTTGGCACGTGAGGCGGCGTCAGTAGCGGACCGATGTGCGAATAGGCCGAAGGCAGCACAACGGGCCGAGATCCGGATGGTACCGAGGTGGTGTCCAGCAAATTGCCGCACTGGTGTGGCCATCCTACAATGCTGCGCCGAAAGACGGCGTGTCCAGCTGAGTTGCGGTCACTGTTGCGGTACAGTGACTCGAACGCGCCGAGATCCGGATGGCACCGAGGTGGTGTCCAGCAAATTGCCGCACTGGTGTGGCCATCCTACAATGCTGCGCCGAAAGACGGCGTGTCCAGCTGAATTGCGGTCACTGTTGCGGTACAGTGACTCGAACGGGCCGAGATCCGGATGGCACCGAGGTGGTGTCCAGGAAATTGCCGCACTGGTGTGGCCATCCTACAATGCTGCGCCGAAAGACGGCGTGTCCAGCTGAGTTGCGGTCACTGTTGCGGTACAGTGAGTCGAACGCGCCGAGATCTGGATGGCCCCGATGTTGTGTCCAGCAAGTTGCCGCACTGGTGTGGCCATCCTACAATGCTGCGCCGAAAGTCGGCGTGGGGTGCCCCGTTGGCTTATGAGGTGATGTCAGTAGTGGACCGATGTGTGAATAGGTCGGAACCAGCACAAGGCGCCAAGATCCGAATGGCAAGTCCTGGATGTTGAGTGCCTCAGTTGAGAGTTCTGAGCAGTGCTTGTAAGACTGTCTGAAGCTTATTTGCACCTGCTGCAGCTTCACTAGGTCCGGCGGAACTTTTTTCCTTTTCCTTTCTGCTTCTTTTCCTACAATGCGTTTCATCTGAAGACACGACCAGGTCCCTGAATGTGTGCAGGGGGACGCTATTGATTGAATGAAAATGGCGGCTTGACACAAAGCTGACTCAAGCGTTACTGTTGGTGCTATACAGAAAAAAATTGGTTTTCAGTTTGTACATTCTTCAGGTTTTTTTTTCCATCCAAGTCTGATTGAGAGTTTGTAGAAAAATGGCTTCAGATTTTCCACATACTACTCTTCAACATTCTTCCTAAATGTAACAATGTGAAACTCACTAGGAGAACGGCTGTTTCTGTTTCCTTTCAAAATGCTGCCAACAATATTTTCTGAATGGAAGACACCATCTTGTAGCATAAAGGGCCGAAAGGGGTTCTGGTCTGGCCGATGGTTGGTGGAGACATTTTGACTATATCTTGGACCTGCCCGGCCTCGCCCAAAATGGCGCCGGTATAAATGGGACTCGTAACTCCTTGCCCGCAAATGTATATCTAGAAAATGTTATTGTAAGTGGCCCTGTTCTATTTTAATTACAAAATGTATGTCCACCGATTCCGCAACTGTTAGACACCTTAGTTCTTGCAACCTAATGGCCCGCTCGTTACGTTCCTCTACAGCATGGGTACTCACAAACTTTCTCTCGGGGGCCAAATTTACAGTGTGGTTTGTGGCAGAGGGCCGCACTGGTGGGGGCGGGGTCAGAGGGGGAGGGGGCGGGGCTAAAGCAAAACGAAAACTTGTGACCATGAGGTTGCACACAGGTCCCTGCAGCAGATGCCTTCATCCACTGAGCTACCAGACCAATCATACATGCATCTCTCTCCCTCCTGCCCTCCCTCTCCATCTCTCTCACCCTCCTGCCCTCTCTCTCCCTCCTGCCCTCTCTCTCCCTCCTGCCCTCCCTCTCCATCCTGCCCTCCCTCTGGCTCCTGCCCTCCCTCTCCATCTCTCTCTCCCTCCTGCCCTCCCTCTCCTTCCTTCCCTCCCTCTCCCTCCTGCCCTCTCTCTCGATCTCTCTCCCTCCTGCCTTCTCTCTCCCTCTCCATCTCCATCTCTCTCCCTCCTGCCCTCCCTCTCCATCTCTCCCTCCTGCCCTCTCTCTCCCTCTCCATCTCTCTCTCCCTCCTGCCCTCTCTCTCCCTCCTGCCCTCTCCCTCCTGCCCTCTCTCTCCCTCCTGCCCTCCTTCTCCATCTCTCTCTCCCTCCTGCCCTCCCTCTCCCTCCTGCCCTCTCTCTCCCTCCTGCCCTCTCTCTCCCTCTCCATCTCTCTCTCCCTCCTGCCCTCTCTCTCCCTCCTGCCCTCCCTCTCCCTCCTGCCCTCCCTCTCCCTCCTGCCCTCTCTCTCCCTCCTGCCCTCTCTCTCCCTCTCCATCTCTCTCTCCCTCCTGCCCTCTCTCTCCCTCCTGCCCTCCCTCTCCCTCCTGCCCTACCTCTCCCTCCTGCCCTCTCTCTCCCTCCTGCCCTCCCTCTCCCTCCTGCCCTCCCTCTCCCTCCTGCCCTCTCTCTCCCTCTCCATCTCTCTCTCCCTCCTGCCCTCTCTCTCCCTCCTGCCCTCCTCCTCCCTCCTGCCCTCTCTCTCCCTCCTGCCCTCCCTCTCCCTCCTGCCCTCTCTCTCCCTCTCCATCTCTCTCTCCCTCCTGCCCTCCCTCTCCCTCCTGCCCTCTCTCTCCCTCCTGCCCTTTCTCTCCCTCTCCATCTCTCTCTCCCTCCTGCCCTCTCTCTCCCTCCTGCCCTCTCTCTCCCTCTCCATCTCTCTCTCCCTCCTGCCCTCTCTCTCCCTCCTGCCCTCTCTCTCCCTCCTGCCCTCCTTCTCCATCTCCCTCTCCCTCCTGCCCTCCCTCTCCCTCCTGCCCTCTCTCTCCCTCCTGCCCTCTCTCTCCCTCCTGCCCTCTCTCTCCCTCTCCATCTCTCTCTCCCTCCTGCCCTCTCTCTCCCTCCTGCCCTCCCTCTCCCTCCTGCCCTTCCTCTCCCTCCTGCCCTCCCTCTCCCTCCTGCCCTCTCTCTCCCTCCTGCCCTCCTTCTCCATCTCTCTCTCCCTCCTGCCCTCTCTCTCCCTCTCCGTGTCTATCTCCCTCCTGCCCTCTCTCTCCCTCCTGCCCTCCTTCTCCATCTCTCTCTCCCTCCTGACCTCCCTCTCCCTCCTGACCTCCCTCTCCCTCCTGCCCTCTCTCTCCCTCCTGCCCTCTCTCTCCCTCTCCATCTCTCTCTCCCTCCTGCCCTCTCTCTCCCTCCTGCCCTCCCTCTCCCTCCTGCCCTACCTCTCCCTCCTGCCCTCTCTCTCCCTCCTGCCCTCCCTCTCCCTCCTGCCCTCTCTCTCCCTCTCCATCTCTCTCTCCCTCCTGCCCTCTCTCTCCCTCCTGCCCTCCTCCTCCCTCCTGCCCTCTCTCTCCCTCCTGCCCTCCCTCTCCCTCCTGCCCTCTCTCTCCCTCTCCATCTCTCTCTCCCTCCCTCCTGCCCTCCCTCTCCCTCCTGCCCTCTCTCTCCCTCCTGCCCTTTCTCTCCCTCTCCATCTCTCTCTCCCTCCTGCCCTCTCTCTCCCTCCTGCCCTCTCTCTCCCTCTCCATCTCTCTCTCCCTCCTGCCCTCTCTCTCCCTCCTGCCCTCTCTCTCCCTCCTGCCCTCCTTCTCCATCTCCCTCTCCCTCCTGCCCTCCCTCTCCCTCCTGCCCTCTCTCTCCCTCCTGCCCTCTCTCTCCCTCTCCATCTCTCTCTCCCTCCTGCCCTCCCTCTCCCTCCTGCCCTCCCTCTCCATCCTGCCCTCCCTCTCCCTCTTGCCCTCCCTCTCCATCTCCCCCTCCCTCCTGTCCTCCCTCTCCCTCCTGCCCTCTCTCCCCCTCTCCCCCTCTCCATCTCTCTCTCCCTCCTGCCCTCCCTCTCGACCTCTCTCTCTCCCTCCTGCCCTCCCTCTCGACCTCTCTCTCTCTCCCTCCTGCCCTCCCTCTCGATCTCTCTCTCTCTCTCTCCCTTCTGCCCTCCCTCTCGATCTCTCTCTCTCTCTCTCCCTTCTGCCCTCCCTCTCGATCTCTCTAACTTAGAGAATGGATCCGATTTTCTGATAATCAGACCAACTTGTAAAGCATATTATAATTATAGGACCAATAGTAAAACCAACAAGATCTATTAGCTATGCCAATGCTTGCTTTAAATTGCTGACCCTCTGTACATGCATGTGTACATGTACCCCCATGCAAGCAGTGACTGTTCCCTGGGACTTAAACATACTTATTTTACTCCTCGCCTAGCCCCTCATTCCTTCTACAGCGCCCTGAAGCCCGACGGCAGGAGGCTGTGCGCTAGAAAAAATATATATAAACATGCCCCAGCACAGAGGGGTGCAGACAAACATGGGTTTATTCTTCGCTTTGCAGCCCTTGAACCCAGAGCAGTTACCCAGATATCAGCCCAGAGCAAGGTACCGCCGCGAAGCATAAAACTTCCAGCGCCCTTGGGAATGTTTGCAAGGACGTCACAGACCCGTGCCATTATTAGCCACAGTGTATTCTGCACATATGTCTATGCACCACTAAAAAGTGAAAGTTGTAGACACTCGTGTAAGTCAGTGAATAAGTGTGAGCGCATAATCACACGTGCAGTTTAAGAGCTCTTTAGCATCCTCGGAATCTTTCATTGTTTAAGTGGGTCCCTCAGCACACTTAAGTTACAGGAGGTGCAATCTTAACTCGGAAGAAGCCCCGATTGTATCATTCCCAGGGGTGGGGGGTCAGAGAAGTGGCCAGGATGGGGGCAGGGTCACAGCGCACGTCACTACCCCAAGGTACCAGCTGATGTTTATTGCACACAGCTCCGTGACAATTGAGACAAAGAGGACAGAGCCTGAAGGAGGGTGTGCTCGGGGACATTAATTACCCTGGGAGCTAATGGCGAGGAGGCGGGGTGCAAGCGGCGCGACAATGGCAGGCAGGCTCTGCATTTGAATAGTTCTCAATGGCCTCTCTTCAGGAGTCAGGATTGGCATTCTGTCGCCTCGGCTGCAGACTAGGCAGAACTCGCGGCTTTCTCCTGCTAGCTGTCTCTCCTGGACGTAGAAATCAAGGCGCACTTCGAATTTTCGATGACGTGGCGGGTCTCTCTGGTGTGGGCGTCTCAGCCCACGCAACACCCAGTGCAGACCGGAATGATGAAAAGTGAGACACAATCACAGCCAGCAGTACACTAAGGGGGAGGGCGGATCTGTGCAAGAATGAGTGTGTCCTCTGTGTCAACACTACGCTTTCACACATCTCAGCAGTAATGCGCTTCTAGGGGTCGCCCGGCCCCACAGAGCAGAGGTGAAATACAACAAAGCCTCTGCTCTGTGGGGGCCGGGGGAGCAGTGATTATCAGTCGGTGTTTTCTAACACTAATACATAATTTTTTTAAGCCCAGGTACGATTGTCGGCAAGGTCCGCGGGCCGCCAAGGAAGGCTTGCCGGGCCGCTGACGGCCCGCGGGCCGTACTATGAGTACCCCTGCTCTACAGTGTAAATGTCTCCTCATCATATACGATTTCAGTTTGCTCCGTGGCCGGCCCACGTGGTTATAGGCCCGTATTTGTATACTGACATTTTCACAATAAAGGTTTTTAAAACAAAACACGGTAGTAGTATTTACATTGGTAAAGTTTTTACTTTTAGTGACTGTTTTCGAATCAGTAAAAGGCAAGTGAAATAAAGCAGTCCAATTACATGACGGATAAAAGGTATAATATGTAGGAACGCAGTAAAGATAAATGGTCAAGGGCAGTTGTGTTTTTCATGTCTGCAACATAAAGTGATCGATAAGAATCTGATAATCAGGCGTATCGGCGACTAAGACAGCAGGCCGAATCTCTTTTACTCAACGGCTCCGTCATGGAAGGAAGAAACGCCCTTTTTCTCGAAAAAGGAATATATTTTACTTGCAAGACAGTTGTAAATTTTCCGGGAAAGTACATTAGCCTGGAATATTATAACATATGTTTGAAAAAAAAATATTGTTCGAAAATAATAAAAAGCGTAATTTTTAGGTCATATGACCAAGCTTTTCATCAAATTAACAAAAGTAAAATGAACCAATGAAAAGTTTTATTAACAAGTCACATGACCTGTTATGCTTACGTTACGCGCTGCGCGCCGCGCCTCGGATCACTTCCGGGTGCGCTAACGCGGCGTGTCATAAAACGCATTACGCGACAACGTAGGTCAAGAAT
Source organism: Lissotriton vulgaris (assembly GCF_964263255.1). Lineage (NCBI taxonomy): Eukaryota > Metazoa > Chordata > Amphibia > Caudata > Salamandridae > Lissotriton > Lissotriton vulgaris. Next base: position 65,011,359 of record NC_141699.1, on the reverse strand, counting down.
ATAGTCTAAATGTCTCCACCAACCAGCGTTCAGAACACAACCCCTTTCAGCAGTCCAAAAAGTTCTGTTAAATGACAACAGAGGGGACAGGCAACAAGAACCATCAGTCAAAGAGGGGAGGGCAAGTTCTTCTCTTCCGGGTCATGTTGGGGCGCTACCGGAACTGATCGAATTGGTAGTCTATAGTGTTTCTGGATGTTTCAGACTAAAGCTGGCGTCAGCATGAGACCACTACCATCTCGTAGCTCCGTCGTGGCCATTCCACGAGCAATCATGGCAGCCGCTCCCCACCAGAAGCCTGCGGGAGTCGGAGGCCCCCAAGACTTTTGTAGAATCTTCACGGCTGAGGGGACGCTTTTCGAGAATGGGACCCAAGCCCTAGCAGACAAGCGTCCGAGTTCCAAGGTGTCCCAGGGCCATTTTAGTGGACCAGGCCCAAAACCGAAGAGCCGGCCGCCATTTTGAGAGTCCTGTGGCAGCCGCCTATCGCTGCACCGCAAGAGCGGGCGCATCTCAACTACATGGTGAGCGAGACGCTGTAGTCGCAAGAGCGGGCGGTAAACAGCTGAATGGCGGAAGAGGCACAGTGTAGCAAAAGCGGGCGGAATGGCAACTAAAACGATAAAGGGGCGCCCCACTACAGCTTGTCTTCAGGTCAAACGGATTGTGGGACAAGGTCCAGAATTGAAGAGTCATCAAAAGGCAAAAAGTTCCGCCGGACCCCGGGAGCCGGCCGCCTATGTCGGGGGCGATCTCAGGCTACACCAGACTTGGGGAGGGTGTCGGAGCCAAGCGTCTTCTCCGAGTCCATGGCCATCACACCGCCCCTCAGGGGCCTCCGTCAAGCTGTTTAGGAAGGTAACATATCACATTGTTTTCTAATGCAGTCAGGTCCACAAACGACACTCACTTACTTTGAGAATAGTGAAGCTGCAGTAGGTGGAAATAAGCTTCAGACAGTGTTACAAGCACTGCTCAGAACTCTTAACTATGGCACCCAACATCCAGAACTTATGCTATTTGAGAATGGCAGTGACATCGAAGCATCTCAGGGACCAAAACCATTAACGTACTTTCACGTATGAAAATCTTACTTGGGGAGGGGGCAGGAGCGAAGCGCCCCCTCCCAGTCAGCGCCACCACACCGTATGTTGAAAATCTGAAGCCATCGTTCTACAAAGTCAACCAAACTTGGATTGAAAAATCTAGAAAAATGTACAAACTGAAAACCAGTTTTGGTCTGCATAGCATCAGTAGCAACGCTTGAGTCAGCTTTGTGTCAAGCCGCCATTTTGATTCAACAAAGCACAGGCATTGAAAAAGGCTGAAATTCAGAACTCTAAACTATGGCACCCAACATCCAGGAGCTTGCCATCCGGATCTTGGAGCCTTGTGCTGTTTTCGATCTATTCACACATCGGTCCACTACTGACATCATCTTATAAACCAACGTTATGTAAATAGTTTTTTAATAAAATGTTTTACCCTGTTTCTTTGCTGGTGTGTTGTCTATATTTTTAATATTTGCATAGGGTTTGTCGTTATTTTGGGCGGGATGGGTGACGGAGCCGAGCTGTCTTGCAGCCCTCATGGTGTGGAGCTCAGTTCATCTCACTATTTTCGTATTTCTCATGAAGGGTTGTTCCTAATATTTCTATTTTAGCGAGGTCAAAAAGAGATCCAATTAGTGGCCTACTGATTTTGCTCGATTACTTTTATTTTTTTTACACGATTTTTCACTATCTGCAAAGACTAAACAGAGTATTGCGACTTTGTGCTTGTTTGTAAATAGAGAATGATCCAAAGAGAAGCAATTCTAAAACAGTAAATGCTTGGACAACAATCGATCAAATGGAGAGACAAGGAGGCACGACGGATTACAACGGGGGTAAAGGCCTGCGTTAACTACCCTTCAGTATCTGCAAAGAGAGAGTACTACTAAGACAAAAGAGGGGAGGGGGGTGCAGCGTTCAAAGCACATCAGCGTGCATAAATACGAAAATGTTTTTATCTATCACGTACTTGACATTTTAAAGCTTTTCATATTTGCTATTAAAAAACCAATGAAATTCACAGAAAAAACCATAGGTTATAGTGGATATATAGTTAGGAATTTGCATTTACAAAACCTTGAAAATTCAATGAAAACACCATTGGTTTTAGGCCATATATAGTTAGGAATTAGCATTTACAAAACCTTATTTTACTCGCATAAAACCATTGAAATTCCATATATAGTTAGAAGCGCTAACTATATATCGCGCACCCGCAATCCACTGCTGATGATGTCACATATTACATCATTCATGACATGGTCAGTGACATCACTGATGACATCACTGATGACATCTCAAATGACATCACTGATGACATCACTGATGACAACTCAAATGACATCTCAAATGACATCACTGATGACATCACTGATGGCAACTCAAATGACATCACTGATGACATCTCATTTGTCATCACTGATCACATCACTCATGTGATAATACAATGAACCTCTTCAGACTCTAATATAACCTTACATACACTCAGTATAAACAGACACTCACAGACTGTCACTCATCCATGGAGTTACTCACACACCTAGTCAGTCATGCAAAGAATCAATCACACCTCCATTTCCTCAACTATACAGTTATACACATCTTACTTATTCAAACATATAATAACACATATTTACTCTCTTATATAATCCCTGATACAAGCTCACAGTGATCGATACAGCCACTCACACATTCACTGGCTCTTATGTTCAGTTATTTATATATTTCAACTCTCACATGTATTGTGTTTTACATACGTACTTACTTGCACATGTAGCAATGAGAAATCCAGTCACTCACCAACACACCCATGCACAGTCAACCGCCCATATAGCTGTTTCCACATGCACTCTTGAACTCATACTCCTAGTGAATCAACTGCTTACACATCTATGCACAGAGTCACGCACCTCCCAGCCACCCACACACACACTCAGCCTCCCATTCAAATACTTGGGCAACCAATCAATAACCCATATGGCCACTCTTATAGCTACTGATCAACACATGCAGCAGCTTACACAACAACAAACATACTGATGCACAAATTAGACAGTTTAGTCACTAACCCATGCACTCAGTGAGACACATTTAATCACTCTTTCATACAGTCAGTGATGCACCTACTAAATTCTTCATCCAGACACTTATACATCCACTCATTCTTCAATATGTAAAACATATTTAAACTTTACAGACACATACAATCACTGGATGTTGTGATCAGTGATGTCATCAGTGATGTCATCAGTGATGTCATTTGAGATGTCATCAGTGATGTCATCAGTGATGTCACTGACCATGTCATGAATGATGTAATATGTGACATCATCAGCAGTGGATTGCGGGTGCGCGATATATAGTTAGCGCTTCTAACTATATATGGAATTTCAATGGTTTTATGCGAGTAAAATAAGGTTTTGTAAATGCTAATTCCTAACTATATATGGCCTAAAACCAATGGTTTTTTCATTGAATATATATATATATATATATATATATATATATATATATATATATATATATATATATGTCTCTCCAGGTTTCCCATATGTGGCAGGTACACACAGGACTGCTCCTCTCTCAATCAGGCTGCTAGACACACTCCCTGTACTTTGCGGACGCGTTCCGAATTTAACATCCTTCTTCATAGGCACTTTGGAAATGACGGCAGACCACACAGGCATTGGCTTAATCCCTCATTTATTTCAAGCCTGACTCCCAAGGCATTATGGGACCAGTAGTGCGTGACATATATCACCAATGTGTGCCGTCCTTAATTTCCTTTCCACTATTTACAATCACCAGGGGTGATTACACACACTCGGACTCTCGCGCACACACAGTAATGGAAATGCAATTCTGACTTGTTGGCTTAGCCAGCGCTAGTTACAAATGTCCTTGCTAAGGGAGGCAGGTACTATATATCAGCGACAGTAATTTAACGAATCAGGTGAGAATCGAACTCAACTTAATGTAGATTACTTCATTAGAAAGGAATGACTCGAACTAAGGGCTGATATTAAGGTCTTGCTCTCTTATTAAAGCAGAAACTGTCTTCATGGCAGTATGGATAGAGGTGTGCCAATCAACACCGTATTTGTAAAGGGTATATTACCCTATTTGTGTCATTGTTACTCGTAAAATGCAACTTGTTAAATTTTGAATTGGATAACATGTATTTGTAAACGCATGTTCAGCCTGAATGGTATTATTGGAGCTGAAATAAGATTTGTTTATGTGTGCCCTACTCGGTGATACTCATTTTATCGACCTCAGAAGAATGAAATGCTGACTGGACTTGCAGGGTTTCTAACACGTGAGCATGTGCCCGAATAAACATATCCCTGCTTTAGTTGACTACTAATGAATCCATCTAAAGCCTTCTCTTAGCTTGGCACAAATAAATCTTTAGCACACAGACTGACTTATCAGCATATGGCAGCTGTCGTCGCTCTTGGTTGGTGGCTACAGCATTTGTTTTGCTATTTTTGCCCTTTAGAGCCTCCTGTTGCGTGTTTTTCCACATTGTCGCAGCATCTCACTGGATTATCTTCAACACCACTGCTGTCGACCAATCTGTTTTTTGCCAGTTCCCTACGATTTAAGGACAGTAAGTATGTGTCAGAATCTTATTTAGGAAGCAAATACGTTTTACTTTTCTGCATGGATCTTAGATCACAACAGATTTTGGATAGTTCACATTTTCTGTGATGTTCTAACCCTGCCTGAATTTCCTGGAATGTTTGTAGTAAAGGAAGGAAAAACGACTGGAACCAAAGTAGCTGAACCCCAGTGCAATTGTCCAGGAGGCCTGCAGCACTGCAGGCATCCACTGACACGCATTAATGTGTGGAGTGGCCCAGCTGAGCCAGAGGCCAGCCCAGGAGTGGGAATCTGTATATCGAGCCTTTGGACGAAAGCCTCCTAGTCCAAGACCTGGTCACCCAGAGACTCCTATCCGAGATAAACGAGCCTCAATGTGCGGACCTGCAAAGATACACGAGGGTACAGATGACGCGGGACAGCCCTGCAGAGAGCTGGGTCCGGGAAAAGGACCCAGAAGCGAGGAATGTTTGCAAACACCAAATTATAGCTATAAGTGTGTGCGAGGGGGACAGAGGCACCACATACTTAAACTATTTTATTTCCTAAACATAAAGATTTTTAAAAATAAGTGACCGGAGTGCCTTTCCGTGTATTCTTATTGTTTGTGTCATCGTCGTACGAAATGTTGGGATGTTTGTCTTTTCAATTTTTCCAGAAATCGGAGAATATTTCCTCAGATTTCGACTTTCTCTGTTTAGGACTGCGAAGAATTCCATGTCAATCTCTATAACAGCACAAAGGCTGGTGCTGTGTTTTCACAAAGTGAACCACTTGGAAGCTTGGCGATTCGTGCATTTTTGCACGGGTGTCTAATGACCCAAAGGACTGCGATCTGGCACTTGTTACCATCTAGAACGGATTGTGAGTTTGAGCCGCTTGTGCTTACATTTTGGTTGCTTTTAGACGGCTTTTATTACACATCTTTGGGATATAATGGAGCTTAAATCATCTTGAAGTTTTCTCTATGACCTCATGCAGTGGATCCGAAAACCAAATAAAGCTTTGTATGATGCCAGGCTCAAGCAGTGCTCCTGGAAATGTGGTTATTTCTTGCTGTCTCCACGGGTCGACTGGCTAGTGTGTTGTTGTGATGACCTAAACCGTAGAACTTGATGCAATGATCGGTCTGTGCTCGTTTGACTGTGTTCTACTCACTGACTGGGCAGCTACTTCTCCGATAGATTATTAACGCGGGAGAGCTAGAGGTTGCCTTTTGTTGATGGGTCAGAATATAAGTAACTGTAGACTTAAGTTGATCCATAGGAGATCTGAAGAACTTCACAAACTGCAGATCTTATTGCATGTTGCCGGTCCTGATCTGCTCTGGTTTGTGCCGCAGCGCACCAGTAACTCGGTGCACCTGGCTCCGACTGGGTCAGTGTTTCCTATTACATTAATCTGCTGCCTACACCACAGTTGCAAACTTGCGCTGTCCCCATGATAGGCACATCAGTGAACGGCAGGCCAGCTGTTTAAAGCAGCAGATCAGTCTTTCCTTTGCATGGGCCAATGCAACTGGCCTTCCAAAGGGGACAGATCCTCCTTCTGTTTGGTATATTAAGTGACTACGCATGTCTGCGGGGGATCTCGAAGGCATCCATGGGACCCTCTTTACCAGCTTTCAGGGGCCATCCTTGAGGGCGCTGTGATTTTGTGCCAGCTGATATGAGGCACTCCGATGCGGGTGCAGTGACATTCCTCTTATGTAAGGGACCACAGTCCCATGCAAAGGAGGAGCACCTCATTGAAATTGCACCACATTACCTGAGCACGGCATGGACATTCGTGCAGAAGTTGCTACTCAGCATCTGCAGTCTCTTCTGTAACACCAAAGTGCCCTAGCGGTATAGCAAGCGTGCACACCTTTTGTGGCCCCTAGACACTTTGCATAATACAGCCGCTGGTGTCTGCTGTCTAGAGTGAGATTGTAATCATGCGGGAGAGAGGTCTTACCTCTGCTCTTTAGACTTAGTCCAAAGGTGGTCTACAGCTACATTTCTATCCTGTTTGTAAAATGCCAACTTGCAACATACAGTCCTCGGCAGTTATGAAATAGCAGGGTTCACTTCCTGTCTTTGATCTGGGATAGTCTTCTGTTTCTAGGTTTCACCTGCACATCACTTGCGTTGTTTGCAAAATCTCTTGCATTTTAAAAACAAGCATTTGCAATGCACTTTGCAGTCTAAGTTGCCCACATATATGGTACTGTCAGCTTCTTCCTGTTGGCTGTTCATAGTGAAACACATCCCTGGGCACCTTCGTGCATCTCAAGCTGTTACCCAGGATGCTGTGCAACAACTTTTGCGGTGATGAATGCAGGAAAAAGTAACCAGGTCCGGCCACGGGTGATCTCGGAGTGCGGTTGCTGAGACACCGCCATAAAGGAAGGACTGGGAATAGAACTGGACGCGACAAGAAGCTGTTGAAAGCGACGAAGGACAAGCGGCTCTAGAATCCAGAGAGAGAAGAGGATACAGCTTCAATAAAGATCTGCTGTGATAACATTGTGAAAGATGACGAATAAATAAAACAATTACTCAGATAGTGTTACTGGAATACAAGCAGTGTGATTTACAGCATTTAATTGAGAAAGCTCTACTTAAAACAATTTCCAATGCAATAGGACTCGCATTTACGTGAGGCCTATTACATTGCATCGCGGACAATGGGAGGGGGGTAAGGCACAGGCAACGAGAGTGCAGATGGGGAGAGGGGAGAAGGCATGGACAACAAGAGGGTGGGAGAGGGGGTGAGAAGGCACGGACAACAGGAGGGAGGGGGAGTAGAAAATGCAGTAGTAGATCCTCATTAACAAAAATAGTGCTCACAGTCTAAATAACACGTATTGTGTAACGTTCAACGTAAAGGGGCCAGTAGCCATGGGAGGATACAAATGACGACATGGACATAATAAGGAGGGACTAACAAGCCTATAAACTAATCTGAAGGCAGCATTTACGATGGACAAAGAAACCAGCCAACGAAAAATGTGGGCGGGGCTTTCTTCACATAATAAATTACCACAGATCTTCCCTAGAGGAGTGCTTGTGTGCTGACTCTTAAAAGGGGTTTAGTGCCGGCCCGTTACCTGCCTATGCCTACCATTGTCTTACCCTCACGTCACTTTACTTTTAGCACCTCCTCCTCGTCTTTGTCTTGCTTTTTGCTTTGAGTGTTCATCCTGCCGTAGAGTTTGGACCAAGTACTGCATCCGGTGGCCAGTGTAATTTGACTGCAGGCTCCTGCATTGCAGGTCAGGTACACACTTTTTTTTAAAAACTTTTGTTTGTTGTAATTGCTTATAAAGCCAATACTATATTAATACGTATAGCAGCATACAGAGATGGCATATCTGCTCCATAGATTAGTTCCAGTCTTCCATACATAGTGCGGCAGATGCATACTTGAATCATGAAACCTAAATTAAGGACCACAAACATGGTAGAATGAGGGAAAATGTGTTTTTGCTGCCCATGAAACAGTTGTCTATAGCGACTCACAGTGGGGAGTCTTAACCGTAAGGGTGCATATAAGCCAGTCACCCCACTATCTGCTCTGACTGGCACAGTGCAACAACTAGGGGTTCCATGACTAAGAGAAAGAGTAAAAGTGACAATAGACTCCCCTGCATTATCCCCATTGATTACTGGCCGGGAATGGGTCCGAGAGGCTCTTGCTATGAGGAAATCCTAAAGCCAGCGGATCTTGGAGATAAAGTTTGCACTAAGATCAAGTTTGTAGAGATTGGCAAAGAGGTAATCCCATTCTATTCTGTCAAAGGCCTCCTCCAGCAGATCCTTAGCCAGACACATGGCATGAGCCAACGTACGAAGATGATTACAGAATGAACACTCCGGGACGAACCCCACTTGGGTATGTTAGACGAGGGAAGAGATGACCTGTTTGAGACGGGCTGCCATAATTCTGGCCAGGATCTTGATAGCTCCATTGAGGAGGGAGATAGGTTGGTAGCTGCTACAAAGGAGGAACTCCTTCCTGGGCTTGGGAAGGAACGTGATGAGGGCCCTGTTGGAGAGGAAGCAAATGGATCACGTCTGGTCAGCAAGCTTCCTTGAAGGCATCAAAGAAGGAATCCACCACTTCCACAGTTTTACAGACGCGTACCGACCCTCGGGGTCAACCACGTCTTGGGTACTGTACTGCAGGAGTGTTTTGCGATCAGTATAGCCACAGATAAGTGCACACTAAATGTTGCCTCCACCTTTAAATATCTGGTGATTCCGGTATTACTAGACCCAAAGAGATTCATGGAGCTGAACGTTAAACTCCTAATCGATCATCTGAAATCACAGTTGTCAAAGTGAGGTAAATAGCTGCTCTCAGTGATGAGCATAAGTGCACTATTAAAAATTATCGCTTTACCCAAAAGCTTTCATGCAGTCTTCAAAATTATCCTCATAAACTCCTCACAAATCGATTAAAACATGGCTTTCAAAATAATTCTGTGGTCACGTGCTTTGATGGTGCTGCGCTGGGATGCCTTTGGTTTGCCATGCACTTTACAAATTATAGAAACTACCCAAAGGTTTATTTTGCATCTCTGCCGAAGCTGCTTGCGAGTTGCCTCTTAGCGGGTAGGTCCTGAAGGTGGCCGTTTAAAAAATTCATAATCACCTTATGACGGTGGGTTGGGATTCACTGGCATTAGACAGTCCTACCAAGCAGCACAACTACTCCTGATAAATGTCTAGCTATGTGTGGACAAAGCAGACTGAGTGGTTACATTAGAGATAGAAACTATTTGGGTTTTCGTGCCTTTTGTCGCAGCTGTGCAGATATAGGTTCTCCAGGAGACCTGCCTGTAGTTATGAGGATGTCCATTGAATGCTGGCGCCAAGCCTTGAGCAAAATGAATTGGTCTGGTAAGATACCTGGGAAGACTCCATGATGGCATGGAAAGTGGCCCCTGGTGGTGCCCTGGTTGGCTGGCTTCTCTAGGTGAGACACCATCAAGATATCTAAGGTGGGAGATGTTGGGGAGATCGCCTGTATCCAAACATTCAGCCAATTACAGGAGGAATTTGAATTACACAAATGTCAGTTTTTTCAGTATTTAGAGATCAGACACTCACTGGAACTCTCGAAGTCACAGCTCACTGCAGTCCTGGAATTAAATCCTCTAGAGTCAAAATTTGTTCTCAAAAGAACTTGGGAAGCCATCTCTTGATTATACAGAGCTCTAGTGGTATCTTTGCCAAGCCGAGTTTGGCCTCCTCAATGAGGAGGAATGGCTGAGGACAAAAACGGCAATTAGGGAACTAATAATGGCTAGACTTCATCATAAATTCTGTGAATATATTTACATTCTGATTCATAATGTAAATATATTCACAGAATGTATTTCACACCAGAATGTCTCCACTAAATGGACAGAATCCAATCACCATTATGTGTTCGATGTGGAAATGAGGTGTATATTCCTACATGGGTACACAGACAAAATATCGATTTTTAAATATCGATATACAAAAATATCGAAGTTTAAATATCGATGGGACAAAATATCGAAGGTAAGTAATATCGACAGTCTTAATATCGATATTGGTATGATATCAGTAATATCGAAGTTGTAAATATCGATGTCAATAATATCGAAATTAATAACTTTGTTACTAATATCAATTTTTAAATAAATTTAGTGTATAATATATTGTATTTATTATGTTATTATTTATTTTTAATGTAATTTAATTAAATATTGTCTTTTACTACTGTAGCGGGTTGTGGGTTTATAGGGGAATAGGGTGGGAAGTAATTTAATTATGTTAAATTAATTATTAATTAGTAGGAATTATTAATTTGAGAATTAATTTTTAATTATTTTTGATAAATTGATAAATATGTTCTGTAGCGGGTTATGGGTTTATAGGGGAATAGGGTGGGAAGTAATTTAATAATAATTAATTAATTGATATATGTACATATTTTAATTAATTAATTGGTAATTAATTTCAATTAATTAATATAATTTTTTACATATTTATAATTAATTAGTTGGTAATTCATTAATATTAATTATTTAATTACATTAATTATAGTAATTTTTTTATATATAATTTATTGTTATTCTTAATTACATTGGGAAAAATAATATTAATTAAATTAAATTAATTACAGCAAATGTGCTAATATATTTACTTTATTGTTATTGTTAATTAATAATTAATTGGTAATTAAATAATAATTAATTTTGGGTAAAGGGGTATTTTTAGGGTTCAGGGTCAGTTTTCAGTTCATGGGTAAAGGGGTATTTTTAGGGTTCAGGGTCAGTTTTCAGTTTTTGGGTAAAGAGGTATTTTTAGGGTTCAGGGTCAGTTTTCAGTTTTTGGGTAAAGGGGTATTTTTAGGGTTTTGGGTCAGTTTTCAGTTTTTGGGTAAAGGGGTATTTTTAGGTTCTGGGTCAGTTTTGAGTTCATGGGTAAAGGGGTATTTTTAGGGTTCTGGGTCAGTTTTCAGTTTTTGGGTAAAGGGGTATTTTTAGGGTTTAGGGTCAGTTTTCAGTTTTTGGGTAAAGGGGTATTTTTAGGGTTCAGGGTCAGTTTTCAGTTTTTGGGTAAAGGGGTATTTTTAGGGTTCTGGGTCAGTTTTGGGTTTTTGGGGTACAGGGATATTTTTAGGGTTCAGGGTCAGTTTTGGGTTTTTGGGGTACAGGCGTACAGGGTAAAAACAAAAAAAAATTACATTAAATCAAATAAATTAGATGAAAAAAATTAGAATTACTTTAAATTTTTAAGTGTTTTATTTATTTTAAATGTATATGTATTAGTTTTAATTTTGTTTTAATATTTTTATTTAATAGTTGTAAAATTATATGTATTTAAAAATTATTTTTACATTATTATTAATACATTTAAAAAACGATATTTTTGATTCCGATATTTTTGTACTACGATATTATTTTTTCGATATTTTTGTACTTACCTTAATGAAGATAGGATTCCGATATTTTTGCTGTCGCTATTTTTGCATGTCGATATTCTGTCTGTCGATGTTATGTCAGACATTCCCTACATGTGGCGTGGGGCTGCCCAATGCCCAACACGTATTGGCTTAGAATCTACAATATGCTTGTCCTCGTTACTGGTTGTGGACAGAGCAAACCAAAGCAGGCCCTCTTGCGGATAATGTCGGGGGAGGAAGGGGATAGGGCGAAACTGAAATTGGTGGTGGTAGGCTGAATGATAACCAAAAGGGTAATTGCTCGAACATGGCGAGAGTTGTCCTCCCTCACTTCAAGGGACTGGTACAGAGCTGTGGATTTTAGCCCAGCAGAAGACAATTTATAAAGCCTGAGGGTGCTCTGGGAAATACCCCAAAATGGGGGGCCCATTATGGGGCAAACTTAAGCAGGAGTAGCCCAAGTCACTGATTGGTGGTCTGTCAGCACTGTTGTGTGTAACTGTCAAATGTATATACGTTCAATACCTTTTATTCGATTACAATTCGTATAATCATAAAAAGTACATATTTAAAATTAAAAAACAAACCAAACATTTCATCATATGCATAAAAAGAAAAAGAAGAGCTTTTAAGAAGTGCTTGAGAGAGAACTTGTTGCTTAGGTAGTTCGGTTCAGTTTGTGAGTTTTTGACGGATTGTAATGGAGGCCTTTAAGAACATTGCTACGAATTTGGCTACATGCGGTGAGTTCAAACATTGCAAAAACAAGAATGCAGAGTAGCACTGTCTATGACCAGCAGATCGAAGGAGTGGGAGTATCCAAGATTTACGAGGAATTTTGTATTATTTACAGAAAAAAATAATATGGATTGTTGTTTGTTGAGAAATACCATCGCATGGACAGTTCATGAGCAAACGGGACCAGTTGTGAGTTTGAGGAAAGGAATCCAGACGAAAAAAGGTGTTGATGCGGAATCTTGTTAATAAAAATTTTTCCTGGTTTGACAGAAAAAACAACAAGTAAGGTGTCATACCTTTTAAGGGGTTGTATTGCGCAAATCTGGGTGTTAGAAGGTTTCATGATCTCCGACTGATTTCGGAGCTCTCTCAGGTGGGCCAAGCACATCGATTTTAACTGTTGCCTGGAAATGTCTTCAATGGTAGGGGGATCGTCGAAATAGGACTTGCGGCCAAGGTCAATAAAAAAGTTCCGTACATAGACCAACCAAGGGATCTTTTGCCAGTTTGTTAAGGCTAAACAGTCTGTGATCAAGGATCGTGTTAAGTGGCATTCGGGTTTGGACCATATACGTTGCCACAATAAAATAGGTTGGGAACGGATAGTGTCTACTATGTATTCCATGCCAAGCTCGGTATGGGAAGCAAAGTTCGGGGCGCTTTGCGGGAGGGCCAGCAGATATTTGATGAAGATATTCTCAGTTATTTGCAGGTGATCAATATGGCCATGCCCCCACACGCCTGCTCCATAGGTAGCCACACTGTGGCATTTGGCGTAGTAAACCTTCAGAAGCTCTGATGGAGCAGGTTTCCCCAGCTTTCTCGAGAAAGACATCAGGGCCGATGTTGCGCGCCGAAAAAGAAGATTTCTGGTGATCGTAGCTTGACGCCAGTTCAGAGCGTCATCCACAAGAATTCCCAGATAGGGGTAAACAGATGTTCTTTCCAACTTTGTATTATCCACCAGTATTGGTTTTGGATTTTTAACCCTGGGGCCGATGTGCATAGAAAAGGTCTTTTTTATGTTAATTTTCAGGCCTAGTGAGTCCATAAAACTGCTATATTTGTTGATTTGCTTCTGGAGTTGATTTAGTGTGCGGGCCAGGATGACTGAATCATCTGCGTATAGCAGTGTTGGTATTTGCCGGTGGTTTATCTGGGGTAGATCCTGGCTCCCTTCCAGCATAGCCTGCTCTAGTCCATTGGTGTAAAGGTTGAACAGGAAGGGAGCCAATACACAACCCTGTCTAACTCCTTTTGATATTGGAAATGAGCGGGACAACTCACCGTTAGTACCGAATCTGACTCGCCCAGAGGCATTGGAATATAGTTCACGGAGGAAAGCTATTAAGGGAGGATCCACTCCAAGATCACTGAGTATTTTCCAGAGTTTACCATGTTGGACACAGTCAAATGCCGCACTCGGGTCGACATAGACGAGGAAGATGTTACCTCCTTTGGCGCCAACATATTTCCCAGTCAGGAGTGCAAGGTTCAGGGCCTGTTCCACGGTCCCGAGCCCCTTCTGGAAACCATATTGCAGGTCGGTCATGATGTTATTTTCCCGTGCCCAAGATTGTAATCGGTCCAGGAGTACTCGACCTGCAATTTTGCCCATGGAGTCCAGAAGGGAGATTGGCCTATAGCATGCTGGGTCGTTGCGGTCACCTTTTTTATAGATGGGCAGTAGGATTGACGTAGACCAGGATCGAAAAAGTCCATCCGCTGTTACTGCTGCCAAGACCTGAGTAATTATCGGTGACCAGAGTTCTATGTTGTGTAGAAAAAAGTCCATTGGAACTACGTCAGGACCCGGAGCCTTTCCTGATTTTGATGCCTTAATTGCTTTAACAACTTCACTATGGTGGAAATGAATACTTATCGGGTAGATGTTGTTCTCCGATGTATAGGATTCACTTGGATCTGTTCCTTTTTCTGTGGCACTTTGTGAGGATGGGCCAAAGATTTTAGAAAAATGCGTGACCCAGTCATCCTCTGTAACTGCTACATCCAGATGTTGTCCTTTTGCATTGTCAGCCAGAAAAGGGCATCTTAGGACTTGCCAAAATAGGGCACTATCCTTTCTTTGGGAACTGTCATGGAGTTGCGTCCACAAGTCTTTCTTAATTTCTTTTTTACGTTCCCTTCTGGCTAAGTTATAGAGTTTTCTTAGGTTGGAGATTTCCGATTGGTCTCTTGTGGGTCTATGTAGGGCTTCTTTTAAACTTGAAAGAGCTTTACGGCAATCTGAATCGAACCATCTCGTGGTAGGGGCCTTCATATTCTTTACCTTGACAAAGAGTTCATTTCCGATTGCTTCCAGGATGTTTTTGAAGCTATTGGTAATTGACCGGGGTGTAGTGTCTGGAGATAAACATTCTAGTATCCAGGCCTTAGATTTTTCCAGGATTTTCTCTGTTACTTCCACCGGGTCAATCTTGGCCCATTTGACTGGGTAGCCATTCAATTTGTTCATAGCTAATGAGTTTTGATTTAGAAGACTCGTTTTTACAGGATGTACTTTAGTCATTTTTGGAGTGATTCTTACACTAATTGGATAATGATCACTCATAACACCTCTGAGCTGCAGTTCATCTAAGGAGTCCCCACTTATGGCTGATGTGCGTTTAATGCTTTAGCACCTGCCTATCTCTACAGCTGAAATTGGCTTACAACCCAGCGCGTATTCCCAGAGCAGAAATACACGTACTGGGCCAGTCCGCACAGCCCCCAGGACTGAAATACACGTATTTATTTATTTCTGAAGAGTGCATCCGCCCAATGGCATTTTAGCGCTAGTTGCCAAAGGGGTGCCGCTCGCTAAGAGGTTTTCATTGCCCAGCAACGTTTACTTTATGCTATAGGAGTAGCTTCCAAGCCTGCTGACTGTTCCTGAGTTTCGAGTGAGCAGAGGACCAACTCCGTGGCCGCAGAGGAGGCGAGAGGCGCGGTCCCCGGGACTGCGAGGACCAGCATTCACCACCACCAGCAGCTGGCTCCTCTTCCCGCGTGAGACGCGCCCCCTCCCAGAGCCACACCTTCAGCTGACTGCTTATTACCTCTCGCGGCCCCCGCTTCGCGGGGGCCGCTCGGTAAGAAGTTTTCATTGCCCAGCAACGTTTACTTTATGCTACAGGAGTGGCTTCCAAGCCTGCTGACTGTTCCTGAGTTTCGAGTGAGCAGAGGACCAACTCCGTGGCCGCAGAGGAGGCGAGAGGCACGGCCCCCGGGACTGTGAGGACCAGCATTCACCACCAGCAGCTGGCTCCTCTTCCCGCGTGAGCCGCGCCCCCTCCCAGAGCCACACCTCTCCTCTTCTAACAACATTTAAACAAGTCCAGTAACGCGCATCGCGGGACGCCGCGGGCCGTAGCCCGGGGCGAACCCCGGGCCAAGGGCTGGCCCGTTGTTGCCCGTTAGTGCCCGATAGAGACTGGACCGGGCTACTCCCCTTGGCTCTTAACTTCAGTTCGTCCCCCATTTTGCACACAGTATCTACTCCATGTCCACCATGCCTGGAAGAACCAGAAGTAAAACTAAAAACGCGCAGGCATTAGCCCAAATCACCGGCCCAATAGATCAATTCATCTCAAGGACCACCGAGGTAATTGACCATAGCATATCTCTTCTGGAGCGCAGAGTGTCACTTGACCTTATGAACGCTAAACGTTTGTCTCTCGATCTTATGAAAGCCAAACGATCGTCTCTGGGCCCTTTAGCATCTGCAGCTTCTCCCATTCAGCAAACCTTATCTACCTGTTCCCCGGCCCTACCTGTGACCATTGCCGACATTAATACAGTGCCATGTTTAGTTGATTTATCTGTAACACAATCGGAGTCAGAATCACTATTATCCGATGGATTAGAGGCTACCCCGGACCTAGAAGCCTGCCAAAGTCATGAAACAACTATAGATAAACACCTTCGAGGCATAAGGGAAGGAGCCATCCCCAAACAAGCTAACTCCCACCCATCTGTAAATACAGCAGCTCCTGCTCATTTCATGGGTCCAGAGAGGGAACCTGGGAGGGATCGATCCAAACAGTTAACACAACCCGGGCAATCAATGATCACTACCTCAGTAGAAAATAATTTTTTACCACCTCCTATCTTCATTGAGGACACAGATAACCCCTGTAAAACTTGTAAAACTTCATCGCAATTACTTACCTTAATCAAAGACCTTCTTTCACAACAGCTCAAACCCATACAAATTAGTATAAGAAACCTGGAAGCCCAACTAGCAATTCTATCACAAACACATCCCAGCACAAACAACCGACAAATTACCTAAGCAAGGGACACAAAACGCTACCCATCCCCCAAAAGTATCTCACCAACAACAATCAGCCGTAGCAACCAAACAACCTACTCTAACTATTCCACCTTCCAAAAAACCAAAACCCAGTTCTCAAGTACAAAACCGGCAAGCTTTAACGCCTAGTGTACAAAAGACCAAAACCACTACGGAGTTCCCCCAACACGCGCCTATTATTGGCTCGGAAAAAACAAGTAAAACTGGGAAACCAGCAGATAACGCAACCATAAATCATTCAACAAACAAACCGGCACCCACATCCCCTAAACCAACAATGAAACAACCTCCGCTGACATCCAAAAAGACATTAAGATTTAGGCGCCCAGTCCACCTCCCACCAGAGGCAACTCCATATACAATCATTCTTACAGGTGAACCTGAATTAAAGGAAGGCATGACAGAAACTGCCTGGTCACTCAAAAACAAGGTTATGCAGTGGCTAAGCATAAATAGACCACTAGAACCATATCACTCTGGAGGGATCTCCACTGTCCGCAGAGTAATATGGATAGGGGATGAACCCAAGTCGATCCACGGAGACTGCATTATAGTAACTTGCAGTGATCCATCTACCGTGGACCACATCTGTTCATGGCCCTCTTTGGAGAAGAAAGGCGGAATAGATGTCCAACACCTTTCTTTTTTTCTACCCACCATTGAACACTTATCAATATACTTCCATCCCGAATTGGCAGCATCCTCAAGAAGACCAATGGAAACAGGTGGGATATAGCTACGGTCGTGGAAATAGAGATAGAACTAGAGAATGGCACAAGCAGCCCTGGCAAGGTAGACCCTATCATACGCTGGAGGGCTGGCAGGGTATCCCAACAAGAAACCGTTACGACTGTCTCGAGATGGTCGATTGACCGTTAAGATCCCATAAACTCAAGAGTAAGAATGCCCAAGCCCACAGTATGCCCTCTCCATTGAACCCCAGACCGCAGCTATTACTCCCCAAACTCGAAAGCCAACCACAACAAATTCTCCCGACTATTATCAATCCCTACCCTGAGACTACTGTAGATACTTACCCTATTATTCCTAACGGAATGGTGACCGAAACCAAAACTTTGGCCATCCCTATGGACAGTATAGATCTAACCTCTCATCAATCAATAGATTTGAGAGACATAACTAACTCTCCTCCGACCTCAACAGAGAGTCTTTCAAGTGAATCCCCTGTTACACAACTACCTCCTGTTCCCAATAAACTGAACCTCTCTATAATGTACTGGAATGTTGCAGGATTGCTCTCTAAATTAACGTTAGAATCATGGTCCGAAACAGTAAGGAAACACCAAGTATTATGTTTCCAGGAAACATGGTCCACCACCGCAAATCATTTAACGGGATATAAAACTTTTTTCACTCCAGCAGTGCAGGGAGCCTTGGGAAGGCCAAAGGGAGGTCTCGTGATTTATGTCGCTAACACTCTTCCCTTTTTATCCATTAAAATGCTAAAAGAGTTCCCTTCATATCAAATCATCCAAATAAATTTCACTAATGATTCTACTTATATTCTTACCAACTATTACAATAACTTAACTACAACAGACTGTTTGACAATCCTAGTGGAGATTGCCACTTTCCTATTATCCCTGTTAAATGAATCTAATTCCAATTTAGTACATCTATTATGGGGCGGCGATTTTAATCTTCCACTTTGTCCCACTCACAAGAATGGCAATTGTGGATTGCACAACGAACTTGGTACTCCTATGCCTCATTTTGCTCATTCGACCTGTGGAAACAAGTTAAATGAAATTCTATTTTCTTTAGATCTGGATTTTGCAAATGAGATAGTAGAGCCACAGAAGGATTTTTCCCCCACTTTCCATGGAAGAGGATTTTTAACTACCATAGACTACATACTGTCCTCCTACTCACTCAAGGGACAACTAACTAACTTTGAAACCGGGACAAATGTTATGAGTGATCATTATCCAATTAGTGTAAGAATCACTCCAAAAATTACTAAAGTACATCCTGTAAAAACGAGTCTTCTAAATCAAATGTATATACATGAGCTTTTGGGTGGGGCTTTAACGTTCTTTGATGATCCAATGTATTTTGTTATTGGTAACTTTATTTTCACATCAAACATATATTGCAATGTAACGTGTATATATCGGCATGGCTGCAGTTCCTTTTGTATTGTTATTTGTATAAGTATAATTGATTAGTCCCAGGCATATGCAAATCAGTCTTGGTCCTGCTCCAATAGAATCAATACATCCCAAACTGCCAAGTCAGGTACTCAGCACTGGCCAAGCTCGGGATAGCATTCCAACCCATTGTTTTGCTCAGCATGCCACCTTAGGTTAGACCCAGCAATAGGCAAATCAGTCTTGGTTCTGCTCCAGTAGCTACAGTCCAACCCAAACTTCCTCTCAGAACCGGAAAGCAAGCAAGAGTTAGACCATTTGTGGTCGGATTGGTTCCAGTGGGACATTGAGCAGGGGACCCAAGCCCATGTATACCTTAGACATGGTTATGGTTAGTTATTGCGTACTGATCAGGTGATGACCTAACTGAACCTTGTACTTTCGGAATTTGATTCCTTATGAGGCCTGAGATAACACTGAGAGGAAGTTGTGCAATGATGCTGCCAACATGTGTACCCTAGAAGTAACCTGGGCAAATGTACCCCTACAATGCTGCTATCTCATGGAAGGGCAGAGTAATCCAGACCTCTTCAGTACGGGCCAGCGTACCCATTTGGTCCCAGTTCATGTTTATACCAGATTGAGGCATGGGAGGTATTGGTATCTTTGACAAGACTCTAGTATAGAAATATAAACGTGTCTTGCATGAGTAGTTTATTTACCTATATATACGTACCTTGTGTAAACTTAACAAATGTAACATATACAATGCTCTTAATATCAACCAGGATAAGACCAAGTTCCTGATTCTTGGCCGCTGCAAGAAAAGGAAAATTCTAACGTGGAAAATTGGGCCTGCAAAGATTCAAATAGCATGAACAACATAACTACCTGGGGGTTTGGTTCAGTGAGTCTTCTAGACCATCAGTTCACCTAGCTGCTCTGAAAAAGAGAGCTGGAGCAACAACAAACAGCCTTGACTCAACCAGTCCCTGAGTAGTCCCTCTGCCGAACCCCTACTGAAGGCGACTAAAGCTACCCTTTTTCCAGCCCTAAGTTACGGGCACCAGGCCTTTCCTGGCGCATGCTCGGCCAGTCTTGATCATGCCCAGGTAACCATTCATAAAAAAAATCTTTTGTCTCCCGACTAATATTCACAGGGAAAGACTAAGACTGGAGCTGGGCCTCCAAAGGCAATCCATCTTGTGTGAGGCAGACACCCTTCAAGTATTATATAAGGGTATTAAAAGCTGCAGATAATGCGCTTAAAGCCCTGGGAACCCATTGAACCGTCAAATTATAAAAGCCATAAGAACTCTACATATTGATGAAGCATCCCTAACAGAAGACTATTCCTTGCACAGTCTGGAAATGGGTTATCAATAAGCAGGCAAGACAAATCTCTTACCAGATGGACATTCCGGTTTTAAAAACCACAACCATCTTGCTCTCCTTGAACGAATCATACCTCCCTGGGATACCGCAACCATATCTTTTTGATAGGTTGAACGCAGCGACCCACAAAAATATGTTCATGCGTCTTCTAGGTCTGCGCTCCATTGCTTTTAACTTATGGGCTCCATCTGGAGAGGAGGGGGATTGTAGACTGTGCAATTACAGGTCTGAATATTTGCTGCATCTTCTGTGCTGCTGTCCTGCCCTAGACGCCCCTAGAAGACTTCTCCTAAAACAATTATATTTAAAAAGGGGCATTAGCACATGTCGGGAGGCATCTGCTCTTTATTTTAATCACACAGATATTCAAACGCTCGCAAGGACCGGAAAATACGTGAGACTCTTGGAAAACCTGCTCTCTCCTTTTCTAGCGACTTCCCAACCAGTCCCTCCTTCTCAAAAACTCATTACAGACTATTTTTGCACTAAGTTCTAGTCTTTGTTTATCACAGTGAGCCACAAGGTTCATTTGATCTTCGATTTTGAAGTTTGTAATTACTGTTATGGTCACTGTAAAAGATTGTCTTATTAGAAATATGTCTTTAAAACTTGGTCTGCTCCGCCTTGTTTTTAATGTGGTAAAGACCCTATGGAGACATTTCTATTGCAATGGTTTTAATTAACTGTGCTAATTAAATAAATTAAAAATAAATAAATTAACAATATTATTCAAGGAGTGCATTTGTAGTTTGTACTCCTTCAATCTAATTTTAAAGGTAAATCACTGTATTTGCAGACCACGATTACGCCTGACAATTGAGACTTGTCGTTTTATAAGCGGTATAAATCTAGAGCTATCGGTTTGGTCTTCATACGCTGGTGTTTCATATGTTCGAAAGGAAGTGTCTACTACTGAGTTATGCTCTCTTTTTGGCATCCTTCAAGGGGATCCTGTGAAGATTCTGTTTCGATCCTATGACAAATAGAGGACGTGGAGGGGTATGATTGTATGCCCAATATTGGTTTGTAAGGCATTTTAAGGACTGTTCTCGAATGGAACAGTGTAGATATATTATTTAGGTAACCCAGAAAAGTACTATGAACTTGTCATTTAGTATATCATATTCGCATGTAATCATAACTAATAATTCAATACTTATGAACATTGTTCGTTTATGTGTGTCCATTTGAAATCCATTTATCTCTGTGTGAATGCTTGTATCTATATCACAGATTTGTTTATGATCAGCACACTTGGATGCTGATTGGCAAGGGGACAAAGTCCTTCTGAGAAAATCATTTTTGATGGTTGTATAAGAAATCCCCTTAATGTGTGCTCTTTAATCTTGCTGTATGTTTGCTCAGGAGTTATCTTTTTAAAAGCCAAATTATGTGAATTAAATTATATTCCTTGAACTGTGATGGAGGTCAGGGAACCCATATACATTTGATTGTTGAGCGTTAACGTTTGAGATTTTCCGATTTAGCTGCCATTGCATGGTTTTTGGTCCTATGTAAGCTGTTCGCTATAATAACCCTTTCTAGATTCTACCCTCCCCTACCCCTCCTTGCATCATCTCATACCTCTTTTACTATTCCGCTCCCCCAAAACAAGCCTTTCTAACCCCTTCCCACTCTCCACCTCCCTTTTACACATCCCAAGCCTCATCCTTCTACTATGAGCTCCAAAATACACAAAATTCTAAATCCATCCCTCTATCTTTAATCCATTTAACATACTAACATGTCCACCACTCAAATTAATTTCATTTTTCACTATACTAATTCACCACTAATCCTTTATGGGTTCCTGGGTAGCGTGCTACTCACCAAAAAAGCGCTTTAACACCTCATCAGGGGTAGCAACTGCCATATAAATGCAAACCTTTTTCCCCTCTCCTATCCCTCCACTATCCTTCTCAATCCAAATAACTAACACATCCACCCCTCAAATTACTTTCATATTTCGTTATACTAATAAACCACAAATCCATTATGGGTTCTGGAGTAGTGAGCTACTTGCCGAAAAAGCTCTTTGACGCCTCATCAGGGGTAGTAAGCGCTATATAAATGCATTTATAATGCAGTTTACAATACCACACTTCAAGGCGTAGCCTATGCGTCTTCCTGCGACGGGGGCAGCTGCTATTGTTTACCTTGGTCACTCAGTTCTGCCGTAGTTTCTCAGTCTCCGCACTCTTAAGATTGGTTTCTTGGAGTAAGTAAGTCGCCGTAAGTAAGTCGTCGTATTTGGAGTTAAGGTATGTAAGCACCTTTTTATTTGCATTTGATCTAGTGGGTGAGGCTGTTCACATTTCAATAAATGTCATTAAGGGCTCCCTGCAGTGACATGTGCTTGGTCAAATGGGCAGCAAGGATGGGAGGAGCAATGGGGATTGTCTCCGAAGGCTTTGAGATGAGACTGGCTCCAGGAATCATGTCAGATTGGTGGGGCCCGTGATGGCAAAAGAGAAGTTAAGGCAAGGGGGCTGGTTAGTTGTCCATGCGCTTAGGCCCCACATGTTGGGTTATGCGGGGAGGGGCGAGAGATACTCTATGTTCTTGACGGCTGGCAGGGGAGAGGGAAAAAAGGGTGGTGGTAATGTCTAGGACAGATCTAAGCGTTCTGTGCGCTGGTGGGCCTGTAGATAGGATAGGCGCTGTGGTGTGACCAGTGCCAGTGGGAGGACCATGCAGAGGGGATGGGGAGGAGAGAACATACCAATGGTAGATGGCATGCAACACTGACTCAACTAGAGGGGATGGAAGTGGTGGGTGGGTAAAAGCAACAGCCTCAAGTAATGAGGTGCCGAACGGCTGTGCCTAGGTTGTAGGCGGGGAAGGGGTGGGGGGGGGGGGGGGGGTGAAGGTAAACCTGCCTGCCCCAGGTTTTCACGGGTCAAGTTCCAGCTAACTTCACCACTTCAGGAGAATGCCTGGAGACCAGCCAGGCAGCGTTGGGAGGCGGAAGAAGCAACAGTGCAAACTATAACCAATAATCAATTAACATTAAATCATCACTTTTTCACTTTTCAGCGCTTAGTGTAAAAAGTGTGCTTCAACCAGTTTTATTGAGTTGGTTTTTGCAAATTGTAAGGATTTCCTATTTTGCGACCTATTTAAAGGGTTTTATACAATTATGTTTTTAAGAATTTTGTAATATGCGTTGCAATGGTTTTAATTAACTATGCAAAATAAAAATAAAATTCAAACGTTCTCCTTTTTGGGGGTGCAGCAAGACGTCGTCCTCCGTTCTCGCCGAGGTATTTTGGGTAGGGGGTAGGCTCTGTGTTCAGCGTCTTGCTGGGAGAGGGTAACCTGCTTGTTCTGCACTCTCCTAGAGTCAGTCTAGTGCAGTGGCTCTTGTTCCATAAGTTCTCCGGGGCATGATTGGTCATGTGGAGAGCAGTGCACGGACTGGGTGGCTTTATCGGTTCCTCGTTTATTGCCCCTGCAATGTATCGATGTGGGAAGGGTACGGGGGCCCCGGGACGCCCCTGATCCCGTGCAGACGGCCAGTCAGGGTACTCCGGCTGCCCCGTATTCCTGGGCTTCTGGTATTGCCAAGATTCACTGGACCTGCAAGATTACTTCAAGCACTGGCAGTCCACTACAGACCGGGGCCACGTTCGGAAGTTGCGGCAAGACCCATTGGTTCTGCTGGAGAACCCCCACCCTCGCCGGAACAGCAAGAAAGCACCAGGTGTTGATGCTGGGTCTCCCAATGTCTCACAGCTCTGCGGGGCCTCTGTTAGACTGCCGTGTCTGTCCGTGGCCAGACTCCACACCCTTTATTTTACTTATCAACATGCTTCCCACCCTCGTCATGCTAAAGATAACATTTTAAAAACCGATATGGCGCGGATGATGCTGGCCACATCCTAGCATTTATAACTTTTGTCAAACACCCTGGCTTCACATCCCAGGAGACAAACAGCTTTTTTTGAGTAATGGGGTTAACATGAAAGATCTTCCTTTTCTCTCACGGATCAGTTCCTTTATTTTCAGATCTCCTTCCAAACCCTCAAATACTGGATTCCTTTAAAGAAACCACATACTGTGACATCTTCGTTGAAGAAAACTCTGTAAATTGAATCCCATTTCTTTGATGACGCCTGGTATGCGCAATCAAGAGATTGAAGGATAAGAGTTTTCCTTACATGTGCATACTCTAAAGACCATCTCCCTGTGGTATTATGCTTAAAATTAATGAAAAATCCGCCATTATTAATTCATACAGGAGGACCGAGAGTTCAAGTAAATATATTTTACACAGCTCCAAAGGGGCATTGTGGTGATAAGCGTTAAATCTGTAAATTGTGTGTATATGTAATAGTGGTGATCCCTTTTTTCTGTTTTTCCTCGTTGTGTAATACTTTTCAGGCTTAGGGCATTTGTTCAATTGAGTAAGGATGAATATATTTCCTTGTGTATATACAAAATAAACTTGCTACAACTAAGTATTAGACACACAATTGATGGATGGAATGCAGAAAAAATCAAAACATTCACTCACCCACAGTCAAGAGTTCTGCGTTAAATCCACCATTCTTTTGCTCACAATGCCATCCCAGTTTAGACCTGGCCTTATACAAATCAGTCTTGATTCTGTGCCTCATGGGAACAGTGCAGCCCTAACTGCCAAGCCATGTCCTCCCAGGGAGGACATGACTTGGCAGTTAGGGCTGCACTGTTCCCATGAGGCACGGGGTCTAGACTGATTTGCCTATGGCTGGGTCTAAACTCGGGTGGCATGGTGAGCAAAAGAATGATGGATTTAACCCAGATCTATTGACTGGGGGTGAATGTTTGATTTGCTCTGCATTCCGTCCATCATATGTCTTTTGACAACTAAGTATTTTGCAGTCAGTTATTAATTTAGGTAATCCTAGCGATAATTGCGTTGTACACGTATTCTTTCCCACTTTACAACTTTTTCTTGTATTCTACTGTCTTTCCGTGCCACGCTCGTAAATGGGGATTAAAGCTAGTATAAGGTTCCTTGGATCTGCGTTTGGCTGCTTTGGTATCCGCAACTTTGAGGCCCTTGCTTTTCATCTATACTACGAGGGCATTTGGGGCGTATTTAACATACATACTTTTTGGTGTTCTAAAATAACTTATTTTTAAATATGCAACAGCTTGCACTGTAGCAGCTTATTTTGACAGTGTTATTAGTTAATGCTCACACATTTCTAAGTTTGGCAAACAAGTCCAGTTTCATGTGTGTAGACCCTTTTAATGCAGTGGTCTCAAATCCGATGGACATAGCAGAAGCCTGTGACCTTCGTGTTTGTAATTTCAGCAAAAATGTGTTTTTTCACCCGTTAGCCTAATGAAAGGTAACTTTTTCCAGTAGGTTTATTTCCCAATACAAATTTAAAACCTTTTAAATATGCAAGTGTTTTTTAATGTCTACGTAAAATAGCCACAAAAAAATTATAATTTTGGTGTGGGTTTGAGGGAGGACACTTCATTGTCTCCGACTTTCTGCGTCTCCTAGTTGCATGTGCAGTTTTGCCTTTTTTGTATGTTTATGAATTTTAGTATGTATTATGGTGGTCTGTTTTGTTTGTTTTTACAGTGTATCAAATAAAGTAAAAGTTATGTACAATCTGACCTGGCTAATTCAGATCCCTGCGTGAATTTCGTTTTTGCCTAATTTACACTTATTATGTTTGTTATGCTGTCTTAAATATATATGCAACCCTTGGTGAATTTCACGAAAGGGCTGAATGTGGAGTAACCAGGTCTGACTGTACATTGTCTGTTTTTCTACTCCGCCATCACTGGGCCATTCTACTTGTGTTGGAGCAGAGAAGGTTGTGCTTGGGTTGAATGCATCGGAAGATGAGGAAATGAATGAACGCCACGACGTGGGGGCTGCAGGTAACGTGAAGTCCATATATTTTACTCTTAGATATGTTCGGTGGGACTCGCTGGGCTTACCTTTACTCTACTTTAAAAACAAAGCGTGTGAGAAAGTTGGGTTACAGTGACAAATGAACCTCAACACTGCATTTTGCAGTATTGTAATGCAAACTCCCTAACTGGTTAGCGCATTAAATGGAGGGGATGGTGGGACTTCAGTTGTGAAGATCAGAGAAGGGTTTTAGACAGACCATGACTGAACCGGTTGCTCCAGCGCCTCTATGCTGCTGATTAGGGTGGAGGAAAGTGCATGCGGTGTCAGAAGTCCATCTCAGGGATGTGGGTGCATGTGCACACATGATTAAAAGTGCACTTGTGAAAGACTTGTATCCAGTAAATTGTTTCAGAATATTGACTACCGTGAAAATATGATCCCAATTCTGCTGTTTGTCCGATGTATGGAATTCTTAAATTCATCTCAATGTGGGCCGTGTTCCAATCAATTATATAAGCTTGTCTACTCTATACCATGGCCGAAAGAGGACAGACCATATGCATCTCATTCGTGGCCCCACCCCAAAATTGAAAATATAGGCCGAGCAGTTAGGCCACACCTCTTCTGAATCAGAAGCAACCCCAGAAAGGTTTAGGCCTTGTTTAGGTCCTTTCAGAGGGTATTGTTGGGGCCTTGTACACGGCCGCTGCCACTGTATGATGACACACCATTCCAAATATTTCAATTTACACTGTACAGTGATTGTCATAGCTCATATTATGTCACAAGTGTTTCATGTTTATGGTGTGTTGCTTCCGATATCGCATTTGATGCTCCACATTGATTGCTAGAGCTCATGCTGTACCATTTTTCGTTTACGGTTTGCTACACAGTTTTGACTTAAGTCTGTTGCATTAAAAAGTTGCAACCAGAGGATCAAAGTGTCATTAAAGACATTGCTGATGTGGATGCTTTGGAAATATACACAGCATTTCGGTGATCGAACGAAAATGTAGCTTTATTGTGTATAATATAGTTGCTGAGCAAGGTATCTCACTTAGTGACCTAGCCTTTTTACTTATTTTTTTTAAATCACTATTGGTTTGCTCAAAAATAAAACTTCCTAGCATATCCATTGATAAAGAAATTGGTATATATCACAAGCATCTGACATAGATCACATGTTAGCAACAATAAGAATCTAACAGTTTTCAGGTTAGTTGAAGTTGATATCCATATCCAGCCTCAAAGGCTTTATATTGGTCAGTAGGTTGCTCTCCCAGTAGTTTTCTCGGCACACCACGTTATCAAGAGACCTATGCTGTGTTTTACCATTTTGCTGGGTGTGGAACATATGCTCTCCAGGAGACCCATTCTGTCTTTTCTGTCAAAGTCAACAAAATCTTGCCCAAAGTGTTGATTTCCACCTTTCCCTTTCTACGTCTTTGCATCCTAGTAAGTGTTATTCTTGACCTTCCACCATCTCCACGTTTCTAAACCAGAGGAGCGGTGCTGTTACTTCCTCCCATGTCATGGCTATTCTTATAGCCAGAATATATGTATGCCAAGTCGGAAGACGTATTTATGGATTTATGTTTCCTAGATCTCTGGGCAATAATTCCAACAGGCTGGATTCTGGGCCACATGCTAGACATCTATCCGCTTCCACTGTTTTCCAGTGTTTCCTGCTCTGATGGCTTTCCCATACCATATTGTAGAAGACTAGGTTGGTTTCCCTGCCTCTTGGACAGGTTGCCTCCTGCGTATATATTGCATGTGTGCTTGTGTGTGTGTGTGGGGGAGAAAGAAAGGTTGGTCTGGTGTAAATGGTTAAACTGTGTAGATTTGAACCAAGGATTCCTATACATTTTTATTATATAAGTATTCCAATCCGTTCTATTCCGTGTCTTATTCCCTCCTGATACTTTAGCTTGATCGTTGCTGTTTTTTGTGTTGTTCACCTGGGGCAACTTAAGCAGTGCTCCTTAACATGAAGATACAGTCTTTTCACTCTCTAAATATCAGTAGGAGTTACATAAGTTGAGAGGTTTGGGGTTCGTTTGCCTTTGAACCCCATGTCGCCTGTGTTGGTCTTACTTGTTGTTATGTCATAAATTGTATTATGGTTCAAGTTTTTTTTCTTACCTTGTCAAACAAGCGAATGACTTAGTTTTCCTATAGTTCGTCTGTAATCGTACATTTCACACCTATTTATGGGGGCTTGTTTACTATTCAGAAGTGTGGTAGAAACTATATTGCGATTGCTGGTGCAAAAGTTGCAGTAGTACCCATGTACTTGGTGCTTCATTTTCAGCAGTATGTGGTATTTACCAGCTCCAAGGTGCTAAGTGCTAGCACAGTGCTGGGCAATGCCGCCTCGTGCCACAAGACTGGTGGGCTTGGCCTCGGGGTCCCATTCCTCTGCATTCCCTTACTTTCTCTTATGCCATTGCAGTTGGGCTGCTAGACAACAACTCGCGCTATCCCAGCATCCCCTCATCTGCTGGTGTTGATGCTTTATATATATATATATATATAGGCAGTATTTTACCGCCCTTGCCCTAGAGAAGAGTGGCAGGAAATCCATAGAGTCCTGCTAAAAATGACAGTTTTTAACAACCCTTTCCCCTATGAACCAATCCACGACTTTCCCTGGGCTTTGACGTATGTTGGGACAAATGACAGCCATTGCTTTATTTTAAGCGCACGTTAAAAAAAATCCAATTTTTGGGGGCTTTGTACAATATTAGCCAATTAATTAATCCTAGATGTAAATGCCAATGCCCCCAGACCTTGTACGTGTTTGATGTGGGTTTCATAACACTGAGCATCACAAACTATTTACTTTAAGCATGTTCAGATACAACCCGTAATATTTTGACCATCTACCCCAAATTTTGGAATGTTTCTTTGGACAGCTCCTTGCCATGTATTATAGGCTCTTCCTGTTGTGCGCACCAATCCACTCCTCTGCGGTACGCCACCAGTGTGGGGGTGTGTGGGTGTTTCCTTAGCCAAGCTTTATCCCTTTTTGCTACGAGGGTGCACATTTTGTGTGTTCATTTTGCAAAAATTTTTTACAATTTCTTTTATTAACTTTCATTTGTACATTGCCTTGCTTGCTTTTATGCAAACCGTTACACTGATAGTGGCTTTTATGTTCTGATGCATCTTGTTTTATTGTGGTCGCATTTATAATTGACCCACAGTACAGTCTTCGTTCTTTTGGTGCATGCACCATTCACCTTTATTTAACTGCACATAAGTAAGAGCGTTATTTCTAAAATGAACAGCACAGAGATCAGTTTATAGGGATCCAAAGCTTTGTTTGAGGTTAGTGCAGGCTGACCGTAAACTCGGCAGCTGTGGGTATATTTGCACCACCTTTATCAAGTTTTGCAGGTGTCAACCTAATCTCAACTCTTCTAAACAAAGGTAGATAGATCCAGTAATTTGGTGTTTTGTATAGTGAAAAGTTTCCCAAGCTTCAGTAATTGTCCCAAACCAGGAACCACCTGGACAGCAGCAGTACAATCTTCCCTTACACACAGAGCTGGCACAGCGCTGAGCATCACAGTTCAAAGGTAATGGCTTGTATGTACAGTCTTGAAAAGGCAGTCCAAGTTACTGAGTCGATTGTCAGAGCACAGTCATTGACTGATGACTGGCCAACCACCGATGCATTAATCTCCACAAACTGGTATGGTCGAGATAATTCACATTAATACCTATGCTGGTACGCTCCCTGGGATTTGAATATATGACCAGCAGGCAGTACACATTTCTACAGCAGTTAACACTTCATATGAATAGAGTTCATTTAGGGCAGACAACATCTGCATAATCAATTTCTGTCATCTTAACGTGGTTTTCCATTCCATTTGAAAAGCTTGTGTCCTGTGACCCACATTGTTCTGGACCTTTACTTGTGAATGCTGGAAGTGATTGACATGAGGGTTGCACCCTATGCCTGTGTAATTAATGGAAGTACTATTAAAAAAGTGCCACTTCTATTACCCATCCCAGAGTTCAGTACACGTGTAAAACTAGAATGCTGCTGTACTTTATTACAAGACTGAGTGCTAGTTTGACGAGTTGTCCCTGACTCGGCAGTTGACATACTCTCCCCGCAGTGCTCTATAAGTTGTCTAGGAAATCTCCTTCTAAACCTTGGTTCAGCCCTGAGCCTAAAGCACTCAAACATGAATGTAATATTCTTGAGTGAGCTTGGCGTTGCAGTGATTACTGTCCCGCAGCCAAACTGAAGCTCCGAATCAAACAAAGTCTATTATGAAGCCATACCTTTGGCCAAAAGGCAATTCTATTCAAACCGTATCGACTCTCTGCTAAAAACAACATTAAAGACATTTTTGCGTTTGTTCAGAGATTTACGTCTACTTCGGCTCAAGCTAGTGCGTCATCTTCCTCGGTCACCTGGTGCGACACACTTTTGAATTTCTTTTTGGATAAGATCTCCACCTTTCAGGCGTTTTTCTTGCCGGGTGGCATTGGTACCGAGGCATTTTTTGGAGTCGAACATCTCTTGGATGCATTTAAGCCTGTGGACTTGCCTAACTCTCTAAAAATTCTTAAGAGTTTAAAATCTGGCTCACCCTCTGACCCTTGCCCTGCTAGATTGCTAGCAGCAGTAGCAGAGACGATTAACGTGAGGTGAAAAGCATTATCAATCTGTCCCTCCAGACAGCCAGTGGCCTGGAAGCAGGTCAAGATTCTGCCACTTTTAAAAAAGCTGTCACTAGACCCTCTGAATCGAGGGAACTACCTGCCAATTTACCTCTTACCTGGCATGGCCAAGGTGTGCGAGAAGGTTAACAAACAACTCACCGCATTTGTTGAGAGGGAGGGCCTTCTGCATGCGGCACAGTCAGGGTTCCGGGCATCCCACAGCACCGATCGGTCCTGGTGGAGGTCGTGGAGGCCATCTGGGAGTGTCTGGACACCGGCGGGAGGGCAACATTAATTCTGCTTGATCACTCGGCGGCGTTCAACACAGTCCCTCACTCTCTTCTCCTTTTGCGACTTACCAGGATCGGTGTGTCGGGCACTGCCTGGAATTGGCTAAAGTCCTTCTTAGAAGGACGGGCCCAACAGATTTGGATTCCTCCGTCCACCTCCTCTCTACAGCCTCTGACTAAGGGAGTTCCCCAGGGGTCCTCCCTTGGTCCCCTTCTCTTTAACATTTATGCAACACCTTTAGTCCATCTGGTCGAGAGCCTGGGGCCAAGGTAATGGCCTACGCTGTTGACACCCAGCTGCTCTTTACTTGGGATGATAACGAGGATTCAGCCTCCTCGGTTCACCACTGTCTATCCTCCATTTTTAAATGGCTAGCAGCTGCGCAATTTAAGTGTAATGAGTAGAAGTCAGAGATTCTCCTCTTTAGAAAATTCTCTCCTAACTTCGGAAATTTCTTGCCAAGAATTTGGGGGAGTGGTTTGACGAGAGCCTCTCCTCCTCAATCCATATCAAGAAACTGGCCGGCAATTGTTTTGATCTCCTCAAGACTCTGAGGAAGTTCTTCCCTCTCCTTCCCCTAGCAGCGAGAGAAACGGTCACCTGTGCACTTATTCTGTCCCGGCTAGATTATGCCAATGCTCACTAACCAGTGTGGCTCACTGGTTAGAGGCGGCAGACCCGAGAGCAGAGGACGGCCCGGGACCAGGGTTCGATTCCCGGCGCGGCAGGTTTCTGGACCAGGGTCAGCGGACTCGATAATTCTCTCGCCTCGGTGCCCACTCTGATCAGCGATCACACTCGGCAACTCTGGGCATTAGCTTGCCTCATCCTCACTAACGGCCCCACCAGACCGCCGGGGATGCCTGGTCTCACCCTGGAGATACCCATTAAGGGACCATCTCTCAGGGAAGCCAGGAAGGGTTTCGCAGCGGTCGAAGCGCCTTGGGACCCTATGGGTAAGTAGTGCGCTATATAAATGCCTATACATACATACAACGGCATTCCGGGCTACTTGCTGAAAAAGCTCCAGGTGGTCCAAAATGTGGCAGCCAGAATTCTTTGGGGTATCTCTGCCAGGAACAGCGTGCGATATCACCTGCACACTCTACACTGGCTTCCCGTGGTGTAACGGGTGAAGTACAAATCGTTGGTTTTGGTACACCGCGCTCTTCATGGCATCAGCCCATTCTATCTACAAAAATGTTTTCTTTCTATGTTTCATCTAGACAGACAGTTGCGCTCTATGTCCCTTCCCCTTGCTTCCCGATTCAAATACCTGAGGCAGTTTGTTGGCAAGGAAGGCCTATTTTGCTTGGAACATCCAGGACCCAGCAGTATTTAAGAAAAACACATCTTTTCGCTTAAACAGACACCCTCACCCGTTTTGGCATCGCGCCGGGACACTTGTGAGATCCGTGGGCACTACAAATGAAAATAACATAACAATTAACATAACACGTGGCTTTACTTGCCCAATAAATGTGGGGCTTTTAAAGCACTTCTGCACAGTCTGGTAGTGTCTGGCCCTGGACGGTAGAAAATGTTTTATACGGTCAGCTAGGAAAGAGTGAAACAGGATTGTGTGGCTGTTGTCTCTTCCGTCTTCTGCTCTGCTCACTTTTAGACAGTCATCAGTGTAGACATCTTATGACATCAATCCCAGTGACCCAGATAAAAAGGTCTGGTCTCACAGTTTGTCTTGATCAAGGTATGCTGTTAACCACTGCTTTATGGCTTATACCCACAATTGGGAGAGAAGTACGCTGTCGGAAATGTGGGTGTTCTTGATGTGCCTCTTCATATCACTGGACAGATTCAGGACTCATAGGCCGAGACAGGCTTAGGCCTCTACGCACATGCTTAGACAAATGGAATGCTGTGGCCAATGAAGTCAGGATACCAGCTTGATATTATATACCTACACATGGACAGTCAGGGCACGGAGTAAGTCCATATAGCTGGTGGCGAACTTTAGTATATTCTTCTGACATAGGACCGATCTTTTGCTGAAAAGAGTGTAAAACTGATATAGGTATGTACCCCACAATGGAACAATTTTGCACATTTCTATGTTGTGGGGGTCTGAGGGCATCTGTTACTTTCTATACAGACCCCCAGGATATGGCGACATAAATTAGTAGCAAACAAACGGGAATTTAGTGGCGCAAAAAGTGAAGTTGTATTTTAGCAGCAAATAATTTTTTTTGCTTTTTAAAAACCAAACCTAAATTTACCCCACCTGGTCCCACCGCATGCGCACGGGCGGCGGCCCCGAATTCTTTCTTTTAAAAAAAGTGTCTTTGCAGGTCCCGCTGCATGCCCAAAGGCAGCAGGTCCGTATTTAATTTTTGAAAAATATTGCCCCCAGCGGGTCCTGCTGCATTTCCACGGGTGGCAGGCCTGAATTCAGAAACCGCATATCTTGCCGCGACAAAGCTTACTTGATATTTGGTGCCCGGTTTTGAGCAGCAGCAGATTACTCCAGGCACCTCGAGAAAGGCGGATGCGACGCAGCAGCTGAGTAAATAAAAACCTTGCCTGCTCACTTTGTAAAAAGTGCAGCCTTTTTACAAAATTGTCGATTTCACAATTTTTTTGCAAATCACGAAATCCTGGAGGATGTCTATATCCTGTTTTCTTCTCATCTATCTGATGTATTATGTGCTATTATGTTGTTTTGTGATGGTACATTATGTTTTGTGGTGCTTTATTTTGTGTTGTAATATTTTCTGTTTTGCCTTAGTTTCTATTTATTGTGTGTTTTTTCTTGTGGCATGTTGTGCTGTAGGTATTACAACATGCTCTGGCAGTTGCACAGTCATATAGATTTCACAATGGCATACCTAGTTTACCTTTTAATAAAATATAAGCTCCCGTTCTTGGCTTATGCAGGTTAGCTATGTGCATTCATTAGTATTTTGTGTATTTTCTCCAAGTCAATACTTAAGCTGGCAAGTACAGAGGTGAATGCTGTCTTGAATGTATATTCCAAATTTGGTAGCCTAGTTTACCATTAAGATTTGGTGGTAAAAAGGAAATAGCTGACCACACATTAATGCCATTAATATTTAATCAGTTGCCCAAAATACTAAGGGAAATGGAAATAAGGTGCTTGCATATATGCTGAGGTTAATGCCATAAGTGCTAAATATTGATTGGCTTCTTCAAATGCATTTATTTTCAAATTGGTGCTTTCGCAATCTTTATTCTACTTTGTATCCCATTCTGCCATACATCGTTCTAAAAGGGCTTCTTTGTTCATCAGTGACGTGGGTCAAGATAAACATCGGAGATGGTACCCACGTATCAAAGACATTTCAAACAACAACTGGCCTAAAATAAGGATCTGTATTAGCCCCCCTTCTTTTCAATCTATATATCGCGGATCTTTGAACAGAGTTAGATGGGCAGACAGCTCACAAACAGAGCTTGGGTGGTCAACAACTGTCAAACATCCTCTAAACTGATGATTTACTTCTGTTCAGTAAACACTCGAGTATGCCTTCAAAGGCTACTTAACTGCCTTACCATATACACAGACACGAATGGCTTGGAAGTAAATCTAAAAAAATGTGATGGCTTTTAATCGGTGCAACAACAAAAATTGCAAATGGCATCTTAGTGGAAATAAAATTGAGGCAGCCACCTATGTATATTTAGGGGTTAAAATTGATGCAAGTGGCACATTTGCATCCCTGAAGAGGACGATTAAGGAGAAAGTGCAGGCAGTCACCTACGCATTGTCATCACTGACAAGATCCATCCGAGGCCATGACCTGAAACGCCTGGGAGCAGTAATGAGGCCCAAACTGATACCATAGTGTACAGATTAGAGATATTATATACTGAGGCTACATTACTCGATAAACTAGTGCTAAGATCTTACAAACAAACCTCTGGCTGCTCAGATCGACCTCGCCTGCGCAAGTTCGGTTGGAATTTTCATTAACAAAACAGTGAATTGCCAGATCTGCGGCATTTGTAAAGCTCTGCTACAAACTATGTGCAGCTGCTGATGGATGATACGCTGGATAATCTAGTTTGGTCTGAAATCAATTTACAGCAGGGGAATGGTGCCTATAAGAACTATCTCGGGATGCTAGAACTGGGTGATCTATGGAACTAATATATCTGGGGAAGCCTTCAAGAATATGGTAAATAAGTCGATTAAATTGCAAATTTGGACTGCAGACAAAGAAAGGTTGACCAAGCCTCCCTATGGGTGGCTGGTGTTGAAATCGTATGGCATTTTAAGAGAATAGTCACGTCTTGTAGCCCCTTACCATTAGAAGGTTAAACAGTCATTCTGACTCTCAGACTTGGTAAGATATCCACATTAGACTTCCTGCCAAAGTGGAGGAAAGGCGGCCCAGGCGAAGACAAGAGCTGCCGACTATGCCATCAGGGGATCCAGACTCTACAATGTCATATGTATGTGCCTAGTATTTGTTAATCCGTGAAGAAGCCTGTTAAGAGAGTTCTGCAATCTGGGAATCAGGTCCTGCAGGACTGCATTGATAGAATCTGTGAATGCAAGAAACCTAATGTTGAACATTAGATTAGTGCAGTTCCTGGTCGTCTTGAAAAACTGAATAGGAGTATATGTCTTGTCCTGGGTGGATTTTGGGGGGCAGGAGGGCTGTGAAGTGAACTGATAATCACCTAATGGGTTCATGGTTCTATTGGTACAGGCTGCTAGAGAAATTGATATAAGGTTTGGTCAATCCCATCCAGTTTTACAAATTGATGTGTAAGGACGGGCTGCTAGGGAAAGCGATAGGAGCTGCTTCCTATCCCGTCAAATTTTGGAAATATTTGCCTAGCTGTTATTTTTGCACATTGGCACTTTATCTGCACTGTAGTCTTGCACATTGGCACTTTATCGGTAGATTCGCAACTAGCCTCACAGTCAAGTACACACATTCTCGCTAATCAGCGAAAAAGCTGCCTCAAGACCAATTACTTTTAGATTTGTAGGAAGTGTTGTGGTTGGCTAGATTTATCCGACCCCCTCGAACCTTTTGTACACTGGTATTTTTACTTTTATAATTATGATGGACAGCAAATAATTAAATTGTCTCCCAATTAAGATGTGCAATGGTTGCTTTGATGTATAATACGTTTTTTTAGACCTTTTTAGCGTCTGGTGTATGATTTCTGTAATGTTTATGGTTTTCATGCTCTAATAAACTACCTTTATGCAAGACCGTGATCTTGTATGCGTATGAATGTGTGAAAGCATTCATGAATTTATGAATTGATGGGTGGATGAGTGCAAGGATGGCTGAATAGATGACGAAATTGATCAACCAGACATACAAATCAGCACACCTTCATTAAATAAAGGTTAGAATATTTTACTAACGTTTACAAAATCAGCATACAAATGTTTGCAGATTTCATTAGCACTTTTTGGTCGAGTCTGCGACAGCACATGCGCTCTCGCTTGAGAGACTATTGTTTACAATGAAGTACTTGGCGTCTGCACATTTCTTAGCATTTTTTGGCTTGATTATTACTCTACTTTGCTGCATCCTAATTGGCCAGCGTAGGCCAACCATCAGTTCTATTCCTTTCCGTGGAGAATGGACCAATCACGGATGATTACATTTAATTAGCGCCCGTCTGCTGCTTGTGCTATTAATGAGGTACTATTTCTTCTTTCTCCCTCCACCCCTTCCGCCCCATACCCCATCTGGTGCTCTTAATCTTCCCCCCGCACCTCCCTCATATTTGCTTTCTCTATACTCCCTTCTCCTGCTGTCCATTCTTGCTACTCCCTCTCCCCCCTCGTTTTGCTTCCCTCTCCTGCTTCTTAAAAGCATCATACGGTCAACGCTGGTTGCGTTATAGCATTTTTAGGTCTCCTATGCTTTGAGAGGCATGCTGTATTAGGGTATTTTTTAGAAGTGGAATGGAAGCCCCACCCATCTTTTTCATTGGCTGGCGTCATCGTCCATGGTAAATGCTGACTTCCGATTGATAATGAGGCTTTTTAGTCCCTCCTTTTACCGCCCTGTCTCCTTTAAGACCGCCCATCAGGACTGGATCGTTTACTTGCGGCGTTATACTGTCTCCTTCAATTAGTTGGTAAGCACTTTCTTTTCCTCATTCAGCCGCAAAGTCTATTTCTTTACTTTTTTTTCACGTTGAGGCACACACGCTTTACCTTTAGCCATATTAAGCTAAAGCGCGGGTGCCACTGTTGTTGAAAAAGTAAAGAAATTGATTTTATTTCTATTTCTTTACTTTTGTTCAAGTTGCGGTAGTTTGTTCCATTGGTAACCTCATAGATTAATGAGTTGAACAGTTTTAAGGCACTTTATGAATACATGAAGGTTATTAGTGATATGTTGCAAATAGACTTAGTACCAGAAAAATATTCTAACGCCCACAATTTCATCACACACAAAGAAATAAATTGCTCATGTTCTGCAACAAACTGTAGTGAAAAACAGACACCGTCTGGGCACGTTCTGTCCGTGTCCAGTTCATGAGTTGGTACAGGACAAGTGCAAACAAAAAGCCTGCGTCGTCGTGGAAAACATAGATTAAAACCTTTCCAGCGCAGGGGTTCTGTCTTTTCTCAGTTGCTTCCTCGCGAGCCTTGCACATTACAAATATCATGCACACATACCCAAGGTGACTGGACTTCACCATGGGCAGTGCCCAGCAGAGTCCGGCCTTCTGCCAAGCACTGCGCTTAGCGTCACTTCCCAAGGAGCCACCAGGGCTCTGCCCAAGTACAAGGCATAGGCACCTCCTGTAAACAGGAGTGAGCTTCGGCCTTGCACTGTTCCTACTCTCCACACCCCCGTGCCGTTGGGCACATACGTTGCTCACTAGACACTGACCATATATGCTGTAGTCTTCGTCCACACCCTGCAGTCAATGCCTCGTGCCCCCTCGTGCCCAGCCCTCCGGCAACGGGTTTTCCATCCTCGCTCATCAATACTTTTCGATGTTCATTTAAATGAAAAATGCAAATTTGGACACCCCTTATTATTTTCTTAACCTTTACCAAACTGCACACAACGTCCACAGAAAAGACTGAAGTGGCCTTGTTTTGTTTTTGACAATTTTAGCACAGAATAGTCCTAGAATGGCAAAAATAAAAGCAAACCCGAATAAAAGCAATTCCAAGGGTTTGTTTTCGTGTTCCTATGGTACACTACAGGCCAAAGACCAGATGGCTTCAGGTTCCCTTCTCAAATCCATACTGAGCTAGCATATGCGATCAGGGCCTTGGTGGGGCTTTGTTTTCACTGTGCGTTCTCCATGGAGGATTTGTTTTGGGAGGGTTAGTTCTTGTTGTTTGTAGAGCTTAATAATTTTGCTTAAGATTTTCCAGTTTGGAGTTGATTTCGATCTCAAGTATTGCATACTCGCACCAAATCGATACCGCTAGCAGCCTATTTTTGAATGTTCTACAGTTCTTCTTAGGTGGCAACATTTGCATTTGAATAATTTTCTATAAATCATTTGACCTGATGACGTCTACTGGGCAATGCAAGGTCCTCATTTTAGTATTCGTGTTAGGGAAGTACAAGTCATGTGCTGACTAATTTGTAAATTGTAGCACAGTACAGGACCCCTCAGTTCTTATACTTACTTTCCCCACTGGCCACACTGCGTGATCGTAGGCAAGCTAGTTTCTCTCATTATGCCCAAGCTCCTTTTCATGCAAGCATTGGCAGCGCTTAGAGAGCGATTAAGCTCTAGTGCTAAGGGCTATATAAGAAATCTGTATACATGTGCATCACAGAGCAGATGTTTAGAAATTCTATGTTACCATGGATCTCTTTATCTGATGTTTCCTGCTCCTGTCCACACACAGTGTTTCATGTTTATTCAGGTCGTGATAGATTAGTGGCACTGGTTCTCTGACTGCCCATTGGCTGGTGATTCCTGTAGTCTGTGTTCTACCGTGCCAGCTGGTTCCTGAAGTTTGCGCTTTATTCATAGTTGAAGCCTGCACTCTGTGTCACACTGTTAGTGATTGGTCAGTGGTAGGCGTGTTATCACTTCACAAGTGCTTAAGATAAACTATGATTATCGGGCAGGATTTTGTTCTGCCCTCCTATACAAGAGATATACATGAACTGGAAGAATGTCATTTGTATCTGTGTGTAAGGGTAATTGCACAAATAACGATTTAAATGGCATTCACAAAATAATTTCTCTTTTTAGACTCATGCCGCTCGTCCACCTTTCATCTGCTCATCTCACCCTCGTGTTTCTCTCTTGCTCTACCCATCTCTTTACTTCCTCCTCCTGTCGCTTATTTTCCTCTGCTGCCTCGCTGTAATTCCCATCCCTCTTTCTCTTCCTCGTTTCATCTTCCCTCTATCTTCCTACCAATCTCTCCCCTTTATCTCCCTTCTCTCTCGTCTTCCTCAATCTCTCGCTCATTATCTTTTTCTCCATCTTGTCCTCTCCCGCAAATGCTTCCTACTTATCTTTCTCCTGCTTTCTTCCTCGCCCTCTTATTCCTTCATTGCTCTTTCTGCCTCTCTCCAACATGCTCGTTTATTTCCCTTCTCTCTTTCTTTCCGTCGTCCTTCTCACTCTTTCTATGGATTTTTTTTCATTTTGCAAATATCTGTGTACCCCCCCTTAACGTTCCCTCTTTCATATCCTGCGTCTTTCTACTTATTTATAATGTTCCCTAACCTTTTTGTTCTTAAGCATTGCCTTTTTTCCTTTCACGAACATCAGTTCACATTTTGTTCTCCTTCCCTCCTTTGCTTTTTTCTCCCCGGTTTCCATGTATTTTCCACTCAAGTCAAGTCAAAGAATCTTTATTCGGTGATTAAAAAACACCATAAAAGCACACTCATGTATACATAGTAAAAAGTCATTAAACATTTCAAGGTTCTTTGTACAGTGATTTTACAAAACATAAATACAACGATATAGCTATATTTAACACTTAAAAGTTAGAATAAAAACATTTCAGTCTTCTCCTCTAGTAAGCCTTAAACGAAGTGCTACCTTAATAAAATTCATAATGCTACACAGTATTAAGGGTTCCGCAGCTTTCTGTAAGAATACTAGTGCCTCCCTAGCGTGGACCAAATTAGCTTTTTTCAAAAGGTTTACAAGGTATCTGCGTCTGGGCATTGAGTAAAAGGGGCAGAGTAAAACAAAGTGAAGGGAGTCCTGCGGAGACCTGTTGTCGCAGCCGCAGGGCCCCTTCTGTTCTATTGATGTAGCAAATCGCGCTGGTGATGCCAACATAAATGGGAGTAGGTTCAATCTGAAACGGCACATCAAGAACCTATACATGAGGTACAAGTATGGCTCCATACCTTCCACGCTCTTCACTAGGTGATGGGCCCTCACTGTCTTTTTGCACCCTTCAGCCTCATCTCTGCGTAGGTTTTTCCGCTCAAGAAAAATTCTCCCTACATGCAGTTTGTTCTGGGCTACAATAGTTGCAGGATGAGTAAAGAGGTTCCCAAAACCTAGCTCCTCTAGGGTGTTCTTCACATAAAGGAGCCAGGGGATGCGCATACACTTGTCCCTCTCTAGGCAGTCCGATAAGATTTCTCTACTAAGTGTCGCATCAGGATTGACCCAGATTTTTAACCAAGCAATAATGGGCCTCAGTTTTATCAGATCTTCTATATATGGTCTCCCTAACTCCCTGTGGACAATCAAACCAGCAGTACTTTGTGGTGCCCTCGAGTGATTTCAAATATTTATTTTCTTCTCGTTGGATACTAGTGGTATTGACAAAGCCCCATACTTCTGCCCCATAGATTACCTTGGAGCATGATACAGAGCTATACAAGTTTATCACCTGTTCCGGGGACCATCTTCCTAGCCTCCTGCCATAGCTAGCAATTGCCCCGTTAGATGCAATCATTTTACCACAACGTTCCTCCACCAAGGTATCAAACCGCAAGGCACCATCAAATGTTACACCAAGGTAGGGAAACGTTTTAACCTCTTCCACAATGTGGCTCCCTATTGTGTATGTAAATTTAGAGGTGGTTTTTTCCCCCGCCAGGAGCACATAAGATTTACTCAGATTAACAGAAAGGTCCAAGGCACCCATGAACCTAACAAATCCATCAATCAAGATTTGTAGGCTCCTTGGTGTGCGTGCGATCAGTACCGCGTCATCTGCATAAAGCAGAACAGGAATATGACGCGACCCAACCCTTGGGCAATCTGCCTTCAGACCTAACAGAAACTGCTCCAGATTATTAATATAAAGGGAAAACAAAAAGGGAGCAAGAATGCAGCCTTGTCGGACTCCACTCATACAAGGAAAAGAGCTAGTCAGTCCCCCCTCCCTATTAAAACGGACCTTAGCGGTGGTGTCACTATGCAGTTCCCTCAATATATTAATTAGACCACTCTCTATCCCCATGCTAAGCATCATACCCCACAATTTTTCCCTATTGACGTGATCGAATGCTGCTGCCAGATCCATGAAACCCATGCAAACGGATTCATCACTAGCCATGGTATACTTGGCAGTCAGCATATAAAAGTTCAGGCACTGGTCACTAGTGGACCTCCCTGCCCTAAATCCGTATTGAGTGTCCGAGAAGATGTTTTTTTCCTCGGTCCACTCGGACAGTCTATTAAGAATTGCCCTCCCCAAGAGTTTTGCTGACACATCGATCAGGGAGATCGGGCGGTAGCACTTTGGGTCATCCCTGTTGCCCTTTTTGAAAATCGGCACAATTACTGCCGTGGACCAAGACCGGGGCAGGCCACAGATAATAGCAGTATTAATAACCCTTGTCATTAGGGGAGCCCAGAGTTCGATGTTACTCAGGAACAGATCTGGGGGGATTCCGTCAGGCCCCGGAGCTTTATTTTTGGTCAGGCCCTCGATCCCTACAGTGATCTCCTTAATGGAGAATTCTACCAATGGAGACTCAGTTGGAATGGCCGGTAGCTCTACGGTAGAACCAGGCTCATATTTTCCACTCATTTCCCCTTTTCCTGTAGATTTTTCTCGCCCTGTAGCACTTCCTCAGACACTCTCTATTCTTCCTCTTTCTCTCCTCTGTTTATCTCTTTCCACTTTACTTCTCAGCACTGCCACCTCATCTCTGTTTCTTTGCTTCTTTGCTGCTTTTTTTCTCTCCATCTCATCTTCTACCTTATCTCTTTCTCTATCTGACCATCACCCAGGCACTCATCCTCTATTTTTTTTTTACATCTCCTGTGGCCACTCTCATTTTGACACACTACCTGTTCTCTCTCTCTGTTTAACTCATTCTTTCTCTCGCTTCCTCTATCTCTCAAGCAGATACACACACACAATTTCTTACTCTTTCTCTTGTTTCTATTTCTCTGTCACTCTTTGTTCTTCGTGTGGGTATCAATGTTTCTATTCTATTGCTCTCCTTTTGTACTAATTCAGTCTGTCATTCTCATGTTTATTTATTCCCCCTCCACAAACCCTCATACCTCAGTTTTTAGGTTTCGCCTAGCGAAGCAGAGCACTCGTTGCTCGCCTAGGCGAGACCTATTTTTGTCGGTGGGTGAAGGGGGACAGGACATGTGCACTTGCCTGGACAGCCGATGTGCACGCGCACGGCGTCTCCTCTCTGGCGATGTTAGCTTTCATGCGCTCCCACCACGCTTGATCTCCGCTTTCACTTTCACTGCGGCGCTGCGACTTCAGACAAGGCAGACACATGCCGGACAAAAGATGTGCACATGCACCACTTAAGGCAGACACATGCCCAGGAGATGTGCATGCGCACGACGTCTATGTGGCGCTGCGACTTTGCAGAGGGCAATGTTACCCACTCACTCCAAGTCTCCCTATGTAGGGCTCCACGGTAACCATAATCTTAAATCTCTCTGGGATAGGCTGCGATTTTAAATCTCCTGTTTAAATATCAGTCTGACCCCCCCTCGGTACCTTTGCTGCCTTGTGAACCTTGTTCTGATTGTCGGGCTGGTATATGAAAACTGTGCATGACCGCCCTTCCCGCAGCAGTGCCGAGTGGATGGAGAGGCCAGAGGGCAAGGTCCAAGAGGGCTCCTGCAGGGTGCAGCCTTGAAGAGCACTACTCTCCGCACCCATCGCCCCGAAGAGCTCACTGCGGTACAAGGTGTTGCCACCACTGTCAACCGGAAACGCTGGAGCCCAGGAGAGCAACTTCAGCCTACCGGGCCTGGGGGCGTTTCTAATGGTGACAGCCATGTCAGTTGTAGGCAGAACTCCTAAATGTGGCTGTATGGCATGAGGGAGGTTCATTATCCGGCGTTAGCGTAGGGGCGTGGTCTCTACACGCCGGCTGTACAGCACCAAGATTGATAATAAGTGATGGCATGAGAAATACATTAGGTCCGCAGTTGGGCAATCATTTTTCTTACTCATTTCAAATTAACATTTTATGAAAACCGGATATCCTTAAAGATCCTAAGACT
The DNA here is from genome assembly GCF_964263255.1 of Lissotriton vulgaris. Taxonomy (NCBI): domain Eukaryota; kingdom Metazoa; phylum Chordata; class Amphibia; order Caudata; family Salamandridae; genus Lissotriton; species Lissotriton vulgaris. The sequence continues at coordinate 64,967,967 of NC_141699.1, read as the reverse complement.
GTTTTAGTAACATTTACATATTTAAACAGAATTTCTGCTCACAGCTACATAGCTGTTACATTTTTAGGTCTCGCCTGAGCCAGTGCATGCCCTGCTCTGGCGATACATTTAGTAGCTGTTTAGGTCTCTCAGAGAGACCTAATGCAGCCGATCCAGAAATCTAACTTTTATGATCCGGATTTGTAGAAGTGCACGTGCTCGTGACCACGCTTCTATCCCCCTGCCTTGCTCTTCAAAGGCTCCCCTTACCATTTGTCCCTGCCTCCCCGCCCACTGGTTCATTCACACTTCACAGCCGCAGGCCGTGACTCTCATCTCTCCCACTCGTTCACACTTCACGGCCCCAGGCCGTGACTCGCATCTCTACTCCCTCCTGGTCTCACATCGAAGGCAGCAGCCTCCCACAGGCTCCCCCCCCCGAACGTCCTCTTTGGCTCCTTAACTTTTACCCTCTCCCCCGTTCCTTTTCGTGTTCTTCGATGGTTTCTCTTGTTTTCTTGCTTCCTGCACTCTTCTCTTATCTTTCCTCTTCCTGCTCACCCGCCACAACAATGCCGAGAGCATGTTGGAACACGTAGGCTATCAAGCTTACGTTTCTCGGGATGGCATCCGTTTCCCTTGTAAATTGTCGTCAGAGATTTCGGGTGTCAGCAGCTGCTCCTTTGAAACATAGGTTCACTTGTAAACCTCTCATGGATCCTTGATCAGTTTATCTTGGACCCACAGCTAAAGGCTTTCCATTTTGGCGCGCAATTGCTCAACAGCTAGCCTCCTTACAGCTAGCTGCATTTAAATTGCCTGCCGCCCAAACTTCTTTTTGGGAATATCCCGTACAGTAATCGCCGCTCTCCCGTAGAATTTTCCCAAACAAATACGACAAGGCTTCATCATATTTAAGGTGGAAACTGGCTTATTCAGCCCATTGGAAGTATGACTGAGCGTGTCTACAAACATAAAACGTGTTGCCGTGTTGGCCTGCTTTGGTGTTAATCCCCCCCTCCTCTCCATCCCTCCACCCCCCCTCCTCTCCATCCCTCCACCCCACCCCTCGCATTTGAAACTCTGAAAATACTAGCTACGTTTATTTGCATCTTCTGGGGAGAAACTTTCATCCTAACTCCCTGCTTGTAACCTTGAGTAGAATTGTAACATGGAACCTTGAACGCTCCACCCTCTTTCACCCTTGTGAATTCATTTCGCATTTAATGTATTCCAGAACTCTTGGCAGGCAGCATCCAATTACTCTCCCTGGTGATACATTCAGTTTGTGTAAGGTGAGCGATGTCATAGAATATCTATCGCGAAAAGAACAGTTGATGGACAGAATACAGGACAATGTCATACATTCACCCCAGTACAGAGATCTGGGCATAAATCCATCTTTTTAGGTCTCGGCCTAACCAGGCAGCCCAACTCCTCCCTCTCCAGCGCGCGCCCCATTCTCTCTCTGTTGCCACACGCATTAGTAGGCAGCCCATCCCCCCTCCCTCTCCATAACAACAATTGGTGTTCAAAGATGCTCTCTCAATGTTTCAAGCTTTATTACAAATGTCACAAAAAGATGTTATTATTTCACTTCTGTTCTTAGATTTACGTCACAATAAAATACACTGAACATAATCTTCACAAGACATTTACAAAAGTTTAAGCTATTGCCATTATAAATTACAATAACTTTCATTTTAAGTATTAATTATTGAAAAAAATTACAAGCCATTGTTATTTGTAATATCAATACATCTAAGTCATGTAAATACAACACATATTGCAGTACAAATGCTATAGGTGTCACATTTGCGAAAGTTAAAACTATTGGCATTGTCAATGACAAAGCTATTAATTTCGCTATTTTCAAAAACCAACACATTAATAAAAAAAATTGTCATTCACAAGACCAATAGCTCAAACTTTCCTAATGCGAGACCTATTGCATTGCAAATGCTTGTTTTAAAAGTGCTACCGTGCCGGCCACCAGCTTGCTATTACGCGCACAAGCGCCCGTGCGACGTGCACAGCTGCCGTTTGGCTTCTTTCAGTGCACACGTGAATGCCCTTCCCTATCCCTCCCTTTTCCCACTCCCTCCTTGTCCACTTCATGCTAATCGTGGGACACCCCCACTTTACTTTTAACATTAAAAGTAAAGCTCGGGTGCTGCGATTATAGCAACGGTAAAGAAATGGAATAAAACTTCTATTTCTTTACTTTTGATATAAGCGCGGCACTCGCGCTTTACTTTTAACGTTAAAGGTAAAGCACGGGTGTCGATTATAGCAAAAGTAAAGGAGTGGAAGTATTTTTCTATTTCTTTACTTTTGCTATAATCTCAGCACCTGCGCTTTACTTTTAACGTTAAAAGTAAAGCGACTTCTATTCCTTTACTTTTGCTATAATTGCCGCACCCGTGCTTTACTTTTAACGTTAAAGTAAAGCAACTTCTATTTTTTTACTTTTGCTATAATCGCGGCACCCTCACTTTACTTTTAACGTTAAAAGTAAAGCGCTGGTGCTGCGATTATGCACACCGTACTTTCTGATATCAGGCAATATGGAAGAGGATCTTCAGAAGTTTATAACAGGAAGAACATAGCATGACAAAGGATGCTGTGCAATCAGGACTTCAGGACAGGACCTGTACACATCCTCTTCGCTCGGGATTTGGCAACAATACTTACCTGGTATATCTAGTGAAAGGTGAAGTGAAACTCGTGCACCGTTCTGGGGACATGCAAGGAAGGAGTGATACTTTCCCAGCAGTCGACAACTAAAAGTTGTATCTGCAAACACTACACAATTGATCAAGAAAACAATTAACTGTACCAAGTCATTTTAACTTAGCCTAATTTAATATCACTTGTTGAAAGGGGAATGTCTAATTTCCTTCATTTGTAGTGAGACTAATCATCATCTTGGGGGAACTACCTGACATTAGGGTGAGCAACTGTGACAGTAATATGCTGCAACATGTGCATTTAACCATATCTTGTGGGTCAATGAGGATCTACATTTCAGAAATCTCTAGTTTGCAGACCGGAACCAAGAGACACCCACCTCTTATGTTCAGGTGAAGGAATCCACCCACCAGGGAGCAGCCCCTTTCTCCATTTTGTTTGAGCCATTTGTGACTGCCTCATCCATCGGGGGCCTCAAGATGCATTTTTCTGGGCTGCGCATTCACAGCGGGATCTTCATTCTTCTTTTTTGCCTATACCACCTTCTGGCTTAGCCAATAACTTTTGGCTAATTTGTACAGCATGCTGATGTTGTGTGGCATGTCCGAAGACAAAAAGAACAAGCAGTAGCATAGCCAATAGGTCTCTCCTGTTTGTCCTTTTCTTGGAGCATAGACACTTTACCATTCCTCTGACGCGATAATTTGTATCACACTTAGGGAACTGCCTTTCCACACTCCATGAGAGTGCATGTTTTTTCTAGCTCTCTCCCTCCCATTCCCCTGGCACGCTCCATGTTGCTCCTTCATTCCTCCCAGCAATTTTGTCCATTGCTTTTCCCACCCCTCCCTTATTTTTTTTTACATTTCCCCTAGCCCACCCTCAAGTGCCTCTGTTGCTTCTTTGCCCCTCGCCCACTCACTGTTACTTCCACCACAACTGCCCTCCCCACCCTCTGTTACATTACCACTTGGCCGTTTTCTTTTTTCTTTTCTTAAAAAACGTTGTTTTGTTTGGGAGGGCCTCTCTGGCTTACAATAAACGTTTTTGCAATCAATGCTCAAATGTCTTAATTTTTATTGAACCAGTTTGAATAAGTACATTAAAAAAAATGCGGCCCGAGTTATTTCATAGGTGCATGCATAAGTCATCACAAATGCAAGCTTGTCAGCAGTCGCGTCTCAGCACCTTTTTTCTTTTGGCAATCATGGTCCACAAAATTGCCAAAGAAATTAAGAAATTGCCAATGCTGCAGCGCATTGGCACAGCCAATTGACGAGACCGATTGGATTTGCCAATGCTGGTTTACTATTTCCCCGGGCCTGTCATGCTGTATGTGGAGAAGCGCAAACAGTCCTAAGTGGTGGAGGAAGACCATAACCACAAAACAATAACGAATTGGGCTCTGTGGCCCATCTCCTCAGTAGAGCAAGCCTCCTTTTCGGGTCCAACATTTTACTTGTTTTTCTGTGCACTGCATTTCTCTTTTGGTTGTTTTTGTGGTGTTCTACCTCAGTGCACCAGTATGTCCAGGTTTGAATACTTATTTTCCACACTTAACCGTTTTCCCCTTGTAACAGAGATGCTCGACCACCACACAAGGCTAACCTTTTTTAGGTCTCGGTAATATCCGGTCGCAGACCGGATGTCCGAGAATTATTGTCTCTTAGTGTGGAAGCTTAAACCAGCCTCCCTCGTCCTCTCTCCTTCATTGGCTGGCTTCCTAAATGGAGGCCAGCCATTGGAGGAGAGATCCATCACTCCGATGTAGCCCCGTCCTTTTCGGATTTGGGGGCGTAAGTTTTGCTGTTCTTTAGACAGTGACGTCGCCCGTCACTCAGAACAGCAAAACACACGCCCCCAAATGCGAAAATGACCATGCTTTCTCCGAGGCATTTCTGCTTTGCCTCGGAGAAAGACGGTGGTGATTTACAGAGCTGCGCTGCTCGTCCCGCTCCCCCCTCCCCCAGCAAATCCAACAGACCCTCTCACTAGCCCACCTCTGTATCTGACTCCAGAGGCAAAGCACGCTCAGATGTACCCTTCTTCGTCCCGGTCCCTCTCCCACCCCCTCCCTCCGCCCGCAGCTCTCCTTCGTCCCGGTCCCCCCTCCCTCCCTCCCTCCGTCCGCAGCTCGAGCGTCGTTCTTTTCCTCTTCCTCGTCTTGTTTTCGATGGCAGCCGAGTCACACAGCTCCATCCCAGCTGCCAGTAAAACACCTTTGTCACGCTGGGGAGTTTAGGACAACTCTTCGAAGCACCTCGTTCCCAGTCCTGAAAGGTCATTTAACAAAATTATTGCAGCCAAGAGTTTTATTCTTAATTCCGTTCGAATTAGAATTGTGAGTGAATACACTTGAAAAGAACACCTTCGAGAAGGAAAGCAATGAACTATAAATGTTCTGTCCCATGACATTGAATTATCATGAATTTAGAGTGTAAATCAGCATGTTTTAGTGTATCAGTATATTTACCAAAGGACGTCAGCCGATAGCAAGTAAACGCCCACCGCCCTGTGCAGGTCGTGCACGCCCACCCCCACCGGCCTAAGGTGAGAGGCTGAGCAGGTCGCGCACGCCCACCGGCCTAAGGTGAGAGGCTGAGCTGGTCGCGCACGCCCACCCCACCGCCCTAGGTGAGAGGCTTCGCCCGCCCCCCCCCCTCCTCCTAAAGTGAGAGGCTGAGCATGCTCCTGCTTCTACATTATTTAGCAAGCATTGATTCCCCCCACGCACGGAGCGAGGAGACAGTGAGAAGGAACAGGACAGCTCACTAGTGAGCAAGTGCTAGTGACTAATATACTGACTGTACAAAAAATCGGCCCCCGCCCCAACCAGCAACAAACCCACCCCTGGCAGCCTATCGGGGGATGGCCCGGCTCCCACTCCAAAGCGGCTAGAGCTCGTGTTCCGAGGATACTAGCGCCTCTACTTCTTTCGGAGAGTGTGAAACTACAACTCCCAGCATACACACTGTTGCGCACTAAAGTGCACACTTAGAGGCGCTTTACATCTCTGCCTTTGTTTCCAGTCTGCTCGAGCGGCCCTTGACTTGGCCCCCATCTCGGAGGTGGGCACTTGCCGCTCTGATACGGTTGCTCCCCCCTCCCTGTAGCCCTCAGAGGGGTCACCCTCCACCACACCCATCCTGCCCGAGAGAAGACTGTTCTTGCAACCAACCGTAAGGGTCTCCAGCGCCATGAGCCCCGTACGGGTGAGGAGTGGCGCTTTATAAGAAATCTGATGGACTCTTCCCCTCACGTGAGCCGCTGCATTCTTGCAGTGCAGGGTGATTTACAGAGCTGCTTTGCTCGTCCCCCCTCCCTCCGCAGCTCTCCTTCGTTCCGGTCCCGCTCCCCCCTCCCCCTCCCCCAGCAAATCCAACAGACCCTCTCACTAGCCCACCTCTGTATCTGACTCCAGAGGCAAAGCATGCTCAGATGTACCCTTCTTCGTCCCGGTCCCCCCTCCCTCCCTCCCTCCGTCCGCAGCTCGAGCGTCGTTCTTTTCCTCTTCCTCGTCTTGTTTTCGATGGCAGCCGAGTCACACAGCTCCATCCCAGCTGCCAGTAAAACACCTTTGTCACGCTGGGGAGTTTAGGACAACTCTTCGAAGCACCTCGTTCCCAGTCCTGAAAGGTCATTTAACAAAATTAGTGCAGCCAAGAGTTTTATTCTTAATTCCGTTCGAATTAGAATTGTGAGTGAATACACTTGAAAAGAACACCTTCGAGAAGGAAAGCAAGGAACTATAAATGTTCTGTCCCATGACGTTGAATTATCTGGAATTTAGAGTGTAAATCAGCATGTTTTAGTGTATCAGTATATTTACCAAAGGACGTCAGCCGATAGCAAGTAAACTCCCCCCACCCCCCCACAAAGGGACTCATCCAGTCTGCATTGCTAGGCCCCGCCTCCGTAGCACCCATTCATTTTGTGGTCAAAAGTCGAAACCTGATTAAGATTACATAGTAAATGCCGCACACAATTCATTCAGAATTACACTACTTAAAAGGTTTGCCCTATTTGCGTATGTATTAACAACGTTTAATTTGATAAATAAGTCTCATAGACCTTTTTTTAAGATATCTACTTACAAATGATTAATTTTTGTAAAGAAAAATTAAGAGTGCTTAAGAAGCACTTAGGTTGTTCAGAGGCTTGCCCTAACCACATATGGGTTCGCTACAAAACAGTCGATCCAATAGCATGTCCTGACTCTGGGTGGACTGCTGGCAAGGTACGTGAAGGTTTCCTTTTTCGAACTCCACTTCCTAAAGCAAATGCACCGCATCCCTTCATGCTGGGAGCTGATTTCTCGCGGATACCGAGTTAAAGCTGACCTTGGGTGCATTCCAAGGCTTTGAAGTGGTGCTTCCATCGGGAGTGTCTCCAATTAAAGTGCTTGACTCCGCTGAACAGGGCTATCTGCTGCAAACCTGGCTGTAATAGTTAGACAATCTTTGAAAAGGCTGCCATTTAAATGCAGTGCATCAACTGCATTGCATCCCTGTTGCATGCTCACTCCCGAAAAGGGGTTTGCTACCTTTTAGTTTGGTATGCAGGAAGTTCAAATGCAAGGGAAGACTGGAAGAGCCCCATCCAGAGCACAGGTTGAGGATGCCCATACTTTTCTGTGAGTAACTGTTGAAGGTGTGATGTATTTTGTAGCACAGCATTTCACGTCATGCTTTTTAGCATAGCAAAGACATGAATATAAGGAACCACAACCAGAAGTGAGACTGGCAAATAGAAATCCCTACATACAGTCCCTCTACTAAATGATACAAGATATTCTAAGGACATGTATTTCTAAAATATCAGATGTTGTAATATTTAGGACACATACTATTATAATACAAGTTGATTTCTAGTCCTGGGAACCATCGATGACGTCACCGGGGCTTGCCTGAGAGCTGCGCACTGATTGGTGCAGCGCTCGTTTTATTTACAACTCCAAATTCGAATGTTGTTTGCACTATAACTGAAATTTAAAAAAAATATATAGATATAAAAATGGAGGCAGTGTCATGTCATTTGTGCATGCATGTATGTTGGTACATGTTCGAACTAGTTAACTATAACGGAATGATGCATGCTTACTTGCGCACGGCAGCGTTTTTAAGAAAAATCTGCTTTTTTAAAATATATATTTTTGCTGATGGTGTCCGGCAGTGGCGCGTAAAACATTACCAAAGCCAGTAGGTCAAAAAGACCAGGCCTGTTTGTTTAGCCAACGGATGTTCGAATACTCTATTACTGGTGTGAAGAGTATCTCTACTGTGAATCAGGACTTCTTTAAACTATTAAATATCAAATTGGGTTTTTTCCAGGCCGCACTTTTTTTTAATGAGCGTTTGGGAGCTAGTGGCTATCGAGAGTCCACATAGACTATTTATTGATGCAATTATTTGGGCTTTTAGGCGTGGAAGGGCGATTGCTTTTGCAGTGTGCCTCGTGTAAAGGAATAAAGTACCTATGCTGGCTTGCATAGCGTTGTATGCCTGGGCAAAAAAAACTGTGCTTTAAGGGTGAGGCTACAGTGACCACGCACTGGGGGCGTTCTGCATGCCAGATGTAGCTCATGGGCAGAAAAGAGAGCTAAGTGCCTCGTCGGACAGGAAGGTTAAATGCACGCAGCGCTTCCCACTTCCGGTTTATTGCTCCCTGCTCACTGGCACCGCGAACCAAGTGTTTACAGTGCCAGTTGCTGTGTGCCGCTCTGTTTAGCTGACGCCAACATATAAAGCACGGCACGGGGACAGTCGCGTGCCGTCAGGTCGCAGTAAAAACAGACCAACGAGAAACACCCCTAGCTGACGGGAACCGAGGCCCTGGGCGCTCGAGGCACGTCCTGCTGCGAGAAAGGAGGAGTGCAGGGGTCCGAAAGAGGAACCCGACCCCGTGGCGGTAACTGACCCCTGGCAGCAGGGACTCGCTTCTGCTGCTCCTGCTGAGCCCAGCCGGGCGCGCGCCTCTGGTGTCACAGGGCTGCCCTCGGACATGGCAGAGAAGATCAATTCCAGAATGAACGCGTCACGCTTTCTCAGCGCCTCCCCATACCATGTACTTCTGCCTCGACAATGCTCTGCTCAACCCCAAGCTCATGGTCCTGTTGAAGACTTGATCCCATAATGAGAAGAGCTTTCAGGCGACTTCTGACTGCCACCTTCAATCTATTCAGAATGTGGCCTTACAGCCAGAGCTGCTGACCTTAGACCTGGGGAGCCGGGTCGGAGTTTCCCCATCAGCTCTTTATCTTGAGTGTCTCAGCTATTCACGAAATCTTCCCATGGCTAAGAAACAAATGGGTGTAACTTTGTGTAATGCGAAGCGGCTAAAAGCCCTCTGTTGTGCTATCCAAAATGCACAGAGGTAAATACAGAGTGGAGTGCTGTGGAGTGCTGTGGAGTGCTGTGGAGTGCTGTGGAGTGCTGTGGAGTGCTGTGGAGTGCTGTGGAGTGCTGTGGAGTGCTGTGGAGTGCTGTGGAGTGCTGTGGAGTGCTGTGGAGTGCTGTGGAGTGCTGTGGAGTGCTGTGGAGTGCTGTGGAGTGCAGTGTGCTGTTGAGTACAGACTGCAGAGTGCTGTTGAGTGCAGTGTGCTGTTGAGTACAGACTGCAGAGTGCTGTTGAGTGCAGTGTGCTGTTGAGTACAGACTGCAGAGTGCTGTTGAGTGCAGTGTGCTGTTGAGTACAGACTGCAGAGTGCTGTTGAGTGCAGTGTGCTGTTGAGTACAGACTGCAGAGTGCTGTTGAGTGCAGTGTGCTGTTGAGTACAGACTGCAGAGTGCTGTTGAGTGCAGTGTGCTGTTGAGTACAGACTGCAGAGTGCTGTTGAGTGTGTCTGTGGGAGGGTGGCTCTGTGTAGGGTGTAGCTATTGACATTGTCAATGACAATGCCATTTATATAACGATTAAGCTATTGGCAATGTAAATGACAATGCCATTGATGATTTAAAAAAAAAAAGAAATGTCATGAGCAATGCTAATAGCTCTACCTTTAATGATGCCGAGACCATTGCATTGTAAATGCTTGTATTTTAAGCCTGGCTTTTGAGGAAACCACAGCGGTCCTGCTTGACCAGGGTTTGTTTTCATTAAATTCATACGTATCATCGATACTACAGGGCTTCATCCACTAGTTTATTAAATTGTAACTCACATTTTGATACCGCTCACCATAGCATACAGCACGCGGAAATCAGTTGATTCACTTTACCCATTGGCTCCCGTCACTTTGTGTGACTGGCCAAAGTCAGCACATAGATCATGTCCGTCCACAAGCAGTTATTTTCTCTTTAGTTGCACAACTGGTTCAAAGCATGTTGGTTTACTTTTTTTAATATTAACTTTAAATACCCGCTATTTATTTTGCCTTCACACCTTTTAAAGGTTATGTTATGAAGTGTTGAAGTAACAGTGCAACGTGTTTAGAGTACTGAGATTTCGTTTTGTTAATAATAATAATGATGACAAAATGCATGGCGCAACAGGAAGGCTCTCTCAAAAAAATGTTTTAAAAAAGATCACTGGTAAAAGCTGCATAGGTGATTATTTTAACAAAAAAGTGCAGGAATTTGTCACCCATGTTAAAGCAATCACATATATTATTTTTTTCTTTTTTACTTTTGAGGTATATGCAATAAAAAAAAAAAAAATAACCACCGCACCCGCATGCCAAAGCTAGACGTATTGGCTTTGCCAGTGCTGGCTTTCCTTATCAGGGTTCTCCCCATGGAACTGCATCTCCCACCCTGCTGCATTGCAAACATGTTTAGGTGGCAGTGGCTGTCAGCAGCACAGAGTTGATGAAGGGCGACTAGCCCACAGGGAGCACATTAAAGTAACAAGCATTGGCAAAGCCAAACCATGGAGCCTATAATATGCAGGCAAAGTGCTAGCTACTGGTTTACACATTTTGGTTTGCTTGTAATATTCTATGTTGAAAAGTTTTTAAAGAATGCTGACCAATGTGCTACAGGCATAAGTATGTAATTGTATGAAGTTATTTGACATTAGGAAACTGGACTTGTAACATACAAAAATTAAAAACTGCAATTCTGCAATAGCACGGTATTAATAGTAGTAAAATGTTTTTTTAATATAACACCTTGATTCGATAGTGTTAGATATCTATCCTTTTCTGAAACTTAATGTAAACAACGTGTAATTTTGCTGTGATTTCATGTCTACATTTTTATAAAGTTAGGAGCATATGGGAGAAGGTGAGGCTTAATGGCTAGAGCTGCTGACTTTGGAACTGGGTAACGAGGTTCGATTTCCTCTGCTCAACATCCTGGATCCTGGGCAAATCAAAATCTTTCTCGGAAACATGACAGTTGAACGCAGTTATTTAAATATTATTAGCTAGGTAATAGGTTTAAGCACACATTCATGAGGTACGCTCCCAAATTACAACTGCATGGCTATCTGATAACGTTTTGAGAAGAAACTTATTAGATTCTTTAAAAATCATGTGTTAGCTTTTAAAACAAAAACTCACCGTTCTCTCTATAGCCGTTTCTCGACAAATGATGGTACTTTACTGCCTGAATAGTCTGGATGTCGCATTAATGTTTTTGTTTAAACCGGTTTTTATTTCCATTAACAAAGTAGACCATCACCTCCATAGGGCATATCTGACCCCGGCGAAGATCCAACAATATTTCGCCACGGACTCCGCGGACTGCCCCAGGTGCCGGGCGCCTGATGCAGACCTTCTTCATATGTTATGGTCCTGCCCGGGGCTGTCCTCCTACTGGCTGGAAGTGGGGGATACCCTAGAGGAGGTAACGGGGAGATCCTTATCGGTTGATGCGGCAGTGGGGCTCCTGCACTGGTTCCCACATACCCCCAAAAATAAAATCACTAGTAAATTCATTGATCTGGGGCTTCTCCTTGCTAAACGGGAGGTGACCAGGAATTGGAAGGCACGGGTTGGTCCGACGGGGGCCCGATGGCACAGCGAACTCTTGAAATGGGCGGCGGGGGAAAGCACGCTGCGGTACCAGTTAGCTAGGAGACAACACAACGAGAAGGCGCAGGAGGCAGCGCTAGAATGGGAGACACTAGTACAGGCCCTCAGAGATTATTGCGCTCCCAGCGATTCCGAAAATGAAGATGCAGCTCGCCCCGAGTCCCGATAGACGATTGCACTTTACATGTCTACTGCTTTCCTCATGGGTCCTCTCACAAATCCTACTACGGCTATTACCGTGCACTGATGGCGGGGTTAGGGGGGGTTTTTGGTTTGGTTCATAGTGTTTTGAGGGGGGGGGGGGGGGTTCTTTTAGCCTTTTTTGTAGGATGGTTTAGAAAAGCAGATGACGGATAGTGGATCATCCGGACCGGCTTCGACTCCCTGTTGAGTCCCCATTGGATATCGCCGCCTGACCCTTGGGTTGTGGGCTAAACGGCTGTTTACTGGTTCATCCTGTTGGGGGACTAAGGGATGTATTCTACTAATTTTGATTGACTTTATAATGCTGGTCGCTTTGTAAAAAATTTACTGATTCCTGCAATAAAAATATATTAAAAAAAAAAAAAACAAAAAAAAAACAAAGTAGACCATCACATTTTCATTTACATACTTCTGACATCCTCCTCAAATGTACACTGCACAACTGCTACTTTGCAGCTTTGATTCGATCCTATTCGCATCAATATACATATTAATTACACTGTGTTTTGCAGATCTTTGCGTACGTCCCAGCCAGCTCCATGGCACAAGCACCTGCGGCTGTGACCTCTAAGAACATCCCAGTAAAGTATCTGCATTATGGTAGTTGCAAACTAGTGCACTAACTTTGAGAGACGGAGAGTAATTGGTGGGACATAGAAACGAGCATTGGCATAGCCAATAGGTCTCGCCTTTGGGACCTTATATGTGTTTAGCCATGCAACATTTGATGTTGTTGCACCAAGGACATTGTGCTGGATAACTAAACACTTATAAGGTCCCAAAGGCGAAACCTATTGGCTATGGCAATGCTTGTTAAGATGGCTGCTTCCTCGCAACGCCCGGTAGAGCCACCATCACTCGGTGTAATGTTCAGCAGTTTGCAAACGCCTCTGCGCCGTTGTAGAATGGTGACTCTCGTAGTCGGGAAAGCTTTATGCTCTGCGGTTCTTAAAGAAGCCGATATGGCCAAGGACCTCACCCTGCTCTTCAAAGCTAGTGTCAAAACAGTGAAGACAAGAAACCAAAGCTTTATGCTCTGCGGTTCTTAAAGAAGCCGATATGGCCAAGGACCTCACCCTGCTCTTCAAAGCTAGTGTCAAAACAGTGAAGACAAGAAACCAGACCCTGGGAGTAGCCCTGGACAACAGCAGTAAAGATAAACTCTTCAGGAAGAGCCGCCCTAAGGGGGACTTCAATGTTCGAGCCAGTGAGGTGGTGAGTGAATTGACAAGATGCATACTTGAGTTTGATTGATGACAAGATTTCCCCACGTCCCCATATATATTATTTGTTTTTATTATTGCGCATTTGTAAAGACTTCGAGCTCTCTTGGCAGCCTAAATGTGGTCTCACGGCGGTATGCAACGTTTACAACAAAGTTTTTACCACGCACTACCACTACAACGCAGGCATTACCACGCATACCATTACAACGCATTGCGCTGGAGGGCGCACTAGGATAGGGAATAAGTATAATTTTATATCCAACACCTTCCCTAGTGTCCACGGGGACTGGAGTTGGAATATAAAATTATACTTACCACTATCCAGCACCTCTAAGCGCTATGCGTTGTAACGGTATGCGTTGTAAATACCGCGTTGTAATGGTATGCGTGGTAAAAGTATGCGTTGTAACGTCATACATCCCTCACGGCTAGACTGCTGACTTTGGAGCTGGAAAACCAAGGTTCGAGCCTCAGCGTCGACTCCACATCCTGCGATTCCAGGCAAATCACCTAATCTCCCCGTGCCTACCAAAACATGCATTTGCAATGCAATAGGTCTCGCTTTTACAAGAGTTTGAGCTTTTGGCATTGTAAATGACAATGCCTTTTTAGGTCGAGGATCGTAGGCTGCGCTTGCGCAGTCTCGGTCAGAGATTTAATGTTTTCTAGATGTTTTCTACAGTGGGGCTTGAACCCGCCCCTCTTCTCCATTGGCTGGCTTCCTAAACGGAGTACAGCCATTGGAGGAGAGGGGCGTCACTCCGTTCAAGCCCCGTCTTTTTCGATTCGTTTTTTTTTTTTAAACTTTCTTTCTCTCCTCTTCCCATTGGCTGGAATTTTACCTACCAGCCAATGGGAAGAGAAAAGAAAGAAAAACACGCCCCCCAGTCGCAAAATGGCGGCGCTTTTCTCCGAGACATTCTTGTCTCGGAGAAACATGGTCGTGTAGAGCGCTCATCTTGCGTTGCAGTTTCCTCAGCTGATATGAACAGCTGCTGCTTCCTCTGGTCTCCTGGTGCCAACCCTGCGACTTGGGGTATTGTTTATCCTTTGAACGGGTGCCTATCCCGTATTCTGCCCCTTTATTTTGACCCCTGACGGGTGCCCACCCCGCCAGGGACACTGCCATAATTAATTATTAGTTTATTTAACGGGAGCCTACCCCGTACTTCTTTGAGGAAATCACCGCGTGGCCCTCAGCAGCGTGCCCCGGAGCCTAGAGGCTCGCCCGAGGGGCCTCGCTGCCATTGGCTGCCTGCAGCACAACGACCCGGAAGCGGAAGAAGTGCTGGGTGAGGACTGGAGCCCACTCCGCCTCCACCCGACGCCACCAAAGGAAGCCAGCGTCTCTGCCCAGCAAGGCTCTCCCGAGGGGGAGAGCCCTGCCCGCCGCCAACTGAAGCCAGCCCAGCCGCCCCGCCCGCCGCACTGGAAGAGGAGCCCCTGTGAAGGGGGGGCTCCACAATGCGGCGCGGAGGCCAGAGGCGGCACCAAAAAAAGACCACCAGCCGGAGTCCCGGTGAGTGGGACTCCGTTTGGCAGTGCTAGGGGCATTTGGTTACTGAGAGCCTGCGAGGCTCCCACGAGGCTCCTCCTGGTTTGGGGCCATTTGTTTGCAGAGTCCCCCGAGCGGGACTCCAACGTTATCCAGGGCATTTGACTTGCTTGTTTTTGTCCTTTTTGTGCCTCTGTGCTGTCCTGACCCCCCCACCCTCGTTGGTTGTGCCTCTGTGCCATCCTGACCCCCCCCACACCCTCTGCTTTTTGTGCCTCTGTGCTCCCCTGACCACCCCCCCCCCTCGTTGGTTGTGCTTGCTGTCCTGCCCCCCCCCCCACCCTCGTTGGTTGTGCCTCTGTGCCGTCCTGACCCCCCCCACCCTCGTTGGTTGTACCTCTGTGCCGTCCTGACCCCCCCGCCCCCCCCCCAATCCTCATTGGTTGTGCTTGCTGACCTGACCCCCACCCCCCCTTGTTGGTTGTGCTTGCTGTCCTGACCCCCCACCCTCGTTGGTTGTGCTTGCAGTCCGGACCCCCCCCCACCCTCGTTGGTTGAGCTTGCTGTCTGGACCCCCGCCACCCTCTTTGGTTGTGCTTGCTGTCCTGACCCCCCCTCCCTCGTTGGTTGTGCTTGCTGTCCAGACCCCCCCACCCTCGTTGGTTGTGCTTGCTGTTCTGACCCCCCTACCCCTGTTGGATGTGCTTGCTGTCCTGCCCCCCCCCCCCCCCCCTCGTTAGTTGTGCTTGCTGTCCTGCCTCCCTCGTTGGTTGTGCTTGATGTCCTGCCCCCCCCTCTTTGGTTGTGCTTGCTGTCCTGCCCCCCCTCGTTGGTTGTGCTTGCTGTCCTGCCCCCCCTCGTTGGTTGTGCTTGCTGTCCTGCCCCCCCCTTCGTTGGTTGTGCTTGCTGTCCTGCTCCCATCCCCCGTTGGATGTGCTTGCTGTCCTGCCCCCCCTCGTTAGTTGTGCTTGCTGTCCTGCCTCCCCTCGTTGGTTCTGCTTGCTGTCCTGCCTCCCCTCGTTGGTTCTGCTTGCTGTCCTGACCCCCCCCCTTGTTGGTTGTGCTTGCTGTCCTGACCCCCCCTTCGTTGGTTGTGCTTGCTGTCCTGCTCCCATCCCCCGTTGGATGTGCTTGCTGTCCTGCCCCCCCTCGTTAGTTGTGCTTGCTGTCCTGCCTCCCCTCGTTGGTTCTGCTTGCTGTCCTGACCCCCCCCCCCTTGTTGGTTGTGCTTGCTGTCCTGACCCCCCCCCCCCCCACCCTCGGTTGTGCTTGCTGTCTGGACCCCCCCCACCCTCGTTGGTTGTGCTTGCTGTCCCGACCCCCCCCGCCCTCTTTGGTTGTGCTTGCTGTCCTGACCCCCCTCCCTCGTTGGTTGTGCTTGCTGTCCTGCCCCCCCCCCCCTTCGTTGGTTGTGCTTGCTGTCCTGACCCCCCCCCCCCCCCTTGTTGGTTGTGCTTGCTGTCCTCACCCCCCCACCCTAGTTGGTTGTGCTTGCTGTCCGGACCCCCCCACCCTCGTTGGTTGTGCTTGCTGTCCCGACCTGCCCACCCCTTTGGTTGTGCTTGCTGTCCTGACCCCCCTCCCTCGTTGGTTGTGCTTGCTGTCCTGACCCCCCCACCCTCGTTGGTTGTGCTTGCTGTCCTGCCCCCCCCTCCCACCCCCGTTGGATGTGCATGCTGTCCTGCACCCCCCCTCGTTAGTTGTGCTTGCTGTCTTGCCTCCCCCGTTGGATATGCTTGCTGTCCTGTCCCCCCCTTGTTAGTTGTGCTTGCTGTCCTGCCTCCCCTCGTTGGTTGTGCTTGCTGTCCTGCCCCCCCTCGTTGGTTGTGCTTGCTGTCCTGCCCCCCCCCCCCCCCCCCCATCGTTGTGCCTCTGTGCCCTGCTTGTGATCCGTTTTTTTTGCCTCTGTGCTCTGCTTGTGATCCGGTTTTTGTGTTGCTCTCCTGCCCCTTCGTTGGTTGGGCTTGCTGTCCTGCCCCCCCCCCCCCGCCCCTCGTTGGTTGTGCTTGCATGTGATACATTTTTTGTGCCTCTGTGCCCTGCTTGTGCCTCTGAGCTGTGCTTGTGATCCGGATTTTCGTGCCTCTATTCCCTAGGGCGTTACTGGGCAGAGAGGTGTGTGTGTGGCTCTCTGTGTGTGTGGCTCTCTGTGTGTGTGTGTGGCTCTCTGTGTGTGTGGCTCTCTGTGTGTGTGTGTGTGTGGCTCTGTGTGTGTGTGGCTCTCTGTGTGTGTGGCTCTCTGTGTGTGTGGCTCTCTGTGTGTGTGGCTCTCTGTGTGTGTGGCTCTCTGTGTGTGTGTGGCTCTGTGTGTGTGGCTCTGTGTGTGTTTGGCTCTGTGTGTGTGTGGCTCTGTGTGTGTGTGTGTGGCTCTGTGTGTGTGTGGCTCTGTGTGTGTGTGTGTGGCTCTGTGTGTGGCTCTGTGTGTGGCTCTGTGTGTGTGTGTGTGTGACTCTGTGTGTGTGACTCTGTGTGTGTGTGTGTGTGTGTGTGTGGCTCTGTGTGTGTGTGGCTCTGTGTGTTTGTGTGTGGCTGTGTGTCTGTGTGTGGCTGTGTCTGTGTGTGGCTGTGTGTGTGTGTGTGGCTGTGTGTGTGTGTGTGGCTCTGTGTGTGTGTGTGTGGCTCTGTGTGTGTGTGTGTGGCTCTGTGTGTGTGTGTGGCTCTGTGTGGGTGCGTGTGGGTGGCTCTGTGTGTGTGGGTGGCTCTGTGTGTGGGTGGCTCTGTGTGTGGGTGCGTGTGGTGGCTCTGTGTGAATGACACTGGGTCGCTCTGTATGTGTGTGGGTGGCTTTGTGTTTGTGGCTCTGTGTGGGTGCAAATGCAATAGGTCTCGCATTTGCGAGCGATTAAGCTATTGGCATTGTAAATGACAATGCCATTTATTTATGTTTTAAAAACATAAATAAAAACAATGTCATGAGCAATGCCAATAGCTCTAACTTTAACAATGCCGAGACCATTGCATTGTAAATGCTTGTTTAAGTTTTGGTTTTTAAAACATACATAAAAAGGCATTGTCATTTACAATGGCAGTAGCTTAAACTCGTGTAAATGTGAGACCTATTGCATTGCAAATGCTTGTTCATTGTCTGTCTGTCTGTTCACACAGTTCCTAATGTGCCCCATTGCCATAAGTGCAGACTGCCATCAAAGTCCCCTAGTGTCTGTCCGCAGCTCGTGTTGTAATTTAGGTACTATTGCCAAACATTCCCCCTCCCTTTTTTTTTATCCCCTCCCCCATAACAAAAAAAGCTACAACAAGCTATCATTAGAACAGCCAGGAAGACGTTGCCAGCATTTCAAGGACAAAAAAACTAGAAGACATTTTGAATGTTAATACTTTTTTTAAAGTCGTTTGGTTGTACCTAATGTTTTCTTAGTTATATATAAGGTAACAAAATGCTTATAACACTTTATTATAACTTTTCAACATGCTGCAGCATAGCTTAAAGACCATGGCAAAGCCAATAGCTCTGTCTAAACACCTATAAGGTCCCAAAGGCAAGGCCTATTGGCTATGCCAATTCTGTTTTTGTTCGTATCTCGGTTATTGGTTCCCTTCTTTGTTGTGACTTCTCCTGACCCTTGCCTTCAGTGCTTTAAATGGGCCTTTACAGTCCGGTACTGAGTACTGGCGCTTTTTAGGTTTCGCCTGGCGTTCGCTGCGCAGCAGCGTTCGCGCAGGCGAAATCTTATGTTAGAACAGTACGGGGGCTTTGTCCCATCTGCTCTTCCATTGGCTAGCTCCATAAATGGAGGCTAGCCATTGGAAGAGATGGTCGTCAATCACTCTTTGTGTCGTCACGACGCGATTCGTGGGCGTTTCTTGGTCTTTTTTTTTTAAGTCCCGCCCCTTTTTTCGTCATGCAGCTGCTCGTTTTTTTGCTGGTTTCGTTTTGCGCTGATTTGTGTACTTGGGTACCGTCGGCTGTCCGGCGCGATGGGTACTGGTGAGTAAACTTTATCTTTACGGTTGCGCCCGCTGGTGTGTTCCGCGTTATCGACTGAGATATCGCATGCGATGCGAATTCAATAGATCGAATGATCAGTGTAGGCATACTAATAAACAATAAGAACGTGGGTCATAAACTGAAAATAATGGAATCCTCGGTTACCAGACGCTGTCATTGTGGCTGAGACCGCATTCCCCAGGCCCCTCGTAGCTGGCAGGCATGTGGCGGGTGTAGTGTGGGCTCTGCGGCAGTTTAGGGGCCTGAACACAGCGGGGTTTGTGAGGGTTAGGTTTAAATTAGGCACTGAGGTGGGTTTGGGTTCTGGTAGCAGTGGAATCAAAATCCTAGCCCCTGATCTCAGACTCCTTGCAAAACTAAATGTGTGATCCTGGGCAAGTCACTGTATCTCAATGTGCAAAGGTACACAGTCTTACAATTACAAAGACCTGTTTCTGCTTTAGGCGCTAATAGTAGAGCTAGTCTAGAAGTATTAGAGTGACTTGGCAAAGTACCTGGAACGTGAAATCACCCATGTTGGTCTGGTGGCTGCATCAGAAGGGGCTGTGGGGCGAGGGGCCCTCTCTGCGTCTTTGGGTTCGGGAGGTTCACGTTTGACGAGCCTCGAAGCACTCACTGCAGCCCATAACGGGAAGAGCTGCGGACAACGTCCGTCCGACCTGCTTCGATGAGGACTTCCCCACTGGCGAGCACGGGCCATGGCAGGGTGCAGGCTGGTGCGCCCAAACCAACGGCTGCGTGTGGTGGTTACTGTCACAGTAATGCGTGTTTTCTGCATATTTACTCAGAAGAAGCTCGTTCTGAGGTAAACGTGGAGAATGCTTCACTACCAGGCAGGCAACTAGAGCCAAATTTGGGAGGGGGGGGGGGGGGGGCTAATTCTTCCAACCACAGCCAGAGTGGCTGAAAACACAACAAAAGCCTCATTTACAATTAATGGTCTTTTAAAGACCTGTTAAGTACTCGGGTGAGGCTGCAATTAAGATGCCTGCGAAGACGTGTCAGCCCGGGGCTGACACACACGACGACGGGTGGGGGGGGGGGGCGAAGCCCCGTGAGCCCAATGGGTATTGCGCGCCTGTTCACTACCCGTTTTATGACGGGACCGCCTGCTCATGGTACACATAGAGGGCGCTCTCCATCACTTACTGCAAAGGGGGCATGCTCGGTGGGTTGCCGAGATCTGTTATATATCGACCACGTCGCAGACTGAATCCCTTTGGTGCAACTCCGGATTGAATTCTTGGATTGAAGTAGCATCGTTCTTTTAGGTGAAACCGTGTATTATGTCAGAGCCAGTTTACACTTGTGTTGCTAAAGTCCCCTACATCAATGGCAGGGTGTTGGAACTAGGGTCACCAGCTCCCCAAGGGTAACATGGCACGAGCGGGTAGGCATCCGAAAGCTTATGTGTAAAGCGACCATACAGCACACGCAACCACTGAGACAGTAAAATGGGCACGCAATGAGTGACACCACTCCAGTTAGTTTGTAAAAATTAAATAACTTTTATATTTAGAGCAGAGTCAGGGTAATCAAGAATTCATAGTATTGTTAGCTTATTAGCTTTCCTTTAAAATACATGTGTGACAACACTTGGCAATAAATACTAGATGAATAAATATTAAATATTAAATAATAAATAATAAATATCCACAGGCCTGACCTTGGCCTTGCTTCTTATCATCACCTGTAAGACCTACATTATAAAGACATGAATACAACACAGCGTTAAGTACCAATCTCCATTTCTTCAGGTAAGCGAAGAGCATCTCCATAACAGTAACATCTCTCCGCTGTAGGAGTAAGCAGTGCATTAAGTGATGATAAAAACATTTCATTAAATGTGTAACATCTTATTAGCCTCAGCATTAAGCGGCCATAACTCTCCTCCTCTAATAGGAGTAAAACTTATGAATGCATAAATGATGTATTATAAATAGCTGTAGGTCAGAGTTATCATTCTCCTTACGCCGATTAAGAACTTCCTGTGAAGTCAACGTAAAACATTCCATGAGGCATGAGGAAATCACCATTTCATTTAGCAGGTCTCAAACATAGCTTGGGACCTCAATACATACGTTAGAACAGGGCCTAAGCGACTCCCTAAAGCAGTTTCACCTTAGTATATACCCTTCCCCTATTCAGGGATTAACTGTAGGCCTCCTTTAGCACCTCATTCGGCAGGAGTGAAAACGTAACAGATCCTTAAACTCAGTAGGTTGAGATAACCCCTTCAACAGTTAATTAGGAAGACCCACCTCCTAGACACAGGTACTGCATTTTCTTAATCAGGAATAAACATTTTAGGTATCACTCTTAGTATGAATAAGCATTTCCTAGATTAGGGCTACACATTTCATAAGCTTTAATACATTTCTGAAGGCCAGAATAAAACATTCCACTGGGAATCAGGCAGGGATAATAAAATTCCCTTACTTAGGAGCCAACAGGGCATTAACCTGACTGGTTCAGCAGAGGCGGTCATTCCCTTGACCACTTTAACCATTTACCCCAGGGGATATCCGTGGGCTTTCATAAACAGGTCAGTAACTTGAATAAACAGTTCCACTTTAGTTGTTAAACAACATTCTATCAGGTAAGTATCAAACCTTTCATTAGATGTAAAGCATTTAATTAGGCACTAAATTCCATCACATTACCTGATGCCTGTATACAAAGTGCATTCCCTCTATTAATCAGGCCTAACATTTCATTATATCACTGTAGGCACTCAGAAACCCCTACCCTAAACAGGAGTAAAACACTTCATGGAAAATCTCATTAACAGTAATAAACTTTCCCTTCTTCAGGGCTAACCAGGTCATGAGGCTGGGATCACCAAGACATCCAGCACAAGTGAGCAATTCATCTAATTCCCACTAAGCCATACATAAGGCTACAGTGACCGGTACTCAGCTGTACCCCAGGCAGGGGCTAACCTTTATCCAGTGGGGCCCTCACAGTGTGTTGATGGGCCCTGGCCCCGGTCCAGTGTTCAAGGGGGCCAATTGTAAATAATTAGGGCCAACGGGGCCCAACAACAGTGTTCCCCAGGGGAGGGGCGAACTTGGGGTCTACTGTGGCCTTCCGCCCTCCTCCCCGGGGTTTACCTTTTCTCTTCGGTCTTTCCAGGCCCTTGCGGAGGTTTCCGAGGTGCCGGGGGAGGGCCCGGGCTCTTCTAAGGGCCCTCCGGTGAATTGTGGGCCGGTCCGGGGTGGCCCGCGCTTCTCCTGCGCTTTCCTCTGGGCCTCCCTACAGCCCAGACGTTGCCCCGGTCTTCTCAGCAAGGAAGTGCCGGCCGCCAACCACAGCGCAGCCGGCAAAGGGGCTTGACACTTGCAGCGAATGGCTGCGCGGCAATGGGCGGGGGTGCGGCCGATGACGCGGCGGACCTCCGTCACGTGAGGTGAGGTCGAGGCTTCACGGCCTGTCAGGCCCAGCGCGACCTGACGGGAATTCCGGCGGCCCTCTCCTGACACCGGGGGCTGCCGTGGAGACTCCTTCTGCTTGACCTGGGCTGCGGCAGTGATCGCAACACACAGCAACGCGGCGGCGGCCCTCTCCAGGCACCGGGGGCCGCCGAGGACGATGACTGCACTCACAGCAGCCACACGTGGACAACCGGGGCGGCGGTGGTGAGTGTGCCCGGCCTGCGCCTCTCCACAGCGCTAAGAAGCAGGATGGCGGCCAAAGCGCCGCAGGGGTCACAACAGGACCGTATGTACAGCGCTTTACAAGGGCCACCACGGGGAAGGCGCTACAGCGCCCACAGTCTCAGGTGCTACAGATTACAGCGCTTCAGCAGGCAATAGGGTTTTTCGAGGCAGCAACCTCCTCCAGTACCTCAACGCCCCTCACAGGGATAGCAGGAGAGCGCTGGGTAAGCAGGGCTGACAGCACAATCAGCGCAGGGGGCCAGCGCTTGGTAGTTTCAGCAATAGCGCTTCACAGGTAGATTTTTGGCATTAGTGCAGTTCTGACAGTGCAGGCAGTGCCCGCAGGACAGGTAGTCCAGGGTGCTAGCGCTAGGGAATGTGAGCGCTTAGCCAGCAGACAGTTTATTTAAGTTGAAGCAGGTCAGCAAGACCAACAGGACAGGCCACACAAACGTGTCAAACTGCAACGCCCTGAACGTCTCAGGATCGTTTAACAGACACGATAATGAGGACGCAACCACTTGTGAAGGGTTAGTTATTTTAATGAAGGCAAAAATAATACAAAGAGTAAACAAAAGTTATAGTCACTGGAATCCTCCAGGCTAAGTACGTTACCAGCCTACAGCACGGATGGTCCTAACCGTCCTCTGCATATACGCCGATCCCGGCGTATGCCAATAGAGGGCAGAAATGAAATGGCCGACAATGCCAATCGGTAGGCTGTGAGGGGCACGAAGAGTGTTGGGGAGAATCGAGGAGTCAGGGAAACACCCCGCCGGGGTCTCTACCTGAAGGGAGCAGCCGCTCAACCTCTTCCTCAGACTGCACTGGGACGCGGAGTCACCTCCTGGTGATGCGTCACCGATACCCCAATCAAAAGCAAGAAGACTGAACCGAGAGCAGCCGCTCGATCGATCCTGTGGACTTCCGAGTCTGTAACGCGGCAAACACCTCCTGGTGTGCGTTACAGCTGGCAGTCCCTGTATCTCTGGTCGGGCTGGGAGTTACGACTCCAACCAGCAAAAGCGCCACTGCGCTTTGACTCAGCCGAGTCAAAAAGCGAAGCTCAATGGTTGACCGGTAGAGCTTCCGGGTCCTTCACAGGTGACGATGGGGCAAGACACGGGCCAGGGAGTAACGACTCGACCTACCTCCGTTCTTGCCTTACTGGAGCACCACTCCGGAACACTGCTCTTCACGAAGCAGGTACGTCGGTGTAAACACAATATCCGACAGCGTTGTACCTCCCGGTTCCTCCCTTTATAGGGCGTGTTTTCCTTGAGTTATGTAACAGCTCTCCTGTTTACATAAGGGCGTGTTTTCCTTGAGTTATGTAACAGCTCTCCTGTTTACATAACCTCTCAACCGCTAAGCATCCTGGGAGATCTAGTCCGTTTTCGCTGGTTACCGTTTTCCTCCCCTCGCGTGACAGGAATTCTTGACACAAACCAACAAAAGGGATCCCAGGTGGCGTCAGGGAGTGCAGGGAGCGACACAGCGCCAATACCTGGTTGTCTTCTCAATAGTCCTGTGGTGTTTTGGTTTCTTCTTGGCGCATCTGTTTCTTGCGCCCTTGTAACTTTCAGTCTCTTGGTTCCTTAAAAAGGGGAAGGGGGTTGAGTTGATGGCTGTATCCAATCTCCTCAGCCGATCTCCTCCAGTGGCCCCTGGGTTCCCCTTCCGCCGGGCCAGATCAGGGGGGCAAGTTCAGGATCCCTCAACACTTGATAGGCAGCACCAAGGCCCTGTCTCCACCAGTGTCCTAGGTCCCTGTCTAGGCCCCACAGCCTAAACTCCTGCATAGGTTCTTCCCCAGGTCTGTGCTCCCTCAATCTGACAGGAAAGTTTCCCTCCCTTTCCTTTTATAGTGCCAGTTGACAGTTGGTAGTGGCAGTTGGTGTCACCACACCTGTTCCAGAAGGTTCCAGGAGGTTCTAGGAGGTTCCACCATTCTGGCTATGGGCAGGCTAGTATAGATACATTGTCTGTGGGTTCTAGCCAGCTCCTGGACTACTAGAATGCGCCCACAAAGACCGCGCTGCAGTAGCAGGGGTCAGTGGTAGCCATGTTAGGGGAAGGAAGCACCTGCACCTTAACATTAGTTTGACATTACACAGGGCTTTCTCCACTACACAAGGCCTATACCATTTTATTACTATGGGGGACATCCTAAATTAAAGGGAAAAAAAGCGAAATATTCTGTGGAAAGGGCCAAGTCCTACACAGGGACATTGTGCTATCATTTGGAGGTCGTGTTTGCAGGCCAAACGTGCCGAGCGCATAAGTGCAGAACTGATATTTCCTTTATACAAACAGGGACAGCCGCCTCTCATTTTCCCCCCACCCTGCCTGATTTATGGGCACCGCATCCCCTCTCCTTGATGTCTCCTTTGCTGTTGTTGATAGCATTGATCCGGCCCTGAGATGGTGGCATCTCTGCCAGGTGATTTGATGACAATTACAGAGTCCCATTGCCTCGTGAACTATCGATTGCAGCAGTGATATTCACGCAGGAAGCATCTGATGCTTTGTGTGCTTTGCTTTCTTTGCTTTCCTTTGCCTGCTTTCGGTCTGCCCCGGTTGCTTGCTGACCGAATAAGTAATTTGGGACTGCTGCACCCCTTTCCTTTCCGCTCTCCCACCCACAAAGAGGGGGCTGATTACATGTCTTAATTTCTAGATATTTTATACCATGTCTCCACGATCCACCTACCATTACACAGTTTGCCGTAGAAGAGTAAACCTTGCTAGCTAAATAGATTGGCCTGTCTGTCACTGGAACGTTCAAGTTTGTCTCACTCTGCGATCCGTACGTCAGTGACTGGGAGCATGTTGCCACGTGTGACCACTTCAGGCGTCCTGGCTTCTTATGCTATAGAAGGCTGTATTCTGGAACTTGAAGTTTAATTTATAACATCAGACGTATGTGGAGCTCTGAAGTTTCGCAATACCACGTGAACGTAGATGATGCAGGCCAAGTTTGATCTCTGCTTTCTGGTAAATGATGTCCTAATTTTTAAAACAATGGACAGGTGTACAAGGAGTAAAGTGCAAAAAAAACGAATTGCGTGAAATCGGGAAACTTGAAAGGTTTGTGTACGAATTGCAATGTGATGTTGGGGCTGTGTGACTGGATCTCAACATGACACAGGGTCTGGGCTCGAGATTAAGCGATAAAATGTGAGTTTTAGTGTTTCACCTTTGGAAGATGTAAGGAAGACGTTTCCTATTCCTAGTGGATTTTTAAGCGGATTCATAAGGGACATGATTTTTTAATGTTAAACCTCATATGCCTTGTTTGCTGTGTTCTTGTGTAGCCGAAAATGCATAAAATGATGAAGTGTGTTCCCCCCACCTTCCAGTCCGCCTCAGGGCAGGCAGCAACAAAAGTAGAGCGCCTCCTTGCGGCAGGTCATTGCAGATGCCTCTGCTAGATGCCGTGCCTTAAAGTGAACGTCACACCTTAAAGTGCCATTTAAAGCTCCTCCAGCGAGGTGATCCCAAGGCAGATGTTTGCGGTTACCAGACGACTCCGTGTGCCAGCCGTAGAGTTCCACAAGGCACTCCCGTTTATTCTGGGTCTTGCACTGCTCCTTCATATCAATTAGGCTGAACTACAGGCCTTTGTGATATTTTAACAATATTGCCAACATGCGAAAATTCTCAGTTTTGCATAATTATTATGTACCCGCGTACGCCTCGAGTGAGAAAGTGTAGTGAGATATTAGCGGGGACCACTGATTCGCACAGAAAATACCTCCCCGAGAGATGTTTTCTGCTCTACCCTGTCTCCTGTCGTTTTTTTGCGAGCATTTTATTTATTTATGCAACAATTTCACCCAGGTGAACAAAATGATGCGCGATACTCACTAACCGCATTTCACTACAATAGCAATATTTCGTGAAGTGTTCGTGCCATTTTGCACGATTTCTCACACCTCTACTAAAATACTAGATTGCGCTGGATTCCAAAAAGTGTAAAAAAAAACATAGCACTACGTCACTTGGTAACAATACAGGAATTCGTCGATTTTCTCTTGCATGTTGCAAGAAATGTGAGTGCTCCTGGAAACATTAGTTCCCTGAGTTTGGGACTAAATCTCTGGGACTCCGTGCCATAGCTATGTTGGTCTGAGGCAGGTACATTTAGAAGCAAGTGCAGACCTCTCCTATGGTTATTTCTGCTTTATTTGTTTAGAGCAATCAATCTGGAAATTTCTGAGTATTGGTTCAAACTGATGGAGCGCACTTTTCTAGTTTTATTTGGTCCTATTCACAACCTCAAAGAGCCTACAAGCTCTTGACTCTTCCTAAAGAAAAAGGAGGCTTAGCCCTCCCTAACCTTAAGTTATATTATTGGGCTTGTATGCTCTCATATAATCCTGAACTCTTTTTTTCTATTAGATAATAATGAGACAATCTCAGGGGAAGACCAACCATCAATCCATCAGCTGGTATTGGGTAATAAGAGCAAAGGCGATCTGTGGCGATTTCTCTTTGATAGCTACCACAAAAGGTCAGTCTAAAGACCTTACTGGGGGAGTTTAAAGCGTGGAAAGCTGTGAGGAAATTACTGGGCATAGGACGACTCTCGCTCTACTCCCCTCTAAACAATAACCCGGTTATCCCTGAAATCTTTAGCGGAGCCTGTATTGAGAGATGGACTACAACTGGAATTACACACTTTGGATGTCTTTTCGCAAATGAAGGGCTACACTTGTTTGAAACCTTGAGGGAAATATATCACTTGGAGTGGAGGGACTTTTTTTAAATATCTTCAAATTAGAGATTTCTTAACATGAAGTATCAGAGAAAATACCTCATTTAATAAAATACCAACAGCAGAAACATTTAAAAAAATCCCAAAAATTCACAATCGGTGAGATGTATTCTCACTTGTTATCCCTTCTTCCGAACAATCTCGAGAACAGCACAGAAGTGGCAGGGAAAATTAGCAATCACCACGGAAGAATTTATTTATGCCTATGATTTATCCCAAACTATCCTTACGTCAACCAAACTAGAAACACAGTTTTATAAAACCTGCTTTTTTATGTACTATACCCCTGATAGAATTGCTAAATGGGGGAGTGGGTGGGGCACATGCTGCTTTAGATGCACATTATCTAATGCAGATAGCGTACACATTTTCTTCCTGTGCAAACCTATCCTCCTTAAAACTGAGCATTGAACCTTTTTTAACTGATATCCTAAAAACCGGAATAGTCCTCTCTAATGAAATGATTTTGCTTAGGGCAACTCATCCCCTGGACATTAACTAATATTTATCGCCATGGCGGTCTTAAGAATCTGTATCGCCTCTGCCTGGTTAGACCCTAACCCACAATCTTTTCAACAATGGTTTTCTAGACTGTTGGCTATATTTAACTTGGAAATGGCTATATATAAAAGAAAAGGCAGAAGACGGAGGGCCA